>NC_044265.1:6046153-7246153 GCF_003957555.1 Calypte anna | reverse complement strand
GAAGGCATTGGGTACCACTGCAGAGAGGAGCGTGGTATGGATATCTCCCAAAACTTTCCTGAAGGCGAAGCGTTTTTGTATCCTGTCAAAGAAGGACTGTAGGTTGGGTCTGCTGCCATCTTCCCAGTATTTCTTAGAGAGTCCCAGAAATTTGAGGCGGTGCAGGGTGGCTCCTAATAAGACATCGGCCAAAGTAAAGACGCAGCCACAGAGCCAGAGTTCACATTTCTGCCCTGGAGAAAGAAGGGACAGAGCAGGCAGGGTAAGAAGAAACCCTTGGGTGTGCACCTAAAGGCTTGCTCAAAAGATGTAGAAAGGCAGGAGCATGTGCTTTGGACCTGGGATGCTTTTTCGCAGTGCTCTGATGTCCCAGGAGAACATCAAGCAGGCTATGTGATGGAGGGTATCTGGGGCCACAGAGCTGGGAATACAAGATGCTCGTTTATAGCCCACATGAAATTGCTGACTGCAAAATGGCTTTTTAGCCTCTCTCCCAGCTCGAGAGCAGGAGGATATGGCATCTTCTTTTACCCAGGAGGTCTCTGGAAAAGGGCCCTTCCCCTGTCTTGAAGGAAGATGCAGTGCAGTGACCCCTTCTGATGTGTGAGTGCTCAGAGAGAGCAGCATTGTTTGTCCTTGGCTGCACCAGGACCTGTTTCGGGGGTGTCATATTAACTTGTCCTATTTTAGGGATGTGAGAAATCCTCAGGACTTAAAACGATTTGTTGTCTGGTCTGGCTGTTCTCCCTGTGTGCTGGCAGGGAGGTCCTGCCTCTGTCCCCTCTTCAACAGTGAGGACGGCAGTGTCCTGCTCCAGGACACCCAAACGGGCAACATGTTTGTGCTCACAGCCAGGTTTTGGGAAAGGCAGAGCTGGGTGTGAATGCTGGGTGTGAAGAAAGACAATAAAGCACTGATGGCCCTTGATAATGGGTGACCATGCAAAGAACCTCACCAGAGAGACATCCAGGAATAAACCAAGCTATTGTTAGGCTGGCAAACATGAGCTCAGGCCAGGATAGTGTTAAACACTCCCCCAGTGCCCTTTTAATATCAAGGAGCAGGGCTGGGATGGAGCTAAGGGAGGTGGAGGGAGGTGCAAGTAAGGAAGAAGAGCAGAGGAGGCACAAATCCGGGCTCCATCCAGCCTGAGCCCCTGGCTTTGTACCAGATTCTTAATGTGGCAGTGGCTGTTACATCAGGAAAGGAGAGAGAGGCACCTTTATTGCACCCCTGCACTGGCATTGGTGCTGCCAGGCTGCCTTCAGGGCCAGGCCCAGGGAATTACTGGTAATTAGCAGCCCTCATTTGTAGCTGCTTGGCAGCCTGCCTAATCCTACTGGAGGCACAGCCCAAGTGGACAGATTGCTTGCGCCTAATTAGTCAATAAATGTTTTCAGTGACTAATGAATTGTGGGGGTGCCCCTACCAGAGCCTCCTGGGTGCTGTGGGAAACCTGTGGATACCCCAGCTAAGAGGTAAGGAGAGAGGGGCTGAGGTGCCTGCTTGGCTCCTGGGTGAGGAGAAAGCACACGTGAGGATGGTGGTTTTGGGAGAGAGCTGTGACCCAGCCCTACCCCTCCTTGTCTCTGGGCTTCTACCTGTTGCTGAGGTCTGGTCACAGCTGTGGGATGTCCTGGGGTAGAAACACAGGCAAAGGCAACTTGTCCCCTTGCCATCTGCTCCAGCTGGGACCAGTCTGTTCCAGCCAGAAGGTGCCTGTGGCAGGGGGGTCACCCTGTGCTCCTGCAGCATCTCCCACCCTCTGCCTGCCCGCATGGCTGCAGGTGGGGCCGGCAGCCCGGGCTGCGTGGGAGGAGAGCTGCTGCACTGCGGATCCTGGGAAGCTGCCAAAGGGTTGGTGCTTGTGGCCGCTGCTGAGATCCCAGCCTGGCAGTGGGCATGGTGAGGGGTGTCTGGGGGCCTGGAGCAGAGAGCAGGACCAGGAGGCACGGAGGGAAGGCAGCGGAGTGCCCGGGAGCCGGCAGCAGCCATCCCTCTGCTCCGAGTGCATCCCCCCGGGGCACCTCGTTAGGTGGAGCTCTGCTGAGCTGTCCCAGCTCTGGGGTCGGTTAATGAAGAGTGCTCACTGGAGTCAATTAGGGAAGGCATGGTTCCGCTGTGAGCACATCAGGGGCTCTCGGCAAAGCCCTGACCCGGTGCCTGGCAGCCCCGGACCTCGGCAGCTCGGCGGGGCCCTTTGGTACGGCCCGAGCTGACGCACGGCTCCCCGAGGGCAGGGGCAGCTCTGGGGCTGTCCCCCGGCTACCTGCGTCTGGGCTCGGCTCTGCAGCTGGCACCGAGGCTCTGGCAGCCACCATCCCTCCTGGGGCCGGGGTTTGGAGCCCTGCAGGCAGCGGGAATGAGAGGATGACGGCGTCATCCCAGGGTGAGGGCGGGCCGAGCGCTGCCCAGCTGTGCCCTTCATCCCCCTCTGCCAGGCACCCAGCAGCACATATTTGATGTTGGAGATGGCTCGTGTCACTCTTCCCCTCCCGCTGGTGTTTGACGCAGGTCCTGTGAAAGTTCCCACCCCTCCAGGGCCCCTCAAATGTCCATCAGGTTTCCCTGCCTGTGTTCTGTTGGGATGTGTCAAAGCCTCGAGGCCGGGGTGTCCTTGGCTGCAGGAGATGTCCCCACAGAACCGCTATGGGGACAGGGATCCTGCTGTCCCTGTGGTGATGGGCTCCAGGGATGGTTTGCTGGAGGTTTGTAACACCACTGCTTCAGTGACATCAGTGCACCCAAAACCAGGAGAACTCAGCAGCAGCCCTGGCCCCACTAAGCAGTTGCCCTGTGGAGGATGTTGATCAGGTGCAAAGCCATCAGCTACTCCTGGTGTTGTACCTCAGCCTTATATGGAAAAATACCCCATAAACACAGCCCATTGCCTACCTTGGTATTCCAGTTTTCTCTTCTCCAGCTCAGCCTCAATCTGGTCTAGCACCATCCCCAGTTCACCAAGGATCTTCTTCAAGTAGTTCACATTGTCATGCTCCAGGATCTTGGCCTAGGTGGAGAGTGGGGTTAGGATGGGGCAGAGGTCAACACACATCTTTGTTACCATGCAGGGACATAAAGTGCCCATGGAGTGTCCATGGGTCATGTTCCCCCACTGCCAAAGAGATGTGTGTGGTTTTGACCCACTTACCATGAGCTTCTTCTGCTTGGAGAGGTAGGGCTCTGATAGCTGTGGCTCCTCTTCATGGTCCAGCTTCATCAGATCAGTGTTGGCATTAGCTAAATGTCCTGGAAGGGGAGAAAGAGAGAGGGGCTGGGGGGCTGTGTTTGGCAGGGGCAGAGAAGACCTTGTGTCCCAAGCATCCATGTATGTGAAATAGTGTTGTGGCACCAAGAAAAACACCCCAGAGGGCTAAAATGAGCTAAATTCATAGCTTGCTTCTGCCATGCTGCCATACAAGTGGGTGGCTGGGCCACTGCTGGGCCACATGGCAGGGCAGTGCTGGTTGTGGGGCAGAGTAGATCCCCCTCCCTGGCCATGGTCAGGCTCAGCCCTGGGTTTCAGAGAGGGATTCACCTCTTTGTTTCCTCTGCTGTATTCAGGTTAGAGCAGCCAGCAGACCTCTGTCTCCCTCTGTTTTAAGAACATCCCTGAGCTTGACCATAACCAGGTTCCTGCAGCTCCACCCCCAGCAGGTCAATCCTTTGGGCTGGTTTTACACACATGGGTGTAGAGCAGCACAGGAGGGGATGTGCCCTCCAGAATGAAGCTGTCCCACCCCAGCTCAGTGCCTGGGGATGCAATGGGATCATGTGGAGCCCATTGGGAGTGGGGGGGGAGATGCCCACCCTCCTCCCTGCCAGGACATGGGGAAGATCTGAAGGGCTTCGTGCAGTGTAGAATAGGAGATGCAGAGTAACACCTCAGGGATAACACAAATTACCTGAAGCTGGGCTAATGTCTTCCTGCTAGGACCATCTGTCTCTCCCTCCTTGTTCCCTCCAGCAAGGGCTTGGCTGTGCTGGTGTGTGGGTGCAGGAGGTGCCAGGGATGGATGGGGCTGCAGCCAGCAGCAGGCTGCATGCTGCCACAAAATGGTGAAATTCTTTGTTTTCCACCAAAAGCCTTGAAGCTCGTGCTCACTAAGGCACCCAGCTGGCTCTCCTGGGGCTGTAACTTGGAGGGAAGCCTGGATAACACCCTGGTTTCATTTTCCTGTTCTCTGTGTGAGAACCTGGCCTTCAGTTCACTCTCTCCTTGGGATGCAACTATGTGGATTTTCCTTGGAAGCTGAGACGTTGCCTTGGTGTAGGGGATGTGCCCCACTGGCACTGGGGTATCCCACAGACCTGCCACAGCCCCACTGTTGCTATGGCTTGGGAAAAATACCACCAGCAAGGAGATTTGGACAGAGAGGTCTCTCCAAGAGAGGGTGATGCAAGGCAGATGGGGTCTGAAGCCACCACAGCAGCACCCTCTGGGGAGGGAATGGTCTCTGCACCCTGCATCTGCCCACATGACACTTGGTGACACAGGGCAAGCTGCCTGTGCAGGGTGTGAGCAGAGGCAGCGCAGAGCATGAGATACACCTCAGAAACAGCCTGTTTCCCTCTGTGTGCAAGTGCATCCCTTTTCAGAGGAACCATCTGTGACCCAGGGAAGCTGGAGGGGGTGGAACAGTGTTTGCTACAGGCACCATTTGTGTCCAGAGCCTAAAGGAGGGGAGAGATGTGGGGCATGTTGGTACCCTCCTAGCAAGGTCACTTTTCTGGCAAGGGACTCTCTCCAGGAGTGATCCTTGCAGGGGAGTTATATTAAGCATTGTCAATGTTTCATGAGCACTTGAAGGTCAGGTACACAATCTTGTGCAGATTCATCCACATTCTGCAGCTCCATCTGGCTGTACCCTTACCACCTTTGCACTTAGTGCTGCAGGAGGAAGATGAGCAAACTCCCATGTCTCAGAAAGAGCTGGACAAGAAGTGTGCATGGCCCACGGGAGCTCAGACACCCCTGGGGTTAGGTTAGGAAGCCTCTGCAGGGTGCCTGCAGCTCCCAGATTAGCTGGGCTTTGCCTTTTCCCAGTTCTGCCGCTGTCGGTGTTGGTGGAAAAGGGAGGTGAGCAAGAGCAGGGTGTCTGGCAGGGCTGCGGAGCCGAAGGGAACCTAAAGGAAGGGCTGGGGGAGCCGTCCCAGGGCAGCCCTGCTGGAGAGGCGACTTACTGCGGATCTCAGCGGTCGCGTACTTTGGGATCATGGAGTCGGTGGTGAGCTCGGGATGCAGGATGCAGCCGTGTGTGTAGGCGTCCATGGGGAGCGAGTCCAGCAGCTCCCGGTACTGCAGCACCCGGGAGTGCAGGAGACTGCCCGGCTCCGGGATCAGCTGGGTGACGTTTTCTGGGAGAGCAACGGGAAATGTGTTAGGGTGACACTCATCAGGGGCTCTGTAGCACGCACAGGACCCTGGCGGGCAGTCCTGGCTTGGCCTCTCCCTGTCCCAGCGAGGAACCAGCCCATACTGATGGGCAAACCTGCAGGACACGGGGATGTGTGTGTGTCATTACCCAGCCCCCTGTCCCCAGGAGTTCAGAGCAGCAAACCCTTAAGCCCTTTGCTTCTTCAGCCCCTGAATTTGTACACTGGTTGCCCATCTTTCAGAAGGGGAACAAAATCTTCCTCTTCTGCAGAAAAGAGGTAAAACATAGAGATTTGTGTTTGGGATCTCCTGAGTTACATGGTTTTTACATCAGTTGCAACGAGGCACCTTGGGCCTCCTGGAAAATCCCATCCAAAAAGGGCCATCAGGGAGCTGATGACCGAGGAAGGAGCCCAGCACATCCTTCCTTCTCACCTGCAGGAGCAGCCCTCACCCTGGCTGGCTCTGCTCCTCCTTGCCTTGTTGACTTTTATTAATATTTTGTAGACAGCAGTTTGTATCCTGCTCTTTTTTATTATACTTTCAGCTCAAAATACATGGCAAATGACACCACAAGGAGCAAAACGTTGCTGTTCTCTCCCCCAAGAATATCAGGTCTGGTTTTTTATGGGATCATAAATGTTCATGGCCTTTGCAGATAACAGTAAGTAAGTGATGAGTACATTTTCCACTGGGACTTGGTTCTCCCAGTTGCCTGGCAGCTCAGGCCAAGCCATTGGCAGAAGGACTTTGGCAGGCATGGCCAATATGGGTCCTTAATGAAGAGCCTGAAATGACAACTCTGCCCAGCCCCACTGGCAGGAGGAAGGCTGCAGGCACAGGGATGCAGCTTGTCCTGCCCGGGGCTGGACATCATCGTGCCAGCCAGCAGCTGCAGCTGGGCAGCAACCAGGGAAATTTTGGCAGCTCCTGCACTGCAAACCTCCTACCAGCTCTGGTCCATGGCTGTCTCTGCTGGCAGGCCCCATAAAATTTGTTCAGACTGATGGGCATCAGTGTCACTGTCCCCTGAGCCAGGGTAGGGTTTGGTATCTCCCTTCTGGCTGCCTGCACTGCCAGAACTCCAGCTCTCCAAGCAGGGATTTTCCATCCTAGAAAAGTGGCTGGCTGGATGAAATAATAATAACAACTGACCTATGGCCTGCATGCTCCTTCCACAGGGCTCCCAGCCAGCACCCAAAGAGCTGGTGCTGAGGCTGGAAAACATCACAGGCACAGAGTGACTGCCCCGGCTGCAGTGAGATGGAGTGACCACAATGAAATAGCAGAGTGCTGGCTGCCAGCCCATGCCCTGCAGCACGTCCCAGGGAGAATTTTCACTGGGACACCACTGGCTCTGTCTTTGCACCCTATGGCACACTTAAGTGTATGGGCTGCTGTCATTTATAGCCAGCAAGTGATGGGCTGGGCAAAGGTGGGATGGGGGCAGGTCAGAAGGACAGGGGCAGGGGGCTGCAGCCCCTCACCCAAGCTCTGAGAAACATTGTCCCTGGGCATCCTGGCAGTGATTTCTTGGCATTGCTAGGCCATGCCCTAGTGAGAAGTACCCTCAAAGGTGGCTTATTGACACTATTCCCTGCTTTTTTTTTTTTTGAGAAAAGAAAACCACTGCTCCTCACACCCCCCCCTTACTGACAGCAGACCCTCAGACTGTGTGTAAGCAGCTATAAAAGGCCATGCTGCCATCCCAGGGGAAAATCAAACTCATTGAACACACCTTCTGCTCTGCGAGTGGTTCCCCCTCTGACCAACACCCCAGCACCCAGGGAATATTTTTGGCAGTCAGTGCTGAGGGAGACTGCTCAGGGCAGGGTGTGCTGCAGGAAGTGATGCTCTGGGCCCCCTTCCCTCTGCCCTGGAGCTTCCCTTTCCATTTCTCAGCAAAAAGGTTAGAACCTGCACCTGGCTGGAAAATCTCAACAATAAGAGTTTCCCAGTGCATGGGCAGCAGTGTCCCCCTCCTGCTGGGGACAGCCTGTTGTCACATATGCCAGACCACCTGCCCTTCACAGAAACTGGGTGAACAATGTGGGGAAGCATCCTCACAGACTGATGCTTCTCACTGTGCCTTGGTCCCAAGGCTGCCATTCCTTGGGCTCCTCCTGACTGATTCCATCCCTGTTGCCCCCACCAGCAACCAGCATCATGCCTCCTCCAAGCAGCACCAGCACGATGGGGCCAGGAGAGGACAGCAGCTGAGCTGCCAAGATGCCCTTGCTATTTTGAGATGGTTTTGATGTCTGTGTTGCAAGGGGGGGATGGATGCCGGGGCGATCGTTGTGATGGAACAGCCTGAGCTCCCTGCTCAGCTTTGAAGCCTCCCTGGCAGAGTGTCCCAACCTGAAAGCCCAGAGGGAAAAGAAGGACAAAGGGACATGAGATGCTGGAGAGAGGCTGCTTACTGCAGTGGCTGTGCAAAAAGCCACCTTCCAGCACTGTCTCAGCATCCTGGTGTTCTGGGCTCAGCCAGCTGCTAACTGCAGCCCTTCTCCAAGGAAAATAAGAGCTTCCCTCCCCTGGCTGTCCCTTCCTTTGGGTTTGTGTCATATCACCCTCCCATGGTCCCCAGTGCTTCTGGCTTTCTTCGACTTTAAAGATGTGGTTTTCTCTGAAGCATGCTGGCACGTCCTGCCCATGGCAGTGGCACTGGGCTCACTGAGGAAGGGAAGAGGGGCAGCAGCACCCAGCCCAAACTCACCTTCTCTCAGCAGGGCCACTTATAGGGAGTTACTGGGGTTTTTATACTGTTACCTGAGGCCAAAGTACAAAGGTGGCCACACCCAGAAGTATTCCCAGAGGTTGTGGCTCTGGTGAGATGCCACCATCCACAGCAGGGACAGAGGGAAACAGTCTGGTTTGGGAGCCTAACCTCCGTGGCAGAAAAAGAGGGGACCCAGCTACAGTCCAGAGCCTCCGAGCAACACTTCTAAGGGACATTTGGGGATTTCTGCGGAGAACCCTTAATTTTAATGGGAAAATGTAAAAGTCTGGGGAGAGCTGGTGGCTTGATGGTCTTCTGGAGTAAAGCTGAACTTCTAAAGGACAAAGTGGCGGCGTTTGGCAAACAGCATCTGGATTAGACCAGAGTTTCCCCCAAGACGCATCCAACTCCCCCACCCCCATTACCTCCCGTGAAGTTCTTCTCCATGTAGTCAATGATCTGGTTGTAATCACTGATGATGTTGTCCTTGTGGATGATGACAGGCACCTCCTCCCCCAGGTTGAGCCTCATGAACCAGGGCTCCTTGTGCTCCAACACGGGCATGCTGACATCCCTCTCCTCACAGGGCAGCCCCTTCTCTGCTATCACCAGACGCACCTGGGGCAAGGAGCCAGGGAGAAAGTGCTCAGACCCTACACTGATCCAGCCCTGAATGGAACCCTGAAATCCCCACCACCACCCCATTGCACTCCTGACCCTCTCCTACTGCCCCAGTTCAGCCACGTGCTAGGACACAGCTTGTTCTGCAAGAAGCAGTCCTTGGCATGGGGCCACTGCAAAATCCAGGCAGCAGATCAAAGCTTTCTCTTCCCAGCAAATGGGGGAGACCTAACCCCATCCTAATGTTGCAGGATGGACCATCCTCCCTCTGGTTGCTAGTGGCACATGCCACAGGTGGAGGGGTGGAGACCCCATCCCTGGGCAGCAGGTGGAGGGAGACAGCAGCTCCCCAGCTGGGGGGAATCAGTGATGCTGCTCTGGCTCCTCATATAACCCCAGCACATCCCTAGGGAGGAGGCTGTAGAGGCTGCAGCTTTGCACTCAGTGGTGCTACTGCCTGGCTGGAGGAGGCTTGGATGCCAACTCAGGTATGCCCTGCTCTCAGGATGGGCTCTGGCTTTACTGTCTTATGGGTGGGCAAGCTGGGCCTGGCAGCACAGAGGGGCAGGAGGGGGTCTGGATGTGGGGCACCATCCCCTTCCCCTTCACCCATGCGCAGCCCTTAGGACTTGTCCTGCTGCTTTGCTCTGTGTTGGAGGTGGTGTTGGATATGTACTCAGGGGTGGCATTTTAGGCCTCTGGGTTATAAAAAACTGGTTGTTATGAACTAAGTATGTCAAGCAGGCAAAGAAAAAAAAGCCTTGAGGGATGTGAGACAGTCACATTTCACAGAACCACTGAATGAGGGAAACACATTTGTTTTCCTCCAGCCTGCAGCAGCTAAAAATATAGCTTAACAAATATAAGTGTTTCTATCAGTACTTCAGAGTTCCTGGGGAGTTGGTAATTATCTACAGAGATGGCAATTTAATATTTTCTTTCAAAAATCAAACAAGGAAAAGCCTAGTTCCTGATCTGCAACTTGCTCTTGGCCTGTTTTGTTTTTTTTTTTAACTCCCGACTAATGGATAAACACTGTCCAGGACCACTCAGGGCATCTGTCTTGAAAATCCCAGTGCTTCTCTTCTCTGCTATCAGAAGCAGAGGCCAAAGACCTGGCAGGAGGCAGGTGCTGGGCGTGGGGCAGTACAGGCAGAAGGGCTCAGCTCCTGGCATAACCCTGGGAGCCCCTACCCAGACCCCCCAGCTGGTCCCTGCAGCACTGGCACGGCTGCAATGAGGAGCCCTGTGTGAAAACCCATAAACCTCCAAAAATCCCTTTGCAAGCAGGGCCAGATCCTGGGGGAGGGGGTCTCAAGATCCTTCCCACAAACAGCCCCCAGCACCAAGACGGTCCCGGGGAAGAGGAGGAAAAGCTTTTGCCCGCAGCCGGCTGGGAGCAGAACTCCTCTGCAGGGAGTCCCCGCACAGCCCCCGCCACCCCCAGCCCATGCTGGCCCACCCTCCCGCACACCCTTCTGCCTCTCAAGTGGTCCCAGAACCGAAGCTCGAAGTGGTGTCGGGGGGTGCTGGGGCTGTTCTGTCCCCAGCCCCGCCGAGGTGAGGGCGGTTGTAGGAAACCCCCAGCACAAAGTGCCCGAACCGCTGCCTCCGCGCCGCTGGTGGCCAAAGGAGCGAGACAAAAGCCAGCAGCGAGCCCGGGGTGAGGCGGGGAGCCTGGCGGGCCCATCCCTGGCAGGTGCGGACCGGGAACCCGTTCGTCACCCACTGCCGGTGGCGGCAAAGGCGAACATGTGGAGCCAACCCTGCAGGGAGCAGCCTCCCGGTCCCTTGTGCCCGGCAGCAGGAACACCCGGCTCTGCCCTTGGCCTCGTCGTCAGGGTGTGAGGGTCCTGGAATAAGGGGGAGAGCCTGTGTTTCTCCTACCCCTCCGAGTAGCCTTCTCCCCGTTTAATATCTATGGCATGAGATTTGGGGCTGGGAGGAGAAGGATGGATTTGCCACACAGCTGCTGTGCTGCAAAATGAGCATTTACTATTGCCCGGAGACTGTGATTCCCGGCTGTTCAGCCCCAGGAGCCTCGCACGGAGCAGAGGCACCTCGGGAACGGGATTTCCAGGGTGCTGCTGCAATGTCAGAGGTGAATCATCTCTGCGTGCTGGGGTCTGATCCCCGGAAGGAGCTCAGCTCCAGGGCTGCCTCCCCCTCTCCCAGCAGCAGGGTGGTCCCAGGGCCCTGCTCAGCCTTTGTCTCTGCTTCTGGCCCTGCCGGAGTGGGGCTGTGAGCCAGCACAAAGCCAAGGCGGTTCCTGGTGCAAGCTGCCATCCCAAAGCAAAAGCAGGATTTGGCTGAGCCCCCCCCCCCGTCTCCCATCCCCTCCCAGGCAGATGCTGTTAAAATGCAGAACCGCAGGTACAAAAGAGCTGCCCGGCCGAATGCTGCTGCCCTCACCAGCCCTGGGGATGAGCCCCTGGGTCTCCCTGACAGTGCATCCATCCTCTCCAGGCAAGGGGATGCCCCGGGGAGTGGAGGTGATTCTTCCCGGGAAACCCATCCGAGCGATTTTCTTAATTTTTTTAATTTTTTTTTTTTTTTTTTTTTTTTTTTTTACCTTTTGTGAGCTGAAGGACTGGGTCCAGTGATACAAAACCAGTCTGTCCTGGGATTTGAGAGCGGGGTCTGTCGGGTCCTGGTTTTCCTCCCCTTCCGTGGATTTCCCTGCGTCGTTCTCCAGCGCCGAGATGGGCCACCAGCTGCAGTTGGTGGGAGTAACATTATTGGGAGTCGCCATGACAGCCTGCGAGCGAGCGGGGAGAGGGACGAGGGAGCGAGCGGCGCTAGCCCAGCATCACATGGGCTCCTGCCAGCAGCATCACTCCCGGGGCAGCTCCAGCTCCCCGGCTGGGATGGGCAGCGTGGGGCGGTGGGCGCCGGGGGTCACAGGAGAGGCTGGAGGTGGGGGTGAAATCCCAGCCCGTCCCCGCTCGTGGCGGGGCTCCCACGGAAACGTGCGGGCATCGCTTCAATAGGCGAGTATGTCAGCAGCGGAGGCTCCTGCTGCCTGCCAGCTCGGCAATCCAGGGCAGCTCCAGCCCCTGCAGCTCCTTAGGAAGATTTTGCAGCAGAGATTAAGACTTAATTTTTTTATTTTTTTTTGACTGGTGTTGACACGGCAGGTATGCAATAAATAGCCACGTTGTTGGATACTGGTTTTAAAATGTCTAGCAGGTGTCTTGCCTGCCTTGCAGCTTTCATGAGAAGATGCAGCGCTGGCTCTTTAAAGGTCCTCGGTGATTTTTGGAAGAATACAGATTAATTACTGCCTAATGGGTGTTATGTAGCCTGTCCCGGGGAAAAGCCCAGGAGCCCTCAGTGTGCCAGAGCCCCAGGGTATCCATCCCAGCCAGCCAGACATCCTGCACCAAACAAGCACGGCTGGGAGGCACTGCCAGAGTTAGCAAGGTGTGGCACAATTGCAAACCCGCCGGGTTTCCCATGCTCGGAGAGTGCCGGGGCTTCTGGAGCTGTTGCTCTCCAGGCACTACGAGCATCACCCAGAGGTTTGCAGATAAATGTGTGGAGACAGCAGACAGCTTTCTGGACACGGCAAGCTGGGCATTTGGGCCTGTGCTTCAGGACACTTGGTTATTTCACACTCCATCTCTGGCAATCTGGGAGGCTGGAGATAATTGCCCATACATGGGACTATCTGTCAGTGCCAGGGGAGTAAAACCAGCCTGGTTAAGTGGGTTGCAGGGGCAGGTTGTGGAGAGGATGGAGTAGAGGGTTCTTCAGGCACAGGGAGCCAGCCTGTATCTCAGCACTGCAAAAGGGCTCTGGGTGCAAACACATCTACTCCAAGCATTGCTCCCATCTCCAACCACAGTGGAGTTGGTGAGGGTTGCCCCAGGTGTAGAAGGGAACAGGGGAGGGTTTGGGAGAGCTGATTCAAGTGGGAAACTGGGGCATGCTTTGTCAAGAAGCATTGGGAGGAAATGGGGTCAAACTGGTTCCCAGCCCCATGAGCAGAGTGAAAGCAGCAATTGTCTGGGTACTGGGAGGTGAAAATGAATACAGTGGTGTTGTGAAGCCCTGCCCCTGGTGTGTGTGTGTGTGTGTGTGTGTCTACAGGAGGTAATAGGGGTAATAGTTAGTCTATAGTTAGTCTAGGATGTCTTATGCCCTGCCCTGCCTCATCCCTGCCACATCCCCCATAGGCAGCAAGCCCCAAAACCATCCTGTCCCCATCCCAGGGCTTCTCAAGTGCTGCCAGAGCTCCCATGTTGGTCTTGGGGACAATCATAGGGAAAGCCTCTTCATTGGCTTCTGCTCTAGGGCTGCAAATTCAGGGTAGTGACCTGAGCTGATGCAAACTTGGAGAAAACTTAGCTTTTTAGAGCTGGCCCCATGGTGCAGTACCCTCTGCCCTGCAGCCTCCCCTCCTGCCCGCTCTGCACGGGACAGATCTTGCTGTCCAAGAAGCCTCTTTTGAGGCTCCTTTCAGTGGAAGGGGACACCTTTAGGCTTAGAAAAGGAAAGGAGCAATTTGACCAAGCAGAAGGGGTTGTTTCCTGCAGATCGCTGTCCAGAAAGCCCCATCTAGTGGCGCGTTTAGAGATGAATTAACGCTGCGCCTTTGAGAATAAAAAATCGACAAATGGGTTCATCCCTCTGGGTCCGGCCCGTAAGCGCCGCCTCTGGAGGTGCTTCTGTATTTCGCTGGGCTTTGGCTTGCTAAATAGAGCAATGCCTCGGGACAAGATAGGTGCCAGCCCCCTTCTGGGGTGTTCTGACCTTGTATGACCTTGATATCATCCCCAGCCTGCCTTCCTGGAAAGGGACTGATGCTGGGCTGCCCCATGGGATGCTGTGAGGTGAGGTCTGGTGGCACTGGCAGAGCCCTGGAAGAAGGTGCCATTGGGGCAGGACTGCAGGTGCTGCTGGTTTGGGAATACACAATCTGGGGTGTCTTGTGTCAGAGCTGATGCAAACATTGCAAAAGGGAGAGAGCAGGCGGCTGGAGTCGGTCATGGGACTTTGCCAGCACAGAAACACCTTCTCTGTTCTAGAAGGAATGGGTGGAAATCAGGCTGTGGAATCAGCTCCATCGATTTTTTTTTTTTTTTTCAATTTTTTTTTTTTCCTGAGTGGCCTGATTCAGTATCTGCCGGTGTAAAGCTAGGACTTGATTTGGCTTCTGTAGAGTGAGAAATAAATTTCATTGATTCAGGGTGCCCTTCTGCATCCCACTGAGGTTGAACTGAGTCCTGAGACAAGGCACACAAGTAACTTGTGAAGTGCTGGGGGCTGAGGGGGCAGTCAGAGCCACTGAAAAAACCAAACCAGCCTGGGTCTGATGGAATAGGAAGTAGAGAGGTAGGATCTGCTCTGAGGATCTGCTGTCTCCAAAAATGTAAAATATATTCTCCTGTAAATCGAGTGGGGGCACATCCTAAAGCATCCCTGGGCAGGAAAAATTCCCTGGGCTTGTTGGGGCAGGCAGAGCAGCAGGCTGGGAGCAGTAAGGTGGGCAGGGCTTGGCTCAGCACAGGTTTCACCAGCCACCTCTGAGGCCCAGCACTGCTGCTCATCAATCCAGCTGACTGTGCTGGGCAGGCACTCCTGGGGAAGGTCCTGGTTTTTTGGGACTCCTGAGGTTCTAGGCAGGCAGCAAGCAGGAGTCACTGAGCTACCAGAGGAGCCAAGTGGGTGAGCTGAACTGGAAAGACTTTGAAGGAAACTGAGCTTGGGTCTTGTAGTTGTACTAAAACGGGATGGTTGGAGCAATGCCAACGTCAGCAGCAATGTTTCAGTGTGTTTGCTATGGCTGCAATGAAAAACCCAAACCAGCTGCTGCCCTTCTTTTGCTGCAGGCAGCACTGGATGTGCTTAAACACAAGCACAAATAGTAATGCAGGCAGAATACCAAACTGCTGAGTTTGTCTCTTTCCCCTTTCCTTCACTCCTCACTACCACTGGCTTCTATCTTACCCAGGACACTATGGAAATGTGTCTGGAGAACCTGCTCTCAGCCTCTTCCCTCCTGTCTGGCTTCTGGAAATTCAAATTCACTTCCCATCCCTAAACTTCAGGACAGATCTTGGGCTCTTTTCCCTAGTTACCCTGCTCTCTGTGGACAGAGCAGACCTGCTGCACGCTGTCCTGCTCCACTGCAGGAAATGCTCTTGTGCCACCACCCCTGGTCCCTGCTAGCTGTATGTAACACCAGCTCGAAGGTCCAGACACTTCCAGGGAGGGGTCTGTGGGTGTCTTAATGAAGAGGAGCAGCTCCACAGCAGAAGCAGCTGCACCGAGGTGACCTTGAGCTGCCCACACCACATTTCTGGGGAACAGAGCCTCACTGTGCTGTGGTGTGCTGCAGGGCCCCAGCTGGTGAGGGCTGGGGATTTGCTCCTCTCACAGGCAACCAGTGCCATTTTCAGTAACTCTGTTTGTGCACATCAAAGATCTGAGCCCCAGCTTTATAGGCATGGGCTCCAGGTCAGCACTTCCTGGGAGGTAGGGTAATTGTGAAGAGTCTAACAGGGAGAAATACCTTCAAATACCTTCAACAATACCTTAAAATTGTATTAAAGAGGACACAAACCCAAAACATGAACAGAAATGTGAGCAGACATCCTCTGCTGAAGCAGAAATAGCCTCTGAAAAAGCAGCAGCAGCAGCAAAGATAACTAATACTAAATATTTACATTTAAAAGCAAAGTATGGGTTATACCAGAAAGGAGAAAGAAGAGGAAAGGAGAAAAAGCACAACAAAAACTTTGAGTGGGCAGGAAGGACAGTGCTGGAAGAGGAAAGTGAGGGGAAAGGGACAGTAATGCACTAACCTGAGAGGGGAGAAGGATGTGTGTAATTCTGAATGTTGAAACAAAGCAATTCACAGGTAAGGTAAATGTAATCTGTAAGTTATAGGTAAAATAATGACACAGCTGTTGTTATTGTTCCAGATCAGGTCTCAGAAAATCAAAAAAAGACCTTCACCCCACCCTGAAGCCCCCAGCAGAAACAGCTAAGGTGGCCCCAAAGCCCTCCCTTTGCCAAGCCTGCAGCTGAGGTTCCCCACTGCCTGCTCTAACACAGAGGGAGGTCTGGGGAGGAGGTGTGAGGGGACAGGAAACTTAGAAATTGCTTACACTTAATTTCAGAGCACAAGCCAGTATTGTGTGCTAAGGAACTGCATCCCACTGGGGAGCAAAATCATGGCTTCAGTTGTGTTCTTGTAACATACCTGGATTTATGTGAACTTTACATCTGAACTTCCTGGATCCATAGTATCTAAGGAATGATTAGAGTAATACCTACAGTTGGCCATTATCATCTAGAATGTCTGAGACTTCTCTAGCACACAATACAAGGCCAAGTGTCTATGGCTGCAACAGTCCATTTAACTGCTTGTGACTTGCTGACCACTAATTTTTAAACATGTATTTTACTCAAACGCAGCTGTTGAGCATGTTCTGATACTGGAAGCAGTTTTGGGTTTGTTTTTCTTAAAACAAAAGAAAAATGGGTTGTGAAAGGAAATGAGCATAAGTCAAATTACTCAGGCTTTAATTTGCTGGGTTTTGACAAATGTTTATTAATGCAAGTCTCAGCAACAGAATTCTTTTATTTCCATATTTTCAATTAGAGGGAATATTATAGCTCTACACCACAGAGTCTCTATGATACACACCTCTGGTTTACACTATTTCCATACTGCTTTGTGTATCAAATACATTCAGAAAAAATCTGTAGAGATGGCTCCAGCATCTCCACTTCTAAGACAGCATGGGCCAAAATACAAAGTTAGCTTGCTTCACTCCCCCTGATTTATTCCCTCTGTACAGCACAAATACCAAAATATATTTTTGCTTTTAAGAGCTTCACTTATCTGCAGAAAAATAGAACTGCTTAAGAGTGAGCTAGTTAGCTTATGAAAGGGTTCAAGCACACACCCTGCACATTCTGCACCTCCCTACAAAGCTGTGAGGAGGAAGCACTCACAATTGGATCCAACTGAAAAGGAGCCAGGTAGTGTTCAAGGAACAGAGCTCCACCTCATCCAAAATGCTGAATGTCTTCCCAGTCTTCTTTCTAGAGAGAGATGAGGATACAGCTGTAGCTATGAAACATTTCTCTAAGTGCTGGGACACGCTAGAAGAATGAACCTTCCAAACACTGCAAAATTTCAGAACACAACCTAAAAGGCTTTATTTTCCCCCCCTGCCCCCAAACATAGTGAAAACAGCATATAGAGCTTGAATATCCACAGCACAAACCAAGAAACAAAGGGAGTTTGTTTGTTCTACAGTGCTTTTGTTAAGGTACTCAGAGATTTAGTGCATTCTTTTTAGAACTAAGCTCAGAAACTATATTCCAATTTTTCATTTTATTAGAAAACTAAACTGTGTGAGGCAAAGAACATTTGATCAAACACGCAACAGTGAAAACATGGCACTGACAAGGCATTTAACCCAACCATTATCACAAACTCTGATTTGGGATTCTCTATTGCTTTCAGTCAAGTATACATCATTTCTGCCATGTGAGACATTTTCTTGGGAATATATAAGTAGTATTCCATATATCCAGAAAGATCTTCAATAGTCACATCATCTACAAAGGCTCGAGCTTGCTCAGAACAAGATCTAGGAGAACCTGACGAGGCTGTCCCACAGGGGGATCTGTGCTGAAGAGACTGGGCATGGACTCCCAGCACTGCCTTCTCACACTCCGACAGGACGCTCCGTAGCCCGGAGAAGGAATACACTTCCATGGTTCTCCACTGCTTGCACTGGCACTTCTTGTTCGTACAAGGGCACTGCTTGCCACTGCTCAGCATGGATAAGGACTGGAAGTCAGAGGTTTGGCTCGAATGCAAGCTGGTTTCAAAGGACGAGGAGACAGCAGGGAAATTCTCTCTTGACTTCTCCAAAGGCTCTTCGGCGGTGAAAGCATCCGAAGGTTCAGTTCTGTCGTCACTGGCCTCAAAGTGAGAATCGTGCCTGTCCTTGGTACCGTGTTCTGCTGTGACAAAAACGTCTGCACTGAGACTGCCCTTCGATGTGTCTGCCTGGGGTTTGTGTTTCAGCTGGCTGTTGGCTTTCATACTGCAGTAGGTGAACTTGGGGGGATGCAGGACGGGAGATTTGGAGCGTCTGCGGCGCGGGACCCTCGCTGCCCCTCTGGAAGGCTTCCTCACACACCTGCAGGGTTGCAACAGGTCAGCAAGTAGGAAACTCCAGAAACCACACCACAGCTCTACAGCTCTAAAATGGAGCTAAAATGTCTTAGAAGATTTATCTTTTTTTCTTAGAAAAATCAGGTGACTGGTCAATATGACAGGAACATTGAAGGAGTCTGAAGAAACTGGGGTGCCCCCAAAGAAGAGAGAGAGACTAACAGCCTGATTTTAGAGGTACTTCCCCCCAGATGTCCTGTGTTAAGTAAATAATACTTTGTCACCCCAAACTGTAGTGCTCAACCTGGATACTGTTTGGTGCTGCTGGCAAAATCACACTGAATATCCAAGTCCTTCAATACAGAAATAAAATAAACCAAGGAAGGGAAAGAGGGGTTTTTGCAGAGGTGTAAGACTTGAACAAAAGGATTTCAGAGCAAGTGGAAAGTGGACAAGTAAGAGCAAGTAAGTGGAAAAGAAAGTTTTAGGTACACTTTCTAAGAAGAAAGACTTTATTTTAAGTCTTGGTAAAGCTTTGTAATAGAAAGGAGAGAAAAGATACATTGAAGCAACATACAAAAACTTTCACTGGGAACAGCAGGCAAGTGCTCAGTGTCTGGGGGCAGAAGTGCAGTGAGCAGTGCAGTGAGCAGTGTGTGTTACCCATGCCAGGTGTCCTTTGAGCTGGCAGTCTGTGGCTTGGCTCCATCCATGGCTGTTCTGAGCGTCCCATCGCCCACAGGCAGAGCTGAAATACATCTGAGTAAGAAGGGAAAGGCCCCGTTAGAGCAGAGCTGAGCAGACACCCCACAGCCCCAGACTCAGCCCTTCTGCTTTACAGACCCAGCTAAGATCTGGGTTTGCTGCCCTGAGCTCCTCTGCAGTCAGTGGTTAGAGGCAGGGGGTGTTACAGAGATTTATTTAACCACTCTTACTGTAGTGACCTCGGTCAAGTGTCTAAAGATGGGTGAGATGAAGTGAAAGGAGGCCAAAATGCCCAGAGGCTGATGTCATGCCCTGTTTGTACCAAAATGACACAAAAGGAATGTAAACTCGGGTTCCAAATGCTCTTGTCAGACAATAGCAGTTAAAGATAGACTCCTGCTCATCTAGAATGCCAAGTCAGGAACCCACAGCAGCAGGGTGAGGAGGAGTGGGTGAGGCACAGTGGACAAGGAGAGGTTACTAATTTACTCCTCATTAAATTTCCCAGATAAACACAGCATAAAAAAATATCTGGCCCTCAGGGTCCAGGCAACAAACACAAATGTCCCAGCAGGCAAATCTGTATTGATAATGGCTGTGTGTGTGACTGAGCAGGGGAGAGGAAACCATGAGAACTGAGGCAGAAGAGCACAAGTACTCTGCTCCAAATTTATTTTTAAGGATTAGTCACAAGACTTGACTTGTTCAAAACACATGCCTGCAAAACAAGATCTTTTTTTATGCCTAAAAAGATATCAGGAATCAACCACAATTCCAGTCTGTCACTGGTAATACATCAGAATTAGTACACTTAATAAGCACAGTTCCCTGTTAAAGAACAGCTGTGTTTTTTTCCACTTTTTACAGCAGAACTCCTGAAACAGAAGAAGTAGCAAAGCAAAATATATTTTAACATGAGAAGGAAGTCACAAGTTCACAGTATTGATGGCTATGGAGATGAATTCACAAGACAACATTAATTATTAGTATAAAGCTTTCTCTTGTGTCTCTGAATTCTCAAATGACTTCCAGTGAACTAACTCCTACTTTTGAGGAAGGTGCTTATGCCACGTGTTACCAGTACACCCAGTGAGCTGTGGAGTAAAGGTTTTAGTGGGAGAATATCTGCAGACACGGAAATGCTCAGTGCTCATGCTTAGCCTGATGATTTATTTCCAGTGAGACTCTCCAGCACTACCAAGTGACAGTGCTGGCTCTGGACACTTCCAAGGCCACCTTCAGGGACAACAGCAAAGGCTGATAAGGTGGCTGAAGACTCCAGTGTTCACATGAACAGACAAACGACTTGTGTGTCACACAAGGCAACACAACAGTTAAGAGTGGGTTCAACACTTCGGGTGAGTCACTTCACTGTCACTATGTAATTTCAGTTGGATATTGTGTCAAAATGAGTAATGAAGTACTGCTTTGCCTATGAGACAGTTATAATGACTATTTCATGTGAAGTGATGCAGTTGTCTCCTCTTGGGAAGCACAAAACCTTTCACCAGATGACATTTGTTTCAAGGTTTGAAGTAACATTGTATATTTCTCCCATATAAATATCTAGTAAGAAATTACAAAGCACGTCATCCTTTCTGTTGCTCACTTACCCTACTGCATCCACCCTCAGCTTTTTGAAAGCTGTTTGCAGACTCTCTTCCTCTTCATCTTTAGCTTCCAAGTCCATTGATGGGCTCTCAGTGTGTAACCAGCTGTGCCATATAGCCTAAACTCAACACAGAAACAAAAACTTGACATTGAGGTCTGAACACACACAGTCCCTGAAAAACCAAACTGGTAAGTGCTGCTTTCTGACCAGACCTGTCTGACACTTCCCACCGCGAGCTCCCAACTCCGTGTTTCTCAGAATAGGTGAAAAGCAGCGAACTGCCTTTTTGTCACCGGTGAACAAATATTGTCAACGAGTACGACTTCAACTGGAGTTGCGAGCCTGACACCCCCTCCCCAGCCAGCTGGGCATAGCCCTGACAGCCAACAGCGCACCGGCCGGGGGACAGGGACCGACACCAGACCCGCTGGGGCCCTGTCCGCCAGGACCCCCCGCAGCCCCCGGCCCCACAACGCTGGATCCCTCGGGGCCGCGCTTTGGCGCCACCTCCCCGGGGCCTCTCCTCAGCGCCGCGCCGGGAAGGCCCGCGCCGGCCCCATCTCCCCCGTCCCCAGGAGCTTCCCCTGGCCTCGCCCTGAGCCGCTCTGATGGGTGTGGTGTGGGTGGGTGTGGGTGTGGGTTTGGGTGTGTGTGGGGTCCGTGGGGTCCCCCCGCGCTGCCCCCGGGCCCTCACTCACCGCCGCCTCCCCGACGGCCGCTGGGGCTGAGGGGGCGCGAGCGGAGCACAACAGGAAGTGAGGTCACAGACCCGCGCGTGCGCGGCCAGGTCCCCGCCCCAGCCGCCGTTCGGTTCCGTTCGGTTCGGCTCCGGGGGTTGGGGGGAGGGGGGGCAGCGGGAGGCGGCGGCGGGGACCTGGGCATCGCGGTGAGTTTGGCGGGGACCCCTTCCCTTCCCTTCCCTTCCCTTCCCTTCCCTTCCCTTCCCTTCCTTCCCTTCCCTTCCCTTCCCTTCCTTCCCTTCCCTTCCCTTCCTTCCCTTCCCTTCCCTTCCCTTCCCTTCCCTTCCCTTCCCTTCCCTTCCCTTCCCTTCCCTTCCCTTCCCTTCCTTCCCTTCCCTTCCCTTCCCTTCCCTTCCCTTCCTTCCCTTCCTTCCCTTCCCTTCCTTCCCTTCCCTTCCCTTCTGCTGAGTCACCCCCGCTGCCCGTCCAGGGGTTCCGGAGAGGAAAAGAGGTCCCCGGGGCTCTGAGTGGGTGCTCGGGGGTGGGTGGGTGTCTGTGGAGTGTCCGTGGGGTGGCTCCGGCAGTGGGAGGGCGGGACCCTCTGCCCGGTGCCGCCGGGAGTGCCCCCGTGTCCCGTCTCGGAGCTACCGGAGGCCTCGGGAACAACGTTTTGGGTTTTTTTTTAATCCCTGTACGCGCCCCTGTTTTAAAGCCAAGGCGTGTGTGGGTGCACTGCAGCCTCATCTCCACAGTGTGCGTGTCCTGCGGGGTCCTGGGCTGCTGGGAAACAGATGGAAAACCACTGGGAAAGGATGGATGTGCGCTGCTTTCTTTTTTATTTTTTTTTTCCCCTAGGAGAAAAAGCGTAGAAGTTTTAAGGTGGTTTTTCATACAACACTAAATTTTGTTTGTTTTTCCACAGTAATTTGTTGTTTCTGGATCTCGGGGCTAGTGTGTCTGAGATGCTTATGCTTAATTATCAGAGTGAGTGGGGTTTTATCTGAATAAATTCCGTGTCATCTGGGGGGTTTACTGTGCCAGTGATGAAGGGCAGCACAACAAAATATTGAGTCTAGGTCTGCTTGCACATTTTTGGGTAATGTACAGTGACTTTAAAATGTTTTACTGTAACTTTCTTGCTAAGGTTATGTAATGCAACAGGTTGGTATTTGAAAAAATAAACCAAACCAACCCAACTTTAAAGAACCTTCTGTTTGGATCGAGGAAAAAAAAAAAGCAACAGAACAACAAAAAACTGAAGTAGGAACCATGTGTTTTGCCAGATCAGGAGAATTTGCCTAAGAGAGTATTTGAGATAATAACTTACTGGAATGAGCATCATGTTGTCAGTCCCTGTGTTAATTTCCTCCTCTCATGTTTACTTGCTGTGTGACTCACTGGCCAACATGTGCCTTGAAGTTGTTATGATACATTATCCTCCTGTGTGTCTGTGTGTCATCAGAGCTGTCTGCAATCCAGTGTCCAGGTGAAATGCTAGCAGAGCAAGCAGGAACAACAGTGGGGAAGAAGGAGGCTGTAAGGGAACAGAAATTACTGCTCTGTGTCTGTCAGTGAGCTGCAGAGGTTCAGATTTCTCCTCTTTCCTCACCAAGACATGCTACAAAAAAAGTTGGTGCCTAGTTGGTAAAAGTAGTACCAGTGGAGGTATTATTGGTGTATTATCAGCCAGGGTTGGTGCTCCCTGTGAGAGTGCTGCTGCTCCCAGAGCTGTTGCTGTTTGCTGGGTTGGGATGGGGACCTTTGTCATGGATTCTTAGGGCTTTGGGAAGATGCAGTCACAGAACAGTTGAGGTTTGGCAGGGATTCCTGGAGGTCCAAACCCCCTCTTCCAGGGGCCACCCTAAGCCAGTTGTAATATCTCCAAGGGGACTCCTCAGCCTCCTGGACAGCCTGTGCTGGTGCTCAGTCACCCTCACAGCCAAGAAGTATTTCCTTGCACTCAGACAGCACCTCCTGTGCTTCAGTGTGTGCCTGTGGCTTCTGGTCCTGTCACTGGACACTGCTGGCTCTGTCCCCTTTGTACCCACCCTTCAGGTATTTATATACCTGGATAAAATCCCTGATCTGCCTTTTTTCTTCTTGACTGAGACTTTATGCTCTCAGTTGTTGCTGCTTAGCAAGAGCAAAGCCACACTAAGGAAGCAAACCTTAAGTATTTTGTAGGGGAAGTGTGGCTGGTGCATGATGTGCATGTGCTTGGAGAACTGTACAGCACTGAAGAGCATAAAATTTAGAAAGATTTGAAAGTCCTCTGTAGCTAAGTTATGGGCTGGTTAGATTTTAAAGAACCACATTAGCCAGTTTTTATCAATCCCTTTTTTATTTAAAACAAGGCTTATTCTTTGCTGTTTGTACTGTTACTTGCATTTGTACTTGTGCAAGAGCTGCTTCTGATACCAGAAATTTTTAAATAGCTATTTGCAATCAAAATATGTTCTGATAGGAGCCTGTTACTCTTGCTGGGATCTTAGACATAAGATCTAAAGAATGTTGCTTAGCTTTAAATTTCATCTTAAGAAAATCTATTGGTTTGGGCTTTTTAAAATGTGTATGTAACATCAAGTCCTAAAGTTGGAAATGATGGCTGTAGAAAGTTGACTGTTTCTAATGGTTGAATGTTTCCTGATTTTCACTTCTGGAGACACTGATAACACTTCAGGACAAACAGGAGTCTGTCTAAACAGTAATGGAGATGCAAGATGCAACTGACACCAAATTTTACTTTCAATTGCTCATTCACCTGTGCAGCTGGACAAGAGACTGGTTGTTCCTTTCATGTAAAGTTTGTTCTGAATCAGCTTCCAAAAATGTTCTTCTAGAATGACCTCAGCTTTGTGAGCTCAGTGTACTGTTTTGAGTTTATTTTCATGTGTTATGATGCTGCTGGGCAACTGATGTTTCTCACAAGGTTCTTACAGCCATGTCTCTTTTTCTGCCTATAGCAGCACATGGTAATTCTGTCAGCTTCTGCCATCCCAATTATGAAAACAGAAGCTAAGGATGGAGAAGAAGAGAGCCTGCAGACAGCATTCAAAAAGCTAAGAGTTGACACAGCTGGGTGAGTAACCAAGTTAACACATTACAAACTGACTTGAAGGGAACACCCAGACGTAAATTTGAAGGAATGAGGTAATTCCAACAGGTTAGGCACTGAAGCCTTCCTTCCAGTTACACTCACTAAGTCTGTAGACTGCACTTCTCAAGAAAGGGTAATTTGTTTGTTGGCTGTTAGCTCCCAGCAGGTTTGAAACAAACCTAATGAGTCAGCAGTTGACAGCCAGCAGGTTTGAAATTAATTTGGGCACGAGTCTGTCTGTCCACAGAACCAGAACTCTGCTGGTGCAGTGAGTGTATTGTCACAGCTCCAAAAGCCTGTCATGAAATTCACTCCTGTCTTTTCCCAGGAGAGAAATGTTCTTTCCCTGTCAGTAAAGAACAGCATCAGATGAAGTGCATGGTTCCCACACAAATTGTTTTCATTGCTGTCACTTACAAATGTACTTTATAATCAAAATCACTAAATTGGAAAGAAGTTGTCATGTTTTGTGGGAGGTACAACATGTGGCTCTTACCTTCCTAGGCTTAGGCAGCAGCCGTGGGCGATGATCATGTTTATCTGAATTTTTTTAAAAAGGGATTTTATATATTTTTTTCTGGTGACAAATGTGCACTGTTACAGATTACAGGTATCATGCTGTGTTTCAGTAAGATGTTGTCAGTGACAATTATGCTGGTGACTGAAATGAAAGCGTAGGTGAGGCAGATGTAAATATCAAGGTGGTAACTAGAATTACTAAAGAACTTAGATTGTGAGTAGATGGGCTTCTAAAGTGATCTTTAATCTAGGTAATTAAACTTGTTAGAAATTAATCCCCATGCAAATGCCTCTCTTTTCTTTAGTGTCTCTGGTTCCACCCCCTAGTCAGGCACAGTTAATTACTCTGGAGTTTTTACTGTTGGCCTTCAGTTTTCTGCTCTGTTTTCACTGTCCTTTAGATGGAAAATAGCAGGTGTTTGACTGATAGATTGGATTCTTAAATATCAGTTAACCCTTTCCTAGATCTATGTGAGGGGACTTTTTTTGCTTTTTGGAGAGTCTGCCTACAAACCAATTTGATACAGGATTTGGAAAATAATTTTCTTGTGAATTCCAGTTTAATTTATGAAGTCATAACTTAGGAAAATTCTTCTTGGGATTATTACATCTCCTTGAAAATAGGAGTTTGTTATGAATTTATAGTGCCAGAAAAATTAGTACATCTTGTAAGGTTTCTGGTTTAAATATAAGTTGAAGATCTGACACAGCTCTGCTGCTCAAGTGATTGAGCTTGCAATAGTGTGAAGAGTTTTAGCTTATGCTGTCCTAGACAGAGGCTTAAGTGTTCTTCAGTTGGACAAAGTCTATTTATGTCCAAAGAACATTTATTTTTAGGAAAGAATGGCTTATTTGTCTCTGGAAAAAGAGACGTGGTTCTTTGGTGATGGTGTTTTTCCCCTCCCCTCTCCCTGGAAACTGAAATTTAGCCATTGTGTGTGCTTTGTCATTGACATGTGGAGTTGGGATTTGCAGTCGAGTTGCTGGATGGCATCATGTGTTATGAAAGAGTCTGTTATACAAACTTTTCAGATAGGAATGTGTAAACACTATCCTTCTGAGTTGAGTCTTTGTGGGCAGGTCTTTTAAGACATAGTGTCAATTATTTGGAGCAGTCTTTTCTGGGAAAGAAGATTGATGAATGTTTTCATATTCATAGTGCTGACCAGTCTAGGCTGTTAACTTCTCATTTTCTCTTTCACAGATCTACTGCTTCTCTCTCTGTGGGTGAAGGGACAAGTCCAAGAGCACTAATTAGAACAGCAGCAGATGAAACCAAACCTAAGAATGCATGTAGTTCTAAGGAAGCCTGGCAAGGGTAAGAGAATCTTGGGATTATCAGACTATATCAAATGATACTGCACTGAAAGGGAATCTTAATTAGTCAGGTTTTCTAGTAACTACACCCCTCTATGCAAGGAACTCAAATTTTGTTAATTATATTCTATTATTATAGTACTCTACACCACCTTTTTCTGTTATTAGGTGACAACAGTTCTTATTTACAGTTATATGGAGGGAAAAGCTGTTCAGCTGTAGGTTTCTAAACATAATAGATGAGATTTAATAGAAATGTGAACTGCTGTTTATGAATCAGTCACAAATGCATTTCCTTGAATCACTTTGGTGTTGCTGCCTGTACGCTTTGAACTAGATCAAAATAAATAACTGGTTTCTGGGGTGTTACCACAGAACTTCACACTCATCTATTGAAACAAAACCACTTCATGGCCTTAACCATAAATTTTGTGCTGTCTTCTTGTGTTTTTTCCTTCTCTTAGAGGTAATTTTTTCATGTCTGATATCCTTAACCCATTTTCTCACCTTAAAAGCAGATGTTTTAGGATTCATTTATCATGTGTTCCTTTTATATTTTATACAGCTGCTTTAGTAGAACAAAGTAAAATTCCTGAGCAAATACTCTGAGCCTAAAGCTCTTTCATGCAATATAAATGCAGTAGAGGTGTTTCCCAGTGTTGTTTGTGATCCAGCAGTGAATCTTCACTCCCTCTCATCCCTTTCCCTGATAGGTCTGTGAAGAAGCCTTTAAGAGGAGTTGTGAGAACCCAGCGGCGCAGGCGTTCCAAGTCTCCAATCCTTCATCCTCCAAAGTTTATCCATTGCAGCACAAAATCGCATTCCACGTGCAACCAGCTAGTGCACAAGGGCCAGGCTGATGCACCAGATGACTGCAGTGGGTTTGGGATGCCAGTCCCAGAGGAAGTTTGTGCACATGAACGATGCAGCGTTGCTCCTGACGCTGACCAGAAGAGAGCTGATGTTGAATGTTTGGGAGCTTCTGCTACACAGTTGGCATCAGAGAAGAGGCAGGAGAACTCTCCAGCTGTTTCTCTAGTATCCAAAGCAAGCCTAAAGACTACAGAGCTTTCTGACTTCCAATCCATGTCCAAGCTGAACGGGAATAAGCCGTGTGCGTGTGCAGCCAAGGCCTGTCAGTGTAAACGGTGGCAAGATATGGAAGTGTACAAATTCTCTGGCTTGCAGAACACCCTCCCATTGACACCTGATAGAAGAACAGTTTCTGAGGATCACTCCCAGTCTTTGCCATCAAGAACTCCATCAAGTTCTCCGCGTTCTTGCTCTGAGCAAGCCAGGACCTTTGTGGATGATGTGACTATTGAAGATCTTTCAGGATACATGGAATATTACTTGTATATTCCAAAGAAAATGTCTCATATGGCAGAAATGATGTACACCTGAGAGAAATGAGCACTAAAAACGCAAGGGTGGGTGGTTTAAATCTGCCCTCTGTCACACTCACATGAATGCAACTCACTCTCCACTCACACTGCTTGCAATAAAGACACTTCTCTGCATCTTAGCTGGTGTTCATCATTTAAGCTGAACAGTTTAGCTTAAGTGTTTTAGGTTAAGCTTGGGATATTGAAGTAAACATGGTGAATGTGTTCAGGGCATACCTGCCTGTATCTAAGTGACCTAACATTTGGGAAATTCTCTTTTTTTCAAAGTCCTCCTGTTTTGGTTGGTTGGAACAGGGAAAGTTTATAGATTGCTGGGTGATTAGAGATCTTACTGTGAAAAGCTTTGTGTGATTCAGCTGCTTTGAAATTACTTTGATCTCTGGTTGTAACACTTCCCCTTGTGTTTTGGGTGCTTGACTTCTTCATAAAGGAGTGTGACCATCTTCAGTCCTCCCCTTGGTACTGACACCACTCTGGGCTAATCCAGGAGACATGGTTACCTTTTCTTGGGTTGGAGGCATTGTTGTTTCTTTGTGCCTAAGGAGACTTTATTTCTGATTGGGTGAACGGGTGTTCTCCTGTCCTGTCTTTGATGATGATGTTAATGTAGTCAGATGCTGTTAGGTTAACATAACATTTATATGTTAAGCTGCCTGATGTGAAAGGCAACTTGGAGTATGAAAGCAAGGTTGTTTCCAAAGGTTATTCTAATTTTTGAACCATTGTTTAGGGGAATATATAAAGCAAGGGTAAATTCTGTTGAATTGAACAGGCCTTAGAGACTTGTCTGCAGCAGCAGAAACACCTGCTGGCTTCAGGGCCTTGCTGCTTCAGTTAACCAAAGGAAAAATGGGGTGATGGACACCAGTGGTGTTTTTTTTGAAAGCAGAAACAGCTTTTGCTCACTTCAGTGGCCTTAATTCATGCACTTTGGGGGTTTTGTGGGTTTTTTAGTTTTGTTTAGCCTGCTCTGTAACATCAGGTATAACCCCTCCAGTGTCCAAACCCATACACTTGTGTTAACAGTTGTCAGCTGCACTGTAGGGAAATATTTCCTCTCCAGTCTTTATACTAAACCATTGTCACTTTAGATGACTTTTCCAGGTCTAAAATATTGGTGGAGTCTTGCATTCTTCCTGAAACAAACTCCAGAAAGTTGGTGCCAGAAGCAGTTTGTGCCATACTTTGTGCATCTGCACAGACTGCCTTTTATAAACGTAGCAAAGGAGCATCCCATCAAATAATATCATTTGTTGAGGAAGAGTTGTGCTAAGTTTTGCTTTACAATTTGCAGTCCCTGCAATTTTCTAACATTTAAAGTCTGGAGAAGAAACAGAGATAAACATTTGCCTGTGAAATCCTTTGGTATTACTTCTGGGCTTTTTTTGTTGTCATTTCTCTGGCAGCATCTGGTATCTTAGAACTAAGTGGCCTTGCAAAGGTACCTGTTTTGTCAGTTGTGAAGTGTCATCTACCCCTTGCAGAGTGTGCTTGGACCTCTCATCACCCTTCCATTTCCCTGCCCTTAACCAGCTGTATTCTGAATTCAAGGCAATTATTGTCTGCAATATGGGACTTCAAAGTGCAAAATGATCTTACTGCTCAAATAATTATTCTTTGCTGTTCCCAAATGCCTGTGGGCAGCAGCCACAGCTCTGCTGTGGGGCTGAGAGAACACTTTTCAAGACCATGCTTCTTCTTAACATTTCTTTCCTTAGTCACCACAGACCTATACCAGCAGGGTTTGGGATTCTGTGTCAAGTTACAGCGTTATAGAGAGTGGATTGAAATCCAGGAGGTAAAAATAAATAAAAAAAAAAGACGTGAATTCGGAAGGGAGGTGGTGAGAACTGGTGCAGACTGGGAAGGGAGGCCAGCGGTGCTGGGCCACTAGAGGTCCCCCGCAGGCTGTGGGCTGGCCCAGCCTTGAAGGGGGAATCCGACTTTTTTTTTATTTTTTCAGCCGAAATGAAGAAATGGGCCCTGTGCTGAGTGTTGCCTTGGTGCACACGGGTGCTGAAGCTTGATTGTTGGGGGTTTGTTAGACAGCACTTGACAGAAGCTCTTTACATGCCGGCATCTGCATAAGTTAATAACATTTAAATGAAATGTACTATCAGTTCACAGCTGTGCAATGTAATTAGAAGAGCTGCTAAGTAAATAATTGTGCTGTACTGAACTTGGCATCCTCTTAGGGCAGTTACAACATATTTGTGCTGGTAAGTGCTGGAACACCATGAAATAGAAGACCATGGGCAGCAGCAACATCTGCCTTAACACTTTCTCTTCTGTTACTACAGGGCATTTTAAGATGCTTTGGTCTACTCAGAAACCACAAAAACAAGAATTTATGTTTATGCTTTGAGAAACTGTGTTTTTTCAGCCTTAACTGTGCAAAGAGAATTTTGAAAGTGTGACAGAGTAGTATAAAAGCTTAGCTTTAAAAAAAAAACAAACCCAAACACCCAGCTTGAGCAAATTTCAAAATCTGACTTTTCTTTTTTGCAAAGAAAGCTTGAGAGGGTGGGTTCTGCCAAGCAGCACTTCTGAGTTGTGTCAGTGTCCTTTACCACAGTGCCCATTCCTGTGGCTGAATGGAAGTAAAGCCTTTGTAATTTGCAGTTGGTCTTCACCTGTGCCTGCAGGTGTTTTGTAGCTGCTGTGCTTTATAGACTCGCTTATATTTTCTTGTAGTTTATATGTTTTTTTTTTCTATGCTGTCTTGTAGGACCCCCCATGGGGAGGTTTTCCAAGTTGTAAAACTGTGCTACCCAAGTCTGAAACTTGTGTTTGCCCCAGAGCTGGGCGTATGTCTCAGGACCTGATCTGGAGGGGCAGAGCACAGCATGCCCTGGCCCAAAGCTCTTGAACTTCCCAGCATCTCATGAGCAGTGAGGGCAAGGTCACCTCTTCATGATGTTGCTGTGACAATGTCTTTAGGAGATGGAACAGGTGTAGCTGGAACAAGGGAGGGCTGGGATTAGCCAGTTACCTGGTGTTTCACTCCTTTTCTTTCCTACCACCTGTATTTGATGACATGGGTTGTTACAAGCAAGGTGGGCTGTCTGCTCCTCATATCTGTGCAACTGTCCCTAGGGTAGGGTCTCACTTTTCCAGACACAGTGATGCTAAATTATGCTGCCAGCTGTTAAGACAGCAGGAGATTTTGGTCACTTTCTTCTTTGGGACTGGGATGAATGACTATTTGTGGATTTATTTGTTTATTTCCCACTACCACAAAGCATCTCTGGAAATTTGCTTTAAAAGCTGTGGACGGGGAGAGGAGTTGAGCTGCCCTTAGGTGAGCGGGGTGAACGCTTGTCCCCTTGCTCCTTGCTCAAACTCTGCCCACTTCAGCCATCCCGTCCCAGGAGCATCCCTCCCATCGGGGGTAGTGCGGAGCAGGGCCCGATCCCCCCCAGGCTGCCCCCTTTCATGGTGAGGCGGGGAGGGAGCGACGCGGCCCCTTCCCAGGCTCTATTTTAAGCAGACATTTACTTTCCCAGCCTCTTCTCCGCCTGGATCCCTGCCCGGGGGGGCGGGAGAGGGGGGTGAGGAGCGGGGTGGGGGGGATGTGTCTCTTCCCTCCTTCATAAAAGGGCCCCGAGGCGGAGGCCGGGCTCCGGGGGGTTATTTTTGGGAGCATCTCCTGGGATCCGATGGCCTTGTTAGGGCAGCGCTGACCTTTCTCCCGGCGGGGGAGGAGTGCGGAGCGGGACGGGACGGGGCGAGCTGGGAGAGCGCGGCGGGTTCGGTTCCCCGTGCTCGGTTCCCCCAGGTTCGATTCCCCGGGCTCGAACCCGTGCCCGTCGCAGGTAGCGACGGTGCTCACCTGCCCCTCCCGGGGTGAGCTGGAGCCCGTCCCGCCCCTCTTCCCTTCCTTCCCTCCAATTTCTCCTTCCTCCCGCTCCCCAGCCCCTCGGCCGGGCGAGGCGAAGCAGGAGCGGCCGCTCGGGGATGCGGCAGCCGCCCCCACGCCCCGGAGCTCTGCCCTGGGAGAGCTGCCCGGCTGAGGGGACACCGTGGGGACCATGAGCGGCGGCAGGTTTGATTTCGATGATGGAGGTGCCTATTGCGGGGGCTGGGAAGGGGGCAAAGCCCACGGGCACGGCATCTGCACCGGCCCCAAGGGCCAGGGCGAGTACTCGGGCTCCTGGAACTACGGCTTTGAAGTGGTGGGCATATACACGTGGCCCAGTGGCAACACCTATGAAGGCTACTGGTCCCAAGGCAAGAGGCACGGCCTGGGAATCGAGACCAAAGGACGGTGGGTTTACAGAGGAGAGTGGACCCATGGCTTTAAGGGACGATATGGTGCTAGGCAGAGCATGAGCAGTGGAGCCAAGTATGAAGGTACCTGGAATAACGGGCTGCAGGATGGCTACGGCACCGAGACGTACGCTGATGGAGGTATGTGTGGCTCTGGAGGGGCTGGGGGGGCGATGAAGAGCATGATACCCAGCCTGCAGGGGCTGGGAGTTGTTCCTGCTGAAAGGGTGACCTGACCCTATCCCTGCCAGTGAGGTCCAGACAGGCACAGTGGTCTACAACGAGCCATTGGGGTGCTTCAGTCAAGAAGCAGGGCTTGGAGCTCATGAACATCCCCTCATAAACGTGTGTGTGCGCCCTGATCCCTGCTGCCGGGTGCAGCACATGCCACTCACCGTCTCCATACACAGGAGGAGCAGCAATCATTGTCCCCACTGTCCCCACCTCGGGAGCTGCTCTCAAGTGTCTGTGTCAATAGTTAACACCAACCAGCTTGATTTGTGTAGTCTGTAACTCCTGGGACTGATTGTTGCAGTTCATTCTTGAACCAGCCCAGAAACTCCTCACTGGTGTGTGACCACCACGAGCCCATCATTCACAAGCTGTGAAAGTTTTCACGTTGGATACAAACTGCCCACAGCATCACAGCATGCTGTGCCTTTGCATTAAACACTGCTTGCATGCCTCTGGCTGCCTGGACATCTGCTTTGCTGAACAGTTTTGGTTGAGTTCATTTAACCTGTTGAGAATACATGGTCACACGCCTTCCCCTGAAATAAATCCCTTTGAATCCCTGGAAGCTCTCACCCCCTACTAGTACACAAATGCACTGTGTAGTCAGATATTTGTTGTGCTCTATAATTGCTCCATCTAATTGTGTTCTTGCATTAGTGGCAATTTTGGTGTTAGAAATATTGCAAGAATCTCTGTGCAAGTAATTCTGTAGCTTTTCAGTACGGTAATGTTCCAGGCTGCCATATTTAGTATAGCTAAATAGAGAGGGTGTTTTGAAAGAAATACTCTTCAAAATATGGATCAGAATTGCATCTATATTTATCTGGGACAGGCAGTGGAGTTATTTTGTTAAGAAAAATAGTGTTAATGGTATAACTTTTCAGAATGAAAAGTGTTGAGTTTATAGAGGTTAGAAGAATGAACTAATTCAAGACTGGCTGTCAGAATTGTGCTTTTACAGAAGTATTTCTCAGTGTCTTGTCTATGTGCATGGCTAACTTCAAGCCTAGGAATATAGTTTTGAAGTCGATTCATTCATTTCCTTTGTGCCTTTGGAGGTTGAAGGTACAAACATGAACTGATGCATCCCTCCAGCTCCTTAAATTTTCTCCCCCCATCCTCTGTCCTGTTGCTGTAGAATGGTTAAACACTGACCTGTGCAGGTTGCAAAGCAGCAGTGAGAGCCCAGGTTCTGTCTAATGCATAGGTGTACACTAGTGCATTGCAGAAACTTCACATGTGGCTGGAATATGTGTAGGTTAAGTGTAAGATGTGCTTTGATGAGCAATGAGCAGTGGTCAGGTAACTGTCAGTAGCAGCTGCTGCTGGGACTTCCATTCTGGAGGTGTCAAGGTCTCCTATGAATCTGCACAGTGGCTTCTTCACTGCTTCCTAAAATGTCTTTGTCTGAGGGTACAGGATGACTGGATTTCAAATTAATTGTAGAGACTTCTGAGAAACAAAACTTGGCATGGGAGTTTGAGTTAGGTCATGGACTGAAAACTTGGGACAGAAGAGTGGGAAAGATGAGTCAAGATTTTCTCCTATAAGGCTATAGGAGATAACTGCTTTGCTCAGCATGGCTCCCTGGGGGTTGTCCTGCACCCAGGAATGTGTTGTCTGCGTCATCCCTGGTGCCACCCGAGGTTGGCAGGTTAGCCCTGATCCACATGAATGTGCCCAGCCAAAGCCACCTTGGGCAGCAGGGAGCTGAATGCCTCCCAAATCTGGCTCAGGAAGGCTGGTGGTGCCTACCAGCTGCTCCTTGTATTGGGCCATCGTGATCCCACTGGTCCAAGCAGTTCATTCATCACTTGAGCTTCTCTAGTGGTACAGGAATGCATGGAAATGTGTATCCCAAGCCAATTGCCAGACAGCATCACGGGTGTAGGACTTTGAGAACCCACTCCTGTTGTCTCCTCACCTGTACCCAGTAACCATCTGCAAGATCCAGGCTGCTGATTTGTCCTGTTAGTATTGGAAGTTGAGGTTGCTAAAATAAACATCTGGAAAGGCTTTGGAAATCTGCTGTCCCTTGAGTAGGGGATGTGATTCCCAACTCCTGTGGAAGCCAGTGACAGGAGAAAGAGGGCTCTGGGAACACATGGCTCTTGCCAAATCATTAGAAGCTTTAGGCCATGGTTGGGCTTCCTGTGAATTTCAGGAGTATGTTGCTAATTCTAATGTTTTAAAATAGACTTTAAATTTGTAGACATAGTACATATATAAATATACACATAGGAACTTTATACTTTAAAATGCACTTAGAAATCACAGACAACCCTATGAATATATTTTATCTTTTGCCTGGCTGAGATTGATGTTTAAATAAAATCAAAGACTGAAGTGAAGCTTTTTGAATCCCAGATTGATTTTTGACGTCCAGTAGGAGGTGGACTCATGGTATGGCTTAGCCCAGGCACCACTTGGGTCATTGGCTTTTTCTCTCAGCTACCAAGAGCCCATTTTTGTGGAAACCATGGGAGACTGATGGCTTAAAGAGCTCCCCTTCTGTAATGTTAAATGAAATCAGCCAGAGGGGTTCAGAGCTTCTGGCATGGGCAGGCAGAGACAGTAACACTATGATGTATTTGCTTGGGTATGCAAGCTGAAGATAGGTGTGTGTCTGCTGTGGTTGCCAGCAAAGAGCTTGGAGCCCTTTAGAGGGGCAGGATTTGCTGGCTAAAGCAGATGGTGATCTGGGTTGTGGAGGGCATAGTATAAAGGAACTCATAATTTTGCAACCTTAGCTCTGAGTAAACACCAAGTTATTTGGCTGCCACCCTACAGTTTTGTCTCTGCTCTAAGGAAGGCCTTATTTTTGTGGATACTTGGGTGCCTGACCCAGTTAACTCTCATTGCAGGAAAAACTAAATCTCTGTTAGTGCAGAACTGTACTGGGTATGCAGGACCTGGTCCCAAAGCTAGGCTTTGCTACACAGATATTTTATATATATATATGAGGAGGGAAAAAGCCTCACCTGAAATTGAAGCAACCTAAGCCCAGTTTGGTTTTGATCCTACAACGTGATGTCTAGGGCTCTACAAAAGAAGAGTGGTGTCAATTAACTGGGTGTGGAAACAATGAGGCCATTCAGTGATCATGAGACCACACGAAAGGGGAAAAGAAATCAAGAGTGTTTTAGTGGGAGATATGAAATGGGGTAATATGCAGCAGCACCAACTCTTTGGGTGCCTGGGGCAGGGAAAGTGTGGTGGGAAGGGATGGGGCAAAAGAAGCAGCATCTGTGGGACTACAGCTGGGGAAGCAGGAATGGACTCTGTATGAGCTGAAATGGTGGTGGCTTTGCCTGTAGCAAAGCTCCCGTGTGGCTGGAATTGACCCATGAACCAGTGCTGTGAATAAATTTCCCCTCTCTGTTTTTTTTTTTTTTGTCTCTGCATTTCTTTTCCAACAGAAACAATCAGATAACACTGTTGGCACCAAAAAGAAGCACTAGTTTTGTGTTGGCCTGTCTTATGATTTATTGTCCCTGGCCTCTTGCATTGGGTTCTTCTAACAAGTCCATCATCACAGTCTCTGGGTAACAGCAGGGGATCATAGGGCAGTGATTAGATTTGAGTTGTTTACTTTATTTACCTTGTTGCTTTTATTATTTACATTCATGACTAACTACACCAGAGCTCAGAGACAGGCTGGGAAGGGGAGAGATGATGCTGCTGACAGTGGCTCTTGCTGCTGGGCTGGGTGTGCACTAAGAGCTGAAGCTTTTGCTTTTGGTGCAGCTGGACACTGTCCTGTCCTGCTGCCAGCCCAAAATGTAGGGTACAGCCACCCCATCAGAGTGTTTGAAGGTGAAGGCTGCAGGGGCACCCTTTTCATCAATCCCACAATTTAATCTTCCTCACCCCAGGAAGGTACCCAGGCAGGGCCACTCCCCAGCTTTGGCTGGGGACAGGCAGAGGTGATGAACCCCGCACCTGGGGTTGCACAGAACCACTGTTTTGTCACTATGACAAGAAAAAAATCAAGGGAATAAAGGATTACTGGGGGCCTGTCCCCCAATAATCTCACCCTGGTGGGATTCCATGGCTCTGTCCCCCTGCTCTGATGAATCAGGCAGGGCTGGGGAGGCAGGGAAGTGGGACTCTGTCCCATTTTCATCCTAAATAGAGGGTTTTTTCACATCCACTAGGTTTGGTTTTTTGTTATTTTTTTCCCAGAACTTTAGACACATGTGAGTGCCTGACTGTCAGCTTTGCTTCCTTCCTGTCCCACCTTGGCCAGGCTGCTTTGATATTCAGGGGTAGTGGTGGCTCAGGACATGGAGCCTTGCTGAGCCCACCATGCAGAGGGGGTTTGCACAGCCACATTCTCTCTTGAACTGGCTGCACTGGTACATACTGGTGACCCAGGGCTTGGCTCTGCTCAGACTTTGCGTGCCCTGACACAGGGCCACCAGCACCTTTGGCTGCTTGCAGCAGCTTCTGGCTCCACTCCAGGGGTGGTTTGTAGCTCTGCCCTGGCACAAAGTCTCAGCCAGGCTCTGAATTGCAGCATTCTGTGGGCAGGGCTGGGCAGCACCATATGTCAGTGCCCTCTGCTCAGCTGGATGCAGTTGGCAGGTTTGGGCACACCGTGTGCTGTGGAGGGACAGCACTGCTTGTCCCACATGGGCTGAAATCAGGCAGCCAAGGCCATCCTGAAGTGCTGGTATCAAACCTGGTGTTGAGGGTCACCACGTGTGCCCTGGAGAAGTGGCACCACAATCTCTGCTCCCTGAAGCCCAGTTGTGCCACTTGGCTTTTGCTTTCCAGGTGACCCTGGTGCTGCTCAGGGTACAGAGGGGGCTTGGGGTCAGTGACAGCTCTGACCTGTCTCCTGAGGAGCAGCTGAGTCCCCTTAACCTGACACCTTCCTCCAGAATTCCTCTTCCAAGGGGGTTAATGCAGTGGCACTGTCACCTGCAGCCCTTCAAGAGTGAGATGGTCCAGCCCTAGGAGGTCTCCAGTGTCACCCTGATTATATGTCAGCCCTGCTTGTTGACTGGGTGGGTGGAGATGGAGCACTGACTTCACCAGCTCTCAATGAGGAGGGACATGGGAGCAGTAGAGAGGTCTCCATGACTTCATTTCGAGCTAGGAAGACTCATCACCATTGTACAGAGAGGGATGTGGGAAGAAGGAGGAACACCCCCAGACACCTGTGCATCTCCAGTGATGGTCCTTGGCTCCCTGCCTATGCCTGACACCTGTAACCCATGCTGTCCACCTTGTTTTTTCTTAATGGAGCTTCTCCATGGCTGACGACAGATGCTCTGCACTACTTGAATCCTTAATTTTTTTTTAGTAGGAGAGACCAAATGTTTGCAGGGAGCCCCCAGCCCTGTGTGCTGTGGGGTGGGCAGGGGCTGGTGGGGGGTGGCTCACCCCAGGACAGCAGCTGCTGCCTGCTCAGGCACTTCTTGTCTTTCCTGGCCCCTGATGCTGTAAGTCAACACCCCACAGGCGGGTGCAAAGAGGATTTCAACGAAACCTGAAGCTTGTGAGTAGAGATTATGCTGCAGAAGTGGCCTGGGAGACTGTAAAATATGAACTCCCACAATTGCCAAAGAAGGAACTGGATTTGCTCCTGGGGGAACAGGGTCATCCCTGGTCTCAGTAACGGTGCTGGAGTGAGAAGACGAATGCCTTGAGGATAGGTCAGTCCCTTCTGTCCCAGCCTGGCTCTGCTAAACCTTCCTGAGAGTGCTTGCTGGTCTTCTCACAGTCCTTCAAGGTGCTGCTGCCAAGGTCTTGCTGGCTCTCAGTGGGGTCTTGTACCCAGGGTGCAGCCCCACCATGGTGAGCATGATCCTCTCTGGGCCCCCCATCATATGACACTGTGTGGTCTCTTCAGCTGGGTCTGGAGGAGTGTGGTTGGGTGGTGTTTTTCAGGGCAGAGCTGGAAGAACCCTGCACAGAGCTGTTCTGCTCCTCTCCTCCCTTTTTCAATTATCTCTTGTGTTATGGCTCAAGTCCTGGGACAAGGTGTATGTCAGGGCCTGCCAGATGTGGCTGCAGGTACCAGGGGCAGCCTGTGGTATGGCCAGGGACCCATCTGGGGGTCCAGAATCATTGCTGACAGCCTGTGAGTGACAAACCACATAATCGAATGAAAGAGACTGTCACTGAGCCAAGGAGAGCTGTGCCACCACAGCTTGTGTGGCTGCTGCCACCCTCAGTGCAGTCCAAACCCCAGTGCTGTGGGCTTGCCTCTTGCTGTCTGCTCTGGGTGCAGATCCAGAACCCATCCATTCAGTGACTTTGGGTTTGTACCAGTGTCCCCTGACACCCCAGCCCCTTTCTGATGAGCTGTCACCTGCCTGCAGTGACTCTGCCATCAACTCCCTGGGGATGGCTTCTTTTCCATGTGGGTCAGCCGGGGTTTCTCTCCTCCAGGAGAGGTGGGTACAGCCCTTCCAGAGGAGCCCATCTTCCCATGCTGGCCGCCCCTGAGGCAAGCTGACATTCTTACCCCCTCCCTCTTCTCTCCCGCAGGCACCTACCAGGGTCAGTTCACCAACGGCATGCGGCATGGCTACGGCGTGCGGCAGAGCGTGCCCTACGGCATGGCCTCTGTGGTCCGCTCCCCCCTGCGCACCTCCCTCTCCTCCCTGCGCAGCGAGCACAGCAATGGCACCCTGCCCCAGCAGGACTCCCCCGCCGCACACCCCGAGACCCTGCCCCTCTCGCCCACCATCACCCGCGGCGGCTTCGCCCTCAGCCTCTACGGGGAGGCGGAGGCCGGGAAGCCCAAGAAGGGGGGCCTGTTCCGCAGGGGCTCCTTGCTGGGGAAGCTGAAGAAGTCCGAGTCCAAGTCGTCCCTGGCGAGCCAGAAGAGCCGCGTCAGCTTCCTCAAGAGTGAGAGCGGGATCAGCTCGGCCGCCAGCGATGCCACCTCCACCGTCAGCCTGGGGGAGGGTGCTGAGGGTGAGGAGTACCCCCCCTTCGAGTCCGACATCGACGCCACCACCACGGAGACCTATATGGGTGAGTGGAAGAACGACAAGCGTGCCGGTTTCGGTGTCAGCGAGCGCTCCAGCGGGCTGAAGTACGAGGGCGAGTGGCTGGACAACCTGCGGCACGGCTACGGCTGCACCACCCTGCCCGATGGCAAGAAGGAGGAGGGCAAGTACCGCCACAACGTCCTTGTCAAGGGCATGAAGAAGCGGGTGATACCCCTGAAGAGCGCCAAGATCCGGCAGAAGGTGGACAGAAGCGTGGAGGGAGCCCAGAGGGCTGCGGCCATCGCCAGGCAGAAGTCGGAGATCGCGGCATCCAGGTAGGACTTGGGGCTCCAGCGTAGAGGTCCCCGATTGTGGTGGTGGCGATAGTCCCCATCTTACGTGTTCGTCTGAAGCTTTGCTTGGTGCCTCCTCATGGCACACCAGTGGAGGGGTCAAACGTCTCCCAGCAACTTCCGCTTAATTCTTTGTACCAAATTCTGGCTGAGCAGGGCTGAGGGCCCTGATGGCAGCTCAGGAATGTTCAGGACCTGTTCTCCTTCTTGTCCCCTCTCGTGTCACTTTGCAGTCCTGGTCTAGGAAGGAGCTGCTGGACAGCAGGGCCTGGTGCTGACCCCACTTTACAGTGGGATGGGGAGCAGCCTGGTGCTGTGCTGCTTGTTGATGGGGCAGAATGAGAAATGGTGGGGTTTGGCTGTGGTAAATCCAGGGTCATGAGCAGCCAGTGGAACACGTTCCTGATTAATTGGGTCTGCAGCAGAGCGTGGCTCAGCCCCAGAGACCACAGTGTGGTTCTTTGGGGGGTTTATGAGGTGCGTTTGGGTTGTCACTTAAATTTAGTGGGTCGGTGTAATGGGCTCTCTGAGACAAGCACTCTGCTGGGATGCTGTGAGTTGGGAGGCAGGACCTACAGCAGGTATCAAACTGAGGAGGGGACTGCCTTGGGGTGTCCTGTCTCCCCCCAGGACCCAGCTGCTTAAAACCAGACAGGTTTTAAGTGAATGTTTCTGCCACAGGAGAGGCTGTGGCAGTCGATGGCTGAGCCCACGTGAGAAGACTGAGCCCAATCCCATGGCACACAGCCACCTCCCACAGCCTGTGATGCCCTAGGATGCCCAGAAAGCAGCCTTCACTCCTCTCTGCCTCAGACAAATGTGTTTATGAGAGACCCTGAGGTTTCACCTTGCCTCTCCATTGAAACCTCTCCCTGTTCAGCCTGTACTCAGCTGCTGAGCAGTGGTTGGGACTCTAGGGCTGTCCTGCCTTGTTGCTTTTTTGTGCTGTATAATTATAAAAGTTCCTTCATAACCAAGCAGAAATGGGAAATAACGGGGAGGGCAGTTGTTTCCCAAACCCTATCCTTCTCCACCAAGAAACCCTGGCTCTGCTCTCTGCTGACCCTTTCTGCTCTAGAAAGTTTTGTGGGGAGTGAGGTTGTTTTTATAGCAAAACCCAGTTGCTTTGGGTGGGCAGAGGAAAACCATTGGGTCTGAAAGTGAAACACCATGCCAGGCCAGTCAGGATAAAAATAACAATCTGGGGCAATGTGGGGCCACTGGATCCTCCTGGCAGGGCAGGCTCAGCCCAACACCAGCTTGGCTGTGCCTGGAACAAGCCTATGTCTGCAGCACTGGGTGCCTGTAAATAAGGAGGCTGAAGCTGTGAAAGCAGCTCCCTGAGAGCTTGGCGGGTTTGCACAAGCTTCTTTTTTATTATTACACTATTTACACTTTGGATCAAAAGTGGCTCTGCAGTGTTTTCCATCGGAGCTGGAATGTGCTCGCAGCCCTGCCGGGGCACTGCATCCCTCCTCAGCACACTGGGGAGTAATTTCCTATTAAGGAAACTTTGGAGCTGGAGGAAATAAGACATTACAGGCAGTTTCCTCCAGGGATTCCTCCCCTCACAGGTCCTGCAGTGGTTGCAGGGGAAGAGGACATGGCTTTCCCTGGCAGTGATGTGCCCCGGGCCCCGTCCCTGCGGTGCTGCCTGCAGCTCAGCTGGTAGAGAAGAGTTTGGGCCCCTACATCTTGTAAATTGTAACTCGTCGTTTCCAGCAGTGTTTATTCCTGGCATGTGTTGCTCTGGGCAGAGCCACTCTTGCTACCTGCTGCCTGTTGAAAATCTGACTCACACTCTCTTTCTTCTGCCTCCTTTCAGCTCAGTTTTGCAGTCGAGAGTAATCACAGATACTTTTGCCTTAAGAGGGTCCTGAGGTTAAATCCCAACTCTGCCACAAATTTTCTCTTTGGCTTTGAACCTTGCCTCAGTTTCCACATGCAGGACAGAGTTATTGCAGACAGATTGTGAAAATTGATTACCGTGGTTTATAAAAGGGCTGTACTATCATTAGCATCACCCTAGCTCAGAACTGCAAGGCACAGTTTTCTAGATGGAGCATTTCTGTTTTTCCTTGGATGGCAGTGTGCACCTTTCCAAAGAAATGCTTTGAGGCTACATTAATCCTTTTTTGGGGGAAGATGTGGCACACCTGTATATGAGGTTACTTCTGGGAACTAAATAGCAGGACACAGCAGCTCAACTAAGTCCATGTACCTGTGCTGGTGGATATGTGAGTTGATTTCGCTCACTTCTGGCACTTGGGGGGGAGCCTCTTACAGAGCTGAAGTGCAGTCATAGCCAGCCTGCTGCTGCCTGGGGGTGAAACATTAGGAGAAGACCAGATTTCACTCTCTGCACCATAAAAGGCTTCTTTAGGCATAGAAATCCTGAGGAAAACAAGCTTAAGTGCTGGAAGCTGCCTTGGCCAGTTGCACTGCAGGAATGCCAGGCATGTGCCTGAGCTTTGGAGGCTGCAGCAGCGCTGGTGTCCTGCCTGGGATCTGTCCTGTGGACATGGGTAGGGCAGTGGTGGTGATGGGGGTGATGGTCAGCAAACAGTCCTTCATCCCCTCTGCCTGGAGGGTGTCCAAGGCACCAGGCTGCTCTGCAGCTCCAGCACTGCCTTCCTGCTCTGTTTTGGTGTTGGGCCAGCACTGCAGGCAGTGCCAGCTATTGCCTGCCCTGCTGCCTGGCCTGGCCTCCTCAGCTCCCTTCTGAATCCTGCTGCTTTCCCTGTTGTGCAAGAGGCTGAGGGCAGAGCTGGCATCACCTTGCCATTGGCTGAGGGAACTCTTTTTCTATTTATTTTTTTTTTTAAAACAAACAAACAACTCTCTTTTTCATTATTTTAGTGAAAATCGTGTGGCATGTGGTCATGCTGTGCTGAATAGCCCATCCCAGCTCAGCCAACTGCTCCCTCAGCCCCGACAAAGCCCTTTTGGCACTGCTTAGATTTTGGGCAGAAACCCTCAGCACATCTATCAGCAGCTCTGGGGATCAGCTCATGGGATGGAGCTGGTGGAAATTAATGAGGAATTAATGCCCCAGGCTGCTGTCACTTGGGAGAAAAATCATCCTGAAACACAGCCTCTGTGGCAGCCAGTGGAGGTGGCTTTGCTCCTGCCTGGGGGTACCCACAGAGGGACAAGGGGTTTAGCAGGTGCTGTGAGATGTCTGTTAGCAGTGCCCTGTGCTGCTGGTGTCCTAACACTTTCCCAGCTGCTGTGCCAGTTCCCATAGTGCCAGGTGAAGGCACCCATAGTGTTACTCCAGCCTTTCCCACCCTCTCCCCTATCTGGGGGCTTCTAAAGAAGGATGCTGGTATGGGTGGGAAAGGAGGTGAGGTCCTAGGATTGCAGCCATGAGGTCATTTCCCTGGTGTTTTAGGAGAGAAGCTGGCTTGAGGACAGCCAGTAGGTCAGTCCCACATCAGCCCTGATGAGGAGGGGACAGATGCCATTAAGCTGTGAGTAAACTGGTTAAAAGCCATCGTGAGGTATGTAATGGTTGTCCTGGAGTTTTCTGAGCATGTGGCTTGGTGCTGAACAGGGTGCTCTGCACCCCTGGGTCTGTGGGAAGCAGTATGTGCTTAGTTCTCATATGGGGAGAGTGGTTCCACTGGAAGCAGGGAGAAGAAGGATGGAAGTGGTCAGCTTCTGTCTTTTCAGAATAGAGTCAAATAGAAAGAAAGAGGAAGGGCAGGATGGGCTGCAGGGCAAACCTTTGACTTTTTTGAAAGCTGTGCACTCAGTAGCAGGGCAGCAAGTACAGGGGCTTTTCTTTCTGCTGGTGCTTTTGGGAGACAAAATGAGTGTAATTACTGTAAATTCCACCACCATCCCACTGCAGCAATGTCTACCATGGCCTTCCTTTGCAGGGGGTTGTGCTTCCCTGTGACTTGGACCAAAATCAACAGAGGGACTTGGTCACCTGTCCTGTAAGGCGTGGGTCTGGCCACACTCTCAAGATCGTTTGACTGGTGTATGTCCTGTTAATAACACCTCAGATGTATCTGCCAGATGTCATGGGATCGATAGGAAAGGAAGGTGTAAGAGGCAAGACTGGCTGCTGTGCTTCACCTCCTTCTCTTCAGACACTGACCCTGAAGCCTCTGTGTAGCTGGGTGTCTGGAGAGTACAACTAAAAATGAGTCGGTTTCAGATTTATTTTCAATTTTAATGCAATATCTGTAGAGGTCTTGCAATCGAGAGTTGCCTGGAAGAATTTCCAAACTGGAATTTCTAAAATTCCAAAATTTGAGGCATGAATTCCTGTGAAATCAGGGTTTACACATCACAGTGAGCCCGGGCTGTGTTCAAGCAGCACCGCGCTGCGCATCAGGAACGAGGTCAGCGCAGCTCCTGCGGCAGCGATGGGTGGGCATGGCTCGTGGTGTGACCTGTGGCTTGGTTTTGAAGCCTAACTCCTTTCTCTGTCTGTACCCGTGTCTTTCGGGCACGTCTTAGCTCTCTCTTCCTTCAAATAGCATGAGTGCTCCCGTATCGCTTTCCCAACCTCCCCTGCCCAGCTGCATTCCCGGCAGCGCAGCCGCTGTCTCCCTGGGCTCAGCAATTCCAGCCGGCGTGGCCGGGCGGCCGCCAGCGTCTCCTTGGGGAACGTGGTGCAAATGACGTCCCAAAAATCGCTGGAGTCAGCAGAGCCTCCTGACTAAATAAGGGCAGGCAGAGCAGGGCTTTATCAGCGCTGCCCCAGCGCGACAGCTGAGCTCCACGGCCCACGCTGCGGGAGCTGCCCCCGCCGATAAGGTGCTTTATTTGGCCCGACCCTGCCCCTGCGAGCCCCACTTCCCCCTCCCTGATGCTCCCGGGGGTTTGTGCTGCTGGTGGGGAGGGTGGGCAGCCAAAGCAGCCTCTTCCTTGTGCACTTCTGGTGAGGCATGGTGGCTGCCCAGGGTGGAGCTGGGCTGGCTTGATGGATGCAGTGGCCTTGGCTGTCCCGGGGCTGGTGGTGTAGCTCAGTTCTTCTTTTAAATATCCTTTGTCTTCTGCTTGCTTTGGGCATTAGACACATCAGGAGTCCAGTTCCGTTCCCAGAACTTCAGGTCTGAACCTGGGGGGCAGGATACTCATGGCCACCTGTGAGATGGGCAACGGTGGTTCAAAGTTCCCTCCTAGGAGAGCAGCTGATCCTCCTCTGCTGTCCCAGCTTCACTCTCTTTGCTCCAGGACTGTATTGCTGAGAGGTGATGGATGGGTGTGTAAAAAGGAGGGAGCAGCAGGCAGGAGATGGGCAGAGCTTGTTCTGGGCCCTGATGGTTTACTGGCTGCTATTTCCTGCTGAGCTGGAGTTGCCAGGGAGAGACACAGGAGGTGGAAGTAACGTTTCTAAAGCTGTAAGACCAGACACCCAAGATGCTGCAGCCTGGCCTTTTGGGAGGCTTAAAGGAAAGATGGGTGCAGGTGGAGATGGGCAGGACTGCCTCAGCTTTGTTAAAATCCCTTATGGGGTACAGAAGGGAGCTGTGTCCCCAGTGGGGCTCATTCTGAGCAAGGTCAACTACACATGGAGGTAGCTGTGTGTTAGGAGCCAAGGACAGGTCCTTGATGGCTGGGTGTTATGCCTGTCCCATGGACCCCATACTGGGAATGAGCATCTTGCTGCTTCCACAGGAACAAGCAGGAAGAAATGAGGCCAGCTACACAGCTCCTGCCATAGCTGGATGCCAGGACACAGCAGTGAAGGGATGGTCCTTGGTCCTGCTCTCCCACCATAGACATTTTCACACAGCTCATTGTGTTTGTAAAGATAGTCCTGTTTCATTCACTCTTGGCTAATAGAAACCCAGTTGTTGGCACCTATTTCCACACCACCTGAGGCCCAGGGCTGGGACTCTGCTTTCTTCACAGCACTTGTACCAGCAGCAATCTCTCCTTCCCATGAAACCAGGCAAATAAAGACCTTTTCCTCTTGCAGCTCCTGAGCAGGAGTGACCTCCTCCACATGGCTTATCAGCACAAACTGAGGTCAGTGTCCAGATAACCATCAGTGGGGATGGTGAGAGGGAACCTGCCTGGCCCATGCCACCTCAGCCAGGGCCACCTCAGCTCAGCTTTCCCTCAAAGCTCTTGAAGCAAGAACGTGCCCAGTTGCCTTGTGCCATGGTGCTGTGGTGTCATTATGTGTGGTTTGGTTGGAAGGAATGCTTTCATCTGAGCCTTCCCATGCCATGCATCAGGAGCTTGGGACTTTGTGTCACTTGTGTCATGGAGATGAGGGACACCCAGCCCCTGTCCCAGAGCCAGGGTTTGGTCTTTACACATGATCTAGACTGAACAGGCTGTCTTGGGCTTGGTTGAACTGGGTTTTTTGGAAGGTTTTACTTCCCCAGCTCTCTGGAAGTACTGCCTGTTTTGAACCACTGCCTGACTTTTGTGTCACCCTCCTCGTCCCACCCCAAAGACCTTTGACTCACCTCTGCTGCTAGTTCAGCCCTGCCAAGCAGGCTGCAGGGTTCATTCCTAGCCCAATATGACTGTGGGGACAGCGAGCCCCAGGGTTTGGGTCTGGGGAACCCCCATGATGTGTGTCGTTTGTGTGGGGGACTTCATGGGCTGGAGGGGTTTGGTGCCATGGAACAAGTGATGGAGTGATGCATTCACCCCTTTCCTTCAGCTTTTTCCTGGAACAACCTCAGCTCCAGCCCAGGCTGGCTGTGGCTCCAGCACTGACACATTTTTGGCCCATTTTGTTCATTACACTGAGATGCATTTTGCCTCCAGAGGAGAGTGCGTATGGCTTTGTCTGTTTTTCACAGGAATTTCCTCAGGCACTTTCATGCCCTATTAGGGTAAGAGAGAGCACAGACTTTCAGTAGCTCCAAGGAGTAAGCATCTGTTGGGAAGCAAACTGCTTTTTGCAGGATTCCCTGGGTCTGTGGGGTTGAAGGAAGTGAGCTGTGTCTTGTAGGGGTCCCTCAAGAGGAGAAGAGTCGGGATGGCAGGACATCAGTCCCAATGATGGGTACACCTCAGGCAGGGCAAGTGGGATTCATGGACTGTACATTCTGACCTTGTGGGAAATCTTTATCTCAAGAGTTTACAAACACAGAAAGGGAAAAATGAAGAGTGACTTCAATCTGCAGAAACAACTGTGGCAAATGGTATTTTGTCATTCAATTGATCTGCTGCTGTGCAGAGCAGGAAGGCTTCAACTCCCATCCAAATGCTTAAAATCAGGTGGCAGGAAGGTGGGCTTGAAAATCATCTGTTTCAGTCAGGCTTTGCACCAAGGTTATTGTCATTTCAATGGAATGTGAAATGGGCTTATCTTGAAAAAGGAAAAAACATTTAAGTAAAATGTCCAGTTTTAATATAGAGCCTGAGATACAGAAACCCTTACTCCTCCTGGAGAAGGGATATTTGTTTTTTTCAGCTTATCCTGGTGCCAAGCCAGAGCCCTTTAGCTTTCTGAGTTCAAGTTTTTTGTTGTTTTGCTCCTGTGAGGCCTTCTTGGGCCTACAGTGAGTGCCAGGGAGGACCTGGTGTCCCACCCACCTGGGTGCCCTGAGCAGCCTTGGATGCAGGTGCAGAGGACATGGGTGCTGCAGCTCCCTGCTCTCTCTCATTTCTCCTGGACCTCAGACCTGTGAATGCCAACTCGGGAGACAAGTGGGGATGGGAGAAAAATGGTTCTGACCAAATGGAATATTTTAAGAAATCTGCCTGCTTAATTTCCTTAAACAAACAAATAAATAAATCCCTCTTTTTTGTTTTTTTTTTTTTAATAGACAAAAGTAGAACAGTAAAAAAACACACTTCAGTTCCTCTTTCTATTGATTTGGATTGCTGAAGTCTGAAAAACATCAGCTCTAGAAGCTGCTACGAATTTTCATTGAAAAACCCAAACAATCTTAGAGGAGAAAACATTCTTTCTGAGCCATGTTAGTGCTGGTAGGGCTGGAAAACAGGTAAAACATACTCAGGGTGTGAATGTTCTCCCTCTGGCAGAGCTTGGGGCTGGACAGGAGTGAATCTGGAGTCCCTCAGAACAAATGATTGCTTCAGCTCTGGGATTTTCTTGAAAATGGGAATTAATTCACTTGGGCAGGACAGGTGGGGGATGAAAGGCTGAAGGACCTTGATTGTCAGTGTGTAAAGAAATTCTGTAAACTCATCATGAGCTAACCCTGCTGCTTTGATCTTGCTGCAGTAGCTAAATTAAATAAGGGACTCCAGACCATTAGCTGATCCCCCTTGGTAATGGTTGTGATGGAAGATGGAATAAATCTGTGGTGTTTGGGCAGAGTCCCAAGGCTGTGCTGCTCAGGGCAACTTGCTCCTCTGGGCTCTGCTTGATCTGCACCCAGGGCAGCAAGGAGCAGACCTGAAAATCTTGGGGAGGAGGAAGAGTCCAGGGGGCAGCTCCAAATCCTCCTTTGTTTTCCCCAAAGGTATCTCTCCCATAGATGCTTCCGTGAGCTCTGGCTTGCTGTGCTCTGTTTAGAGCTGGCTCTGGGCAGCTGCTGCCTGGCATCTGAGGGCTGTGGGGAACCAGAGAGCAGCCACGGTCTGTGCCAGCCCTGTTTCCTTGTCACAGCCCCCCAGCTCCCGTGCAGCCTGGCATGGCCAAGCCCTCTCTGCTTGCTGCCTGCCTGGCCCTGCTCAGCTCCCAGGCAATTAGGGAGGTGGAGATTAATTGATCAAATCTCCCGTGCACACGTCTGGGTGCATAAGTTGTCGTCTTATTGAAGACAGCTGCAGATCTGAGTGCTGTAAGATTAATATCACTTTAACTGTTCCGAGGGGAAGTATCCCTTGGTGAAAGATGCAAGTGGCTCTGAGCTATTTAGAGCTGAGGATAATGTTTCGGTATTTTAAAAATTCACCAAGTAATCACAAAGGCTGATGCTTGCTGAGCTTGTTAGGTGGCAGGGAGATCTGCCAGGCCTGTTGCTTCTGAAGCACTGTGCAGAAAAGGATGCTTTAGTCCCAGCTGAATGGCCTGTTTGTGCCCTTTCTGTGGAAGGAAGGAGAAAAGGTCCAATTTAAACAGCCTGGGCATGACCGTAATGCCACCACTTTTGTGTAAGTGCTGGTATCATGAGTTAAAAGCCTGGGGCTTCTCATCAGCTGGCTGTGAGGGAAGGGAGGCTGGAGGGCAGAGCTGCTCTGCAAGGCCAGGATGGTTTCTCTTGTTGGATTTACATACACAGCAGTATGGAGGTGTTTCCTTTAGAAGGCAGTTTTTGTTTGTTTATGCTTAATTCATAATTTAGATCACTCCTTACAGGTGCAGAGTCTATAATACAAACCAGCAGATTCACTCACCCTGGGGATGTCAGAGTCTAAACTGAGTGAGTAGGTTCACACAAGTGATGGAGCAAAAAGAGAGTAAAAGGTATTCCTGGCTCTCAGAGCAGGATGCCACTGGGGTAGGGACACACAGTTGGGTTTGAATGTGGGAGCAGGTGGTAGGAGGAATGACCTGAAAAGGTATATTCATCCCTCTGGGCTGGTTAGAGGCAAATGAGGGTAGCAGAGCTTTGCTGGTACCCACATATGCATGGAGGCAGAGGGAGAAGCACAAAGGAGCTGGAATGGGACTGAGCAGGGAAAAAAGGATTCTCTGGCTACAGAGGTGACACAAGTCCAAAGACTGTGGAAAACAGAGAAGCCAGAAAGTGTCTGTCCTGGTTGGGTCCTGGTTACTTAGTGCCAGAGTCTAGCAACCACAATGGTGGTTCAAGGGTTGGACTCGATGATCTCTGAGGTCCCTTCCAACCCAGCCAATTCTATGATTCTATGATTCTATGATAGAATTTAAGAATGCTTTGTGTTGGAAGGGACCATTGAAGGTGATCTCATCTGACCCCCAACACAAGTCTGTTTGTCCTTGATCTTCATGATGTAAATGGAGCAGGGACAATATTGCCATCAGCAAAAGCACTTCTGCAGCTTTCCCTGTATCCCTTTTGAGTGCTTCAAACATCCCTGCCAAGAACCATTATCTTAAGTTTCTACAGAAGGACAAAAGGATTCCTGGTAGATACTGAGCAGGAATTTGGCTGGGGATGGAAAAGCCAGTTTCCAGGAGAGGAGAACGTAGCAGAAGTTTTGGTTTCGACAGCTGACTGAATTTTATATGCTTGATGACAGGATTTGGGGTTTTTTTTGCAGCTTATAATATTAAGAATGGCAAGGAAAAAATGCTCAGCTGGTCTTTTCTCAGGGTTTGTTGAGTCAATGGGATGGAGAAGGAACAGCAGTGCTGGACAAGTCTGTCTTTCCCTTAATAAGCAAATGTGCAACCATTGGGCAGAGAGCTGAGCTCTTCCCCTATTTCTAGCCACAAGGTCATTGCTGCACCTGCAGGCGCCCCAGCCCTGTCTGGTATTTTCAGTATTCTCTGCTAATTCCAATCTCATTTGCAGTCTAATCCAATGTGGATGTGCAAAACTGCATAAACTGTCCAAAGAGAGGGGTGTGCTGGCTTGGCTTTGGGTCTCACCTGTTAGCACGGTGCTCAGCTGCGGCTCGTGTATCCCCAGGGGATTTTAGCAGCAGTCGGAAGAATGATTTGGGCAGTGCTTCTGGGAGCTGGCCAGGAAAGACAGGAGTTCTGCTCTGTCCTGCACTAGTACAAAAATCATTAGAGAATTAGAGACCTGCCAGAGGAGCAAATAAAACAGCAGATGCATTTAACCCTCCCTCTCCCACCCAGGCTGTGAAACCTCTCTGCCTGGGGTGGCCCCAGAGCAGCCATCAGGACACAGCTGGTGCTGAGATGGAGGACTCAGACATTGCCCACATACCTCTCCTTGCTCTCTGCAGGGCTCTGCTCCTCCTCCTGAAAAATTCACTGGGGTTATTTTTAATGGCACTGCCTGGGGAGATGGCTCAGGGTGAAACTGGGAAATGTTCATCCCAAGATGGTACTTGGAGCGGCGAGTGTTGGCGTTGGTTTTTGAAGGCCCTTTCTTGTGTCTGTCAGACATGTTTAATGTCTGACATTAACATTAATGTTAATGTTCATGGTTTGTTTTCCAGCACTGCTTTGAAAAGGGGCTTCCAAATTTTGCTGCTGGGTGCTATGAAATCTGTGGGCCTCTGTTTTGGTTTCATCCTGGCCTCCTTCATCTCCAGGCTTTCTCCTCTGCTGGTTTTTGCATGGGCTGATTTCTGCAGAAGGGCTGGGAGCTACTGCACAAGCAGCAGTAAATCAAAAAGTATGGCCCTCAGTCAAGTGCTTCCTGCAAATTATCAGATTTATATGCATATAATAAAAAGTCAACGTTCTCCTTTTTGTAAAAGCTCATTCTGGTTTTTTATCAGATCTTAACGTTGGAAGAAATTTTCCTTTTATGTATTTCATGTCCAAGGTTCAAAGATCATCTTCCTACCTCCCTGAAACCTGGAATTTAGTGGGACCCAGCACAGGGCATCAGCATCCCTGCTGGGAGCCAAGCTACTGGCCAGGGAACAGCCCTGCTCTGCATTGGCCACAGCTTCCCCACGACAGGATGCCAACAGGGCCAGCACGTGGTTTGCAGGAGGTGCCAGATTTGAAAATGCAGCTCCATTGATCTCAGTACCCTCAAACAAGTGCTTCTGGATGACTTTGCAAGCAGAGGGACAGGAGCAGAGGCTGGGCATCTCCTGCTGAGTAGGGAGCTGGGTGAAGTCACTGTGCAGCTCAAACCTCCAGGGCAGCAGGGGATCCTGAAGGGATGCTGCTCAGCTTGCTGTGACAGCCCTGTGTGTGGAGCCTGGGTGCTGCCCCATCGCCTCCCTGGCCTCCTGCCCCTCTGGCTCAGCTCCTCAGCACATGCAGGTTGGGGTCTTCCTGGCCTCACCATCTCTTTGCACAGAGGAATTGCAGTCCCCAGTCTCTACACAGCAGCTAGATAGCATCCAGCAGCTTTTCTGGAGGAAAGGAGACCTGCGGCAGGAGATGAGCATAACTGAGACCTGCCTTGTCACTTCCAGCAACCCCAGGTTGTTCCCTTGCATTGGACCCAGTTGCTGGGTTAGGCTGGGCATCTGGGAGCCACCTGCAGACATCAGCATAAGTCTGGCTATGTCCCTACTACTAGAGGGAGCAGCCCCTGCTTCTAGTCCCCTTCCAGAATACTTTTTTTGAATTCACCTTTAGGAAATCATCCACTGACTTGCCAGGAGCTTCCTGCTGCTCCCCAAGCTGGGGCCAGCTGGCTGGTTGACTGGCTGGGAAGTGACTGGGACAGCCTCTGCCTGGCTCAGTGAGCATCTGAAAGAGAGGATTTCATCTCTGTGTGCTGAATCCAGTCCTCCAAGAGCAGCAGGACAAAGGCAGGGGTCGGACCACGTCCTGTCTGGATGAGGAGCTGGATCCTTACTTTACAAACTTCTTTCCAGGGCTGGCGCCGGGCAGGCTGTGAGCCCCAGGCACAGGGCGCCCAGCATGCTCTGATCCCCCAGACATGGAAAGCACAGAAAGATCCCCCTTGGCCCTTGCCAGATTATAGTGGAATTAATCACTCTGATTATATGCTACCAAAAAAGGAGGTGCCTTCTCTGTTCAGAGCTGCCTCAGACCTCCTGCTTGTGATCAGTGGCTTAAAATTGCTGTTTTCTGCCTCATCATGTCTTGTCTCAAGGTTTTTCAAGAGATGTAATAATTCTGGATAAAAAGATCAAGAATGACAGCAATTCCAGGCAGCTCAGCCTGTGGAGATAATGTGTGAGTGTGGGCAGGGAGGTCATTCATAGCTCCAGCAAAGCTGGATGTCATCCCAGTGAGAGACAGGCAGAGCCACACCACCTCTGCAACCTCTTCTCTATCTCAGGGTCATGAACTGCTTTTTCGTCTCCCTGTCAGGTCACACTGTTGTCTGTAGTACTTGGGATTATTGCCCTATGTTTAATTCTTTCCTCACAGCTACTCTTCATTGCATACTGCATCTTAGTTTACTGAAAAAGAATTAACCGTGATTTCATGACTGACAGTCTAAGAATTCCTATGAAGCATTTTCACTGCAGGGATGAGAAATTTTTTGTCCCATTTTTTGTCCCAAAGCATGACCAGATTCCAGCCTCAGCCTGAAAAGGGAAGACTACACTAGAGGTTTTAGAGTAGTGAATTGGTGTTTGAGGGGTTCTAACTGCCCATCAAAAATTATGTGGTTTTGCATGTGCAGCCAGTGTATGCTCCTTTATTTCAGCAAGGGAGATCGGAGACCAGGGGAAAGCAGCTCTCCTCTCCATAAGCCCCGAGTGCAACAAAGCAGCTGAGTATATAGTGCTTTACCCTCACTTGTTTTTAAGGTGCAACTTTGCTGTTTGAAGTCAGCTCCTTCCCAGACTGTGAGCAGCTGGGCTGTAAAGCCAACCCTGCTTCAACATAAAGATCACAGGGCCCTGAGCCTGAGGCATGTGAGGAATATGCCAGCTGGCCAGCAAAATATCTCTGGTAGCCCCATGGAGCGAGGAGGGGATGTGCTGGGAAAGAGTGGAGAGGACTCAGGGAGCCAAGCTGCAAGGGAGGCAATAACTCTGCCTTTCCTAGCAGTGGTGAGAGCAGCCCCTCGGGCTGGGGTGAGTAAAAGAACCCCTTGGATGAGCTGTGCTGTTTGCTGGAGACTTGTGGGAAAAATGTTTGGAGTAAAATGTGTCATGCTGGCGAGGTGCAGTACCTCAGGGCTGGTGACAGAAGTGTCCATCTGTCACATTATTGCCCCTTTATGCTGCAAAGATGCCTGTGATGGTGCCCTAGGCTTTCCCCTGAGTTAGGTTTCTGGTGCTTCACAGCACAGCAGCAAACCCATTTTGCAGCATGTGCTGCCCCACTGCAACACATGAATGTGCTCATGTTTGCAGATACACATGCTCTATTTCCTTGTGTGGCTGAATGCAACCTTCACACCTTAGCCTTAAGCATCTGTGCCCCTTATTTGTTGAAAATCTCCTCTTTTCTCCTCAGGTGCAGTGTTTTTGGGTCGAGTGGGAAGGCTCTGAGTGCTGTGTGAAGCCAGACAGGCTGATTTGATTTTACTACTGGACAGAGTCTGCTCCTGGAGCTGGGCTGATCTCAGCTCAGATGGTTCTCATCTTGTCCCCTCCTCTCTCTGCAGAACAGCTCATGCCAAAGCCAAGGCTGAAAGTTCTGAGCAGGCAGCTCAGGCAGCTAACAACGAATCGGGCATAGCCAGGATGATGGCCAGGGAGCTCTCCCCAGACTTCTACCAGCCAGGTAAGACCAGAGGCATCTTCTAAGAGAGATTTTGCAACTTCCTTGAAGAATCTGTCAAATGCTTTACCTCCTTTATAACTCCTCAAGTTGCCCTCTTGTCTATCCTAAATCCTCTTTTGCAGAAGTTCATCCAGCCCCCTGCACTGAAGCTGTCCTCCTAGCACTGCTATTTTACCTCCTGAAATACGTTACCTTATTTCTCTCCATAGCCTGGAGGGAAAGTCCACCCCAAGCTCCTTAAGCTCCCCCCGTGTGTCTCCACACACTGAAGGCAGAGCAGACAGGGAGCTCAGGTCTATTTGCAGTTCTCCTGTAGGTATATCCCTCATGGCTTTTTCTTGAAACAGCTTCGGACATTGACTCACAAGCCCATATCTTATGGTTCCTCACTCTGAACCAGGGTATGATCAGACTCTGCTAACTGGGAGTTGTAGTACCCTATGGGAAAGATATTAGTGCAAAATGCTACATCCCTGGTCCCCTATTTATTTGCTGGCATCACTGCTGATTATTTGACTGGGAAAACACTTGAGAGATTTCTTCCATGAGACCAAGCACTGAGGATTAGTAAATGGGAAAGATAATATTAGAAGCAGTATTGTGGATGTCATTACCTTTCCCTTGACCAAGTTAGCTAAAGACATGTTCTTCCTGGAAAGCATTCCTTTCCAGAAAGGGCAGGTAATAGCAGAGCAGGAGGCAATGGTCCAAGTGCCTACATTTTCATCTTGTCTTTCTTATTACTCAGCTGATTTACCTGGAACGAGTGCCCTGTGACTTCTGAAGCAGGATCATAAGTGGCCATCACAACAGCAAAACTGGGGGTAGGAGCCAAATGTTGGCTCCTGCTCAGCAAAACCCATTGCTTGCTCCTGCTCTGATTTCAGTGCCTCCAGGTCTCCAGTACTGCACCCCAGCACATGGCATGCAGTGGGAAAGGGGAACAGCTAATACCTGGGGCTTGGCTGGGAAGAGTCATGCTGACTGATTTACCTAAATTCCCTATACTCCCACCTTGTCCTGCACCTACTAACTGGGGAGACACAGTGCTGGAGGGCTGTCCTTCCCTCCCCACAACCCAGTAAGGCCCACCAGAGCTAGCTTTGAGTGAGGGAACACCACAATGCCTGGGCTGGGGTGTCAGCCAGCATGTAGCACTTCATTTAACAAAAGCGAAACATCCCTTGATCCTGACATAAGCCCCCCCAGCTGCTACTCACTGCTCCACATTCACCCTTTGCACACTGGGGTATTTATAGCTCAGAGCCAAAGGAAACTGGAATTCCTGATGGGATGTTCTTGACATCTAGCTAGATTATTTTTTCCACCCGTGTCAATTGAATGAGACAATTGAAATGGTCTCTGCAAATGCCTGAAGCAGCCTGTCCTCCACTGCTGGCTCCTTGGGAGCTGGATTCTCTCACTGCTTTTTTGTAGCATTTTGCTTGGGTCCTGGCCTTTCTCAATGGCCTGTGGTTCTTTTAAATCTCTAAATTCCCAAAGTGCACAACAAGAGGAAATATCTCTTCCTACATGGCCATGCTGTCCAGGAGCAGACAGACAGAATTCTACCCTTGGATTTTGCTAGCAGTCAGAGGTGCTGGTTGTACAGTGAGAAGACCCTGGCAATGTTGGGCATCTGCATTTCCCCCTGCTATCCTTGGGTTTGGCACAGAGCAATCTTTCTCAGCAATCCTCACCTCTCTAACAAGTAGTTAGCACTGGGTTTCACTTAGGATATCAACCCTAGTAGTTTAGAGGAGAGGGACAGAAGCCAATGCCCTTGCTGTGAGGTGAAGGTTGGGAGGTGAGGAGAGTCAGGGCTGGATGGTGCCCTCCAGGCGGTTGGGTTTTTCTGCTGTGAATTATTCAGGAGGAGAAGAAAGCAGCAGGAGAAAGCAAGGAGCCTGGAGATGCAGGCAGCCTATTTTGAGGAGCCTGAACAACTGTTGAAGCAGCTTCCAAATAATCCACTTGCAGCCAGAAATAAATGGCCCTGAATGGGTCCCCTGCTGATTGACGGGAGCGTGCAGGCATGGCAGAGCAGCCAAAACCAGTGCCCTCTTTCTCCTCTCTGCCATGGAGGTATTGCCTGCATGGGCAGGAGGGAGCAGCTTGCAAATCACACCACTGATTTATTAGAGGGAAAGGAGTACCACTCCCAGTTTCCCAAGCAGGCATAAGTCTGCATTAGTTCTTGGAGTTGAGAAGATGAGGGGAGAAACTATGAGGTAGCTGAAGAAGGTGCAGCTCCAGGGTCTGTGCTGTTCAAGGGCACAGAGCAAGCCCTGAATGTCTGTGCCCCTCTGTGTGGCTTGGATTCAGCTGGGTGAGGCCAAAGCCACTTTCAAAATCGTGTGCTTTGCTTTCAGACGAGCTGCCTTGTGACCTCACACTGCACATAAAGATCATGCTCTTGGTGCTCTCACTGGCAGTGACATGTGGGGACCTCTGTCCCAGCACACAGAGCACTGTACAGTGCTACTCTGAAAGATATTCCCGGTGGTTCAGTGGTGGATTTTGCTCAGCCACAATGGATATCTTTGGTGTCAGGCTCTGGCTGAACTCCCCAGACCCCATCTGGGCTGCAGTTTGCCATGCAGACATTGCCTAAGGTTAATAAGAAGCAAAGATTTAATGGTAGGTGAATAACTGAAGCAGGAGCAACACTGTCCTTTTTTACTTCCTCTCTGTGCCAGGGTAGATACTCTTTCAGACACCAGACAGGTCTCTGTTTCAAAATCTGAGGAAAACAGATATTTTTTGATTAATTTTTTACACTGAAGCCCTGAACTGCCTGTGTGATGGTGCCAGGTGATTTTGCAGCTCCTGCAAGGCTCATTGCAGAGGAGGACTGTGAAACTGCCAGCCCTGCATGAGAAACAAACTTGGGCAGGAACTAGAGCTCTTTAGCCCCAAGATAACCCACCTGTTTGACCACAGCAAGTGGGGCTGCAGATTTTCACTGTTTCTTTACTCGCATCTGGAGATCTCTACCTGTTCCTTTGTCTCTTCCTGGCTGGGCAGCATGCAGTTGGGATCCTGGGTGAAAGCCCTTCTGGAAGCAGGCTCTGCTTTGGGAGGACCTCCTCTCCCAGTCACAGAGGCTGCAGCCCCGACCCTCTTGTGATTGTTTCCAAATCCATTGGGGCAGGGGGACACAACAGCACGATGGTGTCATGGAGCTGGGGTGGCCAGCCAGGCTGCAGCTCCTCATACCAACCCCTGTCTCCACAGGCCCCGAGTACCAGAAGCGGAAGCTGCTGCATGAGATCATGGAGAACGCAGAGCACGCCATCAACATGGAGGAGGCGGCGCCCCGGCCCTCCGGTGCCCCGCCACCCCCCACACCCCCCGAGAGCCCCCAACTCCATGAGCAGGAGGAGGCCCAGCGCCCGGCCCCCAGTCCCCCCATGACCCCTCCTGAGGCCAAGCGAGCCAAGGCAGCCCCCCACCAGGATGGTGCCCCCCACCAGGATGGTGCCCCCCGCCAGGATGGTGCCCCCCGCCAGGACGGTGCCCTCCGTCCGGGCAGCTGGGCTGAGGCGGGCGGGCGGGCAGGCGGCAGCCCCCTGCCCCCTGAGGGTGATGGCCGGCCAGCCTCACGGGGCCGGGGCTATCCTGCCACGCAGATGGAGATCGGGCCACTGCAGAGGATGGCGCAGGAGCCCAGCGTTGAAATGGTCAAGGGCTACCACAGCTACGCTGTCCGGACCTCCCCGGTCTCCCCTGCTATGGACTCTGAGGAGGAGCAGTTCCAGGAGCCCCAGTCGCCCACCCCTGAGCCACGAGGGGATCTCCAGCGCCGGGCGGGCACCTCCACCCCACCTCAGGAGCGGGAGGAGAAGCCGGCGGCCAAGGCGGAGCTGCCCCGCTCCAAGGAACCGAAGCAGCGCTCCAGCCCTGAGCGCAGGGCTGCGGGCCGGGCCGAAGCCCCCGCCGAAAGGAAGACTGAGGCCAAGGTGCCAGGGCGGACAGAGCCCAAGGCGGGGGCCAAGAAGGGCTCAGCGCTGGCAGTGGCAGCACAAGAGGTGGAGGAGTGCGAAGAGGTGATGTGGGAACTGCCCAGGAGGCACTCCTGGGGGCCATCTTTGCTTTGGTTTTTTTACTTTGTTTTCCTCCGGGAGATCAGAAAGGGTCCAGAGGGATGCAGATCCCATGGTCTCTGCACTGCAGTGGGCTCAGAGAGGTGTCCAGAGGTTCTTTTTGGGATCCCAAAGCCTGCTGGAGGGAGGAGGGTCTTGTTTCCATCTCTCCTGACACCTTCCCAGCCCTTTTTGCCATGGCTGGTGGGGCTGGTGTTCATAACCCTGTTATTTTTTACTTCCTCTCTGTGCCGGGGTAGATACTCTTTCAGACATCAGACATGTCTCTCTCATTCAAAATCTGAGGGAAACAGATATTTTCTGGTTAATTTTTTACACTTTTCTCTTCTTTTTTCCCATCCTTTTACCAGCCAACATGGCTCTGGAAACTTGAGGTAAAAATGTAGGATAGGGAAGTAAAAGTTGAGTGGGGTTTCTTTTTTACAGTTGCTTTTGCTCTTTTGCAGTAGAGGCACTTCATGAGCTGACCTGAAGTATCAAATCACCGGTTGATTTCCCACATTTAAAATCCAGGAATTCAATTTTGCTGTTAGCAAATGCAGCTGTAAAACTAGACATTTTATTAGCCCACTGCTTCTCATCTTGCAGCCCTCTAGACATGAATGGTTCCCACATGACATTAGAAAAGCACAACTTGGAAATATTTTGGTCTGAAATTAGAACAAACTCATACCGATGCATTGGTTAATCTTAAAAATGACAACTTTACAAATGTTGTGCTGCAGGTGGAGAATGGAGGTGGGAGGAGAAGCTTGACATGGGATGGCTTGGCCATTTGTGTGCCTGTGGTCAAGATCTCTGCTGGTTCAGCCTCCTTAGCAGGAGTTTGCAGGGGCAAAATAGGAAAGGGATTGATAGATTCAAATAGTTTGAAATTCAGGCTGGTTGTTAAGTGCCATGTTTATGTGCTTCTGGAGGTGTTTTGAGTAACAGAATCAAACTCTATCTGTCTCCTCACCTGAAATTGCAGTATGTAATATTCTCTTTTGTTTTTTTTTTTTTCTCCAGGGACCTAACACAATTGTGATCTGCATGGTCATCTTACTGAACATTGGTCTGGCAATCCTATTTGTACATTTTTTGACATGATGTGCCCCTTGGACAAGGTAAGATGGGCAATAAGATTTTTATCCTGAATTTGTAGGCTTCATTTTGGGCACTTTAGGGTTGACTGTCTTTAGAGCCAACACAAATTCACTTATGGATGCCCCAGTGGTAGAAATGCATGGGCACTTATTCAAATGAGGTAATTGCCTTACACTGAGGACTGAGATCCTCAGTTACCCCGTTGTTGTTCCAAGAGTATTTGTGGAGTACTTTCAGTGGATACTTCTCAAGTCTTTGTTTAAAATCACTTCCTCAGAGTTTAAAAATTGAAATGTGTTGGCTGGATATAATACCACAGTATAGTTTACTTTCACAGTTGGATGGACATGACTCTCAGAGACTTCCAGTGCAAGAGTGTATGATGTTAAATTTGAAATTTGTTTTCTGCAAGAAACATTTTCAGTTTGTTGTTCCCTGGCTGCTGCTGCCAACTAACTCATGCACTGCAGTATTTCTGGGCACTCGGCCCAGCAAGAGGCAGGAACACAAAGAAAACGTGAAACTGAAATTTGCAGCTCTAGTTGCACCCGTGCTAGTTCTGCTGTGGTTGTTCTGTAGCTGTGTTACTGAAGGTAAATATGAGCTGAGATGTGACTCAGTTGACTAAGGTTAAACTGGAGATCACTCAGTACTTCAATGACAGTGAGGGTTTGCATTTGGATTTGGTGGCAATAAAATCCTGTGAGGTTTCTTATGCCTGTTGGGTTCCTGCACCCAGGAATGTGTCATGGGTTTGCTCAAGATTTCTGTTGCCTTGGGCTCTAACACTGAAAAAAAAAAACCCATCAAGGGTGAAACTTACCCTTGGGTCTCACTGGAACATAATGTGAGGCTCATCCTGCCAAGCCCCCTGAAGGGTGTTGGGCTGCCTTCCTGGAGCCTCCTGGGGGATAAAGCTGCTTTGTTGGGCACTTGCTTCTATCATGTTATTAGTCCCCACTCAGCCTGTGCAGCTGAAAGCCTTGCAGAGAGACCTGATTGTCTGCCAGTCATGTGTTTTCCTCCCCCCTGACTCTCCTGTTCATCTCTGTCTGGGACAGGCATTGCTGCTGATGGAGACCACAGACCTTGGCAGGGATTAAATCTCAGCCACCTGGAAACACCTAAGAGGAGGACTTGAGATCCCAAGACTGCACTGCAAACAAGAACCTTAAACAAAAGTGCCCTGAAGATCAGTTCAGTCTCCCTGCTCCCAGGCTGTGGCTGGCCCCTGCAATCTACCAAGGGAAAGCTAGAGTTTCTGCAATTCAGCCTCCTTCTCCTCTTTGTATAAAATAGCAGTTGCCTTAAATTGTTCTCAACAAAGCCATCAACTGTCCTGTCATGCCAGGGATGAGGGATTTATCTGTAGCAGTAGGAAAATGAATGAGAAGGTCTCACCATACACACTGATGTGTTTTGAAATTCCCTTGGTTGACTCAGTGTCAGAGATTTCCCAAAGATGGTGTGGAGATAAGCAATACCCAGCAACCAAAGTGACTCATGAGAGCAATGCCATGGCTACGGGTGGACAGCATCACCCTCCATGCTTGGAAGTCATCCGAAGGGACAAACAAAGTCTTTCCTTTCCCCACCACTTGGAGTCGTTTTCCACCTATGGAGGACTGAGCAAGGGGATCAAGTTGAAACTGGGATTGTTGAAGAGTAATCGGAGTCCTGCCCATGCCGATCCGTGGGTTAGGGTGGGAGGGACTGGCTGATCTGGGGCTGCTTATCCATGGGGGGGTGCTGTGGGTGGAAATGGTGCCTATTTCAGGACCAGGCACCATCCGAGCACTCTCTTGACACCCAGCAATGCTCTGCACAGAAACATCTTGCGGTGGGAAGCTTCCCACTGTTATAGGAAAGGAAACAGATGTACTGAATTTGTCCCTCTGCCTTTTTTTTCTATGAAAATGGTGTGAGTTACAATGAAAATGAGGTACTTACTTGCAGGTTCCTCCCCGTTGGTGCACTGGGCTGCAGGGGGGTGCTCCTCGGCTCTCTCATTGCAAGAGTGAACAGAATTTCCAGCCAGAAGATTCAGGGTGGCTGTCGTGGGAGAGATCATGTTATTCCTGAGTGGAAAAAGGTGCAGAGATCTGAGTGACTCCTACGTATTTGAGCACTGGGCTCAAAAATGTGTATCAGCCAGGCTTTCAGCAGAGGTAGAGTACAGAGGGGCAATTCTAGCTGCTGTTGTTGTGTGTGAGGTTTAGAGGCTTGGGTGATTTGTACCAAATATTCCCAAAGCTGAAACAGAGATCGACCTTTGGAAGGAGATGTTTCCATCATGATCTGCTCTGATCCTTAGCAGTATGAGCTTAGAAAGTTGGCAAAGATGAAGTTAGGGTTTGGTGTGAGGCTGAGTGCTTGGACGTATTTCTTCCTTCTTTTAAGAGCAATATGTATTTTCTATCCCTTTTTAAATAACCAGAAATGTTATTTATAGTTGGTTGTGAATCTCTGTGTATTCTGAAGTCCCACAGCACAGGACTGGGTGGGAAAACCTGAGGGACTGGAAAGAATGTGGAAATGATGGTTAAGGAGAAAAACAGATGCCCAGTCTGCTCCAAAGGTCAATATGAAAGGATTTCAGAGGCAGGATGGCAGACAGGCAGGGGTTTACACTGACTGGAGACACAGGGCAAAACCTGCCTAATTTATCTGCTCTAATTATGGCACAAGAGAGTGAGCATAATTCAATACTTTTCTTTCTGAACCAAGTTTATTTTTTAACCTTATTCAGCTCAGGAATGTTGCCACAGTAGCAAATACATGGTATTAACTGTGGGAGAAGTGAATGTGATCCCTTTTAAGCCATGTGGCTGTACCAGTCCTGAGAAAGCTGTGCAGCATCATCTACACTTCCACAGAGCATAGCTTAGTAGCAATTTGCTTCTTTCTTTTCTTTCTTTTTTTTTTTTTTTTTTTTCCCTTAAGTATAAATGTGTTGCAAACCCCAGGCTCTGCTGCCTTTAACGTTTTATCTGTCTGCTGGCACTCACTTGCCAGCTCTGCAGTTTTCATATGCCAACTGCTTTTATCAACCACTGAGACAATTTCCATTGAGAGACCTGAGGGGCTTTTATTTGCCACTAAGCACAAAGTGGATCTTTTACAACAGAGCTAAGTTAATCCCACCCCCAATTTTTTATGCGTGTGATGTGCACTCAGTAATGTGCGTTCCTCCTAGTAACCTTCTGAGAAAAGTAGGTAGATTTGCTTTTATGTGACGTATAAATATATCCATATTGCACTGATATGGATATAAATACATACATATATATAGCCCCTTAGGGATTTTGTTTTCTTAGATGCAAACTAACAAATTTACCTCAGACTGCATGCTTTCAAAACTGACTAGGATATTGCATTATACTTTTCAGGTCTTACAAAGATGCAGATACATTTCACTCTTCACACAAAAATACCTTCATCACAGATTTTGCAAGCTGTTTACTACAATCTGTGTACTACTGTCTGGAGTTTTCTGTCGGTTGTTCTGCTGGATTACGTGCAATAATAAACAGTTATCTGCTCACTGTATCCATGTTGGATCTTTGGGGGCTGATCTCCAGGTTTCTTTCCATTCATGTCTTAAAGGAGAGTTCAACAACATATGGCACAGAATTTCATAGGTGTCATCTGGGTTGTTTTCAGTTTCTTCCCAATATTTGTTTCAAAATCTCATATTTTTTGTTGATGGGGGAGTACTTTGCAGAGAGAAATGTTTTCACTTACACTTTTTAATAGTATGGTGCCAGATGTTTGAGGACACTTCCAGCTCTCCGAGCGAGCTCTGTGCTACCCTCATGCTGGCCTCTGCATCTTGCTGGCCTGATGCCTGCCCAGGCAATGCTGATGGCTTCCACAGGTCACTTTGCTGCCTCCCAACCCCCAGTGCTCCTGCCAAGTTTCTTCCAAGCTGTGCATTGCTGCCCGCTCCTCCGGCGCCATGGTCCTCCTGGATTTAGAGAGGAGTGGCTGTCCTCTCAGCCTCTTGAAACAGCCTCAGGGAGAGGAAAGCCAGGCACAAGGGATAGGGAAGAGGCAGACAGGGGAAGAGTGCTTTGTGGGGAGGATGGGACAGCAAAGCCCAGCAACAGCCAGGGGCAGCAAGGCCTGGGAGCGTGAGGAATCCAGTGTAGCCAAAACCCTGAATCCCTTTTCTATTTCTGGAGTGTCTCACATGAGCAAAGCCATGCTGTGCAGAGGGGCTGGCAGGACACAGGCTCAGCTTCTACAGGGACCATGGGCTCCCCTGGCTTCTGTGGGACACAAGGGGTCTCATGATAGAAGATCTCATGTTCTGTTAGAGGTTGAAGGTGCTGGGTGCAGTGAAATGATATATTTACTCTCCTCTGGGCTTGTTTTGCTTCTGGTATGGGAGGAACCAGCAGCGTCTCATTCATCCAGTCTCTGGAAGGAGGCAGAGGGCAGCAGGGTAACCAGAGCCCTTTGCACCTCATAAATCTCAGGCTGATGCTTTGAGCAGATCTTTGGCCTATGGGTGGCAGAGACTGCAGGGAGGTGGGTCTGCTGCTGAAGCAATGACCTGTTGCTTCAAAACTATTGATAATGGCAGAAGAAAAAGCCTGCCCCTTCCCCAGGGTAGGGGGAACAGCTCTGGGCCTCTGCTTTGGGAGTTGTTGGTTTCAGGGGTAATGTCCCTGACACTGCTCCTGGCTGAGTGTACCCAGGAGCAGGCAGGGAGGTGTCTGATATGTGAGAAGCAGGATAAAGGCACTGGCCTGATCCTGTGACTGAAGGGCAGCAGCCTCAGCCTCCAGCACTGGGAGGGAAGTTGCAACCTGAGCCCTGGTGTCCTTTGAGAGTGACCTGCCCAGGCATCCTGGCGATGGCCAAACCACCATTCTTGTGGGGCAGCAAGGCTCATAGGACCAGCCCCTCTTGGACTTCTGTGAGAGGAAGGGCCGGAGCTGGGGTAGCCCCAGCAGTGAGTAGGTGCTGAGAAGCATAGAAGGGTTACTGTGCTCCTCTGTGTCCCAGAGCCAAGGAATGAGGTCCACACCACTCCAGGACCCTCCCTAGAGGAAGCCAAAGCAAGTCCCATGGGCATTAATGCATCAGGGCATAGACATTGTAAAGGGGGATAGCAAATGTGATGCAAATGTGATGGGGAGGTTTAAAAAAATCCTGCTGGAAATGCTTCAGAGTTGAGCTGCTCCTTGAGTTCACAGAGATCAAGGCCATTTGTCAAACTGCACATTCCGTGTCTGAGAAATGCCTTAGGTCTGCATGCAGGTGGGTTTCCAAGCTGGGACAGTAACATCCCTTTCCATGTGGCCTCAGAGCAAAGCCGGTTTTCCTGCTGCTCCCTGCACCCCCATCCACAGGATGAAGAGCTGGGGATGTGGGACAGCCACTGCCCAAGAGATGCTGCCTGTGCTTGATGCTCCAGGGAGGCTCTGTCCTCCACAATCTCCCAGCTGGGCTCAGCCCTCCACAGCCTCCCAGTTGGGCTCTGCCCTCCACAGCCTCCCAGCTGGGCTCTGCTTTGCTGCCCTGATCTAGTTACTGAACCAAAGCAAACAGCATGAGGATGCAGAGCCCTGGCTCTTCCTCCTCTCCAGCCCCACCAGGCTTACAGGGTTGCTAAGAAAGGATAATTTGCTCCTCGCTTCCTTCCTTACCATCCCTTATCCCCTTACAGCCATACAGGTTAGTTGTCTGGAGAGCAGAGATGGAAAGAGAAAGGAGAGGATGGGATGCTGCTTGCTCTGGTTATATGTGGACCCAAAAGTGCCTGTGAGCTCAGGAGCTTGTGCGTCAGGGAGGTGTGAGCCACAGTTGGCTGTGAAGATGAAGGAAACTAATTCCTATGCTGATGTACAGGGCATGGAGTGGTTTAAGGGGAAGAGGTTATATTTTGAGAAGACAACTCTGATGCATTGGAAGGACTCATTAGCACAAGAGCCCAGCTTGGTTCCTGTGAGCTTCAACCCAGCCCACATAAGAGATGACACATCCAAACCTTAGCCCGGATTTCAGCATCTCTAGGGAACCAGCAGCCACCCCAGCCCTCCCCTTCCTCCTTCTACACCTCCCCTGTGTGTTACTTCAAGGCACCTTCATTCTTACTGCTCTGGTTTGTCTGCAGATGCTTTTATCAATGGTTTGCTCTGAGCTGCTAAAGAAAAGTCTGTTCTAAGAGGGAAAAAATTCTGTAGTACAGAAGAATTGTCACAAGCAAATTGTTTCATTTCATAGTTTCTTTTGCTAAATGGAACAGTTTTCTCACATTGTAGCAAAAACACATTTTCTTCAAGCAAATCTTAAATATCTCTTCAGAACTTAGCAGCAATAAAGGGCTGTTCCAAGTTCCAAAGACGCTGTTTCAAGTAATTACAAAAAACAATGTTCTCTTTCCTCGTCCTTCAGTTATTTGTGGAAAGAAATAGATAGTTTAATAACTCACAATAATACATGCAAAACCACCAAAATGAAACCAGTCCCAGACAGCTCCCAACACATCAGTGGGAGATGAGGTCTGTTCTGACTTGCCCAGGGAAGTGATTTCCCATACACAGACAACAGTTACTTAACATCTTGTGGCCTTAGAAATATCACAATGATCTTTTCCAAAGTGGATGCAAAATCCTATAAACATTTAACATTATAGTTAGATGAAAAATAATGTTGAAGAGTGAGTCTAAATTAGCTGTTCAAATAAATGTATACAGTCACTGCAAGATTACTGGTGTCTGACCCTGATTTTGTTTGGCTCATGTATAATTTTGTACATTTTACTCCAAGTCCAGATAGTCTCTTGCAAGTCTGGAGCAAGTGTCCTTAGCCTGATTTCTTGGACACTTCAGGTTATAAATGTCCACCTTGCTCATGAGATGAGAGCAGCAATGCATTTTATTAATGTCTTACAGTTAGTGTGCCAGTTACCACAAAACACTTGCTGGACTTTCACAAATTATTCTCAGGAAATTAAAGACTCACTTGCTACTCAAATGCAATTGTAGCTGGGATAGACAGCAATGCTGCAGGGCAGTATGCAGGTACAGCACACCAGGGCTTACAGGACAAGGCTACAGTATCCAGCTTAAGCAACTAGATTGGTACAGAAAAGGTAAAATTATCCAAAAGCGGCTTAGCCAACAATGATGGAATTATTACTGTTAACTTTGGGAACACTCATTTCTAGTTTTTCATTTTTTTCCTGTAACAAATCCAACTGGTCTGGACCTTGGGTTTATCTGCTACCAGCACAGCAATATTTCCAGAACCATAGGGTGACATTCATCTCACCCAGCCTCATTCATTCCTAACACAGGAGTTTCCACCTGCTAGAGTCCCTTTACAGTCAATGGACAGAAATTGTTGCATCTCAGGAGACATTCATCTCCTTCTGAGGTGTGTGTCTGCCTCAGACAACTATGCTGGGATTTCTTAAATGCCAGATAGTTAACTCTCAAAGGATACTGAAGGAGCAGCTCCTACAGGGTGCTGTATCAGAGGCATGTAAATTCAACAAAATTGACCCATCTTTTTTCCCCTTGAATACACTTCTCTCTCTGGATTTATTTTCAGTGTCTGATCCCACACAACAGGCAGCCACACTTGCATGTAACACAGACAGCCATTGCACCACTATATTTACAGAGTCTTTAAGGCTGCTAAACATTGACCTGTGCCTAACACTTCACCAAACAAGAAAAAATTAACGCTAAGGAAAAACAAATTAATTTGAATCTCTTTTGTCAAATGCCCTGGAGTGGTATTAAATTCAGCTTGCTGCAGTATCAACACAATTCCTATTGGCACTTTACCAACTCAGTGCATACAGCCGCATAGTTCCCACTCCCTGCATTGTTTCAGTGTCCCAGGATTTATTTGGCAGCCTTGTTCTTCTTTGCAGGTACAGGGAGATTGTTCAGATCTTCTTGTTCTGTCACATTGTGATCGGAGCTGTCATGGGAACAGTCCTTCACAACGCTGTAGTACACCGGGGCGGTGTAGGGCACAGGGTTCTCACGAATCTTCTCTTCACACTTGCATAACTTCCTAAAAGCAGCCCTGAACTTCTGTGACATGAGGTTGTAGATGATGGGATTAATGGCACTGTTCAGGTAGATGCACATGCGGCAGAAGAGAAGGAACCAAATGTTCAGGTAGGGAGGGTCCATGAAGGAGTTCACCACCACCAGTGTGCGATAAGGCATCCACAGGAGGGCGAAGAGCACCACCACCACAGCCAACATTTTGGTCACCTAGGCAGTCAGGATATGCAAAAAGAGAAATAGATGATGCTAAATCTCCTGCAGAATTTTCCCACCCAGAGAAATGGTCCAGACAGCTAACTGAGGCTACATATTGCTTCTATCTCTCTTTAACCATTTAAAATAGGCATTCAAGCCATGGGGCTATTCCTTTGCAGATCCTCTTTGTTCATAAAACAATCTTGCATAAACCCCTTTCATGATAATTTTTAACCTAACATTGAAGAGCCTTTTAAACTCTGTATGACAAGCACCTACCAGCCTGGAAATGGTCTGGGATAATCACAGCAATATCTGTACCAGAATGCAAATTTGGAAACTTTATAAAACAATAAATCAATTGGGAAAATATCTTGTGCAAAAGTGGGCACCTAAGTTTTGGGGGTGCCATGAGGTATATCTCAATACTCTGCCTAGGATCTCCTGGTTTCCTACACTAACCATATTGTTCCAGGGAATGAGCTCCTGGTACAGAGAAGTGCTGGGAGTAGAGAAGACTGGAGTCTTACACTAATTTCTACTTGTGCTGTTATGGGAGTTACTTAGTTAATTGGTGGGGGTTATTTTAATTTGCAGCACTCTAGGGAAGTACTACATTAATATATTAGGAATAGGAAGATGTTGAGGATTCAGAAGTAAGCTGCAATTGCCCTCAGCTTGACTCAAGCTTGTTTAAGAAAAGGAGGTTTGTACTGAAACTCCAGTGATCCTAATAATTTCAACAACTATTTCTGGTAGGTGACAATCATTCTCCAACAAATACTTATGGAACACAAGCATCCCCAAGGAGGAAAATATGAGCAAACGCTGAAGCCACACGCATAGTAAAGCAGTGGCATTTCAAATGTCACAAAGGGAGCTGTGCAATGACTCCAGTTCTCAATATGGAAATAAGCCCTTAGATCACATTCACAGTCTCTCAGCTTTCCTTGAAGTGCTTTTTTTACTTATTCACAAGCAACTCTGCCTTCCTGTAATGCTTTGAGTAGAAACCAGGGGTGGTTGGTAGTAGCAACAAAACTTTCCCTACAAGAAAGGGACTATTATCAAGCTGTGGCCAAAATAGAAGTGTCTTGCTGTGTGTGGTTTAATGGGAATGTGAGGACGCTTCCCAGAATAAGATCTTGCAGTGATAGAGTCAGTACTGAGGCTGTTGCTAAGACTGCAGCATGTTTGTTGCCTTCTGGGAAAGATATGAAGAACTGTAGAAGACGTGTCAGTAAAAGGTGTCTTCAGAGCTTTTCAGTGCCTTTTACAAGGCTGGATCCCAGAGTGAAACCCATCTCATGAGCTTTTGGGTTCCAGCCACCCTATCTGGTGTGCAACTGCGAGGCTGATAATCTGGTTTATAGAAATACTCCTGGGGCTGATAATCTGGTTTACAGAAATAGTTCAGATAGGCTGGGAGTGGAATGCAGATGCTTGTCACACAGTTGACTGTGGTCAAAATCTCTGTGTCCCAGCATGGTTGCAGCCACCAAGGCTATCAGGGCAAGCCAGGCTTGGCCACCCCTCATCATGATAGCAGTGGTGAGACCATATTGCTGTGGTCTGCACTGCAAGACCTGGGAACAGAGAGCTCCCAGACACCAGCTCAGCCAAGATCAACCTAGTATATGAGAGGTGCATGCAGTCCCTACTTCTCTATATATCTTTATAGCAAACAAATAGCCACAGAAGCAATGGAGCAGTCAGCCTGCTGCCTTCTCCAGCCCCACCTCTGAGGTTTGCAGAGTTGCTTTTGCCATACTTTTGATGCACATGAGGTTTGTTTCCCAACAACCTGAGTGAAGCTGATTGGAACAAAACTGTGCAAATAGCTGAGCCCTACAGCAAAATGCAACCAGCTCCACAACTTAAGTGATCCTAAGTACAACTTCAATCAGAATTTACTCCCTGCTAGGCAGTTTATTGGGACTGATGCTGCTGGGAGATGAGGGCAGGCTCAGAGCTTTCTGCATCCCATGAAGAAACTGAACATGTCCTGGTCCTGCTTGGAAGAGCCCTTGTCAAAGGGCTGTCTCTGGGACAAAGTTGTTGGAGTCTTTCCAACAACTTCAGCAGTCCTAGGCAGCAGGATTGCTGCAAAATAAAATCCTAGAAAAGTGATATACCACATCTCTGCAGGCCCTTGCTGAGACACAGGCACTCCTCACTCAGCACAGCCATTGTTTCAGTTCCTGAGGCACAGTTACCCACCACAGGGCTGGAGAGAATAAATACCAGAATTTTTATATACTTAGATTTGCTCTCTGGCAGGTTTCACTTCTGGCCAGGAGGTTTCTGAATGGCCAAAATGTCTCCTTTAAAACTAATACATCAATACTGCTCACGTGCTTTCTCCTTAGACTGAAGCAGCTTTTCAGCTGTTGTAACTCTCTGCCTCATTTCACTGTTCAGTAACCCATGATGGTTGTGAACACTGATCTGAACATCCAAGCCACAGCACCAAGGGAAGCATATCCTAATAAGGCTGAAAAGTAAGCTCATTCTGGTCCTTTTTGAGACCAAAAGAAATGTAGTCTGGAAAAGAGTCAGTGATTCATCTGTTTTTTAGCCATAACTGCCCCTGCTTTTTTGGCTGGTTGTTATGGAAATGCCAGCAGTGCCAGTGAACACTCTGCCAGCTCTTGCCCAAGCAAGTCCCCACCACCTCCCTTCTGGCCACAGAAGATCACATAGTGCTGGAACCAAAAAATATTTCCTGCTACACATCCTCCCTGCCCTGCAAAGAAGTTGCCTTTGTCCTGGGAGGCAAACAGCACAGTAAAAAGTTAACCCTGTCTCACTAAATGCCTTCCTTCAGTGCTCCCTGAGGCCACTACATCCAGATCCCGGGCTGGGGATGGGCAGCCCTGCCCTGGGCTTGCTGCAAGCTTGAAATTTGCCTTTTAAAGACAGCCATCCATGCAGTTCTTCTGGGTGTGAGTTTAGCAAAGCTGTGCTGACACAGGATGTCTCTGCTGGGTAGCACCTGACCACCTACCCCAAACTCACTCTCATATCTTCACAATGGGGAAAGATGTCTTCAGCATCATCTGCGGGTAACCTGTCTCCTTTCCTCACTCTTATCTTGCTGAGGGAAGTGACTGTAGCACTTTTGAAATGCTAGGAATTTGCTTTTGGTGCTTGTGTAAAAATGAATCTGGTCAGCGCTGAGATTGGGCACCAGCATCCCAAACTGCAGGACCCTTTTTTAGGAATCTCGCTCCCTCTAGTGGTCCCTCTCCGACAGGTGAAATTTGTGCTGGGAGGCAGCTGGTGGTTGTACCTGGGAGGCTTTGCTTCCATAGGTGATAAATACAGCAAACTCTCAGGCCTTGTGTTGTTCTGCTCCTTCTGGACATCTTCCAGAGGGCTCTGGGCACGGGGCCTGGAAGAGCCTCATCCCCTCTGGCCCTGAAGGGCTGATATGGGTGCTGTACCTTGGTCAAAGGGACCACCTGAGCTACACACACCCCCTGCTCACCCCCTCACCTTGCTCTGCTCTCCTGGCTGCCAGGAGCCAAAGAGCCCTCACACCACTGCTCTGTGCTGGGAATCTGGCAGCTGGGGTACACCATCACCCCACCAAACTCACAGGGGTTGTGGGGTTGGGGTCCTGCTTCACTGGGACACAACCTGCTGACTGAAGGGTCTTGAGAAGCTCTTGCACAAGTGAAGCCTGTCAGACAGCAATGCTCCACAGAAGAGCATAAGAGGTCAATATCTGTCCCAAAGGTCAATATCTGATCTTCCCACTCTCCAGTACTCAGCTCGTGCTTCCCCTTTGCTCTGCCCCCACCACCCCTCTGGGATTTCTCAAGATGCAGCATCTCCCTGAAAATATAATTCCTGTGGCTCTGGCTGCCCCTGCTCAGGGTGACAAATTCCAGGCAGCCTCCAGGTCTGATCCTCTGGGGTCTCTGGAGGCCTCTTTCCTCCTTGGATGGTTGGGTTGTTGGCTTTTCCCATATAACTAGATGCAGAATCATGACTCACTGCAGCTTCTGCCCCTCCATCTGCCCAGCAAAAGCCTCTGGCTGCATTTCAGGCACTGCTCTAGGTGGATGCTCTGGCAGGAGTAGGATTTGCTCTGTTCCAAGCACTCCTGTTCCTGCTCTCATCAAAACTCCCATCAAAATAACTGTGGTTTCCCTTGGCTTTAGTGCACAGCTAACACTTTCCTCCCTCTGATTTTATGGGCACTCATAGTAATTGCACTAGGACTATACACAAAACAAAGTAATCATGCTGTATATAATATCCAACCTGTGAAAGATGTTTATGGAAAACTCTGGATTGCAGCTGCCTTTAAGGCACAGCATTGTATCCATTTGACAGCCACCAACCCAGCTGTCAGCCACCAGGAGCAGCACTGGGGTTTCTTCTTCTATCACCCTCAGCACAGCTTGTTTTGAAGAGTTGCTGGTGTGATTCCGTTTCCAAAGAAGCATTCAACAAACCATAGCTGAAACCCCTGGAAAATGCTTCAAAGGTTAAAACCTCAGTGCTAGCTTTATTCCTAATGTCTCCAGCTCTCCTAATAATGCTAAAATATTTCAGGAGGTAACGACCATCTTGAGAAAACTTCTCATGAAACAGAAAGGAGAGCACAAGTTGTTCCCAGGAGCTAGAGAGCCCATCATCCAGCCCCATCAGGTAACAGCCTCAGCCACTTGTCCTAAGGATGCTGGAGCCACTTCACAGCACAGCACGGAAGGGGGAGCAGCACTGCTCTGGAAGGAGAGGTCCATAAACCCGCACCTTTAGGTACTGCCCTGTAGTGTTTAGAGACCTCCCTGCCAAACACCCTGCCCCAGGCTGCCATAGCAGCTGGTGACCCTGCGAGAGCAAGCAAGAGCTTCTGCAGGAGTCAGGACTTGCTTGAAACCTTTCTGTGCTGAAGGAAAAGCTGAACTGGAAAGACTTAGAAGTTCATGAAGAAATACATGTTCTCTGGGCTGTTTGCTTCCCATCTGCAACTGAATCATCTCTCCTGGGAAATGAAGGTTCCCGCGCAAGTCAGGCAATGACAAAATGAGTTGGAAAAACAAAGACTTTAAGAGAAGCTGAAGCCCATTTCAGGCTCTGGAAATCAAGTCCTGCTCACTCAAAATCACAGCAGAACTGGTGATTTCAGAGACTTAAGCCAGACTCTGAGTTTCAGCCCTTTTCTTTATAACAGTCCATATCTCTGCCTATGTAGAGTTTGTAACTGGAATGGGATAGCCTCCTGGAAATGGGCAGTGAGCAGGCAAGAGTGTCCCATGCTCACATGCTGACCCATCCAAGGAGATGGGGCAAGAGAGTGATTGTCCATGTGGACAAAGAAAAAGGAGGAACGAGGGCAGTAGCTGGGAGGAGGAGGAGATGGGAAGTGAGTAGGCAGCTGAATGACAAAATCATCAACAGGCAAACACATCACCAGGACACCAAGGTACTTTTCCCAACTGCAGGGACTGGGGTGGCTGCAGCCAGGGCTGAGCTCAGAGGGCAGGGGCTCATGCCTGCTCTCCCTTCCCTTTGCTTCTCTAAATCTGAGGTCACCAACCCAGGGCCCTGCCTGGAGGGTGAGTCCTGCTGCTGCAATGTGTCCCTGAGCTTCGCTCCTTAGGGAGGCAATCAGTAGTTAATTACCCAGCAAACCCCCCTGCACTCCAGCCACTCAGCCCTGTCCTGCTCTACCCAGCTCAGCCGAATCGAGGGGAACCCTCATGTGCTGCCAGACACCAGCTGGGCTTGGGGAGGCTTCTGTGCAGCAAACCAACCCTCTCCACTCCCTCCACAAATATCAGGGCTCCCACTCTCTGCCAGAATGCCCCTCCAAGCACTGAGCCCCTGACAGTGCTGCTGGCAGCCCCAGCCCCCCGGGAGCTCCTACCTGTTTGCGGGAGCTCAGGACCCCCTTGTTGTCCCGGCAGGAGAGCCTGAGGGAGCGACCCTGGTGCATGGAGCCCAGGCAGGAATGCTGCGGGGTGGCAGGCAGAGGGCTCAGGAAGAGGATGCGGGCAATGAGGCCATAGAGGACAGTTGCCAGCCCCAACGGGATGATGTAGAAGACGGCAAAATCCAAGAAGTAAATGGGCATGTAAAGGCTTCTGGAGACCCGGTAGCCACAGCTGACCTGTGCCCCATCCGAGAAGGTGATATGGGTGGTGTCCACCAGGAAGAACCACATCAGGCAATAGAGGGAGGTGAAGAGCCACAGCGAGGAGATGATGCGCTTGGCGCGGGACACGGTGCAGAGGAGCTGCGCTTTGATGGAGTGGCAGATGGCGATGTAACGCTCCACCGTGAAGGCGGTGATGGACCAGGAGGAGATGTTGATGCCCAGGTACTGCAGGTAGGTGATGCAGAGGCAGCCGGCGTAGCCGTAGACCCAAGAAGCCACCACTTCGGAGATGTTGGGCAGCCCAGCCGCCAGCAGCACGATGAGGTCGGCCACCGCCAGGCTCACCAGATAGCAGTTGGTGGGGGTCACCATGTGCTTGGTGCGCAGCACCACCAGCACCACCATCACATTGCCCGCGATGCCCACCCCGCAGATGAGCAGCACCAGCAGGATGGTGACCACCTGCAGTTCCAGGGGCTGCCGGGGCATCCTACCCAGGGTCTGGTTGCCACCGTCGCCCAGCGAGGCTCCGGAGATGACCGAGTCGTTCTCCATCGGCACCCGCAGCCTTTCCCCGCGGAGCTCCGCGCACCCTGTGGCGGGCAGATGGGGGGGAGCCGGCACCGGAGCCGCGCCGCGGAGCCCCTCTGCCCCCCGCGCCCCTCCCGCCCGCCCCGGCTCCTCCCTCTCCTTTTTCTCCCCACCACTCACCCCAACTCCTGCGGCCACCTGGCTAATTGCACCCACCTCCTCTGCACAGTCACCCCCTGAGACTCCGAGGGGTGAGAAGAGGCTGGGACCCTCCTAGTGCCCGGAATCCCCCCCGGGACACCTGGGTCCCCCTAGCCCAGGGAACCACCTGAGATGGCTTAGGACCCCCAGCTCCCGGCACCCTCCAGGACATCTCCAGCTCCCGGGACCCCCCGGGAACCACCAGGACAGTCCGCGACACCTAGGGCTACCCCAGCCCCGGGACCCCCGCCCACATCCCCTTCTTGTGCCCTCTGGGTCCTAGCGCACCTCTGAGCCGAGGAGGAGGAAGAAGCCAAGGCAAGAGGTGGGGGTATCAGGTTGGAGACCCCTGGGCAGAGACACTGAGGGGCTGAGAGCACCCCAGCAGTGAGCAGGTCTGCTCCAGGACCTGGGACTGTGGGTGCCTTGTGTCCCCAGCCAGCTCCCTGGCATGGAGAAATGGGGATGAGGATCATTCCTTCCCTCCTTGTCCTCAGGAGGATGGGAGGGTGATGCCATGGATGGAGAACCTTTCCTGTTTCCCTTGGGCAGGGGCAGAGTAGTTTCTCCCCTGGGGGTCATTAAACATGAGGTAGTGACCTTCCTGCAGCCACCCCATCCCAAACAAGTACATCATTGTCACTTCTTGGAGAGGCTTACCTGCTCCTGGGCTAGGACATCCTGTGTCTTCCCAGCTGTGAGGCTAGGATATCTGGAACCTCCCTGATGGTCAGGCTGGGAGATCCAGTACCTTCTTGGTGGTCAGCAGTAGCCAGAATTTGCTGCCAGCTCCATGCTTGCTCCTGACATCTCCACAGACTGTCAGAAAATGCATTTTCAAATTGAAAGAGCAATTGTGTTTGCAGAGGTAAGTGCTGTGGAGTGGAGGAAAGGACAAGGGGAAAACTCACATTTTTATCAGATTAGGTTTCAATTAGAAGCAGAGATGTCCCATTAATCACAGACAGAGGCACATATTCGAAGTGTGAAGGCTTGTCTTTATGCCTGGTGACTCAAGTCCAGTGTTTCAGAGGTAAATTTCTAAGCTAGGGCTGTACAACCCTGGGTGGATAAAATGTCTTTTGCCCCATCCCAGGGAGCAGCAGTCTGCCCCAGGTTCTGGCTTGCTATCTCAAATAATATTTTCTCTTTTTCTCTTTGAAACCTTATGTACCTATTTGACTCTACAGAGGACAATTCCTGTAGTGTTTCACTCCCTCCCATGAAATTTCATTCACTTTTGGGTCAGTTATAAAGGACAAGCATTCTGTTCTTCTCTTCGCATTTGCCTTCCTTAAGATTCCACTGGCATCCTGGACCAGGGCCTGTCTGTATCCCTGCCAGTCTCCCACCTCTGCCCCCCCAGGATGGGGAAGCAAGGCTGATCCCCCTGCCCTTGGACACCTCTCCAGGCTGCACTTTGCTCTCACTTTACTAAAAATAGATGCACTTTAAATCCCACCACCACCCCTAGAAGTTACATCTATTAGTGACACCTTTTGGGCTGTATTCACTTACTGAGTTGGCAACCACCTCTTCAGGAGCCCAAATTCCCCTGCTTCTCTCTCTGCATCCTCTTGCAACCTCTCACCAGGAACCTGACACCTGAGCCCTCACACTCCCAGTCCTTCCAGCTTGTGTTACACAGCAACCCATCACAAACCTCTGCCTGAGTATCAGCCTGACAACACCCACCACACACCCCTCTGCCAGGCTCAGGGAGCTGTCAGGCAGAAGGCACTACTGCAATTATCCATAGCAATCAGTGTGTCTGTCCTCTGGCAAGAGCACAGCTTGGTTATTACTGGTTGCTTTACCCAGTGTCATCAGCAGAGCTGCTCTTCATTGTCCCTCTCTGAAGTTGCCCTCAGGTCCCACTAACATTCCCATCTGCTTTGGCCCTTTTCCAAGCTAAATAAATGCCCCCTTCTTGTGTACTGCTCACAGGGGCTGGCACACACTTATTTCAACAGATGGAAACCTGTCAGGGCCAGCAGCAACCTGTGCTGTGCTGGATGTGATGGATACTGCCAGGAAACACCCAGGGCTGAGGATCCAGATCAGAAACCATACTCCACTATGCCATGGTGCTCAGAGTTAGTTGGGAAGCAGCACAAATCAGGAGATAAATGAGTAATGGGGAGATTGAATCTTACTGCACGTGTTTGTGGGAAGGAGGATGAGTGTGGGCATGTGTATTTTGCTCACATAGCTCAAAGGTTTGCATACTCATCTGCTCTGGAGTGACTCTCATGAAGAATGCTGCTGTACCACAGGGATCCTGAGGGTCCTGTGGATGCAGACCAGGGCAGAGACAGCTAAGAACTCAAAACTACAATCATTGGTGCCTGCTTTTCATGAGTTCATGAAAACAGTGTTTATTTTAAATTGGGGGTGTCTGTCTCCAAATACCCACCCTTCCTTGCCTATTCCCCTTTTCTGCTTTTTTGCAGAAGATTTGGGATTGTCTGTCCTATGAATCCTGTCCTTTAACAAGTAGATAGACTGGCTGGGAGCAGGAGGTGTTCACAGCACCTCCCTGAGGGAGAAGACACCCTTGTCAGCAGGTTATGGCCATACCTGGACCAAAGCTACAGCAGCAGAGAGCGATGCTTGAGACTGGGCCAGTACCCAACAGGGCATTCCACTTCCAAGCACATCACTGTGATAGAAACTTCCACAGGCTTTTAGAGAGACACCAAAGTTATAGAGAAATGCCTCCCAGGCACCAAAAGGTGAGTCCTCGCATTTTTAAAAATTCACTCTCGAGGGAATGGGCACTTGTGGGACAGCCACATCCTTGGCTCTTTCTGCTTTTCATTCGGATTTGAGACCTTTCAAACCCTTGAGATCTTTCAGCTGAGTGAGAGCAGAGCTGCAAATGAGCCCCAGCTTGTAACATAGTCATCTGCTTAAACCACAAGATGATGCTTCCCCTTTCCTCATCTTTATCTGATGTGCTGAGGCACTAAACATGGGGGTCAGGAGCTTCACATGGCTGCACAGCCCCAATGCCCACCTGGTAACAATCCTACAAGCCCTGAGTTGTGCCCAGCCAGTGGAACAACTTCTGGACTGGCAAAAATTTTGTTCCTGGCACATCCTTGACTGCAAAACATGGGTGAGCAACCTGCCAGCATGGTGGCACTGCACATGGGGAAGGGAGGAGACACAAACTCAGCTTCAATGTCCTGAGGGGGAACTTGGGGTTCATCTGCTTCCACAAACCCATGCCAGGATTTGGCTTTGTGGGATCAGGATACAACAATAAGACAAATACCCAGAGACCTGAGAAATTTTTGCTCTAGCTCAAACCTGGAACATTGTGTAGGATCATTGTAGATAATTATTTCCCTCGATGCTTTGCTTTGTGGCACTGACAATTCAGGAGTTATTAGCACAGTGATACCAGTGGTGTTAAACCACCTGCTGGAGCAGCTCCTCCTGCCTGAGCCCCTGAGCTGAGCCCTGTGCCCATCCCAGGGCTGGGGGTGCTGTCTGTGTCTGGTAAACACACATGGGTGACATTGCCTACACCTTGTTGAGACAGCCAGGTTGGCTCTGAAGGCTGATGAACATTTTCCATTTTAGATTCTTGCCATAGTTATAATGCTCAGGATGTGGCTGAGGCGTGTATTTAAGGTGAGGCCAACCAGCTTGATAATTATAGGAAATATTTTCTTCCAGCTTGACTTAAACCCAAATATTTTGTTGGAAAAAGGCATCAATTCTTTAAACTAACATTTCTTGTTCAGCTCTTTTAACATACTTGTGCGTGTCCTTCTCGACTGGTATATTCTCCTGTGAATACCTGCCTTCACCCACAGCCTGAAACTTTAGGATGGAGAGGTCTTACTTTTCCTGGAGGTTCCCAAACAGGAATAGCCTTGCCCCTGGCTCTGGCAGGGCTGTTTTTGGGAAGGGATGGCTGCACAGTCCCAGGGCTGGGTCCTCAGGAAGTCCAGTGCCAGCTTCAGCATCTCCCCACACTCCTCACGCAGCTCATCCCTCTCACTCAGCCTTGCTGGGCAGCACATTTAGTTCTATGGACAGAAAAGACCTTTGAGGCTTCACATATTTAATAAACAGAGCTGGGAGAAAGCAAGCTTCTTACCCAAATGTGTGATAAACAGCTCTTGATTCTCTGGTGCTTCATAAGCTGCAAATATTAAACCCATAAAACTTCTGCTGTTAGAGCTGGAGCACAGGCTGCATCCACACAGTGCTGACAAACATAGGAAAGCAACAAGTGGGTTTTGGGGGTTAGATGGACTAGGGGATTTTGGACCCTGGGGAACTGTGAAATTTTGAATAGTGAGTGATCATGGGGATGTATTTCCCACATCTGTACCCCTACAGGAAGGTGCTGGTGGCTCTGCAGAGCAGCCTGAGGGTTGACAAGTGCTATTAGAGACAGGTATGAGTCAGGCAGTTAAAAGCAGCATTATTGCTCAATCAGAAAGGCAAAGGAAGGAGAAATTATGTTAAAATTGCCTTCACCTGTTTCAGAATCACAGCCTGGAAGCAAATTGCTTTGGGGATTTATGGGTTAATGCCCTCAGAGATCAATCCTAAGCAAAGAGGCAACTGTGAGGCAATTTAAAACATGCAAAACTGACCTGGTTATGTGCTACATAAAAATTAACTAGCTGGTGGTTTTCTAATGATTCCTTTCCTTTGCCTGCTGAAGAAAAAAAACACAAGAACTGCTAATCCCCAGAAATATCACCATGGAGTCATTGGAAAGCCAAATTCAGCTCCTGGAGCCCAGAGGAAGGAAGTAACTTGTTACCCCTCAGAGCAGCAACTGCATTCCCTTTCCTGGCCCAGCATTAGCACCTGACTTTTCGTCAAAATACTGTACAAACAGAGCAGTGAACCAGCTGTTTGCTGGTGCAGGGCAGTGAGGAGGTCAGCTTTGCAGTAAATTTTTAATAACCAAGGAAGCTGCTCCTCTTTGAAGCTGTACCTAAGTGTGAAAGATGTTGCCTCCCCAACCACAGGGTCAGTCCCAGCAGCTGCCTCATCCCAAACTAAGTCACCCTTTCTGGATACATTGCCTTTGTCCCTGTTAACATTTTGGTAGCTTACATCTTTCAGACTCTGTTCCAAGTAGATCCTGGAAGGGCTGAGCTCTTAAATATGCAGCCTCAATAGTAAAGAAAATCACTCTGCAGTAATATGCATTGGAGTGACTGCATAAGGGCAACAAACCAAGCTGATGGGCACCCGTGCAGCTCTGCAGAGAGGGACAGTGCAGGAGAGGATGCCCCCTCAGCTCTTGGAGTGACACTTTCTGCAGGCATTTGGCTCCAGTGGAACCAAGCAAGCAGAGGACACAGAGTGTCTTTCCAAACGTGGGAGAACAAACCTTGTCTTCCTGAGTGCCAAGGGATTCCCTGCCCCGGGTTCCAGGATGGCTGGGGGTACCTGCAGGGGATTCAATGTGGGAGAAAGAGCCCAAAGTGCCCCTTCCCCTCCCATTGAGCTCAGCACCCATGGCATCACCTGTGCCCCATGGCACCCTGTGCCCCCCCCCCCCCAGGGCTCTGGGCATCACCCATAGCATTAAGTTGGTGTTCACAACATTTGCTGCTCCAATAAGCTCTGCTGCCTGCTCCAGTGTGCCAAATCCACCAGGAATTCTGCCTGGTCAAGCTAAAAGCCAGATGATCAGGTGGTGGTGTTGGCTTTCAAGGCAGTAAAACAAAGGAGAAGTCCTCAAGAGTCCTGGCCTTTCCTGGACCTCCCACTCAGTGGGAAAACCTCAGTGAGCTCTAGGAGGAAACTGTGGTTTGGGCAACCAAAGCTGAGCTTTTGCAACACCAGCAGGGCTTGAGGCTGAGCACAGAAAATGACAAATCTTCCCATCTGCCTTTTGGGCACCAGCTGCATCACATCCAACCTGAACAGCTCACCCCTATGCTTGTCCCAAGGACAACTCATGGGGTGGGTTTTGTCTGGGGCAGGGTCAGAAACAGGCAGCCCTCCAAACCTGTCATCAGGGTGGAGGAGGCACTGGAGGGGCAGCCTGGGGAGGATAATAACAGTGATAAATCTGAGGGGAGACAAAAGCACTGCATGCAATATTATGAAAGAAGAAAAATCTAGCAGAATAATGAGGCTGTAATTACAGGTTATTTCAGATTCTGTGACATCTAAATGTCAGCCAGGTAACTCTCTTAACCACAAGCACTTGGTGAAGCACAGAGCTGCAAACCCCACAAGCATGGACCCCAGGAGTGCCCCAGGAGTGAGCTGGTGGCCAAATTGCCTGAGCCCTGTATCAATCAGTGATGGTCAAAGGGTCCTGAGGCAAGGGAGCTGAGAAAAGTGCCTGGACTATAGGCTTCTGTGGTGACGTCCCTGCTTTTATCAGTCTCCTGAGATAATCAGAGTTTCTTCTTCCTCATTTCCACACCCTTTCTTGCAGGCTGAAGGCTTGTTACAAATAATTTAGAAATTTTATGTTGCAAAATGTGGCCCGTTAAGTTCAGAATGAAACACTGACACAATCTGCATTTGCATTAGGAAAACTCTTCCTATGAATTGCAGGGCCCTTCTCTTCTCTCTGCAGCTGTTTCACATCTCCAACCCATTTTGATAGGTTCTGGTTCCTCCTTGGGAAAAAAAAAAAAAAAAAAAAGATCTCTAAGAGAACTTGCTCAAAAATTCAGATTTGTGGCAATGGATGAGATCTTTCCTAGAGCACTGTCTTACTTAGAGCACTGTCTCACTTGAACAGTTTACACTTGCTCCTCAGTATATTACAGCCATTCATTCTTGCCTGCCTGGCAGCTATAAGCAAGAAATTACTGTATATTTTTTCTATGAAAAATCCACAAAAAAAAACCCACCAAAAAACCCTCAAGGGGTTCAAGGTCTTTAGGGTAGATCCTTTCCCATGTCTGAGGGCTGTTCTGTCCCCTGGCCTCAGTGTGCTGGTGGAGAAAAGGTAACTCATGGGCCTCTCTTGTAATTAACACCTTAATTACCTTTCTCTAGGTAATTATGAAGTCTCAAACCTCAACAAGTGCATGGAACAAACCAGGCAAACAGCCCTGCCTGCTGCTCTCCTGTGCAACCTGCCAAGCAGACAGCTCCACGGGCACTGTGGGGTGGGAGCTCCTGGCAAAATAGACTTAGTGTCCCCTGGGGGGAATTACTCTGGGCAGGGTCATCCCCATGCCAAAGCCAAAACAAGGGACTTTGCCCCCAGCAATGAGCCCCACACCAAGGGGAGCTCTGGGGAGAGCTGCCAGTCACAACTACAAGTCCCCTCTCATGTCCAGCCCTTCAGGACCCCTCTGGTTCCCATGTCCTTGCTGGGTCTCTGCAGCAGCCAGCTCTGTGACAGCAAGAAGCAGGGTGGAGACAGCAGCTTGCTCCAGATCCCCAAAAATCAATGGCAACATTTCCACTGGTGGCAGCTGAAACAGGTTTGAGTTGCAATGACAAGCCCTGACAGCAGGGTCAAGGCTGGCATCAGCAAAGATGGGAGCTGGCTTTGGAAATACTGAGCAGCACCAAAAAGAGTTGGTACCCATCACCAAAAGCTCCCCAGCCCACCCAGAGCATCCTAGAGCCTCTTTGCACACAAACATCTGACCCTGAACTTTCACCTTCATGAATTTCCACACCTAGGAGCTGGATGTGATGAAATCCTTCCCTGCAGAAAGCAGTTAGGGACAGTAAATCACTGTCCTCCAGGTGCCTCCTCCCAGTGGAGGAGGTGGACACACAGGACCTGCTTGGTGGGCTCCAGCCCAGTACTGGAGGCTCAGGGGGGGAGCAGTAGAGCCTCATCCCCCATATCCTCCTGCCTGCAAGATAGGAAAGTGCTCCTGAAAGAAAGGCAATGAGAGCACTGAGGAGCAGATGGAAGGGTGGGAATACAGTGGGACTCTGAGGGATGAAAATACCTTCACAAATAATGAAGCTTGTAAATTAGTTCTAGTTAATAAAAATATGTGAATAAATTAACTTTGCCAATGGTTAAATCTGTTCATTATTCCTCTGTTGTACCATTAAGCAAACTCTGGCTCTGCCTTCCCCCAGCCCAGGGAAAACATGGTAGCCCAATTTGGCACCAGGGACATGGATGATGCACTGCACAAGCTGTTCCTGCCAAAGCAGAGACCATTAGAGCATCCTCTGCTCCTCAGGGCCTTCTTTCCTATTTCTGTTCCTGGGGTCCTGCTGTCATCCCCCAGAGAGGTGAAAAAGCAAGTTACTGCAGGGATTAAGCTCCTTCCAGCTGAGCTGACAGGTCCCCTTTGCTCACGCCATGCAGGCTGCCCCAGGTCTCACATTTGCCACACACTTCTTTGGGTTTAACTCATACCTCTGGTTTCCCATGGCTTTCCTTGCTGGTCCTTCAGGTTGGAAACCACTCAGAGCTCTTCTGCCCCAAGCCTCCCACTCAAACATCCTGTTTGCTACAGATTGTTTAGTTTCTCACATGAAAATCAAGGCTCTGGGTTAAGTGGCACAATGGCAAAGAGCCAGCTTTCAACATCCTTTTTCTCCTCAAAAGAGAGTCATCACTTCACTGCATATGATGCATGTCTGTATTTGGTGACAACAGCCCAAGCAACAAGTACTCCATGTACACCTTTTCATGAGCATTGATTCAGTGATATTCAAGTAGAGCAGCCTTCAGCATTAACACATTTCAACGTAAGTACAACTTCACCTCTAAAATAACCATAATAAGTATCAAAGTGACCTTTTCCTTTCTACATGTAAAAACCTCCTTCTGACACTAGAGAGATGACACTTTACAGCACAGTATAAAACTTCTTTACATTTATCTCCTTCCTTTCTAAGCAACAAACCTCACCATTGCCAGGACAAAAGCCAGTTTTTCAGCTACTGCCCAACCCTCAGCTCCTCACCAGCACTTTGCAAACCACCTTCCAAACCCATATTCTTTCCTGCTGTTTTAGTTACTAAACCAAAAAGCCTTGCATGAAGGTCACAGGGCTGAGGAGAGGGGTGGCACCTGGGTACATCCCATTGCCTCTTTGGGTAGACATCCAACCCAAGGTGGGGGAATTGACCCCTAGATGCTTGCAAGCAACAGAGGCTCTGCTGCCCAATCACTGAACCCGCTGAAATGGGTGTGATGCACACCAAAGAACGTCACAAAATGTCATCCTTGGTCTCTTCTGCAAAATGGAAGTGGGAGCACAGCTTTGCCTCCTGAGGGGTTTGTGAAGGCTGCAACTTGGGGCCCAGGCAGAGTGGCAATACCTTGCACTGATTGCTATCCTCCCAAGCAGATGTAATTAACACTAATCAAGGCTTGTCTGATGATGAATTTTACAATTGAGAAAAGCAAAGTTCCCAGGATTGGTCTTGAGCAGTTAAAACTTGGTGGGGGCTGAAGCAGACTGTAGAAAAGATGGAAATTACTGTTCTGAGGCTGAAAAGGGGTATTTCAGGAGCTGTCTCACACATTGCTAAGCTGCCCTGACTGGGAGCTGGGTAGTGCCTGTCTGGAGGATGCAATGGGACACTCGGAGTGGTACTTAAGTCCTCTTACACCATCTCTGTGGTTTCATTTGCTCCAAACCCCACTCTGAGCCTATAGGAACCATCTCTAAAACAAAACCAGGCCCATGCTGGTCCCCAGTACTTCACCATTTTAGCTCCTCTCCCCATTCCCCATCTCCTCTGAAGACCTCATCCTACTGGCCATAAAAAACCCCAATAATTTGTTAAAGATCAGTGTGCATATCTTGCCAAAAATGTAAGTCTTCCCAAGGAAAAGGTTTCCCTAAAGATATGCTTGTTAGAAGGCAACATGCTGCTTTGCTGGCTGTAGGGGCTGCTCTGTTATCTTCCCAGCTATTTTAACTCCTGGCTCCTGATAATTTTGGCTACTCAGTGGGCACATGGAAATATTTTTGCTTTCCCCAAACAGAAGAGCACAGGGCATTTTCTACAGAAACCTCATGAAAAAGCCCCCTACTTACTGTAGAGGCAGAAAACTGCTTGGATTAATCATCAGAACAGCAGGGAATTTAAGGAACCTGGGGCGATGAATGCTCCAGAATTTTGTGAGATAGATGCTTAAAAAAAATAAATCCAGACCTACTTTGTTTCAAGTACCTTAGAAGCTGAGGGAATTTGGTGCATCTGGCTGCTGCTGCCACTTCACTTCTCTAATTTAATCCAATTGAGTTGCAGTATGCCAAAAAATTACCTTAATGAAGACTTTAATGAGACAATGAAAGGAAAGAATAGGGAATCTGATGCTGATTTAACTCCCCCTCCTCTGGCTCTGGACTCAGAGGTGTCTAATCTATCTCTCTTTCAAAACTAACACATGTCAGACGCTGCCCTCATGATAGATTTTTGCATCTTGGATATAGAAGCAGAGGTTTTGGTTTTGAGACAAGCCAACAAGTAAAACCAGCTCAAGCCCAGGCAATTCCAGCCCCCAGATCCTGCTATTTCCCTCTTCCCTGCAGAGCACCAACTCAAACATTAAGTTTCTATCACATTTGAAGTTCTCCAGGATGCTGGCCTAGATAAGAACCATAGAATTGTTTGGGTTGGAAAAGATCTTTAAGAATTCCCAGCCAGTGCCACAGCTCTCAGGCATCCCTTGCACTTCCAAAAGTACCCTTAGTTTCTCACACAGTCTTGCTCCTCCTTGTGCTTCCTGGACAGCTTCTTGTAGAGGTAAAGTGCTCGCTTCTCCTCCCAGCTCTCAAAGAAGGAGCCTGCAATGTTCCTGGAGAGGCGGTGGGCATAGGTCTGCAGGAGCACAGTGGTGTAAAGGATGCAGAAGAGCAGCCCCAAGATGAGCAGCACAGAAGGGTTGGGAGGTGTTGGGGGGCTGATCCCACAGTGGGCAGAGCTGAAGTTCAGGTGATGGTGGTACCTTCTTTCAAAGTCCTGAAGTGGTACATCAAAAGAAAGCTGGAAAATTTCCAAAACGGGCATGATCTTTATTTTAGCCTGGAATAAAGGAAGGTAAAATGTAAGTGAGGTCTGAACAAACCAAAATCAACTGGTTACTACCAAACCATCAGCCTGGGGGGTGTAATCACAGCTTCAGCTTGTTGGGGGGCATTGAGGTGCTGAGTGAGAATAAGAACATGATGTGTAGGTGCTGGGCACTTCACATGGCCAAACCCAGTCCTACCTGTCATCTTTCTCTGCTGTTACAGAGATCATAACAGCTATTTGCTGCTTGAGATTTATAATGAAAAACATAATATAGGCAGCAGTTTTAGTGGCACCATATTTGAATATCAGAGATTTTTCCCAAGCCCTGATAATTCTACTGTGAAGCAAGTGTCTGTGCTAAGCAGCCCCAGGCTGGGGAGGACTGCAGACTGCCTAGTAAAGAGGAAAGCTAAAACACTAAACCAGAGGTAGTGCAGATAAAGGGCATTAAAACAGATAGAAACCAGGGAGGTTTGTGAGAAGGTTTGCACAACAGAGCCAGTGAGCAGGGCTTCCTCTTTAAAGAGCAGCCAATGTAACAAGGCAAGGAGACATCCTCACAGCTGAGAAACTCATTCCCTACCTCCCCTTTTGTGCTTGTCCCCTCTCTGTGGCTGGAAGATGGTGCCACAAGGAGCTTGTTCCTCCACCCTGCCTAGGGAAGGGACCTGGTGACACAGGGATGCCTGCTGGCCAGGGGCTGCAATCCGGATCAGGTACACGCTGCTATTTGATGCACTGGAAGGAGCAGCTGAGGTTGTGGCTTTACCTCCTCCCCGACTAAATCTGTTACATGGCACATCCAGCTGGCAGCTGGGGAGGGAAGTGAGGATGGTGTCACCAGGGCTGCAAAGTGCAGTCCCCACCACCCCTGACCGTGTGATCCCCAGGGGGCAGGGGAGCAGAGGGAAGCAGCACCTACACTGTATTTGATGCCCAGGGTGACGAGCACCACAGAGAACTGAGCTGCCTTCCTCACTGCAGTGTCAGCCAGGCTGAACACAAAGTGCTCCATTGCCACCAGCAGCAGCAGCAGCAGCAGGGCCACAGTGAGGAGCATGGCTTGCACGAGGCACAGCAGCATTTCTTCCCGGGATAACTTCAAGCCTGTCGGTCGAATGAGGTTTTTGGATGAGCCCACCAGCAGATGAGCTGCTTTTCTGTCCACAGCTAAACGCTCCAGCTTCTTGGTGATGTAAAAATTGTCAAAGCGGATGTTGGTGAGATAATTTTTCAAATAATAGGTGGACTCAAAGCAGAGATAGAGCATGGAGAAGCCAGCAACCAGCTTGTTGCCTACACTTACAGAGTCTTTGACCAGTGCCTCAATATCCATAAAATCCTTCCTTATTTTCTCACCAGCAAGGTGCATTTGTTGGTATATCAAGGAGCTGTTGTTAAGCATTGAAAACCGGAAAGGTCCATTCATAGGCTTATAAATAACAATGGAATGAACATTTTCCTGAATGACATCCCCAAACTCCCGGGAACCTGTATTTAACAGAGCAGTGGAGTTCAAAAGACTCTCAGAGGAATTCTTGCAGATGCACTTAATCACCTGCAGGATGGTTTTAATGTTGCTTATGATGCTGGGTGTCAAGTTAACCACTGCTATCATGATGCAAGTCGACAAGAGAAGCTTCCGGCCTTGTTTGGTACCCAGCATTGGCATGATCAGAGTGAAGACACAACGGGCAGGATGTACCAAGAAAAGGGTCAGGAGGAGGAGCAGACAGAAGGAGGTGGCCATTCCAACAGAGAAATGCCAGGAGTACTCCAGGGAAGCAAACATCCAGTTGTAGAAGAGGCTTCCTATCACTGCTGTCACACAGGAACACTGCAGGAACAAGGTCCACAGCTCCCTGCTGTTTGCTGGGACAGGTTTGGAGTAAACCAGCCACAGATCTGCTGCTGTCCTGAGCACCTTTGGGAACAGAAAGTCTTCACAGTAGACACGGGCTCTCCTTCTGTGCAAAGAACAAGTAGCTGGGTGTTAGCAAAGAAAGCACAGAAAGGCACTGATTAAGTGGATTTCTCAAGATGATCATTCATGAGTCTTCATGATGCCCTGCTCTGAGTGCCTCTGGTCTCACCCTTTGCTAACCTGAGTAGCTGGGACTGAGATCTTCCCTGGAAGCACACAGGATAGTGAAGTTCAAGCTATTTCTTGAAATGCCAAGTACAATGAGGCTGCTCTTTTTCTTACGCAAGCACAGGAAAACATTATATTATGCTCCAAAAATAATAATGAAGTCATTCAGAGGGGTCAACTCTTTAGCAGTGCTTTAGAGGTTATTTAGAGGCTGCTGAAGAAGGCTCCTGGCTGCTGTAGAAATCATTAGACCAGCTCTGTAATCACAAGGTATTTGATGGATAAGAGACAGCTGAGTGGCAGTCTCTGCTCTCAGTGCCTTTTAAGAGGAGACCAAACAAAAAATATGCAGGTTTAAGAGTGACATATACAGAATTGATCAGAAAAAACAGGTTCAACACTGAAGCTCCAGTGCCAGAGGAAATCCTCAGGGACAAGCATTTGGCCACTGCAGACAGGATGTATTATCCATAAAGCTCTTTAAATATCTAACGAGAACAAATGTTTGGGAAGAAATATAAATTCTCAGGCCTCACATCTGGAGTGACCCTCCAGAGACCAGAAAACCTGGTGGGGAGAAGGAGCCTCCCCCCAGTGTTATACCCAGCCAGGCAATCCCTGTCTTCCCCCACCCAACAGCAACCTCAGTTAGCTTTTGAGGGAGGATTTTGATTACCAAAGGAGGTTTTTCAGTGGAAAAAGATCATTCTACAGCTGTCAAAACAGAGGAGAGGACAGGTATTAGAGCATCTACATACCCAGTGGCAGAGAGGTGTCCCACTCTTGCTCGAAACCTCTCCATATTCCAGTCCCTTCTTGCTCTGAGAGAGGATCCTGGCTGCAGGTCCTGGGAGCTTCAGGATAGAAGGAGACAACACTCTAAAAAAAAAAAAAAAAAAAAAAAAAGGAAAGAAAGGAAAAAAATGTTTTAAGGCAATTCAGATTATCAATGCTAGCAGTTCCTGAAGTGAGTGGGCAAACCTGGTGTTTGAAGCCCAGGAAATAACCCTACTGGAGGACAGAGCTGGGACACACAGCACTGCTTGGGCTTTAGACTTCTGATCTTACTGTTATGTCAGAGAAGACTTAACTTCATGACACATAGCTGAAAAAAAAATGAGTCAATGCCATATGGACTGATGAAGATGGAACAAGCATCACATGGAGCATGGGGTGTCACCAACCCTTGCTGGGAAATCAGCTGTCTCACCCCAGCTGACTTCTCCTCTCACTGCCCATCAGTGAACAGAAGATTGGGATTTCTCTCAGAGAGAAGGGGAGCTTTTCCTCTTTCAGAATTAGTCATGGCACAAGGGCCATGATAGGATCCAGCAAACCATGTGCAGGTAATTGTTCATCTCATCTGGCAGGCTGCTGCTCCCTGCTGAAATCATGAACTCCTGTGCTGGGCTCACAAACCGTTTAAGGACTCATCTCATAGTCCTAGCAGAGGAAGATGAAGCTTCAAACCTGAACCTTTCCCAATTCATTATAACCTGCAAAGAAAACCCTACCACACAGGCAGGAGAAGTTCCAAGACGTACAGGCCAGGAGATGAAGTCCCCCAGTGGGACAAACTTTCCTGACCTCCAAAATGTTCAGGGCACAGAGCTCCAGCCACCAAACCCCTCGCCCAGGAGCCAAGGACCAGACTGTTGTGTTTGCTCCTCACATTTCTAAAGAAGAATCTCCCCTCCTCTGACCAGCTGGCACACAAGAAATGTGTATGACCACTACCCTCCCCCTTGCACTGAGCTCCTGGGTATAGGACCCTTCCCTGGCACCCCCCAAAACCCACCCCTTTACCAGATGCTCTCACACTAAGCCACCACGTATGGGCAAAAGTGACAGAGTTCATCCAGCCCAGTCCTTATAGGGACCTCTTCTCCCACATCAAGCTGGGCTCAGCTCTCCTGCTGGGTGGGAACCACTGGAGCCCAGGAGCTTCTCATGCTCCTCAGGGGTGGAGAGGGCAAAGGGCTGGAGGTCAGTCCTGTCCCGGCCACCCCCTGGGACAGAGCAGCACCTGCTGGGGGACACAGCCCGACCCCATGGCAGCAGCTGGCCCTGGAGCATCAGCACTGATGAGCAGAAGCCAGCAGAGGAAATCCCTTCCTGCAGGCACCACACAAGGTCCTTCCTCCTCCACTCAACAACCTGGCTTTGTGGATGGAGTTTTCCTTTTTCCCACATGGTTGGTAGAGCAAAGCATCCCCCCTGGTGCTGGGGAGTGAGGAACTCTGCCTGGCTCCAGCCGGGTTGTGGCACCAGCCAGGCGGGCAGGAGAGAAAGTGCCATTTGTTTGAACCATCCACAGCAATTGCTTGCCCAGGCCCTGAATTAGGTCCTGAAATCCACTTGCAGACTACAAAGGGCCACCCCAAGAGGCCCATAGCTGTGTTCTGAAAAACTCATCAGATTCTCCTCAGCTGCAGTTCTGAGCATAAACTTCTTTCTCACTGTATTTGTGAGCTGACTGACTTCATCAGCCCCCAGCACCTCACCCAGGCTAGACAAATAGCTTTCTGGGCCACAAAAATAGTTACCAATAAAGAAATAAAAGACTCTCAAGTCCACAACAGAGCAATGAGTGTTCTCTGAGCCTCCTGCATCACTGGGCAAAGGGGAGCTGAAGTCTGTGGGGCTTGACCACTGAGTCCAGGCAGTAACAAGAAGTGGTTGGATGCAAACCACTAGATTTTTTCTATAGCTCAACTCAAAATTCATCTCTGCAGGCTGGACTATTCTAAATGTAGGATATCTTCTTTTTTATTCCCCAAACTGATGACCTCTAACTGAGCTGGAACCATCAATGCCCGGCTTTCCCCGGGACACAGTGAACAAGCTCGCTTTGTCAGAAACAAACAAAACAAACAATCAAACAAACAAAATTTTAAAAAGTGGATGAGCTGTGTGTGCCTGACACAGAGAAGAGAGGGGGGAGCCGGGCGAGACAGCGCAGCTCAGCGAGGCGACTGTGACACCTTGTGGTGACATCCTGCTAAAGGTCCTGGAGGTCCGTGCTCCTTTCAGCTCAGAAACTCAAGGAGCCCACGGGTGGGAGAGTTTCACGACAGTGCAGGAGGCACGGGAAGCTGGGAAGCGGATGCTGTGTCCCTTCGGGATGCTCCAAAGTGCCTTTTCTCACCTTGTCACCGGGGACCTTGTGGCCCAGCTCCCGGGTGGTGTCACGGGGCTTTGCTTTCTTATCAAACTCCTATGGAACTCAAGCTCTGACATTTTTTTCTCTTTCATACCTGATTCAGCCTTTTTAAACACAACAACGAGCAACAATCTGGCTGGAGCTGTAAAACAGCAGAGGGGTTTTGCTTGCATCGCAGCTTGGAAGGGCAGCCTGGATTTCCTTCTGGATTAGGGGGAGGGACTGAGCTTCCACCCCCCACGGGCAGAGATTTTAAATCCATGTGGGCTTTGTAGGCTGCCAGACCAGGTCTCAGGAGGTCTCAGCCCTAACAGGAGCTTCTGGCCAAGTGACCTAAAAGTTCCTCCTGTAGTGACAGGGTGAGCCCGTGGTGGTGACAGTGACGGGAGGGCGTGCAGGGCAAGGAGGCAGCTCTGTCACAGCGAGAGCAGGAGGTACAGGAACTACACAGCTTAAGAAAATGACTGGGTGAAGATGATGAACTGAGGGCTAAAAATAAGATGATTTAAGGCTGAAGATGTTTCTCCATGGCAGTACCATCAGCACCTCTATATCACGTTATTCTGCCCGTTCAAAAAATTGAGTGTGGGAAAGATGAACCCATTAGTGGTGACTTTTTTCCTTGTTAAAATCACATGCAAATGAACAACTTATGGTCATAAAGAGCCAGATCACATCTTCCTGGATTTCCACTATAGAAATATAGGAAAATCCCAGCAACATCTTTTCAGTGACTGCCAAATGCAATAGGGGATCCCAGGCTACCTCACAATCAGTAGCTGAATTTTTCCTATCATTCCAACTTTTGGTTTGCTTCAGGAATTTTTCCCTTTCTCTTCTGAACTTCCAGCATCACTGCATGGTGCAAACAGGCTGAGCACAGCCCCAGAATCACTCACCCCTGGAAAGCTCCGTGTAGCAGCTCCTCTGTGTGAGCAGCTTGGAAAGCAACTTGAATGCTTCTGGGATAAAAGCTACAACACAAAAACGTTTTCCTACTGTAAATAAACCAGGATGATTTTCCTCCAAGCGTCTCAGGAGAACATGTGGATCTTGGTCCTGAATTGGACGGGGAACATCAAAGGAGTAAAGCAGAGATATTCTGGATGTTGAATTTCAATGCATGAATGGCATTTCCTGTTAATTAAAATTCACAAGCAGGCTGCAAATGTGAATGGCTTTGGTGACCGTTGTTGGTTTTTTGCATTCCCAGAGAAACGGTGCATAGGCAGGCAGAGTTCCTTTAAAACAACAGTTAAAGTTACAGAAGGTTAATACAATATTTGTAGTGCCCTTTCCTGGGAATTTTCATATCTCTACTCACATCACAGACCCTTTCAACAATAACAGGGTTGATTTACCATAAAAAGCTGATTTTAGTAAATTTTAGTACTAGCAGCAGCAAATGGATTTAGAAATTACTCATGCAAGCCAGTTCACCCTTGAACCCCAGGAATACTAAATCTTAAAATCTGTTAAAAAAAAAAAAAAATTAAAATCAAGTTTGCCAGGCTAGCCTTGCTGTCTCAGATGCCTGGGTATGAAAAAGCAGAATTAGGTAATGCTGTTGTCCAGATGCCTTAAACCAGAACCCTGGGAAACAGAGGCTGCTAATAGAGCTGGCAGAAGCCAGGTCTTTGACTAAAGTAGAGGTTTAAGGGTGCTCCTCCCACCTTTCCCAGGTGTGTGGCCTTGTGCAAGTCACTGGTCCCCTCTCTGCCTCAGTCTCCCATGTCCACACAGAGATACCAAACCTTCCCTGGCTGCATTTGTGCAACACCTTCTGCTCTTTGACGCTCCAGGATGCTGGGAGTGAGTTTTAGAGATTTCTACACCCACCCACCCCCCCTTGTGATCTCAGTTCTGCTTTTATGTCCAAACAAGTGAAACCTTCCTCCTGGATTCAAGTAGGATGAGCCAGAGCTGAGACCATAAGTAAATCTGCAGCTCTTTGCAATGAAGTTGGACTGGATGTTACCCTTCAAGCCCTGGAAATAGATGATCCAAAGCCCCTTGCTGCCTGTCCTCCGGGCTGCAGAGACAGAGGCAGCTCTGTTCCATGACCAACGCTGATCCCCTGCAGGAGTAGCCCTAGCCATGGCAGGACAGCAGGACAGCAGGACAGCAGGACAGCAGGACAGCAGGACAGCAGGGCTCATTTCCTGGGGCACTCAGCCATGCCAGCACAGCCTGTTCCCTGGCTGTGGGACAGCGATGCCGCATCAGTCACAGGCAGCCTGCTGGGAAAGGGAACTGCAGGGAATGATTTTTCCCTTCCCATTCATCCCATCTTTGCTAAAGCATGGCAAGGAGCATCCATGCAGAAGGATGGAGCCCAAACCCAGCCTGCAGCCAGCAGTCCTGGGGAAGCATGACAGTGGCATGGGATATCCTCAGCAAAGGTGGTTGCTGGGCTGCACATCTTTAGCTCAGCAGCTCTGAGACACTGGGCTGGAGCCTTCATGGTTCTGTTCCTCACCTGCTTAACAGGGCTCTATTTTGGCTCTGTCTGAGAGGGAAACTTCCCTGTCCTCCTGCTGGGAAACCACTGCCTGGAGGGTGAGGCTAGAGGAGGGGTGGCTTGGGTTTTGCTTTTCTCCTCTCCACCTACAGAGCAAACAGGATGATGAGACATGCTAACAAATGTGCTTTATTGTGCATTTTCCACAATCATTAAGGATTTCATTGAACATTAAGGATTTTTTTTTTTAACTTGACTGATCAACATTCCACATTCAATTGGTTTGGGCAGTTTTGGTTGGACTCAACCACAACAACCACATGGCCCCAGGGCAGCCATGGCCATCGAGCATCACCCTGACAGCTACCACCTTCCCAGGGGCTTATCAGCAGCACAGGGGCAGGGACAGGTGACCCTGGGTCACATTGCCTTGCCAGCTCCACCTGGCATCATATCTTATCAGAGATGCTGTCCCAGCACAGGGATCCAGTCATTCACCTTTCCTAAACCAAGAATCAGATCCTTTAGCATTCAATCATCTATTTCAATGACTGATCTTTTAAATTAAATATTTTAGATTCTTACAGAAAATAAAATCCTTTTTTAAAAAAAATGGATAAAAGGGTGATTAAAATCACAGACAATTTGCAATGCTTTCATTGAAAGTACCCAAGCAATCAGACTTTAAAAAAAAAAAAAAAAAAGTTAAGAATCTAAGCCTATTTTTCAGAAACGTCAATAATATTTCAATGCAACTTGTCTACTGACCTGTGACTCAGCTGGTTGCTCATGAGTGAGTCAGTCTCACAAACCTCAGACCAGCCACATTCACCAACTGTGAAATACCACCAATGTCCAAAGTTACATCAGAAATTAATTTGGTCCCAAGCCCCATCTGTGTACTCAGTGCAGGGAACCAGGCAGCAATCACCATCCCAGGTTTTCAAAACATCAAATGTGTTTGGAAACTGTTGCCTTCCTGTTTCCAAAGCGTGGAGCAGTGCACCAAGTTCTACCAACACATCTCCTGAATGACCCCTTCACACACAAACCTGAAGACACAGCCTTCATCCTCCATGAGAGAATTACTCATGAGATGGCAACAAGGCCCCATCCTTCACATCCCGCAAGAAGCACCCGCCGCGCCGCCTTCCCCCGGGCCAGATTCTGACACACTCACTCATATTGGGTTGCAAGTAAATAATCCAGTTGTCTCCACCCTTTTCCCAGGGCTACTCTCCAAAACAAGGTAGGGTATCAGAAGCTGGAGCAGCAAAGCTCTCTAGCTTTTCTGGGGGGAAAGGCACCTGCCCAAAGATGCTCGGCGCTTACGGGGTTGTCCAGTTAACAACCACCTAGGACAGATTGGACTCTGGGAGAGTCTGACTGGTACCTGTGGAAGGTGGAGAAAGATCTTCCAAGAAAATAACAAACAGATGTTTTAAAACTGGCCAGTATTTCTAAAAATAAAATTAAACCAGAGGGTCTCATACAGTATGAGCAGCCACACGGCTTGCCTCCTGTGCATACTCTGATGATTCCAGTGCCCAATCCAGTCCTAAGTGAGTGAGTCCTTCCTCGGGGGTGGCTTTGTTCATATTTTATTTAGTGCACTTAAAGTGACATTTTCTACATCTGTCAAGAGTGAGGTGGTATTTTCTGCATGGATGTTGGCCCATGCAGGGAAGGTCCCCAGCTGGAAGATGCTCTTGGCCCATGTGTTCATAGCCAAGCTAAGAAGTAGAACTCCCATAAGATTCATGAGCAACCCAGTTCTTGCCTACAAAAGAAATACAAAGACAGCTATTGAGTTTAGACTGGACAGCTACAGCATGTGAAGCATGAAGCTACTTGAATATAAATATTACAAAAATGGAAGGTTTAATTGCCATCATTACTAGTAACATCTTAAGTGAGCTTTCTTAAGCCATAAAGGCCATTCTGCAGATGTTCACCAAGCTTTGATCCATCAAAAATATTAACATCTGTTTAGCCTCAGGAATGTGAACAGGAACTGGGACTAAGCTAAAGTTTACTTATAAGTTTTATTTCTTTTCTTGCACCCAGAAACCTGTGAAAGCTGAGTTGTTAATGCTGGCAAGAACAGAAGCAGGGTCTGGGAGACGCTGAGCATGTTCAGTACTAGATTTGTCACCATTTGAAGCCATGGTTGCTCTAAATTTCATAGGGCCAGGTGTCATACAGGCTCTTTCCATATCCCTGTGCCTTCAAACACTCCTCAGAACAGCATCATATTTTTGTCTTTTTACTTTAGAACATGTTGAACTAGTAACAACCCAGAAAATTCCTTTTTTAAACACTGAAAACTCAGGCTGATTGTTTTCAAGCATTTTCTGTGTCCAGATGAACTTACCATATCCTTGACCATCAAGTGTCCAGAAGAAAATGCAATAGAGTTTGGAGGTGTTGAGACTGGCAGCATGAAGGCATAGGAGCATCCTATAGTTCCTGGTATCATTAAATAGAGGGGATTTACTTTCAGACGAATGGCCTTGAAAAACAGAAAGAAACAGAAATTGTACCTTGGGGATTTGGAGTGTTAGGCAGATATACCAAAGAATGCAACTGGCTAGTACACCATGCAGAGCCCCATCCCATGCACTGTGATAAAGATATGGCCACCATCTGAAGGGGTATTATCCTTCAGTGTCCATGTTATCATAGAATCATAGAATTGGCTGGGTTGGAAGGGACCTCAGAGATCATCAAGTCCAACCCTTATGCTACATTGGCTTTGCTTCTCCCAAGGATTTTAAAGTGCTGTACAGTGAGACTGCAGAGTGCCTGTTCCAGCACAGACACAACACAGACCTGCCCATCCCAGGGGCAGGGAGAGGAGGGGAGCAAAGGAGCAGCTGCTCTTGCCACGGGGCTACTTTACCAGCTCTGCCAGGACAGGCAGAAAGATGATGATTGTGGCTGTGTTGCTGGCAAACTCCGTGAATAAGGCGATGACCACTGTGATGAGGATGACAGCCACAGGAGGTGGTACCCCCTCCAAGGGTTGCAGACGGCCTCCTATCCAGACAGACAAACCCGACTCCTGCAGAAGGGGAGAGGAGCAAACAAGCTGGAAAGGAGAGTCCTGTGTCCCTCCAGGTGAACTGAGCCTCTCCTAGACCTGCACCAAGCCACACAAGCACCTGCGTGCAATGTCCTCAGGGTATTTAACAGCAAGCAGTTTGAAAGGAGTTGTAAGAACCCTTCACCTCCTTTGTTATCTGCTCTGCATTGTCATCACCTAGAGTTGAGAAACACATCCTTCAAGTTACACCACAAATGCCTATTTCCCAAAACCAGACAAGAACCCCAAGTGACACCCTGATAATATCCAGCCCTGTGAGACGGGATCACTACAATGTGGCATCTGCAGTGGGCCTCACCTCACAGCCCTTGGCCATGGCAAAGCCTCCTCCAAGCAGCAAGATGATGTTCCAGGGCACAGTCTCTTGGGCTTTCTTCCAAGTCAGCAAAGGCTGTGTCTCAGTGTTTGGTGCTAGATGAAGAGAAAACCCCTGTGTCAAACACCCACCCAAAGAGGAGCAGGTCAGTCACCATCAGACAGAATGATATCATGAGCCTGACATCAGTGCTGAAGCTCACTAACCATGGGTTCCTAATAAAAGATATATAAGGATTCTCTTAAGCTAGACAATTAACAGATCATTTAACTTAATGTCAGAGCTTAAAAATCAAAAGAAAAGAAAAGAAATTCTAGCACTTAAAGTTTTCCTTGAGGCTTTCTTGAGGGAACATTTAATATCAAATTAATTCTCCCTCCATAACAGACAGAAACATTGTCTTAACAGATAGGAGTCTGTGGAAGGAGGAAATTTTCTAACATTTGAATGATGAAGATGTTCTTAATTTTCCACTTGCTGTTCAACAGCCAGAGAGTTTTATAGCAAAGAGCTCATCTGCCCTAAAGGCCATCTCGTAATACATGATGAAGTGAGCTCTGTCATATGGAAGAACACACTAATGGGGCTGTAATTTTCTGTTGAACAAGGGCACACATATTTAATCCAGAGGAGGAAGAGGCCTAACTAAACATCTTCCTGCATGTGGACAACACAACAAATGTGCATGACACAAAGCAGCTGATATTTTGTTCTCACAGCCCCAGGTGGTGCTGAACAAAGAGCCACGAGCAGCTGCACCTCCACATTCAGACAACCTCTTATTCCAAGTGGCTTATGATTTAAAATTTGGATCTCATTGCTCTCAAGAGGACAGACCCAAAACCTCAAAAGTCTCCTCGTACCAAAATTGGATGGAGTTTAGGAAAGTAGATTTTAAATCATTCTTGAAACTGAGGGAGGGCTCCTACTTCTGAGTATGGTTAACTCAGTCAGCTCTGCCCCCTCAGAGGTTTGTGCACCCTCTGAGGGACAGGAGCTGTTTGGGAGTAACAACCAAACCTCTTTCACAGTCAGGTCAGCTACAGTAAATCAACACCTATTTCAGTTCACTTCAACCCCCATGGCATCATCCCTGACAGCTACATCAGTGACTGAGTCCTTCGTGCCATCAGCAGCAGGGCAGTAACCCCTTCAGGAACTGCATAAAAATAACCTCCGTAGGGTCACATTGTACCTTCAACCCACACTGCTCCAGATGGCCAGCACAGCTGCCTTGGGCTGGTCCTGCTCCAAGGGAAGATGTTTTTGGCTCTTGCTGTGTGCCTGCCCTGCCAGATCACAGGCAAGGGCAGAGTCCCTGCCCAGAGGGACCTCCTACTCACCTTTTAAGTCAAACCACCACCTGAAGGAAGGTTTTTGTGAAGGGAAGAAGAACAGAATAATCACAATGGTGATTCCTGTCACTGCATCTGAGATAAACCTGTCCAAAAGCAGCAGAAACAGTGGTAAGAAGCACAAACCTGTAGAATTACAAACTTTATGAGAACGGGGATTTGGCAAAGAAGATTACAAATTTCTGTCAGGTTTGAACAACCCTCATTGTTCAAAGTTCTTTTCATTTAATTCCCTGTCGAGCTACAGCTCTACAGTGGCAGTGAACCCCCCAGAAAATCTGCCCTACAAATGTGAAAACCAGGAGCTAATCCCCACCACTCTGATCCTCTGATTGTGGACTGAGTTGTGGTCAGTCCACAAGGGGTTGTGAGGATAAATTTCCCCAGGTCATTGCAGAGAGGAAGAGAGGCAGAGCCCAAATCACCTTCTTTATACAGGCTCTTGGGAAAATGCTCAAAGTCTAAGGTGTAAGACAAGCTCCATCCAGTAAAGAGCTTAAGCCTGCCTTTGACTGTAAGGAGCTATTAATTGATGAGGAAAAAGCCCATAACTACTTTGTTGTATTAAGGAATAATTTATTAAGATGGGGCTTTATTTAAAACAAACAAACAAAAAAACCACTATGGAGATCTCTTCTGTAAAAAAAAAAAAAAAAACACCTTCTCTGAGATTTAGCATTCCTCAACTGCTGTATCCATTTGTCTTGCCAAGATACAGATGTCACAGTGCAGGCAAAACTGCCAAACAGGCAGGACAGCACACAGGGCTGGGTCCTGCCATCTCTCTTCAGTTTCCAGACCTCCAGTGAAAGAATTCACTATTTCACTGTAAATGTACCTGTAAACAGCTTTCCCAACATTAAAACCCTAGGGATGCCCTCAGATAGACCCATGCCAACTTCCCACCAGGCTTCATGTGTGCCTCCTTCAGGAGACAGAAACAATCAAGTTGTCTCTGCTACTCAAAGTTTTGTTCAATTTTTTATAGGAAACCTGAGCAATCAGAAAGCCAGAAATCTCAACAACTTGGAAATACTTTTGAAAAATGTGACAGTGGAATGAGAATAAAATCTTACCCTGGTGGAAACAAGCTTGCCCAGCCTGGAATGAATTTGGGATCCCGAGAGAAAAGCATGATGGCAAACATGCAGAAGAGGAAGAAAATTGCCTGTTCTGCAAACCTAAACCAGAAAGAAATGGAGTTAAAATGTTATAAAGAGGCGAATCCAAGTTAGGACTAGTATTGAAGTCAGCTTGCAGCAGCCTGAGTGAGAAGTTAGGCTGGTTTTCTAAAAATAGCTACAATGAACCACTGGAATAGATTGTAAATCTATTTGCAAATATTGGTATTTGCCAGAAATTCTCTCTTGTTGGAAGACGTTAAGGAGAAACAAGGAAATGTCCAGAGCAGATGTCACAACAGATGTATACAAGGTTGACCCTCTGGCTCAGGCCAAGCAGCATTTCATAGCCATTCCAGCTGCCCTCAGGGATGTCCCTAAGGCAGGGTCAGCCAGGGATGGCTGCACTCCAGCTCAAGCAATGTAAAAGGACAACTGAAATTCAAATCATGTATAAGACAGCAGGAACAAACTTAGAGGTCAAAACCTAAACAGTACCCCTCAGGCACATGAGAAGCTGCTGGGTAAATGACAATATCATCCGTGAAGTATCAGGCTTGACCCAACATTTAACCAAGACAATGCCTCAAAACACTGTATAAAACCTGTCTGAGCACAAGGAAGGGCATTTAAAACCTTGGGAAGAGGCCACTTGCATTGATTTTAAGTTATGGGGCTGCTAATCAAATTGGTAAAGCACAGCTTAATGGGCTTCCTCACTCCTAGAGCTCAAAGCGGGACTTTGATTCTTTCAGGGATATTTTGCAGGCTGCTTGGTAATGTACTGAGTGGAACAAATAAACCAATTTCTTTCATTTACAGCACAGGCACAGACAATTGTCTTTGAAGAACCACTCCATTTTCTACACAACAGCAATAATTACAGTGTTGATAGCATGACACAAACATCACAGTCTTCACAGAACTGAGTATGAAAGTATTATTTTACAGAAAGAGAAACACAGACCTCATAAGGTTAAGAGATACAGTTTCAGAAACCTTCTCTATCCCTGCTAGCTCAGAATATCAGTGGCTTGGACACACCTAGGGTTTGATTCACTAAACTTTTCCTGCTCCCCCCTTTATCTTTCTCTAAAGTCTAAAACTCATCTTTCTTTCTGCTGGTTCCTTTCTCCAAAACATGGTCCCCATCATCACAACTTGCATCAAGCTTTTCCCAGAAGACAAGTTCTTTGAGAAACTACAATAAGAAGCTAAAGTAATCTTGTTCTTTATTCACTCAGCTAATACAGTTGAAGGAGTTATCCAGAAAGAATCACATACTCCATGACATGGATCTGACTTCTTTAAATATATTTTCTTTGAGTAGCTATTAAGCTTTCTCCAAGTATATCCACAGCCCATATCACTCCTATCTATCATATGATCCCTCAGCCTTCTCAGCAAATGCTTCCTGCTTCACACAACAGCTATGCACAAGTCTTCAAAATTAAGACTGTGTTGGTTAGTACATAGCACACATAGGATTGGCTTTGTCCCTGGAGCAGAAAAATTACAAACAGTAATTAAATAACTCAGCATGAATTTACCCTGTAATACAAACTTTGTTCTTGAGAAGATTTGAACAAGCTGCTATTTGCAATTACTCCTCTTAGTGAAAGTGGAAAGGCTGAAGCATGTGCAAACGTCTATTTCATCTTCTAAAAAACCCTCCATTTCCCCCAGCTCTTCACTCTTAAGACAGGACATTTCTGTCCCACTTGATTTCTTTTTCATTTCAGTCCCAGCCTGATGACTCACTTTGTTGGCCCCAGTTTCTGATAGTCCTCTTGGATCACTTCTCTGGCTCGGGCTTCTGCATCCATTCTTATGTTTGACTTTTTTCTTCTCCAGGCCCTGTGAAGAAACACAGTTAAATCTTCACATGCCACTAACACAGGTGACACAGCAAACACTGCATTGACTCCTGCAGCACAGACACACACACTGCCCTCCTCCCTGCCTGCTCTGCAAGGCTCAAAGTTGCACATCTCTGGTGGCTCCCTTTGCATCAGCTCCAGATCATGAAGACTGATGATGAAGGATGCTGGTGCAGACACAGGATTTATTTCATATATCCTCTCTCTCTGCATTCATGCAAAGGAGACCCTGCAGAAGTTAGGAAGTTTTCCTATTTATATTCTGAGCAGTTTCCTCCAGCATGGGCTGTGATGGCCGAAGACCCAACATTGCAGGATGTCCTCATCTCTAGCCCATAACTACTTGGACACAATAACTAGGAAGAGCAAGACAGGGAAAATTAATCTGCCCCTCCACTTCTGAAGTCACTTGCAATTTCCTGGGTGATCCCAGGATGCTGCTGAGGATCAACAAAAATGTGAGGAATTTCTAACTGGCTGGGAATGTTAATGTGCTCCTAGCTAAGCCTCTTAGCCCAGCCACACTGACCTCACACCCTGTTTGCTCCTTTGCAGTATGTGCCCACAAATGATGCACAGAGTGGTTCCAAAGAATGTTTATCAATATGGTGATAGGTGCTTTATATATAGAAATATAAATATAAATATATATATAAAAAATATATATTCATGTCTGACACCTCATCTCCTATCACATCTCATGCCATTGAATCCAGTTGCTAACCATGCCTGGTTAAACTTAAAACCCCCACTTTCTACAGCTCCCCCAGCCCCACAGTGCCCGTGCTTCCTATCTTCCCTCACAGCTCCAATGGGATCTCATGGATGGATCTTCTGCATGGATGAATGGTTGACCATTCAGAGACTCCTGAACCTCACAGAGATATACTCAGCCCTTCTTGGTTTTTAGAGGGAGTGTTATTGAGGGCAGCATCAGCTCAGCCAGCCTACACCTAAGCCTTTTCATGCCTTTTGGATTCAAGCAAAGCTGAGCTGCTCCTGCAGTGATGTCCCCGTGCCTGCCCTGTGCTATGGATTCAGCCTCTCCCTGGGTTGCTGCAGCCAAAACATCCCCCAAGCTCCTGCAGACACACACTTGTACTCATGCAGCTTTGCAGTCTCAGCCCAGGCACCTCTCTCCTCTGGGGACCACTGGGATCTGTGCTGTCCCAGCTGTCCCAGTGCAGCTCTGAGCTGGGAGCCCAGCCAAACACAACACAAAGCCTCACGTTCTCCAAGCACCAGAGCAACTCTGGCTGTCACCAGGGCCTTTGGGCAGCACAGGTACCTCTTCCCTCACCTGCTTGCTCAGGGCCATGTCCCAACCCTCCCTGTGGGACTCAGGGATTCAGGCTCCAGATCACACCAACTCCAGTCAGGTCTGAGCAGCTCTGAGCCAGCAGAGCATCCCTGAAGCCCCACCAGCAACTGAAGGACCAGCATTCAACACTTTCTGGATTGAAACTTTCCCATTGATTTTTTTTTTTGTCTCTGTATCAGAGACAATGTAAATATTTGGACACTTGTTCTCTTCCCACCCGCCCCACTCCCCTCCTCTATTTGTGTTTTAAAATCAAAATAACAATTAAAGATTTTTTCCCTGGAGGAAGCAAGACTGTGAGTTTGTTACTATTACGTATGAGAGCCTGTAAGGGGGAAAAAAGCTCCAGAGGAACCGGCACAGCAATGCTGCAATCATTTTAAGTAGTGTACCCCAGGGGTTGCATGTATTCAGCAAAGATTTACAGGAAAAACATGTTACTCTCAGTTACAGATTAACACGTTGTTGTAAATTTAAGCCCTGTGGTGAAGTAATCTGCTCCAAACCCAAGATTCTGTCCCAGGAGCACATCCCAGTTCTTCTGTGTTCTGGGAAATTTTTGCTACTAGTTCTAAGGGAAGCAAGATTTCACTCTGGTCTTCAAAGTTTGCTCCTGCTTTCCTCTCCATCACTGAAAATCTGCCACTGACCTCCACAGGCTCAGAGCAGGCAGTAAACCAACCTTTAAAGGTTGTATGTTTAACTGAATTAATATATAATACTTATTCTGTACAGATATGTATGTCAGTTAGACAAAGTATATCTAGTTACAGCTTTAAACCCCTCCTGTTGCATCTCAGCTTCTTAAAAACAGATGACTTGTCATAGCATGAGCATCCTGAAGTTAGTCATGAAACCCCTCACTGTCCATGAGAGGATCCTGGGTGATAGCAGGAGGTTTAGCATGAGAGGCAACATACATGTGTAGTGACTATAAACATACCTCAGGTTGATTCCTCCATACAGGATGGAGATCCACAGCCATCCCAGGAGAAGAAAAATCAGCATTAAAGGAAATGCAAACATAAACCAAGAACCAAAGTTCACCACATCACATTCTGGAAAATAACTAAGCAAACGGGAAAAATCAAGTTAATGCAAAGGAAACAATCCTTTAATTTAAGGGTAAACAAATACCTGAGGTCAGCAGAAAAATACCCCACAAACTTGCCAGTGTGCATTTAAAAATTATTCTGCTGTGTGCATTAACACTGGCACTAAGAGATTTGGAGAGTGTTGTGCTGGGACACCCGCTCAGGCCACCCTGCCACCCACAGCTTGCCCAGCCCAGCTCTGGAAGCATTCATGGGAAGATCAGAAAACCTCTCCAGATGGCTGATGCCTTCATCCAGTGACACTCCTGAGCACCCAGGATTAAACTCTGCTGGAGATGTGAACAGGAGCCTCCCTGGGATGACCCTGCCTGAGAGAGACTGAGCATGGTGACAGAGGCCAGCAAAGAAACACCTGTGGGCCCATTTAATCAAAACAGTTACCAGATTAAATGTAAATAGGTAGTCATGTCCCATTAAATTCAGTGTGATTAAGAGCATCAGCAAGGTGAAGCCCGTTGGTTTGGCTGGCAGCCTAACTGGCTACACTGGGAACCTGTTTTTTATAGCTAAGAAGGAGGCAACCACTCTGTATTTTCATCTGCTCACCAAGTTTCCCAAAACTTTCTCAAAGGTCATGAATTTTCCAAACCAGTTCCCAGCACAATAGGGAATTTCCTACAGGGATGGAGGGCATGTCTCTCTTTTCCAGGATTTACAGGGCTCTCCAGGACAGCCTCCCATACCTCTTCAGCTGTCCCAGAAGGATGAGGTTTGGTGCCGTTCCCGTCAGCGTTGCTGTACCCCCGATGCTGGCAGCGTATGGGATTGAGATGAGGAAACCTTTCCATATATTTCTTTTATATTCCTCTTCCTCCTTTATGTCGGAGAGAGCATCACTGGAAATCTCCTTCTCCTCTGACAGATCTTTGCTTTAAAATAGTCCAAAAGAGAATCCGGTGAAAGCCCTGGTTTAAATACAGCGCAACCACTTCAGAGCCTTGACAGAAGGAAAACTCCCAGTTTTTAGCAATCCAAGCTAACACTCTCCTCAAGGACACCTAAGCAGCTCAGTGCAGCTGAGGGGTCTGCCCAGCAAACTGCCACCTGGGACCAGCAGCTTTGCAGAGGGCAGAGCATCCTCAGCACCCACACATAGGAGCTGAGGGTGCACATGCCTTGCCCAGCCCCTCAGCAACTTGTAATGTTTGGCATAAAGTCCACAGGACTGCTAAAATAAAATAAAATAAAATAAAAAATAAAATGATAGCACCGAGAAGAAGGAAACATCTGCTCCTGAAAAGATGCTTCATTCCTATCGGTGGTATCAAAGCAGGATCATCACCAGTGTGTAAATCCTGGTGAGTTTTATGCCACTGGTTTCACATGTTTGATGTTCCTGAGAAAACCAAGGGACAACTTCCCAGCAGAAGGCACCTCTGGCTGCCAGTTCAGGGTGGCTGGACAATCTCTGCAATGATTGGGACATGCAGAGGGATGCTGGACACACAGAGGAGGGTTTCTATCATCAGGCTGCTAGTGATTGGGACATTTGGTATAATCAAGCATTTCAGTGATTGAATTTCAAATTCCTAAAGCTTGGTCTAGTTCAGGGGATAATTCTCTTTCTCAACTCTCTAATACAAACTTTATAGTTAACTTACTCCTCAGTACTTGCCAGAAACTGCATCTCAGTTGGTACAGTGTAAAGTTTATTCTGCTGTAAAGATGCTGAAAAAGAAAGATTAGGACTTTAAAACAGTTCAAAGTATCTAGAAAAATCCTCCTTGAACCAAACAGAGGAAACAAGTGCCATTGACAGAGGAGGGCTGGTCCAAACAAAGGACAAGCTCCTGCCATGGGGTTGGAAGCATCTGATGGGGATGACCAAGCAACCACTCTACTTGGTCCTTTCACTACTGCCACGGGTTGGACTCTGGGATCCACTCGTGTGAGCAGGAGTTTCAGGTTGCCCCTTGAAGTCAGGGGTTTGGGATGAGTTTGGGGGCCTTGGGGGTAACCGTATCTCATTCTCTGGAAGACAAACTCTTGGGCCTGATGTATCTGTTAAGGCACATTCCCCAAGATGCAGCAGGAGCACTCCTTGCCATGGAGCTCTGTCACCAAGAGGGGAGAATTTTACCCCCTGCAGACACGTAATGCAAAATCACCGTAGAGCTGTAATTCACACTTTAAAGATGAGAGTAGGGTGCTTTTGGGGGTTAGACATCATACCAGGTCCTCTGAAATGCACCCTATTGGGAAGGCCCATTCCCAAGCCCATCATTCCCTCCATAAATGACAGACCCTGCAGGCTGAAAGACCATTCCCCAGCAAAAGTTTAGGGCCACCCCAGAGGGTAGGAGGACACTCTTGCATACCCAGTTCCCAGGGGCCCTCCTGCATATTTCACAGGGGCTCTGCCTCCTTTTATCAATAAACAGGGAATGCAAGCAGGACACAGGAGCACTTGGGAATTGGGTCAATTTTATCCAGAACAACCAGTGTGGTGACTTTGGCAGTAAACTGGGAGGTGCACACCACTCTACCACATATGTACGTAAGGAAGAAACCAGAAATCAAAGGACAGAAATACAATATAATCACTTTTTTTTTTTTTTTTTTTTTTTTTTTTTTTTTTTTTTACCAGGCTTGTGGCATTTGTAGTTCTGGCTCGTGGCTTAACCTCCTGAGGTTGACAGTAGGGTTGTGCCATTGTACCCTGTTTTCCAGTCCTCCTCAGGACTGGAGAATTTGTAAACTTCAACCACCTTCAGCCCAAGTGGCCCTTACCAATCACCACTGGCTCTGCTGCCTTTCCCAGGGATCTTTGTATGATTTTGGGGTCTAGAGGTCTGTGTCCTTACATCTTCCTGGCCTCTGCAGACCACTGTGTGCAGAGCCCACATCCCATCAACCCCCAAATGTCCTTGCACCCCTCTCCAGTCCTATCCATGATCCCTCTCCAGTCCTATCCATGATCTTCTCCTACCTGTTCATGCCCTGGAGACCAAACGCAGTGCACAGAGGCCAGTGGTCAAAGTCTTTGGACTCACTCACATGTGCACTGAAGACACAGAGCTCATTCCAGCTCAATGAACCAAGGAGATTTGCAAAGTCATGGTTTACACATGGCTAATTTACTGAATTGGAGTTAATTGGCTTGGACACACACATGCTGAGCTTTCATCCCAGCAATGATGCCATGGAAGGGTGTAATGAGATGGACAAACATTAACCCATGGCTAACTGTTGATCCCCCAACACATTTGGCCCAATTTCGCCCACTGCTGTCCCCCTCTAGCCTAGTGCTGGCTCTGCAAAGAGACACATTTCATTCCAACTCTTAATATTTTTCAATCTTTTTCCCCTGCTAAGCCTGAGCTCCCTTCCCAACTTGCCAGGACCAGCTGTAAGTTACCTCACAAGGGAGGTCTGCAAAAGGCAGCAAAGGAAAAAGCTGTGTAAAGGCAAGCCAAAGCTGCTGCAGAGAAAGCTCTTCCTATGAAACTTGTACAAAGTAGGTGAAAAATCATTACCAGTCCCTAAGTCAGAAGAGGCCAAAGACCACATAGGCCGGACACAGCTCTACACATAGAGCAGTATGAGAAGGATTCAATGGCCTTTTCACCCAAACACCTCATATACCTTAGAGGCAGAAAGTTTTGTCCCATAAAAGTTTGGCTTTAGTGACGTTTTTATGGTTTCTAAAAAACAGAAAAAGCCCAAGCAGGAATATTTCCAACCCCTGGGTGCCAGTAGCAGTGCTGGGGCCATAACCTGCCAGTACAGGCTGGGGTAAGGCAGCCAAACCAGGCAGCTGTGTTCAAAAATGCACATTTCCCACCTGCCCCTTTAGAGACATAATTTCCAAGTATGCAGCCCAACAAAATTCCTCAAGTACTGGCTGCAGGGTATCTTGAATTTGCAGAAGACATTCTCTGTGCAGGGAAAAAAAAAAAAAAAAAAGGATGGAAATACCTCCTCATGATTTTTACCTGGAGTTGCTGAAGCTGCTCAGAAAAATGAAATATTGCCAATGATGGGTTAGTGGGCAGAGAGCAAGAGAGATGGTCACAGGCTCACTAGCACAGTGGTTCCCAGCTTGTCACACACCTATCACTGGAGATGTCAGACAGAACTGTAGGGAATCTACAACCCACTCCGGGAAGAAAATTCTGGAACTTGAAAAAAAGCCTGTTGGTGTGTTCAGTTTAGAGCCTTGCCAGAACCAGCTACCAGTGCAGCCACCAAAGCTCCTCTAACTGCATTCTGGCATCAGTAGCAGGAAAAAAATTAACAAAATATGACACCAAATTTCAGCTACCAGTAACACAACCATGCAAGTATTTATTGACCTGTAACATGCTGCCTCCCTGGTTGGGCAGGGACATAAGCAATTGCAACCTTGAGGACCTCTCATCAGCAAAAAAGTGGCCACTGATCAGACATCACTTTAATTCTGCACTGAGCAAATCCCTCCAACAAACCTGGTTTCAAACACTTGTTGAAACTTCTTTGGAAAATTAAATGCTTTTACATGCTACATAACCTTTAGATTTTTTTTGGGTTTGGGTTTTTTGAGACACCCAAGTATTTTTCAGTCTCTTGGACCACAGTGTTATCAAAGCATCCCCAAGCAGATCTGCAATTTGCAAGCTGGCCTAATCATATGCCACTGTAACAGCTTGCTTCAACACACAGCCCCCTTCACAAATAAATCTGCCTGTTCAGTTTAGAATATAATCAGTTACATTATAAAAAATTAATTTTTTTTTTTTTCCAAATGCACATTCCTTACATCCAGCCGGGTTTCAGACAGGAACCCCTACACAAAGATCACCTTTCCCTCAAAGCTCCTACCTGTAACATCGGATTCATTGCTTTTCACTGACTTCAGATTTAGGGCTTCCGTCAAGAAACTCAGCTTTCCTCATCCATTCAGTGAGATTACAGAACAGGACGAGTGTACCTTAGGACACTGAAGTTCAAATAAAAAGTCTACAAGAAAACCTGTAGTTTGCTGTTGGATATTTGACAGACGACTCCTCCTTCACTTGTGTTTTTACTTTTATAAAGCTCTACCTCAAAAGAAAAATGCATAATCACACCATCAAATGGTATTTATAAAGCATCACTTTATTCATGCTCCTACTTGTATGCCTCTACCTTCCCTCTAGCACCACTGTAAGCATTGTGAGCCAAAGATGTTAATTTTGTGCTTGCCAATAGCTAAGACAGCAAGGGTCTTGATTTTATGTGTTCCCAAACTCTACTGTATTTACAGGCAAAACTACATGGTCAAATCATTTCAGAGGATGGGGTCAGGAAGGTTAAAAGCAGACTGACAAAACACAATGCTTCTGCAGAGTAAGAAATCATAGCAAGAAGGTCAGTGGCATAGATTTTAATAGATGAGAACAGTCAAAAATTCATAAAGCAGATGTGATAAAGCAACCCAGAGTGCAAATATCTCATGATTGCTAAACATTAATGATGAATTATTAATTATAGCTTTATTAGAATATTCACACATTTGAGTCATCTTCTGGAGGCCCATTTTTCTGCCTTTAGACTCAGTAAGAACCAAAAAACCATTGTTTTTAAATACAGGGGCAGAAGAATCACTAATATTAGTGCAAGAAATGGAAGCCGTGCCTACTGCTCCAACTATCAGTAAGAGGGGGGCCCTGCCAGGGGGCCTTCATGACTTTTTTTTTTTTTTTTTCTCATCACTGCCTGCCAGAAGCCAAAACTCCTGGTAAATGACTTGTGAAGACTTCCCTTATCTACCTGCTTACCCCTGACCCCCAACCTGCTCAGGAACAACACCAAGCATCAAGCCAGGAAATCACCAAACACTTGTGAACTGGGTGTTTACCCTGCCAGTCTCCCCTTTCTCCTCCAGCTCAGACTCCAGTTTCATGGGTGAACAAACAGGAAAACAAGAGGAGAACCCCCCTGTCCATGAGGCCTCAGTACCCTGTACACTGCTGTTGTCCCACCCATTCCCTACAGGTCCCTTGCCTGTCCCTGCACTAAGCACCAGCACTGAGCACTCCTCTGCTCCAGCCTTACTGCTGACAGCCCTCCCTGGCTCTCCCCATCCCAAGGCACCCCTACAAGCCCCATCACCTCCATGCCCACAGAGCTGGCCTTTAACTTGGGCCAGCAGCAGCTTTCTGACACCCCCACGTCTTGGTTTTTCCAGGTAATTCATAAGCATTGCCTCCTGCACGACGTGAGGAAGGGGCAGGATAAAAGGGGGTTTTATGCCCAAAGGGAGTTTTATGCCCAGACTTCTTCCACCACAGTAATAAAATGTGTATTAAACAGGACCAGCACTGAAATCCAGCTGTGGCTAAGAATCCTGACACTTGTGCCAGGGAAGTTAATAAAATGGGGCATATTTGAAGGCAGGAGGGAAGACCTCGTCTGGCTCATGCTACTGCCCTGTCTCAATTACCTTGGTTTTCTTCATTTTCCCTTTTCATATCCTTAGTAGTGTCTTTGTCCCCAAAGAGGCTTTTTAAAATTGCATTTGCAATTGGAAGCATCATAGCAGTGGAGGCAGTATTACTTAACCACATGGACAGGAACGACGTTGTCAACATCATTCCTAAAATTAATCTGGAAGAGAGAAAAAAGGAAAAGCTGAATTTCTTCAGTTTGGCAAGTCCTCCGATATATTATAGCTATAGGAAGAAAAGCTCATGTGCAGGGATAACAAAATTAACAAGAAAAAGGGAGTTCTGTGCTTATCCTGTAAGTGGACGGAGCACAAACACAGGGCTGAGCCAAATGATTCTCCGCGTGCTCTGCTGGCCTCTGAGCAAAGGCAAACAGCTGAATAAACTCAGGAAGCTGGGGAAAAGGGGGATGTGGACATCCCCTGGTATGGGAGACACTGGCAGCACAGCCCAGAGCTGCTGCCCAAGCACCTGTAGCTCACGTTCCCCATGGAGATCCCCCTGCTCCTGTAGTCACCTGGCTGGCTGGACTCCCACCAACATCAGGACCCGGAGAGCAATCCTGCGGTGCAAATTCCATTCCTCAATGGCTGAGGCCATGATTAAACCACTGAGGAAGAGGAAATTGGTGTCTAAAAAATACTGTGGGCAAACTTTGCTAGATGGGAGGATCCCCAGGAAGGGAAAGAGGATGATGGGCAACAGAGCAGTCACGGCCAAGGGCAGCGCCTCCGTGCACCAGTACAGGGCCATCAGCAGGATCACGTAGAGACATCTTCCTTCCTGCAAAGGGAAGGGAGAGGAAAAGTGAGACACATGGCATTACAGAGACATCTTTTCACTTGAAGGCTCTTAGACAAGCAAAATGCACAAGTTACTCCTTCCAGGATACAGAATTTTTCCTAAATAAATCCCACCAAGCGCAACATCCTCCCTGCAACACTGTGGGGGGATTTGGGACTTAACACTGATCCTCTGAGACCACAGCAAAATCCAAGACTTCCTCAACTGCCTGAGTTTCCGATGTGCTGCAGGGTGACAGTACACTGGGGCACCAACAGAGGAAGCTCTGGAGAGTGGGAACTATCCCATCATGCTGAATTAGGGTGCCCAACCTCCACAGGCACTGCTGCCAACATCCGGAGGTGTCCCAATATCTTGGCCCTCTTACACTTAATCTTCATGCTTCCTCTCCAGATTCCACAAACTCTGCTTTGCATGGCTATGGAAAAAGAGCTTTGAGAAATAGATGTATCAAGTCCCCACATTTGCAATAGGAGGTACATAGAGATCTTTTCTTGGATCAGCATATCCCAAGGGACCTGTGAGAAACCATTCCATGGCAACCCATCCCAGTGCCTACGGAAATCCATAAATCAAGCCCCCTGGTGTCATGCTGCTTCCTGAGGGCAGGAACATCACCCCAGCCTTGTCCAGGGCTGGCAGAACCCAGTGCCCCCCCACCATGAATTCATTCACCCACTCAGGAGTACAAACGAGACCAAAGCCATTTGTCACGACAGCCACAGCCGGAATAACGAGTCATGGAAAGAAGTCAGGAGAACAGCTCCAAGCCCAGGATGGAAGAACCCTGGGAGAGGGAAGGGGGGAGCTCAGCACAGAGCTGAGCTTGGTCAGGATGGGCTGAACGGGGACATTGTCAGCAGCCACGGGGCAGAGCGCCCGCAGAGCTATAAATAACAGCTGAGAGTCATTTGGAAGCCACAGAGTATTTATTTTACCACTCTTTTCCAGTTTATAGAACAGGTTGAATTGTCACTGAAAGGCACCTCTGTCCCTCCACTTGGACCTTCTTTTCCTGTGCCCAGTAATGGGCTTGCTGGGGCTTTTGGGAGGAAGCTGCAGGCTCTGCTCCCTGCCACGATGGGGTCAGGAAGAGCGTGGGCTGGGAAGGGAGTGGAGATGCCTCCTGGGGTCCTGGGGCCTCAGCTGCAGCAGCTGAGCATGAAGCCAGGGACCAGAGCTGGGACAGCAAACCCACAACTGGCCTGGTCAACTGCAAAAAACCCACTCCAGGCCTTAGCTGAATGTGGTGGTTGCCAAGCTCCCACAGCAGACACCAGATCAGTAACACATCCACAAACTTCAGGATAAAAATCAACACAGTTATGGAGAAAGCCAAAGAGCAGAACCCACCCTGACTGGGTGCAAGAAATGAGTGAACTGAAACCCATACAGATTTATTGTTTAATACACCTTCACTGAGTGTTGGAAAAGTGGCAGGAATGACAGAATTTCTGGTTTGCCTTTAGCACTCAAGCTCTGCATTTCAAAAGCAGCTGTGCTAGAAAAGCTCCAGAGCTTCAGCACACGTGGACACACGAGTATCACAGAGCTAAGAGGAGTTTGCTTCTATTTTTTAACTCATTAATCACAGAGAAGCCCCTGCTTCACATGAGGTTCCCAAGATCTGGATGCAAAGCCCATCTGCAGCCCTAATTTGAGGTGCTGGTAAAATGCCACCCAAGACTGTGCAGAAATCCCCGACATTCCCAGGGCTCAGCACTGGCACTTGGCAGCTCCCACCTGCTCCCCAGGGCTTCAATTCCACCAGACCAGAGCAACAAACCTGGCAGTGGTAATTTCAGCAAAAATAATTATGTTTTAAAATGCAAGTGGTAATTTTTCTTTTTCTTTGACTCTTTTTATACAGAAAATAGCTTTGCTCTCATTAAACCCTTTCTGTTTGATCTCTAAAGGTTGTATAATTTTTTTCTTCCACTGACAAAGTATTCTTTCAGTTTTCTGCGTGGAAAGTTGCATCAAAGTAATCTTCACAACAGAGACACTTTGCTTCTCATAGGGGTAGAGCAACTGAAAATATTTAACAGTCCCTTGGTATATGAGCATATCAGTGAAGGCTCTAATTGACTCGAGGAAACAGGTGAAGAACAATTTTAAAAACTAATTATAAATAAGGGATATTTCTCCTCTGACAAATGGGAAATGTTCTAGAAAACATCACAGTGAAGCACAATATAAATCCAACAACAAATCTTCATTGCAAGATCAAAAGCCAAGGGGCAAACTGAAACAAGACAGAAAGAGACTATAGGGAGGGTTTTCCCAAAATTGTAAAACATATATGGATCTATATACATATGTGTAAAAGCAAACCACTTTTTAAAAAAAGCTGTAGCATTGATTATACAAATTATTCTACCTCAAAAGAAGAAAAACTGGACCTATATTAAACATTTTTCCACTTAGGATAGGACAATCATTGAACAAAAAAGGAACAAGACCACTTCAGAATAATTTAGCTCTGGAGCAAGCACACCCCAGAATAAAAAAAATATTACAACCAATAGTAAAATTGAACAAAACTCTAAATAAAATTGAAAGGTTTGTTTACAAGTTATCTTGCAAATGTTAATTAATGCTCCCAGTGCCCAGCAAGATTGATGAGTATGCAAACAACAAATGCTACTAATGTCAGAAGAAGAGTCTTCTAGGGAGAGAGCCACACTGCCCACAGAGCTGCCTGTGGCACCATCACCTCCCTCAGCTTTATCCTTCGACCCCTCTGCTCTGCCAGCTGCCTTTGACTGCTCTCACCTCCCTGCTGCTTTGTTTTTCTCTGTTTCAAAAGAAGTCTATCAAAGTTCAGGAGGAAAAATGGTAGCATGTATCAACCAAGGGAGTCTTGTGATTGGGTTAATTTTATAACCATGTAATCATTTCCAGGGAAGTGCTCAGTGGCTCTGGACTATGGCAGCTCTGCTTGCTATTGCTCAAGAGCCTTGGGGAATGACCTCTGCCCTTCCAGACACAGATTCTGTTTTCACTGCACTGAAAGCACCAGGAATTTTCCATGTTGGGGACCTGCTGAGCTACGGCAGAGGAAGCCAAGTCACTGGATTAGTCTCCTGTGGGCAGGAGAGCTGGAGAAAGCAGGAGGTCTCCTGGAAGGGCAGATGAGGTACCCCATGGAAAGGAGGTGCTGACAGGCAAGGTGGGTCAGATCAGGTGAACTGGCTCACCCAGGCATAGCACTGAGCCACGGGCACACAGGAGCCACCAGTCCCCACCACCAATCTGAAATGGGACACAGCAGGAGCCTCATCTGGACCTTGTACCAGCCCAGTGCCCACAGCCACCCCACCAGACAGAACCAGTGCTCAAAGAAGCCCAACCTCGACACTGCCAAGCTCTGGTTTTATTCCATCAACCTTTGCACATCACGTGGTCATAACAGCCTCATCATCCCCAGGAAGGCTCCCTCCATCACCCTTCCACCCTATGACCAGGAAAATGAGTGCCAGACAGGCAGTAAGGCCCCTCCAGAACGCCAGTCCCAACAACAACAGATATTTTGGATGGGCCTGGAGCTTTTCAAGCCCTTTTCTCCCACTACCATCACAAAGGAACATCCATCTGTGACACTCAGAACTATTCAGGACAAAATCGTCCCGGTGGCTTTTAGTGTCTCACTCACAAACTGTTCTCCCTTTGCAGCTGTAAGAGCTTCAGGGAAGATATTTTGCTCTGGAGTTATGCTAAAAAAGCCATAAAGCTTATTATTATTTATTAAACACTTCTAGGTAAATTTCTTGAACTAATTTGGAATTGACAGAAACATAAAATCATGTTCTCTTTTACAAATGGGACAGCTGAAGCTCAGAGAAAGGGGGTGAACCGACCAAGATCATGTAGAAAGCTAATGACAAAAGCAAAATCAGCATCTTAGAGAAAATCTTCCCTGGCTCATAGACTGGAGGCTCACTCCTTCTTGTAGAAGCAACAATAGATTCTACATCTTCAAACATTCATGGACTGTGAAAGTAAAACACACACTTGAAACACCACTCAACACCTTCAATACCCTGCCTGAGGACATCTTCCTCAATTCAACATCCCTTTCCATGTTTTTATGTTTCTGAGCTTTCAATTAATATTTACTTTTGTCAACATCCCTTTTCCCCCAAGTATTTCTGCTTTCACACTTGCTCTGTGCCCAGTCTGCTCAGCCAGGCTTGCCCTCCCTCCAAACTGAAGCTCACAGTGTACATGGCAAAAACGTAGTCACCCTCCTTCCAGTTGTCATCCCTCTTTCCCCACTGAAGTTCTTCTTCTCAGCTCTTTTAAACTGACCATTGCTTCCAGCTTTGTGCAGGTGGCCTTTCTCAGTCACCAAGCACATACCAAGTCACAGAGAGTGACTTTGGGCATGAAACACATAATAAGGCTACAAACACTTATTTCACCTGCCAGGCTGCTCCCCTGACTCTACCTCTTCATTCCTGCTGTGCTCTCCAGCCCAGGATCCAGCTCCTCTCCACCCCCCAGGACACTCCACACCTGGCCCAGCACCCCACTCCCCTACATTGGCATCACCTCCTTTCCCCACACCACCTTTGTTCATGTTCTTTGCTCCTGGATGCAGGCAATGCCATTTTCCTTCTGGAAGTTCTTATAGTCTGCTTCTTCTAATCAGGAGGACTCATTATGTCCCAGTTAATCTAAAATTGCTCTATGGCCACTGAGGAAGTCAAGTGTGTTTTCTGAAGGCATTGGGCCCTGTTTGCCTGCTCAGAGCTCCTTTTAGCAGATTTGGCTGCCTCAGCTGTTACCAAGCCAAGAGGCTGTAGACATTGAGTTCATTAGAAGCTGTTGGAACAAGCTCTTTGCACAGCTCATTAAAAGTGCCCCCCATGCCCCTTCCAGCAGAACAGTTCCTTCAGCCCCTCCTTAGCTCTTTGCAATCATTCACAGCCCCTGAGCAGGGGGGTTGCACACACTTCTGCTCATGGGGTGTAAATATTCAGCCATTTAGCAGCAACCAGAGAGAGAGGTGACACAGACCATGAACAGAAAACTGGTTCCTGGGGAGCATTTCCTTGTCCTGTTTTATGTGACAGACACAGGCCACTGTTCCAGGTTGGGATGCACAGCCTGAGGTCTCAGCAAACCCACCCACAGAACAGAAATTTCATTTCTCTATTTCAGAGAAAGGAGATTGCAGAAAAAAAAAAAACAAAACACCAACCAAACCAAACAACTCATGCAAGTCTCCATCTCCATGACTGCAACTTACAAAGGGCATCAAGTAAGAACAAAAGATACTGATTTAATTTCAACCCCAGTGCCAGGCTGACATTGTCCCTCGGAAGGGACACACACAGAGAATTGGAGAAGAACCCCTGCAGGGTGACAGCTGACCAGGGCTTTAATAGCAGCTTGCAGGTATGGATGTTGGAGTTTATCAGCAATAAGCAAGGCCAGACTTGATGGATGATTTTTTCTCAAAGGATTTTGTCTCCAGGGAGATGGCACCCAGGTGGAGGTTTCACTTGGAAACCCATTGCCCCCAGGCCATGGGGCATCACTCAGAAGTATACACAAATCCAAGAACCCACATCCTATTTGGGGCACTATATCAACTTTAGATCATGATTTGGTATACACACCCAAGTGAAATGCTGCCCTTGAAACCAGAGCTCAGGTGGCTCCAGTCCCTTGGGAGATTAAAATTGCTGAACGTCCCAGGGGGTAGAGGATAAACAATTACATGAAATGGGAACAGATTTTAGCATCCTCAGAGCAGGAAAGTACTGCAGATGTGCCTGTAAGACACCTTATCAGAAGAACCTCATCATAAGACTAGCAAGAGCTGAGCCCCACTGCTTATCTCCTACCAGCTGCAGTAACACCATGTGAGGCAGCACACTGATCATCCCAGCAGGAACTTGAGCTCTCCAGCCCATCCAACCCTCCCATGCTCCTCATGTGAAAGTTCTCAGTAGCATCATGGTTGCTACAATGACTGCACCACAACCAGGAGCCCCTCCTGTCCCAGCCTGCTTCCTGGGGGTGTCTTGCCTGGGGCATCCTGCCAGTAACACCAGCAGCAGCTGATTCAACTCCTTCTGAGCCAGAGCTTTGCTGAACACCCCAGGCAGCTCTTGTGAGCAGGCAGCCCAGGCTGGGCTCCAGTCCTGTGTTAGGATAAACCACCCGACCCCCAGCAGTGCAGCTGAGGGCACTCGCTTTCCATCACACGCCAGAATGACTTCCAGACTCCAACACACACAGATCCCTCACCTGCTCAGCCCTTGCTGGTACCCCCTCAGTGTTTTCACACTGTGGTTAGAAGCACACCCTGCCCCCTGCCCCCTTCCCTTCCTGCAGCCCCCACAGTACAGGCTGCGGAGGGCAGTTCGAGCAAGCTCCAGCCTTCAGGACTTAATCCCCTGTTGATGCAACACCAAGTTTCCTTTCTTGCTGAATTGAGTGAGAGACAACTTTGTGTTGAAACCCTTGGTGAATCACTGACCCCTGCACATGAACAGATACAATCTCCCAAGGCACTCAGAGCTACAGGTTCACCCCTGTATGTCAGACTCGGGGAGAACTCAGTGAGGTTGCAGTTGGGCTTGTTTGAAATGCTGCAAGCCATGCAAGGACCAGGCACGGACATGACAATAACCAGCACAGGTACTGGCACCCTCACTGCCACCACCAGTAATGCATTTAGCACCCATGGAGACCAACCAGCTCGCTAAGGCAAGGAGGTCCATAAGCTCTGCCAGGGCCTCTCCTTGCCCACCCACAGCTGCCCTGTGGCTCTTGCACCCTATCAGCTGCAAATGCTTCCATTTTCCTATTTTTTCCTTAACACAACAGCATGGATCAGACTGGACTGTGGGTGAGCTCCTTGGAGGGTCACACCCAGGAGCACAGGACAGCAAACTGCAAGGGTGCAGTGGGTGTGAACAGCAAACCTTACACAGACACTTTTATTTTCTTCCATATATATGAAGGAACTGCTTTCCTGAACAACTAAATCCATACAAGCCTGTGTAACACTGTACACTTCTACCAGTACATAAAGCACCTGGGCCAAAGGCTTTCTTGCAGCACAGCAGCAGGTTTGTTGTCCCTGATGTATCCTCACAATTAAGCACAGCATGGTTCAGGCCCAGGCTTGTACTGAGCATATAGTGTGTTTCCTCACCCTCTAACAGTATCTCATGATTTTACAAGCCAAACAAGATACTATTAAATATAATTGAAGTCACTTGTTCAGCTGCAATAAATGAATGTGCCAACATTATGACCTACTTACAAATCTGCAAAAGAATTATCTATCTGTTGTGCAACATATTTTCTGCTTTTCCGGGGAAAGAATTATATTCCAGGGAAAGAAGTATATTCCTCCTAAGAAATCACCCAGTATTGCAAAATAAAAACCAAGATTAAATCCAAAGGATTTTCTCTTTTAACACATGGTGTCACTAAATAAAGCTGTGGACATTCCATTTTCTAACTACTGGGAAGATATATTCTGCTAACTTGAAGATAAAAGCTCCACCTACTTGAAGATAAAAGTTCCACCTGACAAGCACTACACAAGCAAAAGTAAATTGCACCTTCATGTATTTACAGCATCTGCATCATTCCATAATCATGAAGTGTGAATAGCATTTATTTTCTCACGTGAACAAAGTCATTCTCAAATTGATCTGAGTCAGAAGGTAAGAGTGAAACCCTGCCCATACCAAAGTCAATGGCACAAAATTTCCCCATGACTTCACTCCCCCATGGATTTCCACCCAAGGCTCAGACCTCCTGCTGCATGAGAGCTCCACACATGGGACAGCTGCAAAAAATCCTCCAGTCTCCAATATCTTGCTACAGATTGCTTACCATACAGCCTAACACACATACCAAAACCCAAACCTTACCAGAAGGTCAGTTTGTTCACACCTCCAGAGCAACACAAATGCTTTTCAGATACAGCACCAAAGGTCCTGAGATCCCTCCACAGAGGTGCAGATGGCACTGGTGGATCCCCTGCACTTCCCAGCCCCACATCCCAAACGCTGTTGTATGGCCCCTCCAGCTCTGCAGCATCCCTCTCTCCCTGCCCACACCACTGCACGGTGTAACTCCTCCAGAAAAGGGGATGGGACAGCGGTGCCAGGCAACCTCAGAGCCCAGCCAAGCCCAGGGTGCTTGCCCCCCACCCCAGCTCTGCAAATATCTCACTGGATGATGCTGGCCATGGCCCTGCTTTGCCTCATTTTCCCCAGGTCTCCTGTGAGAGCTACTGATAAAAACTACCATATAGCAGTTAGGTATCAGCAAGAAGTTAGTGCCACTTAGCTCAAGCTCATTTTGAGTCACAGGTTCCTCACACCTCCTGATATCTGTATGAGAAACATAAACACAGTTCACGCCATCCATCCCTTCTTCCCCCTATAAACCAACCCGTGTTTGCTCCCTCCGTTTCCCTTCTGAGGTGGCTGCAGATGGATGAGGACTTGGGGCAGACTGCAGGCTTTGGGGGACCCCTTGCTCCATGGGGAAACCCTGGCAGGTAGCAGGGGAGACCCTCGTGAGGGCCAAATACTGCTGGGGCTGAGGCAAGAGGCGATCAGCAAAGTGGGATTTGGCACCGAGGTTCTGCCCCGGCTCCATCTCCCCGGGGCTGTGCCGCACAGGTCGTGCCACCAGCCGGTAACGCGGACCCACATCCTCGCTCCATGCCCAAAGCAGTGTCCCCAGTGTGCGCTCATGGTCCACAGTCCCAGCTGCTGTATTTTAGGTGGCGTTCCCCCGAATCTGTGTCCCTGGTTGCAGCCCCCCCACCCTTGTCGCTGCTCAGTGCACCCCAGTCGCTGTCTCCTGCCCCGTGCAGGAGCGTCCCCACACTGTCCCCTGGGTGCCAGCCCCAGCTGGGGCACCCATCCAGGCTCCACAGCCGGTGGTCTCCATCCACGCACCCCTCCCCGAGTGGGTACCTTGGGGGGCAGGCTCAGCAGCACGGGCACCAGCGCCAGCGGCGCGCACAGCAGCACCACGAACCGCCGGATGCTCCAGACCTTCTTCACCAGCGCCCCTAGCACCGCCATCACACACACACACCCCCTCCCCAGAACGGAACGGAACCGACCCGACCGGCCGGACCCGCACCCGTTCCCGCCGCCCCGCTTTATCCCGCGGGACGGAACGCGGAGCCCCGCCCGCCGGGTGGGGCCTGAAACACCGACCCCGCCCCGCTATACCGCTCCGCCCTTCTATACCGCCCTTCCCCTCCCAATACCGCCTCTGCCATCCCCTGCTCCGCCCTCCCGAGTCCTGTGATCGTGTCACTCCGTATCTCTCCCTTCCATTCCCCCTGTGTTTCGGCCACCCGCTGCTTGCAGCCGGACGGGTTCGGCAGCGGAGGCGTTTTGAAGCTGGTTCGAAAACCCTGGCAGGACAAGAGGTCGCTCGGTTTGGCTGTCTGCAGGCTGTAAACCAGCGTCTGGTTGTGCTAATCACTCGGGCTCAGTGCAGGTAACTGTAAATAAACTGAGTACAGGTGATTGCTAGAGAAAAAAACCTACCCAAATGCAGCAGGTTAAACATCTGGTTTTGCTTTCAAACATTTCCCCTCCATGGACAGAAACAGCACTCAAATGCACATCATTAAAAACCCAAAAGCAGGAGAAAAACAGGGAGCTGTGGTTGCTTTTTGACAATTCCATTTAAGCAGTGACTCAGAAGTTTGACAAGTTGTTTGCAAACCATTTGAAACACTTTTCTTTTCTTTTTCTTTTTTTTTTTTTCCTTTTTCTTTTCTCCATTAAAAATAAGTGAACACAACAAAACAAAAGGCCAGTGGTGCGAAGCCAGAATGAGCCATGGGAAATTCCAGAAAAGCAGGAGGCAAAGCCTTGGCTCACACAACTGTGAGCCCCAGCAAGTGAGTAGCATATGACTATAACCTCACTGCCTGAACACAGCCAGGCCAGAACCTATGTCACTGAGGATGCTTCAATCATGAGGCGAAAATAAAATACAAAAGCAGCCCAGTTCTAATTCTAAAGGCAGATTTTCCCACCAGCTCTGCTCTACATCCCAGACATCAAAAAGAAAATAGAAGAGCACGTGGGGTGGAAAGGATCCCCTCCCCTGGAGCAAGGTAAGTCTCAGTGAGCACTGCAGAGATTTCTGGTCCCCATCAGCCTGTGGGGACACCATGCAAGAGGCACCACATCACAGAGGCAGAGCTGATGCATGATCAAGTTGAGCAAGAGATCAAAGCCAAGGGAGATGGATTTTCTCTTGGCTTTTTTGCGTTGCCTGGGTTCTCGCAATTGGAAGATAAATGAAACTGAGCAGTGAGCAGAAAAAAGGTAAAGCAAAATAACCCCCTGACTCACTACTTCCCCAGCATCCATTAATTGCTTTAAAAACATTCAAAATCTGGATGAGTTGACCCTATAGATATGAAAGATTTCTAAAATTAATGTAAAGCAGAGAAACCTTTCCCTTTTCACAATTAATCAGTTCTCTGGAGAATTACTACCTCCAGGCAGGTCGCTCTTTGAGCATCAAAGAAGTTGGAGTCAAATGCATCAGATAAAAAAACAGACCCCACTGAGGAAAGCTCTCTCCATCTTATAAAAATCATAAATTGCTGGCACAGAGGGAACAACAATTAGAGAGGAAGAGTGTGCAATCTGATGCAATCAATATCAGAGACAGGACTGTACCCCCATCTGAACTGCTCCGCTTCCACCTTCTCTGTTCCCTTCCCTCTTCTCAACCTCACATACACAATTTTGCACAAACAGTAACAAACCAGTTAATCCTCACAGCCATCCCAAGCAGGGGCTGAAGGGTGATGGCATCACCACCGCGACTCTTTTCAAACAGCAGAAGGGACACAAAAGCTTTTGCCAGGCACTGCCGGGGGCTGCTGGCAGAGCGAGATTCCGAGGATCCGGCATCCGCCTGGCGCCCGGCCCCGTGGCTGCCCAGCCCCGCTGGCAAATGCCCCTTCTCTTGGGGCCCAAAAGAAAGCAGGGAGCTGACTGAGAGAAAGTTGTGGGGATTTTTGCCTTTCATTTCTTTAGGTGCCCAACAGTGTGAAAAAAAACTTATCATGATGAAAATAATAATTTAAAAAACTGAGTTGGAGATGCCCGTGCTGCCTCGTTGCCCCTGTGGTATGAATGCTGTTGCAGCATAAGCTTCTTTATCAGTCAGGTCACTCAGCTTCTTTATCACTGCATGATGGGCAGATGGGTGGCTGAAGACCTGGAAGAAAAATTCAGGCCATCAAAGCAATGCAAGTGCTTAGAGAAGGTTCAGCTCACCCAGTGGACCCATCAGCCAGAGACTGGGTGCACGTGTGTAAGAGTGTGTCACATGTTGGACCAAAGCAGCTCTACAAAGCCTTTTCTCTCAAAACAAACCTTGTAAGTTAAAAAAAAAATAAAACTTCAAAAGACTAATAAGCCATCAATGTCACAATCTGGTCTTTCTCTTAGGAAGACAGGGAATTCTGCCACTGTGGAGGATAAGAAGAACAGGACCACATTTCCCCTCTGAGACATGAGTCATGTCCCTGCCCAAGACAACCCCTTCCTCAATCCCACCCAGCCCCTTCCTCAATCCCACCCAGCCCCTCTCAGCTCTGTGAGGCAGATGCTGGGCTCAGCCTTCAGCACTTCCCAGCTGAATATATTGTGCAGTGGCTACATGCTGGTTCACTCAATCTTCCACTTGGCTGGGAATTAAGGTTTAATTAATCTGTTTCTTTGTAAATTCCATCTCTATCACCTCTGCTTCCAGTGCCAGTAGCTGCCTCCCCTGTGCCCTCCCTCTGCTTCATGGTCACCACTGGGATCAGACCTCTCTCCACTCCTGGCCAGTTACTCTCTGTTACGTACACACTTTTGCTAAGTGCAAAAGAAAGAGGTGCTATGTAATGCCCAAAAGATCTGCTGTGAGACACAGCTTGTGCTTGGTCCAGGGAGAAGCTTTATTTATCTGCAGTGACCCTCACATAGTGAACTCTGGGTTACAAATGAGCTTTTATGCTTTTATTGCACTAACTTAGTTTCCAATCAGCACTGATGGGAGAGGAGGGTTGCAGAAGGTTATCAGTGTTTTGCATCTTGCACCAGTGGAAAATATCAATTTCCTGCAGACATCAAGGCCTAGACTAAAAAAAGTTCACTCAAGAAAAAACCACTGTATAGTTTGTATGCAGAGTTTTTACACATACACACAGTAACTGCTTGCCCAGAGCAGCCACTATCCAAAAGTCACAGTAACAGCATAGCCAGATTATGCAACTGTATTTTCATTCCTGTTTCATGTCATACTTGTATGTGTTTTCTTTCATGTTTGTTTTTCTCTCCTAATACCCCTTTAGGTCTCCAACTTGCATCTATCTGCAAAAATCACCTTATTTCAGTTTGGCACTTGTGGCATCAGTCAGCAAAACAGAACTTGTCATTATTACTGCAAACTAAAGTCTAGCTGGTAACCCTGAGCTTGTAGGCTGGCTCCCCACTCCCACCAGAGAAATCGCTGGTGATGATCAGACACCAAAATAAACAAAAAAGGAAACTCCATCAATAAACAGCAACTCCCTTGGAAATCCAATGCTGCTCATGAAACACCTCTATTTCCAATTAATTTGTCTTTCCCTCTTTCCTTTTACTCCTCCTTTCACAGCTTATCTGCTGTGAAAACACTCTTGTGTTTGGGACAATTTGGGTGATACCCAGGTGTGGAGCAAGATCAGGCACATGCCAGGAGACCCCTGGAAATGAACCTGCTCCTGGCAAGCCTAGAGCCCTGAGAAAACAATTCATTCTTCATAGCAGGAAGATTCAAAAGCTAGAAAGAACCAGAGCGAGTAATTGTCCATCCAGCACACAGTTACAAATATTTTCTGTTAAAAGAACATTTTTCGTAAATGTAACGATTTTTCTGGGGTTAGCAATGGTGGCAGAGAGACCCCCAGTGGCTGGGTGCCACATAGGCAATCAGCTCTCACATCCCCACCCTATCTGTGCCCAAAGGAGGCAGTCAGAAGGGGTTTTGGGGGGGATGAAGGCAAACACAGGCTTTGGGGCTGGTAAGAACAGGCTCTCTGGGTAAGCCAGGGCAGGACATCATCACTTCTCTCAGTGTCACACAGAGCTGTGACTGTCCTCAAGGTCCAAACCTGGTCCCTGGAGACCATGGGACTGACCGCTGGCCTGACCAAACTCTGGAACAGAGTATCACTGGTTTGAAACTGTAGTTGCAGCAGATAAACTATTCAGGTAAAACACAAACAAACAGAAAAAGAAAAGAGGAGTCCACTTTCCTTATGAGAATGCAAGCGGACTGGGCATAAAGCCTGAGTATGAATAATGCAACAGCAAATTGTATCAACAACAATAAAAATTCAGGTTTGCTTGTGACTATGCAGATGCAGTGGTAGCTAACAGAGCAGCCCACCAAACTACCCTCAGTCAGACCAAGACTGGAAACTCCCTCTGCCAGGAAATCATCTGAGGAGCTGCTGCCACAGGCACAACCAGGGATAGAGCTGGGGATGTGGAGTAGATACTTTGCAGGTCTAACGTGTCCTCTTTGCAGGATATGCACCTGCTGTGATTTTTCCACCCTCAAACAGCAATAGCTCAGCATTCACTGCAGCAATCCATGTAGATACACCAGGATGATCAAGAGGAAATATCAACAAGCCGCAAGGCAGATGTGCAAAAAGTGACACTTACATAACAAGGAGTTTTATCCCACAGTGAAACAGCAAAACATTTTGCTTTTTGTTACCAGTAATGTTCTGCTTTGAAGCTTCATCACAGAGCAGATTTCAGCAGAGGCCCTGCTAGAAGGCCAGTCCCACGCACCAGCATCCTGAGGGGGCTGTCCTCACTGCAGGCTGCTGACCCCAGCTCCACTGCGGGGCTTCATCTCAGAGTACAGAGCCAGCCATAAAAAACTTGCAGTTGATCAGCTTTGTTTCTACTCCACGGTCCCATGGGGAGAGCTGCATTTTAATAAACATAATGATAGTTAGAAACAGACTTCTTCAAAGGGCTTTAAAAACATAATTTAATCCCAGCATCACCAGGAGGCAGTAAAAGCAGTGTTTGTACAGATGGAGATGGCAGGCGGGGAGGTTGGCCTCAGAGGGTCTGGGTTTCTGGGCTCAGATCAAGCCTCGTTAGGGGACTCATTATCTCACATCCACCTGCTCCCACCACGCCACGAGGCCCCACTCCAGCATCCTGCAGGCCACCCAGGACCACCTGTGGGGCACCATTTTAAGTGACCGTGAGCTGCTTGGGCTGTTGCATTCACCCTCCGAGCAGGCAGAAGAGCACGAAGCAGCCGCTCCCAGCGCCCCGGGGAAACGCAGCTCCTCCTGCGTGGCTCCGAGCGGGGCGAGCACTGCTGGGACACCCAAGCAACAAAAAAGCGAAAGCAAAAACAGCTCTGCGGAGTTCCCCGCGCCCAAAGCTGTGGCCGGGACCGGTGGAACCCGCGGCCCCACCGCTCGAGGCCCGGGCACTCGTCTGGGCGGCTCATCTGGCAAGTGGTGAATGCGCCCCGGGCACGGGCAGCCCGCAGCGCTAGGACGCTTGCGCTACCACAAACCCGCTACCGCGACCGCGAACTCAGTACCGCGAGGTTCGAAAACGGGAGCGATGCCGCGGCGCCACCGCTACAACACACGCGTCAACCCGCTCCTTGGCTGTTCGCTCCGCAGCGCAGCCCCGGGCTGATGCTCACCTCACCCCCCGCACCCCGGCTGCCCGATCGTCCCGATCCCTCCTTGGGTTGCACAAGTTGGTTTTGCTTTAAGCAAAGGAAAAGGGCCCTTCCCCGGCTCAGCAGAGTCGTGCCCCCCATAAGCCACTTCTCCCCTAGAGGTAGGAATGTGTTTGTGGACTCGTGTCCAAGTTATCTCTTACCTCCCACAAATCCACAGTCCACAGGCTGAGGAAGATTACTTGGTATAATTCTAAGCACAGAAGGAGGGCGAGTGGAATGACATTACTTTCTAGAAGAAATATTTAAGTGTGTGAAATTATATGATCTTCAGTTGTTTTTCTCTTGTCTGTGCTCCCATCTTGCAATTACTTTAGTTTGGACACAAACTCATCCAAATTACTTTATTTGAAGACACAGTTATCAAAATAGTGATCTCTGAAATACAACCAACCAGAAATATAAATAGCCATATTTTCAGAACCTAAGCACTAATGCTTCCAAACCCCAGTGCCTACTCCCTTCTACCCGACCATGGATCTCTTCCTTCCTCTCAGTCGCACTTCATCCAGCTTCTTTATCACAGGACCTGACTTTTTAGATGCAGCTGCATAGCTCTTTAGCAGAGCTTTAAACATCATTTCAGTATCTGGATGAGTGCTAAGGAAAGCTTTTTCCAGAACATACAAATCAACTCCTTTATCTTCTGGAAGACCTGAAACAAAACTGAGTCCAAAGTCTATCAGCACCAAGTCCAACTTCTCCATAGGTGGTCGCATAAGTATATTGGAAGTTGTAAGATCTCCATGTATAAGATCTTCATCATGCATTTTTGCCAAAAGCTCACCCATCTTCTCTCCTAAAACAAGGAGGCTACTGGTATCATTTCCATTCCGTTGTACAGAATTAATATGATCCTGAACAGTAACTGAGTCTGCAATATCTTCAAGATAGACAGAGTTGGTGACATAATCCACAAAGTAGACCACTGGAGCTGGAATCCCTGTTTAAAAAAAAAAAAAAAGGCAGAAAAAAATGAAATGCAAGCTGTTAACAGTATTTCCCAACTTCATCTTAACAAAAATAAACAACCAATACACAACAGAAGCGTCAGTCAAGATCATCCCTGGCCACTGATAACCCACATCTGGGAATTCCCTCCGGTTTCCAACCCATGCTGCACCCGTCTCCAGCCTCAAATCTAGCTGGCAGCTCGAACTTGGGCAGAAGATCAGTGAACCCTTGTTAAGAGGCTCAGATCCTGCAGTGAAACTCCCGGGAAAAGGGCACACAGAGGCTTCCTGGCCGAGGACAGCCTGGGAACTGTCCAGGAACTGACAGGCTGAGCAGGAACAAGCAGAGCAGGTCACCGCGTGATGAGAAGAAACCCCCCGCATCCCTCAGAATTAGGCAGAAGGCGGTCACGGATCTGTCATTAGCTCTGAGGGACGTGGAGAGCCGGGGGTGCCGGTAAGCACCGAGACACCCGGTGCCCAGGGCTGTCCGTCCAGTCAGGGCATCTCCGCCTGACGCTGGCCCGGCCCGCCCCGGCCCCACCGCCCCCGGGGCCCACCTGCCCGCCGGCACCGCAGCAGCGACCGCGCCTCCTGCGCCGTCCGCCGCCGGCTCAGCCGCTCCTCCAGCGCCGGGTGTCGGTACCGCTTCGGGATGCGGAGTTTGGCCACCGCCGGACGGCCGAGGAAGAGCCCCCGGTACACGAGCGCCTCGGCGCCCTGCTGCAGCAGCTGCAGCCCCGGGAGCGGCGGCGGCGGCGCCTCAGCCACCGCAGGGCCCGAAGCCTCGGCCTCGGCCGCCGCCCCAGCCCCGGCCATATCAGGGCCCGCAGTCCCGTCACCGACTGCCGCCAGCCCGGCCCCGGCCATGCCTGAGCACACGGCGCTCGCCTGTGCCTCGGCCGCCGCCATCACCGGGCCCCAGCGCTACACTGCGCATGAGCGTGCCGCGTCCCACTTACCCCCCCCTCGGCAATCTTCGTCATTCTTCGCCAAGCTTCGGCCATCTTCGGCCGCTCTTGCCGGAATATGCCGAATCCCCGAGCTCCACCTACCCTGGCCCCGCCTGTACCGCGCCCTCCGCCCTCGCTATACCGCAGTCCATGTCCCCGACCTTTTGCTTTTGGTTTTCGCGGCGCTGCCTCTTCCAAAATCCCGGTTTGTGCGCTCCTCCTAAGTTGGGCTGTCGTTGCCTGCCGTGCTGGGGACACTTAAGTGGCTGCAGGACTTGAGCCCCAACCTCCTGCAGCCTTCCTGCGTTCCTGCCAGTGCAAGAGTGAGACCCACAGCTGCCCCAGGGCCTGTGAGCGAGCTGCTGGATGTGCACTTTCCCAGCATGGCATGTGGGGTCTTGTGGTACACCTTAAGGTGGTCCCAGCACCACTTTGGAGGCACCTGCCAGGGCATCAGCCCTGGGACTCCACCACCATCTCCACCAGGACTCCAGCACTGGCTTTTGCCACTTCATGTGCCAAGTCTTCTCTGGAGCCCATGCAGATCCCTTGCAGCTGCCCCATTTAGTGTTTGGGGAGGAGAAGGGGATCACCCACAGGCTACAGGGGATCACTGCCCTGCAACCATGCACGGTGTGACCTCGGGTCCCCAGCTGGGCACCACCAAAGCTTCTTCCTCAGGTGCTGGCACAGGCCACTCAAACAGTGAGACCCGTGACTCCCCCTTCCTTGAGCAGCCAAGCCCCACAATCTCCACATTAGTAAAAGATGGACAAATCTCACAAATCTTGGGTATTAGGGTTTTTATGGCACACTGAAAATCTGCTACTCAGCTGGGTGATCTGCACATACTGCAATTTATGTCTCTCAGAAGGTACAAGAGGCTTCAGCCCAGTCCATGTAAATGTTTTCAATTGTTGCCTTTGGAGGTGCCACAAGTCCATTTTATCCTTGTTTTCTTATCCAGAACATTTGTTTCCTTTTCAGAACATTTATATTTTATTAACACATTCCATACAGCTTACTTGTCATTGCATGGTGGGATCACGCCTGGAAAATATTTATCTTGCTTCAGTAACAACTTTTAAACAACCTTCCCAAGTGTTCCATGATACAGACAACCCACCCTGCAATTCTGCCCACTTGTGGCATCCTCCTTTGGCTGCCCTGATGTGACAAGGCTGCAGGAGCCCCACAGCTGGGCTAGGGAAGGGATGTATTCCTGGGCTCCATGGCTGGAATTTGGAAATGCCACAAATCATCATATAACCAAGGAGGTTTTCCCCTCCGTGTGTAGATTTTATCTAGGCATCAGTGCACAGAACCCACAGACACACATAAGGAACCTATGAGCAAGTGCACACAGATGCTCTTGGTTCATTATTCTGGCAAATATAAAGTTTTTTTCTCATGCTGTCCAAGGACATCCTCCAGAGCTTTCAAAATACAAAGGAAAATATTTTTGCTTTATTTTTCCAGTTATTTTATTTATTTAATTTTTATCCTCCTTGTTATTTCACTTACTCTTTTGTCTTTTAATGCAATAAACAGTTGACATAGCCCTTGGAAACCATCTAGAGCCATTTACAATATTTATGGTATCACCCAGTATTTTTATTGGAATACTGAATCACCCAGAGAATTGCACTGAAGCCACAGACTCTCTGGTTAATGGTTTAATTATGTAACTTTGTTCTCCTGGTGACAAGCATTCATAAACTCTCCTTTTACAAACAATGTAATTGAGTTAGAAGCTGCAGTGCAGCAAACCAAACTAATGGAAACCAAGGCAGATCCCATGTGTTCCTCCCCAGTGTCCCACCAATCCTTTGGCATCAGGCAGGCTAAAGGCAGCCCTCCTCTCACCCCTTGGATTATTTAAGGATGGAGACTGCCATCCTTAAAGCTGGACAGACTGGAAAAGGGCTGAATTTAGGCTACATCAGAACTCAGGGGGTTCCTCATGCCCAGATAAGGCACTTGTTGCCTCTCATGTTGTGTTTTCAACCTGCAGAATGTGGGCACAGGGATAAACCCTCTTGTGTGTGAAAGCACAGCTCAGAATTGCAGCTCTGGGCCAATACCCCCAGCAATAGGATGCTACAGGCAGGGCAGGTGATAGGGACTGACTGCCCAACAGAAGGACCTGGAGACCCAGGAGAGCACCCTGGGTTGCCACAGGCAGGCAGGAAACAGGACCCATGGGTGACCACCAGTACTGACTGAGATTGCCAGGGAAGCCCCCAGAGCCAGGATAACAGCAACCATGTGCAGCCCGGCACTGGAAGGAGAAACCCTCTGAGCTGGAAAGGAGGACTCAACAAATACAGGTGCCTGGTGAGCTGGCTTCACCCCAGCCAGCTGTAACACTGCTCCCTTCCCATGTAGTACATTTTTCATCACTAACTGAATTGAGTTTGGTCAGTTTAGTCCCCTGAAATCCTTCCTAAGGGTCAATCATAATTAGAGAAAATATAGTCTTACGTGTGATGAGCACTACTGAGCACTGTGGCTTCCTTTTTTCCAGGAAAGACTTCTCCTATTGTATTAATATTTTAATTTGTGATTTGAAAGCCCCTTTTAGCTGCTCCAGCCCACAGGCAGAGAGAAACATTTTCAAGCAATCACAGCCGCGATGTGTTACCAAACACTGGCTGCGGTTTCAAACGCTGAGCTCTTCAGGAAGCACATTCCTGAGGCTCAGCCCTGGAGATGTGTTGTTCGGAGCCGAAGCAGGAACATCACCCTCCCACCCCACAAGTCCAGCAGCCAAGAGCAAGATAAGGATCAGATGGGGAAATGGCACTGCCAAGACACACATTCTGGAGAAGAGGAGGAGAGCATCGCAGGAGGGAGCTAGAAGACTAGAAGCATGCCAGAAGGCATGAAGCATGAGCCAGTCCTGGTAGATCCAGCTCCTGCAGACCTCCTCATGCAGAGCTTAGACACAAAGCTTCAATGGGCCCAGAATACCTATTAACTACAAATGTATGATAAGAAAGATGCACTTTGGAAACCACAAAGGAAGATTTTTTGCCAAGTTATGCCTCCTGTTCATTATGATGTACAGGTTTTCACTTTTTTTTTTTTTTTTTTTTTTTTTTGAAAGAAGACCGTAAGCCCTGGCCAGTACAGCATCGACACTGTGACTGCATTTCTGTGCATACTGGTGTCATATTTGACCACCTTTTGTAAACATACCATAATGCTCTGCCTATACTCCTCAGGTCCTTGCCTCCTTGCTGTCTGTGCTAATGTTTATTGCCCTGCCAGAGAACAGGAAGCCTGCAGAAAATGGCAGGGGAGCAGACAGATGAATGCTGAGTGTGTGTGTTCCCCAACACCCGTGTTACAGCAAATTCAGAACCTTGCACGTAGTTCACCATGGTGTAACCTGCCCAGCAACTGCAGTTTGCATGAGCAGCACCAAAGAAGAATGTATTGTTTTAAAGAGCTTTGAAAGCACTTGTAGGCATATTGAGGTTTTTAAAATCCTTGTTTCACAAACTGGGCTGAGGTGCGTGAACTTACCCTCAAACTCCAAAAAACATCCTGCATCCAAGAGCAAGTCCCAGTCAGAATGTTCTGTGTAGTAGCCGGCCCAAACGTTTCCATTCCACTCAGCAGAAAAATAATGTTAATTGCCAGGAAAGCTGAATACTGAAATCCATTGCCTAATGGAGCACTGTGCAGGGGAAAGGAGATAAGCTCGAGAGACTGATCCTTTCTTTACCACAGAAGCGAAAGGTAAGAATGCAGACTCAGTGAAGCTTTTTTTTTAGCTTTGAAATGGTCACTTCTTTCCTAGCAGGCTTTCCTTGACTACTTCAAAACTATAATAAACTGTCAGTCTTTTGGGGGGCTCTCTAGAGGATTTCTAGTCTAGAGGAGTGGAGCCCTGCATTGGAGAGGGTCTGCACACAGCGAGCAGAGATTTCCCGGCTCAAGCGAGTCAGACTGGGGACAGTGCTGTACCCTGATAGCCACATCCTCATTTCCAGACCAGTTAACAACAGATCCCCGGTCACACGTCCCCAGTCACCCTGGGTGTGCAAACCCGGGCTGTCCGGAGCGCTCACACGCCCAGAACGGGGTGCGGTGCGGGTAACGGGAGCGCGTCCCGCCGGACCCATCCATCACCCCACAGCCACGCTCCTTCTCCCCGGCCCTTTGGCTCCCCGGGGCGGTACCCGCCCCCCGACCAGCACATCCTATCCTGGACCCCCCCCCGGCTCCCCGAGGGGCGGGCAGGGTGACTACAAGCCCCAGGCTGCCCGGTTGGAAGGCAGGGCGGGAGCGACGTGGCATTGCGCGGCCCCGCTCCGGCCGCCGGACCCCGATCGTCCCGCCCCGCGGAGCGCCGGGGGCTCAGCCCCGCTGCGCCATGGGTGAGTGCGAGTCGGGTCGGGTCGGGCCGGGCCCAGCTGGGCTGGGCTGAACTGGGAGAAGCGAGTGGAGAGGGCTGGGAGTGCGGGCTGCCACCCCCAGGCTGGCGGGAGGGGGGTGGGAGCCCCGTTCGGGAAGGGGCGGCCGGGATGGGGAGGAGCGCCTCCAGTCCCAGGAAAAAGTTCTGCAGAAAAACCCTAAACAAACAAAAGTTTTGAACTTCTCCTGAAGTCTGCGAGTGCGTCTCCCTCTTTCTAGCCTCCTATATTTTTTAGCACTTCCAGCAGCAAACTCAGCGAACATAAAAAGCGGAGTGTTTTCCCCCAATGGGGCCATCCCAGGAGCTCAGCGCAGGGGTAGCCCGCAGGAGGCTGGGGCGTTGGCGGGGGCAAGGAGGGACTGCAGCGGTTCCAAAGTAAGCTCAGGCTCAGCCAGGTCAGCAGCAGGGGTTACTGGCCAGGGGAGCACAGCCCTCTGCCCAGGGTTTGCCACAGGCAGGGAATTGCCTGGCACAGCTCCTTAGGAGAACCAACAAACTTTCTGTCCTCATGGGAAGATCTCCAGTTCCCCAGCTACATCAAAATAGTCTACATGCAAAGCTGGATTTCAGTCAAAGTTCACAAACAATTTTTGCTAATTAAGCTACCAAGAAATACAGAGAAATCTGATGGAATCAGCTGTGGTACGTACAGGGTCTGTGTCTAATTGAGTTTGTGGCTTGAAAGTAATGGCATGCCCACTTTATGCAAAGCTTTTTGTTGAGCAAATATTTTTCCTGATTATCTGCAAAACACATGCACAGGGACTGATAAAAGCAGTGCAGGTAGCCACACAGGGCACAGTGGGAGGGACTGGTATGTAGCTGTTATGGCATAAGTAACACAAATGAAACACAGAGGGTTGCAGAATAAATAAAAATATAAAAATAAAATATAGCCATCACTGAGAAATGATCTTCATTGCTAGCTGCAATTAAAGGCCAAATAGAGACACTTCCTATTAAACACAGCTTGTGAGGGGAAAAAAACAGGTGAGGCTGGGTGAGGAAAGTTTTCCATGGTCTGGTGGTTGTGTCCACATTTTTTCCATATACTGTCTACCAAAACTGTGAGTATTTCTAATTAAACAAAGTCAGTACGAGAATACAGATAGTATTAAACACCAGAAACTAGCACAGACTTCTACAGTAATGCACTTTACCTGTGCCTTCAAAATTGTAAAAGGGGGAGCTCACTGTCACTGCTGTTCCCAGAGGTCCCTACACCAGCACTGGCTCTCACACCATGTGCAGTTCCCCCTGCACTAACATGACCAATGGCTCACAACGTGGTCACCCTTTCATACTTTCCCCTGGGTAAGAAGAGTGTGCAGCAAGCACCTTGGGTTTTTAGGGTTGTTTGGGGTGGGGTGGTTTCTTTTCTTTGGTGTTGTTTTTTTTTCTTGTTTTAGCTAAATTTACATACTTACTAACCTTGCATGCTCAGCTAGGTGGGAAGGGCAAGGTCAAAGAATTGCTTCTTGTATTTGGGGCAGGCAACAGTGAGCTTTTTAGCTCTTGTCCTGTACAGCTTTTTGTCCTGTAGTCCTGGGTCAGCCTTAGACTGTTGTGCCTGGCTCAAGGATCCTGGATGCTGTGTGCTAAAGAAGGAGAGACAAAGAAATCAGGGCCACTTCCACAAAGTCATGCTGAGAAGACAAGATTAACTCATCCTCCACTTAAATACAAGTCTCAGCTTTGTTATCAAAGTCCCTTTTTTACAGCTCTGTACCCAAATGAGTGCCCCTGCAGTTAGTGGAAGTGCATGCAGAACTGGTAGGTTGTGTGAATATCTGCAAGTGCCTCTACACATGACCTAGTGCCTTTTGGGAAAATTCAGCATCATGGCTTTGTAGATGGAAAGCTTTGGGTGTCCTGGAAGAGCTTTTTCCAGCTTTGGCATGCTGATAGCTTACCTGCTACCACTAGAAAGCTGAACCCAGCGTTGTTCGCTTGTTTTGCAGGTCGTGGACTACTGGTCCTCCTCTTGTCTGCAACAGTCTCTCTCCTGGGTGGGCTGATATTTGGGTACGAGCTGGGGATTATCTCTGGTGCACTGCTCCAGTTGCAGATGGACTTTCACCTCAGCTGCTTCAAGCAAGAAGTTCTGGTGAGCGCTGTCCTGATCGGAGCTCTCCTCGCCTCGCTGCTTGGGGGGATCCTCATTGACAGCCATGGCAGGAGGAAAGCAATCCTGGCCAGCAACCTGGTCCTGTTGTGTGGCAGCCTTATTGTCACGTTGGCAAGGTCATTTGTTGGGCTGGTTATTGGGCGTATGACTGTGGGCTTTGCCATCTCTGTCTCATCCATGGCCTGCTGCATTTACGTCTCGGAAATGGTGGCTGCTCACCAGCGAGGGCTGCTGGTGTCTCTCTATGAAGCGGGCATCACCGTAGGCATCCTGCTGTCCTATGCACTGAATTACATCTTTGCAGATGTGGATGAGGGGTGGAGGTACATGTTTGGGCTGGCCATTGCCCCGACGGCCATGCAGTTCCTCAGCATCCTCTTTCTCCCAGTGAACCCTGTTAAATTAAGCTCATGGGACTCAGACTGCCAGAAGGGCCTCATTCAGTTGCAGAACACTGAGGACAGAGAGACAGCAAAGCGAGAGCACTATAAGGAGAAACATTACTCATTTCTTGACCTTTTTAGGACGAGAGACAACATGAGAAGGCGGACTCTGGTGGGCCTGGGACTGGTGCTCTTCCAGCAGTTCACTGGGCAGCCCAATGTGCTGGGCTATGCCTCCAAAATCTTTCACTCAGTTGGGTTCCAGAGCAATTCTTCAGCAATCCTGGCCTCTGTTGGGCTGGGGGCAATAAAGGTGGTGGCCACCCTCATCGCGATGGCCTTTGCAGACAAGGCTGGCAGAAGAGTGCTGCTCATGGCTGGCTGCATGGTGATGGCCATCTCTGTCACCACCATTGGCCTCACTAGCTGCATTGCTCCTCTGGCTATGGCCAGGGACTGCAAGGCAGCTGCAGACCCCAATGCATCCTACAGCCTCACCCAGCATCCCCTGATGCCCTTATCCTCCCAGTCTGCTGTGTCACCCATCCCACCGGTACTGCAGGCTGAAAGAAGTCAGGCAGGCCCTGGTTTTGCTGCCATGAGGAGACTTACAGAAGTTTTTGTCAATACTCAAAGCAGAGAATTTGTTCCCAATTCTTCCCTTACTCATAAAAGGGGCTTGGTAGCTCAGACTGAAAAAGAGAGAGTAGAAAGCCCAGGCCCTCCTTTCAGTGGTGCTCCCTGGACAGAACATCAGGTTTTAAATTGGATTACACTGCTGAGCTTGATGGCTTTCGTGAGTGCCTTCTCAATTGGATTTGGACCAAGTAAGTATGGTGTTTACATATCCTTCTGCCAACCCAGAGACTAAAGCTAGGGCTGATCTTACAGTCTGCTTGTAATGTTCATTATGCATCTGCTTTCAAAGTAGCCCAGGGTCTGAGAACTGAAAATACACCCCCTCTGCCCACTGAAGCAGTTTCTAGCATTGCAGCTCCCTCAGCTGTAGGGCTAGTACTGCACTAGAATAACTTTCTCTTTCATGCTACCACTACTCTTGTAGAGTGTTGGGGTTTTTTTCTGTCATGCTTATTTCAAAATCAGAGCACAACCTAACCACAAGCACTATCTAATCTTCCTAGCACACTGTGAGGAGGTAGAGGGCCTGAGGACTGAGGGGCGTCTGCTGTGTGATGAAAAATGTCAGTGGCAGAATATCATTGAAAGTTTCTCAGTATCAGTTGGTCTGTTGCTAAAATCATTAGTTATTTGTCTGGTGAGAATAAAGATTCGTTCTTGCTTCCAGATGAACTCTGTTTACTGGCATTTGTTATTTAAATGGTCTTAAACTAGAGCAGGGTAGATTTAGATTAAAGATTTGGAAGTTCTTTACTATGAGGGTGATGAAAAACTGGAACAGGTTGTGCAGAGGGGTGGTGGAGGCCCCATCACTGAAGCCATTCAAGGTCAGGCTTGATGGAGCTCTGAGCAACCTGATCTAGTTAAAGATGTTCCAGCTCACTGCAGGGGGGTTGGACTAAATGACCTTTAAAGGCCCCTTTCAACCCAGTGCATTCTATGATTCTATAAATGCCTTGATGGAAGAAAATGGTGCCTAACTGAAGAAAAAACATAAGAAAGCAAATCTCATGGGTTTGACAATGACCCTGTAAAACGTGTCAAGCAAAATAACCCTGGGATAGGAGAGTGTTTTAAGATGTACCTTGTTTTACTTCTGATTCTAGCCCAGGTACAACATCATGTCCCTAATCCTACCCCTTTCTTACTTCTCTATGAAGAGCATGTCCTGACAGCAGGTATGCCATCCCTGAATGGAATGACCAATACCCCTGCTTGCTTCTTTGCTCCCTCTACCTGCTCACTGGCATTTCCTTCTTCCATGAAGTGCTGAACATGTGAGTTTTGAAGCATTCTGCTGTGACCTGACACTGAGATCAATGAATGCTTGACACCAGCAGCAGCTGGCACTGGGTGAAGCTGGAGTTTTAAAACCCCTGCTGATATTTTCCTTGCCTATTTCCCAAATAAATTGCTTAACCCCTACAAATGTCTTTCTGATCTCTCTAATCCATGCAGTGACCTGGCTGGTCCTCAGTGAGATCTACCCTGCTGGGATAAGAGGAAGAGCCTTTGCCTTCTGCAACAGCTTTAACTGGGCTGCTAATTTACTGATCAGCCTCTCATTTCTGGACCTTATTGGTAAGTGGTTGTCCTATAGCCCTCCAGACTCCCACAGCTGGTCAGGGAAGGTGGCACCACAAGCTGTTCAGAGATTAAGTTGCATTTTGAACCCTGGGGACTTGACACTGAGGTGGGTGTGACCCCAATGCCTCCAAGAACAGAAAAAACAGGCACCAGCAACATTGGTCTGAGCCCCTCCACTGCCTGTTTCATACAAATTCAGCACATGTAGCATGGTGCTGCAGTATCAGGGAACTATGGAGTCTACAGCTTTCATGCTGATAGCTTTACAGTCTTTCTTGCTAGCAGAGCTCTCTGTTGAGAGACTCAGTGGCCACTGCTGGGCCCTGAAGCTTCGCTGCCTTCTCCTTCCCTGTGTGGTGCTCCTGGCAAAGCTACTTCTCCTTTGCTGATCCAGGCCAGCCCTTGCAGATAAGGAGCTCCCCTGCCCTTCTGAGGGTTCCTCAAAATAAAATGCCCCTGTCAGGCACCAGTGACCACAGTATCAACCAGTTTCCTTTGTGCCCCACAATGTGACCTACCTCCAACAGACCTTTCATGCTATTGAATCTCTCTGCAGATGCCATTGGTTTCTCTTGGATGTTTCTTCTCTATGGACTGATGGGGGTGATGGCTGTTGTATTCATTTACCTCTTTGTTCCTGAAACAAAAGGACAGTCCTTAGAGGAGATAGACCAGCAGTTCTCCAGGAAAAGGTATGTGTGCCATTGTACCAGTGTGAGTGGTGGTTTTGGGTGCTTCCCACCAGCATTGGGAGGTCTATAGTACTAGGCAGCTCAGGGCTGTTGTTAAGTCTGGTCAGTGCTGCTGAGGTTCTCTCAGGTTTGTGCAGGCTTATGGGATGGGGTGTGAGAGCTGCAGTGTTGTCCAGCACCATGTCACTATGCTGGGTGTTGTAATTGTGCTGCTGGAGAGCATTAGTGACACAAGGGAGAAAAAGAGCTAAAAATCAGGGCTTATGGGTGAGGGGAGGAGCACAGGACTAGAGCATGGCAGAGGCAGGTCAGGACAGTGAGGTCCTTAGGACTCAGGACGGATCCTTCTCTGGGGCAGGGGTGTTGATGCAATTCTGGCTGTGAAGGAGGTGGCAGAGTGAACCAGCACTGGAGCAGAAGGAGGTTGTACAGTCACAAGGCCATGATGCCAAGGGGAGGGAGCCCACACTCCACAGGAAGTGGCCAAGGAAGGGTAACTGCCCTAGATAAAGGCAAACCCCTGTGTAGGTCCTGTTTCCTGTGAGCAGCAGTTGGTGCAGCTGACCTCTCCATTGCCCCACAGGGTATGGGGAGGAAATGTGTTTAAGCAGCGACATGGAAGAGGAGCAAGCTGCACACATGCCCAGTATCAGAGAGTGGAGCACATCAACAGCACATGAAACCTATGACATGGCGACAGCATCATCCTGAGGAGAGGAACAGGCTGTGCCATCCAGACAGTTCTTTTCCTTGGCTTTAACTCATGACCTCCCCTGAGAGATGGTTCTCACCACAGTGCCTTAGATCTTGGGACATGACAATGGTTGTCCTTTGGGTCCTTGGAGGATCATAGGTCCCAGGCAGGGAAATATGTCCTTCCTTTGAAATCTGTTTCCATGTGTTGTATCTCCTGTCATTTAAGAGATTAATGTTTTTATATGTGAGAATTAAAGCACGACTTTTTCTGACAGTGCTTTCCATCTAGTTTTCTAGTTCTTTGAAACACTTGATGCTTTACAGAGGAGCAGTAGTGCAGGAGGAATGTGTCAAGCACTCAGCAGCATGCATTAATATTGTCACCCTTTGTAACATCTCTGTAGGAGCCTGAAGTCTGGGAAGGGAGCTAATGGGGATAAATGCCCTGTCTCAGGGGAGGAAGAATGACTGCTTCCTCACGGGCTTCTGTTTCCCATCATGTCCAGGCCCAGCAGCTCACCTGCCCCTTCACCCTAGGCCTGTGCTAAATGTTTGGTTGCTTGCTTTTGTACACAGGAGCTGCTTTGCCTTTGTGACCAGGGTTTGCATGCACAAAAATGCATGCGGTATTCTAGTACCTTCTGCAAGCTTTCTACGACTTAAAATCGTATGTTGATTATTTCACCCCTCCTCCTGACACACATAAACTATAAAATAACCACCTAACACCATACTCACCCTCCAAACTTTGTGAGAGAGGAGCTAGCATCCTGCTGAACAGCCAACCTTGCCCCTTTTGCACCTCTGTATGAGCTAAATCTCAAAGCCTGAGCTTTTCCACTGGAAAGGTAACTCTGCAGACCAGTGACTGCCACACTGAGCCACTTGGTTAGCACCACAGGGACAAATACAAAGAACATGTCACTCAAACCCCTATCTCAAAGAGAAGCCCACAAAACACTGGAAAATGAGCTGACTTTGGCTGTCCATGGCTGTTTGGTGTCTGCTGTGGGAGTGCTTTTCAGTCCTACTGAGTGATGGGGACACTTGTGACCTTCCTCACCCACCTCAGCCTCCCTGCCACCTCTGCTGCAGCTGGAATTTTGTGTTTCTGAAGTCTGTAGTGCACAGCAGATGCTGTCACCTCAAGGGACAGGAGGGCACCTGTAAAACAGAAGCCAAATGCTCTCTTCTGGAAAAAAAAAAAAAAAAAAAAAAAAAAAAGCCCACAAATACTGAGCTGTATCAGAGGTAACTGATTTTCTGGGAAAAAGCAACATAGGAATACCCTAGGAATTAAAGTCGGCCTCCAGGTTTACGGCTGCAGAGTGTGGACGTGGGTGGCCAGATCGTGCGTTCACCAGCTGATTCCTGTCCAAGGGGATGGGGATGAAGGGGGGGATTGCTTTGGTTGGGGATGGAGGCACCGCGAAAGGGTAGCAGAGCTCAGGAACAGTTTTTCTTCCCGGGCTGTGACTTTTTGCCGCCCGCCCCAGGAGGAACCTGGTCCCCAGCCCCGTGTCCCGGGGTTAGGGGGAGACGGACAAGAGGGGGTCGGGTCCCCGCTGCCGCCCCTCTCCCGCCGGAGTTGCACCGCGCCGGGCCCGCCGCCAGGGGACACCCCGGCACCGCCACAGCCACCTCAGCTCCGACCGAGCGACGGGTCCAGCCCGGTGTGGCAGCCTAAGGACACAGACAGATAGACGGACAGACCCAAATGTCAGCCCACCTCAGCCCTTGGACATAGCACCTTTAGCTGGGGGACCCCCATCCCGCAGAGAACGGAGGCTGCCCGTGAAAAAAAAACAACCATAGTTGTTTAAATTGTTTAAATGAGAAGTTGAAGGAACATCAGTGCATGTAGAAATTGGGATTTGTACTCCGTGTCAGGAGGATGTGGCCAGCATCCATGGGAAAGAGCAGCAGAGAAACAAATGATGCAGTTGCAGTAAATCAGGCAAGTTTGACCATGTGTTATACTGGCAGACACACTGGATCATTATTAAGCAACCTAGCAAGGGCAAATCTTAGAGGTGCTTCTGCCCTTATACTAGAAACTTAAAAAACTATGGTAATGCCAGGCTCTCCTATCACCTATAACCTCAGTACCCACATTTCTTGAGATGAGTAAAATCCCTGGTTCCAAAAGGAAAAATGTGGAGCCAGGACTGTGTTACTGAGCCTTAATCAGCTTAAAGGTAATGATCAGGAAACAAAAAATGAGATTAGAGAAACCAGTCAGCCCAGTGATCCATCAGGAAGAAAACAAAGTGGGTTTGGATACAGTAATGAGTCTCCTGGAAGCAGGAACAAGGGCTGCTGCTCTGGGTTAGGTGGGGAGCACTGCACAGGACCTGCTTCACAAGGTGTTTGTGGGAGAGCTGTTCTCTGCTAGTGACCACAAAACAACCAATTTAATGCTGTAGTGGGAGAGAGCACACCAAATAAATCCAGTGTGTGGCTCTATAATTTCAAGAAAGGGAACTATGAAAAAAGAAGGTGATTAGTCAATAACAACAAAACCAAAAGGAACAGACAGAGAGCAAGGAGCCTGCAGGCAGTCTGGAGGCGATTAAAAAAATGCTCTGTTAAAGCCCAAGTATAACATGTGCCAGAACTCAAAAAGAACTAAGAAGTCCTAAAAAACACCCTGCTTGAGTCATTGCTAAGGTTAAGGAGGTATCACAGGGAGAAGGTCAGCATTTTAGAAGCAGAAAGGTTTCCCACATGAGGAGAAAAGGAAAACCCATAAAACATAGCAAGCAAAGTGTAGACAGAAAATTAAAAGATCTAAAAAAGAGCACAAAGATCTCCTTGCGAAGAACTTTTTAAAAAAGTTTCTTTAAATAGACCAGAAGAAAGAAGCCAGCTAGGGAACCATTGCTCACACAGGCACAACTGTGCATTGGTCTCCTCTGCTGGAGGTGTTTGGGAGATATTCTTTGAAGCTCCAAAGTCAGAGGAACTATAGCAATGTGACAGAGAATGTGCAGGTTGCTAGTGTAGCTCCCAGCTACAAACCTTCCTCTGGAAGGGGACCCTGGGAGCTGCAGGGGTGGGTGTCACCTTTGTCCCCACTGGGGTGGTTAGGTCTGCACCAGCAGCAAGCACAGGGGCAGGCAGGCAGGTAGGAAAGAGCCAGCAGACAAAACTACAGAAGAGAGAAAGCCTTCCTTGCCAACATACTGGGACTCCAGGAAAATACCAGTATGCACCTGGATAAGGAGAAACCAACAGAAAGAACCGATGGATATTTTCTAAAAATCATGGCAAAATAATTTTTAAAAAATTACATTACTGTGGAGTTGAAATAATGGTCCCCTTATGGACTGAAACCTAGTTAAAAGATATTCCTACCTTGCAGGTAGCTAAGTGCAGGGTTTAACAGGCAGTTTTTGAGGGCAAATCAGATGCAGCGATGGGTTTGCCGAAGAATCTGCTAGGTCTGGTTTCATTCAACATCTTAATTTATGGCATTGGGAAGGGAATGGACAGCAAAATCTCCAGGTTTATGGCTGATGCTAAGCTCTTTCGGTAAATAAAATGTTTTGGAAATGATAAAGGGTTCCAGAAGAACCTTGCAAAACTGAGCAAGGGGGCAAAAAGGGCAGCAGAGATGCACGTGTCCAGGGAAAGCTGCAGGCTGGTGCCAGAGGCTGTTGGAAGCTGTCGGGGGTTAGCATGGCTTAAAGGAGTCCTCAGATGGGCTCCCTCCATCATCATCTATCTGGACAAATGTGTCCCCACTCTAATTTTGTGACCCATTAGTGTAGCAACAGGCTGTTTCTCTTTTTCTCTCCCCTGAGGCTGAGACCTCATAAGACCAGAGGATACAGAAATGCTTGAGGCAGTGATAAATCTTCTTTAGTGGGCTTTTATTTCCTTTTCTTTCACAATATTTTCTTTAGTTTCCTAGCCAAATTTTTTCTAAGGAAAGATTTCTGACTTCCTTTGAGCCACAGCTCAACATCTGTCCACATTGGGGGCTGAAGTAATACACTGTTAAGGGGTTTTGATGTCAAGCCCAAAACCCCACCAGGGATTTATGCAGCTCTCCCCTTTCCTCCCTCCTCCTCTTCAAACAGCCTTTCATTTGCTCTCACTAATTGTGCTGTCATGCCTTTCTTTTTTCCCCTGGTTGTGCAGACAGCCTTTCATGCAGACAGGTTTCGGTGACAGATGCCTGTGCCATGAGCTTTCCGAGGAGGAGGAGGAGGAGGAGGAGGAGGGTTGCACTCAGAGCGTGCGCAGCCTCTGAGCGTGCTGAGCGGCGCTGAAATGATCCAGGCACCCATCCAGCTCGGGGACGGATTAGGCAGTGGCTTCCCTGGCCCTCTCCCTACCCCCGAGGAGCTGCTGGATAATCGCTGCCGGTCGAGGGAGAACCCCGCCAGCCCCAGCCCACCCACAGACAGCACTTGCTCCTCTAAGTGGGCAGGAAAAGATTAGCTGAGCCTCTCTTGGAAAAGTGGAAGGGGAGAGTCCTCAGGGGGATATGAGCTGGGAGGCTGTGTCCCAGAGGAGGTGGGTGTGGGCCAGGACAGGGGGGATTGCATGGGATTGAACAGAGCTGCTCTGGGCTGTGTGACCCCTTCCACCAGCATACACAGGCAGAGTCCTCAGTGGCAGTGAAGACTGTTGTTTTCAACGACTTGCACAAAATTGTGGAGCAGGGATTGACCCTGGGGGTCAAATCAAACAGCCTGCTCAAATGGAAACCTGCTCTCAGGCCTGGTCAACAGAAGAAGAAGAATGGCACTTTTGAGCAGCTACCAGATCTGAAGGCACCTGTGACACCACCATAACCTAATCTTGGAGAAACTCAAAGCTTGAATTTGCTCAAAGTTGTGTTTTTGCCCAGGAAAGACTTTGTTGTTGGAAGGAAGACTGGGATACAGCAAGCGGGGCAATGCACATCTCAAGTTCACAGATGATCCTTACCCTGCTACAGCTGTTTTTGAGCTCTTAGAGAATAGGGAGCAGAGTGAGGAGCTAACCTAGCTCACAAAGTGCTCCTCAGAGGGGGCTGGGTGCCCAGTTTGGGGAACTCTGCTGCCCCTTCCCCACAGGGTCCCTGTCACAGCAGCCCCACACCCCCTCTGCACCCTGTGGCAGCCCTGTGCCCCTCCTGGTGCTCATGTGGGTCCCCATCTCCTCCCTGTTGTAAAAGACAGAATTGCAAGAGCCACTGCCCTGGCATCTGTACTATGTCTCAGCTAGAGAGGGACATGAACTAGATTTTTACCCCCTTTTTATCTGATTATAATTTTTTCTTGTGTTTTAAATGCCTGCCTGCAAAGATTTCCAAGAGAGCTAGAGAACCATTTTATCTACCCCAGGGTCTGCAGACCTCCACAGAGATGGGCTGAGAGGTGGCAGGGTCAGGGGCACCCAACATGGAACTGCAGCAGCTTTTAAGTTATAGCACCCTATCAGTGCAGACTTTTAAAAAGCTTTGACAAGCCCCTGCCTGCCACCCCTTTAACATGCCCTTTTTTGGTGTGCCATGGTCAAAATTTCAAAAGTGTAAGAAATAAGTACAAACCTTGGCTTGTTACTGCTGATCTAGACTGACTTCAGCAACAAGACTGCATGCAGGTGAAGTTTGAAGGGCAGCATGTGCTATCACCAAAGTCTTCAAGCTCCAGCCATGGTACCATGATGTAGCTGGCAGACTGAAAACAGAGGAAGATGTCAGTCCCTGCAGAAAATCCTCCCACAATGCAGCAGAAGTGTGGGATGGGGTCCATGTCCCTCTCATGCCCATGAAGGCAGTAAGCCCAAGGACTGGATCCCGCTTAGTCTCTGCTTGGGGCAATACAGGGCTGGATGAAAGGAGCCAGGATCCATGAAATATGATAACTGGAAAAAATACAAACCAGAAGATGGGCTCTTTAATGCACTACAGATCCAGCAAAACAACCAGAGCCAAACAAAAAAACCAAAAAATACAAAAAAAAACAGAGCCAAAACATTCCTCGTATAGGAACAAGGATAACAGCTCAACCCCACAGGGAACCTGGAAAGAGAAGGTTGTGTTGAGATGTGCTTTGTCAGCTCATGTGTCTCCAGATGCTGCGTGGATAGACTACAATCCAGTGGGGGCTTCCTCCTTTCTGTGCATCTCTTCCATCCTCTTTGAAGTCCTCTTTCCTGCACAAACACCTTCAAGCTCCCCATTTTTGGTGTCTATGTTCTTTCTGCTCTGCCTGGCCTTCTTGCTACTGCTTCTGCCTCTGGTCTCAGCTCCCCTCAGCTCTGAGGTCTTTCCCCTGAATATTGAATTAGTAGAAGGAGAATTGCTGTTGCTTTTAAATCATAGAAGTAAGGCAGGATCAGAAATTTATAGACTGGTCAGCCTCACCTCCATCCCTGGAAAGGTGATGGAACAACTTGTTCTTGTCACTATCTCCAGGCATATCAAGGACATGGGGGTCATCAAGAGCAGTCAGCATGGTTTTATCAAGGGTAAATCATGTTTGACTAACCTCATAGCCTTCTATGAGGAAATTACTAGGTGGATAGATGATGGAAGAGCGGTAGATGTGGTTTATCTTGATTTCAGTAAAGCATTTGACACCGTCTCTCACAGCATCCTTGTAGATAAGTTGACCAAGTATGGGTTTGGTGATCAGGTAGTGAGGTGGATCAGGAACTGGTTGAAAGGAAGGAGTCAGAGAGTTGTAGTCAATGGGGCAGAATCTGGTTGGAGGTGTGTGACTAGTGGAGTCCCTCAGGGGTCGGTACTGGGACCAGTGTTGTTCAGTATCTTCATCAACGACTTGGATGAGGGTATAGAGTGTACCCTCAGCAAGTTTGCTGATGACACTAAGCTGGGAGGAGTGGCTGACACACCAGAAGGCTGTGCTGCCATTCAGAGAGACTTAGACAGGCTGGAGAGTTGGGCAGAGAGAAACATGATGAAGTTCAACAAGGGGAAGTGTAGAGTTTTGCATTTGGGGAAGAACAACACAGTGTCCCAGTATAGGTTGGGGGCTGACCTGCTGGAGAGCAGTGTAGGTGAAAGAGACCTGGGGGTCCTGGTAGACAAGAGGATGACCATGAGCCAGCAATGTGCCCTTGTGGCCAAGAAGGCCAATGGCATCCTGGGGTGCATTAGAAAGGGTGTGGTTAGTAGGTCAAGAGAGGTTCTCCTCCCCCTCTATTCTGCATTGGTGAGGCCGCACCTGGAGTATTGTGTCCAGTCCTGGTCCCCTCAGTTCAAGAAGGACAGGGAAGTGCTTGAAAGAGTCCAGAGCAGAGCTACTAAGATGATTAAGGGAGTGGAACATCTCCCTTATGAGGAAAGGCTGAGGGAGCTGGGTCTCTTTAGTTTGGAGAAAAGGAGACTGAGGGGTGACCTCATCAATGTTTTCAAATATGTAAGGAGTGAGTGTCAGGGAGATGGAGTTAGGCTTTTCTCAGTGATGACCAGTGATAGGACAAGGGGTAATGGATGTAAATTGGAGCACAGGAGGTTCAAGTTGAATATTCGAAAAAATTTTTTTACTGTAAGGGTGACAGAGCCCTGGAACAGGCTGCCCAGGGGGGTCGTGGAGTCTCCCTCACTGGAGACATTCAAAACCTGCTTGGACACGTTCATGCACGATGTACTCTAGGTGGCCCTGCTCTGGCAGGGGGGGTTGGACTAGATGATCTTTCGAGGTCCCTTCTAACCCCTAGGATTCTATGATTCTATGATTCTAATGGTTTGCAGAATGACTTGCTATGACAGGTCATCCACCCAGACCAGCCTGTTGTCCATATGGAGACAAGACACCTTGGGCTGGGCTGGGAGTGAGACCTCAGGTGCAGTACTGGGCAATGCAGGGACCTCTGCTCTGCTTCCAGACCTACCAGGACAAATTTAGTTTCTGGATAAGCAGAAATTGCATAATTACCTTTACTGTGGAGACTTTCCAGTTGTCTCCAGGTACTTTTGAGCTTCTGAGCTAAGCTCACTCCACTGGGAATCATTTTCTCCTCGCCACAGCGGCAGAAGCTGCAAGGAGCTGGCAATTGTCAGCAGCCATTTCCCCTTGGAAAAGTCCTCTGTCAGGGTCTGGGAGAAATCATCATGCTCAGGCTCCACAGTTCCATCCTGACAATCCTGGCACCACACCCATGGCTGTATCTGTGCTCATAGGCAGCTCCTGGGGGTAACAACCATCCTTTTGTTCTCACTCAAGCTCACAGCTGAGTCCTGGAGCATGATGTGACCTCCTGCAGCAACACAAATAGAAATTTCACTACTATGACTATTAATAGTGTTTCTATTCCTGCTGCCATTATGATTGCTTTTGCTACTATTAATAATAATATTTACATATGCAAAACCACAGATGCAAAACAGATGGTTTGGTTGGGACCTCTGAAAAAAAACTTGTCTCTGCCACATATATTTATGACAAAGACAGAGGATTAACCACACAGAGTGCCATATAGAGAACAAATAGATGGGGAAAGAGAATGAAATAATTCCTTCCATACTCCCAACTGAGGCCAAAACTCATCCATTCCCTTTCTGCTTCTCTCTTTTCTAGCATTTGAGACTCTTTTCCAATACCAGGTCAGGGATGGTTTTCATATTTGTTCAGACTTGTCTAATTTTATTTTCCAGTTCAGCTATTTTTTCAGATGCAGCTTTTCCTGATGGGTGGAAAATACAAAAGGAATCTCTCATCTGCTCCCTGCAAGCTTTTTCCTGACCGCTGGGAAGCTCAGGCACTATTCCAGGCCTGGGGTAAACCTTGCCTTGTGGAGAAAACTTGATCTTTGTTTGCCAAGTTCACACGTCTGGGAATAATTTAATCTAAGAGGAAAAGTAAAAGTGAGAAAGACTACCAGCATCCCTGAGCTCATCACGTTCCCTTCACCACACAGCCCTGTCTGGGAGGACAGCTGTGGCCACGCAAGATGAATGGCCATATCTCCACAACTGGCCAGTACTGTAAAGCAAGGAAGGGGCAGGGCAGGACTTTTGGCAGTTTCACCCAGGCTTGTTTCACAGAAACAGAAAAGAGTGAAGCAACTGCCAGCAGCACAGCATCCCCCCTGCATTAGCCAGTGGTTGCTGTAGGGCTGGGCTCTCACAGGGCCACAAACAGTGGCAGAGAGCAGAGGGCCTTGGCTTAAGCATCCAGCTTGCTCTTTGCTCCTGATTTTCCCACAAGTATAAGGAGAAGCAGAAGCACAAGACTGAAACCAAGATCTCTCTTTCCCTGCATTGTTAAGTCACTTTGTGCTGTAGTTCTGCTAGAGTCCCACCAGTATGAACAGCTTCTCTGGAAGCACACTTTGGTCCCCTGTCCATATATTTATGGTTGTGTGACCACCAGAGGCCCCCTTGCACTCATGGGTGTCATGTTTGTGGCCAACAGGACTCCCCAGCCCTTTTCTGCTGACAAACACTTTCAGGGACACCTTGATCTCCTGGAGCAGCTCCAGGCCTTGCTGCTCCTTCCACAAACAGGAGGAAAAGGAGGAGGGGGAGAAAGGGTCTATATGCTCCATCACAGCACAGCAGTGAGCAGAGAAAGCCACTGGACAGGATGTTAACGAGTGCAGTGTAGCATCCCCAAGCACTAATGAGTAATAAAGTGCCCCACAAACTAAAGAGCCCCCAAGTGCTACTGAGGACTAAGTAGTCCCCAAATACTCACATCTCTCTCAGGTCAAATTCCACTCTTTAAACCAATCCCCATTACATTTTACACATCAGGCTGTAGAAAGTCTCAGAGGGGCTGTTAGGGTCTATTGTAGGGGAATAAAGCAAGTGTCAAAAAGACTTTTAATGCCCAGTTAAAAATGGCAAAAATACAGCCTGCAGTTACCTGATAAGCTGCAAGGTCTCCACTGGGAGAAATATTTTGGTTTTTAAATTGTCTTGACTCTTGCACACTTATAAGAGGTTGGCCTTACCTCTGAAGCTTTGTCAGGTACATTAAAACAATATTAAAAGCCTTTTGTTCCATAAAGACTTATAATGCTAGTTGGTTGGGCTGGGTTGTTTGGTTTTTATTTTCCTTAAAACAGATCAGTAACTATTGAAAATATCAAAGCACTGCAGATCTCTGTCTGCTTTACAGCACCAATACTTGTCCCACTACAGCAGCTGTCTCGTCACTGCTGTCCCCACTGTGCAGGCATGAGAACCAAAATCCTCAGGGGGAATGACACGTCCAGGGAGACACAACAGGGCAGTGCCAGAGCTAGGGGACATGGCCCAAGTCCCATGTCCATGAAGTCTGCTCATTGCAAGAAAAAAAACAATGCTGCCCTCTCTTGGTGCAAATTACCCTCTTACCCTTTACAGGGAAGCCTGAGAGACTGCAGCCATTTACCCTTTTTGTACCCATTTACCCAATTAACCCTTTTTGTGAACAGCTCCATAATGGACTAGGCCTGGAAAATGGTGTCCTTCAACATGGCTCTGTTTGTGTTTTTATGTAGATATTTGGACATCAAAAAGTTAGATATTAGAACAGTCTCAGAGTGTCAACAACCAAGAAACCCAGGGCTTAAGCTGTAACAAGGTTTTCCTTACCACCCCACGTTGTTCCTCTGTGAAGCAGAGGCTGCCCAGGCCCATAGAGCTGTTCTGCTGCTGCCCTGGGCTTTGGGAAGTGTGTTTGCATAGCAGCAAGTGAGGCCAACACACAAAATTAATGGCAATTGAAGTTCTGTGAGTCTTGACTGTGAAGAATGCAGCATTTAAAACAAACTTAAAGCTTCCATATTGCAAAACCTATTAGCTGCTTTACCATTTTTGCAGTCATGCCAGTGCACTCACACTGTAGCTTTTACCAAAGCATGACAGCTCATTTGTTTAGCTTGGGCCAGGCTTAAAGTTCTGATGAAGCCTAATCTTGTGACTTCTATTTACTTTGGCCAGGGATGCTTTTTTGCACAGACGACTTCCTATCCTTCCTAATCTTTCCCGCAGGAAAGGAGCTGGGAGTTATGAGTTGGGGGAGGAAGGCAAAGCCAACCAGACACACAGTGAAAGAGAAATAAGAGCTGCACACGTTGGTGAAGCAGGCCAGGTTCAGGGATCCTGTCTGTTAAGGGAAGGAATTAAAGGGGGAGTCAGCACCTCTGCTGTCATCATTTGAGATGTGTCAAATCCATCATCGTTTCTCTGGAATTTTACCTATCTGGAAACATGGATGATTGCAACTGCAACAACTTCACAGCTCAAGGATGGAAACGTCACTGCTTGTCTCATGTGTTAAACCTCCCATTGGAACAGAGAAGAATTTTGTTAGTATGAACCCCTGACAACCCCTTGGGACTTGACACTGAAGGCCACTGCCCACAGGTCCTGTCTGTCAGTCCCCTCCAGAGCAATCTGGCTACAGCACCAATGCAAAACACTTGGGAAAGAAGCTCCTCTCTCCTGTGTGACAACAGAGGGAGCATGGGCTCTTCTGCAGGCAGCCCAGTTTGGTGCCAACAATTAGATAATATGAACTCCTTTGCTCCTTACCTCCATTTCTAAAGGCTAAAACTAACTCGAGAGAAACACATGTAAACACCAGTCTGGGAATCATGCTTTTACCATCCCTCTAAAATCTGCCTCTTTGCATTCCCTACAACCACAGGAATTTGTTCCAGCCTTTGCTTCTGCTTTAACACGCAGGCCAATGCCAAGGTCTACAGAGAAACAGTACAGGGACCCTTCTGGTGTAATTACAGCTTGAGTGACACACAGGAAATACCCAGCCTCCCCCTTGGCCTCACCTTTGATTTACTTCACAACTCCCAAACAGCAGCTATAAGATTAAAGACAGAAAAAAAGGAGATACAAGCCCAGTGCACACAGTCTGGTTGTTTTCTAAGAGAGAGCCAGGACCCTGTGATGGCATTTACCTGGCTCTGGAGGCACAAGTCACAGGGGACACAACATCATTTTGACACTGGAAGCCAGATGGCTAAAGTACCAAACTGCTTTCTAAAAATGTCTCACTTGCCATGTTTTGAAGGAACATGGTAAGCAGAAACCTACCTTTGAAATGCAGAGTGAGACACCATGCACTGTGCTGGCACAAGAAGTGCTGTTGAGCTTCCAAAAATCCCCACTTTTCCTATTTATATTCAGAACTAGGGCTCCAAATTCACAAAACTATAGGACAGTGAGCATTTTCACAAGACAAAAGACCAGTCAGGTTTGGACTGTTTGATATCTTGGGTTTGACCAAATCCCATGAGTTGAAATAAAAAAAATCTGAGCAACTGGAAATATTCCTGTTTCATTCTCATGGAAGAGAAAGTGCTTAAAAGCATTCTAAGGTTAATAGGAACGTGATGAAAGAAGCATTTCTGCAGTGTTCTGAGTAAACACCTCCTTTGAATGCATTTTCCAAGCATTAGAGTGGTGAAATTTGGGACAGAGTTCAAATCTCTCTCAAATTTCTGGAAAGCAAGTGGTGAGGCAGCCATCTATTGCACTGCAGCAGAAATGCTGCAGATTGTGGATCAAGGGTTCTGCAGTGGCTGAGCTGGGGCTACCAGGTGGTAGCACCCACTGCTGGGGAGACAGAGCACCCATATTTACTCTGATAAAAAAACCTGAAACCCAGCCTGGCCACCCAAAAGCTGCATGCACTGCCCATGTGCACTGCCCACAGGGATTTGTCCCTTTCCAAAGGTGACTGGCACTTTTTGCCTTCGAGGGGAAAACTGTCATCCTAAAGCTTCCCTAATTAACCAGTGAGGGACTGTGGGAGCGTGCTGCACCTCTAGTTCCCATCTAACCATCTGGGGTTGTGGAAACACTGAATTTGATCAGTAGCAGGTGGATTTTCTTCTTGGTGTAAACCAGCACATCCCAGATGTTCTTTGCAAACCCAGAGGTGCCCTGAAGCATTGTGGGGTGCCCCATGGCAGCTCAGAAACCATTAATTATTAAATAAGTGACAGCAATGAGCATCCTTTACCACCAGTGTGTACCTGCTCTGAAGGGGCTGGGATTTGCAGAGGGGGTCACAGCAGTTGTAGGTGATCATCAGGTGCTTTCCTTCCCTGCTCCAGGTACCCAGCCTGCATGTGCAGCATCTGTGAGCACAGGGAAGAGTTGGTAATGCAGTTACAGACCTACCTTGGTGATTAATTGGTATCACCAATTTTTTACATAAGAGAAACTCTCCCGCATCATAAATAGTTGAATAACTATTATTTAGTTATTATTCTGGGTTTTGCTGTTTATAAATTCTTACATTGGACCAAGGTCATTGCAAAGATTTAAATAAGATTATCAAACCCACTAGCAATTTTAGGAGAAAGCCTGTAAAGATCATTGTTTTTAAAACTCCTTAAGAGCAGCTTGATGTGCACCTTGCATTTAGTTTTATAATAACTGTTTTGCAAGCCTACCTCTCAGTGAGACTGCAGTCAGTGACAATAAACCTTAAAAAACCTTCAGCATAGATATACATTACAAACCTGATGGCTCCAGCACAGTTTTATGCAGAAGACAAAAAAGGCTTGTGGGTGATCTGCTCAAGAAGGATCTTACAGTGGGAGCTACATTCTACCACCGTGTAGTGCTCTTGTAAGGCATTAATTTTTAAATGACCCTACCAAAAATTAATGCTGATCCCCTTATTGTCGTGGCTCCTGTCCTCTCTGCTCTGGTGCTGCCCTGCCTGTGCTTAAGCCCAGAGCTGAGCGCACAGCAGATCAAATCAACTGCACCCTCCCACCCACGGGTGTTGGTGAGTAAGCTCCTCCTGACCCCTCACCTCTCTGCCATGGGAAAATGTTGGGAGACTCAGTTTCCCGTTTGCAGGAACAAACAGCAGCGGTTTTACATCTCAAGAAAACATGACATTAATGAGCACCCTTCATCACATAAGCTACACTTTGCAGTGTCGTTAAGCAGTTATGCAAACGCCAAGCTACCCCAGCAGGGTTCTCAAGATTCATCAGACTGAGGAAATAAGACAGAAGTTTTGCATTTCTATTGACTTAGTTTTAGTCTCACAGAAGGCACTGGGAAGAACGGATGGAAAGAAAGGCTCTGGTGATGGACTGATCAAGCTGAGTCAGAGAGAAGCAATCAGAGCAAAGCAAAGCAAACAAGAAGCTGCCCGCAGGCAGCCCGGGCCGGGGCTGCGCTCGCCTTCCTGTTTGTGTTTACCAGGACACTGCTCCTGCCACCAGCCGCATTGTGCTTGGGGGGAGCAGCAGCTCCAGTGATGGATGGCTTCTGGGGAGATCTTTTGTACCTGCCAACAGGGCTGAGCAATAAACAGCCCAAGGCAGCATCTACTTCATTTCCTTAGCACGCAAGCACACCGTGCCCAGCTTTCAAATCACACACAGGAGCCAGCTTGCAGCTGCAAGGCGTTCGTGTGCCCAGACAATTACGAACCAGCAAGTTCCTGCAGCTCCCTCTGCCTCAGGAGGGAGGGGTGATACACAGAGCTGAAAGCCAAAAAGAGAAAGCAATGGGTGCTTCATCAGTTACCTGCGTGTGGCTCAGTGACCAGTTGCCTGTACAGGGTGCATGTGTAAAATTACAAACCTCACCTTGCAGTTTAGCAATGTTCCATACTTGTACTTAGGAAGCCGTGTTGATGCTCTGACATGGGATCACCTCTGAGAGCCACTAGCCAGTCTTCTAGGCCCAAGGTGTCAACACTGAGCACCACTGGAGCTGGCAGAGTCCCCATGGGCCTGGCAGCACCTCACAGCTTCAGCAGCTCTGTATCACAGCAGGAAGACAAAAGGCATTTAGGTTAGCTGCATTTCAGCCTTCATTACCAAACCATCTTAATCCAGGGAAGGGAAAAGTCAATGTACCCCCTGATCTGGGCATCCACAGCCATCTCTCCTCTGAGAACCTGCTCAGACAAGCAAACCCTTTACAGTCAGTATCCAGCCTGTAGCCAGCACTGTTGGCTCTTTGCAGGACCCCATAATCCTTAATTTAGCACTGACCTTGGCCTGCCTAGCATCCAGCAGAGAGCCAAGGTGTGTGACCTCAGCCTGTCCTGACCCCTCACAGCCCCTCGACTCTTGCCCGTCGGCGGTGGGAGCTCCCTGCACCCAGCAGCTCCAGCCCCTGGCCCTGAGCACTCCCAACTTGCCAGCGTGTTCAGAGAGCAGAACGTGTCATACTTCTAAAGAGTGACAAATTACCAGGAAGGGCTCCCCCCGCACCCCAGCTCTGCTCTGCACTGGCAAATTCCCCCGTGCCACATTAACAGCTAATAAAACAATAGAGCTTTTAGTGGGGGACTTCAAAGGGATCTCGGGCAGATGAATGAATTTAGCATTTCTTCACTTACTGTCAGCACAGGGGGGGGAGAGAAGGGCAGGCTGAGGTCGAGGGCTTCAGCAGGCAGCGGCAAACAAATACAGGCTGGTATTTGGGCTACTGCAGAAAAATGAGTGGTAAATCAGCCAAGCTGTTAGTAAGTACCAGGTTTTTCTTCTTCTTTACCAGTGCTCATTTGCTTCAGCTGCCCTATTTTCCTTTTCCCATGCTACATGATCACTAAAAAGACAACATCAAAATTAAAAAAATAAAAACAAGAAAAAAATAGTAACACCTAAATAGGCAAGGTCACCAGCAGCTCCTTACAGAGTGGAGAATCTTTAGGCAGCCTGGCCCGAACTCAAGCAAACGTAATTATTTTCAGATCGAGCAACACAATTGTAATTGGTAAATGTGCCTTGAAGTCCTGCAGCTAATTTACAACTATGTGTCCATCTGCAAAATGTTTTCTGCAAACCATTAGCTCATTGTCATGTGTAGTCACAATAAACATCTGTATGATTTAAGCTTTGAATTGTGCAACCAAGAGTGGATTGATACTACTTAAAAGGTATTTCCCTTTCAGGAGCTGGAGAAGGAAATATGAGACAGCAGGAAAACTAGAAAGAACAGTATTTGCCTCCGTTAGCATAGCTCAGATCATGCTTCCTCGGCTACCTAAAGAGCCTTCAGCAGCTTACTCCCAAGTGTAGAGAAACAGAGAGCTGACCAACATAAATTGCACCTCCAATGGAGATGCTTCATAGTGGAGAAGACCAAGTTTCACAGCTCCCACCAGCAAGGTTGTCCCAGCCAAATCTTCACCAGAGATGGAGCCCATGCAGCACTGTCGATGGGATTTGAGATGGAAGAGATCTTTAACAGATGAAGCATCATTTTATAAAACTGCCACAAGCAACATGGCTTAGTTGCTTTCTTATATTTCTCCATATTCTGACAGGGTCTTTTTAAGTCATAGCCTTTACTCCCACACAGCATCTGAGGAAAAATAAAAAGTCTCCAATTCCAATTGTTCTATGCATGTGGGGTTTTTATCCTTATGTAGTACATGATACCCCAAACAAAAGGAATTAATTATCCTAGTGTTTAGAGTCAGCGTGTTTTAGTCTCTTTAATACCATCACCTATATTCTACACCATTTCCAAGTCCACCCCAAATGGCTTGCTCTGGAAAACAGCTTTAAAGTTTGCAAACATTTATGTCGCATTCACATCAGATGCCAAATTTTCAAAGCATTCTCTGCTTGGCTGTCCTTACAAAACACTTCTGCAAAGGACACTTCCCAAGCCTTCACTGCCACTGTGCAGTGACAGCATTTGCATGCAGGCAGCTCAAAAGCAGTGGCCTCACAAGTGGGGAGGGAAACAGCCTCCTGATAACTGAGCTGACAACTTCTAGGTTCTCTAAAACCAGACCCTTCCAAGAATGCCCTTTGTTCAGCAGTTGCTCCATTCAGTCTGTCTCCCTCTTTGCTTGTAATTTATTCCTCCTAAAAGTCTTGCCCTAGGCTAGTAGAAAATTAAAACAAGGAGCCAGATTTTCAGGGGTTTTTTTCCTCACTTTTGCTCTTTCATCAAGAACAGTGAAAATTTGGCACAGTTGAATATTTTGTTCAGCTCTTTCTTTCAGTCTTTGAAGTCCCCTAAAGCTTTAGTGGGAGTCCAGGCTTCTACTCACATCTGCTTTCCATGAAGCCATTTACTGCACTTTATTTGTGCCATATTTGATTTTTCAGGACAGGGACAGAACTAACGAAGCATTTACATTCCTGGGAAAGTGGCATATATACAACTACCACATTACTCTGATAGAAACAAACTACAAATGACATACTCCAAGTTCTCAAGCAAGCAGCCATGTTGCACTATGGGCACCAAAGGGTCCAGTACTTTTTTTAGGTGCTCTAGCACCTAAAGAAAATGAAGGAAAGAGTCTTATAAAAGGGGGAGCTGGAATGAAAGCTTAATGAAAACAAATTGTTGTTTAACAGAAGCTGCATCAGAGACAGTATCAATGACACAGAGCACTGTCAACAAGATAATGGCATCATGCTGCTAACTAACTGCTAAGGCATTTCTTTTACAAGCAGAAGACTAATCCCATGACAATGCTCCATTCCAAGGACTTCATTTCTATCAGAGTAGGGAGACTGTGTTGACTGAATCTCTATCAGAGAGATCCTGGTGAACTATAGGGACTACTGATTATCCTACTGTTTTCTATTTCATATTTCTCTCTTTAGTAATAATATAAAAAACAAAATTGAACAAAACAAACACACACAAAACCAACAAAAAACCCCAAACCAAAAAAACCTTAAGAAAGGTTTGTCCAGTTCTTATACTGAAAATGTTATGGAGATTGTTTAAGGACTGGGATGATACAGTAGCAACTGAGAAAAATATGCCTTGGAGGAGTCTACATCAAGAGCCCAGCAAAGCTAGTTCATCATTTGGTTTTCCAGGGTCTCCTCCCTTCTTTCTGATAGACCTGGTTTCTGCTTCTCCATGTCTTTCCATGCAAACAATTTTCAAATCTGGAGGGTATTGCAATAACCCGCATTCCAGTCCCCAAAAGATGTCCCCATGTGTCTCAGGTTACAAGAGGTATCACAGACCTATACAAAACCTTCACTAGTGTATTGTATTTTTGCTGCCAAATTGCACATCCCTTAAAGAAATAGCGATGTGAATCAGCTGTTTAAAAATTGTGCAGAGTTCCCTGAGCAGGGGATTGGGTGTCCCAGCAATGTTCAGGTCTCCCCTGTCCACAGAGCCCTGGTTCCTGCTGGGAATCACTGGGACAGGGGCTGCAGAGGATGTCAGGAGGGAGGGGGGCCAAGAAAGTGATGCTTTTTCCTGCTCTTCTACTGATTTGAATTATTTTGTGGTGGCAAAAACTAGGAGAGGAAAAAAACCCAAATAACACAGCACCATGTTAAAAAAAAAAAAGCACAATTTAAAAAAAAGGAGCTGTGCCAGGTAAAACTCCTCTGCTTTGTTGTTATAAGAGTCCCCAGTATTGATAATTTCTCCTAGTTGCTGGTTTGTAAATTACTTCTGAGTAGAAAATTCAATTACATGGGCCAAGTCAACAATAATGTTTTTCCTGGCAATGGTTCATTTTGCCAGTGGAAACATTTTTCCCCCTTCTTTTCTGGATTCAGCTCTGCAAAGTTGCTAAATTATTCCAGATCTCTGGTCTGATGTGATCATAAATATCCTGATTGTATTCCACTGATTGACAGACTGGGAATGGATTAAGTGGGGATTACAGACTGGAATGATCAAAATGTGCTTTCATGGTCAGTAACTCTGCAATAAGTCATAGTTCCAATGTACATTAACTATGTAATCTAATTAACACGGCTGTTTATATATTTAATATTACTCTTAAAACTTTTTAATAAAAGAGGTTTTAAGGAGAATTATATGTTGTTTAAAGTGAAAGAACCTGTTCCTTGAATGCACGGTAGTTTGGGGGTTGCCCTGTTGTTAAGATGACCAATAAAACTATCTCTTACTCTTAAAATGTGATTTGAGCAATATAATGGGCCTAAACCTGCTCTCACTGATAAGTGGGTAAACTCAGGTTTTCCCTTTTACTTAAAGTTACCTTGGGTTAGCATTTTAGTAACTTAGGGCAGAGTTTACTTCATTAGGATTAAAAACCTACTTTTTTTAATAAGCTGAGACTATTAAATCCATACAGGCACATAACCAAAAGCATCTGAATTTTCTGAGCTCCTCAGCACTCACAGGTCTCCAGGCTGTCATTATTTACTGAGTAGGAGCAGCAGGAATTGGTCTTACGGGTACAAGCCTCAGATGTTTTACTGCACAGGTTCACATACACACAATACACACCTAATGATATCAAACCAAATTAAACAATTCATCAAGGCAAAGCTCCAAACTACAGCAATGTGTTCAGCAGCTGCACTTGCAAATATAAATGAGCTTGCTCTTTGATTCCAAGGTCAAGGAATTACAGGGGAGACGTTATGTAAAAACTGAAATGGAAAAGGAGTAACTGTTCCACAGAACTGTGAGTTCTCTGATATCTCCAGTCCATCCAGCCTTGAAGTCAGCCTCTCAGTACTGCTGTGACTGGCATCACTCTGCAGCCTTACCTCTACTCCCAGACCATCTTCTAGCTTTCAGATTTTGCATTTTCACTTGCTTTTGTGCCTGCTGGAACTGCAGCCAAGTGTCCCTTAACCTGCAACCTGTAGCTTCTGCAGGGGGTGGGACACCAAAAATCAGACACAGCTTCAGGTAGGATTCAAGTTGCATCAGGTATATCAGGACTCTGCATGTAGTGGCCCCATGACAGGATCCCAGGAAAGTCTACCCTGGTGTGTAAGTACTGCTGAGCAGTACTGATGAGAGCCTGGGTGAGAGGGAGCCCTTCTGCCATGCTCTCTCCCTCCACTGCATGGCCATCCTCTCACCTACATTCTTGCAACTTTTTCCTGACCTGGCACCTTTTAAAATGAAAAGGAGTTTAAACACATGCAGCTGCCAGTCCCTGATGTCCTTGCTGCCCTCTGGAATAGAAAATATGCCTGAATAGAAGAGGCTGCTTGTTCTGGTGCACAGACATAGCTAAACAAGGATCAGGATGGACACCATCTGGACTTAGGACCTGATCTGGATATCAGGCAAGGGTTCTGACCTCTGCTCACCAGACACCTGGGGTCCTGGCACAAGTCACAGCTCTGCTGGGCTGTCACCAGAGATAGAGTGCTGACAGCTTTCCTTGAGACTGACCTTGTGCAGGACTCAGTCCACCCACCCCAAGATGAAACACACTTCATCATACTGCTGATCCTCCGAGCCACACAGAAAGCTCTACCCAAAGTCCCTTAAATGAAGTAGGAATGTTTCAATTTAAAGGAATTAGAAGCATCTTTAAAATGTGAGGGTTCCCATCATACAAAGTCCCTGCAGAGTACACTGCCCGACAAGCCTGATTATTCCCCAGGCAGTCAGGGGCTTAGAAAGTATGTCGAGCACTCAAACCATTTTAGATCCTGCTGCACTGTACATACCCAGAATCTGAGCAGGGTTCACATTCGAGGGCTTATAAAAACTTGAATATGCTCCAATAACTTAAATCACTCAGTGAGGTTTATAGTGATTTAAAACCATTGGAACTCCACATTTGGTGCACAAGGGCTCCAGCTTGGAAGAGAATCAAGGCATGTTCCAGCATGGCAGCTCCAAGCATACTGAATCAATTTCAGCATGTAAAAATAATTAACAATGATAAAAATACATTAATAATACTGTAATTATAAGGCCAGACCAAAGTTTCTGCCTGAAGAAAGAAAAAAAAGGCTGCAGAAATTCAGCAAGGTTCGTGAACAGCTTGAACTGGGAATAATGAGGGATTTCAGTGACAGAAAAATATATGAAGGCAAATCTAGGGTAAGGAGAGCAAAGGAAGATCACATTTGTCAGTACTTAAAAGTTTTTCTGGCCTGAGCTGCAGCACTTGCTAAATTCTGCCCTGGATTCATGCCAACACAGCATCACTGGGCCAAAGGATCAGAAACAATTCAAGGTCCAAGACCTTGCAAGCCATCAGGAGTAGGATCAAATGCAATATATCATGGAGTTGGCTCATAAATCTCTGTTTTCTAGTAGTAGTAAGAAGGCCAAATTTAGCACCTGTCCGGAAAGGATGCAGCCTTGTCTAAAGGATGCTTTTCCAAAGCTGCTCAGAACCAGCTCAGTCCCTGCAGGGTGACATCAAGCCCCAGAAGACAACAGGGCTTTGGCTATTCCTATACGAACTCTCCAATACCTGGCACATCAGCTTCCAGCCTGGACCAGCACCAGAAAATACCTGAGGCTGCAGGAATAAATACTGACAGGGATGACATTAACCACCAAGTGGTTTTATCCCAGCAAACAACTGATTCACTTTGGTCAGCAGTCTGGGATGGTTCTTATTTTAACAAGGCTGATTCACCCATCCCAACTTGTGTTACTCAGCTATCATGCAGGTGCCTCCTTGAGCCTTTCAATAATACCATTCCAGTCTGCAGAAATGTTTGCAAAATAAACTAATAGCACAAGGTCTGTCCAGAGGCTGTGGAGAAAGAACATGCAAAATACAATATGTTTCCAGTGCACATGGTGGAGAGAAGAGGGTTGGGCATAAACAGTTGATGTCCCTTTTTGTAGGGGAAAGTCACATTAATTGCCGTGGCAGGAGGAGAGGAATTGTCTCATTGTTCACATTAAGGTGAGTTTCTGAGCACAGGAGACAGGAAGCAGAAAAAAATAAACCTTAATTCTGTGCCATTATAGTCACAATTCTACTGTGGTTTTGAAATGAACCTTTTGCTTTGGCACGGATTTCTATCTCGTTTTCTGTGAAAGAAAACAGAGCTCAGGACAATGGCAACCAAGACAGATTTCTATGAAAAAAAGCCCTTAACCTCTTTAATCATGAAAATAATTCAGTTGCTGCAAACCTGATATTTGTGGCTGGGGCGCAAGGACCTTGCAATTCACAAAAGCACAGAAGGGATCCATAAAAAGTGGCTGGCCGTGAGGAATTTACACTTGTTTTTTAAAGGGAATAAAAACATGGCTAGAGCAATTTTGAAGAGTTTATGCATTCAGGCCTTGGAGAGGTTTAAATCACTCAGTTAAGAAAGATGCATTGGTGCATTAGTGAGGCTTCAGGCAACACAAAGAGCCAGAAGAAATAATATGACAGAAGCATTTCTAGGCAGAGAGTGCTTTGAAGCTTGCTCTGCCCACAGACAGGGTCCCCTACCCATCTGCCTGGTGGACTCCAGCTCATCATGTCCCACGTTCAAAGTATCCTCCCAAATCCCCCCATGTCCCTTCCACTCCACATGCTGCTGCTCAGATCCCCCAGCTCCTCTGGGGCAGCCCTGTCCATCACCCACCTTCTTAAAGCACCAGGGAGGTCTCTTGCCCCAGATTGGTGTTCCCTTGGGATGACCAGGAGCCTTTGGCACGCAGAAACATCCAGGATGGGGAGGCCCAAGAGGGAAAACACTTTCAAAGGGCTCAAGATAAGACGGGGTCTTTCAGAGATAATGACAATCACCATCCTCACAGCATGCAGGACTAATTGCAAAGCCCATCTCCATGACCTGGGTTTCCCATTTTAAGCCCTTCTCTGTTTCTCATATTCACTTGCTAATTCCCTTCAAGCATTTAAATCCCACCTACTACCAGGACAGAAAAGCAAGAACTTAGTATTTGGAAGTAAAACCAATAAAAATACAAGAACACAGTGAGGGAAGAGCTGCTGGTGTGCAAGGGTTATGATCTCTGGTTTTAGAGGGCCCCTGACCTGGATGGCCCTCAGGTTCCTGGGGGAGATGCTGCCCCTCTTTGCAGAGTGGGTTCAACACTGCAAGTGTTCAAGCTGCCTCCCAGTGTCACACACCTCTTACAATACTCTTTTTTACAATACTCTTACTTACAATACTGCAAAAGTTGGGGGGCTCTGTATCTCTGCTGCTTGCAGGGGCTGTCCAGCAGTGCTCCTCAGTGCTGCAGCAAAGGGCTCAGCTACATTGTACCTGAAAGCAAAAGGAACCAAGAAAAAAAATGACTGATAACCAGGGACAACACAGCATTGACAGAAGCACCTGGCTCTCAAGTGGCACCTGCTTTGTGGCTCAAAAGTCAATCACTCCACCTCTGCATCACCTCACAATTCAACCTCAGGAAAAACCCAGTTGGCTTTGCTGGCTGGTCACACTCCCAGTCTTGGAAGCAAGTATGGGGAAAAGCACTTTTCTTGCTTTGGCTTTGGGTGTGTGTTTTATTTTCTTTGCCATGGTGCCCTCAGGGTGGTTGTTGGCTGCAGTAGATGGTGGGTTTTATTTTTCTAGCTTGTTGTACCCCTCTTGGGAGAAGTTGTTACAGTTGTAGTTGTATTTTTCCAGCTTTTCCAAGCTTACCAACTCCCCAGGGTGCTGTTTGCCTGAGTGGTTTGGTACAGTTTTATTTTTACAATAACTATTACACTTTTTAATTTTATTTTTGTATGTTAATTAAATACTTTTTAATCACAAAGCAGACACAGTTGCAGGGGCCAAGAAAAATACATAAACAAGAAGAGAATCCAATCATATATCTGCCCAGCATGGTACAGAAAAACTTTCCAAACCCAAGTTCAATCTATCCCAGTCCTGGATCTCTGCTTTAAAAATCTATGAACACAACTCAGCCACCACCAATCTACTCTTCAGTTCACTGCAAATCTCCTATCCAGTATTTGCCCCTCAAAAATCCATAGGGAATCAGCTTGTCCAGCCATGCACATGCACCAGAAAGGCAGCAAAGAGATCACAGACATCTGGAGAGACATATCCTTGCCTAGCATGGTCAGGGCTACCTCTTTAAAGTGCTAGTGCTGTAAAATTCTTGCCATGCCTGAGAAATAAAATGTGAGATTTAATTTAAAATGAGAGATATTAGAAGGGAGAGCTGCAGGTGATGAGGTGAAGGCATTTCTTTGGCTCTGGGCCAGGAGGGTAGGAAAAGAAAACAAGCTAGATGCGTTATATCCTACATACCTTGGCAGCTCAACAAAGTGACACTCATGTAGGGCTCATGAATGAAGCAATTAATGACAGGGAAGTGGCATGAGCTGCAGCACAAGGAGGACAGTAAGAAATTAAAGCCAAAGTCCATTTAAAGCACAGGAGAGCCAAGGCCAGTAAAACCCAGCAGCAATGTGCATGTGAAAAGTCAATGTATGAGGCATGTGATGGAAGCAGAGAAGTTATTTCTTCTGAGAATCTGTATGTGATCCTTGCACACCTGTCACCTTTATTTTTTTAAAAACTTGATTAAGTGGTGATGCCTTTAATATCTCTGTGTAGCTGAATCATGTTAGTTAAAGGCTGGGAATGGTGTGGGATGGAACAGCTAAGTGTAAGGACCCCTTGCTCTCAAAAAAAAAAAAAAAAAGTCTTCAATACTCTCAAAATTACATCTTGGAAAAAGCAGCAGTGGAGTTACCTGGACACATACAAAAGCTCAATAATACTATTTCATATTATTTCCACAGCAAACACACTGGATGAACAACCATGTCACCCCAACAACAAGTAGATTGTACAGGGCACAAGCACTGGGTGACCTCTCCCAGCCTGGCTTTGCTGGCAGAAGCTGTGGCTCTGGCAGTCCCTGGGCTCTGCAGCTTCAGGTCATCCTCAGGCAGAAGCTTTGCTAAGGATATTTTACTACTGTCAGCTCAAGGACCCTTCCAATCACTTGGAGAACTTTTGGAACTGGACCATGTTAGAAGGATGTTTCCTGTTATTAATTATTTTTACCACCCAGATTGCTTCTTGAAAAGCTATTTCTCACAAATTTGTCCAATCTCTCTGTTTAAAGCTGGTCAGAAATACCATAGCAGTTCACCTTCATAAAACACATTTTCCTTAAGATAGATTATTACATGGTATTAAAATGAATATTCGAAGAACATTTGAAAGACAATATTTTCTTGGAAATATCTACTTTTGGTGTTTACCCACAATAAAGTTTTTTTTACATTTGTGCTGAGTTTCATGTTGTGGGAAAAAATACAGCTGCCCCTTCAGCAGAATCTCTGTCATCTGCCTAGCATGTGATAAACTTACCATATTTTTTGTAAATACTATTTTTGGTAATTTGCATCAACTCGATTAGAACAAGCAGCAGCTATTCTGCTCTTATAATTTGTCCAAAAATGCAACAACAAGGCTCAGCTGCTTGGCTGCCAAGCAGAAAGGTCAAATTACTGACCTCTATTTTGGGGTATCAGTTACAGCCACCTCAGCACTCCCCATTGCCTGCTGCAGTTGTCCATTTTCTAAATATAGCTGTCCTTAGTTGCAGGATATTCTCTCCTTGCATACAATGGCAATATGCTTCATCACTCCCCCCCAAAAAAGCATATCACAGGATACTGGCAGTATTTATCATTAAAAGTTACAGCCTGTGTGCTATCTTATTTATTGAGTGTTGACAGAGACTTTGATGCTGCTGGTACACTCAAGGAAAGGCAGCACATTTTGAACTGTTCAAGCTTAAAACTGCAAAACTGGGCCATGTATTTGGGTCAAATAAAGCTGAATGAGTGGCTCAAGATAAAACACCATCGATTCTCTTTGAACAGAAAGAGCAAGTTTGTAGATACATGCAACAATGAAAGGTTGTTTTACAGTTATTTTGATCACAGGAATAAAGCTGACCTGAAATGCAGTATTCAGATAGGTAAGGGGAAGAAACATAGGGCTAGGAAATTAGATTTAGACAAGTCCCCACAGAAGCAAATCAGCTCCCCCATGAACCTCCCATCTTCTCTAGAGCTGTGGGTGCTGGGTCCAAAGCAAACCCTAGAAGTACATTCTGGGTTAGCCTATTTTTAGACAAAAATATGTTATTAAGAAACTCTTGGGGTGCCTATTGGTTTGGGAAGCCAAAACACAATGGTGGGAGACTGATCCATCTTCCTTCAGGGAAAAAACCATGGTGTTTTCCAGCATCCCACAGCCTAGGGCAAACAGGGTCTGAGCAACACATTCCTTCCCTTTCACTCCTACTACAGCAATATAAACGTATAAAGCTTCTGTCCTTAGAGGTTCCCTGTCTTGGACAAATAACTAGACAGATCCCTTAGTACCAACACTTATCTACAGAGCTCAGCCTGCAAAGATAAATAGGAACTGATTTCACCACCCATCATCTGAGACCAAGGCTGGACTTGGGGGACAAAGATAAAAGTCTTTCCAAATATGCAAGGGATAAGTGAGAAAGTTTGGCTTGCACAAGGCATTTTTGACATTCCCACATGTCTCAAATGTCCACAGCTTAAACACAAACAAAATCAGTGGAGATTAAAAGAGCTTTGACCCTATATTCTTCTTGCATTTAAAAAAAAGAAGCCAGAAATCCCCTATGCAAGCTCGCCGGGGCTCACCCAGCACCCTGGCTCAGGCCCTCATTCCTTCTCTTCTCTTCTGGGGGGATGGATGAAACTTCCCCCCAAGCTGGAGCTCAGCCAAGCTGCCCAGGGCATGGTGTGCTTGGTTTTGTGTCTGCAGTCCCAGCAGAGCAGTGACTAAGTGCTATCAGGGGTGTTGAACAAACACCATGCTTAAGTTTTCACTGGGCTCTTATGGGCCCAGGACAAAAGCCTGGATCCCAGCTCATTGAAACTTCGGGGCATTTGAGATCTGGATCCAGATCTGAAGCTTGTGGTTAGACTTCCATCTCTAGGGTTTCAGTTAGGACTTCAGTTCATAAACACTTCTGCCAATGCTTTTTTCTGCTTTTCTCCTCCATGAGTTGGGAGCTACTGCAATGAAATTAAGTTAAACCTGACCACAAGTGAGAACAGGATGGAGTTGACTCATATAACCAGCTGTACCCTTTTGCTTTTGCATCAGGGGGTAAAATACATGGTTAGTGACAGTGGCTCATATATATGCACATGGTGCACACAGTTGTGGGAGAAAGCATTGCAGGGCACTGGTAGGAGGAGGTGAAATGAAGCAGGAAAAAGAGCCAGCAGAAGCACACAAGCAGAAAGTGCTCAAAAGCAAATGTAAAAATTCATCTTCTTCTACCAAATGACCATCACCAGCAGGAATTCAGCAAGCACACACTGCAGACTCAGCACCTGATACAAGGCTACACTCATGCTCCTCCAAACATTCTCACTCACAAGCTTCTACCTGGAAATTTAGCTCCTGAGCTTCATTTGCTGCTCAGAGCAGGCAGGAGTCACACTTTTGAGATTTCAGCATGCAAAATGCTTCCATGCTGTCAGTGAAATATTAAACATTTTAACATAAATTAAGAAAAGCTGCCTATAGGCTTGTAACAGTAGAATTCCAGATCAGCACATCCTAGCTGGAAACATATTGCTTTAAAAAATTAGTGTAAAGCTTTACTGCAGATCAGACACCATGGAGGGGAGAATCTGAACCAGTGAATGCTGCCCAGTCTGCCACCAAACCACTGTGCAACTCTGAGCTCAGAGTACCAACACACTGTTGAGAGAGCCCAAAGGAGTTTTGGCCCAAGTGATGCTATTACTCTTCTTTCCCCCTCCTTTCTGCTGCTGGCCCCATTTCTGCATTACAGATTCCCCAGCCATTGAGGAGCCCTTGTCAGAAGGTCTAACAAGGACTTTCTTCTATGCTGACCATTTTTCATGGCATGATATATTTTTTAGGCTAAAATCTGTGAGGTGGATAATTCCTACAGTTAATGTAATCAGCTTGTGACTTTCCTCTTGGATCTGATACATCCACTGCATGCTTCAGTATGACTTAATTACCACAAGTGCAGAGTATTATTTTCTATTCACAGAAGGAAAAAAGAGCTGATGGGAGAGGAAACAATAATGTGTAAACCATTGTCCAATTCATTGGCAAACTTTTCAGTAACCTTTTGCATATTCAGTGCTTTAGGGGTTAATAAAATCTCTTAGAAAGCAAAAGGTTTCCATCTGTAATTGGATCCTTTGTATGTGCTTTCCGCTATAGGAATCAACTTAGCATTGACATCCTCGTAAAAATTTCCATTAGATTGAGGACTGAATGCCCAGTAAGGCTCTGTGTGGTTTTGCAATTGATTCACTGAATGAAATCTTATCTAAAATCATTTTATTTTATGCTATTATGGGCACAGGGGAAAATAGTGATGTAAAAATTTTCACTGCTTAGTTAATGCACAGTGCCTCTTGGAAATGGCCTTCAGGTTACCTAAAAAGATTGCCATTTCTATTTCCCACTACTTTGCTTCATATTACCAGTAATTGAAAAATGTTTCATTTGTTACAAAGTTACATATTGACATTTTGAATTTAATTCAGAACCTTTATCTTTAATCTTCTGATTAGATAGCTTCAGACAGGGGTTCATGCTATCTAGGGGGAGGAAACACAGTTCATAAGCTTGCACTTTGACACAGTGATACAAGATATATGTAGATCTGTTCCTAGGCTTTAAAGATGTGAAGAGCAGTAAGGCCATGTAGAAGCTACAAATCAGACTTTATATTGCTATTGTCCCTGTAGTGGTGGTTGTCTCAGTGGCTCTCCAGAGGAAACACAGGGAAAGGTCAGAATTTTTGCTTGCCAAAAAATGTCAAATCTTTTACTTCTTTAAAATGATACCAAATAAAAACCAGGGAGAACCAAGGAGGAAGAACATTTTATCTTTGCCTAAGCTCTGCAAGTATACATGGCTAAGCTACTACATCAATTCCTCATAGCATGTAAAGAAGGAAAAATTTCTCAAGCCAAATTCAGAAGCTGAAGGCAGAACAAAGGCACAACTGAGGAATTATCAGAATTCTTCGCAATTTTTTTTCATTTCCTCCCAGCCATACAGATTGGCTTTTCCCATCCATCCACCCCAGCCTCAAAGAGAACCATATACTTACACCATGTACTTACAGTGCATACAGTCATAAGCTCATAAACAAATCCACAAACCCAGGACAGCAGCATGTGTGCAGCACCTGTACACTCATCCCCTGTGCACAAGCATCCAGAGATCTACTAAATGCAAGCACCTGAGCTCCATAAATACATACACTGAGATACAGTGCATGGACATGTGGCATGCATGTGGTTCATACCCACAAAGTATACATTTGAAACTGCGAAGTTTATTTTCCTTTCCCCTTTGCTGGTCCTGGCCTGGGAACTTCTAGTGTCCCAGGAGCAGCTGCAATGTCCCTTTACCCTAAGCTATAGAATATTTGGGCCATTGAATAACACCCTCTGGATTTAAACTGATGATCTTCACGGGCTGCTCTTGCACGCATCACAAAGCAGAGAGTAAAAATAATAAAATATGTCTTTGCTTTCCTGCCTCTCCTATCCATTTCAGGTCTTTGCAGTGCATGAGAATAAAACCACTGTGATTCCTTGCTGTGCAGTGCTGGGGGGTTTTGAGCAGCCAGGAGCAGCCCAAAACTGTGCCTGTTTGAAAAGCACTGCACACCCCAGGATGTAGAACACACCCCATCCCTTGGGCTGGAGGCAGTCAAAGGAAAGAGCAGCCCAAAGCCATGCTCATATCTCTACCTGCTCAAGCTTCTCCACAGGAGGACTCTTCACTACTGGTTATACACAGTTCTCTACATAACACTTAAGGATAATTTGGAAATATCAATTCAGCATACCCCATATATTGTCCACTTTCCAAACATTTACTTCCAGCTGGTCTGGATGGCAATTTTCTAAACTTTTCTTTCTGAGAAAGCTATTTTCCTAATGTTTTTTCGTTAACTTTAAATTTTCTTTTAACCCCCTCCCCCCAGATTTCAAAGATCTGCAGCTTTTACTCTGAGTGTGATGAATGCTCCAACTTTTCCACTGCCTTCACTCACCTCTTCAGTGCAAAACCATGCACTAGTAGAGGAATAACTTAGCAGGAAAGAAAGGATAGAAAACCAATCAAAATCAGAACCAAAACCATAATTTCAAAGTCATTTTTCTTATTTTTATGTGTTTTCTACTGAAGATGCCAAAACCAGTTCTTTTCCACAAAACAATTTAAAAAGTAATATTAATGAAAATAGTCATTTTTCCTAACAACCCACATCTGGCCTGGCTAATCCTGAAGGCACCTGACATTAGATGAGCCACGGGACCCTTGGCTCTGCAGTGATACTTGTCACCAGTCCAGGAAGAAACCTCCAACTGGCAGAATTTTCATTCTCTGCATACACGAACACACACAGTGTGACCACAGTCTGGAAACTCCCCAAGAGGACAAATGAGCTGAATCCCAGATTTCGTTTCAAAGCCAACCTCAGAATTATCCATGGTGTATTGAACCATCTAGCCTCACATCCAGAAATCAATGAAGTGCCACTGGCATAGAATAAAAATAATGTAGTGACAAAACAGGGCCCTAAAATACTTAGCAATGACATTTTTTAAACAAAATACCATGTGAAAAATATGAAGTCAAATGTCCTTTAATCTCCATGACTCTTTAGTGTCTCAGTCTAATTAACCCCTCAGCTTTCTGCCGAGTTAGAGCTACACCCACTGAAAAAGGATGCCCTGTGACAGACATTATGAGGTGACCTCCTCCATCCCAACATCTGTATAACTGCCCTTAATTCTAATGAATGCACGTGCTGGAAGAATGATGGGATTTCCTACAAGCTCAAATTCACCTCATAAACTGCAAAGTATTGCTAATGTTTCTGTCTGTCCTGCTAAAATCCAGTCCCTGGATCAGAAAGGCAGAAGAAATGAGGTAGGCTCCACGACTGAAGTTCCTTGCAGCTCCCTTAATATAAATCTAATGCAGAAATAATGTCACTTTCTAAGCCAGGCAGCCAGAAAGCAGTGAAATGAAGCAAGCAGCCAGTTTATAGCCTCAACAGTGCTTCCGAGACTGAAATTCAATTTCTGGCCCCAGAAGGTGGTTTTGGGAGAGCAATACTACCTTGCACACATTCCTGCTGTGCACTGTTCACCCCTCCAGCATGCAGACCTGGCCAGGCTCACACTCTGAGCACAAAGCTCTTTCCCTTGGCCATGGCCTCTGCCTTAGCCACCTGAGCAAGCTTGCTCATATTTATGCTTTGCTGCCACTGCTGCATCCTGTGCTGGGACATGGGTGGCACCGCAGCTGGTGACCAGCTGGTCACCCACCCATGCTTAGAAGAGCTGTCATGGAGCAGGGCACCACACTGCTGACATCTCTGTCCCAGGCAGCAGCTTCATTTCATACTCTCTCTCCTGTCACGGGACTTGGTGTGTTTGGGGACACACCTGTCCCACAGCTTGGCTCCATTTCCCTCTCTGTCCCCATCCCCACCTCTGTGCAGCCTAAGAGCCCTGCAATATTGCATTTTAACAGACCAGTAGCACTAATGAGCTTATGACTGAAATGGCCATCTCTCTCCCAAAGAACCGCTTGCCAGTGAGAACTGAATGCCCGCCTGGTCTGAGTGGGCATAATACCAGTAAGAAACAACTCCACTTGTTTCAGGCAGAAAAGAATAAGGACTGGAATTTGTCCTTTCTCTGCACTGTCATTTCATATCCAGATTGCCAGTCTGCTAGACACCATTCAAACACCATTCACAGAAACCTTAGTAAGAATAAACAATAATAAAAATGTGTTAAAACACACCTCTGCTTGCAGCAGAGATCTATAATCACAGACCACCCCTAACATAACGGTCTTGCAGGTCTCTATGGTCTAAGTGAAAGGTGGAGAGACATTTATTTCTCAGCAAATCAAGGATGAACTAGAGAGGACTTGATTCCTTCAAGTCTGTCCTTGCCCTTCCTGATGCCAAGCTGCCTCTCCCAGAATGTGACTACACCCAGCCAGCCCATTTCACACTTGGAAAAAGGTCCAAATGGCTCCCCAGATCATGGTGATGAAGAACCAGTGCCTGCAAGCAAACACTGATTTAGTAAGACAGAAAAGAAGATGCAAGGGAGAAAGCTGTCTGAACTGGCTGCACACAGATGGGATCATTCATTGATGGGGGCACCAAATTATTTACTACACTATGAATATTTTTGAGTACAGACAGATTTTCAAAGCTGTTTTGGAGGCTTGAGCCCAAAGTCTCCTATTTGAAATGAAACTCCACACCTAGCGTGGCAAAACGAAGGTGTGTTTCACAGACAAATGATTCTGGCTTCCTTCTCTGTGCATCTCTGGGGTAAAGTTGGCACTGGGGGGCTATTGAAGGAAGCAGCAGCCCACAGCACCCAGCCAGGTCATCTTACTGCCAGAAGCAGGGCACTGGGACAGTGTTCTGTGGCTTGCAAGGTGGAAACTTCTTGTAGTAAGAAAGCAGCAAAAAGCAGCCAACTTCTGTGCTAGCACCACATAAGCATAAAGAGAATACGTGTCCATGGCCACACTGTTCATGATTTAGATCAAGATAAGTAAGGTCAGAACCAGGCCCTTGCACTTTGTTATGAGTACACACAACAGGGAACTTTTTCTTCCCTCCTCAGGGTATGTGCCTTCCCCACCCCTTTGTGGTACCAGCACAATAAATAATGCATGCCTGGAAAAGGCAATCCAAAGAGGTTTCCCTAAACAATTCAGGACTTCTTTAAAAACCTCTCAAATATTTTATTAATGGCTGAGCCATGTAAGTCATTAGGTTTCTGTCAGTGTGCTCAATACATATGTATGTGCCAGAGACCAGAATCCTGGTGGAGTCAGGACTGCAGGACATCCATAAAAGAAAATTACAGTTTAAGTGTCCAAAACAATGATCTGTGGGTGGTCCTCTGGTTAGCAGATGGGTTTCTATAGTGCACATATAGCTATTAGTACCAAACATCATCTTCTTTTTTTTCCCTCAATAGCCTCCACTGATGAAGAAGAATTAGTGCACAGAGGATTCACTGCCTAGAGATTAGCAGTTCACATACCTCTGCTGCACAGAGCATGCAATCCTACCTGTGCAGGTCTGATAAGTCTAAAAGCACTTTCAGTCAAAATGGAACTATTTGTAGAAGCTGATCAGTGTAAAAATCACAAACAAAAACTGACAAACCCTCTGCTCTGACAAGGAATTGTGTTTTCCGGGTGAATTCAAAACAGAACATGGTGTAGTGGAAAAGGTAGCTAAAACACCTTTTCCTTTGATACATGGAAATACAGATACAGCCAATTGGAAGCTGCCTGAATGACTTACCAGCTTTGACCACAGATGAAGTGCAGAGCCTCTTCAGTCTTAAGGCTTCTTTCAAAAAGACAATGAAATATCACTTCTCAGATTCAGTTTGACATGATATTAAACTGCTCTTCTGATGTTGCTCTTTTGATTTGGTGCAACCTTGTTCCCCTAGGGACAGTTGCATAAAGCACATCAAGCTGAGAAGTATGAGGGATGGAGAGAGGCAAAAGGCTAGCAGGAAGGTCATAAACCTTTTAAACCAGATCTGCATCATGGAACCACACCCATAGGGCAACCAATGTACCCATGTCTTTCCTCACCTGTAGGGAATATGAAGTTTGGCTTCCCTGCCTTCTTCATCAAAGTGCTAACTCTAAGACTGCTCACAAGTGTTATAAGGAGCAGCCCAGTAATTTAGGATGAGTAGTGATATATGCATATAAGTTTAATACAGACTTTTGCTGAAGCTAAGAATTGGCAGGTCATGCCACATCTCAGCAAACATTTCAGAGCTGTTAAGTGACAAGTTCAGGATAAGAAAAGAGCTGCAGCTGTGGGAGACTGCTGGTTTCAAGGAAGCTTCTGTGACTCTTGGTTCTAGGCAGTGAGAGGGAAAACCCACCAGCAGCAAATGTAATCATAAAGAAAAGTAAAAATTTGGGGTCCTTAGTCCAGGCCCTGCCCTATAAGTGAATAGAACAAAAGTGCACCCTTCAAGAAGGGGAAAAAAAGCAGTACAAGGCAATAAAAGCTGGGGGGATGCACACAGAGGCCTGGCCAGAGGGAGTAGATGCACAACTGGAGCCATGACCAGGAGCACAGTAACCTGTTACCATCAATTATTTCACTCTTGATCCTTCTGGCAGATACCTTGGGAACAGGGAAGGAGTTGGAAGCAATTCAGATGTAAAGGTGTACTGTCGGGAGAGATTAGCTGACATGGTCTGGGGCAGGAGGAGGTGGTGTCTACACACCAGATGGTGGGAGGGATGGTGCAGGGACATCCACTCCCATCCAGTGAGCCAGCTCAGGTTTCTGCAACGGGCTGGCCATCACCAGCATTGTGCTCAGCAGGGGTGATGAATAAACTGAAACCCAGGATAAATTAGCCTCCACTAAGCTCCCTCTTGTGCTGGCTAGACCAGTCCCAGCACTTGTATGGTTAACTGCCTCCTTTACACTGCCAGTACTGCTCTTACTGCTGTACAGACATGTTTCCAGCAGAAGAAAAATCACTAGACAGTAAGAAGGATAACAGAGAGCTCTGTCCTGAAGCTCTGCTAATCTCCTGAGAAAGAACTGCTGGTTTATAGCTCTTACCTAATACTGCGACAGCTTGAACAGATCACCTCTGGCCAACTCATAAAGAGTCGATCACCTCCAGATCCAGGAGCTGGCTGTGCCATATCACTTTTCTCACCATAATTACACATTAAAGAGAATATAATGAAAGATATTTTGCAAAAGCTTAAAAAATCAAACAGATGACAGACCTCTGGAGGAAGTGGAGCTGCCTGCCTCTAAGGGCTCACACCTGCTGGGGAGAGCTGGGAGGCATGGAGAAGGCTTTAACTCACACATGCTCCCAGCTGACAAGTGGCTGCAGCATCCTCTAAATCCATGTGTGGATGTGAACATGGGTCATCATTGATGAAAAGACAGGGAAGAAGTACACCAACCAGTGCAGTTCTGTGTTCCTGCAAAGAAATGTTGTCTTTCACAGAGCTTTCAAAAATGCAGATGAAATGTCTGACTGGCCTCTTGACATCTTCTTCCCTGCCTCCATGGTTCTTTGGAGGGTGAAAAAGAAGTGATTCTACTGTATAGTTCACTGTATGGACTGTCAGGGATTACTCTGTCTCTTGGCATTAATCATTAATTAGGCACAAAGTATCACTGTTGGACTGGGACATTTTGGCTAAAAAAGTACTTACATTGCCAGTGTTCTAAAGCACTCACTCTGAAGTGAATCTGCTCATAAGCACTTCCAGGGCACACAATGTCTCATCCTGCAGAAAGTTTCTTAAATTTTCCTTCTGGGATTAAATCCTAGAAGCAGATGTCACTAGTCAGTTCTAAGAAGTGAGGTTGTCATTAGCATGTTGCTTTAATTGTGTTTTAAATATTATATTAAACAATTTTTTGTACATTTCCTAAGAAGAGTCTTCTTTCACGAGGTGTTCCAAGTCTCATGTCAACTTACTGTGGCTCAAATGTGTACGTGAAATCCAATTAGCACATTCCAAACTTCATTTCCACTGAAACACAATCAATTGTAACTTATTTTTGAATCACACTGCTTTCTCTAATTGTTAGCTGCAGCCTCTGCTGAATAGGTGGTTAAGCAAATTATTCCATCTCACATATGAAAATTGTGCTATTTATGCTGTCAGCTTTCATGGTTACTGATGAGGTTTCCTGAGCTAATGAAATAATGAAAACACAAAACAGATTTACCTTTCTTAATAAGGAAAAAGATAATGAACTAAAATTAAAATTGAAACTCTTACTATATACAGAGTTACTGTAATATTGTTTCTGTTTTAAATTAATGTCTGTGCTTTTTTATTTTATTTTTTATATGCCAGCACCAAAGCGTTGCAAGGTTGCTTTTACTTTATTGCATTTTTTATAATAGAATTATGGGACATACAAATTTGGTGACTTTTCTCTTCTGTGTGACTAGGCACACATGAAGGGTCAGCACTTAGATAAGTCTCTGTGATGGGTTTTAGGGACATCTGTCATTGAAGGGGAAAGGGCAGGATGGATCAAGGTGGCTTTTTATCACCTTGGCATCCTTCTATCCACACCTTGATGCTGGGCTGGCTCCTTCCTGGTGCAAATCTGCTGGGATTTGCCTTGCTGGAGCTTGGCAAAGTAACCAGGCTCTTCACTTGCCCACAGCCCTGCTCCACTTCCCAGCCTGTGCTGGTGATCAGGATCATGAGGGAGCTTTGCCAAGGAAAAAACACAGCTACACTGTGTTCAAAAAACCCATTCCCTCACCTCAGGGTCAAAGAGAGAAGGAAACCTCAGAGTGCTTGTGTCATCTGTCTGGCAAAGTCTTCTTGCTTCCTCTAGTTTACACATATTGATATTGAAACAGTCTAGCAATATTTTTTTTATCTGATTCACTCATGGATCTATAGGGAGACTGAGGGCTGTGGGACTCCAGGTAGAGCTGAGCCTGTGCTTGATGCCACCCTGACTTGAGCAGAGAGGAGGCTGGTCACAGGCACATGGGCTGTAACAGGAGACAGCACTGCTTCAGAGCTGAGGGACTACAAGTATGCAGTCTCTCTGGTTTTTAAATATCTATTTCCAGAGCTGAAAGCCATAATTTTTCACCATAGGGAGAGATCTTGGCTGGGAATACAAAATGTGAGAAATTCAGTATTGGTATTTCTGTCAAATAACATGGATAATAGGTCCAGGAGATATTGCATATGTTCATGCCATTGGGGATTGGAGTTTCCCAGGCATACCAGCTAGATCCTGATATTGTCCCTCAGACTCCTCTAAGCATCAGTGAAGTTTGCTGGAGGAAGGACAATGAAGCAGAACGACATCAGAACCCAGCACCATGGGACCTGAGTGCTCCCAGGGGTCACAGCACTGGCACATCTCACAGTGTCTTTGATTTGCTGTACTAGGACATTGCTGCAAAAGTTTCCTCAGGGTCCCTTTCTCACCCTGAGCTCAGCTAATGCAACCCTTCCCCATGCTGCAGCACCCACAGTTTTCTCCTTAAATATAAAACAATTACACATTTCTGTCAATAAATACCATGCCATAAATTAGCAGGCTTGCTGGCTCTCTGCCTGCCAGTGGGGGAGGAAATGGCCCCATAAATATTTGTGCAAGACATCAATAAATGTGAAGTGTTGACTTGAGTACTCAGCTTCCCTATCTGAGACCTGGAGCAGAGCTTCCGGAGTTCACATGTTGCTGCTGCAAGAGGCCAGTGCTGGAGGCTGGTGATATCCCCAAGGTGCTGAAACTGGAGATGGAGAGAGAAAACTCTTATAAGCCCCTTTGCAAGGTCCTTCATGTTACTGATCCAGGTGGAAAAGGTCCTTGCTATTCAGACAGGGAAGCTTTTAAGAAGGAAAGTGTTCCTTGGACCCATGGCTGTTTGAAATTTTTGCTGGTTGTTTTATCAGTTCATTCAAGTCCTTACTGAAAAAACCACCCTTGCTGCAGTGCTTCATGTGGCTAGACAGCTAGAAAGCACCCTCCAGGAAAACTGCTGTAGGCTCTGCAAAAGATTCAGGGGAAGATCAGTTGATATGGTCCTGCCCTGTGCCATAGAACACAGAGATGTCAGCGGCAGGAGTCTCCCATGTGCTCCTGAGAAGAGTGCAATTTAATCTGGGTTAGAAATATTACTTTGAACTGGTTGTACTCTCACAGTATTTGAACAGCATCACTTCAAACTGGAGGCTGTTTTGCTGGCTGTATTATTTTGATGGCATTACCATGTCTAGGCATATTTAGAAGCTTTTTAACTTCAGTGACGACTTCTCCTGGTTTGCAATTTTGTGGGAAGAAAAAGCTCACACACTTACAGCAGTGCTGAATCCCACACATAGGTTAATGCTGGCTGCTTTTCTGCAGCTGAACAATTTTCATTAAGAGCAGAAAATGTGACCCAATCATTACATACTTATGTTTCTCTTGATGCTTGGTGCCAATGCATGTATGTACACATCCAGACAAATCCAGGGAGTACACCCTGGGGAACAGCTCTGCTTCATCCTCAGGAGATGGCCCAAGTGGTTCATTGAGCCTTTCACTTCTTGTAAATCAAATATTTGGGAGTTTTGTCTGGAAGTGCTCTCATTCTACTTATGCAAAATGTAAGGGAAAAAAAATGAGCCTAAGGATGTAAGAAATGCTGAGGGTCAGGAGGGCTCACACAAGCTCTGTGTGGGACTCCTCTCTTCCAATTCAGGAGATGAGCAGCAGCCCAAAGACCTGTTCAAATGAAGCAATATTGATTGCAAAGACAAAAGGGATACTTTTGTTCCTATGCAGGCAAAAAGACTCTCCTACATTCTCTGTCTATAAGGCTTCAGCTTGTGACAGCTAATTAGAAATAATTGTGAATAAAGCTCATGTGCAAAACTTGGACTACAGGGTGGAGCAGCTGTATTAGGAAGGTACTTGTTATGCCTCACTTTCTCCCGTGTTCCCAGCTCACTGTCTAGACTCAGCTCTCCTGGGAAGAAAGAAGGTGAGAAGGCTCAAGAAAGAAAAGAAATAATGAAACACAAGCTGGCAATTGTCAGATTTGTGATAATGCAAAATTCCATAATCATTATCCAGGCTACTCAGGAAACCATTTTACAAGGCTTAGTAGACATCTGGGAGTGAAGTAAAAGAGACATTTATTAAGCCACTCACATTTCCAAGTTTGCTAAAACAATTGCTTTATCTCTTAATTTTGTATGCATTAAGACAGGGTTACTGAAACACAGACCTGGAGGTGCTCCCCGTGAGCACCCCATCACACCAGGCACCACAGGTTAGCAGTGGCACAGCACAGACTTCATTTCAAGCCACCATGTGCTGGTGTCCAGGGTAGCCCATGGACCAGCTCCCCACAGTGCCACATGGCTGGCCCAGCAGTTTCCCCTGCCAACAGAACATTCCTGTGTAATGGGGGCCCTGGGTACTCACTGGCTCTGTGGTCACAGATTGTTCACGGTTCGGCGTTTTCCCAAGTCCGGCCTGGCATCCCCAGCTTCCAGGCTGGAATTTGCCATTTCACTGAAGCCAGGAGCTCAACATCATGTTTCCTCTTCCCTGTTGGGACCTGGCTGCAGTTTAGTCTTTCCGTGTTGTTTTCAACACAAGAAAGAGCACTTTTTTCCCACCCTACTGCCTATAAAAGAGGAAACCAGGAAGCAGGACAAGAATTCTTTTAAGTTTGGGGGGGGTCTTTTTGTTATTCTGCAACAGGGGACAAGGGCTGGCATGCAGCAATTGGGTTTGTTCCCCGAGTTTTGTTTCATGAAATTAATGCTCTAGAGAAAAGACAGCAGCCCAGCTTGGGAACTGAGACCCCTGAAGGGGCTGTGTAGATGTGTGCACATCATGTAGGTTCACAGCAAGGGTTTCACTATCAGGAAACTCATTTTCAGCATTTCCCCACCATGACCATCGAGAGATTCAAGCTCAACCCCACCAGTCAGTCCTCCTGGCTATTAGAACATGAATCTTTATGACCCTTGCCCAGATAACTGTTACAACAAATTGGAAAAATACACTGAAATGATGATAAAATCAGCCCAGAACAACTACTGGAAAGGGGCTGAAGGCAAGAAACACAAGTGAGAACTTCCAAAAATCATTTGTCTTAAGTCTGTGAAGAGCCATCGAGCATCATCAAACCATACAGAGAAGATGGCATTCATTTTGTTCACTATCACATCTGCTTGTCCTAGTTACATCTACTGCCTTCCTTACACTGGTTTGCCTTTTCTTGTTGAATATTTCTATTTTATTATCTTAAGAAAAGCAACATTGCAGAACAGTAAAATTAATGTACACAGGGAGAGTGGCTGACTAAGAGGCTTTATGCTGGCAGCATTTTGCACAGAAGCTGATTTTCAAAGGGAAAGTTTTATGCCACACTTCCTTGGCTATCAGAGATCACCCACTTGAAAGAGAATTTTTTTCAAGCAGGCTGATGGGAATGGGTCTTGTTATCAGCTGCTCCAAGAAGATGCTGGCACCATACCTGCAGCAGCTTACTGAAGTTCACAGCGTGGAGCCCAGCACCAGACCACAGGAAAAAAACCAGAAAAAGGGCAAGAAGAGCCAGATATTCTGCCTAACTATCTTGACTCACTGGGGCTCCTATTCTCAATTCGCTGTGACCTTTAGAGCGGCAGAGCTGATACTGAGCAAACAATGCAGCTCCGACCTCTTTAGGCAGCCCCCGCTCCTGCCCTCCGCCTCTCTCGGAGGGGTTTGCGGGGCTCTGCCAGCCCCACACCCAGCCCAGCCCGGCTGGAGGAGTGGGGCTGACGCACCAACTCATGTTGATTTGTGGCGTCTCCCTGAGCAGGATGTGCAAAATAAAGACAGATGGCAATGGATAAACTCCAGCGACTGTGAAGCTGACATTAGCAGTAGCTCTCACACTGCGCGGAGCGCCCTGGAATGAACTTCCCCGTGGCCCCAAGTCCCTGGTGACACACAGAGATACTGCAGCTCATCTTTTAGTAAGAACTTCTGTGTCTTTTACCATTTTACCATCTCATTTTGCTGCTTTCTTTTTTTCCCCCCCAACCTCCTGATCTTCCTCTTAAAACCCCCCGTGTTCAGACAGTGGTTCCTGCAGCCATCCTGTCCCAGTTAAAGGTGGTACCTTGGCAAAGCAGGGAGGTCTGACACCTTCAGCATCTACATGGGAAACCTCCTTCCAAATCAAAGCTTTAAAATGCCATGGAGATAAGCAGTGAGATAGTAATTCCTTAACACCCTTATCTCCTGCAATTTTTGCGGTGTTACCAGACCATGCTGAACCTCAGCAGAAGGATCCAGGCACCTTGCTGCCATGGGGGCAGCTTGGCTTCTCTCTTCAGTCTTCATGTTACCTGCAAGCTCAGATGCCTGAAGCCTGCAGCTGACATGTATGTTACTTCAACCAAAATAAATGAAGGCACCTTAGTGTTTGCTGACACCTTTTTCCTTAAATATTTCAACAGAAATTGATTGCTGACTGTCTTCTCCAGAAGTGAGGCAAAAATGACCAAAAAGTAAAAACCCTTCTGGGGCAGCATTTTTATAAAATACTTCTGTGGTTGCAGAGCCTACATCCTATTCTCAAAAGTAATTATTTTCACTGTGGATTGAGTTCAGTTTTGAAGAAGATGCTTTTGCAATTGCTAGGATGGTCATGCTGAGAGCAAAGATCTATTTTAACTTACAGTAAATTGGTCCTCCATTTGGCCAAGCCCCCACATTGTGATAGCACATGTATGTGGCTTGAAAAAAACCCATGGGATGGTTTAGCCTAAATTATAGAATCTGAGCCTTTTATGAAAAAAACAGTATGAAAATTAATGATACAATGAGCATAATAACCTTTATGGGGTTTAATCCGATTGTAATTAGCATGGAAGACATAAAGGAAATCCCACACATCTTTTTTCAAAGTCCAACTGAGAAGGAACTAGATCTCCACAAGTCACCTTCCCTGCTCACCAGAGGCTCAAAACTAAAGCCTCTGGTAGCCTGAATAGCAGATTTCCAAGTCACTCTGATGAAAGAAAGAATTTTCTTATATGTGCAAACATACCTGATGATTGGCATAATCCCAACCAACACATATTAGGTCAGTTAAAGTATTCCAGTGTATTGACATTAATTCCACAGCTCAGGCCCAAGATCATGTTCTCATTTGTCTGAATAACAGAGCATTTAAATATTTAGTTAAAATATAAAGACTTTCAGGTTATACATTTTTGGGGAAGAAATCCAGGGGACAAAACTTTTCCTTGTAGTATGCACTGTACTGATTTCCAAACCTTGGCAGCCATCAGCACGACTCAGCAATAGCAAAAGTCTGGCCAAGACAAATCTATAAAATTTGCACTGTATGCACACCTCCTCCATGCATGAAGGTCTAATAAGCCCAGATACTTTCTGCCTCTCCTAACAGTCGAGCTACAGAGGTTTCCCCATGGATTCTAGAGGGGCCAGGAGAATGGAGACTTTATTATGTAACAACCCACATTATTTAGTGAAAATCTGGAATATACTTTATTAGTTGGGCCTTTGTTTGGTCAGGAAATACCTCCAGACAAATGTGATGACACAAGCATTTTTAATTTGCCACTTCACATTCATAGTGAATTAGGTGATTTTACTTGTTATTCCCTCCATTAAAAACGACAGGCTGCAAGGTTAGCAGTTTCCCTCAGAAGCTCTCGATGACATTACAGACACACATAGAAAGCACGAGCACATCAGAATGAATTAAGATCACCTCCCTTGCCTATAATCTGAAACACTCCATGTGGTCTCTCTTAGCATCAGTCCCAAATGCCAACGCACTGGAACAGCATGTGCAAATGGTTGGAGGTAAGGGAAGGAGAGGTCAAATTCTGTGTGCTCCGTATGATCAAATTTGTGGTATAAAACCAACAATTACCAGCAAAGTGGTGAGTGAAAAACAAACGTCCTATCTATTACCCAATTTTGAATGCCAATGTGATGCCCCCAGGACTCTCGGCCCTTTGTCATTTTTTTGACATATTTGGTAATGTGTCAAGTCTTAATACCTGCCCTCAAATGGAGGTGGGTTTTTTCCATTTGTGAGCTCAAAGTAATTTTCATTTCACAACACAGTAAGAAAAAGGCCAGCCAGGCTGCTGCTGAAATAAAATTTGAGGATGTATTCCTATGTCAATTACGCTTCTGCTTAGGATAAACAGGAAAATAAACATAGCAGAAATGATGTTAAGTGCAAAATATTTAATCTTGACTGAATATCACTAAAGTAGCTCAATGTGGACCCAAAGGAAATACTGATAAAGGAAAAAAAAAAAAGGGGGGGGGTGGGGAAGGTGCAAGCAGTCCTAGTTTCTGTACAGTGAGGATTAGGAACTCAAATGTGGTCAGCATAGAAGCATGCACTTTTGCTGGAATCCAGTCCAGATAATATTAAAAAAATTACAGATTATGTAGAGCTGGATAATAAAAGAGGTAGTCATGGTGAGTCTGCAACTGCACGTTTTTTGGCCAAAGGTTTAATGAATGAGGCTGAAGGTCTGCCAAATGGTGCTGAACGAGACTGACACAGCTCCTGGGGTTTGCTTAAAGAGAGGAAGCACAAGTGGAGGTCTGCAGGCTGGCCATGGAGAGTGGGTGGGAGTTTTATGGAGGACCTGCTGCTCAATCCATTAGCAGCGTGGGACACCTCACCTGCACACCCATGTCTTCTTGGGAAACACCAGACTTGGGGCTGTTTGTGTAGGCTGGAAGACACTTTGTGATCTCTCCTCAGTTGCACATAGCTATTTTATGGCCAGGCAATGAGGTACTGGGCTGGGATTCTGAGGAATACCATGTGTGTGTCAGAGAAAACAATTTCCTTGTCAGGAAAGCCTCCTGTGCTTGGGCCCCTAAACCTGGCTGGCTGGGTGGGCCTTGGCCTGCCACTAACATTCTCAGGAGAACATGAGAGCTCACCCAATGGGCCAGAGGAGCCAAATGCCACCAACATTTTGGTGTGATGGTGCAGGGAGCAAGGAGGAGGAACAGAGAGCTCCACATGAAAGTTGCTTCCCAGGCCCAGGATTTGCAGAATCTCTTCCCACCTTCTAGTTGGGCTTGGAGCCTGTGTAGGAACATTTTTCCCCAAACTGCTCTGAAATTAGGTAGCTAAAAGTGTCAGTGAAATGCAGGCTTTAAGGCATTGGAAGTAATCAGCCCACTGTCCAGACACATACTCTTGAGAAGTACTCCCACAGTTTTGGCTGCATTTCTGCACAACAGCTTTGTACCCTGTTATGACCAGCACCCTAGCATGTAACCAGGCAGAGGTGAAGACTTAAAGGAAGCCTTTTCCCTTGAGGTTAAGCAAATATGGGCTGTTTGTAATCACAACTTGCAGTTTGCAGATGCTGGATGGTCAGTGGCCTTAGCAAGCAAAGTGTCCTATTAAAATTCACTACAACCCCAAAAAGATAATCCCACAATGAAAACATCTTCTCACTAGCAGGGTACATTTCCTTGGAAGCCACCTCAGCAGACAAGACACAGCCAGTTTGCAGATATTCAGCTCTCAGAGGTGCATGACCTCTAGGTCAGCAAGGTGTGAGTGCAGCACCAAGCACTTGCTCCTCTTCTTTCTGCTAGATGAAGCTAAAATGCAGGAAATCCCAATCCTGCATTTGTATTCAGCTTTAGACAAATAACATTTATTTTTTTTTTAAAGCAAGGTGTGCCAGAGATATTCTCAGACATAGCTGCTCTTTGCCACCATGCCTCACACCTTGCCACCCCACTCTGCCCACCAGCAAGTGGGGAGCTCTCTGTTGATTTTGTCTGCCCTGAAGTGTTTAAAGCCTGTGTGTAATTGCTGAGAAACCTTCTCTACCTAAGCAGTCAGAGAAGATTCTTTCTTTGTGTTTCTTTTTGCTCTGAAGGGGCTGAAGCAGCAATCTTGACTTAAAGGCTGACTCTGGTTGGAAAATAAACAACTATAAAGTACAATAAATCCCATTGAAGAGTCCAGTCAAAACATCCCAATGAACAGCTAATGCTCCACTAACCAAATCCAGATGTCACTGCTTTGTCTGGCACTAATTGGTTGACTGGAGAGTTAGTAACTGTGTAACCTGAAGGAAATCTCTCCTTCTTGCACTTGGGATGAGTTGCTAAGGCAGAAAATGGTTTGGTTTTGTTGTGTTTCTTAATTTCTTAACTACATGGGAGTCACAGGCACCTGCACTCATTAGGTCCTCTGCTGGCAGGACACACTCCTATTTTAGGCACCTTAAGGCATCTCACAGAAACTTTCTCAAGAGCATGAGGCTGCCTTTGACATTTGGTGTTCCTTCATTCCCAAAGACTTCTGGGTTTATTTGTTTAAGTGAAGGACGTGCCCTAGCAGATTGCAGCTAAATTCTTAGATAAAGGTAATGGCAAATTCCAGCTGGAAGTGTTTGAAATATCAAAGAAAACACCAAAAAAAGCAATGGCTTTCTAATATAGTTAAAGAAATAAAATTGATGAGTTTGGAAATAGTAACTTGATTTTAAAAACATAATTAGTCTGGTGCAGCCTAAGTTCCACATCTGCCTTCATGACTCTACATTGGTAGAAGTAACACAGTGGCTAACAAGGATTTTCCAATGTTTTTTCTTTGTTTATATATATATACATATATATATATATATATATTTCAGGATCAAATGATATATTCATATTTTAGAAACAACTCTGCATAATACTACAAAGCAACATCTATGCCTGGAAGGTCTTTGTTTTAGCAGAATAGTTCCCAGTGCCATGAATCTGCACACATTTACTTACATTGTTTAACTTCAAGGTGTCTCATTGGCTTCAGTAGCTCCCATGACATAAGAATTGCTTTTCATAAGTCAGTCTTGGGGGTCAATCATATCCTGAGCACCTAGAAGGAGGTTTTGTGAAATGTTAGTCAATGTTTTGTTTAAAAACGTATGATTCATATTCCTTACCATTTTAGATTAGTCAACAGCATTATTTTAATTAACTCTATTTTTATCAAAAAACTTACTAACATGAATTTTAATACACATTTCCCATAGCATCATTGACTTGTTGTTTGTACTTTATAAGAATATTTTAAAACTACGTAAATTTGCACACCAAAGCAAATGTTGGGCTTCTGCTTATTTATAACTGATTTTGTAGTGCTTGTAAAAAAACAAAAAAAGATTATAACATGACCCTCATCTGTCAATCCCATTTTTTCAGTGGTGCAGTGTACAGTGGAGCATCTGTCTGGACACATCCAGACATACCTTTCACTCATGATCTGCAAGTGGATAACAGAGGATTTGAAATACAGTAGACAGTTGTGCAAAGCATGAACAATGAAAATTATATCCAGCCTCTAATCCAGGAGATTCTGGGCTGAGCTCAGCCTCTGTGGATATATACATTCCCTCTGCATTTAGTTCCACATACTTAAAAACTGGTCATTCCCCTAGAAAAGTCACATGGGAACATAAGTGGGATTAAATAGCTTTCTCTCCATGTGTTGTTATTAGAATTACACGTGTAAGATGCAAACACATGGGCAACTGTGCTGCACAGCCATCAGTAAGGAAACTCATTTCTTCCAAGATACTGGAAGGTTTAATATTTCATGTATCATCTTTATTTCATTCTTCGCCTTGGGAGAGAAGGGTTGAAAATGAAGCAGGAGGTTATTCATACACCATACATTTGGAATCAGAAAAATTTTGATAAATCTTCCTACTTCAGCTCTGAGTGAAAGACTATTCCCTGCTAGCAGGGCTCTGGATGCAAAACCAGATCCTTCACCAAACTTCTCATTCCATGCCTTTAAAACTGCCAGAAGTTGACCTGGCTTTGGCAGTGGTGATACAACAGGGGATTTCTCTCCTGTGGATGCTGGATATAGATCAATATAAATAAAATGTTGTACCATCTGACCAGTACAAAACAACACCTGGCAGCCACTGCACAAAAAGGCCAAGGCCAAAGCAGGGTTCTCCATGGACCATGTCCTCTACCCATTTTTTAACTTCACCTCCCAAAGGTCTCAGACCAATGTCTCTTACCAGCAGGAATTAGATGTGTACCTTGAACACCAACAGGAATTTTTTAATAATGTGTAATCTGTGAAGGCACCAAATAGAAGTAGATAGGTATTCCCTTCCACAGGGGAAGGGAATTAAATTTTCTGTTCATTTTAATCCCCAAAATTCTTACAAAGAAAATGTGGGATGATAGGAAACCCCCCATAGGAGCCTACTTTCTGTTTCCATTGAACTGAGCTAACTTGATAAAATGGATAAATTCTGAAGCAGGTTTTTAATAGCAGTGCAGAGCATAAATTCTTACTGACATTTAACATTAAATATCTCTCTATCACTAACCACTTTAGAGCACTAAAACAGATCTTTAAAAGCCAGCCTTTGACTTTGGCAGCAAAGTTGACTGTTAAAAGAAACTGTTAACATTCAGTTGAGTGGCATGTGGAAGAAAACTGGCAAAGTAAACTCAAGGGTTAATGAAAGTAAATGAGATAATCCTCATTGATCCCCCATAATCCCCAGGGTCTGAGTTCAACTGTCAATCACGGGGGGAGACTTTTTTTCTAATCTGTCCCTCTGTGAGTGGGTCATTCCAAACTGCATATACTTTATATACAGACATTTATTCAAACACACACTGAACATATAACAAAAATCTTAGAGTTAATTCCAAAATGAAGGGGAAAATAAAGCATAGCTAAAAGTATGGTGTTTAAATTTTAAAAATATAAAGTTTTTTTTTTACTACTTGAAATACATTCAAGCTGCCTGTTCATACTAACTCACTACTTCCCATGTAAGCTGGTAGCAAGTAATGAATCTGTTAAACCCCTCCTTTGTAAACGAAGAAAGACTGTTCCCATTAAATTCAAGCTTACTGCTTAACAGATTGGACTAAAAGAAATATGGTCTGAAGCATAAAATAAATTGTTTCAGTCATCCTCAGAGAACTACTGACATAAGAAATGCATTAAAGAAAATTATGACATAACTGAGGCTTATAATACCCCAGCATGTTGCTCTCTCATCCTAGGACTGCACTGGATTCACAGGAGGCCTCAGGCATCAATCTCTTTTAACTCATTGCACTTTGGTCCTTAGCAAACAAAGCTGTGCTGTGCTTGTCCTGCACTGGCACAACCAAGGAGGGTGGCATTTGGACAGGCACCAGATGTGCACTGCCAGAGCTGGGGATGGAGCTGGCTGAGGAGGCAGCATGGTTCAAGGAGGCAAACACATCTGGAGTGCAAGGGCATCAGCTCTATGATCCAGATTTATCACAAAACCTCAGTTTAAAACCCATGTTTGATTTCGTGAGAAATTCATCCAAGGTGCCCAGTGAATAGAGACAGTTATATACAACACTTCTAAGTACCTGCTTATTCTGAGAATAATTCCATCTATTACTTTGCTTCTGGAATTCTTGATAGCATAAACCTGGCACTTAGAAACGTGGTATAGTAGTGGACTTGGAGGTGTTAGGGTTACAGCTGGGCTTGATGGTTTTAAAGGTCTTTCCCAACCTAAATGTTTATATGATTCTATATTACAGAACCACTTACAGAGAAAGTCTATAGGATTTAAGAGTAAGACAATCTTTCTACAGAGCATTCAGACCCACCTGTAATAACTTTATTGCATGCTGCAGCAGAAAAGGAAATTGTCTGTCAAAGGTTTGGGCTAGAAATGCTTCACACCACCCAAAGGTACTTCTTGATAACCCAGTGCGACAGCCATTTTCCTCCTGTAAACATGCAGAACAAACTTTGCTGCCTAAGCCACCTGAGGCTGAGTTGGAAATAAATGCCCTGCTCTCAGGTTTAAAGAAAAACCATCTTGGTAGCCATTTGGCCTGCAGCCAGGATTAGAGCATTCACTCCACGTCTGTCAACCTGTCACTTAAACATTTACCAAACTACTGACCACTTCTATTAAAAGACCATTAAACCAGGATTAAGCTTTTCCAGGGTAAAGCTGATGTAAAAATGCTAGGAATGTCACACCAAGGGCAGTTCCTTTTATTTGTATTGTAAACAAGGCAGAAGATGGAAGATAAAATGTTACATATTTATTAATATATGGGGCTATACCCCTGCTTTGCATTTTCCCACCTTTCAGCTTCCTAAACCCAGATCCCATCTCTCAGAGCATCACAAAGTGAACATGGAAACCTCCAACTGCCCTAAATCCAGCCTTGGCTGCTTTACAGCAGGTCACTGCTGCCCTGCCTGGAGCAGGACTGCAGTACAGAGCACATCCATAGCACAGGGGAATAGCCATGGTCACAAACACAACGTTTGATTCATGTGTCATGTCATAGCTGGAGACCAGTTGTTTAAAAAGGACAGTCCCATCCAAAGCAAGAGCCTGTTTTGAGCAGTCTGTGAATTTATTTTCCAGTAGGGTTTGCAGCCAAGGACTATAGGAAAAAGCACAAAGCTCTACAAATCATCATTTCATCAGCTAGAAGAGAATTACTTCTGAACATGGTCAAAAGAAGAAAGAAGTTACCTGTAAAGGAAGTGTATTGTCTCATTTCTACCTTTTTCAGTTCCCAATAACTACTATTCCACACATTTTTAAATGCCTACATGAAGACAACAGAATTGGCCATTCCCAACAGGGAGGTGCACATATTTAATGTGATTCCTCCCTTTCCCCTTAGCCCTACCCTATTCTCTAGCCTGTTATCTATATTAAATATAATTTTGCTTTCAGGAAGTATCTATGACATTTCCATTTGAAGCAGAGCTTCCAGTAGTTACAGATATCAAAGAAGTGGTCTTAATTTAATCTGATACTTTTAAAAGCCTTTTATTCTAAAATAAATTATTGAAGTGTGGTATTGGTAAAACGGGTTGCTCCAGTAATGGATTTACTGTGATGGTGCAATCAATTTCAGAGATTGGATTTCAGGCTAGAAACTATTCATCACTCTCCATGTCAATGCAAGGTTTACCTTCACACTGTGGTCACCTACTGTAGCTCACAAATACCAAGGGCAGAGGAGGATTTATCAGAGGAAAACTCTTCATACCATTTTTTTTATCATTGCTGAGGTCAGAGCCTCAGGAGTTTGCACAATTACAGCAACTCCACAGCACCATGGTGCCATCTGGGGAGATGCAGTAGGACTCATCACAGTCATGCTTACAAATCTTGTTGATCTCTTCTGTGTTTTCCTGCTTCTCTTTCTTATTCCAGTATCAGCAGAGCCTTTCAGTAGGTAAAATACCCCAGGTGTAAAGACTACAAAGGTTTTAATAGGAATGATGGAGAGAGCCCTTGGTACAACTTCTTCCCATCCTGTCACATAAAGCATCCAGCACACAAGTGCTGCTAATGTGGGAAGTAGAAGAGGATCTGTGACATTAACTCTCCCTTCCTTCCCCTGCAATGACTCTACCTTTCAGTAAGTTCATTCCTGAGCTTTTTCACAAGCTGGAGAATCCAATAACTGCAGGTACACCTAGCATGCCCTAGCTGCAAACAAGCCTCCTGGTCTTCTGCAGCCAAGGAGGGGGCTGAGAACAGGAGCACTTAGTCCTGGAGATCAACAGTGACAGGATTCTACACCATTTGTTTTTGCTACATAGAGGCCCGTGTGCCCCTATTTGCATATATACATATTCACAGTCTCATTAATACCTCTTTTCCTAGCTCCCTGCCTGATAGAGCCCCTTCAGTCCTGCCAATACCACAAGCCATGGAAGCTTCATGAACCACCACAAAACACAGCTTGTCTGGAGCATCCCCAACAACCAGTGGCAGGAGCACATGGCAAATCTAAGCCTTGTGACATGACAAAGCCATCCTCATTTCTAGTGAATCTTGGTCTTCTTTCATAGAAAGCAAAGTCAACCCCATAAATCAAGAAGTTCGTGGATTTGGGGCTTTACATTAACACCTTCATTCATGCTTTGCTGTGACCTCTTGGATTGGGGTGAACTATTCTACTGTGCTGGGAAATGGCAGCTCGGGAGCCAAATTTAGCACCTAGAAAATTTCCCTTGGGCTCTTAGGTGCCATAATTTTAAACCTGACTCCCTGCTAAAAGACAAAGTCATGTCTACATTTGATTTCAGGTGTTACATACAATAATTTAAGACGTTAAATGGGGATCTGGCAATTCTCTGAGTATAGAGGGGTTTGGAAAATATTATTTAGAGCCAGAAATGCAGCTTTCTTGGCTATGGTCTGTACTCTGCCTACCAACGGCCAGTCTGCATTTAGTCTTTCACTGCCTTTCTCAAGTGCTTCAATAGTGAAGTTTTGCTCAGCTGGAGAATCAATATCAATAAATACAGCTGGACTGGAATACCTAATGAAGGGTAAAAAACTGGCCTCATGATAGTTATTTTTAATGTCTCTTAGGACAGTTAAAAGTAACTGAAAGGTCTCTGGAGCTTTAACGCTTTCTTCTCACTCTGCTCCACTGTTTCCACTGCTTCTTTTGCTGTTTTTTTTTTTTTCATATGAAATACTGCCTAGCCTGGAAAATTATTATAAAAAAAAAAAAGAAGACTCTGAAGAAACTCCCAAAAAAGCGCTTTGCAATGGTTATGACACAGTGAGCCAGAGCTACTGGTGATGCCACCATGATGCATGCAAAAGAAGGGCTCCTGGAAAGGCACAAATCCTGCTTTTAAATGCACAGATCCTTCCAGATATCAAGTATAGAGCTTGTACTTCACCTACTTTAAGACCTGCCTACAGCCTCAGCAAGAAAGGTAACTCAGTTCTCATCTCTTTAGTCTCTGTTCAAAGCTTTTGATCTTGCTCAGGGGCAAGATTAGGCTGTCATATCTGTGCTAGAGAGTCAGTATTTTCCATCTGCAGCAACTACTCTGGAAGCACTCTAATAAATGAACTCTTGAAGTGCTACACCTTCTGCAATCCAGTGCTGACCAGAGTATATCTATATAACTTGGTAGTCACTAACACTGCTGTATCTACTTTGGAGGTGCTTTCAGGATGAGAGGTGCTAGGAGGGTTCAGGAAGAAGAGACAACACTGAAGGGGGAATGAAGCCAGATCATGAATTAGATTTTTACTCAGAATTTTAAACTTTTAAATTTTGTAATTTTAAACCAGGAGTCATTCCTGTGATAGACAAAGAATTTCTTTAATAAAGATTCAGCACTCCTCACTGCTCAGGCAAGTTGTAAGCGCTCCAAGTACTCTTAATAAAAAAGATAAACAAATCTATTCCCTAGTCTGACCATCATGATATAAAGGCCTGTTCCTGCAACTGTTTTTTGTTAAACCCAGAATACTCCTGCAGCCTTCTTAATCAACCATAAAAAGGGAAAAGAAGAAGAAAAAAGTACCCATAGGTAGCCCACATTCAGCAATAACATATACAAATCACAGCTAATGCCAGACACAGTGCAGGATTCTATGAAGTTTTCAGTGCTATGACATTAGATATACACATATCTATACAGAATCAAGCATCCCCCTAGGAAGCTTTAGGAGCTACAGATCTAAGCTTACTGACTCTTGTAACAGTGCCACAAATCCATTCCTTGGGGTCTCACACACCATGTACCTGGTTCATCTCAAAAGAGATGAGCTCTCAGATCTCCGATCTTCCCTCCCTGAGCCAGCAGTGCCTCCTGCTGCACTCCAGGCTGCATTTATTCCAGACTTCCAGCTCTGTCTGGTTTCAGTTAGCAAGGAAGCTCTGGTTGGCATTTTGAGAACAACTGAGGTGAGTCATGGAAGATGTGTCTAATTGGCTCCAACAGCTCTGGAAACATCAGCTTGTGTCATAGAAATACAGCGTGGGACAAGGGCGAGTTGAGGATTGGGTGAGGCACCAACAGATTCTCTGTTCACAAACCACTTCTTAATGCATTTCTGAGTCTACTTGAGTACCACAGCACATCAGGGCTGATCTGTGGCACCCACAGGCTTTCAACCTCCTGGGACACGCTCCCCTCCTCTTGCTTTAACACATTTCAGTAATAATCTGCAGGAAGCTGTGCTGCAGCACTGTGACCTTCTGCCGAACAGACTTTTACTTGTGCTGACCCATGACAAACTCTCACAGTTGGGGAATGCTCACTGTATCACAGCCCACGTGAGTACCAAGTCTGCCTTAATCCAAAAACATCAGAAAAAGGAACCTGGGGTCAAATCTTACTTCAGGAATGTGGCAAACTTCCTGGAGGTCATAGCAAGAGAACAAGCCCAATGTTTTACCTCTGAGATGGAGAGAGAGAGGTTTAAAATCCTTTTGAGTCATCAGGCTGGAAAGAAGGTAGGCTAGCAAAATAAAAGCAGGGCTTGTCTCTGCTCTGGGCTGTAACTGGGAGCCTTTCACTGGAGAGGGTTCTTCCTCCCCCTCGGGGTGGATTTCTACATATCAGGTAGAAAATCTCTTTGAAAAACAGCAAGTTAAATCTTTCAAAACAATCATTATGATAACAAAGAAGAAGAATAATGTTAAAGACAACACTGCCACCACAACTTCTATACAAAAAGTTTCTGAAGAGTTTGCAGAAACTATTTATCAAACTCCAGTGTAGGGCAGCTGGAACTGGGAAAGAACATTAGTAACAAGCACCTCCACAGCTCAGTGTGGATGTGTCCCACTGCAGTTAATAAAGCTTTGCTAACGAGGCTGCTCAGGCTGAGGACAAGGCTCTGGGCTGTTCTCCAAGCAGATGCCAGCAGCCCAGCACCCTTCCCTCCCATAGGCTGTCCTGATCTCAGTAACATGCCCCCAGTACTTATATCAGATGATGGCACTGCTGAGACAGATGTCCGTCTTTCTGTCTGTCTGCCCCATCCTTGCACCGTTTGAATCAATCTCGTTTACCTGACTTCCAGAATTTGGGGCTGTGTAATTCCTGAAAATCAGTTTGAGACCTGTGACTCAAAAGATGGCATGGGTGCAAGGGATAGTCTTTCATTCCATGGCATGCTTGAGACAACCAGAATGTTTCATAGCACACCTGGGAGACTTCTACATTTTGTATCTGGACAAATTGAGGCAGGAGGTTACATGGCTTCTAAAGATCACCAAATGAAACTGTGGGAGTGACAGGAATAGATAAGAGGCGTAGATAACTAAAGCTCTTCAATGACCTGCTCCATTATGCTGCCAGTTAATATATGTCACTGTTTTTGGGACAACAGTTACATTTATTCCATCTTTTTTCTACTGCTTTTCCATTAAGGATCAAGAAATATCCTAACACTCCTGCTAGCAGAAGGAGAGTTTTATCAGGAAATAGGGTTCCCAAATCACCTTCTTTATGCAAGTCCTGGTTCAGGGCAGGAAGGGTCAGTGGCCCTGGGAGCTTTGCCACCTCTCTTGGCAGGACCTCGTGTGAGCACAGTGCTCCTGCCAGCCTGGCTCCAGAGGTTACTGCCAGTAATCTACTGCTACTCCAGATCTGCAGCAGTAATGCCTCATCATCAGCATGGCCAGGAAAAATGTAGTCTGCAAACTGTAATGCCAAGATCACTGCAGTGATGAACCCTAGGAAAAAGTGCCAGGATGAATATTAGCTCCCCTAGAGCTGCAGAAGTGGTAACTAGAAGTAACTAGAGCTGCAGAAGTGGTAGCTAAAGACATAACTGTCCTGTGATGCAAAGCCTTGAGAGGATGGCTTCAGGTGAAGAGAAGGTCAAAAAACCAAGGAGGGATTTGTCTGGAGGCAAGAAGGTTCCTGTGAATTTGAAGAGTCACTCCAGACTTGTTTGGGGATAAAGGAGAGAAAAAACTTGTTCATATGCATGTACAGTGAAAAGTGAATATATGCAAGACCTGAGTAACATGGGGGAAGTATTTCTCCTCACCTCTTTCCCACTTTACTCATTTCATATTTCTTTTCTTTCTCATCCCAGAGGAAAAGGTGGATCCATCAGCTGACCAGCAATCCACATATGAGTTCAAATTTTCCTTATACTCTCCCCAGGAACACTTTTTCCTTAGAAAATTATCTGCTCCCTCTGCAGACCAAAGAGAGCATCATCTTCTGAGCATCTGTGCAAACCAAGCCAAACTTCTAAATATTTGGCAGTTCAAAATTCACAGCATAAAACCAGAAGATTTTAGAAGCTCTTTATAGCTCTGTTACTGCATTGTTAGAGCAGAGCAAGCAGTGCATTTGGGCAGTCATGCAGAAATATTAATTTGCATTATCAAGACAGTTTCTTCAGCTTCATTGACTGTCCAAAATTGACCTTGAGAGTAAGCTGAGTAATCAGAAAAGTATCCCTTCTGTATCTCACATCAGTAGGAATGTGAACGTGTGCTATCCTCTCTGAAATGAAATAGTTGATGCTCATTGTCAGCCAGAGGAAGGAAGATGTGACCACAGCATCTATCTGCATTCTTATCAGAGACATTTTGTGCGCAGCAGAAAGAAATGTTCCAAGTGAAACCTTTTATAAGAGAAGGGGGAGATGTTTGTCTAATTCACACACTGCCAAAGATTTTTTTGCAGAAAGGTGATTTTTAATTAATTCAGAGAGATCTTGGATAGAAAATATAATTCTAAAGCTTGACCTCTTCAGAGACTAAGGAGACTATTCCTGTGCCAACCACCCACATGCAACAGAAGCAAAAAGCATGCATTAGGCTGCTGCAAGACAGGTCAAGAGTGCAACTTGGAATGTGTTAATTGCTGTCAATTTTGTGATCTGCTTTATCTGTTCCACTGGCTTTTTTGCTTAATTGTTTTTTAGTTGCTTATCTGTTGAAAATAAACACCCCAGTTGCATTTATTAGGCTACCATTTAAAGCAGCTTACCAGAATAGGTTCCTTAGTTCTGAACAGTGCAACAGGTCCAGGTATGAGTGCAGAACTTCATGTATCCTGCTCAACCAGCAATTACATCTGATGACTCTCTGGCTGTCACAAGTTCTCTAGAGTCTCTCCATCTTAGCAGAGCAGCAGCTTCCATGTTAGCCTGATAAGGCTCAGCCAGACAGCCAAGAATTCATACATTCTATCATCTTTTGCATTTTTTTAGTTGAAACAGCCTGTGTTTGGCTTTCTCTACAGAAAAGACTTAGGAAAGGTCTTTTCTTTCATGCATATTTACAGCTTTGTGCCAGGATCTAATGAGTCTCTGAACCAAAGCTGACACAGTTGGTCTCAGACAGAATAATCTTTTCTCACAGCACATATAAGTCCTTTTTTGGACTGGTTTCCTTTCTCCCAGGCTATTATAGGTGATTTAAAAGAGGCAGATGTTGTCAGATTTCTCCTGCCTGTCAGACAGAGGCTTTTTTTTTTTTTTCCCCTTGGCTCTCTTTTTTCTAAACGATAATAAAAATGTTGGCATTTCTGGGGGACTTCCCAAATTTCTGACCACATTCACCACAGGGTTGAATTCCAGCACAAAATCTCAGCTATTTGCTGTTTTTCTGTCACAACTAGTAAAAAAGTACCCCATAAGATCAGCATCTATAGGGAGGGGCTGTGTGAGTAATCTGCTGGCAAACGCCTGCAGTTAAGTACAATTTTATACTTATGAAGAACTACCCTCTCATGATAAAAGACAAAAGTATTTTTCTTACTTACTGTGCACTTAAGAATGACATCTAGATGACTGTTCTAGTACAATCTGGTAGCCAGAGCTCTTGGAAGAATAACATTTCTTGTTACAATCCTTATGAAGAGCCTGGCAATTAGAAGCAAATAAGATCTTTATTAGCCATTCTCAGCTCTCACCCAGCTGCTTGCCCCAGCCTCCTCAGTATCTTAGTGGCCCTTCACTGGATTCTCTCCAGGTTACTTGGATCTTACACTGGGGAGCCCAGAACCAGCATTTCACTGCAGGAGGAGTCACACAGCTGAGGAGCAAGGGGGGGAAATCACCATTTTCTCCAACCTGCTGGGTGTACATTTACTAACACAGCCCAGTGTACCTTCACCACCTCTGTGTTCATCATTCCTTCCCTCTTCTTGCATTCCCTATGAAGTGATTAACAGATTCCTTCATTTAGATAGAATTTTCATGTCTTCTTTATCTTTGCATTGCACACATACAATTTTTTTTAAATGAAGTGTTGTTGGTTTTGCAGTAACCTCACAGCTTTTTGCAACACTTCAGCCTTAATTTAGCCCACATTGCAGATATGTTCTGTTTTTAGGAAAGCTTAAAGGAATTGAAATGAGGTCCAAAATTGAGGGCTTGAGCAAATGTTAGACAGCTGCAAGAGTCCTTCCAAAGTAAAACAGATACTGAATGTAGCTGCTTGGAAATGAGGATTTTCTGCTTCTGCTATGCTTGTCATTTTGCAAGCTTTTGTTTTATTTATCAGTTTGGATGCACCTGACCTTGTCTGTTCCATCTTGAAAACCTCTTGTACAGAGACAGCAGCTGGGCAACTGTCCCACTCCCAGCTCTGAGCAAAGCAATCAAATAACCCAACAAGTCTGTAGATATGTTTGTTTCAGACATCGTTTAAGCAAAAATGGGAGGGGAAAGAGGCTCACAGGAGGGGAAAGAGGGGGTGAAGGCTCACCAGCCTTCACCAGAAGAGATGTAGAAGGAAATCCCACTGGTTTGCTGAGATATGGCTGCTGTCCTGTAGTTCTCTCTGACTTGACCACCCTGTCCCCTGCCTCCCAGATGCCCCTTCCAGAGTCCTGTCCTAACTGAGATGGGGCAATAACTCATCTGGGTGAGAAAACACTCTCTAGGAAAAGAGAAGAAAGAAGTGGCTCTTTTTACAGATTTCTGTCCTGATGACAGAGGGGTAGGGGCTGGTGAGAGAATGATTGGGGTCACCCCAGTCCTGGACCTACCAGAGCCCCTGGGAGTGAAGCCTGACCTTGGCTGCAGCTCCAGCCCTGCAGCCTCCAGGGACCACAACCACCGATCTCATTTCTGTTGCCAGCTGGGACAGCATTGCCAGGGCCAGTTTTCAGCTGCCCTGCAATGAAGGCAGTCTTTTAAACCAGACACAAGTATCTGCAAAGTGCCTTTAAATCAGAATAACAAAAGGCCACATCTACTTTGAAACAGGTAAATGAAAATGTAAGCATCAAGGAAACTGAGGATCAGTCCTCTCATGCACAGTAAACAACTTTCCCACCCCCAGATTAATTTCTTGGTTCTTCTCTCTTTAAATCATTGGTGTCACAGTGGAAAAACTCAGTCCCTTAAAGCTCTTTCCTCTTTTTGCCTGTCGTTTAATTAAATTATCCTATAATGAAATCTTTCCCTAATGAGTCAGTGTTTAATAATTTATGAGACACCGAGGCCCTACTTGGAGTCTCATCAATTATGTATCACAGCACCAGGCAGTTTCAATCTTTCTTTTCTCATTTCTCACTCACTTCATTTAAAGCCCCAACCTTGCTGCTTGAGGTTTTAGTTCACTTGCCCTGATGCAGAGGTGGGTTCAGTGATTCCTGTTTTGCCCAGTGCCCACCAGTAGATGTGTGTGTGCACGTGTTCACTGGTTGAAAATGACAGGGGACATCTGTGCACATCAGGGCATGGGTACCTGCCTTTCTGCCCCTCAGCAAGAATGTGGATTTACCACAGATTTCTACAGATTGTCATGTAGGTGTATGTACAGATGTTTGTAGGTTTATAAAATCTGTCTGTGTGTAGGCAGCTTTCTGTCACCACTTGCACACCCGAAGTTGTATTTGCTTCTACACCCACTGGGGTTTGTACCACTGCTGACATTCCTGCCCTGTGTGTGTGCCAGCAAACTCTTGTAGCTACAGTGAAAGAGTTTATCTTACTCCACAGTCTTCTGAATTTTTGATCTCCGTAAAACAGTAGCACATATAACCTGTAGAAATCAGTCAGGAAATATTATACATGAGCTGTAAAGATAACAAGTTTGTATCAACTGAAGTGATCAACTGAAAGGGACTACCAACTACAGATTGCTGGAGTCCTGACTGTCACCCACAGAGGAATTTGGGGCAAGAACTGGCTTTTCATGGAGGTTTCCCATCCCATTGGCTGTCAGCCTTCTGCAGCCCATGGAGCACTAATCCTTTACACAGACCAAGCTCTCTCAGTTACACCGAGGTAGTTCTGGAGTCAGTGACTCCACTGACTACTTATCCTGGGAGCAGAAGATTTGTGTGAAGTACTTTGTTATTAAAAGCTGAGTCTAGAGGAACAGTTTCCTCAATGAATTGTTGACCTTGGAAGTGTTATTCTAAAACTTCATCCATTTGCTCCAGCTTGGTTCATTAAGTCTGCTCAATTACCGTGAAGACATAATTAGTTTAGACTCCACTTTGGGAGTAGACAGTCAGGTTCAGTTGTTTCTAACCCACCTGGTATCCTTGGAAATCCTGGAGAGCTGAGAGGTCTAGAGCAGGGGAAGCCACTGGCTCCACACACAGGTACCAGGAGCACAGCTCAGCACTGTGACACTGGCAGGAGCAAAGCAGATCTGATGTTGAACTGATGCTGCCCTGTAGACACACAGGGTATTTTGGTTTCTTTTCCTGAGCAAAGTCACACTTAGTCCATACCCAAACTTGGGACCACTGGTTTATCATAGTATCTTGTGGTCTATTTCAAAACAGACCCACAGCACAGGCACTGGGTCACATGTTCCCAATGACCAGATCCAAACCAGTCAGGAGGTTTCTAGGAATCCCTTCTCCTCCAAACAACAACAGCCTGGTGCTCCTCCACCTGACCACTGCCTCTGTTAGACCCGGGCTGCTCCCTTTCCTGATGACACAGAGTGGGGATGGTGTTGGTCCACTTGGCTGCTCCCCCTCTAGAAGTGTTTCCAAGGACTGGAAAATCACACTCACTCACATGTACATGGATTTGCATTTTAAATACTTAACTAAACAGCTGTGCGTGGGAAAGCTTTTTTTTTATATAAATTTATACCCTAAAGCATGAAATTTTATTTTCCTCCTAATTAGGTTATCAAGCTAAAAGAATTCTTAGCTGTAACAATTTCACAAGGCCTTTCAAAAAATCTGTGATTTTAGAGGGTCTTTCCTTACCTCAAATTGTTTCTTTCACAGAGAACACTTCCTCACAACCATAGTACGAGAAATTATAACAGACACCAATAACACACATTTTACTAATTAAATTATAATTTGTTTTGGTTCTTTTTTTTTAAGGATGCAGGCTTCCAAAACAAGCCTGTATTGGTGTTACTGGAACCCCATGTTTCTCATCAATAAATATTCTGTGTCAATAGGCCATTAACTATTAATCCCAGTGCTGGCCATTTGAGAACTTTACATCAACACTCTTGTTATTTTACACATTGCTTCTCATCTTATTAAGTGACTTGCACATATGGACAAGAGCACAGTCTCACAAATGAGCCCACATCAATAACACGCAGGACACCACCTCCAATAAGGAAAGGGGAGAATTGCAAGAAAATTAATATGTCTGGGGCTATCACGAGTATTTATTTACATTGAGAAGAAAGAGAATCCACTCTTGAAGAGCTTATTGTATTACCTAAGATGAACTTCCAACATATGTTCACTCTCAGCCACATTCTGGCTTCATTTTTTTTAGCCTTAAAGCAAATTTGGTGCTAGTGAAAGCTGCCAGACTGACGAGCTGAGTTCACTGCTGCCCAAATGAGCTCTGCTCCAGGCTCAGCTCCCTGCTGCACACTGATCATTTCCAAGGTGAGAACTGAGCTGCTTGATCCAGCCCTATAGCATTAGCAAAGAGTGTCACCTCTGGGAATGTGTTCTCCAGAATGAGAGACAACAAGAGAGATTAATAGATTTGATTCTCACCCTTTCTTCAACCATATCTTGCAGCTAAAACCTATGAAATGCAAAAAGCAGGAGTGACATTTTATTTCAATGGTCAAAAATGGTGATTCAATAAACAATGTTTGTATGTGTGGCATACTGGAATAATCTGAAAAAATTCTTTCCAAGCACCTAATTTATGATCTCAAATCAAACCCTGACCTGTAGATTTTAACCTGATTCTTCTGTAAGTCACTCCAGAAATATTTTGACTCCCCAGCTGGCTTTTCTCTTCCTTCCAAGTAGCAGTTCTCCAAGTCCACAAAGCTACTCCAAGCAATTACTCAACTGGACAAACTAAAGAATACAACATTCTGCATTCAGCTACTAGAGATGTCCCTACAGTAGTGTTCCTGAGGCTGTTATGGAAGGTGACAAAATTTTGAAAAGTCCTATTAGTGACATATAAAGTGAGAATGAAGGGGAAAAAGTACTCACTCCTTGTTTTAAGCCTAGCAGAGAAATAGAAATGGTAAGATAAGAGGTGGTAAGCAAAGAACAGATTTGCAGTAGGTGTCAAGAGCATGTGGCAATGCAGCAGCCAGACAAACATGCACACACACACACAAAGAACTGAATCATACTGAAGTAGCAATTGCTGATCTGTGATGGTATGGATCGAATTCCTAGCATTCAGTTGGCCAGAATTCAGGAGGAATTGGTGTGTCTTCGATGGGGAGAAATGGTGACAGCACAACAGCTGTGCTCTCTAGCAAAGTGCATACAGATATTCAGGTTTTTATGGCTCTTTGGTTTGAGTCCCAATAGCAACTATCCTATTATCCATGGTTCAGACAGGTTAGCACCTGCTAGAAGCAGTTTCTCATAAATTAGCTGATGTCAGCTCTTGAATGGCTGCTGCTTAAGCCTAAGGCCTGACTGTCCCCCGCCACAGTGGCTCTGCTGGGGCAGATGGCTGTGTCCCCACAGCTGTGCACCCGTGTGGGGCAGCCCAGCAGCACAATCGAGGCAGTGTCTGAGCTCTGCCAGGTTGTGTGGGGAGTTGCACAGGGACCCACACCTGTGCCAGGCAGATGGTGAATGTGCTCCCTCCCTTGGGGGCTGCAGAAGAGGCGTGCACACAGCTTCTGTTTGCATCTAAACCTGGGTATCCCAGCAGCTGCATTTAGGAAGGGGGTCAGTGGGATGGCTCACTGCAGAAGGCAGAGCCCACACCTTGCACTGGGTCCCTGAGCAGCCTTAGGGCACTATTGGTATCTGGCACTGGCCAAAAGAGGGGCTCGCCCAACCACTCTGGAGTCTTGCTGAACATTTGCCATTATTTTTACATAGCATATTTCCAGCCCAGCACTTGAAGGAAGATCCTGGACTCTCCTTCAACAAGCATGTGAGGCCACACTCAGCCCTAGGTTAATGCCACTGGGAAGATAAGGATGTCCTTGAATTAGAAGCAAAATTTGAACATATGTAGAACCACAGGTCTGCTTCCAGTTCTTTCTGCCTTTTGGCTGCTAAAGATTAACATGTGCTCCCTGCACTCTGCATAGACCCACCCAATTCTATTTATGCCTACTCCTTGTACAGCTCCAGAGACAGCATCATATAGAGAGACCCTCAAGCAGCAGCTTGTCAGGCTGAGCTGCTGGCATTGGCCTTGGCAAGGATGAGCCATTCGCAGGACAGCGCATGCAGATGGGACATTTCCTCAACACAGACAGACCTTATATTACACAGAGTCCAGCAGGTCACTGTAAGAGCTCTGAATCAATGAGGCATCTCACGAGAGCCTGTGCAGGCCCCCGAACCAAGAGGAAACCTGATCTCACATCTCAATGTGTTACAACAATTTTTAAATGCAGTGAAAACAAGGGGGCTGTGTGGCAGGCAGTTGTCTCTCCGGAGGAAATTGCAAGAAAAAGATGAGATTTATACAAGGTATGTTCAGGATCATCAAACTAGGATTTGTTCAGACCAAAAGGAAAAGTAACAACAGTGGATAGAGGAAAGCAACAAAATCTGATGCCAGTCAGTCGACTGACAATGGTCAGAGCATGAGTGATCAGCACAGCACATTTGCCAGTTATGGTGATTTCATCGAGCTGTCATTACAGAGCAGCACTTCCTGCAGGTGCCACAATTTTCACATTGCAGACCAGGCAGCTTTGTTTCATGTGTGCTCCAGCCCTCTCTTCACTTGCACAAAGTCCCATCACAACCAGTGGCAGAGGCAGGAAGTCCATAGAGCTGCCCAAAGGAGGCACGGGGGCAACTGGGAAGTTGCCACCTCCATTATGACACCTATTTTTACTCATTTTATAGCTCTAGAATTCCTTCTCTACTTCTGATAGTGTTGTCACTGCCTTGGTTCTAACTTCCAGAGGATTATTTTCTCTTCAATTTCCCCCTGCATCTGTTCTTCCTACACAGTGTTTCTCTACACAGTCCTGTCACCTCCTATGCTCTTGAAACCATACATTTGGCCAGCTCCTTCTTCCTCTCATTTATAGAAAGCTTTTATTTTTTTACACTCTTTTTTTTTTTTTACACTCTTTTGTTTAGCAATTTGTTTAGCTGTTGGACAATGTACTAAACACTGCCCAAAGATTTAGTTTTCCAACTAGAGAGGGGCTGAGCAGACCTTTTACCCTTCCTTAGGTAAAACACAACACACTTTTCAAGCAAACCATGGATGATTCACTAATCAGTTTCAAATTCGTGTTAGCTAACTATCAAACTGGACTGGCACACCTTCATCCAAAAAAGTGTTAATGACTCTTGACAAAAACACTGAGTGCTGTAGTTTACCTAAGAAAAAAGGGACCATGTGAAGGTGCTATGGGTACACAGAGGTGCAGAGCCCCAGGCAGCCAGCACTCCTATAAAACAGTATTTTCAACACATCCAATGTTCTCCACAGTTGAACCCCAGCAACATCAAATACCAGCAAGTACACAGCAGAGATGCTCAGGAGGTAAATAGTCATTCAGAGCAGCACCAGCCATCCAACATGCTTGGCTACCTGAATAACAAAAAGTAATCTAGAAAGCTGGAAAAAGGTATGAGGATCAGAGCAGGAAAGTCATGGTCAGCAAGAGCATAAAGACCTCAGCTGACAGCACCAGACAGGGTGACAAAACAACAACAACAACAACAAAAATTACCAGAGCCAACTTCATCTGTCACAGGCAAGCTCGTTACAATCAATAGACACTTAATGGTCTCTCAGAGTCCCATCTGGGCAATTGGCAATAGCATTAACCACACAAAGACTTATTCTAAGTCTGCTTCTTCAGTGGAAGTGACAGAAAAGAGAAGTAAGAAACCAACTATGTTTTTAGATCTAAATTTTTCTCTGATCAGTATTGCATGAAACCTACTGCCACTGGTGAAAATGGAACAAATTAATTTGCTTTCCTTTTCCTTCTGCAATTCTCTGACTGAATATTTAGTTCATTTTCCTACATTTTTCTCCTGGAAATAAGCTGACCATCTTTTGTGTAACTTTTACTCTGGTTTCATAGAAAATAAAGACTATGATTGTTGTTGTATTGGGATAATATCTTCTATTGTATATTTCTGTTATATAGAGAGTCTCTCTATATAGAGAAAGTAAACTGTGAGTATGTGAAGTTCCTGTGTGGATATTCTTATCATTGCACATGCAAAATGCAAATCCATGCACACAGCTGACAAATTGGGTGCACTCTTGCATTAAAAGTAATTACCTGTTTTGTGCATCATCAATGAACTTACATAGCTGAGATAAATTATCCTAAAGAAGTCAAGTCTATCATATCAAAAATCAATTTTGAAATTAATTTTGAAAGCTTTTTTATCAGCTCAAGACTTAGGACTGAGTTTGTTAAACTGTGCAGTGTTAGGCTTCATAAAATTTGGCAGGTTATTAGCACCTTTAGATATCCAAGCAGAGCTACCAGGATCAAATTTGCAGCAGATGCTTTTAACTTAGTCCATGGAATTTTGCAGACAAAACAGACAAATTGCACTAGTGTATGTCACTTTGCCAATGGAAAGCCATATCCTGTCTATACATATGTTATGCTGAGCAATTGGAAAGCACTGGTGAAATACACATTCCTTATGCATTTGCTCCATGGCATTTCTATCATAGAATCATAGAATTGCCTGGGTTGGAAGGGACCTCTGAGATCATCAAGTCCAACCCTTGATCCACTACCACTGCAGTTCCCAGCCCATGGCACTGAGTGCCACATCCAGTCTCTTTTTAAATATCTCCAGGGATGGAGAATCCACTACTTCCCTGGGCAGCCCATTCCAATGTCTGATCTCTTTCTCTGTAAAGAAATTCTTTCTAATATCCAACCTAAACCTCCCGTGGCACAACTTGAGACCTATGAATTGAAGATGGTAGTCTTAGAATGATACTGCAAGAAAACAACAGAGCTCTGAGCATGCTAAACCTGTATTATGGTAAATTACTGTATCACTTACTGGTGTAACAGAAATGCCTTTGAGCTCAGTGTTGCCCCTCTAAGAATCCAATTACATATTACACCTGCAGTGGTACTATTTTCCTTACCTTTGATCCACTGTACGAAGCCATCTAAAATCTGTCTTGAGTGGACCTGTTTTCAACAAACTTTTTAACTACTGCACTGGTATTAGCTCCAAGTGGCAAGAGTAGCAACTTGCATGAAAATACTGAGCAAATCACTTTCTATGAAATAGTTGTCATTGAGATAGAGCCTGTGTTTCTCTGCAAAATTTTTATCTAAGAAAGAGTTCTTTATAATGGCTTTATTAAATACTAGAGAAGACTGACAATTCTCCAAACCAACCGCCATAACAACTGAGCCACAACCAGACACAGAGAGTCAGGACACAGTAGTGATTGCATTTGGCAGGAGAGGTTGCTGAAATGCTCCTACTCATTGAATTTCATCTTTAAACCCCCTTCCTTTCCTCCACCACACAGAGTTTTGCAAACATATATAAAAAATGGCACCGAGTCAGCTTGTAACATATTGACTGGGTTAACCAGGTCTGCCTAGAGAGGTTTTAGGTATGAAAGTGATACTGAAAGCAATTCTGAATCCTGGCTGCTTGCTCATAACTGATTTACATAAATGTTTGTGTGGCTCTGATTTGATAAGCAGTACGTGCAATGTTAAGGGATTTGTAAGATAGATTTTTACAGCTTTCCATTTGGCCTCCATTTATCAGCAGAGACAGATCAGACACAAAAGGGCTAGAAGGTGAGGTAAAAAAGGCAGGAGATCTAGTGTCAGAGGTACTGAACATCAGATTAAGTTTGTAATATTTAATGGGCTGTTATGAAAAGTTTCTGGCTCCCCAGTACAGTGGAGACATGGACAAACTGAAGTGACTCCAGCAAAGGGCAGGAAAGATGATTAAGGCACTGGAATATCTGACAATAGAAGAGAGGCTTCGAGCTTGGACTGTTCAGCCTGGAGAACAGAACCCTCTTGGGGTACCTTATTAATGTGTACAAATATCTGATGGGAGGCAGATGAGAAGATGGCTCAGTGGCATCCAGTGGCAGGACAAGAGGCAATGTTCACAAAATCAAACAAAAATAACTCTACTTAAATGTATTACAAACATTTTTTATGGTGAGAGTGGTCAGACACTGGGCCAAGTTTCCCAGAGAGGAAAGCTGTGGAAGTACTCAAACCTGTCTGGACATGGCCTTGAGCAAGCTGTGCCGGCTGATCCTGTTTCAAGCAGGGGGCTGGGACTAAACAATCTCCAGAGATCCCTTCCACCCTCAGTACTTCTGTCACCCTGCTATACAGATGGGGTCTGAATAGTGATGAACAGCCACATCAACAGGATTTACACCATAGTGTAAGATATTGAAGGCAAAAGTAATTTTTCTACATTCTTGATTCTGTAGGTTTATTTGGTGGCACACAAAATGTGTTGATAATTTATCACTTATCACTGTCAAACACAGTGGCAGCACTGTAGAGAATCAATTTTTTGCCCCAACATGTTGTGGGTGTCTGGATATTGACAATATCTTACACCTGGGTATAATTGTCATTATTAATACTCATGTAAATGAAATGTTAATTCTTGCTAATAGATTAAACTATGAAATGCTTTAAGAGCAGAACTGCTACAATAAAAGCAACTGGGTTGTTTCTTTGTAATTTGATGGCCCACAAAAGTGCAGAAACATATCTTACAGCTTTTCAAATCTGTGATAATTTCCTTCAACTTTACTTTTATTGCCTTGTCATTAAATTCGCATTGAGTTCTTAAAACAAACATCTTTAAAACAGATGTGGCTATTAAAGTTACAATATGAATTTTACAACCCTAATTTTATGACACTGAAAGAAATTTCAGCCACCAAAGTCAGAGACAAGAATGGAAGCAGAAGGCAGCTCTCAAGGCAACAGATTTCCATAACTACAAACAAATTAAGCTAACATAATGCATACATTATATACTAATTGTGTAAGTCAAGTGTTCAGAAAGAAAATGATACAAGAGCATATGAGTTATCAGGACAGAATAGCAAACAAACAAGAAAAAAATGAGAGGAAGAGGTTTGATATCATAGTTCCACATTTGTCCTTTATCAGTTTCCTCTATGGATCTAATTTATGGGACCTAAATAGTTTGCTGCATAGTGACCCATACAGTGGCTTTCAAATAATTCCAAGGTAAAGATTCATTCTAATAAAAAATAATAATTTTATTTATATTTCAGAGAGGAAATTCAACTTCCATTTAATCTGACTATAAAACCCTGGTATCTCATTTCACCCGAAGTTCCACTATGGGTAGACAGACAGACAGAAATGTAGACATGTCTCTTTATGTCTTAAAATAATTCATAACAAGTGTAGGAATGACCTGTTGCAGTATATTATCCCATACAAGATGTTTTCTGATCTTTCATGTGAATGGCTCCATGCTAATTCCTCATTTCCTGGATTTGAGTCTGCACACCACAGCCCTTCACCAGTGTCTGCACATTTCCTCCTCTCACTTTCCTCAAGAAACATCTCATGCTGAATATTCTTCTGAGGTCAGGCTCAGCAGGTTTACATCATGACTATCCCAAATGAGAAAGGTAAAATACTGACTTCAGCCTTACTTCTGATTTTTTATTTCTCTCAATTTTTGTTGTCTTTCCACATCTTTAAAATCTCTAAAACTTTGTTCCTTCAAGCAACTATTTCAGCCTTTTCTAAGACACTTCATGTCAATGGTCATTTGCTAACTTTAAAGTCTACATATTTCAGATACATTCTGGCCGACTCTTTACAACAAAACATTCATAGTTTGGTTTAAAACCTGTCCTCCTTTTGTTGTTTATTAAGTTCTGTACACCTCAGCTTTGAAACAGATTTAAGCAGTTTTAGCGAGGGTTTAAATCTTACTCTTAGAAAAAGTGGAAATTGCAGACCAAAATAATCTTTAGTGAGACCCTCACCATCTCCCTGAGCACTGCGAGCGTGGAGAGGGAAGTTTTCCTGTTGGGCCTCATTGGGATGGGTATTTAAATAAAGAAAGATATCACCCAATTAAGCCATGCAATCAAGTTCCTACAAATATTTTTTTAATTAGAATTTGTACACTTTCCATTTCTAATTAGTTTGATGTTGCTTTTTAACTCAGTCTCTCCCAGAAGAGCCTCTGAGCAGTGCTGCTGGCAGCAGACGTGTCCCTGCATCATGCTGCTCCAGTTCTTCTAACTCTCCTGCAAACAAGCTCCTGAGCTTGCTTTTTGTTGTTCCCCAGCTAATTCTTCTTGCTAAGAACTGAGCAGAGGTTTTCCAGCCTTGTGCTGGTCCTTGATTTGCTGCCTTTCCTCCTATGCACTTCACAGTAACTTCCTCGTGCTTTTTATTCCCAGAATATCAAGCATGCCCGAGAAAACCCAGCTCTGTCAGTCAGCCACATTATGAGATACACATTTGGCTTCAGAAAGAAAAAAAAGAAAAAGAAAGCAAAGAAAAAAAATCTTTTCCTCTTCTCTTCCAGCCATTCCAAGCTCCAGGTCCTCCCCACCAGCAGCCACATTACCTCATGATTTCAGCAGCCCTCACTCTCATCTCCCCCTTCCCTCAAGACTGATCTCAACACTGGCCAGGTAACTTTCCATATTAGCAACTAATCTCTCTGCTCCCATATGGCTGGGGTCAGTCATCATTTCCATGACTTATTTGTTTCAATATCTGTAAAAAGTGAGGAAGTCCTTGGCATCAAGTAGCTTTAAATGATGTCAGGGGTCAACCCTGTCTTTGTTCCAGCATCGTAAATGTTCCCCCATGCCTGTGCTCACCTCCAAATACTGCTCTGTAGTGAGCAAGGGGTAACACAGGTGTCCTTCCTTCTCATTTAATTTACTGCAGACATTATTATATCCGTAGCAGTTCAGTTACAAATAATGCAGTCCCTTTTCTATTGGCCAAGTTGTAGGTGCCTGAGAAACGTCTCGCTTAGAATGGTAAGTCTGAGGCTTGCAGGGAAAGCTGACAAAATACTGCCTCCACTTCCAGCCTCACAAGTCTCAAATCTCTCAAAATCCGTACTATCCATGCAAGGTCACAAAGGCAAAAGAGGGGGAAAAAAAAAAATATAAAATAATCTTTAATAAAACCCCAGTGATCTGAGTTGCCAGAAAGCAGAAGCTAAATTGCTTAACTGAGGTGTGTAGCTCATTTTGGCAGCTATAAATCCAATTTGCTTAGGTCTATTAAACTTTACCTGGTATAACATAATTTTCCTATAATTCCTCCTCCATTGCTGTGTAAAATCTACAAGTAATGATGCTTCTACAAGTAAAGCATATATATTTGCCAGGATCTTGGCTCCTCTGTCATCCAGACATTTTCAGAGCAGGATTGAATATCTCTGATTAAAGCTAATGCTTGATCAGCATTCTAATGCTCTTGTGAGTGGTAGTAAGACATCACATAGGAGAAAAGGTTATATGCAACATTTAGAGAGTGGCAAGAAAAGATGATCTAACAGGCCTTTTAAAGTTTTAATTTTTATAATTGATTGCAGTTAATTTATACGCAACTTGCCTGCTGCACTATAGTGATAAAATTATTTGAAAAGTCAGAAATCCCTCTAATAGTAAGAGACTCATGCACATATATAAAGTAATTTTTATACTGGAATTCTTAAATAGCCTTTGGACATTTAAAAGTCTCATTTCAGAAAAGCTTCGGCTTCATGTAGCTTCAGAAAAGGTATTCATTCCATTGCTGAAAGTATCACCCTCGTTCCCATTCACAAATAGTTTGGACATGATATAATAGCAACACTGCTGCAACACAGGCAGCCCCAGGACTGCACAGATGTGCTGTGTAACTGGCTGCCACCCAAGCAGTGATAAACTCCAGCCAGAACAGAGCTAAGAGATTTCACCCAGAAAGTGAGACCAGGACTGCAGAAAGCAGAGTACAAGCTGTGTTTGTCAGCACTGACCTGCATGTTTTCAGCAGCAGCACAAATAGATGGGGCATCATCCACAAGTAATACCAGCTGGGGGCTTCCTCAAGACAGCACTACATTTCCTTTTGTGCTTAGGGAAAAAGGAACACACAAAAGAATGATGGGAATAAATTCCACCTGCTGCTACAGGACATGTTCAAGAGCTAATTAAGGATCTTCTGGTCACAAGGCCACTATACAATGAAGCAAAGCAGGAGGAGGAGCAGAGGGTCTGTGTAAGGTTTTCATCACATTAGGCAGCTCAAAGTGTTGCTGTTTAGATCCTGGCACAGCTGGGTGATATCTCTGAAGCTTAGATATTCTGTAAAAATAACAGTATCACACACATTTCACTGAGACATTCTTGACATTTGGTGTTGTGGGAATCAGCATCGTGTCTTGATTTTTTGCAGGTTCTGGTGTAACTACACCTTTGCCTGTGCCTAACTAATTAATGCAGCTCAAACATGCTAGATGGCAAATTCTCATCAGAGTCCCATGGAAGCTGAGGAGCTCTCTTCTCTACTCAGGTGTAGAAGGGGTCTAGTAATATGACTGACTGTTGCAGCAAAGGTAAAGTGCAAATGATCACTGCAAATGATGCAAAGGTAAAGTAATTGGTTTTGAGAAGCATTCAGATATGATGGTGATACCACCACAGAAATGTACACAAGTAAATTATTATTCATATTATGGCAGCGTTCTAATAATGTGCAGTACGAACCACCCAGGACTGCATAGTAAAAGGGAATATAAAAATCCTGAACAGTCAGTGAGCATCCAGTGGATGAAGCAGCACAGAATAATGCAATTATGATTTAGCTGACTCAAGCACAGGAAAAAACCAAAAGGCTGCATGAATATTACAATATTCATTCTTGACTATTATAGTTTTTGAGCACTTGAATTAACAGTTTCAACATATTTTGTGAAATGTAATATTACAAAGTTCTGTGCATAGTTTAATGATTTCAATAGAAATGCATGTAGGTGTTACTAGACAGCATATAGTATCCATGACACTTTTCTCTTAAGTTACATCATAACTGGGTCACATACAGGACAGAAAGTAGAGATACCTGTGAAATACAGAGACAAACAGCCACCAGCTATGGCATTGAGGAAAACCTTGGACTTCAGCTCTGCTTCAAAGATCCTGTCAAGCAGCTTTCCAGCTTTTCAAGCTTCCCTGATAAACTCACTCATAGAATTAGGAAGACTGGATATTATGTGAAACTAATCTGGTTTCACAATCTGTCATAGCCTCAAAATCAAGTACCTCCCTGCTGAAAGATTTGTATACCTGTGTCCCATTCCTGTGTTGCCCTGTAAACTGACCAAAGACAGGAACAGATGCTTAACAGCTGATTAAGCCAGTTTAAGCTAAGCTTAACCTCTGGATTTAACATGGGCCTGACTGTACTCTGTGATAACCAGAGTAGACACTCTCACACATAAGAACTGGGAAACATTTTGGAAGGTCCTGAGAAATGCAGTATCAGAGATGTGCATTTGAAGATCTTCTGCAATATGGAGTTAACGTCCCCAGTGTGCAAACAGCCAAAACTCTGTCTGCACAAAGACTGTTAAACTATGTGTATATGTGAGGTTTTTCAGCCCTGTACCTTCATCTTACATCATTTGTAGGTCAAATTAGAATCTTAGCATAATACTCCACTGCCTTAATAAGTTCAAACAGGTGAATTTAATGAACTAGGGTTTGTATAACTGAATCCTCAGTTTGCTGATTCTCCATTGTCTTGGTTCTTTCAGAACAGAAGTAAACATCAGTAAAAACTTATTTTTGGCACTAGTGGATCTGATTGAACACAGAAAAACAGCAGATCAACTGAAACAGTTCCATTATTACATGGTCGTTTTGAATGTTGAACTTCACTTTAAGCCAAAGAACACTCTAAAGAAAATAAAGTTTGAATATATTGTTCCCACATTTGCAAACTGCTAACATAAGAATATTTTTGAGCATCCTAAATATTCACCATTTTTGGCTATAACTTTATCTCAGTCATCATCTCCAATGCCAGGTTTATTTTGAAAGAGCAGTCTAGTTCCTGCTTCTTCAGGTTTATGCAGACAGCTGTTTTGTTTTGGTCTTCCCATGCTATGAAAAATCTGTCATTCAGTATTTAATTCTAGCACCTAACTGGCTCTCTTGAGACAACAGAGGAGCCTCCAACAAATATGAACCCATCAAGATCCCCAAGTAGGATAAAAAACCCCAAAGTAAAGGCTAAAGCAAAACAGCAGGTCAGGAAGCTCAAAGGCTTGTAGTGTTGATTTCTTTGGCACAAAAACCATCGGGTTAGTCCAGTCTGTAGTCTGATTTAAATGGAATTATCCTGGGGTAAAAATGAAAGAATGCAGCAGTGAATCAGGCTCATTGTCTAGATTTAGTACGAAGCTGAGATGAAGGCACTGGGCTGTGTGTGATGCAAGGTGTAAATGAACAACACGCGTGAGCAAGGCTTGATCTGTTCCTTATGGAACGTATGCCAGGTATTTGTCTGCACAGCTCCTTAGGCCACACAAAACTCATCTGCTTTGTAATAAAAAGATTTGGATGCTACATCAAAATCTTCAAAAACGGGAGCCAAATGGTACAATAAGACCCCACCATTTCTCTGTTAAAATTTGGAAGAAGCCACTTGTAGTTGGAGAGCTTTTAAGGCTGCAAGCTTGTGTTTGTCAATGTGTACTCAGGAGCAATTTGCTGTCCTTGCTTCTGATCCTTTCATGTGGCTGCCCAAAAAACTGCATTTGAATTTTTCACCCCATGTAAAAGTCTAAGGGCTCCTGCTGCTCCTCCTTTCTTACTCCTTGTTCTCCAAAGCAATGGCTTCTTCCTGCCCAGTAACCTGCAGAAAGCAGAGCTCTGGCTGGCCATTTGCCCAGACTCCAAAGTTGCAGGTGGGGAGAGGCTGTGAGGAAGAAGGAGGATTGGGAAGAGTGAAAGATCAGTAACTCATCAAGTCTTTAACAGGGCTTTCAGCAAATATTGCTCTAACTGTGCTTTATATCCCTCAGGAAAACTGATGGCAGGTGGTTCAACCTGACTTCAAGCTGTTTTGAACAGTGCCCTGGGTGCATCAGTTACCAGCACCAGCAAGGGGCTCAGCAGAGCTTCAGGGAGTCCCGACCCAGGACAGTTGCAGTAATGAGGCTTGTCAATTAGACTCATGTTTTTGTGAATTGCCATGCACATTGAACCTTTTGTAAGGAAACCCATGACACAGCCAGGGATAACCAGAGAAGCACTCACTGCAATATGCAGAGCTTTTTCCAAGTGTTGCTGCATATGAAGTTATCTTGAAAGCAACAGTCCTGATGGTATATGACTAGATAAAGAGATAACATTTCATTTGAAAGATATAAAATACATTTTTTTCAATAAAATATAATTTTGAAAAGCACAGTTATGAGGACAACATAAACCCTTAAAAGCTCAAAGAGCACATCATGATTCTTTTAAGAATCAACTGACTTTTCTTACACCAATGAGGAAACATTTCTGTGATGCTGGAGCTGTCAGGTTCACGAGGACTATGACCTGGGTGTACATGAGACTCCCAGAGAGGCAAGTGACACCTCCTGAAGCAGCTTCCTGCCTTTACAGGATACCTCTTCTGGAGATTTTCATATCTCACTATAATCTGGCTGAATTTTAAACAGCAACTCGGCTGAAAAGGGGCTTCTCACTGTGTTTCACAATACCTGGCACTGGCTGCTCCAACAGTGAGCAGAAACGCCCTAAGAAAAACACTACTTCAGCCATAATTTCCTGTCTTTCTGTTTCTGCTTTTTGGGGTTATGCATACCATTACCTAGCAGTGTTGTGAAAGACACTAACCAAGTGTAATGACTTGGGGAATTCAGCTCACTTCAGAGTTACCAGAAGTTTTCTCCCCCAAGAAGTTTTTCCAGCTATTTTATAAGCACCAGAAGGAAAAAGAGTTTGCCCAGACAGCAGCAGTGTGAGCTATCTTTGGATTCACACTGTCAAATACAGAAGGCATTTGCTGGGCAATATTTGAAGCATGCATGCCGTGAGATTTAATTAAGGAAACTCAAGTTCATGTCCTATTTTGCAAGAGGTATATTCCCCAAAATGCCTGGGCACACCTCCAGAGAAAACTCATCACCACTGCAGAACAAAACCGAGAAGGCAAATACTTTAAGGTTGGAATCTTCCCCACACCGCTTCTGCACTGCCTGGTGACAAATGGGACCACAGCTTGTGCTTGGGTATTTGCAGTGAATTAGGGCACTGGCACTGCTTGCAGCATTGTGCTCCTGGCAGCAGCCCAGGTGAAGCCCCTTGGTGGGTCTTCTAAAAACCCAGGAAGGTCCCTCACAGTTGTCAAAAGTTGTAATAAGTTTCCTTGGGTTTTCTGTTCTTTTGTTAGGCAGATAACTTTGGTTTGGAAATGACTGTTTAGCTAGGAGACAGACTAATTTTGTAAACTCATCTAAACTAGCACTTCTGTAAAAATAACCCCATGGAAGTTGACAGATATTGCACAAGAAAAGGATCAGCATTAAAATAATACTCAAATAGCATGAGAATCCCTCTTTTTGTAATCACAAAATTGAATGTCAAGGGTGATGATGATTAACACCAATAAAAGGCAAAGTATGCTCCTTTTTAAAGGGAAAACATCTGTTTTGTTTTGTTTTTTTCCTGAACACTGTGGAAATAGTTGATTTTGCCTCAGGAGGTAGAAAAGCTTTCACTCCTCTAGTAATGCCTTCATTTTTCTTCTGACCCCTTGGATCATTTAATTGGGCTCCTTTTAAAGCAAGTATGTAGGTAAACTGCATGCATAATTAGCCAGCTGGGTCCCCTGCCAAGAGTGTGTCATTTAGTATCTGTGAGTGCCAGCAGGGTCAGGCACAACACATGGTGCAGTTCTGAAAAGCAAACAACCCTAAGGTCCTGTCCATAAAACACGGAACACGTTCAGGGCTGTATCAGGCTCTTTCAGCAGTTTCTCATGCATGACCAGAGGTGTGGATTTTATGTGCAACTCATAAAGAAAACTCGCCAATTTGCACGCCACAAGCACTAGCAGGTGATGGCTCAGGGTAGCAGAGGAGGTGAAAAAACTTTGGCAAAGACATTAAACTGTGTCTGCATGTAAAGAGTACCCTTTTTCCATTTAGTGCAGACATCTGCTGTGATGTGAAGGTCTATGGAGATAAGCAGCAAGTTTGAAACATGGTTGATGATCACTGCTTCATACCCCAGCAGGACTAGCTCTGACTCTCTGGGAAGAGAAATTTTAGAAATCTACCTGTAAGTGCATTTTAATTCACATGAAACGTTCTGGCAGGGTCCACCCTTCCCCTTCAGTGCAAACGTGGTGCCTTGCAGAGCCATCAGATAGTTAATGGTGCCCCAGACACGTGGTCGCTGGCACAAAATCCTGGGTGGATTTTGCAAAAGGATGTGTGTAAACAGGCTCCAGGCATCTCTGCAGCCACTTGAAAAGCACTTGTAGTAACAGAGCTGCACTACACTGTGTTTCTGCCTTTGCTGGAAGTTATCAGTGATGGCAGGGTCTGCAGTAACAAGACACACTGAAGTTTATCTGAAACTGATGAACAATGAGACTATTTCCTGACCACAGTAATTTATTCACTATTATACCACTGCTTCCATTTTTACCTGAATGCCTTCAATTTATTTCCTTCCAAAATTGAGATGAGCCTCATATATGTGATAAAGTGTTACCTGCCTGCTCCCAGTAAGAAGCCATCAAACAACATCTGCTTCAAGAGCCTCCTGTTTCCATTTTCCCCTGGGTCACCTATGACTCTCACTGGACAGTTCTCTCCTCTTTCAAGGGTATGATACCAAGTCTGTGTTGTTTAAAAAAAAAACTTATTTTGATGAGGATGACTTCCACATTTCACCTGGAAAACTTGTTTTGTTCATAAAACAAGTGACTAAGAAATACGGTGAGAGTCACACCCTGGCCATGACAGACTCAAAGCCCAGATCCACTCTGTACTCCTCAGGCACTCACATTGTACTTCCTCACTGCCCCACATCCATCATTTTCAAAGAGCCACAGGCAAGGGATGAGCAGGGAATGTTTAAGGGATATTGGTATCCCAGGATGCCCACACTACCTCTTACCACCATTTCTTTATTATGGACACTCTAGAGGCCACTGCTTTTATTTGCTGAGGCGTGGGCAAACTTGCAGCTTCAAAACACAAAGATCTGCCAGATCTGCAAATTCAAGAACTGTTATTTCTTTCTATTTCTTAATATTTGAATCTTTCAGAATTTCACATCTAAGCTCTTCTGCACCAGTAGGAAAGCTACCACCCTGCCTGTGTGCTTGCTTATGTAAGGTACATGGAAATGCTGACAAATTAATGAATTCCAGAAGCTGGAGATGTAAGAAAAACACCCAGTATGAGAGACTCTCAAAGTCATCAAAGTTTGATGTTTTGAATGATGGAGTTTCCACCACTTCCTATGGAGACTACTCCATAACAGGTCCCTGTATACTCATGTTGCTGTTACTCAGCAGTTTTGTATTTTCACAACAAAACCACTCTTTTCATATCATTCTTGACATCCTGTACAGAAGAAAGCCAAAGTGTGGAGGTTTCTCAGTTCTCCACAACACTCAGGGATATAAGATTAATACATCCATGTGGTCTACTTCATGTTGTCACATGATTGTCTTCAGGAAGTGAAAGGGGCCAGAGATTGTACACATTTTAAAGCATAGACCAATTAAGATTTAAAAAAACAAAACAAAACAAGCAAACAAACAAAATACAACAAAACCTACACCCACATATAACTCTCCAGTCTTCTTGTTTAACAAAGAAGATATTGTTTAAAAGATAGAAAATAAATTAATTTTCTACTATGACCTCATTAAAATTGGATTTAAGTTCCAACCCAAAAGAATTTTAGAACAACATTAGTCTCTTGCCCTTAAATCTCCATCTATTGAAGCTGGTCTGTTTATTAATTTCTCTGCCAGAAAGCATATTTTGACTGGCCTGCAAGCTGAGCAGACAGTCTCTCTCCAGAAGCTCACACATGAGGGCCATTCCCTTATTCATTTCTTCTCAGTAAAGAGGGTGTTTCCAACCATATCATTTTTAATCAAAGTACTCTTGATTCAGACACAATTGTTCACATTGACAGACAGATGGGGATTTGATCCCAACCCAAGAAAACAAAAAAGCTGAAAGGGCAGTGCCTCTCTTATCTGCAACGAATAAACAAGATTAGCCATAACCTGTTTTCTTCTCACCATACAACAAATCCTGTGTGTGCTCCCAGCACAGTCGTAGTCTCTCATCTTGTAATTTTTAATACAAGACATATACAGCCTGAGGGAACAAATTACTCTTCTGTATTCAACATGCTTCACTGCCTTCAGAGGACTCTGCTTGAGAAATAAAGTTACTTTGCTTGGCAGAAAAAGCCTTTGAAAACAAAGGAGAAGGCTCTATGAAATGAAAGTCAAGTTCATCCCAAAAGCAACAAAAGAAAGCAGATTGGGAAGTTGGACATGCTTTGGTGGAAAATTGTCAAGATTCAAGTTTACTTTCTAAGTGGCACTGTGCAGCAAATAGTTTTTCTATGCAATCCCAAAGCATGACTGTTTTAACCCTGCTTGAAATTGGCAGGGCTCTGTATCCCAGCTTTCCTCTTGGGAACCTGGAGCAGAGCAGAGAGGATGAGGCAGCACTTCTCTTCCCCCCCTCCCCACCTTCTGTCTGTCTGCTATCACAATCCTCACCTTTCCAGGACAGCCACTATTTTCTCATATCAGTGTGCAGGGAAATGGATCTTCAGTGCTACCAACATAAAAATACCAATGAGAGATGAAAAACCTGTGGGTCTCTATAAATAAGACAGAGTGGGCTCACTGTCTCATAGCCTTCTGCAGCTGTGCCAGCCATGTGTGCACTAAATCACAAGTGTGGGTCTCCTCTATCTAAATAGTGATATTAATTTAAGAATCACAAAATTTTAAAAGGTACAAGGTTTCATACTTCTTATTTGTTTCATTCAGCAAGGGTGGGGTTTGAACCTATAAAAGCAATAAATACTAGAAACAATTTATCACACACAAAAAAAACAAAAAAGAAAAAAAAAGGAAAAAAAAAAAAAAAAAAAAAAAAAAAAAAGAAAATAAAGAAAGAAAATCCCCAGATTTTTGTGTATTGAATATTCTATGAATGCACTTAAATATCCTTCCCCCCTTTATTTGACACATGAAGATTTCAGCAGGACTGCAAATGTCAAATACAGAAAATGTTTGTGTTTCTCTGATTGCAGTACTTCACACTAACTGACCTATAGTCATCCTACTTATTTTTTTTAAGTACTCTTCATAAGAACCTTCTTCAAGAAAAATCCAATCAAAAAGACTGCCACTTTTCTGTTTCCCAGAAATATTTCTATTTCCATTCTAAATGGTACAAATGAAAATATCAAAATATTGTTGCTTTATACTGTATCTGTTCAGAACATCGTTGCAGGTTTTAGCAAATGAATATTTTTGTTTTCCATCTCTACTGGAAAGGCAGAAGGGTTTCCAATTTCTTAACTTTCTCCCTCTCTAAGGAAAAAAAAAAGGAAAAAAAAAAAAAGAGAAAAAAGAATATGGCTTATGAAGTGCCTGGAAAACAAAAAATAGACAGAAAAACACTTTGTCTAGGGGATCTAAGTGGTGCTTATTTCCCCCTTTCTTTCTTGAAAATATTTCATTAGAATGCCACTTCCAGATACGGACTGATTTTTTTTATAGACTTGAGATTTTTCTATGCATTTAAATCCAACATTCAAGTCCAAACTACAGCCCCATCTTCTCCTAAAAATGTAAGCTCATTCTATATGCCTGTCTTCCTAATCAGTTGCACAGGTTTGGGAGCAATGCAGGCTGTATTTTGCCAGTTTGCAAGTAATAAATTGCAACTTCTAAGAGGGAGACCCATGATAAAGTATTGTGTCACCAGCCATACAGTGACTGGTATCTTTGTTTTCAGAACTAAGTATGCAAAAATATATGCAAAGATTAAATGTAATGTTAGTGTACATACAATTGCACGGGTAATGACAGTACTTTTCTTTGTTAGGTTGTGGGCATACTTCTCTAAGTGCAATGTTTTTCAGGCCATTCTGTTCTGAAAATCTGAGTTCACATACAGGCAATGATGTTGAGTATCTTCCTTATTGACAACTGTCATAACAACAAAGAAAAAACATATGCAAAAGTTTACATATAAAGTGCCTGTTAACACAGCCTCAAAAAAACCCTTGCAAAACTACTATATATACACTCCCTGCTGTGATTTTGATTTTGTCTGGTCTGCAACTAAATTCCCAATACTCCAGTTTTATGACAGTGTGATGTAGTGGCAAATCAGGGCCATACTGATGATCTAAATCAAAATAGCCAGCATGTTTTTCATTTCAGAAATAAAAAAAAATAAAGTTTGCGAGAGAAAGTTTGTCAGCTTCACCACTTCCTGGCTGCCAAGAACATTTACTGAAAATCAATGGTCTGTCCAAAACCTGATGTGAGCAGGAATCACAGTGCAGCTGTTCAGAATCCATACTGCTTCCTAGGCAAAGTTTCTAAGACCTTTCAGTCCTTTAGAATACTAAAAATGATTAATGGTCTTGAACACTCTGAACCAAGTGTTTTGAAGTGTAACCTGCTACTTGTAATGCACTCAATATTTCTGATCTGCATTGTACTGGCATACAGGGCCTTTGGAAGTTAAATGTTAAAATGGGCAGCATTTGAAATGAATGAAGAGAGGCTCCTGAAGCCTGATGGAAAAGAATTTTCTCCCATACTAAGATGTTATTTTCCATCACTTCGTAAAGGCAAAATAAAGAAGTGACTGTAAATGTATATAAATATATAACACTCTCTATAAACATATGTCCTGGGAGAGCAATGGAGACACCACACAATGTGATCCATCTCATTTAGTGCAGGAGTTTGCCATAAAGGAACCTCAACTTGTTTTGTAGAAATACTCAAGTGTTGGGTCTTCTCAGAGACTGTGTGCAGCAGAAAGAGGTTCAAAAAGCTTAATGGGACAACTTATCCCACCTGAGCCTTCCCATATTTCTCCCCCTTTTGGGTATAGCTCCAGCCATAAGCACAACCCTTGGAGCCAGTCTGATATATGTCAAGAGCTGGTAGATTCACCTAAATAATAAAATCCAGTGAAGGACAGTAAAATGCTGGTGACACACAGACACCAAGTACCTGCAGTGTACAATCACAGAGGTCACTGTGGCACTTTACACCAAGCCCATCTCCAGCTGCCACAGGCCTGTTCCCTGGATCAGCACTGAGGCTGCAGTTGCACAACCACCTTCTGAAGAACTGGACTCAAGCCAGTTGAATTCACAGTGTCAGTTGGCTCCTCATTTACTCTGACTTGTTTGCTCATGCCCTGTACCAAGGAAACAACCTAATTAATTTGGATCTCACCTCTTTCCAGAAATTGCCATTGTCCCAAGTGCACCAAGAAGCCTCAATTGCCCTGACCAGCTTTACCTGGGGCCCCTGCCCACACCTCTACTCTGGGATGGAGACACAAACATCTCCAGCTGTGACTCCTGGGTGGCCCTTAGTCCTGGGCTGTAGGTGATAAAAACATCTCTGTTTTTATCTTTGGCCCCTTCTGCTTTTGTACTTGACTGGGCTCCTTGCATGGCTCCATGTATGGTTTGTTGTTCCCTGTGCCTGGTGCTCTCAGTGGGCCCTGCTCCCAGCATCCACCACTGACTCTGCTGGGGTCACTCAGCTCCCAGATCCCAGCTCCTTAGGAATCTATTGGCATTTGCTGCTCAATGAAAAACATAAACTTCAAGTGAAAGGTTGACCACTGGATTGGATCTTCACTGCTGCTTTGGCATCCCTGTTGCCTGTACTTCCCCATCTGTTTGTTGGGTGTAGTAGAAGCTCAAAAGAGCATTATATGGAACACCCAGTTAATGTTTACAGAGAGATAATGTGCTAGGTTCTCTTATGAAACCTTTTTACTCTCAATTTACAGGCCTTATATGCAGTATTATTTCGGGGACAGCATATTGTATTCATTAGATATTTCAAATGGTATAAACAAGGCAGTAGAAGCACTCAAATTGCTGCAAGCCAGATGGAGATCTTATCATGCTACCTCCCACAATTTAGAATCACTTCTTTTTGAAAGCCCCAAGTTATTCTGATTATAGCATAGCAGAGGAGTGGATCTCCTGGGTCACTGTAGAGCAGATATGTGCCCATCTCCTCACTCTGCTCCTGCCTGAGCACTTGCTGCACCACTGCACAGAGTAGAAGGTGTGTATAGGCTTAAACAAAAAAAAACAAAGTAAAAATTAGATTGTGGGTAGACACATTTTTGGACCATAAGGGAACATTTTAGTCTAATTATCTCGAGCACAGAACGAAAAGGAAACATTTTACCAGAGTCAGTTTTTAAAAGAATTATCCTAGGTAAATTGATCTGCAGAGAATTGCTCCCAAAACTATAAATCATATTGATTTACTTGTTTTATGCTGCTGAAGGGTGGCCAGTGAGTTATCAAAAGGGTGAATGGAGGCCTCAGCCTCACAGATAGGGTATGTGTCTTACTCTGGCCTATGATATGGATTAGCAAAATGCAAATGATCTGCCTGTTATATTAAACAGAAAGGGAATTATTATGTTTCTTCTTGACAAAAATGAGACTAGATTATATGGGATTTCCTAGCACTACCTGACTAGACCTGAGTTTCTTGAATTTCACTGTATTTGCAAGGCAGTTAGGAAAAAGCATTTATTCTTTGGTGTGTATTGTTAGAGCTTGTAATCAGATGCATTCATTAAATGTAGCATAAATTGAACCCTGGAAGTATATCTCCTTTAGTAATTTACAGTTTTCCAGTCTATAACATTCTGCCCTTTCATTAGTTTGTAAAACAAATTTAAAAGTTCAGTGAATACTAATGATGGGAAAATAGCAAAATGCTCTTATGCACCTATTGTATTTTCAGTTGGTTTTACATTATTTAACAGCCACGTTGTGAAGCAATTTTTCAAATACTATGAGAAATTTTCTAATCAAAGTTTTCAGGCAGCCAGATTGACTCATCTGAACAGAGCAATTAGTTTGGCAGAATTGACTCATGGTCATTCTACCTGACAGCATTCCCTTTTGTGGGAATGTAACCCTTACTGTGAAAATGTTGTACTAAGCAAACCTTAGTTCCGCTCGTAAATCAGCTCGATGAAAGGTTTGAAAGGCTGTTTCTATGGTGTAGTTAAATTACATTGAATGTACAACTGATTTTGTCCCCACTTTTTCCATCAAGTAAAATGTGACAAAGAAAAGCTCACTAAAGCAAGAGTACAGTTTGGAAAACCAGATGAGATTTCTTGAACAAAAGTAGATAGAATTTAAGTAAATATTTTCCAAGTTTAAAATAATGCACTGAGGTATTTGTCTTTGCTTATCAATTTTAATGTACATAATAATGAGACTTTATTCCCATGGGCAAATTAGAAAAAACTACCAGAGTACTTGCATTCAGATTCCTAAAATGAAAATCCTGCTTGCAGTCAGAATCTGATGTAAAGTGGGAGGAAGGCTGGCTTTTGATTCATGTGTGAATGGAGTTCCCAAATATTTGCCAGTTCTACAAGATAAATTAAATGGAAGATTTTTGGAAGAATAATCAGCCACTCTGTACCAGCAGTGCTGAACTGCCAGTCACAGCAGCAGCTGAGGGACTTTGATGCTCTTGCATCAAAAGGTAACCAGCATCTAATACAGAGCCAGCCTGAATTCAGCTTTTTTTGGCTTACTCCGATGTCTGCCTGGAGGCAGGTGTGACATTAAATGGGTCAGAAGTAACCTCAGTGATATTCTGAACTATATTTTGCCTCATGCATGCTGCTCTAGTCATAAAGAAACAGAGCCAAGAGTTGTAACTTATGCCCTCGTTTGCCAGTCTGTGGAATTCCTAAGTCTTCCTGCAGGAGGAAGATGATATCTACAAAATGCTTCACTTTAAGTGTAAAAAAAGAAAATAAGCTTGCAATACGTAATAAAACAAATGCAAAAATACTTTCTGTTTTCTTTCACAGCCACATGAGTGGACAATGTGTCTTCATTTTGGACAATAAGTCACCCTAATTTCAAATACACTGTTGTTTTAGCAAAAATTAATACAAGCTTTCTTAATCCACATATTAATTAGAATTGATAAGTGGACATTTTCTAGTTCTGCTCCAAATTCTTCCTACCCTTTTTTATTACTGGTAATTGAAATAACATTCAGTTTTTCCTTTACTTTAAAATCTATCTCTAGCTCTGTTGCAGGTCAGGTTTTCAAGTATCTCCTGCACAACATCATTCCTTCCACTAGCAGAGCCATGGCCATTTCCCGTGTTCAGGACAGGTTTCATACCTGCATGTACTGAAGTGAGTCAGCAGGAAGGGTAGGAAGGGTGTGTTTGCATGAATGCTCCATCCAAGCTAAGAAAGCAACACACCACACAATTTTTGCTCTCACATTAAGTTATTCAAATAACTCTTTTAACTCCTGGGGAAAAAAAAAAAATCAAAATTATCACAAAACTTATTTTCCATTAGAATACATTTCTGTGCAAATTAACTGTTATGAAATTGTGCTTGTGCCCACAGGTGATATTGGTTGTATCCTGCAATGGAGATGGCTGTCTGCAGTAAACAGCAGCAGTATCCCACTCTGCAAAAAAATAATTTTTTTCTCCATGGACGTATTATTTATGGAATTTCATTGTCTTCATAGTACAAATCACTTTGCAGCTAAAGCACAAGGAAAGGGAGGATATAGACTATAGGGATTTTTTTTGTTTGTTTCTATAGGAGAAATTCCAAGCAAAATAGGGGAAGGATTTAAAAAAAAAAAAAAAAGCTAAAAAATTACTTTTTTTTTTTCATTTCAAGCCAGTAGTGGAAATTGATTAATGAAGCCCGTCTGTAGCCAGTACAGAGGGCCAAATCTTCAGTTAATACCAAATACCAACCTTCTACTTTTAAAAACCAGATAGAGGAAGGGGACATAAAACTAAAAAACAAACGGGCATATTTGATCATTTAGTGGTGAAAAGACCAGGCACTCCTCAGTTGCAGGGTTTTATTTTTGTGCATTGTGTCAACGATTGGAAACCATATGTTTTAAGACCAGCTTCAATAGTATCAGTAGCTACAGTCCTCCTCTCAGATTACTTTTTACTGCCTGCCTAATTTTGAGCTTTAATAGCTAACATGCACTTTGTTTATCAGTTACAAATGTTCTGAATTTTGATGAAGCAAGCTAAACAACACATACTGCTTTATCATTAGTCCTAAAGAACCAACAGTTTGTTTGACGTTGTGGCATGCAGCACTGCAAACAAGCATTGCTTAGAAATAAGAATAATCTTAATAATTGATCACTCTGCTTCTAATGCTAAACGTGAGGTGCTAGCACTGGGATCCTGACACAGCTCTTGTCATCCCTGGAAGAATCCATCCTACTAGGTGCTGAACCTTTTGGCATCAGAAGTGCAACTAACTACAGCACTGTGAAGTCCTCTTAGACAGCATTGTTAAATAGTTGGTCCCATGGTAAATGCACCAAGGCTAGGCTGGCAGTATTAACATTAAATATATGTTTAAAGTCCTCCCAGAATCAGATCCTTAGTACCTTCCAGGACTGAACACTAAAACATAAAATAGCTCTTTTTAAAAAGTAATTCTGTTTTGCTGTAGGATAAAGAACATCAAAATAATCTGTAGCTTGTGTTATGTCCTCTAATTACTTGAGGACAGAGTACCTCTCCTCTGTCTTTAAAGTACTGAATAAATTAATGATGTTCAAACAACAAGAGCAGCAGCAATTCTGGGCATTTACTAGAGAGGAAGCAACCATTAGCCTGGAGAATGAAATTTCACTGCAGTCCACAAAATAATTTGTTAGGAAATATTATGGTTGCAAACTTTCGTAATTTTGTCATAAGTCTTCTAAAATGTGAGGGTTGGGTGTTTTGGGTTTTGTTGTTTTTTTAACAATGTTTGAGCTTTGGCATCATCTGAAAACATGAAAATATGAGATTCTCAGTTTTAATTTTAGAAGACAAGTTACTCAGCATTGTGGTTGCAATGAGAAATTAGAAACATGAACCCAAGGGCCAGAGAACAATTAGTAAGAGCCCAAAATAGATTGCTTTTAAAATTTTACACTTTGTAAAATGATTTCATGACATCCAGTTTGATTTGGGTTGTTTCTATGCTTACGAGTTAACCATATTCAGTACCCTGATTAATCCTTTATACCCTTTTTGAGGGTTTCTCACCTTGGTTTGTACCAGAGAGTGGAAATACATCCAATTGTTAGAGGATGCTAAAGCTAAATATTAGCTCATTTTTTGTTTTTAAAAAATGGAACTGGATGTTTGTGCTGGTGTAACTCCATTCATTTTGATAATGAGGTGGACAGCAGAAACTGGAAATATTTCCTCCAAGGAAACACACTTTCCATAGTAACTAAATTTTGGGATCTAGCTGAGATGATTTAAGAGGCTGAGATGTAGGTGTGGGCTCTCCTGAGCTATGGGGTAAGCTCTCCAGATCCCAGGCTCTGACAAAGGTATTCCCCAGATGCCCTAGGGATAGGGTATGGGTTGGCTGCTCAGGTCACCCGGGGTGCCCAGAGAGGACCATTAGCTCCTTAATCTGTTCAGGACACTGCCTTCCAGACAGGTAACAGGAAGCATTTCCATTTGGTGACTACAGGAAGCTTTCTCAGTTTTCATTTATTCTTTAACTTTACAGTATATGGGAATAAGCACAGGGTAAGAAGTCCAGCAAACCCCCTTCTAAAACTGCCTTGGTCTTTAACCAAAAAAATACTACTGCTATGAGAAATCCCTGGCATTACATGGCTGACAATGACCCATCTTAATGAAATGCACACTTTTATAGAGCCTGCTACTAGGAACTTGCTCCTACTTTCTCTTGTCTTGCAGCCTGTTATTACATGCAACTGTATGACCTGTGCACCCCACCCATGGTCTCATCTAAGGGGCAGAAACCATTTTGTTCCCTTCCCTTTCTAACCTCCTTTTAAGATCTACAGGTATTTTGCTGGATAGTAACAATGATGAAAATACTTAAAATTCCAAGTTGAAAAATATCCTTTATCCTCCTCTTTGCACCCTTTTCCCACTGTGTCCTTATCTACTTTTCTAAATATTGCATACAATGTTTTTAGTAAATAGAAAGGATATTAGAGTAGACAAATAATGTTTACTCCCCAGCTCAAGAAAGGTGTTTCTGGCACCAATTCACAAGTTACAAAAATTACTTACATTGAAAGGGACAAGGAGTGTCTTTTTGTGTGCAGGGTGCTATATAAACAATGAGGTCCTGGTCTCTGACTGGCTTGCTGTGGCATTACCACAAACAATACTAATTCTTAAATACCTGCCTGGCTTTAAGAACTTAAGTAAATAATTGTATTGATTGTTGTAGGACTATTCACATGCATAAAACTAAGCATATATTCAAATATGTTGTGAAATCAGGGGTCAAGTGAATTTTGCATGCAAAGCATTTTTAGATGATTAGTATTTATGAACCTACCTGTTAAGACCAGCTTCAAAAGAAGCTAATGTGGCAATCAGGTTCTTTGGGGGCAGGGCAGGGGGGGAAGTGAAAAAAATAAAATTCAAGACAGGTCTTAAGGTTGTCTTGTACTTCTGAGACTCTTTACCAGAACCACAATTGCATGCAAAAAAGGCAGCAAGGAAGTCCCCCAAACCAGTAATCTCTCTGAGTTTAACGTGAGAGTGGTGTAAACTCAGAACTGCAGATAATCCATGGGGAAATCAGGGGGCTAGTGCTGAGAACTGATGGGTAATAACAACTGAAAGAGCTTTGGGTTTTTTTAGGCCGGCAGGAGGTAGCTCATGCTAGGAAGCCTGCCAGCTCCAAACTGATGCTGGGAGCTTTGTCTCCTTTGGATTGTAGGAACACACTTTGCAGTCGAACTGATCTGAGAGATTTTGATAGTAAAAACAGCTGTCTCATTGCAATGATGTTTTTGTTCCATTGTCAAAATTTTGAGTTAAATCCATGAGTGGGCTGCAGATTGTTCAAACCCTGAACTCAACACCCTTTGTGCTCCTTTGGCTTTTCTACTTGCGGTTCATGGGATATCCCCTTCCTGAGGAAAGGACTAGGGGTAATAAAAGCCGTCGAGGTGAGAACTTGCAGGTCTCCTCTGATGCCTCCCCAGTGCTGGAGAGACAGAGCTGGAGAGCTGCAGTCTGCCTCAGGCTGGTGAGAAGGGGGGGAACAGAGAGGAAGAGTGGGGTGTGGAAACGGGACACCCCAATGCTGCTGTGACCAGACTGCATTCCCAGTGAGCAGGTATGCCAGTGGGAAGGGGCAGCTGTGTGGTACCTGTGCCGTGTTGGGGGACAAGATTGTCAGGGGCTGTGTGCATGGTGTACAGCACAAGGACACGTGGAGGGTGCATGTGGTGGGAGGCCCCATCCCCATCTCCCTGGTGTGAGTCCTCTGAAGGTTCCTGTTGCCCCTCTCTTGGACATATGGAGAAGCAGATGATGCACCTGATCTAGGTGCCTGTTACCAGGGAGGAGCAGAAGCCCTTCTTGAGGTGCAGATTGCTTCTGATTTCGTGCTGACATGGAAGATGGGGCAGCACCTCTATCCGGCCATAAATCCATTCTGGTTCCCTTGAGGAGATCATAGCAAGATCACCCTGGGAGACAGGGAGGGGGGGCTTTCAGCCTCTGGGGAGCCAGGAGCTGTGCGATGCTCTGTGTTCCTGAGTGTAGAGGGATGGCTCGCCCCAGTGAAGTTATTTCTGCAGGTCTGCAGGAGCTACGGCTCTGTGGCACACTGTGCATAAGAAAAATAGGCATCCACAAAAGCCCTTCTTTTCAAATTGGTATTCTAAAATTGTCACTAGAGATCAGTAACGCAAGGACTGTAGTGAGAATAATTCTTTTCACAGAAGCAGAGCCTACTGACAAAGTGGTATTCAAGTGTCCAAGTTATAAACCACGAATATCCTGTAAAACTTACATCTAAATGTACATTGGTAGCACCAACAAAGACAAAACTGTAGCTCCGAAAGCAAAAAAAAAAAAAAAAAAAAAAAAGCAGGAGAGTACCTGCCATCAGTAGGAATACTGACCGGCTTCTGTTGGAGAAGGCGGGGGAAGCGGCGGGGACAGCTCTCCCTCCAACCCAGAGACCGCCGGCGGGTCGCACGGGGCACGTTTGTGACAATAGCAGAGGGGCTGCCAGGGCGTCCCCGCGCTCCGGACGGGCTCCGCGGCGTGCGGGAGCGGCTGGAGGCTCCTCCTCCGCCGCGGGGACACCTCCGGGGGTGCAGGCTGCGACACGCCACGGCCCCACGCCTGCGGTAAGTGCTGGTAGGGGCCGGCGGTCCCGGTGACAGGCTGCCGTGGGGGGCGGAGGGGCCGGGGGTTCCGGCCTCGCTACCGGGGAAGCAACAGGTCAGACGAACCCATTAAAAATCTCCGAGCTGCGGGGTGGGTGGACCGGTGCGGCGCACGGCTCCGCATCGCTCCGCGTCCCGCGGGCGGCGCAGCGGGGAGGGGGAGGGAGGGAGGGAGGCGGGCGCGCCTGGGGCGCACCGCGGGGTGCGGAGCCGCCGCCCCGCTCCGCTCCCTTCCGCGGGCATGCGCGCCTGCCTCGCACATGCTCACTGCGCCCGCAGCGGGCGCGCACACTCCGCAGCGCTGCGGCTCCGCGCTGCACCTACGGTGAGTACGGGCAGGGGGTACGGCCGCTTCTCCCCGCGCACCGTTTCCCGCGCCCGCGGAGGGGACCGTCGGCAGCGAGCCTCGGAATGGGGCTTGGCCCGCGGCCAGTCCCCAAGTGTGAAACCCCCGGCGCGTAACACGCGGTGCGCGGAGCGGCGCGCAGCAGGGCGGGGGGGGCACGGCGCAGGGCGCTGCCGCGGGGAGATGCGATCGCCCCGAACCCGTCGGGTGAAGGCGGCGCCTGGGGAGCCCGGTCAGCTGTTCTCCGCGGGTGCGGAGCGGCTGTGAGCGCAGTGAAGAGAGTTAAAGTCCTTGCGGAGTTTTGACCAAGAATTACCCGAGGTAGTTCATATGCGTGCAGCGCAGTGTTTGGCTTTCCTCTAAAAGTTGGCTTCGTCTTAGTAATTATTTTAAAATCTGAAACGTGCGTTTAAATAAAATGAGTTGATGTTTTTTTTCGCGGTTGCTTACATGAGGAAAACTTATAGTGTGATTTATGCAGTTTAAGTAAACTTCTTGAGTGTTATATAATGCTTGAGCCCAGTGAATGGCCTCTAAAGGAAATTATTTATGGTATACGACTACTGTTTTTCAGACATTTCAAATAATTATATATTCTGTTGTATAAAATTGCAATTGTTAAAATACATATGGTTAACTAATAGTTTACTGGTCTACGTGAAATTTATTAGGAATTTTGTTCTGCACGATATCATATTCTCACATCCATCCCTTAGCGATGTTAAAGGCAATGGCAAGAATGGTTTCTTGTTTAATTTTTCTTATGGACTTTACTAGTTTACTGAGAATTTCTTCTGTAGGGTAGTTTCCCCCCAGTATGTTGAGAAAGCCTGTCTTAAGTTTTTCTGCATCTCTATATCTGTGTGCATTTGGTCCCCAAAATACAGGATGTATTAAAACAAGTTATTCTAAGTGTAAACTAATGTTTCTTAGATCCTTTCATCCGTTTAGTGTTACATTGTTTTGTTCCATGTTGCTACATATAGGAGAAATCGTTTCTCTGTCCTTTTTGACATGAATAAACTATTTCTAATCTTAAACAATGCTGAATTTTTATTTCTACTTAGAAATTTAAGGCATCATGTGTCGTCTGATGTACTGTACAAATGCCTTGAAAATAATCAGTGTTTGCAGCTTTGGAAACATTCCAGAAACTTTTAAAGCATATGTTGAAAATTCCCTTGAAATGGCATAGCAGTTGATAACTTGATTCAATTCTTCTAATTTCATCTCTTAATTTCACATCTCACATTAAGATTATTGTTTTTTTAACTTGTGAAGTTACTGAGTCAGACTGTCCAGACAATTTTTGTGCTTCTATTCCCCTACCAACAGGACAAAACATTTGGCTAACTAACAAGCAGTGCACTCTTTTGGTTTTAGGCTCATCGATTTGTTTTGCTTTGCTTTGTTTAGCCTGCTCTCCTCATCTCATTTTCTTTTAAAAAACTACATAGAGACTTGATTCCCATGACTCACTAATCTTATCACCATTATTTGGTTGAAATGTTTGAAATGGGCTCCCATTTCAAATATCTCTCAACCCTGGCAGTCTTAAATTTCATTAGAAAAGCTTCATTAGGAGGAATAAAAATGTTGTTGATAATTCCCCCTCCAACAGTAAGCAACACATATTAAGCAACACAATGCATGCAGATACGCCTTGATTATACAAAGGATTTAAACTCAGGTATTCATATGAAGAACTGGAGCCCAGAATATTGCTTAAATAATCATGTGTAGCAGTTCATATTGTGCTTAGCTGGTTAATGTGCTAAAGTTTTCTTAAAATGTAATAATTTAACTATTAATCCTGAAAAAATTAGTTGCATGGTTAATTTTAAGCCTAAAAGGCATCCTTCTGAAGTCAGCGTGGCTGTATTTGTATGTCAGTGTGTATATGTACACACTGCTGACAAAGAAAACAATTAAAGAAGTTAGTAATTTTCTGCTGTCTTCCCAACTGTTATTTGTTATGTGTAGTAGTAAAACAGCTATTCTGGAATCAGCTATAATTCTAGTCAGTAAGATTTGTTTCTGCTGTGCCAAATTTTGCAGTAACCAGATGGTTTTAAGGTGTCTTCAACTGGAGAACAAGCAAGAACAGTGCCGAAGACTAATTATTCCTTGCAGTAAATTCCTTTTCTAATAAATTCACAGGTTGTTAGACTTAATCTGTGGAAATTATTAAGATTACTTGTGCAGTGAAAAATGCTTTTAAAATTGTGTGAAAACTAGCCTAAGTTCTTAGAATGCTGAGAAAATATTTTTTAGTTATTTTTGCCTGACTGGAGTAACTTTTTATTAGGGACGAACTGTTAAATGAAGTTGCAAATTCAAATCCTTTTCATAAATCATGGAATACTGTAGTTTTAAAAGAAAGATTTTAACTATATCCCATGAGGTTTGGGGGGGTCTCATTTGGGAGATCAAGTAGGGAAATATTTTAGTGCTGTTTCCAATGGAGAGTTATCGTATGCATGTGTATTATTCTCAGCAGTAGCAATATAAACTTGATTAGTACATGGTGTACTAACAATCTTTTAACAATTGTTTTCATTAAATTTCACAACATTCTACTACACGGGACAGAAAAAGTTATACCAAGAAGGGAAAAAAAATATATGTTCAAGCTATAAACAATGGCATATACAATAAGTAAAGCCATACTTTGGAGACATTCCTCTTTTTTGTAAAAAGTATAATTAAAATTTTTTTTGAAGTGTGTATCTACTCTTTTTTTAATTAAAAAAAAAAAAAGAATATAACTACTCAAACCTCCTAGCATAATATTCACTTTGCTATGAAGAAGTAGAACAACGGCAAATCTCTTTCCATCCCTTTTCTACTGACCATCCTGGTCGGGATTGTTTAAGAGGTCTCCTCAGAAAACAATTCTTCATGGCAGTCTAATTCTGCAAACAATGCTTCATCTTTATTTGCAGATCTTAACTCAAGTAATGATGTTTAACAAACATCTTGTTTTAATCAGGTGAGGATAAGCCCCTCAATTAGGATGCAAATAATTGCTCATCTCAGTTGGGCCATTTGGGGCCTGGAGGTGTTGCAGTTTCCAGGTAGATTTGGAGCTACCAGAGTATTGAAGCAGGAGAAAGCAGTAAGGATTTAGGACTATGTAGTCATCTTGCAAAATATTTTCTGATCACAGCATACAAAATCAGATCCAGTTCTCCAGCAAGCTGTTGAGCTGCTTTTGATTCACAGCTGCAGGAGGTGTGAGAAAGAAATTTGATCTAAAATAGTGGTCACTGCACAGATAGAGGATCCCACTGAGTGTGTCACAGAGAGAATATTTAATTAAAAATAGTCAAACCTCTTTTCACTTGTTCTTTCTCCTTGGCCTTTAATTATGTATTTGAATTCTTTCAAAGGTGTGTAAAATGAGAGGAGAAAGATTACATGGGCATATCCTTCCCATTTGAAATTGTTTGTCTGCAGTTCCTTAAGTCTTGGCATTAGAAGTCATATACAAACATGTTTATTTAACATCAGCGTTATCTGTTGGATTGTACATGGTTCATTAACATGGGGAGAATACTTTTTGTTTAATAGTGTGTGGGAGCTTCCAGAGGTCAAAAGAGGTTGTTTGCCTGAAGTCGAGATGGCATCTTAGCTTTGGTCTCATTCTGTTTGTCACCTCTGCTGTCTTCAGGAAATACTTCATTAGTGCTGTGTTAAGGTATTTTCCCTCCCGTTTTTGTACAGAGGCTCTGTGGAATGCCAGAAGTCTGCTGCAGGGTTGTGGTAAGGTTTATGGGGAATTTTAGAGAAGGTTTGTTGTAATTTGTGGAGGATTGTTTTAGTTGGGGTTCGATTAGAAAAAGGAGCTTGGAATGGGAAGGAGCAGCAGGGGAGAGGGGAGCCCAGGACGGTGCTGAGATGCCCACAAAACAAGACCATGGCTGTAAATCGTGGTATTTTATAGACTGGGGAGATGGGGGTCTGGTGGCTTAGGAAGTTTAGAGCATTTTGTGTATCAGTGAGTAATGTTTTGTCACAGTCAGTGCGGCTGGGCCACAGTCAGCCTCAAAACAGCTGTACAGAGATGCTGAACAGAGAGCTACAAGGAGAGGTGGCAGCTCTGTCTACAGGGGATGGAGCAGGGATGGGCCCTTCTGTCTCCTGCAAAGCCATGCACTGCTCACAGTACTGAGAGACAAATGTGCACACGTGCTTATACACACAATTTCTATTTTAGCTGGTTTTAGCAGTTTTTTTAAAAGCTAAACAGTAAAAATAGAAGGGATTTTTTAAAAAAAACAACCAAATTTCTGTGTTGATTATAATTTGTAACTGAAGTATGCTGAAAGCCTGAATATTATTTTTAAAAAGCAAAACAGCTATTTCTAAAAAATAGTAGGTTCCCCCAGAAGGGCAGAGAGAGAAGAAAAGTGTTAGGTGTTATACTGGTGGGGGGGTTGTCTGGTACAGGGTTGTTTGGTGTTCTTTTTGTTAGAATTATTTTCAACAAGTACTTACGCTATTCTGTATTTTTAAGAATTATGTGGACAGCAATTTTGTTTCTTTACCAAGTCAGTGAAAACACCAAGAATCCTTTTTATAATTTGGAAAGAATGTCAAAAGAATGAAGTAGTTAAACCTAAGTGTATTAGATCATATGCCTTAAATGCATAAATAAGCATAACTGCAATCACAGAAACCAATGCTAAAACCACCAGGAAAACTCACCCACAAACCCTAATGACTTAAAGGGAATGACCTCAGCCATTGTGAAATTTGTGCCTATTTGTTGACTGACATTTTTTTTTAAGAAGCAGAGTGCGTGTTTCGTTGGGGTGTGGGATTTTGTTATTTGAAAGACTGCTGGGGTTTGTTTTTTCTTTTTGTTGCTGCTGCCAGGTTTAAATACAAAGAGTGAAAATGGGATTGAGGCCCGAAGAGCCTGGATGTGATTTGGGCCTTGGCAATTTGAAAAGCAGGTGAAGGGTTTGTTATTGATGGACAGAGACTGGTAGAAATTGATTGAAGTTTGTTTTTCAGATGTTAGAAACTTCCTTGATGATAGCCCATTTCAAACTTATTCCCAGCTGGTTTCCTCTTAAGGAAATGAAGGTTTAAAGTATTTGGTTACGGACCTGAGATTTCTTCACGTCTGTGTCTTTGCATGAGTGCTACATGAAATGCTGGTGTCATTCATCTCCCCTCTGCTTTTTGGAGAGGAAATTGATGTATGGTAGAACCTCAACTTGCTTTTGCTGCAACACCACTTAATAATTCAGGGAAATTGAAGTCTTGAATTATTTCAACAATAAAAGACTTCTTTGCGACTGTTTTTAAGTAAACCAGTGCTACAGACTGTAGGGATGGCCAGAGCCAAGTTACTTTGTAGACAAGTTTTCCATCTGCTGCCCCTTCCTGGCAGAAGCCTCCTACTTTTCTGGATTGCGGTAATTAAAGAAGGTCCATATTTAATTGCCTTTCCTTAGATGTGTAAAAAAGTTTAAAAAAATTGGTAATTTTATGCTGTTTGGTGCCTAACTCCAGGCATATGAGCCTGTGGTGCAGAAATTCTCACTGACCATCCTGCTTTTGAGAAGGAAAACAACCCAGGTAAATAAATAAATAAATAGAAATCCCAAATAAAAAGAATAGTTTATTGCTAGTCTGCCCAGATAGTAACTAGTTAACCCACAAAGTATTGCTGCGTTGGTGTATGCTGGAAAGGGCAAGCTTCACAGAGAAACTCAACTGGAGTAGAAAAGCCTGGTACTTCCCAACACAGACAAGGGAACGTGGGGAAAATTTCTTAAACTCAGCAAATGCCTTAAAAACTGGAAATGCCTCTAGGATTACTCAAGCACCCACAAGAAACAGTGAGGGGAAAGTGGGGCAGGCATCTGAAATTTTTTTGTTTTTTAAATAGGTTGAGTAAGCAAAGCAGTCTGGGGGCCCCAGTTATTTACAGCTTGGTTTGTGCACCATGCAGAGAGGCTCATCAGCTGCCGTAAAGGCAAATTTTGCCTCTCCTGAAAATTACTTCTTTTGATTACAAGTTTGATTTAGCCTTTTGCCAGGTAATTGTCCTACAGCTTCTCTGAAATAACTTTGTACCCACTCTTCTATGCTAAATTGCCATCTTTAGAGTTTAATTGTAACTAATTGATGATCTGATTATGTACAAAATACTTCCAGTATACGCTGGCAGTATGTTCTCCAGTTGTGTCAACTTCAGATTAGTAAACTTAAGTATTGCTCTGTAAATTGAGGGGGTTTTTTCCCATTTCTGTGGCTGAAAAAACTCAATCTTGTTTAGAATTGAGTGATGCTTTTTATTTGAAAGATTTTTTTTCCACCCTTTAGCAAAATAAAAAGCACCATTTTTTAATGAAACATGACACTTTTATAAGTAAAACATATGAATGCTATGTTGACTGTGTCCAAATTTTTGATTTTTTTAATAGGGTAAATTTATTTTTATTTTCATAAAAGCCTGGGGTTTTGTAAGTGCTGCACTGACACTGTTCCTCTCCACTGGGATAGAAAAGTTAGGAGTAAGTCTGCATTGATGCTTGTAGCAAAAGAGGTAAATTTTCTCCTTCCTTGTGTTTACCTGTGAGTAAACAGCAATCAGTGCAAGTCCAATTGACTTCTTCAGTATCCGAGCCTTGAAAACATGAGTGAGAATTTCTTGTCTTGGTGCTGGCCACACTCATAGGCTTTATTTGTAACTTGGCAAAGGTCTTCAGCAGAAGTTGGCAAAAGCTGACAAATCCAAACTGGTTGGGAAGCCAGTACAGCCCCTACAGTAACACTGCATGGAACCTCCTGCACTGAAAGGCCTTTGCAGTGTAGTACCTGGTGTAACAGCTCCTGACCTAATAATTTGTGTTCATGGAGTTATGTGTGCAGTAGGAAATTAAGGCAAACACCAATCACCTTTTTATTTATTGAAGTAAAAATAATAGGATCCTTGTTCTGTTTAGCCTTGTTAGCCTGTTGTGTAGATATGTACTGTAGAGGAATCTTGTCTTTTAAAAAATTCAGTTTTCTCTGAACTGAATAAGAAGCAATCTTAGGTTACTGACCTAAAATACGTAATCATTCAGCAATGCTGTAAATGTGTGTAACCCTGTACAAGGCAATGTAAAATATCTCCTGAATGAAAACTTTGACAGGCTTTTGCAGCCTTTCCTTAAAATGACTTTGCCCTCTTCAGTATCTCTGCACCTGAAAATGTTAAGTTGTGGTTTGAAAGAAGGCATATTCTGCCTATTAGGTGTGATTCAATTTTGTTTGTTTGGCACCGCTCCTTCCTGTTCACTACAGCAGATTAATATAATTTGGGGAAGATAGACAAATGGGGAGAGGGACTTGGGAAGCTAGCTGAGTCCTCTGTGAAATATTCAAGATGCAGCAAAACTTCTGGGCTAGATTAGTTGTGAAACACCACTTATGTATGCCCCCCTGCAAAGTAGGGGTGGGGGGTTAAGACAAATGCTTGATTTGGAATAGAAATGGAATTGAAAGTAATAAAGGATGCTGGTGCCAGAAGTCAGATGCATTGAAGCTGGGGCATGGTGCTTTCTTTTCAGTGCTTCTCCTTCCTCGGGTGCTCCCTGCCACAAATCAGGATTATTCAATCTCAGCAGTGGTTTAGCTGTATCTGTGGTGGAGTGGGATGGTTGCTTAATGGTGCACAGAAGCATTGTGTCTTGGTTTAGGACAGGAAGTGGAAAATGAGTATTGTTTTGAACTTGAACTTTGTGAGCAGACCGAAAGTAATTATTGGAGTGGGAACTCCCCCGAGAGAAGTGAGGGAGTGATGCACTAAGCTTCTAAGCAACACGGTGGGATCTTAAGTATCTAGTCATGTTTAACACTTTGGTTTTACATTTCTGCTTTCTAATTGATCTACTGCTCCTCATTTTCCCCTTGGCAAATAGAGGAAGAAACAATTGCATGTAGACTCCATGTACTGTATTTATGGCTTAACACCCTCCTGCTTCCCTGTCTGATAATGGGAGAGGACTCTTAAAGATCTGTCTTGGTCCCAGTGTTTCTTTCAGTTGTAAAATGAACTCTTTGACTGTCTGGGTTACTTTAATGGGCCTATTATAACATGGAAACTTGACGTAATTGATGATTAAAAGTACATACTTGTATGTAAAGCTATTTAATCATAAGCTGTAAGCCACTTGTGTAGTATTTAGCATTAATTATAAACTGATTTTAATCATATTAATCATTTATATTCCTTATTTTAAAATAACATTTTAAATGTAAAAATAAAATTATATTAATTTACAAAATAGAATTAAATGCATGTTCTTTATGATCACCAATCAAGTTAATGACACTATTTTTATCTTAACACAGTTAAGGGGGTTCCTTGTTTATGGTAAAGTTTTAAAGGTAGTAAAATTATGTCACTTTAAAATAAAATTACATGATGACTTACTGTATCAGAGCAGGCAAAATTCCTCTAGAGATTTTGATATCTTCCACCTGGTGTAGAAAAGAAAATATTCTTTAGCTGGTGACTAATTTGTCACTAATACCCATGGGTTCCTTCATTACAATACAAAAATGTCAGTTTTAGGAGAAGTACAATAAAAAAACTGAGTGCAACTTCCTGTTGCAGACTTAAAAAAGGGCAAAAAAAAAGTCTGGAAAGCAGCTGAAGCAGTGTGAAGGAAGGCTCTAAAGCTATCAATAAGGAGAAATGGTTGGAGAAAGATTTTACCTGCAGGCTTCAGTGGAATTCATTAGGACATCTTCCAGGAGGAAAGTCATTTGATATCACTCCAGAGGAGGAGCTCTGACATGCAGTAATACCCAGGCTGATGCTTAGTTCTCTTCAAAACTGCACATACTGCATCCTGGTAATTGTTTGAGATGGAACTGTATTGTTTAAAAAGTTACACTCTGGTTACTGGTGGCTTTTATACTTTATCACAATGTTAAAAGAATTGGCTCCACAACTTATAGCTCAGATGAAAATGCTGGTAGAGAATATCTCCAGCTACTAGCAGCTCAAGTCTAACAAAGATCACAGTCTCTGCCACAGCAATGGTCTTGACAAGGCATTTTTCCCAACCAATAACTATTCCAGTGCCCAGGCACTTGCATAGTGTCATCAGGTTTCATCTTTTGCTGCAATAACAAAAGTGTAGATCTGCTTCCGCCCTTTCAGTACTGCAGTTTCACAACAGCTCTGTAAAAGGAGGGATGGCAAGAGCCATCACAATACCAGGAGAGAGTGGAATGAGGATTTTGGTTTCCCTCCCCTAAGAAGCTAATTCAGCGCTCATGTCATGTTCAAGTAAGACACAATAAGTGAACATGCATGTTGGGTAGAAGACATCTGCTTACAACCAGCTTCAGAAATTGAAAGCAGGCAACTGGCAATGGCAGTGGAGTTGTCCTGTAGCAGAAGAATATCTGTAAGCAGACTTGACCATTTCACTGGTGCAAGAATCACAGGTATGGCTTCCACTGGTCTGGTTTCCACTGCAGGGATGGATGCTGTTGGATGGAGCAGGTATTAACTATTCTGTGTTCCTGCAGCAATGTAGCTTCTTGAGGGCTTTCTGGTTTTCTTCCTCTGCTTTTTAGTGGAACCCAAAAAGTCATTCAGGAAGCATGTTAGGAGTAGGTATCTATGACAGAAGTGATGTTTTGATAGCAGGCCTGCAGCAATGTTAAGAGGTTTGGGAAGGAGGAGTTAGTACTGCACCAATGTACATGTTAAAAACCACATGCATGACAATTTTGTGGTAAAAGTTTATGCAGCAGGGGAAGCCCTGGCATGTCCTGCAGACTCTAGTCTGTATTAACGCAGTTCTCTGTTTTCTTGCAATAGAAAGATTTAATCTCAGCCATTCTACAGGTAGTTGGGAAAAAAAGAAGAAACGTTCAGTTAGAAGCACATTATTGGAAATAAATGATGTGGGTTTGCTATGCTTCTTTCAGTTTTAAAGTATTCTTCAGTCTGAGGTGAATAAGAAACATTTTTGTATGTGTGGTGGCTGGTGGCCAGGCACCCAACCAGCTTCTGTCTTGCTCCCCATCTTCAGCAGGTCAAGGGGAGAAAATAAGCTCTTGGGTCAAGATAAAGACAGAGAGATTGCTTTTCACCAATTACGACCACAGGCAAAACTGTCTTGGCTGGGGGAAAGTTTATGTATTGACAATAAAACAGGATTTGATGGTGAAAAACAAAGGGAAGAACATACCTGCCCATTCGTTTTCCCAGGCTCAACTTTCCTCCTTTAATTCCCAATTCCTCCACTTCCCCAACCAGGATGGCATTAGGGAATGGGGGATTGCAGTCAATATCTAACATTTCCTTTATACCACTTCTTCCTCCTCATACTTCTCCCGAACTCAGCTGTGGGGCTCTCTGTGGGCTGCAGTGTCTGTCAGGGGAAGCAGCTCCGTCCCTCTCTCTCCAGGGGCTGCAGGGGGCTCCGCTCTGGTGCCTGCAGCGCCTCCTTTCCCGCCTTTTCTCTCAGCCCTCGGTGCAGCCCTCACAGGGCTGTTTCTCTCAAGGGTTTCTTTCCGTCATTCCGGGTTTCACACTTTCTGAAATGAGTTTTCACAGAGGTGTCACTGGCTTCTGTGATGGGCTCATCTGAGTCGTGCTGTGGGTCACTAGAGGAGCCGGCTGGGACTGGCTGGCACTGGCACAGGACAGCCCCTCACCTCTCCTCACAGAGGCTCCCGCACCCTCCTGCCGGTGCCTGCCCACAGACACCTGATACAGTATGACACAAGCAGCACTTTTCTAATTCATCTTGGAGCTGGAGCAATCGTACATCCCATCTGTCGGGAACTGCTGCCATTTTTAGAGCATTTTACCAGAGGAAAAGAGAGCATCTGGTGACACAGAAGGTCATCCTTGCATATCCAGCATCTCATCTGAGGTAAGAGGCAAGTCTGATACTGAGGAGCAGTTGCTGAAAGCTAAAATGAGATCCACCTCTTCAAAAGTCTCTAAGTTGATGTCAAATGGCTGTTTGGGCATTTGTGATCCTGTAAGGAAAACTGAACTTGTGCTTTACTTATGTTTAAGGATATTTTATTTTTTAAAAAATAATTTAATCACACTTCTCTAGTAATGTGCTGTCTGTGGAAATTGGTTGTCATCTTCTAAGTGGCTTCCTGAACTAAAGACACATTTTTGCCTAGTTCAGGACTTTATATATTTTAGATCTGTCATCTTGTGAGTTTGTTGGTTTTTTGTTTTGGTTTGGTTTTTTTTTTTTTATTTAATTTGTTTTAAGTTGCTAGAGATTTTGTAACTGCTCTGAAGACAGGAAAGTTTACCATAGGGGACATATCCTCCCTATCTATCCAGCAGCCAAATCTTTTCATACCTTTGGGGTTTTTTTGCTTGTGTTCTTTTAACATTCATATCAAGAGTATAGAAACAGGTGAGATGGTGGCTCTGTGCCTAGGAAGAGCCTGGAGTGTGCAGGGCAGAATCTGGCTGAGGAGGGCAAAGGTTCTCAGAGAAAGTGGTTTTACCTGGAGAGGGATCTTGCAAAAGATTTGGCAAGATGACTGCAGGGTGCCAGTGTTACCACACACATTTATGTACCACATGCTCTGTTGTCAAATGTATTTTGTTAGGTTGCTTTCTTCTTCTCAAGAGAACCTTATATTTATGCTTTTGTCCTGGAAAACAATTTAGAGAAGTTACTTGAATGTCAGTCAGTTCAGGAGAGAGCTTTATGTAAGCCTTTTTTATGATTAACCTGACATGCCTGAGTCTTGCCCCAAAATAACGCCTGCCACTCTAGTAAGAAACTGCCAGTCTTTGATTAATAATTCAGCAATCTTTTAAATATACAGTAAACAAAACCCACCAGAACTGTGTTGTCCTGCTTGCAGCTAATTCTCGTTTGCTGAATATCATGCAGAACTTGGTCTGAAACCTAATCTAGTGAGGTGCTGCCTCCCCCAGCAGACCTACTATTAATGTCCCCTTAATTTTTATGTGGGTTTTTTGTGCCAACATGATGGTCTCTGTCCTTCTTCAAATGCATGCTGTGTTAATGCAGATACCATCACCAGAAGAAATAGTACAGAACCTGCAATCTTGTGGTCACTGGAACTTAAAAATCTGTAATTATTCTTGGCATATCTTCTTAGAGGTTAGTGAATACTGGGCTTTTTTCAGAGTCACTGAAAATCAAGGTCTGAGTTGTGTAAAGGTTATTTTTATAGTGCCTCAAATGGTTGATATACCCTTGTGACCTTTGGAAGTGCAGTTTGGATTGCAATCCACAAATCAAATGTTAGAAAAGAAATATCTGGGATGTGACTTGTGGAAGCATTTTTCAGATGATCTCCTGACAGTGAACACTGAAGTGCTTAGAAGTTGGAGAATTTATATGCAAAAGGGGAAGCCAGGGTTTAGTTGCCAAAATCTGACTAATTTAACTTGCAAGTTGACTGAATGTAGATATGCTTTACCCTGAAGTCTTAGACTAGAAATTACGCAGCAGTTCCCAGTACTGTAAATGTGAAGATTTCCAGGCTCATTTAAGTGCTGTCAACCAAGGCTTGTGTTCAGTCTTAAGCATTTTTCACTTCAGCTTGGAAGACCTGAAATAATCAGTCCTTGGAAAGGAAGCTGTGTTATCCTGACATGAGTTTGAAAGAAATATTTCTCCCAGATTGTAAATGTCCAAAATACACTGCTCGAATTTGTTCTGCTGAATGTTAACTTACAATGCTGAAGGTGAGTGTAAAGTCAATTTTCATGTTTAATGATTTATATACATTATTCATATGAGTTTTATTTTCATTCCATTTTCTTGCCATCTTTGTATTTTTATACTGCTGTGAATATGTGAGTTTGTATTTCAAAGCAATACTTGCAGAGTGATAGCCACCAGCTCTCATCCTTTATGGACATAATAAATAGGGAGCCATAGTCCTGAAAGACATGTTAAATTAATGTTTGTCAGTTAACATTAAAATTGTAAAAGCAGTGGCAATTTCAACTGTATTGGAGTATTTAATTGTAATCCAGTGTTCACGGGGAAGTACAGATAGCTGTCACCTACTCAGTGGAGTAGGGTCTTACTGGCTACAGTCTCCCTGTGAGCAAATGTGTCCATAGATTGCAGGTATGCTGCTGAGAGCTGTGTTAACATAGAAAGAAGTGGCCTCCTCCGCCTAGCTACAGGGTTTTGTCTCCTTTGTGTTGGTGCTATCAGACACGCCACAAACTGGATCAACTTGCTGATCCAGTTGAGACAAAATCTAGAAAAAAAAATTAAACTTAAGCAGCTGCAGGAGTTTGTCTAGGCTGGGGAGAGGACAAGGTTGTATTTTTAGTCAGAAGTAAAGTTTTAAAATTTTTATAATCGTTTGAAGCTAGTTAAATCCTGAGCTAGATGATGATACAGTTTTGCTATTACCCTTGATAAATGAACTTCCAGGCAAGAACTTGAGAAAGAAGTAAATTTACAAGGTGTAGTAGACATTGTTGAGGATTAATCAGCTTCTTGTTTTAGTTTAGGCATTTTTTCATGTTTCCTCTTTTATTTATGCATTTATTATGTAAAATTCCAACTCTTACCTGGCATGGACTTCCAACAGCATGTGCAAAGTCCTGTCCTGATCCTTCTTCACCTGGTTCCCAAGGGCACTTTTGAGTAGTTATTTTGGAAAAGTGCATCTTAAGCCCATTCCAGAGGAGGTTCAGCAATGATGTATTGCTGCTTTCTTTTAAGACAGTCAAAGAAGCTTGAGGCAAGTCATGGTTGTGTATTGAGCACTTGCCCCAGATACAGGGAGCCCAGGATGATTTCCATCATGCACAGGCTGTGTCTAACATCCTCAGGGGATAACAGTAACAATGATCCTGATTTCATTCCCATTTGGCACCTTGTCAAGTGACTTGCCCAAAATTTAGCATCATATTCATAGGACATGATGAGAATCAGGAATCCTTAATTTCTGGGCTTCTGTAGTCATTGGTGCATTGGCTACTTAAAGACCTCACCGAAATGAGCTACAGCAATCCCAATTCTTTGGTTGCAATTTCTACAATTTGGAAACTGTATTTTAAAGTAGCATTAACTCTCCTGTCAAGTGGGGTTGGTAGGACTGACTGACTAGCTATTTTAATTACTGAATGTAGATCACATATATATAAGAAAAACTTCTCTGACAAAAGCATATTATATCTTGGCTCTTAGTGCTAGCCAGCTCAACTTTAATTTCACAGCTTGCTGCCAACAGCTGCCTTACTAAGACATAGTACTCATAATAAATGAAATTTTACAAAAAAAGAAAAATGAAAACTTTGTTCCAGCTGGATCGAAATGGCAGTTGGAGCATTTCTATCCTGCATATAAAGCTGCCATCCACATAAACATTTCAAATTACTTTTTCGTTTTTGATAATCAGGATCAGACCTTTTCTTATTATTGAGGCAAATGCAAGATATTAGAAACATACAATTTCATTCAAAGCCCATTAGTTATTGAATCCTGTCCAAAGTTAAGCATTTGAAGTGTTTTGGGAGAAACTCACCTTTTAGTTTCAGGTTTTTGACAACCCATTTGGATGAAAATCCTGTAATGAGCAGACCACTCTAGACCTGGTTGGTAGCATTCAGAGCTATGTTAGTTACATCATTTGCTCTTGGAACTGTTGCTTGTGTACTGTTGAAAGCTCTGCAGCTGATGAGTGCTCACCCGGACTACCAACAGGAATCTTGGTGAAATTATCACACAGCCTCTCTGCACATGGAAGAGATTAATTCCATAGCCACAAACAGAATGAATGCTTTGTACTAAGTACCATAATGTAAGTTCATGCTGAAATACAGTACCAGTAGCCAACTCCTTTACCAATAAATTCACAGTTCTAATAACCATGTGTTTTTACAGCATCCTGATCCCAAAGGATCAAAGAAACATTGATTTATTTAGCTTTGGGTCCCACCCCCCGTTGTTCTCACTCCTTCCCGTTGCTCCCCATGAGCTCAAAAGAGCCATATATGAGATGAAACCCAACTGTTGTATAGTCCACAGCAGGGAGGGACACTTTGCAAAACCACAGAAAAGAACATTTTAGTCAGTAGAAATGACAGGAAGTGGTGTGGGCAGACGGAACACAAACACTAGGGCCTGCTTTGTCCAAGAGTCAGTACTAACCTGTTTTAACTGCTATAAAGTTCTTTATTGGTGATAAATGGATTGAAAGTTAAAAATTCAGCATCTTAAAAAAATGCCTGTGGCATACAATTTTGTATAGAAGAGTTCATTGAAGCCAGCACTCATCTTTCCATAACCTGGTTGAGGATGTAACTACTGGTATTGTATGAAGACAGTGAAGTTGAGAGGGGTTGATATGACTGATGAAGCAAGAATGCATTACTCAGTAGAGGTGCCAGCAGTGGAAGTGTTTGATGTTCCTCATCACAAGCCCAGCCCAATACAAGAAAGCTTCTCAAGAGTTTCAGCTGGCAAAACTGCCCTTCAAGTCCTACTGAAGTTACAAAAAGGTGTTTTGTGGTTCAGCCAGTATTTGGTGGCTGCTGTGTTACAGCAGCAGGCAGAGATCCCAACCCCACTCTCTATTTAGGTATAACTGAAGTGCTTCTAGTTTCAGGGTATTTATTTATTATGACCAGAGAAAATATGTGGAAAACCACCCTGGACACAAGATACAAATTGTTATGACCAGTTAATTATTTTGATATAAAGTCAACAAAATAGTGTTTTTTGTCCCTGAATTAGACAGCTTTGGGAAAACTCAGTGATTCCTAATGGCTGAAATGCTCTATTTATAAGTCTAGAAATTCTTCTTCTGACTAAAACAATTTTTTTTAAAGGAAGAACCTTGGGCTGAGAAGCTGCAGCTTTCACTGTTGTAAATATTTTCCAATCTCATCTTAGACCAGTGAAGTGAAAAAATTGTTTGTTGTGTGCAGGCCTATGGGTCTATCAGAACTGGCAATTGTTCAGGAAAAAAGGAATTGATACAACGAACAAAAGCCCTGTCAGCAATTGGAGAAAATCCTTTTCTGGTATAATTGAAGATGTTTATGCTGTTGAAGTGCCCTGTCACCTTGAGCTGTGCTTTGTTTACTTGTTCACTGCTGCCCAGGGTCTATAAAGTAGAGATTGGAGCCACTACTTGAAGCAGCATAAATTTTTGTTGCCAGCAAAAGTAAAAAACTGGTGTAGGGGAAAAGATAAAGATTACATGTTTCTATGTTCAAGAACATGTTTCTTAGTTTTTTTGTGGTTTGTATTTGTTTTTTGGGGGGGAAGGGAAGGTCCAAAAATATTTTCACAGAGGTCATTGCTTTTTGGCTTTGTAGATGGGGATGGCAGAATTATGTACATGTCTGTTCCTAGATAGATAATAAATGTTGGAAATACTTAAAAATTAGAATGATTGAATATTTAAAACTGTTCTTAATGTTAATATTTTCTTCTGTATACATCATATAGTCCAAACTCTTTTTTGACATTTGATCTATACTGTTTGTATGTCTTTTATGTACAGAGAGGGATTTACTGCGTTGTAATCAGGCTGCTGAAGAAAAATGTTGTCCTTTTATTCACTAGGGATGACTGTAATAAATTAAAATGATTTCCCATTTGCCTTCCCTACTTGGTTGAACCACTTAAAATTACTTTGGACTTTGCCCTTGTCTGACCTCCTCACCTTTGCTCAAACATTTCTGCTTCTAGGAGTGCAGCAGTGTTGGTCCTAGAGCTTTACTTCTGTGACTGAAGTTGCAGTTCATTTCAGTGGAAGCAAAGTATATGTGTGGAGGTCATTTGGAGTTGAAAGAAATGTTTGGTTTGTTTAAAACCTAAACATTAGTGGCCTAACTTGCAGGTGATCTGTGGCATCATACATTGCTGTTAGCATTAAGAGCTGATTGTAGCTTGATTGCATGCATATTTTTCAGTAAGACTTTTTGCCTTCAGAGGAAGATAGGTTGTTTTTGTTTTAGGGGGGGTGGGTTTATTGCTCCTGTGAGGTTTCTGTGGCAATAATGGCTTTACCAGCTTGTGGACAGAACTGTAGAGTTGAAACTACCAAGCCTCTGAGGCTTGTCTGAGCACAGAAGTACATTTAAACAAGTGAAGTTGTCTCTTTCTTCTGGCTATTAAATGCAACCAAAATTACATTAACTTAAAAAACAAACTGCAGTTTTGTGGGAATTAATAGGTAATGCCAATCTATATGAATAATGAAAAGTTCCAAAACTGTCCCATGAATTCCTGCTATTACAGTTTAAACTGGTTTTGGTAAGCAAGGGCTAACTTGTCAGAACAGAAGAAGCAGCCATAAGATTCTTGACTGGTCATAGTGAAGGTCTCACATCTTAAATATTTTCAGCTGGCTGTGATTATTCCACATAGGTAAAAAGAAGTGATGGGTTGCATACGTTTGAATAAACACAAGGGAACCACAACCAGACTGCAAATGTTGCTTGAAGAAGAAAAAAATATGCTGTGTATCATTGATCAAAGTCATCAAATCTTAACTGAGGTCAGTTTGATATGAAGTGTTTTCTGATCAAGAGGATGCTGGGACTAGGATAACCCATGGAGCTTCTGCTATGGATTTCGTGTTCATTCTACAGCATAAGGAGTATCTGCCCAAGAAATGTGAAAAACTACTGATGTTTCTGAGACTATTTTTGGAATCTCTACTCATGTATCTTGGGCCACTGGGGTGCCAAGGGCAATATTATGAACAGTTGAGAAAAGAAACATGTTCCCTAGTTTTGCAATTGCTGGTGTGCACTTGCATCCTGGGAGGAGAGCAAACCAAGCAGAGCATTTGCCTAGTGAGGCTTGTCTGTGTTCCAAAGCAAACTCTGGGCTTTTTGCATATGAAAGTATGCAAGAATTTATAATCTGACCCTCTATTATTTGTGTGTATACATAACCTGCAATTCATTAAAGAAATCCTTGCTGCAGCTCTCTGCCTCTACGCTGTCTGGGGGCGATGCAGGGACAGGAATGGTCTTCGGAATTGCAAGGGATTTCATACAAAACCACCAGATTGAAAGAGCTTATCACTGGTGAGAGAATGATCTCTGACATTTCATAAATCATCATCTGTACAAACGTGCTGTTTGGAGGTTTGTGTAATTAGCAAATTAATCATATTCAGGAACACTCCTGTTGCAGTGCTGGATGAGAGACACTGTGTAGTGCCTTTCTGCCAAATAAACTGCAGAGAGTGGCCTGGAGGATAGGAGGTAGAGAGGAGAAGCCAGGCTCAGCTTTCACATTACCTCAGTGTTGTCCTTGATAGCATTTTTTAAAAATATGTTTTAAAAATCACAGTGAAAAGCTTCTTAGAAGCTTGACTTATGCTATTGGCAGAATATGAGGAAGGAGCAATTTCTGGTTCTGACATTGTCAGTTTCTGTCCTCACAGGAATCATTCACAAAAGTTTGTTTACTGCCTTCCAAGTTTGTACCATCTCTTCCATTCTCTTCCATTCTCCAGCCTTAAAGTGGGAATGCTCCTCAGGCTGCTCAATGCAAGGAAGAAAAAAGATGCTGGGAGTTGCAGTATTCTTTTAGAGGTCACAAGAAAACACCATTTTGGAGGGAGAACTAAACCTAAAGTTTTGCCCACCTGAGTACTCCTGTTAGAAACAATAGAGCTTTTCTTGGCATGAACCCAAAGGTTTGGTATAACTGAGGGTAACTTCTCTAGCCTTCCTAGAAAATCTTTTAAACACAGCTATTTTTAGACTCGTGTGGTATTGATGTAACTCTGTTTTTCCCTTGAATTCAGTGAGCTTCAATTTCAAAATCTAGAGCCAATTAGTAGTATTTCTCATGTACTGCACTCTTGAATATATACTTAGGTTTAAATTTCCATACAGCTAGGGATAATATTTATACCATTCCTTCTTTAATGTTGTCTCCTCTTCTCTTTAATAAATAAATACATTAATTGAAAAAAAAAATAGTGTTAATCTATTAAATCATGCCAGTTGCTGGGAGTTGTGTGCAAATTCTGTGCTACAGTAATGCAGAAAACCAACAAACCATTTCTGGGTATTTCTCTTTTTTTGTCTAGACTTTTGTGTTAACCAAAATAGAATGCTTCTACTAAGAGACAATGCAACTAACTTCAGCACCTGGAATCATGCGGGTGTATTTCAGGTGTTGCCATATATTACATTAGTCCAGGGACCACAACTACTCCTTTTGTTTTCTGGTATATCACATAACTAGAGTTAATGACTAAACCCACGGTATAAATCTGCTGTGTTTCAAGACAGCTGCTGGATTATTTCTCTCAATTCTTTTACTGTGCCAGTGGATGCCAGCAAGTTCCAAATTTAAATGCTTTTTAATGCTTTGTACAGCATTAGACACATTTTATAGAACTGAGTGGAAGATATGCTATATTGTGCTTGATAAAGTGCCCTTTAAAATATCCATGATTCATTTTCTTGTATGGAAAAATGTATGCTTAGCTTTGAGTAAAACCTTAACTCTTACAGCTCTCAAGTGTCAGGCTACTGCTTTTAAAACTTGGATTTTTGTTTAAGGTGTGTGTATGTGCTTTTTCAAAGTATTTGTTCATATATTTACTGGCAAAGTGGTATGTGATATGAGAAGTAGCTGCCTTTTTTGATTAGGTGTTGTTAACCTTTTCCTCAGCAAGACAGAAACTTGAGTTCTTGTGGATAATCCCATGATAGAGGGAAATAGACGGAGTGTAATTCTAGTAGAAACTTGTTTTGTTTATTTCAAATGGTACTGAATGTTTTTGTGGTTTTTGCTTTGGGTTTTTGTTTTTGTTTTCTCCAGTACACAGAAAGGAACAGAGACTGTGCATTTAAGTAGTACTCCATAACATTTTGAAAGGCTTTTTTGAGGCCAGTGTCCCAAGAGCTTTTTTGTTTTTTATGTCACACATTCTTACGATTTTGTTATGTTTCCTTCATGATTTTTTTTGTGTCTCACCTTCCATTCTATTGACATATGCATACTAAGTATGCATACTAAGTTCTTAGACTAGTTTTGGAGGGAGAATTTCAGGTACAGGCTGTCCTCTCTCATGAAAGCTTGGAGTTTGGGATCTTTGCACCTATTAATCTGCAATATGTGCTGCTGAAAATGCACCTTACTAACCTTCAGGAACTATGCTAGAAGTGAAAGATGCAGGATTTTAAGATGTTAAATAAGCCCCAATGCTAGTTTTTGAAGAGAAGCTAATCTAAGCAAAGCTGATTCTCTCAATTGTGGCATTTCAATTCCATTCTTAAATTTGCAGCTGAACTGAACGGGTTCAGTTGCTGGACTCCTAAAGAATTAAAATCCCACCAGCAGGCACACAGGCTGTCTTTGTGATGACAGCCTGTAAAACCAGCAGCTGTCCAGGGGTTAGCAGATTGGTTCTGCTTAATGGGAACCATGGCAGGACATGTGCTAACACAAGATGCACGACATACCTAGCACCTATTGCTTAAGGGTAGAAACAGACCAACTGGAGTAGAATGACTGGGATAGAAGAGTTATGCAGCCAAATGTGAAATAAAGGGAGAATTTAGCCTTGTTTAAATTGGGTGAAGTAAGGGAGAAAGATGTAGTCTAGGAGAAAACAGGAATGTGAGACTTCTGTATTGACAGCTGCAGGCAGTGTATACTCTGCATTGGGAGAAAAGCAGAGAAAGATTGTAGCTAGGAAAAGTCAGAAGTATGCAAGTTTTGTGACATTTTTTGCAGGTATAGGGTTGCTTTGTAGTTTTCTCTCTCACACCCTTGTGCTGGCTTACCTGAGTGCAGCACATTATCTTCATGGTTTTGAGCTCAGCATGTTCAGACATGGAAAAATGCAGTAATCCCTGCTTAAGAGAGATAGAGGCAAGCAGGTTTCTGACAATCTCACTTGAGAAAAAAGTACTTTTTTTCATAACTCTAGTTAGATTGGTGTCAGTATTTTAAGGTGGCTCTCTAAGTGACAGTTCAGGGAAATCAGTGTAGTACTCTGGCTATTTACACCTATATGTCCACTAGTAAAAAAACCCAAGAAATTAGACAAGCTCTCCTTTTTCATTGTTCTTTACTAGCACTACCAGGACTACTTTTCTAGGAAGAGGGAAAAGAGGTGAGCTGCTATATTTCCTTTAGAAGCCAAGCAATGCATTCAGATATTTTGGGTTGGTTAGTGGTTGTTTTTTTTAAGAAGCTCATTGATGCAGTGGGATCAGCAAGAGCACCTTTGCAAGCTGCTAATGAATGAATTGGTCCTGTCTGTGCCATCCTGTAGTAGCTGGAGGGAGGAAATTATTTTGAATCTTTTGTCTGTTGTAGGAATCATTCCATAAAAGTGTCAGAGAGAAACTGTGCTGAAGACAATGAGCTGAAGTTAATCCAGTGTCAGGAAATGCACAAGATGTTGAACCAGGCTGTCATGCTACTCTTCTGGCCTCTGAAAGGGTGAGGGCTTTTGAAGTCCCATGCTCATGAGAAAAATTTGCCTTTAAGCTAGGGATATTGCAGATTAAATCTGAGTTTTAAGTCTAAGGCAGTCACCTTCTTAATGGAACGTGTAAGCTTGTTCTCAAATATCTGACGAAATAAAGTTGGCTTTTGCTTGCAGCTGGATTTCCTAATCTCTACAGATGATAGAACTCATTTCTTAGATTATTTGAATGAACTCTAAAAGCTACCATTTTCTGTACCTGCAAAAAATGTTCTTGAGCTGCCTTGCTCAAGGCAAAATGAAGTCCTCATCTCTGGTGTTGTTCTGAATCCCAGCACTCTTGTGTTTACAGCAATCCTCTGATTTGGCTTTGTGCTTGAACGATTGCTGTTGACAGGCAGCCTCAGAGGTGATGAGCTGCATTGCAGAGCAGCTCCTTGAGAGTTGGACCAGTGATCCCAGGGGTAAGTGGTATGTGATATGATAGGAGGAAACTACTCTTTAGTGAAACAAATCGGACACTAAGATGCTAGTTTTGTCACTGAAGCTGTAAACATATTCCAGTAAAAGATACCATGGTTTGTGGTCATTTAAAGTTGTCCTCAGTTTTCAGATTTGACAGTTTTTTAAAAGAATTTAAGACATCAGAGGAAAAAGTTAGGTCGTAGTAATCAGATCCCTTTTATTTCATTTTGATTTTGGGGATTTGAGAAAAAAAAAGTTGTTGGCATCTGTCCGGTTGAAGATACCCACATCACAAATCATCAGACCTTATATAGAGAAGAGAGAGGGATACAGTGAAAAAAACTTGCAGTTCTCTTCTCCATGCCATCTCCATTTAAAAAAGAAAAATACACATATGGATATCTTTCCAGAGCACTGCTCCAGCATTACTGAGTAGGAGCAAATTCTGTCTCAGGAAAGCATAACTGAAAAGTACTGGAAAGAGAAATCTGTTGAGACAGATGTGTTTTTGTACAGATCAAGTATTTTTCTTTGAATAATCTAGTGGAGCTTGCAGTTGTGCATCGAGATTCGCCTGGGTAACAGGTAGCTAACTGGTGGGTTTTGTAGTCTCAGTTTGGTATGATGGACATATAAAAGGCACTGTTATGTTACACTTCTGTCCCTGCTACTGCCCTTACTTTTGACGTGCGGCTGTAAAATTTAGTTTTCATATATAAGTAGGTGCCAGATTAAGTGCTTAGCTAATCAGCATTTTTGTTCCAGTAACAAAACCACAGTCTGTTTCAGCACTTTTCCATTTACTGCTCTGCATGCTGTTTATGGCAGCAATGGCAAACCTTTTCAGCATGTCTGCCAAATTTATTTTAAAGATCATGGTGTTTGGTGCCAACCCTAATCTCACTTGGTGCCAAATTTGGCTCCAGCAGCAGTAGCTCTACAGTGTTGGTCTTGTGCAACAGTTGTATTACATCATGGTGAAAGGAGGAAAAGGGATTTTAAAAACTCCAGTTATTCAAATGCAATAGTCACAAGGGGGAAAAACATGTCAGAAAACAAAACTCCTGCAGTCCAAATGCCATTGTCCCTCTGTGCTTCAGTAAGTCATCTGAGTCCTATTTAATGCCATAAAATGGCACTTTCAGGAAGTGTTTTTCTTTATCAGATCAGACTTTGCAAAGGAAAACAAGGATGTTTGTGTGAATGACATAGGGCTGCTGCATTTGTCATTTGATATTTTCACTTCCATGCTGCCCTATGCTATATCAGTGACTGGCTGGCAGGATCTCTGTAATCTTCACACTCTTCTTTGTTTTAGAATATCCCCTGATCATGTCTGTAAAAATTCCTTCCCTCTGTCTTGAAAATAAATCTGATGCTAACAGCTTTGGGATCTTGGTCCCGGTCTAGCTTTCACCTGGGCTTAAAGAAAAAGCTTCAACCTGTTGTCACACCTAGACTGCTGGGAAATCAGACTTTAGCCTATCCCAACCCACAAAGTAAATCAAACTATCCCACTTGTTATTTTTATGTTGTTATTTTAGCCTGACTTTCAGATATCTACAGAAAAAAATATATCAATGGAATAAACATCAAGGAAAACACTATGTGAACATTTGCTCTGAGTAAATACCTTTTTTCCTTGGCTGTTTCTACACTATTAATTGGCACAAGTAACAAATTGAAGTGCAGTTATTACTCAAGCATTGCTTTTGATTAGTTGTCTTTTTTGTTTTTTCCCAACACCCCAAAGGGGATGTTCTATGTATGGCCAGTGAATTAGTATCAGAGCCGGGAATGAAAACCTTTGGCTTCCTGGCTGTAACCTCTGGAAAACATTTCCTTCTTCAGATAAATTATTTGATATCAGTAACTATAAAAATGATGTTTGATTTTTATTTTATTGAGAGTCAAAAGAGGAGTAAAAGATGTTTTTAATTGTATCAGTGAACAAGAAGAGGGAAACGATAACTTCTTGAAGTTTAGCTGAGTGATAGCCTTTCTTCCAAGACCACCCTTGGCTCTTTTCAAACTAAGAGAAAGGATTGTGACTAAGTGAATGTTAGAAATTTATAAATTTGATTTATTTAACTACAATATTTAGTAAACCCAGATTGGTAACCTGACTTACTTGAAATCAAGTCAGGGAAAGTATATCAGAGTCCAGTTGGATTTCATAATTCAGGAGCATAACAGCTTTATGCTGAGTCTGTGCACTTGGAAAGCAGCTTCAGGGTTAAGTGGCAGTGAACAAGCACCTGCATTCATAGCAACTGCATTAGTGCTTGTTCAAGTTTTGCCTACAGCGTTTACAAAGAAGAGTGTGTCAAGTGGGATCAAAAGGAGGGAAGTAGCTTTTTTTATGTTATTAGACTCAACTAGTTTGGCTCAACGTGTCTGAAGATGATCCAAGCAGAAATTCTCTGCTGAACCACAGAATGGTCAAACTTTGAATCTGTATTTTCATAAATACACTTAGCACTAATAGAGGAGTTTAATTCAGAAATTTCATAGGCTTATCACCACACTTCCTATTTTATCAATAAGGAGGGCACAGCAGGAAGGTTGAAGGGTGCCTTTCCCTCGTGAGAGCCTCTTGACTTTGATATTAAGAAGTGCAGAAGTGGGACAAGAAAGTCCTTCCCACCAGCACAGTGTTGAGCTTCAGTGTGAATCCATCACCTTGGCAGGCAAACTGCCCTCAAACCAGGTAGCAGGGCTTGCATGCCACTGCCTTCAGAGTCATGTTCAATCAGCAATTGTGGTTCCCAACTAATTTAGTGATGCTTTAACTCAAATCACAGCAAGGAAAATCCAGAATGAAAAAGAACCTCCTCCTTCCCTCTACCTTGAAAACTCTAACCCAAATATCTGTCAGTCAAAGAAAAGCCACTAGGAAAGTCAACCTTTTTTTGGGGGGGGGTGGTGTTAGATTGTTGTTGTTGTTGTAGTTCTCTCTCATGTATTAAGTAACTATAACAAAGATTTTATTTTAATTTAATTTTTAATCTGAGGAACTGAGGGATGCTCAGAAGACTGCATGAAGCCCAGAGTATGAGACCAAGCCAAAGCAGTGCAGAGTTTTCAGACACATTGTTAAATTAAATTATACTTTCAGTTTCTTAAGCAAGTGTCTTCAGTTTTAGAGAGACCACAAACTTTGTTGTGTTTCCTACTGGTATTTAGGGCATCGATTACATTTAGGATGATGAGGCTGACATTTTGTTTTCCCTCATCAAGATACTTTCTAACTAGATGAAACAGTGTACTAAAGATATAAACCAGGAGGTATTTGTGGCATCTGAATCCTTGTGAATGATCTTCTTGCGGTTTATTCCTGCAGACAGACAGTCTTCCCTTCCTTCACTGGGGATGGGAGGGGAGAGAGAAGGGAGTTCCAGTCAACGAAAGATGCTTTCAACCTTCTACATGTACAACAGCCCTTCCTCTTTGCTGTTTTCTCTGGTCAGAGAAAGTCTGACCTGGGGATGTACCCAGGGAGGGGGTACATCATTCTCACTCCAGCCTCACTTATTCTGTTATGCTAGACTTTCCTCTCACATCCAAGGTCCTTTTACTAACTTACATTTCATACTTCTTTTCCCATAGCTCTTTTTGAATTATTATTCCCTGAATGCCAGTCCTTTACAGGCTGAGAATGGAGGTGCTGACACAGACCTGTTATAAAGGGGCAGCCTTACCTTTCTCACTGGGTTGTTGGAGCCATTGCAGGACTCTGACAGGTTTAAGAAGTAAATCAAAAGGGTGAAGAAATTCTCATAGTCTGGGAATGGAGAGCTTTTGGACCAAAAATGAGTGAGGGAACATGCCCTGAAGGACAGCTCTCGTGCCTTGCCTCCTTCTTGGCTGTCTCATGTTCAGGATTGCCATTATTCATGAGCACAGATATTGGTCCTGCAATGGTGTAACATTTCACCTGAAGTTTTCAGAGCACTTTCCATCCCTAAAAAGAGCTTAATTGGCAGTATTTCCCAGTTTTACAGGGGCCCTAATGTAGTCCTGAGAAACTTGCCTAATCTGTTAGTTAAGTGATGGAGGTTGGGAGCAAAACTAGAACTGCAGTTATCTCAGTTGTCTCCTTCAACAACTACACACACTTCTCCCCAGCTGGTGCCAGACCCACCCTTGTGGCACCTTTCTACTGCACAAGTGTTGCTGTTTGTAAAGGCAGCTGCCAGCCCCTGGTATTCACATGCCAGTTTTTTTTCATGCACAATTCATTTTTCTGTGGAAACTTCATGAATGATGCATTGCTACCCTTTGAATGAGGAGTTACTCTATAGGATCTGCCTGGTATAAATGTTTATGGGTAACCATGCAGATTTAAATCCACAAAATGTGAAGCCATCCATCAGCAGGGAGACAGCTGCCATCAATCCCTGCAGCCAGCACTCCTCTCCCCAAGGTGAAGCTGTCCGGCATTAAACCTCATGGAAAATGTTTCCCTTTAGCACTTGTTCCAGCTAATGGCCAACTTTTCTTTGCATGAAACCATCTTTGTTTCTCTTGGTATTAAATTATCCAGCTCCTCCTTGCCTTCCCTTAACTTTGGAGTAGCAGAAGGAAAAATAAAGTTGCTACTAATGTTTAGCTCAAACTGAAACAAGTTAAAGGCTCCTGAGTGGGACAGATGGCTCAAAACAGGTTGTGTTTGTGGTGATAGAGAATGTTGCCCTATAACATAGATCTATGTTTAGTCAGCAGTCATAACTGCTCTCTGCTGCTCCAGCCCTGTCTGGTGATGGGTTTTGTGTGCTGTTTGCACAATGTTTTCTCTCCTGAGCCCTTGTGATGGCTTCTGTCTTGTACTGCTGCATTTGATATAGCTTTACGGTAGTTATTACTTGCTGCATTTGAATATTTGATGTTGTTTAAGGCTTTAATGTCTCCATCTTGCTTTGGTAGAGCTGAAGTAGTTTCATACTGCTTAATTTGGCTGGTGTAATTGCTTTATGTTATATTAAGAGAAATGTTTTGCAAAATAAGGTCCCAGCTCTGCAAACATGCACACCAACATTCACTCCTGAGAACAAATTTTCTGATGATAAGACCAAAGTTTCATGTCCAAATGTAGATGCTGCTCCTTCCTTGCTGTGGCATGTATGAAGCAGAAAACCAAGGGGGGAACCAAGAAAAAAGCCAACAAACCAACAACAAAAACAAACAAACAAAAAGCCCAATGGAGAATAAACAACATAAAGGTACCCACCTCAGTCCCATGGTGGCAAATGTGGATGTGACCCATTAGCAGGGAGGTGAGGAAGTGTGCTCAGAGGAGGGCTGTGGGCAATGGAAACAATCTTTCATGGCCATCTTTCAAGAGGCAGCTTCCTGGATGGAAAAATTTGACTTTGTCAGAAACAAGTATGAAGACTTCAACATTTCTCTCACTTAATGACCAGCATTGTTGAAAACATTCTTATATATTATTACAGATTTGACAGAAGTTGCTATTCTGGCTGCGACCTATTCAGGTTTCCCTTTTGTTTTGCTTCTCCCTATGAATTAGCCATGTGCCAGCTAAAAGCCCTGCAAGATATATATTTATCTCAGTGAAAAGGTATGTTAGAAAGTTTTTTCCCCACTCTTTGTCAGAATTATGCTGCTTTTAGTGCAGTTAAATCTATAGTTTTTCTGCAATTGCACATAGATAACTCCTGCAGTAGCAGCAGAGTAACTGCTTTGATGCTGCCTTGCAAGGAGTTGGGGAGCATGCTTCTGCCTGCATCCATCATCCATCCTTTCTGTGGTTCCATCCCACAAACCCCACAACTCAGCTGATTCTGAGAACTGCAGAACTTGTGGAAGGAGTTTTTTATTTGTTTTCCTTGGGGTTTTTTGTTGTTGTTTTGGTTTTTATTTTCTCTGTGGAGGCTATTCTAGAATTGTGAATGACTTAGCTTCTTAGAGCTCCTTTTCCTATAACTTTCAAAGCTAGATTAAATCAGTGAGTTGAATTAAAGATAACAAGTAGTCCACAAGACAAAACACAGTCTTGCACAGCCTTGTAACAGAAACCAGATGATTTCCACATCAATATCAGAGCTATCAGCTGGTTTTTTCCTCATTCCAAATCTTGCTGTTTTTCTTAAATTGTATTTTAGTGAGTTTTTAGCCCTTGTGATTCTAAAGAGAAAGGATAAAGAGCATAGTTCTTTGGAGTGACAAATAACTCTCATGAGCTGGATTGTAGAGTACCTGGTTTGTGAAGCCCAACCTTTAGAGGCAATTGTTTTGTGTTATGGACCATGATTCTGCAGTGGAACTGACAGAGTGGTTTTCTGCAGTCACATTCAGTCCTGCTGTGCTTGGGGGATCTGAACAGAAAGAGAAGTAATGGATTTTAAAGGTTTGTAAACATCAAAGAAAAGGTGGTAACTAAAAGAGATTATACATTTATGTTTGTGTGTATGCATATATACATATGTATACACATGCAGCTGTATTTTTCAAATGGTAGTAGGCTAAAAGCCTACAGTACACTACACTACACTACATATTGTTTCCTTAGCAACTTAATCTGTGTGGTACTTGAGTGTCCACAGTAAGTAAGACAGTTGAGTAATTTTGGGTTTTGGCAAGTAAGATCTTATGCTAATGTTGTTCTATTTAGCAAACATGCTCAATAGACAAAAGCAGACACTCTGAAATATTAATCTTTCTAATTTTGACTTATTCTAAGTGAAAGGCTGGGGTTGAACATAATTTTTAAAAAATCCAGTGACTCAAAGCAATTGTACATTGTGTTTCCTGGTTGGGCTGCCAGATTGCAAGGCTGTGACAGGAGCCCCATCATTAGCTCACTCCGAATTTTCAGTCTGTCTTTCAGACTGTGCCTTCATACCAAACAGTGAAGGTAGCTGGGCTTGTTTGTTTTAATGTGCACTGAATCCCTTTTACCTTAGACCACTCAGCCAGAAAATGCTGATGCTTCTTCTGGTCTATCTTCCTCCAATCTCTTCCCGAGTTAATTGCAGGAAGTGCAGGGGGTCACAAGCCAGCCTGGCCCCCGTCTTTCTTCTCAGTATTGCTGTGCTTGGACGTGGGAATCAGGGAAAGAGCACCTGGAGAATAAAGTGGTGAATCCTTGTTATGAGTAGGAAGAACATTTATTTATATTAAGGCAACCTGCCCTTTTAAATCAACAGATATGAGGCAAGAAAGAAATGGTGTAGTTAGAAGAAAAAAAAATCATTGAAAGGCAGTGAAGAGTAGCGGGTGATGAAGGCTGGTGAAGCAAGTCAGTACTTTTGGAAATAGAGAACTTCCAGGGAAACAAGGCAAGAAATTATTTTTGCCAGTCCCAAACACTCCAAAAATCTTCAGGCAGGATTTCCTGAAGTTGGCTCCAAAAATTAATGGGACAGAATTCTTCATCTGTTTTTTACTGTCTGGTCTATGGGTTTAAACAAGACAGAAAACTTCCAGGGAAAGTCAAAAACACTGTCTCACTTAAACAAAACATGGGGAAGGATTTTAAAGCTGTTATTTTTCTTATAATTGTTTAGAATTAAAGCATTTAAAAAATAAACAGGAATCTGAAAATCTTAATATAAACCCAAAACAATTTACTTTCTTATGTGAAATTAATAATTTTAGATGTACATGGAATTAGTAGGGAAAAGGCAGGGCTGTTTCTCTTTGTGAAAAGTTTTCCCTTTGACTACTAATTAGCAAACCTATCTGTGATCCAGGTCTTACTTGGGTGCTTGTGCTCTTCTTTGGTTTTGTGTTGGGGTTTTTCTGTTTGTTTAAAGTGAAGTACTGTATGAGTATCTTTTATTTTGTTAGAGTGATAGTGGTTTTTTTAACATAGCCCTATGGCCAGCTATTCCAGTACTGGACTTCTTCCTGTTGGTTTGCTTAGAGATATGAGATATGATGTGCTGGAGAATGATGCAACTTTGTACAACCACCCCCAGAAGCTGTGCTACAAGCCATACATCTATGAGTCCTCTTATTTTTGTGTCTGGAACAGGCTGGGCAATGATAAATCCAGACAAGAACTGCTGCTTTTATTGTCCAATTACATCAGGGAAAGGCAGCTTTCAGGAATATAAACAGCCTGAGGCACAGTTCCCTGCAGGTCACCTTGAAAGGATATCTTGTCATCGTGGCTGCACTGAGAGTTTTGTGCATGAGCATTTATGCCAGCTCAGGTTTAATTTTATGCCTGTTCAGGCCATTTCTGCATACATCTATCAGATGTACTTGTGAATGAGCTATAAGAGAGAAAATAATGCTGTGGTTCTCACCTGCTGAAGCATTTTTTAATTCCTGAAATGGAAGGAACAAAGGATGTATTATAGATGGAGAGAAAATGTCCTGACAGTGTGAGGAAGAATGTACTGACAGAGGAAATGAAATTACTTTTCTCTGCTTTTGAAATGTGTGGATAGGAGCAGCCGAAATTTTCAGAATGGGAGATTCCCTATTATTATGCCACATGGAAGGCAGATGCAAGATAATAGCATTTTCCCTGCTTATGAATGATTCCTTTTCTTTTCCAATAGTGGAGTAAAATGGGAGGATGGAGGGTGATGTAATTTTGCAGCCAGTTAATCCCAGTAAAGCTGGTTAAGCTGCCACGCTTCCCAAATAGTTAAAGCAGTAGAACTCTTAATGCCCAATGAAAATTAATGAGATATAGCAGGTGCTTTTGAAAATTGTACCCATGTGAAAAAAAAATTGCAACAAATCTTGCCTTTTTTAGGATTGAAGGAAAGACAAACATTTTAGGATTGGGGTTTTGTTTGAATCAGAGATTGAGAAAACCACCTTCACACTTTTTTTGCAGTTACCTTTTAGTAACTCACTTCTGAAATGAACTGGGGGATCAGATTGTTGCCTTTTTTATTTAGAGCACACCTGGAGTCATAAAGTTGCAGAATTGCTTATTAATCTGCTCCATTTTTTTTGAGAAGAATAAAGGTAAAGGCAATTTATTAAGTAATTAAAAGCAGATAAAGACATGGAAGCAAGACAGAAATGTTACTCTTTACAATTTGGCTGCATTCTCTCTCACTACTCCTCCCCTTCCCAGCAAAGCTAAAAGCAGATGATTTGGCTTGTACCACTCCTGCCTAGGGCTCTGTGTTGGCATATGCATATGTTTAGGAAGACCTAGTGGTTTAAGCTTGTATTTGGCCTCTAGCCAGATAAGTAAGAATTCTTGAGAAGATCATTGCATGGAGTTCTTGAAGGGAGAATAATTTCTAGATTTGCCTCTCCCTTCGTGGACAAACTTGCCTTGCAGTTTTTTACTCCCTTAAAGTATTCTGTCTCTCCCATTGTAGACTCTGGCAGGTTTTTCTCAAGGGCAGGAGTTCTGTTTTTGATTTCCCACCTGCTTCATTCTGTGAGGCTTCAAACTCATCAATTCTTCCACTGATGGCAGATGCGGAGCTCATTCCCCTTATTTTTTCTGCAACCATGCCAGCTTTTTTCCCCCATACTGACTTTTACTCCTGGTATATCCTTTCTGAACTTCACCATCAACCTCCTGTTGCTTAAACAGTCTCCTGCAGACTGCTCTCATTATGGGGCAAATGCTTTTCCGTGCATATGTTCCCTCTGAAATCTCTTCATCCCTTGGCCATTGAGTTTACCTTGGTACTACTCACTACCTAAGTGTCTTATTTACTAAAAATGCCCTGGAAGTGCTCTTTTGTAGATTTGTTCCACTTGATGCCTTTGTGCACTGGAGCCAGAACACTGTCTTCTCACCCCAGAAATGAGAGGAGTGAAATATGCAGACTACCAGGACCAAGTCCACTGCCTCCATAGTGAAGATGGAAATGCCTTTAGTGTGTTGTGGGGAGGATGTTAAAAGCAAGTTAGAGCAGCCTGGGAGATGCTTTAAATTATGCCTGAGCAGCTTTGGAAGGAGTCTCCTTCATCTCTTGCTGGTGCCTTCTGGCCTTTCAGCTGTGCTGAGCAGAACTGTGGTGTGGTTGCATCTGCCCACAATGCCACGGTGGTTTCCTGTTTCATCCTTTCAAAATATTATCCATCAAGTTCTCATCACCGTCAGTATCCAGAGCACCTTGCTGACTCAGTCTGCACACTTGGTCCTGCTTTGATATTGCATTAATGCCTATCTTTGAGTATTTCACAGGAGAGTGATGGGACTGCTCAGTAGTTTGATCTTCAGCACGTTTGAATGTTTTGAGTTGGATTCTGGAATCGCTGCCTTCAAAATATCATTGTAAAAGAAAATGGGGTTTTGTAGGTTACCACAACACCCCAATCAAAAATATGAAACCTTAAAATGTTTAATTTGGCACTCCTAGCCAAAAATACTTTGATTTTTCTTTTTTCCTTCCTGAACATTAGTAAAGAGAAACATTTCTGTTCTTGGCAGAGATTTAGTGGGCCAACTTGCAGGGCAAATTATTGGGGTTTGAGTAGGGGACTCTAATGAAAAAGCTCAGCACCAAATTGACGCAACGTTCTTCTTAATTATAGAAGCCAAAAGCTCTTCCAGATGTCTGTCAGCCCAACATGCTAGATGCTGCCATCACTGGTTTTAATAAAAGCTCATGTTCAGAGAACTTTATTACTGATTCGCTGTACCTTACTTAGGCCAGAAAATGTTTTTGTACTAAAAAGCAAGCTAAGACCTGACATTTTCATCAGTTGTGCTCCAGCATGTCATTTACTGCATTAAACACCATCCTGGTTCCATTATTTCTCTGAAGATTTTCTGCAGATTGTATTGTTAAAACTGGAATTTCAGAAACTCATGTATTTCTTGCTTATACACTTCTTCACAAATGACCAAATTGGCAAATGGTGCGTGCAAAAGCCACTAACATCACAAACACATGCGTGACATGCACAACCAGCCAGGCATTTCTGTGAAAAGTTACCTGTTTGTACGTGCAACTAATACATACTCCAAAGAAAAAAGGAAGCTGAAAAAAAAAACCCCAGGAAAAAGTAATAGAACAAATACAAGGAAGTGTTATGTGACTGTGAATACAAAAGCGAAGAGAAAAAAAACAACAGAAAAATCATCAGTCAGAGAGTAGCTAATGAAATCTCTGAACAATTATGTAATTAAAGTGCATTAATCATTATAAAAGATCATTTCCCTTTAAACATCTGCTCCCATTCACTTGGCAACAATCTGGGCAGTGTCATGAATGATGGGGTTTTGGATTGTGCTGAAGGGCATGTGTTATCTGAGAAACAATGTAGAATACCCCAGATTGACAGGATCTGGGACAGCAGTGCTTTTCCTCAGTTCAGGTGTGGCATTAAGGAAACAAGGGGGGAAAATTTTGGATATTGCCTACAGCGGAAAGGAAAACCTGGTATAAAACTGAACCCTGCCTTTTAAGGGTTTTAGTTTGGTGCCACTTAATTTGAATGAAGTAATTCCTCTGGGAAAAGAGCCCCTGCCTAGCCTGTTGCTTTTAAGAGAACCTTAGGAGCCATAGTTGATTGTAGGAGAGACCTCGTTCTTCCCCACTGAGAAGTAATCACCACAGAAGGTTTCCTAACCCTTTCTCTTCAGCAGGTGGGCTGCACCAGTTAGGTTAAGCAAATCTAGCCCAAACCACTCTGATTTTGTGTTGTGCATGGGGTCTGAAATACTGATTTAGCCATTCTCTTTTCTGAACTGCTTGTGTAATGCATAGTTTCTAAGCTTTTGTTAAGGTAGTAAGCTGTGTGTGCACAAAAACAATTGTTTTTCTTTGGATACTCGTCTCCTGTATATTGTTAATTTGAAGTTTTTTGTTAAATCAGGTGGTTACTTGTGTTAAGGGGACGGTCCTTGTATCACTGCCACCTAATGGTCAGGACAATGTAGTTAGATGCCTGGTTTAGATGTCTCCTGGAGAAGTGATCCTATCACTTGTGTGAACCTCATTATCTTGTAAGACTAAATAAAGCTGGTAACTGCCCTCAACCTCAATTTTAAGCCCTTTATAGTCTGTTTTGGAGCCTCACTGTACACAGGTGTGTACATTCTCACTCTGATGGCATAGAAGAGATAAGGAACTTTAGTTTTCCTATGTCAAAATCCAGGAGGAAGGGAAATCGTTAATCAGATGGGTGTAATCTCCAAGGGATCAAGTACTTAATTTTAATTCAGCATTTCCCTTTGATGAAAACTTTAGTGGATGTTATTATGTAGAATTTATATGAAGCCTGGGTTTAGGTAATCAACTTTAATATTTATACTCTTAGGGAAAAAAATGAATCATTAGTGAGCATGCATAATTAATGAATAAATTATATTTTTCCTTTGTTTTCCTTCAGGTATAAGGAAATGCTAGATCTAGTGATACCACCCAGCCTGACTGTAAATAGAGAGTGCCCTGACAGACTGAAGCTTAACCTTTCCAACATTTATGCCACGGCTCCAGATGACATAGAAGGTAGGTTGCATCTTTTGCTTGCTGTTTCCTGGCTTTAACATGATGTGTTTGTATATATGTATATGTAACCAATGGGAGATGACCCCATGTAAGGCCTCTGCTTCTGACAGTTCTGCAGCACAATGAGCAACAGAGATCTTTTAGTATTTTTTGGAGATGCTCCACTTGTGGCTGAATCATTTAGTTCAGCACTGGTTTGAATGCAAATGGAATTGAAATGTTTTATGTAGATGGATATAGATATATAGTGCTCCACTGGAATAATTGCAGGTATAAAACATACTTTATATAGAACTGGTAGTTTTTGTTAGGACCCCACTAGAGCCCCAGTGATGGCATGAATGTGAGCCCTGTGCTTCAGTAGCAGTGCTGCTGCTGCTGTTGTGGTGAGTGTGGGGCTCCCAGGCCAAGCACCATATTGTGCAGCCAGAAAACTTGTTGCCAAGGCAGTCCCATGCCCGTTTGGATCACTCTGAGATTGTTGCTATCATCTCCAAATGGTTAGCCCTGCTCACCTCTGGTCTGAAATTTCCCATTTAGCAGGTACCAAGGACAAATTCTTTTGGTGGTTAAGACTGATGGAAATGTATCTGCTCTTCTTCTGCTCCTTCCCCCTCCATCATACTGTTCAAGTGAAGGAAACAGAAGAATGTTAAATCTGCTAAAAAAATTATTGGCAAGTGATGCAGCTGAACTAGTTCTTGCTAGTACAATCCCAGCTATTGTTTGCTGTGGTCAGGATCTGTCAGCCTTCCTGTTGGAGAGGAGTTAGCAAAAGGCACTGGATATTAGGTTTTAGTAGAATGTTTAACCCTTCCCTTAGAGGCTCTCAGAAGCCAAAGAGATGTTTTGCTTGCATGTTTGCAGAGGCATTAGAAATTGCGTGATTAAATCAGGTACACTGTGACTGCCTGTTTACAAAAGCAGTTGAAGGGATAACAGTCTAAAGGAAACAGCCTTTTAAATGTATGTGTTTGCAGAAAAGATTAGTTAGAAATGATTTTTAAATACATAATTTTGTAAACTTCTTAGTGCAGGAACTACATGTTATTATGCTATAGAAGTAAAAGCCAACACAGCACTTGTACTGTTGGACATCAATTTGCTAGGGACAGCTCGTGTTGGTATCTTTCTTACAGAAATATTATGATTATTTTGATCCCTTCTGCTACTAAGATTATTCCCTTTCCTTTGAAAATACTTCTTGTAATATGAAGAACAGGAAAATACTTATGTGTTTGTCAAGTCTCAGACTGCCAGAGCTTTTAATGCAATAAATGCACACAAATGTGTGCTCTGTTTTAAGCATATAATTTTCTTTATACCAATTCTAGTCACAATGCTTATGTAGGTGTCCACATAGATGTCTGGCCTGATATTTTCATGGGTGCTTATCTTGAGACATGCAATTATATCAATATGATTTTTGAATGCACATTTTACTTGTATTTCTGAACTTTAGGGTAGAAACATGTAGCTTTAACTGGCCTTTTTTTGGCAATGACAACAGTATAATGCATATTCACAACCAGTAAATCCCCACTTGACATTCTTAACTGGGATATTTACTACTTACCTCTTTGAAAAATACAAGATTTGAAGAGGTAATATTTTTCAAATAGAAAAGAAATTAAGCCTATGTTCAAGCTGCCCTACTGTTTTTCAAATATAAAAGGCATTGTGAATTAAATTAATGAAAACTAAAAAAGTAAATTTCTTCAATGTAGTTCTGTTTGGTAATGACAATGTGACAGAAATTACACGGTTATTGTTTACACAATGTAGAAATCTAATTTTCTAAACTGTTTTGTTTCAGGTAAGTCAAATCAAATTTTTCATAGTGATTTTGAAGGTGATTCAGGTAAGCCCAGCTTTGGATTTAAAACCAATCCTTTTTTCTGTATCTGTATATCTTTGTAAATGAGTATGTACATTTGTACAACACAATCCTTTGTCAATTTTAATTTTTATTTTTTTTCTAAACTAAACCTCCCTGCCTGTTGCTTGAGAAACAGGTTGGTGTTACCCATAATTTGTAGGTAGAGGAACTAGAGCAGTGTTGCTGGTGGGTTTTAATTTCCTAAGAGAGGCTGAATTTTTTGTGCCTAATGTTATATATGACTGTAAAGATGTCCCAGCATTTACAGTACTGTAATGACATCTCAGAGCTACAACCACAAACTGGGAAGCAAGATTTGGATGGCATTATGGAGGCAATGTGCATAGCACTCCTGGTGACATTTAGGTATGATGTTTTTGGTACAACTTGCAGATTTTTATTTAGATTTTGTTTGCTAAATTTATCTCTGAATAAAGACTGTGGTGTGGTTTTCTTCAGTAGTGTTGCAATACACAGCTGTTTGCTGCATCAGAGGGGATGCTGCACATATAACCTGTGATACATTTTCTACTGGTTTATTTTGATTTCTGGCAGGTTACTAAGGTATGTTATAGTTAACTCAAAAATTCAAGAGTATAGAGATTGACAGTGTTGTATTTTTAATTTTTTAAAATATATTTAATGGACATTAGGGAAAGTGGGTCATAGTCTAGAAGAGTACCAGAAAAATCAAAAGAGAAAAAAGTGCAGTGAGAGAAAAAGTGCAGCTTAAATCATTTCAGTCATCATAGGAGTTGCATTACTTAGCATAAGAGTCAGACCACTGAAGTCCAGGTATGTAATTGAACCAGTCCCATGAGAAGATGAAATTGGTAGTTCAATCAATCAGCATCACACTTAAAAACTAAATCTGTAGTTGTTTGTAAGTGGAGAATAACTTTCTTACCTACTTCAGTTTGTGGAGATTCACTAAAAGCAAAGTCTTCCGATTCCTGAATATTTTTTTTCTCAAACGAGCAGTGGTAAAAACAGTGGTATCAGCTTGGCCACAGAACAGAATTTGATGAAAATCTAAGACTTTAATTTTGTTTTCCAGGCAGCAGTAAAGCAGCACCGCAGTGTCCTCTCCATCTGTACTCCACAAAGTGAGTGCTCATGCCAAGTCCTGTAATTTAAAAACCCTGTTATGTTCAACAGCCATTTTGTGCAGACTTCTGTCACCTTAAAAAGCATTTGCCTTAAGCCCATCCACCTGTTCCCCTGCATGTCTCTAGCCCAATGAAATAACTGGTTCTTAATCTTGTTAGATAGGGAGTGAAAGGAGGTTTGGGGTACTGAGCACTTTCATAACCCTGGGAACCCAAACCAACCAATATTGTTGTGTTCATGAGTGACCACAGAGGAGCACATTGTCAGTCAGAGGTTTCCCATGCCACTTGCCTGCTCGGCAAACTCAAAATGAAACATTGATATCAATGTTGATTTAATTTGCTTTAACTTGTACCTACTTTGCACAGTCTTAAAGTCTTTGTGTCTTCTATTTACATAGCTTAATCTGAACAGCTTATATGAGGAGCTGTAGAGTGAAACAAACTTTTGCCCCAGCCTACTCTGATTTCCCAGAATATTCGCCATACTTCAGATGTTATTTTATCAAAATGTCTGAAGTGTTCTAGATATGCTCTAGAAGATCATGTAAAGTAACCTTAGACCTTCTGTTTTCTTTTCCTGAATAGACATTATCCCCACATAGTGACAGTCCCATCTTTCCCAACAATGGCAACATATGGACAGACTCAGTACAGTGCAGGAATCCAGCAGGCTGCTGCCTACACTGCCTACCCTCCTCCAGGGCAGCCCTATGGCATACCCTCCTACAGTGAGTACTCTGACATCCTGTTACCTTTGAGGACAACTTCCTCTTTCTCCTGGAAAAATATGTTTGAAGTCTCAAGCTTTAGAATGAAAGGTCATTTCTATATTGGCAGCGTTCTCAGGCTTAGAAGAAATCTGACTTGTTTAAAAATGTTATGATTACTTTGAACTGTCTATCAGTTCTTGATATGCCAAGTTATGATCTTACTAAGTAGGTAAGTTTGGAACCAGTCAGTAGCAGGATATGAGAAACTCAGGTTTTGTAGGATGTGCCACTTAGGAGTAGTAGCTAATGGGTGTTCCCATGACTTACTGCCAAGACAAAGTCTCTTGCAGTAAAGATGGTATTTAGGTAAACAACGCTTTCCTTTCTTGATTCTCCCTGGAATTTCAAGGATTCAAGCTCCTTTTAGGAAAAACTTTTTATATATAAAGACACAGCTGGGTAAGGCATGGGTGAAATGATGGTTTGGAAGCCTGTTCACGTATAAATGGACAGTTGTTAGTTGTAGGTGCAGTAAATGTTTCTCACCCCAGTCAGTTTTGTTCCCTCATTTCCTGTACAGCCTCACCAGCAGCTGCAGGGTGACTGCTTGGCAGAAGCAGCTGGGATGTTCAGGCAGGGTCCTGCCTAAACCAGCACTCCTGACAGAGGAATGCCTGGTAAACCAAGTGTTAAGAGTGTCCTCAAGTTCTGCATGGAAATACCTAGGTCTTGAGGAAGGTAGGAAGTTCTTTACACTCCTTAAGACCAAAGAGGATGCTTTTGCTTAGGTATAGCTCTTCAACAGAAAGCTTTGGGCTCCTTACTCCAAGCTGTGAGCATTGAGTCTTGCAACCTTGTAGTTCTGTTTCTGCTCCTGTTTTCTCTTGTGCTCTTAACCACCTCTTTTTGCTTGGCAAATAGAGTAACCCTTCCCAACATAAAGATTTCATACAGCCTTTGACAAGGGTTTTACTAAAGGGAAGTTCAATGCAGTGGTCTGAAAGACCAGGGAAATGGGCTTGGCTGAGCAAAAGCTCTACCAAGATGATGAGAAGAATATTTTGAGACCCTTTCCTGGAGCTACTTGTGTGTTTGCATCAGCTGGCTGATTTCCAAGGCAAACTCTCAACAGTTGTCCTACTAGAGCAGGTGAAAGTGGAGCCATTTGCTACTGCCTAGAGTCTTTAGGGCATACATGTGTCAGGCCCATATGCTGCTTATAAATCCTGCAGATGACCTCTTAGCATCCTTGAATAGTGATTTCCCCTTCCCCAGCCCATATACCCCTCTGTAAGATACTCAACATAGCATGTGAAAAACTCCACCTGGCTGACAACCAAGAACAATGAAGCAGTATTGTTTTTAGGCATAAAAATAAAACTCAGCCAGATTCTAGACAAAACAGAACTTTGTGTGGAAATTAATTTGGTGCTAAGTTATTTTGCTGTCTTATAACAATTTTTAGACTTCCAAAAAGGCCCATTGGCAGAAGATTAATTGTAGCTGGGGTAGCTTGAGTGCTTGTATGTGGAGTGCTGCTGTAATTGAAAAACTTGGGATGTTATGAAAACGGCTTCTCTGTGCACACTTGCAAATTCCTTCTCTTCCCTAGCAGTAATGGAGCAGGACCCTTGCACCAACACGTTTATTTATTGTCTAAATAAACTTCCTGCTGTGCACAATGCAGCATTGTCATCTTGTTGCTAATTTGTGCTCAAATTGCATTGCAGCTATTCTCACCTAAAGCTAAAAGATGTTATTTTTATTAGAGAAAACATTATATGGGAGAATTTATTCTCAACCTGAGCATATGCAGACTTCTTGCTTTGAAGAGTCATTAAACTAGAAAACACCAGGTTTGGTGAAAGGCACATGAACTTGACTTGTCTTTTGGCAAGATTGCCTGCAAGTGCTAAAAGATGACAACAGCCTGGGAAGTGTATAAATGAGGCCAGAACATCAACAGGGTCTTTGTTTAGTCCCAGCACTCAGGGTGTGTCCAATGACTATTTTTTGTTTTGTGTAAATAGGCATGCAAAGGAGGGAAGGATCAAGGCCAAAGGGTTCATAATAAGAGGCACCTTTCAGCTGTTTATTTTAATAATACAGCTGTACAATCTCAGAATAAAATATAAACTCTCTTCACTTCTAGGGAAAGTTTAATCATGCAATTTTTAATTCAGTTATTTCTGTTCCCCCTGCAAAGTGGCATTTTAATTGCTGATTTTACTAATGAGAAGATTTTTGTGGCTTCAGGGCTTACCTATTGTTCCTGAACTGTGTGCTACATCTAATTGGATAGGTGATAACCCTCCTGTATGACTTGCCAATAAATATTTTGCTATCAAAGCTGAAAATACAATGCAAGTAAAAGATAACTGTTGAGAACAAAAGCCTTGAGGTTATTTCACTGAAGATACTGTTGCTTTGTTAATCATTGCCTGCATCTGACAGCCACTCAGAAAGTTCATGAGTCAATGAGTCCATTTAATTCTAAAAAAAACCTATTTGTTCAGAAATTGTTTCTGAAAACAATATAATTCATGGTTTTTTTTCCCCATCTTAGAAAAAAGTTTATTTGGGTGTGAATACAAGATGCAGCTGCCTCAAATAATATGTGATGAAGTTACTTTTATTATTTAAGAGAACTCTTTGGGTAATGCAGGTAATTTTTAGAAAAATGAAAGGAAGTTTAGGGGCAAAGAAGTTCATTAGGTTAAAAATCTAGCTGAAAAATTGTAAATTCATACATTCGTGGGTTTTTACACCTTTATATGACAAACACTCATGTTCTGCTCTTGATTCCCACAATATGTCCCAAAGGCATCAAAACAGAGGACAGCCTGAGCCATTCCCCAGGACAGAGTGGGTTTCTTAGCTATGGATCCAGCTTCAGTGCCCCAACTGCTGGACAAGCACCCTACACCTACCAGATGCATGGTGAGTACAGCCTGGGCCTGGCAGAGTGTGCCATGAACACTCAGAATCCTGTACCCACACTATTAGATCAATTATTCTTCTTTTGCAATTATAAGAAAAAGCTTAGATATAGGCAGTCAGGATAGGGAAGCAGGTAAGTCTTCATAGATCTGTTTTATTCATCAAGGAATTAATTTCTGGCTGATTTACTCGATTTAACACTAGGATACCCTAGCAAAACTTCACATGTGATCAATATAAGCTTTGCATTTTTTTTTAAAATTAATTTTGTGACTGCATACGTGGGATTGTTATTTTAGTGTGCATTCCTGTGTTCTGAGTGGAGGCAAAACAAAGGTGGTTTTACACTTCATGTGGGAAGTAACGTCAGTATTATGCTACTGCCCTGTGCTGACCTGAACTCTGGTTAAACTGCTGCATATTCAGTATTTTTTTAGGATGGTACCTTGGTACTAAAAGGCATTTTTCTCTGTTAAAACGTAACTAGTAACTGCTACAATATATCCTTCCATTGTAACTCCTGAAGTACCAACATCATTCATTACATAGGTACTACTGAGGTAAGGTTCAGGAGAGGAGAGCTGAAAGTAGCTTTTTTTCCCCCTCAATGTTGCTGAGCTATGATTTAGTAAGTTTAGAATAACTTTTATTGTTGTCAGAATAATAATTGGTATAAAATCATCGGTTCAATTCCCTTAAAGCTTCAAAGAGAATGCCTTGTGTTTGTAGCTTTATAACACTTAGTTTTATTGTACAACCAGGAAGGTCAAAATAAACTTTTATTTCTAAAAATTAAAGTTCTTTCCTGGTAATTCCATTTTAGAAGCTGTATGAAGCACCAGCTTTCAGGAGATTTAATGCTGACTTGCCAGCTCCAAGAAAGTAACGAAAGGGTTTAAATCTGAATTGCCAAGAAATGTAAAGTTGTTAGTGCTGGAGTGTCACAGTTTCATTAACAGGCTTAAATGCCAGGTCTGTGCTCTCCCTGAGTAATAGCAGCAATGCTGCCTCCTGACTGTTATATGGTTAGATACTGATGGCTGTAACACCACTATTGATAAATATTGGCATTTTCTTTTGCTGCCTTGGAAGATCACTGTATTCCTCTCTAGGTTTCTGTTGGTTTTTGTTTCCCTAGAATGCAGCTTCCACATGTGCTTTGTGTTAGCTTAGAAGAATTTGAGCTGTTTGAGAAGGCAGAATCTTGACTCACTTTGGATTGAGGTTTTTAAGATGGCCACTTTGTTCAATCAGGAGGTTTAGACAAGCAAATTTTGTGCATCAGCACTTGAAAATGTTACACATGAAAATAACAGTGACACAGACCAAAACAGTCTGGGAGGAACTTCATGCATGTGTATAAGCAGGAATGTGCCCAAAGCGCTTTCAAATAATGCTCCCTAGGGTGATACTGTGGTATTAGGTGAAATCACTTCTTTTCAGGTTTTTATGCCAGGAAGATAATTTCAGACAACACACCAAGCCTTTAATGCAAAAAAACACAGAGAGGAATAGTATCTGCATGTGGCAGGTGCTTACTCCAAGGAAAAGGGAGCAGGGGTAAATGTGTCTTCCTGATGTAAACAAATAATTCCACCCTTCTCCTTGCTCATGAGAGGAACAGCCTGAAGCCCCCCCAACCATGCAGTTTATTTACCTTGCTGAGTGGTAGTGAAAGGTTTGGGTGAGAAGCCAGAAGCCTTCCTGTGCTGAGTGCTACTGAGGAATGTGTGCTCAGTGTTTCCCATGCCACAGCATTTGTGGGTGGGGAGGTGAGTGCTTCATCTCCTTGCCGACACAGAAAGGGACTCTAGGTGATGGGCTGAACCAGCTGAAAAAAAAAAACAATGAAAAACATATTTCTATAAAATCAAATGTTAGGGAGACTTTTAAGAGTGACACCCACTTCAGGGACAAAATGTTTATTGCATCACGTTGAAAGAAAGACCTTGAGGAAGGTAATTTACAGGGGATCAGCAAGGAGAGCTATCTCTAAAACATGTGCTGCTCAGTTTTGTATTCTGAAGTGTGAGGAAAAGAATATTTTCTTATGCTAAGCTCTGCAAGTATTATAAGATAGTAACAGCTCAAGTACATCAGTGAAATAACTTTTGTATTGGTTGCCTCCTTTGGGAACAAGCTCTCAGGGCAACGTAGTAAAGTCAGGCATGGGTGGCTGGACTGAATCTTGAGCATGTTGTACAGGCCATGTGATTCCCCCTCACTGCCCCCTCTATGAGTTACATGGATCTAACACACACATTGTAGGTGTGTTATATCACTCACCACGGAATAAATGACCTCTTGACTGACAAATGCTTTGTCTCACAGGGCTCCAGGACAAATATTCTCCTTCAGTAAGTCCCAGCATAATTGGTGCTGGTTTGTATGCTCTCATGTTTCTTTGGTACCAGCACTACCTCTGGCTGGGATACACGTGCTGGGTTGCAGCCTCACCTCCCTGCTGGCTGCTGTCAGTAACTTGGTACTTTGGAAGCCAAATTTCACTCTCATAAGTCTGGTCATTTTCATTACAAACACAGACAATGCAGATATAATGAGGTACCATTCAGCTTTTCATCTTTAATTCCAGTTATCAACTGTATCCTGGTTCTTGAGCAAAACCAGAATCCACTAAAAAGCAGGAATGAGGGTAGAACATTCTTTGGTTACTAAGAATGTAAAGAAAAAAACCCCTCTTTTACAGCCAGCCAGAAGGGGAAATCTATTTTCGTGCTTCCCTGGTATGAAAATAAATTAGATGTGTAAGGGTTTAGAATCCAGATAGCTAACACAGTATGTCACACACATACATAAATGTAAAAGATAAGATTGTCAAGTTCCATAGCTCATAAAAATTGCATAAAATTATATCACAAAGGTGCTATAGATTGAAATAATGATTTTAATTACATGTAACAGAGTGACCAATCTGGGGATACCACTCATAGGTAGACTCATAAATCAGAAGAGGAGGCAACAGCTGATGTCAGATTTCAGTCTCTAAGGTGTTAAATTTTTAATGCTGATTAAAGAAGTATCTTTTCCACGTCTTCAGTGTTTCTTAATCAGTCTTCACCTAAGTGTATTATTACAGCACCAAATGTCCAAACAACATCGTAGGCTAGATACTAGAATTATGTTGTGGTTTTCAGCACAAATTTTTCTAAATTTGCTTTTTTTGACAGTTTAGCAGTTCAGTGATTTGCTCAGACTGTTGGTGAAACTGTTATTCAGTAACAGAAATTGAACATAAGTAATAAATTATATTCAAATTTTGCCCTAAAGTTATCACCCTCTAAACTGGCAGTTGAGGAAACTGCCTCTTGTTGCTGAGGAGAGGGGAGAAATCTTTGGAATATAAGAAACTTAGAATTTAATAAGCAATGTGAAATACAAAGAGAAAACTGTGCCAGCACATGAGCCAACATAGAAAAGCATCAGCTATACAGAGAGAGCAATAGCAGCCAGCTTGGAGAGCCTTTCCTGTGGTTGCCTGAGCATGTGTTACCCCTTCATTGCATATCAGGCCATCTCTTCTCAGCTTGTCATTAATTCTGAGACAATGCCTTGCTCTTTGGATATTATTGCTAAAATGACAGCTGGTATGAAACAAACTATGAAGTTGCACAACAGTTAAAGCTGTGGCCAAAGACCACTGCAGATACTGTCGTTGGGCAGGAAGAGATTTAACCAATTTTTTTTTTCTTTTTAATATATCTACCCATGAAATAGTTTATACATTACAAAGGAAAATTAAGTTATGTGACAGGAATAGCTTTCCTTTGCCAAGGAACTGCAAAGCAGTATTGAGACAGACATAAATTTGGGGCCAAAGACCTATGCAGTGAAATTCTTTGCTACTGCTGAGCATTTGTTTCCTTTGTAGAGTCTGTTCTGATCAGCTGTCAAATAATGAATTATTAGAAAACATTATTTCTTTTGTGCAATGTTGATTTGAAACGGACTAATTATACATCTTGCTTATGGTTGTGGAATGAATTGCTTATGAATTGTTCTCCTGGCTTGAGACCATGTGAAATCTAAATGTTAGTCAATGTCTTTATATGCTGGAAACATTTCTTTTTTCTGAGAGATGCCTGAGTTTCTTGCAATTGTGTGCCAGTTTTTGTTTTACATATTTCATAGGAGCCTATAAATACCTGTTTGGCATATTTAGCTCTGCATGCATGAATTTTGCAAAGGAAGTGGCATGTTTAATTTTAAGTTTGATTCTTTAAGTACTTAGTGATGAAATGTGAGAGAAGGGGAAATTTCAATCTACACTTGAGAAATGTAGATCATGCTTTGGCACACAGATAGCAAATCCATCTGAAGTCCCAGAAAATAAAGGAGAGCAAGAGTGTGTTCTCAGCAAATTGTCATTCAGATGCCTTAGATTCATAAAATTAAAACCTCAGTAGAAAATGAGCAGTCTCTTTCAAAAGCTTCTGCTTCACAGCTGGTTTGCATTAGTTGCAGTCTCAAACTGTGGCAGCCAAGCTGTGCTCCACTCTGTGGTGAGTTCAGGAGGGAGAGGCCTCTCTTCAGGAGGGGTCAGACCTCACTTTTTACAGTGTAAATACAAGGTTCCTCAGAATAACAGCACAGTCTCCTTTTCAAAGATTTTTAAACACTAAGGGCTGACCATGCTACATTTACTTTGTTTTAAAATGAGCCCTCTTACAGGAGAGGAAAGTCAAGGGGAGAGGCAAAGGTGTTGACAGTGATTCACTGTAAGCTGCAAGGATCTGTGCTACTGCTACCCAAGGAGAAAGCTGTGCTCTAACTTCTCCCATTTACTGCTTTTTTCAAGATTCCCTTCAGAACTCATTCCCTGGTCATTATTAAACAAGGACAGAGTTGGGAACAGGATGTGCTATAGGAAAGAGTAAGCACCAGGGTGGATGGTCTTGAAGCTAGGAGAGCAAATGTGTGTTTGCAAGAGAGAAATGGGCTGACAAATAATCTGTAACTTCTGCTCTGTCTGGGTTCATCAGGGGTTTATTGTCAATGGATAAAGAAAGCAGAGTTTGTGTGAGGTATGATGAGAAGGTGGGAGCCAATATAGAAGAAAGGAGTGACAGTTCCCTAACCTATTGCTTGTCCATCTTGGGACCATCTCCTCTTCTAGAGGTCAGGTAGAATACCCAAAACATGGGTTGATGAGCAAAATCAGCATAGAAAACAGTTATAGAGGTGTTTGGATGTCACAGAGAATTCTGGTTGTGGATTATATTTTCACCAGTTTTGTAAGATGTAATAAAAAAAGGATAGGAGGGTAATAACTCAGGAAATCATGTGTGTCCTTGATTATTCAACTTATAGTGCAGTTGGCACAGAATATGCTAAAATGTTATAGAAACTTGACTGAATAATTGATTCAGTATACCTAATAATGTTCCTTGAAAATATCCAGAAGGCAATAGAAGAGCTAGTGTAAAATTACATATAAAAATCTACATCAGGAAACATTACACCCACATATTTCAAGCACTTGAAAGTTAGAAAACATCAGATTCATGATGCTGGTACAACATTGGTACTGCTTTCTGGCATATCTCACAGGCACTGAGTTGAGATAATGCTCTGGTGGAAAAAAATAGAATGCAGTCATACAGTCAAAGACTGTGATGATGTTTTTGGACAAAGAGGGTCTGACCCTGCTTCAGTTAGCACAGGCTCTGCTGTGCTGGGGTTGGATAATGCTGTTGCATGAGGGCTTTTTATATGTAATTTGGATGCACTTTCTATTTATAAGATCAGGGTTTAAACATTGAAACTTATGCACTGCAATACTGTGACCTCTAGCACTACAAGAATACCTGCACTGTCTGAAGAAGAGACCATTGATAGCTATTAGAGATAAAAAGGTTATAAACATGGCTTAGAAAGTCTGTAGCTGGCAGATTTATTGAAGCTGACGAGGAAACACTAGGGCAAAAATCACTCTGCTTTTTTCCTGTTTCTTATCCTTTTTTCTAAGCATCAACTGTTGGCCACAGTTTGTTTGGTTTTTTTCCCCTGGGAGCACTGCAGTTCTGAAGCATAGAGGTGCTGAAAAAGCTTTGGGGCAATGCCTGCCTCTGGTGTTCAGTAGAGTTCCCATGAGTAAGTGCTGGGTCAGGGTGGAGAAATGCTGCCCAGCTCAGCATGCCTCTTTTCCACTGGTGTTTAGAGTTTCACCTTGCTCAAGGGGAAGGGGATTTCTAAACATGCAGCTGTGCTTACAGGCCAGATTTTTATCCCCAGTTGCAGGACAGCAGATGTTATAGGACTAATTGCAATTTTTTTTTTTTTCTGACCTGGTAACTGGAATCTTGTAGCCACTAAACAGTACAGGAGGAGGTAAATCCTTTATCATGTCTTGTTATCTGCCAGTGGAGGATTGTGTTGAGGGTGAAACTGTAGCTAGAGGAATCTTTAATCTTTGTTGACTATGGAGTCATCCAGATAAAGTCAATTTTACTGGATTTCTTTTTTTCACTGAGGGATTGCACAGAAATAGTCTATATTGTTGTTATAAGGGTGTTAAATTTTTGGCCCAAAGTATTTCCTTGTGATTTCTTTTTGAAGGTAATCCAGATTTCTACAGCTACAACATCAATTGATAGGAGTGGTTAAAAGGAACACTTCCTCAAAATACAATAAAATTTAACTGCTTTCCCATGATTCAAATCCTGGCACTTTCAACACATTGTTGAGCTGGATTGAGCTATATGGGTGACCAGGCTCAAAAGAGTGGTAAAAGCCAGGCCCTTGGAACTGCTCTGGTCATCACTTGTTAAAGCTCTTTTGAGGCTCTGTGGATTGAGTACTCCCAGAAGCAGGCAGCAGGGGTAGAGCTTTGAGTCAGAAAAGTTGTACTGTAAAATGTGGTTTATATCACTATTTAGAGTGCCCTCAAACCACCTGGTCAGGCCAGCAGGACTGAAGGGGGTTGTAGTGGGAGAGAAATGGAAATCTTGTAAATGGGTTGCATGTTGGGAAGTATTATCTGCAGGAGGTGTTCATGTGCTTCTGGGAGCAATGTCCTTTAATAGATAGTGCTGATGTCAAGTGTTACAACATTGTAGAATCATGCTTTTTATCTAGGTTAATATAGTGTGTTCTCTATACTGTCTGAGCCCTACCAGACAGAAATACAAGACCATTTCTGGGGAAAGGTTCATTATGTCTAATGGCAAACAGTTGAGCAATATGCTGCAAAGTACATATGGGTTGAGTTTTTCTTCTCCTTTAACAGGTCAGATAGTCTTGAAATACCTCCACAGCTGACAGCCATGCAACATTTTATGAGTTTTCTTGCCCAGTAAATGCAGGCAGATGTTGTAGGATTTGGAACCTTACAAGGCACTGGAGTATAGCTGGTGGGAGGTAATTTTGATGAGTGCTTAACCTCTCACTGAAAAAGTAGCAGCTTGAAGAGGGCAATATTTACTGCAGGAAACATTAGCTTGTCAGAGGGCTAAAGCACAGCTAAGAACCTTTCTGAATGACCATCCAAGTCTTCAGCCAGATGTTCTTTGTAGGACAGAGTAATGCACACTGCTGGGAGTTAGACTAAGGCCCTTCCTTGCATCACTCACAGTCAACATTGTTTCCTGTAGGAAAACAGCTTGCTGATGTAAGAATACACAAGCCATTATATGCAAGCTTGTGAAATACTATGTAATTCAGCTGAACCCTTTAGGCATTCGTTTTATTAGTGCTAAGTGATCAAATCTTGGCAGTCTTAGGTTAATGGTTGGACTTGATGATCTTAAAGGCCTTTTCCAACCAAAAAGATTCGATGATTTTGTTAAATAATCCTTAGGGAGAACTCTCCCTGGAACTGCTGTGCGATTCATCTACAAGTTAGATCATTTTTCTATTTCAAGCATATCCAGAAGTGCCTGTAGTAGCCATCCTCTGAACGCCCTCATCTCAGTCTAGTGCTCCATCTGATATTTATGGACCTAAAATTACTGCTGTCTGGATAGAGAGCTGTGATTAATGCCCTGCTCTCTGCCTGTGTTGAACCTGGCTATCTCCTCTGATTGTTGAGGATTCCATTGAATGTTAGAAGTAAAAAACATATTTTCTTTTAAATACAACAGTTTATTCTCTTTTGAGCAGCACAGGAGACTTGGAGAACACATTCCTGATGCTAGGGCCCCTCTGATCTCTGAAGTACAAGGACACAAACATAATTTTCTGAGCTTGCTGTGATATTGAGGTGCTGAAGCATACCACAAACTGGTCCTGTCTCTGTAATCTCAGCTCTGCAAGACACCAATGTTCCTGTGTTGTACTGTGTATTCCTACACCGAAAGGATTGGTGTTTAGCAATGCCAGAGCTTAGCTCAGAAGATACTCAGTATAACCATGAATATTCCCTTTTTTTCTTTACTTGCTCTTACCTGGAAAGGAGGGGAAGAAATGCAGCCTGTTATTGCAGTGTCTGAAAGACAGAAAGGGAGAAACTGAGAGGAAGGAAAAGCTGACATGAAAGTTTTTGCAGGAGCAAAAGTACAGATCGCACAATATTGAAATTATCATTGACCATGACATCAATTTTAAATTACTTGGAATAAAAAGGGAATGAGAGTAAAACACCAAATGAAATCCAGCTGTATGAGAGCAGGAATATACCATCAATCAGCTCACAGAGAGTTTCTCTATATCTGTTGCCCTTGGACACTTGTATCAAGAAGGGCCCTGCCTACTTGTCAAGGAAAAGTGGTGGCACTGAATGTGTATGGCATATGCACTCCTTTTATGGGGTGCCTTCATGCAAATGTGTTTGTGATATACATACTTTACAGGAACATTTACAGTACCATACATGTGAAGAACTATCCTTCTCTGGAGTCCAGATTGTTTTATTACCAGCTAACTGTTCCTTAAGCTACCTGTGAATGAGGGCATTGTGACATTTAGCAACTGGTTTGATTGAACACAGATGTGAACCATATTCCATATGGAGAAGATCCAAAGGCAGAGATCCTGGGCTTGTTTCTGATTTGCAAGTAGGAGTTTGAGATTACTTGACATTGAGCTACCAAGATAAATGGAAACAAAGCACTTGCTTGCACATCTACAGTACTGCAAATATAAAATAAGTTGCAGTTTGAGACAGTGCACTGTCTTCAGAGGTCAGGAAAAAAATTCCAAGGTAGAGGGAGCAAGACTACAGCAGGCTGTGGGGGTACCTGAACTGGGACATGGGTAGCTCAACTAAATGACAGCAATACATTCTACAAAACCCACAGTGTAAAATCCACCACAGTGTCTAGTCCCAGTGTGGCAAGCTGTGGAGGAGGGTTCCCCATCTTCTTGCCCCTAGTTCCTACCCTCTTCTGCGTGCTCACATACCCACCCAGTGTGTGTGTACAGAAACACTCACTTTGCACAGGTGGTACAAAGTTCAGAGTAAATTCACTCCGTTAGTACAGATCTCTCCTTTTTATAATTCTCTCTGATTGTTTGGAAAACAGGAAGCTATGGTATCATGTGCAGGTAGCACAGCAATAAACATGTTCTCATCACAATTTACACATAAAGCATGAGTCCCTCGAGGTAACTCATCCCCCTCTTGACATCTTTAATAAAGGATGATGGATTGTTTCTAAATGACAGTTTAGGAAGATAAAAAATTCCCCCCTGTATTGTTTTGAGCACAAAACAAGAGCTGTTTTGTGTTCTGTGAAAGTTGTTTTTGCCTGTAAGCACTGGGGCTCTGTTACTCCCCTTCACAGTGGTGAGAAATGCAGAGTTACCACAGGAATATATTCCTCCAGCTGCATACTTGTGACTTTTTGAAAAACTCTGCAGAAACACAAAGCCTGGAGTGGGCAGGAGGTGGAGAACTGCCAATATCTGAAAGCACTGTCATCCTGACGACACTGCTCTGGGTAGTCTCCTGTATAGATTGTGGGGAGGAGGAGGGATTGAATACTGATCCACTCAGAGATCCACCTCTGATGGATAAATCCATGGAGGAAGCATCACCTGAACCCACCTGCTCTGGCTCAGCTCCCCAGACAGCAAATGAAGGGGGCTTGGGGAGACACTGGCGTCCAGAGACCTGACAGTCATCTGCACCTTCTTTTCCCCCCTCTCTGCCTTTTACTTTTTAAAGATTATATGTGGCAGCAAAATAGTTCTGGAGGGCAGAGTCCTCCTTATTTCTTTCTGGTCTGAGATTTATTTCTCAGTGCATGTGCTTTGTAGCTGCACTTGGCAAAGTGGAGTTTGTTCAGCTGTCCATTCCCTAGCTAATCTGGTGTCTTAAAATAAAAACAAGCAAGTGGATCTTTGGATAAAGGTTGCCCCATGAAGACACATAGAGAGCCATATGCTTAAAGCAGCACTACTCAATGTCATTGACATGGTAAGAAACTAGGTAAGAAAAAAGGCTGATAAGAAAAAAAGTGCCTGAGTAGGGCTCAGTCTGAAGCCACCCTGAGGTCACAAAATGAAGCTCAGACAAGAGCCCACTGCTGCCACCCAGCAACAAAATCATACCTCTTTCTCTGTGAAAGTAGTGGATCTGAATGCTCTTTGGAGCCCATCACCTTTCATTAGGATGGCACATGAGAGTCCAGCTTTTGCCTCCTGTATATGAGCAGCAAGCTCTTGGAACAAGCACTGTTGAAAAATACTGGAAAAATTTTAGTATAGTTTCTCTTCAAAAGGCAGTTTGAAGTGGAAGTTCCCACCCATGTGAAATGGAAAATGTTGAAATAGAAACCAGCATAGACTGGAGTTAAATCAAAGCTAGAACTTACCAGAGGTGTAGGATCCAGGAAGCTTGTAGCTCTCCTACCACTTCCCTGGTGGGAGGCAAAGGAGGACTCTCTGTCTTTTCTGAACCTTTACTTCTCCACCAGTCAGACTTTTGCTCAAAACCAGAGAATAAATTTTCAAAGTCTCTCTAAAAATTCACAGGTACCTGGTTCATTAGAAAAGATTCCAGGGCATACCTATGCATGAATGTGTGTGTTTGAGGCTCTGTAGATAATCTGAGGGGTTTTCCTACAGGAGAAGGTGATAAAAAGTATTCTTCCATTATTTATTGAAAAAATAAGTAAGTTTTAAATTTGAGTTGACTTCTTGTTTTCCAGCTCCATAAGTGTTTGTTTTAGTTTATGTAGTGGTTGCCTTTGAATAAGCAGACCTCAGTATCAGCCTTAAGTCTTTACAGTCTGTATTTGTCAAGATCTGTGATACACTTTTTTCCTAGTGAACCAGTACTTTACTTCCAGCCTGAAACTATTTGTATTAATATGTCCTGTTACTGTGATTGCTGATGGGTTTTATTACTCTGATATTCTTTCCCCTAGGCACAACAGGGATTTACCAAGGAGCCAATGGCCTGACAAATTCTGCAGGATTCAGTGCTGTGCATCAGGTATGGTTCAGCCGTTGTTGCCGGCAGCTTTGCCATTTACTTTAAGCACCTGGAAGACTGGTAGGTCAGAGAGTTTATTCTAGTGCTTACATATATTTAAGGAAGGTACTATCATGTGTTTTGCTCCACTGGCTGTAGCCTGTTTCCCTGATATCTGAGTATCTTGATTAATTTTAAGATGTGTGTATCAATACACATGCTTGCACAGAGTGCAGTCCTTGAAAGAGGAGGATGCCCTGGCAGTCTCTGCTGTACGAGGGCCAAGAGTTTCATCATTCCTCTGCCATCCTGCAACTTTCAGATATGTTTTCCATCCTCTGCAGACAGGATCCTGTCATCTGCTGGCTTGGCACTATGTAATAAATAGGAACAATTTGAAAGAGGTGTTGGCAGGCTCTGGTGAATATTGAGCCATCTGAGCTGCCTGTGTGCTTCCTACTTTGAGGATACACCTGTCTGTGGGCTTCATGCTTCAGATACCATGATAAACGTGTGTGTATAAATAAACAGCAGGCATATATACATTAGACAGATATTTTTCAGTAGCAAATGGCTCTTCTTGATTGGACCAAATAAATGAGTACAGAATCCCAGAAAATGTGTTTTGGTTGGCTAATTATCTCCATTCCTAACTTGTAAGGTGGACCTGAAGTTTTAATGACAACAGTGGGCAATTTCTTTATTACTTCAGTTTTGGCTAAAAACATTTGCTGATAGTAGTGTGTTTGACTGAAGTATGGAGGTTACCTAAAAAGAGGGAGAATAATAGAGACATTTTCATTATTTTGTGATACTCATTAAGATAAAACAATTAAATTATCTCATTTTTTTTCCACTTTTTTGTAATGACAACTCAAGTCTTTGTTCTTGAGAGCTCCCTGGTGACTGAATGTTAATGAAATATCTGTGTCACAGATAAAGATATAAGCTAAGGAGGAAAGTGGTTTTTTATCTTTCTAAAGACTATTTATTATTAAATTCTATTTATACCAGAGGGTATTTAGCATTTCTGATTAAATAAAAACCTTTTGCTGAAAGGCAGTCCCCAGAGCATGAGTAAAGTTCTCTATCTGAAAAAAAAGAAATAGGTGGAAAAGAGCAGGAGCTGCAATTAAAATGAGAAGAAACAAATTAAACCTTCTATGCTAATTGTCCAGAGAAAATTTTTCTAATCTGTTCCACTGTCCTGCTTCTCAGAAAAAAAAAATCAAAACCAAAACATACAACAATAACGGTATGAAGTTTGCTTGGGAGACTTAAAATCAAGACAGACACAGGGTTTTGTGATACCTCAAGTTCCCAAGGTTATTTCCACCTTGTATTTTTTGTTCTTTTGTCTGTAGGTAGGGAAGATCACTCAGGCATTTAGTTATTGCTGAGATAGTTAGATCATCTCTGTGAACATTTCTGCATTTCTTCATTTTTGTGACCTATTCTAACAGCTGATCAGAAAATGTTGCTGATCAGGGGAAAATTCAGCCTGTTTTTCTCCTTCTCTCACCCAATCATTCATTCTCTTAGGTATTTTGTTGTTTAGAGAGAGACTATGTATTCCATCAGAGCCCTTTTTACAAAGCTGCCCTACTTCACTCCTATATAAAATTGTTGAACTCTGCAATATATAATGTGTCAGTGTTGACAGTTAAAATCCTATACAAAAAGCAGAACTCTCCTGATTTCAAACCTCTTGTTCATATAGTTGTTGATTGTAATGAAATAGTATATTCTGGAGAAGAAGAAATGTTATTTCCTAATTGATTGAAACACAGTTGTTTAGAGAAATATTCCTGAGCCATGACTTGCTGCATGTGTACATAGCACTGCCTTTCTGGTGCCTTGCTCATTTGTAAGACCAAACCAGATACATGGAAGTTAGATGTTTCTTTTTTCCTCACAGGAATATTCATCATATCCAAGCTTTCCTCAAAGCCAGTACTCACAATATTACAGCTCCTCCTACAACTCTCCATATGTGTCTGCAAACAGCATCAGCCCCTCAGCCATCCCAACCTCCACTTACTCTCTGCAGGAGTCTTCTCACAATATCACCAGTCAGAGCACAGAATCACTGTCTGGTAGGTGCATCTCTTGTGTTTTCAGTTTGGCAGTCTCAGTCACCTGTAGCCATAAACACCATAATCTTGTTGGAATTTTTAAACATACATGTATTTACATGGATAAATCAATTTTCCTACCACTTAATGGTTCTGCTTACACGATGCAACACAGGCTTTTGGAAAGAGATTAGAATATTTAGTCTCTATAAAACCATCCTGTGTCATTTTCATGAGGATACAAGATTTGATCTCCTCTAAAGACAGTACAGTAAGGTAAAATAATTACACACAAAACCCAGATCAGTTCTGAGGGCTACCATGGGCAGCAATGAGTTCAAGATGAACAACTACACTCTGTGGCTGAAAGTCCCAGAGTATCCTGACTGTCTGATGCCTTTTTAGCCCATGTCTTTATCAAGGTTTATATTCATCTCTTACAACAACATGTGATAAATGCATTCATAAATAAGGATGTCAAGAGAAAGTCCCTCTTCAAAAAATCAAGACAAACTGTGTAAGTTGAAAGTTCAAGTAGAATCCCACACAGACTTCAAAATTTGTGGCCTCTCTTTGTGGCCCTAATTTTTAAAGTCTCAAAGTTTAGATGGTTTACAGAATTACTGACAGATTATGAATCTCTAATGTGCAAGTACAATCATCAGATATCACTTCCCTGCTAAAGTTTTCACTGGCGTGCAAGAATACCAGATAATTTGTGGATGATCACAGAATACACCCATTGTAGGTCTCCTGACTTACAAAGCACATCTGAACATCTGTGCTTGCTCTTAAAGAAAAATAAACTAATATTGGTTTTAAAATAAGTGGTAATGGATTACTCTAAGAGCAGTTGGAGGATTTTCTGTTCCTTAGATTTTATCTCAGGCTTTTTGAGAAAGGGTGATTTCAAAAGGCTTGTGAGGTGCAAACTATGCTTCTCTGAAGAAGAATATGCTTATTCTAGGAAGGTGGAGAGGCCACAACTTAGCAAGGTGAAAAGAAAAATAGGGTTGAAACAGATTTGTAATGGAAGGTAAGTGAAATCTGGACAAGTTTATGAAATTCAAGCCAATCAAAACAGATACTGTATGCAAGGAAGTTCACTTTTGACTGTCTCTTCTCAGTTATTCCTAAATAATTACTGTCCTCTGTGAAATGGAATATGGCTATACACTATTTCTAAATGAAAGTTGATGTTGAAAGTATTTTTAATCATGATCATTCATCAAAGTGCTTAAAGAAAAAACATCTCTTTTTCAGAAGTTGAATTGGTCTTGGTTTCCTTTTCCATTGCCTTTCTAAATTTATCTCTTGAAAAGCAGGGGGGAAGTAAAGTTCAAAAAGCTATGTTTTTCAGTGAAAAATGTGATAAAGTTTTTGAAGTGATGTGTTCATTTTAAAATGTTATATATGCAGTCTTGGTGATTTTTGAAATTGTAAAAAATCTTAGGACTTGAAAATTAATTTAGCAATTTAATTTAACAAATAGTTAACTAACAACATCAGCTCTTGACATGAGATGGGTACAATTTTCTGATGGTGTTTCCACAATGTTTTTGGTGCTCTCCATTAAAAGGCTCCATGCTTTAATTGTAATGATACAGTGCAAAATTTAAGTTTACAGTGGATTTTTTTTTTTTGCTAATAGGGGAATATTCAACACCAGCAAAAGATGTAGAAACAGACAGACATCACAGAGGGTCGGATGGCAAGGTACGAGCCCGGTCAAAAAGAAGCAACGATCCTTCCCCTACTGCTGACAGTGAGATTGAGGTAATAACTTTAATTTATATTGCCTTTGTAAATCCAGTGAAGATAAATAGTTACATCTGTTAGCAAATCTCACCATCAGACTGGTAAGTTGTAAGAGTCAGAATGAAATCAGTAATATAAGTGGAGCCTACAGACATAAGTAGTCAAAATAGTTGCTTGGTTTCTGTATAATCAGCATCTCAAACTGTCCTTCATATATACTTCTTTTTTTCCTTTGGGCTTTTTATAAGTCTGCTGTTTAGTTTCCCTGATTTGAAATGCAATGGGGGATTTTTGTGGTGGTCATGAGGAGACTCAGGATGACCAGCACACACATAGTTCCAAAATTTCTGATGTTTGATTTTGCCCACTTTCACAAATCACCTACTGTCAGTGCCCCAAATGAGTCTGAGATCTTAAAAAGCTCTAGTCCAACAGGATGTATTTTCTGACTGAACAAATTTTTGCAATGTCTTAATATGTAACTGTATTTCTTTTCTCCACCCCGTCTGTCATCACAGCGTGTGTTTGTGTGGGATTTGGATGAAACGATAATTATTTTTCACTCCTTACTCACGGGAACCTTTGCATCCAGATATGGGAAGGTAAAATTTAATTTTTTTAACATTACTGCTTGTCCAGCCAAATTGCATCGGGAACTGTGGGGGCAGCTAATGAGACAGCTTTTTGAGCAGATGCTGCTGATTTTATTCAGACATATTTGTATAAATATGTCCTGTGGTATTTCCCTCTAACATGTGAAAATTTAATTTACCTCCCTTCCATGTTGCAAGTAGCCCTTTGTTTTTTGAAAACTTAGGTTGTTCAGCTGCTGCTATATAGGGCACCAGGATGTTCTTTCAGTGTCTGTCTTCTGCAAGAAAAAGCCTACCAAGTAGCCAGGCAGCATTAACTCTAGCCTCAATGAGGTAACACATTTTTTGTTAGACCAGTGTTTTCTTATGGATCTCAGACAATATTTGAGATTTTGTGTTGGTCAGTCTGGTTTGCTGTGAAGAATACTGGCTCTTCTTTCCCACATGGCTGCTGAAGCTCACATTTTTAAGGGGTTTTAGGAACCATATCTTAAGATATCCATAAAAATATGGATACCCCTTTGAGATGCAGGCAATTTCCATTTTTTTTGGTAACTCTGTGGCTGAACAGATCAAAGGTGGCTGCTAAGGAGAAAACCCTAGCTCTTGGATTTAATACCATGTGCTTCAATTTCTTCCTAAGGCTGTTTTTATGATAAACACTTAAGTCACTTTGAATTACAGAATGTCAGACTCTTTTAAAGGGGTAGGAAAAAAGACAATATCATTACCTAATTAAAGGTGGATGACCTAGTTGGCAGCTGTTTCCACATATGGCTTTGAACAGTCACCTTCATCATGAGACTGGAAAATATCCCTGCTTCTCTCTAGAAAGCAGAAATATGATTTGACATCATTTCATGGCTTTACCAGCTGTACTTGTTTTACGATGGTTATAACAAGCTGAATGTGTAATTAGTAAGATAGATTTATTGTTTGCTATTAGATGTGCACAGTTGTAAAGGATATAAAATGGTGTTTGTGGTGTGGAAGTCTACTGCAGCACTTGGAATGCTGCTAACACTTCTAGCAGCACCCTCTCAAAACCAAGCACGTGTTTCCAAGCAGGGATTTATTCAGCCCCATGTTGTACAAGGTAATTGAACTGGTTACTTTTCCCAGGGAACGTAATGAAGGAGGCAGTCTGGGGTATACATGTGTAAGCTCAAATGTACTGCAAAAAATAGAAAGAATTAGGCAGGATCAGGAAACATAAACTGTGTAGATCTGCTATGTGCTCATGCTTAGCATTGGGTAGGGGCTGCAGTGTGCATATGGAGAATTCCCTTAATGGGCTGACTTTGTCCTGCATAAAACCTCTGAAGCAAATGCCTTCACCTGCTGCCTCCTGCCAAGTTTAGAGGCTGTGGGGTTGGGATCTACTGCACATGGGGGCAGGTGGTGGTGGGCTGAGGAATGAGGTGGACTCAGGGACGTGCAAAGCTGAGCCACAGCAGTCCCTGTGAGATCTTCCTGATGGGCTGCCACAAAGGCAGAAACTGTCATCTCCAGAGCACCTGGTGTGAAATTGAAGTGGGGCAAGGGAGTGGAGCCATAAGGGGTTTATCAAAAGCACTTACCAGTAGCCAAGCTGTGCCCACTGTCCATGAGAGAAGAGTTAGGCCAAGACACAGCACTGATGAACAGCAGCCTGCAAAAGGAACTAGGGAGAGAGGAAAACAGGAAGAGGTAACTGGAGGGACTGTCTGTTTTGGAAGGCTTTAAAGGGTACAAAGCGACAAGATTCTGTTGGCTTTTTCCTTTATACAAATGTAAAGAATGATAAAAACAGGATTTATTTTTTTTTTAATGAATGAATCATCTTTCCTATTAAGTTACAACGAGCTCTTTTGAGAAACTTCTCTGGAAGGATTTTTTTTCTTAGTTCTTCATTTGATTCATCAGTATTAAATTCCTCAGGGCTTCCCTATAAGGAAAATGGTTGTATTATGAAAGTATTATGGACTAACAGCTTGATCCAAAGACAAGCAGGGGCTTTGGTGGGCTTTGGAACAGACCTTAAACCAAGAGGGAAATACAGCACACTCAGGCTGTCCTGGGAGCCATTAAATAGTAATACAATTCAAAAATATTTAAGTGAGCTGAACTATCCAGTACAAGTGAAGCAGTGAGCCATAGGCTAATAAAGGTTCAGAATCTCTTACTTGAATAGTGTAGGAAGTGTTAATCTCAAAATAAATTAAATATCCAGGCCTACAGTTCTTATTTTTGTCCATAGTTGATCATAGAAGATTCATGTACCTGTAATTAGACATGCATGTGCTTTGAATTAAATTTCACACATGAAAGTCTTGGTTCTCTATGTCTTCCTCCAGAAAAAATGGCTGTTTACATGACCTTGGCCATTCCCCTGACCAACATTAGTATCCTAAGTCTGTTGCACTGGTAGAGCTGCTGTGCAGCCCCTTAAAGAATTAGCCTATAGAGTTGATCAAGCTAAAGAAGAATACCTCTTTCTGAGGTGATTTTTCTGGAGATAGGAGGAACATCAACCATAGATAGATTCAGCGATTGGCTCAAATTAAGAAAAATGTACTGCAAGAATAATAATGCACATTATGTCAGAGTTTTAAATCACAATCATGCAGAGTCATGCTCTAGATTTCAGTTAACCTTAGCTGAAAGGTGTTCAGGCTGCCTGTCTGTGCTGTGTCCCTGTGAGCCTGGGCTATGTGGTTACTGTGCCTCAAGTGGCCACTCTGGCAGTTTCATTGGGGACTTGTAGGTTTCCTCACAGCTGCTGGATTGATGTAGAGGCTTTTTTTCATGAGAGCCATATTTCCTTTGCTTATGCATTTCAGAATTAGCAACACAAGATTTATCCAAGTTGTAAGCGGGTAGGTATCACGAGATAGAGACAGGGCATGCACTCAGGTTTGCAGTCTGTGCCTCTCTGATGTAGGACTTGCAGTGGCACAGGTATGCGAAGGACTAAAAGGAAATGAGTCCTCCAGTGACAGAAAGCCTGAAGACCATTTGGACAGAGTAGCTAAAATTGCTTCTTGGCCCACTTGAGGCAGGATATAAACATGATTTTCTAGCATTTCAAGGAAATGTTATAGCTGCTGTGTGCTGGCTGTCTGTGAACAGTACTGTCTTGTTCTCACCAGGAATTATGATGTGGATCTAAGAAACCTTCTTCCTCAAAAGTTTCACTAGCAGCTGTATGTTCTTACAAAAAGTTTTCCTTGAAACAAATTATAATTTCCAATTACAAACCAAAGTCATTGAAAAGTTCTTGCTTGGCTCTACACAAGATATTTGTACAATCCAAGGGATACCATTTGTTTGTTTATTTGCTCTTCCTGCTTTCATTGAATGCTTGAAGTAGCTTGTGCCTTCCCCTGCTTCATTCTCTTGTAGGACCCGAAATCCAGGACCTTATTGAAACACCACAGGGATTTAATCAAATCTGATGGTGATTCATGCTTCTAATGGCTGAATCTGTCCTTTACTACTTTACAAACTGAGAAGGAATAAAACCCCATTTTATTGCTCAGCTGTTAAAAACTATTTGTAGAAGTTGCTAAGGTTCAAATCAAAAGTGCCTTCCCTTGAGGACTATTTGTTAACTCTAAGTGCCACAGCCTCCCTTTTTTTCTTCTCTCGCTTGAGATGTGGCCTTATATCACTACTGCTGTTCAAACATCTGAGAGTTTTCCATTCCTTTGACAAACATGAGCCAAAGTGCTTAAGGACATCTGTTTATTTTATTTCTTTAATGAGAAAACCTTCCAATTTCTTACTGGCTCAGCTGTGTTTATTTACATTTTGTTAGTTATATGTGTGGGGCACCTTGGGACGTTAAAAACCTGCAGAGGCCTATGCTGAGGGCTGCTAGCAGGCATCCTCATCAGAAAGGCAGAATAAGCCCTTCCTAAGGAAAACACAGTCCTTGGAACTCCATAAAATAGATTTTCAAAACAAATAGAGCCTAATTCACTCGGTAGATCATGGATTAAGTCAAGATGAATACAATTTGGAAAGGATTTTCTGAGGAAGTTGGAGATTTTTTTTACCCACTGGAGGCTAAACCTTGTATTTAATGCCTTTTTAAGTTAAATTAAAAAAGCATTCAATCACTGCAGGTAATAAAAAAGTCTGTTACTTTAGACATGCTGCTATATCAATTATTACTTCATTATTGGAGAGAAGGGAGTAAATAATTCCAGCCATTTCATTATTTCAAATGTGTATTTCGGGTGCAAACATCTGTGTTTATCATCTTACTGGCTGATGAGAAGCAGCAGCAGAAATAGGAAAAGCAGCTCCTCAACAGCTTAGATGGTGGGTAGAGGAGATGCTCTCAGCTTGTGTAGATGTAACCTCTTGTAGCACAGCTTAGGTGAACAGAGAGGTTTCTAAGCAAAGTGCACGTGGCATTTGGAACTATTAAAGGATTATTTTTTACATAGCATCCATATCAGAAACAATGCTGGACTGTAAAACAAGCGTGAGTAAAGGGCACCTGCTTTCCAGTGTCACAGAATCATGACTTGATTTTGAGGTGAAAGTAAGTTTAAAAACCAAAGGGACATAACTCACACTGGGAAGTTGCATGTGCAAAATAAGCAGTTGTGCTGCATCACACTGTGATGTGTTGCCACCAAGCTTTCAAATAGTTTGTATTTTTCACAGAGCTATCAAGGATATACATACAGAAATATAGTGAATTTCCTGTGTTGAAGGGAAGGGAATGAAGACATATTGGGTTAAATTCCACACCTTCTTTTGACATTTATGTGTGTATAGTAAAAAGAAATTAGTTGTAGATTTTTTAATGATGAACCCTTTGTATTGCTAAGTAAAAATAATTTCCATTTGTTCTCAGGAATCATGGCCCAGCTTTTAACCTGTATTTAAGTACAGTACTCCCACAGGACTGGAATCCATTTCAGACACTGAATAAATTAATGTAGTCATTGCTGCTTGTTTCTAAGAATAGTTCATTCAGAGAGAGAGGAGAATCTTTTCAACCCCTGTGTGCTCTTCAGTGTAAGAATTTAAGTGAGCACTGTGCCCTTTTTTTATTGGAGTGATTTCCAGGATGTGGTTCCCAAGCATTTCTGAACAGATACATGTGAGTAAAAAGAAAGTTCTTCAGTAAATAATAAGCAAGACCTTAGAAGTACCTCTCAAATCACAATAAGGGTGAATATGAAAAGGTATCTGAAGAAACGAGATTAAATTGTATGTGCTCTAGGTCTAGGGTGGACTTTTTGTAAGGTCACCTGATGGTGACTGTAGATGCTATCCATCTGAGTTTGGTAGATTGTCAAATAAACCTGGATGGATCAATGTTTAGGTAAAACAAGATGTCTTCATTTGGGGGGAAAGAAAGCTTAAAGCCTAAAAAGATGGGTGATTCTATTTGGAAAAGGACAATAATTTTAAAAAAAATCTGAGGTGTAAAGTCTTCCATAAATTCACTGGGTTGCAGGCTCCTGAGCTACTTTGGTTACTTAAAACCACTTTTCTCACAAATACACATTTTCTTACTTAAAAAGCTTTGAGAAGCTAGGTCTAGCTGTAGCCTGCATCTATTAAAAAGATAAAAGTGCAAGCTAAGCTACTTAGGTATAGTGAAAGAGCTAAATGTGTTCTCCTTTTCCAAAAAGATGCAGACTTACTTGAACTAGAACTGATGCACATGGTCAGTTTTCAAGGTTAATAAACCTTGTTCATGTCTCAAATTCTGATTATGGTATAAATATTACAACCAAAGAATGATTATTCTCACAGATTCTTTTTGTTCAAACATGTGGTCCAGAGATTTGTATCTGCTTTTTAAATTATTATTATTATTATTACTGTAATTTTTATACTACAGCCAAGCTGTCCCATTTTTCAGGAGTTTCCAAGTAATTAAACCCAATTAAAACTATTAAATTCTTTCTTTTGGTGACAACTTTGTTATTAACAGCTAACCACAAGGAGAAGACTTAACTTAGAAAGCCCTTGATTGTATACTAATCCCTCTCTCACCTCTGGCTGACACCTGTGGCAAATAAATCCTATAGAATAGGAGTCTGATGAATACTCTTAATTAATACTTTGTTCCTTGTAGAAAAGTAATTATTTGCTCACAGCATAAACAGGTATTTGGCAGGGATTTAAAGAGACTGATTAAATACTAGGGGCTTTTTGTTTGGTTTTGTTGTGTTTTTTTTTTAAGCAGGAGGAGGTCTGAATCCAAGATCCATGCTCAGAATGACTTTGTCCTAACATTTTGAATGTCAGGTTAATTGACACATTGCTAAATAGAAGCAGAGTCAGACAACAAGCTGATTTGTTATCTGTCTCAAAGGAGCCGGCTTTGCCCCTTTGCTAATGGCCTGCAAGTCTGAACAGGGTACCTGTAAGGCAGAGGCTTGCAATGGGCTTTTGGAGCCAGGTTCAGAGGCAAGAGTGACTTGCACTTGAGAGATTGCCAGAGATAAGTCTGTTCCTCTCTTCCTTTCAAAACTACAGTGTACAAGAGGGGAGAGCTGGCTGTGGACATCCAGCCAACTGGATTAGGAGTAGCTTCAGGTATTAACAAATACATGTCTTTTTAATGTACACTCTAGGGCAAATATAAGCAGTTTATGAAAATCAGTCTGAGTTTCAGGAGAGCAGTGGTGAGGAGGTTTTTGTACTGAGCCATTTGGGAGGATGCTGCTGGTGCAGTTTGAAGTGTGGCTGCAATCAATGCAGCTGTTGTGGAGGTGGTACCAGGACCTTTAATAGTGAAGACAGGGCAATGCAGGCTGCTGTGCAGGTTAGCTCCTGAAAAAGGGTCTAGATAATACATCCTGCAATGTACTTTCAGCTATCTGTACCCACACTTAGTAGCTTAAAGCTGATTTGGATATGCCTATACATTCTGCACTCCCTTTGCTTTGCTAAAATAAAGACTAATCAGTTTCACATGGAGCGAGCATACTTAGCTTTCCACTTTAACCCACTGCTGTAATATGGAAATATTTGTTCTTTGCTCACCTCCAGTTTCTGTGGAAATGTTCTTTGAGCAAAGACAGATGGAAGGCTGTTCAGCAAACTCCTTTTAGCTATCTTCTGTCATCCTATTATTCAAAATGCAGGGACAAAACAAGAAGAGAAGCAAGAATTAATTTTAGGCAGTGTTATTAACTTGGAGGACATAATTGAACTCAAATTTTAATTTAAAAATGCAATTCAATTCAAATGTATGGAACTAGTTTAAATATTAGGATCAGCCTGCATCTAGCCAACCTAAATTCAACAGTTAGAGCAAATGTGTCAGCTTATGCCATTGAGACCCAAAATGAAATTTTCCCTTTGGTGAGTGGACGGGTTTGTCTTCCTCAGCAGCACGTTCTACAGGCTTCCATTGCCATGTTTTCCTCTGCTAGGACTCAGGATTGAGGTTTTAGACTGTGTCCTCTCTGTGGGTTCAACCTCTAGCACAGTGGGGTTCAAGTCTAGCAACAGTGCCTCTAGATGCTACAGTAAGGCAAATAAATAACTGTCAGTGGAACCCTGGCCTAGTGCCTCTAGACACCTACATGGTACTGGGAGTGCTGATTTGCCTTTTAACTTTATCAGCCTCTTTAAGACTTGGAAGCATGCCTTGCTATAGAGGAAATGTCCATACTGTGAAGGCAGTAATGCCAAATAATTTCCCTAAATGACTTCCCCTCTGTGTGGTAAAGTACATTTTTCTGTTTTATTTTCATTCCATCATATTCTCTATCTCAAGAGAAAGATTTTTTTTTTCCTCTCATCTACAGTTTAATTTCCATATTGTTTAGTTTAAGAGAAGGTAATTTCATACACTGTGGAAATGTTTCCTACTTCCCATTAGTGATTAATACCAGTAAAGCTAAAGACAAAAGTTAGAGGATAAATGACAGCTACCAACCAATGAGATTTCCTGAAAGAGTTTTAAAGGCTAATGATCCTTGAAATGTATAAAAATTAATTGCTTCATTAAAAACTATTTTACAAAATAATTTCTTCCTAGCAGCATATTTTCTTAAAAACAGTTCCCCCATGTAAGTACACCTGGGTAGTAAAATTTGATTCAGAGCTGTTCACATGTGGCCACAGTCAGATGCCCTGATTATGCCTGTGTCTCTGTGCCTTGTCAGGGGAGCAGCATTGGAGCTTAAAATCAGAGACATGTTCCAGGAAAATCCATTGAAGTTGAATTTTTTGCCCAGAGAAGAAAGTGCCCTTTTTTCTGGAACAGCAACAAGCATGTTTAAACATGAGTGACAGAGCTTTTCTTTAGATGGGCACAATGCTTCTGAGTCACACACATGGCTGAAACCACAGCCATTCTGCTCTCGTTAAAGAGAATGACACCAAGAATGCATAATAATTAGGTTAGTGTGTAATACACCATTCATGTCAGCAGCATCTGCCACAAAGGTTGACTGAAATGTACTCATCCTCCAAACATTGTGCTCCCTGTTACAGCTCCTCAGCTAATTCATTACTGTCCTGTCATGAATAACAGGACTCCACAGAAATCTGCAGTAAATTAGAGCAAAGACTACATGTGAATCTGCCCTGGTTTAGTATGGTTTGTAACTCTGGTGAAGGAAAAACACCCACATAAACACAAGGATGAGAGATCCCTGTCCTAATGAGGATGAATTGCAAATAATAGCCTGTTCTGGGAATGATGATTTTTTTTCCGAGTTATCTGTTGTTGTTTAGTTTGAACAGGCACAATGCTTTTGAGCTGAGTGTTTATCAAATTAACCACTGATTACTTTTGCTTTTGTTTTTGAAGTATGTAATGAACAAGTAAATGTTCTGCTGGCAACCGTGTTTTCATCAGTGCATTTCTGGTTATGCTGTAGGTTTAAGAACAAGGTCAGTTGTTTGGAGGGGGGAGAGAGGAGGGTGGCTTTATCTGTAAGAGACATGAAAAAGTGACTTAGACTCATTTAATACTGCAGTGCACCAGGCTGGGTGCAGCAGGTCACTTGATTGTGTTTCAGTCACAGACTGGCAGAGGCTGTGCCCAGTGCTCATTAGGCAGCTTTGAAGCAGCAGGCCAAGAGCTGTAGGAGTCCTGCAGCTGCCATCCCCCATCTAAGGGACAGCTTGGGGAACCAAATATATGTGCTGTGCACACACATTCAGCTGTTTAAGTAGCCTTCCAAATCAGGAGAAAGGGAAATGGCCCAGCTTAAAGAGTCAGGCACTGCTGCCAGGCAGGACTGTCTGCAGGTGGCTTCTATGGTCAAGCCAAGTCAGACCAGAGCTTGTCACCTTGGGCTGATTTAAGCCTGTACTTCCTGACTTGGTGAGGAAATGAAGTGACAACCCTCTCACAGGCAGCTGTGGTGTCTCGGTCTACACTTAAAAATGTGTAGAAGCTGTTTCAGAGCTGCTGGGAAGTGCACTTTTACATTCTCTTAATCATTAAAAAAGTGGCTTAAAAATGCTGCAGGCATCCAGAGCTGCTGCTTCATGTCCTTCCCCTGTAGGAAGGAGCTTGAGACCCTGCTGAGGAAGGACCAAGTCAGCCCCACACCTGACCAAGCAGAGGCTGCTGGTACAAGGCAATAGCACGATGAGCAAACCATCAGTCAGCCAGCCCAGAGCATTGGGTGCACGTTGCTATTTCTAACACTAAGCCAGAATGACAGATGAACCCATCCAGCATTTATCTTTTTTTTCTTTTTTTTTTTTCTTTTTTTTTTAATCAAAGTATTTATTTGGGTGTAACTGCCCTTATGGCTACAGATCTGGCTCTGCAAGCATCCTTTAGCCTACTGCAGTAGCCTACACTATTGAAGCAGTTCTTATATAGTCTCATATGCTTAAAGGTTGTTGTTATATCATCTGAAGTGCATAGGATATTATCGGTTAAGGCCAGGCATAAGACATCTTGCATAGAACAGACCTTGATTACCTTCAGAAACAGGAATGTGTAGATCCTATGTTTGCTCTAAGATCTCCCACCCCCCAAAAGAGAAGAAAATCAAAGTGAACACAAAAAAACCTGGATTTTCCTCTAACAGGACACCACGACGTCTGTGCGGATAGGTCTTATGATGGAAGAAATGATCTTCAACCTTGCAGATACACATCTGTTCTTTAATGACCTGGAGGTATGTAGCTACTTATTTTATTTAACATCTCTCTCTCCAATCATTCACTGGTCTACAAACTTGGTTTTCTGGTGAAGAAACTTCAATTTTTGACCCCAAAGAAATGGGCCTTAGGTGGCTTATTGGATGCATGCTTCACAGTGTCCCTTCGACATCTTTGTTCTGTTAAGAAGTTTTTTTTCTAAATTCACAGTAATGATGATGGCTTTTGGCAGATTTACTAAATCTAATAACGAGGACATTGCTGCTTATTCTGCAATTTTGCTATTGAATAATTTTATTACACTGAATTAGCATAGCTCCTATGGGGCAGGTAACAGTTAACTGTGAGCCAATGCAGAGGTTTTAAAAATGGTCTCTGTTCTTGAAGAAGCTCTGTTGCACACACAGACAAAGCAGATTTGCTCAAGCTCAGGCATGCTGCAGGATGAAACTTGGCAAGTTTCTACTAAAAAAACCAAAGGAAAGAATCTGTCCTCTTTGTAGCATGGTTAGATCTGACTGTACTTTATACAGAGCAAAAAACCTTTTGAATATTTGGTAAAATTCAAGCTAAGTGATGCTAGCAGAATTCTGCCACCAGCTGAGAAACTGCAAGTGGTGAAAATTTGTTTGCATTTGCAATTGGTAGAAATAGTCTGAATGAGCCACATACAAAGGGAGTGAGATGGGGCACGTGCTGCGGGCACCTTGGGGTCAGCATAGTGCTTGGAGATGTTTGGAAGGAAAAAAATGGGCATCCCTGGGCACACTCCTATGGTCTTTTTCCTTTTTCAAGTGAATCGTTTGTTTCTGTGCCAAATGAAATGAGAGAAATTTTTCTGTGCCTGATGAGTTCCATGAGAACCTCTGGTTCCTTCAGTGCTTAATTGCACTGTGGTCCTCTGCATTACAGGAGGTACATCCTTTCCTGCCTCCTTGCAGTCTGAGGTTTCACTTGCTGAGAATTTTAATTTCCTTTCAAAGCCAAGTGGTGGGAAGCACCTGAACTGAGAGATTTTTCTTCTTTCAGCTTTTTTTAAAGTAGGGGTTGGTGATAGGGTACAGAAAGTGTAAAGTGAATAAAATCCTTCTCTTCAGGGGAAAAAAATAAAAAACTGTTGTTTGGAAGTCAGGGTATTATATTAGTATTAATAATACTTAATGTGCAACCAACACTTTCCACCCATCAGATCTCAACATGTGGTGCAACCAAGCTCCATGTCCTGCACAAAGCCACCCTCCAGAAACCCTCTGCCTAACTAGACCTTTGCAATAATATACATTGGCAAATAATTTTAAAATAAGTTTTCTCCTTGCTTCACTTACCACTCTAGAACATGAAATGAAGCAGCAAATTTTCTTGTCTCAGTCAAATCCTGCACAGTTACAGCTTGGCTGCTGGAAATAAAGTCCTTATATCAGTTTTGTTTCACATGTCCTCTCAAGTTCTTCTTCAACATTGTGAGACAATTTTATCTTAGGTCCAGCACTAAGCATTTGAAGCAATGATGTCTGAAAAAAGAAGAGCATTTTCTACTTCTTATCTTTCACACATGCTTGATAAGTGAAACAAACCAAAGTTTCTTTCAAACTAAAACCAAACCAGCTGTTTGGTTTTAGCTAAGCCTTTTCAATGAAAAAAATTATGGATAAAGGAGAATTCAAGAGAAGTAAATGTTCTTTACAAAATTTCACCTTATGAAAAAAAGCCATTTCATTCTGGGACAACATAGTCATCCATCTCTGTTTGTTAACTCTCTACTCCTTCATTTAGGATGATAAATGAAAATCAGGTTTGAGTATTCACAAGATGATACTTAGAGATCACATATGAGCAAGTGTCAGGCTTTAAAAATGCAGTGAATTATAATCTTAAAAAAAAAAGAAATTGATAAAGAACAAGCACAGGAGCTGATTGAAATCTAGACCCACAAACATTGCCATATACATTAGCACCATCATGTGGTATAAGACTAGCCTGTACAAGACAAAATAAACTGAAGACACACAGAGTTGAAACCATTTCTGACCATTGTCTGTGGTGGGGCAAGGTGAAAGAAGCTGCAGCTGAGAAAGCTGTAAGGTAGTTGTCCCATTTGAGACCCAAAGCAAGAATACTTTTACTAGATAATGCTAAACATAACAAAACATTTCTCTGGCACAAGTCCATAGCCAAGTTTTGGCATTTTGGGGGGCTCAGCAGTCTCAATCAATCAAACCACGGCTGAGCCTTGGTCCCAGCAGGTGGAGGCAGTGGAGGGACAAGTGGAGGAAATGTCACCCAAACTCACCTGAGGGGCAGGCTGGACAAGGAAGTGAGTTACTACCTTGCTTTAGCACGTGGGAATGGTTTGTTTTGCTGGCTGCAGTTTGCAGTGCTGTGCAGAGTAGAAGGTGGTGTCAGCATGTACAGACTTTTTGAAGAACTCCCAGAAAGTGACTGATGAGGACATGATGGAATGATGGAAATACTGTCCATAGATACAGTAAGGTGTGCACAGCCCTTAACAGCATTTGTGTGATTCTTCTTAGTCTGGTGAGGAAGTGGCTTCACATTGTAGCAAAAAAAATGGCTTCAAAGGCTGAATGAGGAGTCTGAACTGGGATACTCCTTTTTTTTCTGTAAAAAAAGAAAAATAAAATATTCAGAGCCTCTGTCATTAGTCAGGGCTGTTTGTGTCTTCAGGGTTTACTCAGAAGGGATTCAGGTAACTGGTTCCTGGATGCATTTGTCTAATTCATCCACTCATGTAGCAATTAGGAGCCTATCAGCTACAGTGCTCATTGCTGCTTGCAGGTACAACAGTATGGACAGATTAAATCCCTCCAGGCTGCAAGTATTGGCCACAGAAGGTGGTGTGTACAAAGGGCTCTGATCACACTGCAGAATATGTCAGCAAATATTTGCTTGAAAGGAGGTATTATCACTCTCTTCCCCTTTTGGAAAACCGTGGAGAAAAGGAGTTGCCCAAGGTGCAATTTCACTGTGAAGTTAAAAGATGAACTCTGAGTTTTCTGGGGTTTTTCTTTTTATCCTAAATATCTTTTGTTCATGGCTTAATGCTGGCTAAAGAATAGTACCTTCCACCCCCAGTCCCTTTGGAGATATTATTGTCTGGCACTCTGGAAAACAGGTATTAAAGACAGGAGGACTGACAGGGGGATGAGGAATTAACAAACAAGAGGATTAGTGTGTTTACAAGTTACTGCCTTTCAGAGCCATCCCTGGAGGTTTTGTGTTCTGGGAGCTGTTAAAAACACCCCCTGCCCTAAGGATGGATGCAAGTGTGACTGATCCATGAATCTATGAGATATTTAAAAATCTCTAACACAGTCCTGATACACAGAGACAACCTGTGCATTCACAAGTTGGTTTCATATGTCCATGAGACACCTTGAGAGTATTCAGAGGGAGCATAAGTTATAACTGAATGAGCTTCTCCAGGCATCATCCTCAGAAACAGCTTGTATTTCACAAGGAGGCAACAGAGGTTTTCTCCAAGCCTGCAGTACCATTTCAAAGCTGTGTTAGCTCAAGCTCCTTTACCTATAGGTACAAGGGTCTGGTCCCACCTGGAGGCAGGTTGTGTAGTACAGACTGACCTCGAGATACTGCAGCAGTACAAGCAGTTCAGTTCCTAGAGCTGTGAAGGTTGACTGAGGTCTTACATGTTTGACTCAGTTTTGGGCTGTTTGTGCCACATGTTTGTGCCTCAGAGATCCTGGAGTATCATTCTAAAAAGTCAGCAGATGTGAAAACTGGGATATAGCCCCATTGCAGACTTCCATTTGAACAATCTGGACCTTTCTTTTTCAGCAGCCTGAATATCCTGCCTTGATTGACTCAGAGATTTCAAGGAAATTCTGCAAGAATGAAAAATCAGTCTTGTAACCAAGTAGTAAAACATGGTCCACATTCTTGCTTTAAGCAGCTTCCCTGTGTTTCACCCAGTAACATGATAGGCTCAGCCGGCGGACTATGAGGTAGCGTCTCACCAAGTGTCATGGTAGTTTTATTAAGTTAGAAATGTGATAGCTACTGTTGTCACACTTCAGTGTACAGAACAATTCATTCACAAATGAGAAAAACAGATCCCTCCACAAATACCTTTCCCCTGACTTAATGGCCTGCATCGTACAACTGAACTGGAGTGGGCTGCATCAATATTATCCCTCATGGCTCACAACTGCTGTTGCAACAGGGCTTAAAAAATGATGGGGGTGGAGGAGAGAGAGGAGCCAGCAGAGTTCTGCTGTTCAGCCACTTGGCTCCAATTATATGCAGAAATACACAGCCCAGTGATAGGTTGATAACAGGACTGATGAGACAAGAACAAGATAAAAAATTGTGTATTTTGAGAATTATCTAACTGCTGCAGAAATTCTCGTGGTTATGGGCAAGAACTATCTGTGACATTTTGCCAGTGACAGCAAGTTTGATTACTTGTTTGGAGATTTTTTTTTCTATTTCTTTAAAGGAGATAGTTTCAAATAATTCACAAAATTCATAATTCTGTAAGGAAGGTAAGACAAATTTTGTGGTTAACAGAATACTGAAGTGAAAAATAACTGTACATTGATTAGCTGCAGTTGTTCTGACTTGTGAGTCCTCTTGTACCAAGTACTTCTACCTCTACTGAAAAATCAACAGAAGATAGCATTCATCTGCCTGAAGGTTTTCTGGTTTGTTCTTCCCGCAAGGGATATGGAGACAGGAGATGTAAGGTGCTGGGAGAAGCTTCCTGATTTTTCTCTTTCTAATCTTAGACTAGGAAAGAAATAAAAGAAATAACATTTCTCAAATTTTTGAGGCAGGGCCTCCACCACTCAAACAATAAAGAATTTTGGAAGATAAGATCTAGAGTACATACTTCACGTGGGCTGAGTTCCAGGTATATATTCTGTTTAAATTTCCTGTGTGCAGATTTCCTCATTACTGACACACATTTTCCCTTAACTCTGTGGCTGGGGCTGTGAAGGGGTGCTTGCTTTCAGCACTGCAACCCAGCTTCCCTGCACATCAAAGGAAGCTCAGCCCTCTCAAAACAAACTGGGAAAACACCACCAGGAGAGGCATCTCTGGAAGTTTCTTTGGAACAGATCATCTCTCCTTAAAATATGTGGGCATACACCTCCTGTCCAAAGCAGTATTCTCATGGCATGAGTGGCTGCCAAATCTCTGCCTTATCATGCACACCAAGTTTAAAAACAGTTTTCCTGGCTGAAACACAAGCATCTCTCAGCCTCCTGTCTGCAGAGAAAGGGGTTTCAGTTACTTTATAATTCAAAAGCTGTTCTTCCCTTAGATAACAGCAGATCACACACACTCTCTGTCTATTCATATTTTGTGTCAGTGCTATGTGATACCTGTTTCTAAAAATTAACTGGACAGACTAAGCCAGACAATATTATCAATACTGTAAGATTTTATCTCCTTAATATAACTCTTGAAGTAGTTTTTCATTGCAGTCTTTCAAAATTTTTGAAAGCATTTACTTACTGCTGTATTTTTTTTTCTTGCATTTCTCAGGACTGTGACCAGATCCACATAGATGATGTATCATCAGATGATAATGGCCAAGATCTAAGGTATGGGATCTCCAGGCTGGAAGCTGCAGGTCAGGTAGTACCCAGCTGTGTCCTGGTCAGTGATGTGAAATAAACTTCTCAGCCATGGGCCCTCTCCTCTCCCTGGCTCCATGCTGTCTGCATTTATTAAGCACAGAGTCCCCTTTCTCATATTAATATTCCTGGGCCTACTGTCAAGCCCTGACTCTACTGAGTTTGGAACCATTCTGGGAAATGTATCTAAAATCAGGTTGCACACCAGTCAAACTGGTTTCTGATATGACTTGGCCAGCCAGCTGGCACAGGTGTGGCCAAACCACTTCAAAACCATATTGAAAGGTTTCCCACTGCCCAATCTGTAATGCTTTGGCTTAGCAGTGAGGATTGTGGACCTGCTGTGCCAGAGCCTTGTCACTGGTACAAACATGTACCAAAACTGCACCAAACACTATTATTTGGTACTGTACAGACTGTAATGATACTGACCCTTCCCTCCTCACTTTCCCAGCACATATAACTTCTCAGCAGATGGCTTTCACAGTTCAACTGCCAGTGCAAATCTGTGTCTGGGCTCAGGTGTTCATGGGGGAGTTGACTGGATGAGGAAATTAGCATTTCGCTACCGGCGGGTGAAAGAGATGTACAACACCTACAAAAACAACGTAGGGGGTAAGTGTCTACAGCCAAACAAGAAGTGTGCATTTCATCTTCCCAAATACTTCTGACCCTGCTAGGAACATGCTATGGAGGAGGTATAGTGAGTGAGTGTTCCAGCAGTCATCCTTAAATAAGGTTCTGTACCAAAATTGTAGGAGAAAAACTAAAATACGTAATCTGGTGGTTGGAGAATGACTCAGGTCTGAGTAAGGGGCTTTATTTTATCATTTCTTTGGCAGGAAAACAACCTTCTCCAGTTTTCCAAAATGCTTGTCCAGAAGCAAACAGTTCAAAACTAGATACCTTTTTTTCCCACAGAACACATGGCTGTTCTCTGTCTGAAGGCAGTCTTGTATCATAATTACTTGTTTTTAAGTCCCCCAAAAACCACCACCAGGTATCAGGATGCTCTGGGTACATTCACTTAAACTAGTTCCAGACACTTCTTGCAATAGGCAGCACTGCTTCTTTTCTATAACATCAGTGCCAGGTCTCTGAGAGAAAAGAGGAAGAAGCAAAACTCAGAATATTTTTTTTCAGAGGAAGGAAGCTGAGCTGCAGGGTGTGCTGCGGTCAGGCCTCACAAACCTTGAGGCAGAGCCTTGGAGTAAGATGGCAGCAAGAGAAGGGCAGTGGACAAGGTTTCAGAACACAGGAGCCCCTTGGCATTCTTCATACAAAGCTGTGCAAGTCCCTTTCTGTGCTTCTGCAAAGATGTTTTCCCTGCTTACAGGTTTAATAGGAGCTCCTAAGAGGGAAACCTGGCTGCAGTTAAGAGCAGAACTTGAAGCGCTGACTGATCTCTGGCTCACACATGCTCTGAAGGCACTGAATTTGATACATTCCCGGTAAGAATGGCTCAAAGAATTGCCTACAGGCTTGATCCAGGATCTCCTTTGCTTCCCTTTTCTTCCCCCTCTAACAAATCGAGACACATTTGTAGGACTTTGCTGGCCAAACCTGTGGGAGGCCAGTCTGCACATGTTTGCCAGACTTATCTTGTCAAGGGTTGGGGTGAGCCTGAGATGATGAACTGAGTGAGGGGAAAAAAAAAAAAAAAGGAGTCTTCTTTCTTGCCTTTCCTTGGCTACCTCTTCTGTGGCACACTTTTCATGTATTCAGATTTACAAGAGTAGGAAAGAGAGAAAAGGGCCCTTCTGTCCCTGAATATGTTCGCTCAAAGAACCCAGTGTGAAGATTGCTAAAGGGTGTTTGAATACCCACAATATAGACCCTGGCATGCGTGCAGAAAGGCTGCATCACTGCTGCTCATTTGTTCTGTGGGTTCTGTTCATTCTACTGAGGTGACAGAGATGTTACCAGTACTCACATTACCTGCCTCTAGCTGCATAAGCTCCCAGGGGCTGGGGAACTTCCAGTTGCAAGGAAGGTTTCCTTCCTGTCTTCTTGCAGTCTAGAGTAAAAGAGACAAACACAAACTGCCACTTCTGCTAACTTCTGTTTTCTAGGCCTAACTGTGTGAATGTATTGGTCACCACAACTCAGCTTATACCAGCTCTTGCTAAAGTGCTTCTCTATGGACTGGGCACTGTCTTCCCCATTGAAAACATTTACAGTGCAACAAAAACAGGTAAGAGCAAACTAACCTAGGCCCCACCACAGACAGATGGAAGTTTTGTCCCTAAGGCATATCCTCCAACCTGATTGCAGCAAGCAATGTGTGAGCTTTATTTTTAGCTCCACATTTACACATCTCTAATTCTCATCCTCACTGCCCATACTTAAACTAGAACAGGGAAAAAGAAAATAATCCTACTCTTCCCAAGTGTCTCCATGGGGGAGTGAGCTTGAAAAATACCCACCCTGTGGAGCATCCACGGCATGTGGGATGTTCACCCAGCCAGGAAGAGGACAGTCTAGTTGGACCTCTTATATACAGAAACACTGTTTGGATCCTGCTATCCTTGCAGAGTCACTAAATGAGCTTTATGAAGCTGTGTGAGTAATACACACTGGTAGAGTTGGTTTGAGGCTTTTTTGGTGTGTGTTCTGCCCTTTGTGGTCTAAGCATTTGAATCTCTAATTTTTGTATTTTCATGTTTTCACTGCAACCTGAATGAACACAAGGTGGCTTGAAAACTGATTACCACGAGTATCACATCAGTCCAGCAATTGCCAGCCTAAGCAGTGCATCAAAGTCACAAAGCTTGTGGAAAACTGACAGGATTTGGAAGTCATTGGTTGATAAGGGAAATGGTAGGAGCTGTCATGAGATGGAGTGAATCCATCACAGATGAAAATTAGGTTATGTTCTAATTTCAAAGCCACAAGTTCAGTTAGGTTCCACTTCCAGTGCCTGAATGCCAGCCCCACTTGCTGTATGTATCAAGATTAATGAAAAATATGTCTTTTCTTGTGTTGCTTAGGGAAAGAGAGCTGTTTTGAAAGAATAATGCAAAGGTTTGGAAGGAAAGCCGTGTACATTGTAATAGGAGATGGTGTTGAAGAGGAACAGGGAGCAAAAAAGGTACAGTTTCTGAATGCCATGCTGAACTCTTCCAAGGTTTCATTTCAGTGGCCCTTTCTTTACTTAAACACTTAATGAAGCTCCCTCCACTTGAAATAGTTTACACTGGTCTCATTTCTTAATACCCAAAATACTCAAAAACCTTGTGAAAAATTTCCTACTGTAAATCCCCCCACTTTGGCAGCTACTGCAACTTTTCAGGTCGTCACTGTGTCACATGTTCCAGGAATCATTTTTGCTTAATAAAGATAGATTTAAACACATGAAAGGAAAACTCCACTGTGTTATCTCAGATGAACAAGCAGGGTGAATTTCTGATCTACACGTTGCTTTTGCAAATTTCAAATTATTGGAATTAGTTTTGAATTACTCATTAGATTATGCATCGAGACATACATGTGTTTATGACTGATGGAGAGTACAGGGTGTGATGTCATTACAGTGAATCCCAAAGGACTGGCATTCTGTTGCTGCCTTTATGAATGATTTATGGAACAATGTGATTAATTTCACAAGCAAAATGATGTTGGGAAGGTGTACTGAATACAAAGTAGAACAGAAACTGCAAAAGCCCTTGGTAAGGTTAAATGCTCACTGCATTGATGGGGCCCACTGGCATAGGTACCACTGTAATTAAGTGGACTAACCTGTGCATCCAATTAGTCCTCCAGTCATTGGTGCACACAGTTCAGTCACTGGGAAATGAGAACTGGAGTTTCAGGGACCAGTTGAATCTTCTTTGGTTCTGGGTTACTGTAAGAGGAAAGACCCTGGAAGAGATAGCAGCAAAATATGAGAAGAGCAAAGCCCAACTTCTGCTTCCAGTGATTTAGTCAGGGATGAGGGAAGATTTAAGAGATCCACCAAGGGATACCTTCTGCTGCATACAAGAGATACTGGTGTATTAGAGAAGTCAGGAGTGGTAGGAACATGAAGAACAACTGAAGACCTAAAAGGAAAGCAGTCAGTTACCTCAAGTAAATTGTACAACATGAGAATTCAACAGCTAAAAGTTTTTATTTCCTAATCTTTAGAGCAGAAACTTGCCTGGATTCTCCCTTTATTTAGCTTTACAGGGACAGAAATACAACTTGTTCAGGGCACACATTATTTGCAAGATGCTTTTGCACATCCTGGGTCTTGTGCTCCTTGCTGTGACTGCAGAAAATCAGCTGAGCTGGCTTTGCTTTCAAAGCATTGCACATGACTTGGGATGCAGGAACTGACTGCATGAATCCCATCTTCAGCAAACTGGTTAATTTTTAATAAGCACACAGATAACTGTTGTAATGTAGGTGAAGTACAAAATACTGTATCACAGGAACTCATCTATACAGCTGAGCCTCATGCTGGAGCACCTGACATCTCTTTCTGAATAAAGATTGTGAAAAGACTTTGTAAGGATATTTGAGATGGTTTGGTGCAGAAGTCCAAGAACAAAGGGATCCCAGCAAATAATGTGATTGGCATGTGTTCTGTTCCCAGAATTGTATCTCAAGTCCTCATCAAAGCAGCAGAAACCTTCATTTAGTAATGTATTTCACCATGCCAATGGAAACTGCAACATACACATCTCCATAGGGGAAAACTAGCCAAATATGCAGGTCCTGTAGTTAAGGAAGGGTTAAGGAGTTGTCAGAGAAGAGTCCAAAATGCATGAGTGGGAATGAAGTGATAACAGCCTCCTGCTTTTGACTGCCCAGTGCCATACTTCAAAGGCAGTGGGTCAGTGAACATGACTGCATCAAAGGCTGCAAGGGCTCCCTGGCTGTATGAAGAGGTGGGAAGGTTCAACAGTCTTTTATAGACAGGATTTCAAGAGCCCTCTTGGTTGTGTCTCCTGGCCTAAGCAGTTCTCCCATTAGTAGAGCACATTCTTTACTGGGCTGTCGCCTCCTTTGATTGATGACAATCATTAGTCAAGGCTCCTACACACCTGAGCTTTATACAAAAGAAAAGAAAAAAAAAAAAAAAAGGGGAGGGGGGCAGGCAGGGAGCCTTTCACTGTTTTGCCGACAGCACTGATAATATCTCCATTTTAGTGGGTCATTTTTCTTCACCTGTCTGATGAGTGATAGTTCTGTAAATGCTGAACAACAGGAGTGGTAGGGAGGCCAAGTTTTCTTCTCATTTAAGAAAGAAAACTAGATAATTTAATGGAAGGGGATTAATAACAGCCAGGGGAGGGGGAGGGAGAAGGAAATAACTTTTCCCCTTAAAGTGAAACTGCAGACCAATGGATTCTAGTCACCTCAGAGGTCTGTGTTTGCTTGCTGTCTCTACACACACTGATAAATAGCTTGAAGGAAACATTTGTTTACTGATAGGCAACATACCAGAGGGAAGCTTGAGCTGTATTTAAACATCAGAGGAGTGTAAACAGACACTCTGTAAAATAAACATCTGGAAAGTCAGAAGTTGTTTTTTTTTTTTTAACACAGGTAGGTACACTTGAAAGAGGAACACCTCCCTTCATCAGAATCATCTGTCGAGGAAGTATATGTTATCTAAAGCTTTGTCTGTACTTCTTAAACAGAAGCAGTATGTTCATGGTTGAATAATTTACAGTGATAAAATCCTCAGAAATTTTATTAACACATTGGAAGGGAGCAAGCTCTGTCACTTCAGGCGTTCTGTATGTTTGTTACTGCAATACATATGGCTGACTGTACAGAGACCAGAATTTTGAGAGGAAGCTAAGAAAATCAAAACCTGAAATATTTTTATAACATCTTAGGTGCAGAAATGAGCTGTGTCTCTGATCAGAATAAAACTGCTTTATCTGTTTTCAATAAATAACAAATCCAGTTTAAACTCCAGGGTCACCAGAACATACCACAAAAAGCTGTATCTCACGTCTAATAGCAAGTTCTAATTATTTTAAGGTTATCTCTTTGCAATCCCCCACAGGCATTGTAGCTATTGCTGATGATTGCAGAACTGTTACTACAGTGATGCTTTCAGAGCACTGTTTGTACTTTACCAGATTACAGTTGCCATCTCAGGTCCCCTGCACATTTGAACTGCATTTGCTTCACATCACTTTAAAAGAAGTTGGTACTTCATCCTGTTTCAGATGCAAGTCTGGTAGCCCTATAGGATATTCACAGTTTTGAAGAGATGAGTCAAGATGACCTGTAGGTCACAGTTGACTTTAGACATCTTTGCCAAAACTCACTGCTTAGGACTTGTACATTTGTATACCTGACTTTAGATTTATCACAGTAAATATGAATTGAAGAGCTGGAAGGCATGAGAAGACTGTAAGAGAGTTTCTTAAAAATGGGAATTAGGGAAGTTTCTTGAGGACAAGCTGTCATACAAGCCTTTCTTTGAGGCAGCAGTGTTACATTAAATGTATACCTGATCTGAGCAATGACTCCAGTTCCTACAATTCCAGAAAATGCAGTATGACCTGCTGCATTAGTTAATTGGAAGGGAATTGTTAAAAAGCATTTTGACTGTGTGTGGTATTATTTTCTTCTGTTTACAATTTTGTAAATTTTAATAGCTCCTTTATACATATGTTGTTTACTTGCATGTGAAGCACTGGCAACAGCATTCATAGCAGTAGGTAAGACAACTTTGAAATTGGTGTTGCAGGACAGGATTATGATGCTTTCCAGAGAGTCTGAGATTCTTGTATAACTTGTTACAGTAGGGCAACATCACTAAGTGGCAAGAAAAGTGTTTCTGGAAAAAATGCAATTCTGGAAACATTCCTAAGCAATCCATGAAAAAAAGTAAAGTATAGTTCAGAGGCCAGTACATTCAGAAAGCCAGCCCACATCCTATGCCACCTCTGAAACAGAGCACTCCCAAATCATGGAGGATCTGTCTTCCTCTCTGCATAGAAGCAAAGTATCAGCAAACAGAAAGCCCCCACACCCTTCCTTCCTAAGATCAGCCTCCTTACCTCTGACACTGTGACATCGCGGTGGCCCAAGCCCAAAGCTCTGTTCCTCAGGGTGCACGCTGAGAACGTTGTTTTGATCACAGTATTAAATAAAAACCAAAAAATGCCCTCTTTTGGTTTCACTCTAGCACAACATGCCCTTCTGGAGAATCTCTTGTCACGCTGACCTGGAAGCTCTTCGGCACGCCTTGGAACTTGAATATTTGTAGCAGACCCCAACATCTTAGCACTGTGAGGGCTTCACTCAAACTTTTACATCGGTTCCACCTACTCCTCAACATTTTCTTAGTAAAAAAATCCCACAGCAACTGCAGTTTTTCTTTTTTTTGAAGGAGACCCCTTTCAGTGGAAGCCTTTAAGAACTTGCAGCCAAAGAACATTGTATCAAGTCCTTCTTCCTTTGGACAGAGGAAAAGCCTTCAGATAACTCATTGGGGATCCTGCAGCTATTCATGGCTGGGACGGATGCATAGAGCTGTTACTGCCTTTTTGTCATCAGTGGCAAACAATCTACTTGTCAGGTTTCTTGCTTTTGAAAGGGGAAGAAGACATAGTAAGGAGTCTCTGCACAGTACATCACATCACATGGGACCTTCTGAAAATAAGAGTGAAACTGTTGATTTTTTTTTTTTTTTTTGTATTTTTTTAATTTATGAACTAATCTCATTACTCTGCTATTAAGCTCTGTACCTGTGTTTTTAATCTGGATTGTTGGGATGGGTGGGTGGGGAAGTCTTACTGTTCTAAATTAATTGTTCATTTCTTCAGAACAAGCTCTGGGGAAAATCATATTGTGTACATTAATAATATGGACACATGGTACTGTTGGGAAGAACTATAGCTGTGTTCTTAAATCTTGCATAGATGGTATGTGGACTGTGCATGTGTCTACACGGTGCCTTATGCTGCCATCTTGGTTTTGGGGGCTGGGGGTGGGGAAAAAGTACCTTGTGATGAGTGAAAGGCATTAAATAAAAACGTGTTTACATTTTGGGGAATAGATTACCTGCCTTCTCTTCTCTCCAGCCACTCTTGGAAATCTAGAGGTTTATGCAGAATTCAAGGTCCCTGTTTCAAGGTGAGGTTGGACTAGAAGGACTTTGAACAGAGCCCTGGGGTGCAAAAATGAGTCTGTAACCAGTTATTCTGTCTGGTGGTGAGGCCAAGACTGAAGACTGTCAGTGACTGTGTCTGCTGGGAGAGAACATGGGCATTCAGCAAATCTAACTTGTCCTCCAGAGGAAGATAAAAGGCAAGAAAATACTGCAGCTGTTCATATTTATTTTTATGTAAATAAATGCATCTACAAGTAAGCTTCAGTTTTAGGACTTCTGCTGAGCTGGGCTGTTAATTCTTGCTGTCAAAATAATTCAATTATCTGGGCTTGGATGAATCCCTAATTCATTTTCAAAACTGCTCATTCTTGCTGTGGCACCAAATAACCTCAGAAGGATCAGAGCCTCACTGGAACAAGGTGTTAAGAGAGAGACATGCAGCAAGTAACACAATTCCCTTGCCTATGATGTGTGAATCAAGCTCAAACAAGTAAAGGCAGCACGAGTTAGAAGTGTGACCTGAGCTCCACAAGCCTGAATGACATTGTTAACATCTAAAAACATTCACCCTGGGAAACAGATTCATTGCTAGAGCTGAGAGAGGATTTTCTGCTGGACTTGGACAGAAAATCTGATCTCAAAATAACCTGATCTGAGTCTTTGGCTCAAGAGGTAGCAGCCGTGCAGCAGCTGTAAAACATGCTTGCTGTACTTGTCAAACATCCTTTCAGTACGTGCTTTGGAGACAAAAGAGGTGCTCTCTGGGGTGAGTACAACACAAAATAAAATGTGATGTTTTCAGCAGAGGTTTTGCTTGTCTCGGGGCCTCCTCAGAAGCAAGTGTGGCAGAATTTTTCCCTCAAGGTTTTCTAGCTCTGAGACTTGCACAAATAGGAAGTTCTGTCACAACTCAAGGAATCAAACTCAGTGGAGAACTGGCAGATGCTTGCAAGATAAGCACACCTGTAAATAAAACCTTTGAAAGCACACATGCCAGGAATGGCAGACTCCTAGGAAAGCACAACTTTAGCTTTTAACACCCTGTCAATAGCTAATTGCTCTTCCTTGAAATTCCAGATTTAACACCTGCCTTAACTGAATCAATTATATAAATACTGATTTTTTTTTTTCCTAAAGCCTCTTAGAAGATTTTGCTTTCTGAGTCTACCCAAAAGATTCTGCAGCTCTCTTGTTTCTGTCTCTAAAGTTCTTGGGAGAGCTTTGGGCCTGTTCTGTTAGTGCCTGTGTTCCATGTACCATGTCTATAAGAGATTTCTCCATGTTCCTCTCAGCCAATAACTTTTGCTAACCCACAGGTGACAGAGCTGAGGAGGGTCTTGTAGACCAGCATTAGGAGCACTTGTTTGTCAGTCAGGCAGTGACAGCCACTGTGGCCCCTTTTCCCCTCTCACTACAGCAAGAGTATCAGGATTTGCTATTAAAGGAATCTGTGATGGCTAGAAGAGGGCATTGATAACTCTTTACTCATGAGCATACAGAAGCACACAGGCACAAACACCTACAGCCCTTGCTCAGCTCTCTCACCTGTGTTTTTATCTATTTGTACATCCTTGCTTAGTTGCACCACTGACCAGACTGGAGGACAATGATGTGGCAAGGTCACCAAGTAAGTTGCAGTGTAGCTGAATCTGAGGTGAACAAACCAAGCAAGCCACATTAGTACCATGGTTCAAATGTACAGCAGATGTCCGAATCTGTTCTGTCAAAAAATGTTTAGTATGTTAGTACATGCCTGAACCTCTTAATACATTTTGTATCTTAAATAGAAAGGGAGATGTGAAGAAGACATATAGTGTGGTAACAGGGGTTGAAGTTTTAAATGGGACTGTAAGCAGAAGGGTGCAGTAGCTGCTATCACAGCTTCTTTTAGCACTTCAAGGACAAAAATACTTCTCCAAAAATGAAAAAGAAGCCAATACCAGATGCCCACTGATGTGACATTCATCACATTTCCCAAAGTATCTTTTGCTCTACCATTTCCTTACAGATAACTCACGTGACAATAGTGCTGCAGAGTAAAAGAAATCAGCTTTTATAAACTACTAGTTACTGGTTGCTAATGTTCCCATCATTTCATGGTCAGATCCTCTCTAGGACATAATCTTAACAGGTTTCATAATCTTTTGTAAAGAGGCTTTGCCACCACGTGGGCCCCAGATATTCATATTTGATTTCCAAAAAATACAGGGTTTAAAATGCATGTGTGCTGTGGCCTGGCACCCCAGGAAGTGGGATCTGAGTGCCAGAGCAATTCCTCCCACTTTTCCTCAGTGTTTAACATTTCTGTGTTACCTTTTTTTCTGATGTTTCTCCATCATCTCTTTTCTGTCAGGTAAGGACATTCTCCACTTACTGCAGTTGTTCTTAAGTAACAGACTGTAGGGTTCATCAGGTTTTATCCCTGAAGTTTTAATTAGCTGCAGCTTGACCAGAACTTCATATCTAATAATTCTCAACAGAATTGCAAGGTCCTGTGCAAAAATTCATCATAAGAATTCACAGTATCCTTTCTCTTCTACTTTTCACCATAAGGCTTTCTTGCACGCCAGGATTCTAAATGAGAAGATAATATTTGATTTTAAAAGACATTTAAAAGACAAAATTTGATTTAAAACATACTATAGATTTCAAAATGTAAAATGGGAGTAGAACAAAACCTGAAGATTCTTTACCATATCCCAAGTTTCATCTATGTTTTTGGAAAAATGAGCTAAGAGGAATGGGAAGTCCTGAGAACAGGGAACATACTGAACACTTAAAATGAGAAGTAGCAAAAGAAGCAACACACTGGAAAATGTGCACCCACAACAAAGGTCATTCAGAGAGCAGGACAGGTTCATGATCTGTACTGTCAGCAGGAAATAAGAGTGGAAGAAATCCTCCAGCAGACAAGGATCAGAAACAGCCTCTCTGGCCAAGGTTGCTGTACCTGTGACCTCTTAGCCCTACAAGCACTGCTTCAAAGAGGAATTCAATGGAGTTGCTATTGCCTCTCCTTTTTTTGCTCAGATTATCATATTTCAGTTCTTCCTGGGCTTTGGCCTGGTTTAAAGCTCAGGTACATTTCCCAGCTCAGAATGCTTTGCCTGATGACCAGGATGCTCATCCTGGGATGCCTGTACAGTGTGCTTTGCAACACTTCACATAACACATTCCTTTGCAAAAGCCCAACTCTTGAGTTTTGCAGGGACTGATCCACACCACACATTCTTCTCCCACCCCCTACTTTCCCCTCTCCACACTTCAGATGAAGGACTTTTCAGTCAACTTTCTTTTTGCCCTTCATAAACCTTATCCCTGAGGTCTCTCCACCCATCAGCTCTCACTGGCACTTCTAGCAAGTTGTAGCAAAGTAAATATACACACAAAAAAAAACCATTGATATAACACACACCAAAAGAAAGCATCTGCTTGGGTCTTCACATTTCTAGTCAAAAACCTGTTAAACCAGATCTGGACCTTTTCTGAAAAGAGTTTTGACTGAAATCACACTTGGGCCTTGCCCACCTTTCACCAGTTCAAGTTCAACAACAGAACACAGCATTTGGTCAAGTAACCAGAGAAACAGCAAAGAAAATACTTGCAAAACTACACGGCATCCTTGGGGGTAGAAAAACCATGTTATAATTGCACTGTTTCACCTGGCTCCTCCCAGGAGTTTTTTCTGCAGCTCTCCTGGCTGCCCAGCCCCACAGACCCCAAATGCCCAACACCTCCTTCCCCCCCAGGCAGCTGCCCCACAAAACTGCAGCTTGTCAGGGCTGTGCCACAACCCTGGAGTTGCAGCCTTGACACCCAGTGAACACTAGGGACACAAAACCAAATTCTCAGCATTTAGCACAACTGAACAGATCAGGCAATCGTAGCAGTACCTGAGGATGGTGCTTTGTAACAATGAGTTTTTAAAAGAGGAAGGAAAACAGAAATTTCATTGTTTTGAGACTAAGCAGAAATGAACATTCATCCAGGCTGAAGCAGAACTGGAAATCCAGGAACACAGAACATTTTTCTAAAACAGTTTAATTAAAAAATTGTGAAGTTCCTTGGAAAACTGGAGAAACCCAAAGCATATTGTGTGTGTCACCTGTTTTAGTCACAAAGAAACACAATTGTCAAAAAAGATATTTAAGTTTAATACAAATTTTATACAAAGAAAATGTGAAAAAATACTTCCATATGCTAAAAGCAATTATGCTCCACAAATAAGGCCAGCTAGGCTATTTTTGACACAACTGCAATTCACGAATATTCTGTTCTTGCTTTTTTTTTTCCTAATATTCTTATCCCTCTAATATGGGTACTAGCTGGAGACTGTACAAACCGCATTTTTATAAACAATGGGAGAAATCAACATGACTGAAATGTACAACAGAATGTACTGGAATGATATCATACAATTAATTTTCTCATATACATACATCACCTTTGCTTTGTTCAATGCTTTCGTTTTACACAACATACAAAATGGTACTACAGTATAAGTGTAACAGACAGCATTTTCAGGGGTTACTTTCTCTCATACTGTACTGTTTCATGCTTACATAAAAACATAAACTCCATCATATAAATAATACATGCTCTGGCCCAGCATCAAAAGTCCTTTGCTCATGTTTCCTGATCCATGTTTTTTTTCCATACCTACTTGTTCAAAGTCCTTTTGGAGGATTTTTTAAGAAAACAAAACTGTGAAGCATAGGAACAAACTTTACTTTTCTCAATCTTTGATACCACTGATCAGAAACCATGCTACAACCAGCTGGTATTACACTTTCAAACTTTTTTGATATTAGACTGAATGAAGTTCTAACTTAATTTTAACCTGTAAACAATGTAAATGTTAACAGTCTGGTCATTGTGGAAAAAAAAATAATATAAATCTTAGGCATTTCAGGTCTGCAGATTGGAAATGTCATAATTTGCTTGCCTAATACAATTAAATGGAAAAAAGATACCCTTCATCACTTGGTTGCTCAAAGAAATTCTACAAGAGTTTCAAAGTGCAGAATTTTTTTCAATCCAAATGCAAATCAAGTTGTTCAGATTCTTAGATTTTATCTGATACGTTACTGCAGTTTCCCAAGACCAGCTTTCAGTGTTAGCTTGTGGTAAGGCTGTTTTAAACCTTCCTTTTCCAATTTCAAACACTCTTTATAAGTTAATACAAATATAAAAAGGAGATGGTACTCTAATGACATCCACAAATTGTACACTATTTACAAAAGAAGCATAGATTTAATATGGATCTTACCTCTCCTCAGCTTTTCTAAGCCAGCGCTAATGCTTTACATTAATGTAGTGTAGTTAATGCTTTGTACACATATACAAAGCTTAAGTCTGAACCTTTGAGGTTAATGCAAAGAACTGTGTGTATTTTTCACATTTCTATTGGATATTTTTATTCCAACAATTGTATGGACTTCTTGTTAGCAGTTAGACTCTTCGTACTTGGACTGGCATTGTGGTCTGAACATACTGAACTCCAGTTCTCATTGCCACTGTCCCAGCAGAAGGACTTACCACCACAGGAATGGTCTGTGGATTAAAACCAAGAGAAACATATTGTTATGTTAAAGGTCACATAAACATGACCACAGAAATAGATTTATTTTCCAGGGAAAACCCAGAACAAGTTCCAATTTTGTACAAGAATTAATACCTTTATTACTGCAGTATTACCTCATTCCAGGGCAGAAAGTAGTGCTTTACTTTCCTATAGCCAAGAGGGTTTTAAAATTATTATTACTGCTATATAATTACAGGGATAGGTGGTCCTGTAGGTACTATACACACTCTGTCTGTGCTTGGAGAATAAAGTTTTCAGAGTTACTACTTCCAGTTATGTATTTTCCCCAAACTAATACATGGGAAGAAGAAAAAGGACTAAGAAAATCCTTTGTCACTTGAAAGTTTTGACAAATCAAACTGGAGTACAAAAATACCCTTGTTTTTAAGTATAGTCTTGTTACACATTACTTAAATCTTTTTCCCCAGAAAAGAACTCTCCCATGCATTCAGTCTACACAGAAGAGAACAAAGAACAACTACTTGAACAAAAAATTAAGTTAGCTTTTGCACCAATCAGTAACAAAAACATAAGCATTACTGGGAACTGCCTTATACACCCTGTAAAAATATTAATATAGAATAAACTTTTCACTTCCATCATACAGATCATGATTTATAAATCTTGACAAATGAAGTTTCAGGACATCTCTATAGGTGGTAATTGATTCTACAGATGCAGAGACAAAGGCACAAGAATGTTAAACAATCTGGTCATGGTCACATCATTCTGGAAGATCTGGAAAATGATTTATTGAATCTTAAGTCTGTCTCTTAAGCTTTCTCAAAAAATGTGAGAAAGTCTTGAAGTGTCTGTGCCATACAAACTGCAAGTATGTTTTCATACAGTTCCAGTGATGCATAACTGGTGATCAAACAAATGCATCCATTTCAGTTCTCAGTATTTTGTGGAAGAAATTGGAAGAGATTTTGAGGAATCTGAAAGGGATGCACAGACCTTCCCACCGGTGGGACAGTGCCATTCCAAAGAGAACATGGAAGAAGAGATACAAGTTCACTGAAGCCCAATGTTTCCCCACACTGTTCTAAGAAATCACATTAGTGTCTTAATGGTGTTCAGTATGGATGGTGAGTACCCCTACTGAGATGGATTACAGCCTAGAGTGTATATCAGTTTCTTTGCAACAAAGTCTATGCCTTCCAGGAGCCTACTTATTCCATTCCCTGGAATGCAAAGACCAGGAACTGATATTTTCACATTTTTTTAACTGCAGAAAGAATAAAAAAACAAACATGGAACCAACTTGCTAAATAAATTCATGGTTGGTGCCATCCTGCAATGATTTCAGATGTGCATAAAGAGTTCAGTGGAAATTGTATCCAAAAGATACACTAAGTTGTTCAGAGGAAGAAATTCAGAGTGGGAAACGAAGTCCACAATTGAACCCTAAGAAAGCCATTCTGTAAGCCTCAGGTAGTACTACAGGTGGGGAAATTTAGGTTGCCAGAGTTGCCTTTTAAATATACACACACAAACAAAAAAATTAAGTTTCAGTTCTTCCAGCGATTGGGATATGGAATGTGCAAGACTCCTTAAATGTGTTAAGATCATTCCCTGAGAGGTAAATTTTCCACCTCTGCCAGTTTTACACATATGTACATTTTGCATACATATTAAACATGCACTAAGGTTTAAAATTATTCAAATTGCACGTGCAGTCATTAGAATACAGAGGTGTTTGTAGCTGTGCAAGACTAATGCAAATGTGTACAAAGTTTTAAGCATGCACAAATAAAGGTTGAAACCTTTCAGACATTCCAATTATGCTTTACATAACTCAAAACACTTTGTGTTACAGAAAACCGATGAAAGTAACCACCATCTTTCTGAATATTACACAAAACCACCTTAAGATCTTACAACCTCTCAGCTATTCACAGAAGAGCCTAACGTCTTTGATGCTTGCTAGTTGATTTTAAAACCTATAAAAAACCTTGTTATGGTAATTCAGTCCAAGCAATTTAGGACCAGTGCTGCAAAGGTGCACAGTGCTCTCAGTTGAGACAAAATGAGTTGCATTAAAATGCCACTAGGAATGTGAAAAGTCATGATCCCCACCAAGAGCAGTAACATCTGTGTGGAATATAATGGCTGTGACATACTCTGTGTGTGTGTGTGTGTGTGTGTGTGCATTCATAGACACACACACGTGTATCCTGCAGCTGAGGCTGGGGGTCAAATGTGTGTGCATAAGGAGAGAGAAAGACAGAGTTCAGCCCCACAACACTGTTAAATTGGTACACAGCCATTATCAACCCTCTAACCAGTCAGAAAATAAACCAGTTCTCCATGCATGGGCTTCTCTGTTGAACCCAGCACTGTGGCAGAGTGTGCTGCTCAGTGACCAGTGCAGCATCAGCATTATTTCCTTTTAGCAAGAAGAACGTCAGCTCAGATGCCATGGTGACTCTGAAGTGAGCACTGCAGAACAGAGTCCGTTGAAAGAATGGGATACAGTGGTGCATAAAATACAAAAATTGAACTCACTTCTGTCCTATAACCTGTGACTGACACCAGGGAATGCAAGTGTCCTTGATCAAGTCTTTGATGGAAAAAACAGGTCTGATTGCAATGCTATTTCTCATGATTTCATAACATGAATGTGCAAGACTGCATGGGAGATAAGCTACTGATGAATGCATATTTTCTTTCATAGTTACTGAGATGTCACGAGAATATCAAGTATAGCTCAGAATTAATTAAATCTCTTTAGGATACCATAGACAAAAAGATATTTAAAAGATATTTAAAATGAATTCTATATATTTACATTGACATTGTGGTCAAGTATATACAGGAAATGGACAAGTACTTAACATAATAATGAAAAATGGAAATCTGACTGTCCTCAGTGCCTCTGCTATACTTCATGACAATTTCTGAATCCTTGTAATAATGAATGATGACATGAAAGGGTGGAATGTTGCATAGCAAAACAAGACATTTTGCACTGCAAGTTGAGACTATACCAGTGAATTCATATCTCAACAGAACAGCAGATGGAGACAACCCCCCAGAAATACTGAGCAATTTTAATGCCAGGAACAGTACTACTGCAGACTTTAAATTGTGATTTTGTACTTACAATTGTGGGCTGAGTTGTTGGAATATAGGTGGTGGTCTGCGGTACCTGGACCAGTTTTATAGGCTGGTTGCTTGCCTCACCTGTTGCTATCTGCAGAGACAGCACAGGCAACCTCAGTAGAAGTCTCAGCTTTTCTATAAATTCCACCTAGTTGTTACCAATATAATAATATGAAATTTAAGTTGGATGTTTTGCTTGTGTTAAAAATTTGCATCTTAATGAATTCACAGGTTATTTCTTTGTAAATAAAACAATTTCCATTATGAACATGATCAATGTATACAGCATGATGTTTCAAGTAGGACATCTATATGAAAGGAATTCCAGATTTGTGTAACTGGAGTATTCCCTGGCAAAAGTTTTAGATAATTGATTTTTCTCCCCTCCCTTATTTCCCCCATAATACAAAGGTTGTGCTGCCACAAATAATGCATGTGAACATCGACTGAGCCAGAGTTTAAATAAGTTCCCTAAAGCATTCAGGTAGAACAGCACATCCTTTTTCCCCTCTTCAAATCTGTTTCCCAAGTTTCCTTAGTTGACATATCAAGCCCAGAGATCTAACACCAGACAGTAGCAAAAGTGTCAAGAAATGAACACAGCTCTCTAGTTACTATGCTTCCAAATTCTATAGGACTATCTCAATGAGACATCATGCTGGAATCACAATACTACAAAATTAGTTTGCTTTTAATATTTTAAAATACAACAAGGCTCCTACCAATGTGGGGATCATGTGTAAGGGTTTGAAGGATAAGCCCCCCCCCCATAAAATTTTTCATTTAATAAATCTCGTAAAGGGCAGAAGAAAAACGATGCTGAAATTGCTAATAGTCAAGCCCTACCTATAAGCAGAATCTTCTCTATAAACATATTCTATATATGCAATGTTAAGTCCCTTTTATTAGAGCATTTGCTCATCCTTGCCTACTGAATACTATCAGAGTAGATGCTACAGAGGAATTCGTAACTGCACATTGCTCCGTTAACTGTAGATCCAGGTGAAGTGTTGTATCAGTGTTATGGAACATTGTGGTACCCTAGTGGCAGTCTGTTGTGATAAGGAAGTTGATTTGAATGCAGGTCTTGAGCTTGGCCTCTGAACCCCCAGGCAAGAAGGGCTTGGAAGTGCTGCAGTCAGTATTGCTTATCAGAAGGCAACTTGTATCGAAAGATCCAGACCAGAGGCTACACTGATGGGTCCTGGAGAGAGAGAGAGAAAGAGGTCCAGTCCCCTTTGGCTGGAAGGATGAGTCAAGGCAACACAAGGTTTTATTGGGAATGAGTGAAGGGGAAAGGGTGTTCCCAGAGCACAGAAGATTTTTTTGCCAAGATGAAGGAAAAAAACCAAACCCACACAACTCCCTGTCTCACTCCCCAAATCACACTCTTTGAAATATGCAAATAAACTCCTGGCTGATTCAGGGAAGCCTTTAGGGGTAGGTTTCAGAGAAATCTTACATATTATTGTTGTTAAAGTGATACTCACTGTAACACTCTCTTTGCTTTTATCAGCTGAACCTTCTTTTTCCTTAGGGGTGCTGGCTGTTTCTGTGGGTGTAGGCTGCACACTTGAACTGGGCTGGGATGATTTATTTAATGTTTCTGTGCTAATTTCTGTATCTGTTTCTTGCTGTGTTGCAGTAGCTAAAATAAAGGAAAAATGACAAAGTAGGTGCTACTTCTGTGTACCAAACATCAGTCATTCTTCACAGGCCTGTCTGCATCCATGCAAAGGATGAACAGAGTCACTTGCATACTGAACCCACCCCAAGCCCCCTCAAGCAGCCCAACACAAGATTACCTGACTGTGTGCAAGATTTCATATGCTCAGGCCAGTGAGCTTGTTGGCAGGGATAGTCACAATAGCTAGTATTCCAACAGCAATAAAAAATGGCCTCTTTCTTGCAGTTAGCACACCACTGCTTCTTTTTAGTTTCATCCACTGCTTGCTGCTTTTCTAATTCCAGCTGTTTCTTCACCTCAGCAATCAAACGATCTCGTTCTTGTTCTAGACTCTGACGCATTTCAGCCATTGTCAGTTCTACTCAAAATGCAAAGGAAGATGAGTTTTGTATTCTGCACCCCCCAACAGCTAGGTGCAAAACAAGAATTTTCATGAGTTTAAAGACAAGATGAAAGTAAAACTAAGAATGAAAATATTCCCTGAGTTTAGGTACCTCAGTTTTATATCCAGTCAACAAATGAAAGCTTTCCATCTTCTTGTCTCATTCTAGCACTATGATTTTTTACCCTTAATCATTACATTCCTTTTAGTGCTTTAGTTCAAGATGTCCCACAAAGGATTAGAATCCAAGTGCACAACATGCAGCATAAACACCAGAAGGCTGTATGTGGCTGCTGCTATTACACGTTGTCTTTACAAACCCAACATTTTGTTCTGCCTCCAATGGTCAGAAAATAAAACTTTCTTCTCTTTTCCCATTAATAACAGTGAATCAATTGTTCATTGCATCTTGGTTTCTTTACAAAGAAAAGAAGTGAAATTTCCAAGAGTAACATTGACAAACTTGGAAAAACTCAGTGGTACCTGAATAAATCTGTAAATTTGAGCCTTACTTCAGGATTGCCAGGAGCCACCTGGTATGAAACAGATGTGACTTGATACCTCAGTCACTATGAGTGACTAACCAGTGAATGTGAGCTTGACAGAATTTTCAGGAAAGTAGGCTAATACAAAGTATTTCAGTTCCAGCCATTTTGACTCAGGATGAATATTGTGAGTCTTCTGAAAGTTGACATACTTTTAAAACACTATTAAAAGTGTGTATTTAAATCAGTAGGTTAAGACTGGTGACAAAAGGCCTAAGGAATTTTCCTTCTATTTCTGACCACACCTCGAGGTTAAGGTCAGGGAACTGCAGGTAATTTGTTGCCAAACCCATGTAATTCTGAAGACTGCTGTAACTTGACTGTGAAGCAGTAGGAAAACTACTCTCATTGGAAAGAGCATAATATTACTAACAAACCAAAGAGTCTAAATATGGCGTTATTGAGCCCTTAATTTACTTCCAATTCCAGATACATTCTGCAAAAAGAGTCAAAAAGTGGATAAGGACAATATTACACAGTCCTAAGGCTATTTGGACTCCATGCAGCTTGATCACTGGATTGCAATTTCTTTCCCACAGTCAGTGCATTAAATAAGAATAATTTGAGAGGAATCACATTTTAACCATAGTTTCATTTGGTTGAGTGAATGTAGAGATGACCATTCCCCTCCTACGAGGAATGTTCTGTTATCTGTTTATTTCACTGCCAGACTGGCATTATGATTAAGTGGAGGCTGAATATTCAGTTTAAATAAAAATATACACCAACATCTGATCTGAACCAAAATGTCAGCTACAATCTCCAAAGGGATACCAGAGGAAGCAGTCACCCCAGTGGCTGTAGTAACAGAACCTCAGTGCCATGGTCTAGCAACCGCAACGGTGGTTCAAGGGTTGGACTTGATGATCTCTGAGGTCCCTTCCAACCCAGCCAATTCTATGATTCTATGAAGCAATCAGCATAAAATATCACATGAAGAGGGATTATCCAGTGATGCATAAAATAGTTATTCTTTCCTATCAAAAGCTCTCTTTAGCCTGAATTTGTCTCAGAGGGCTGAACACCTGTTGTTTGCTATGCACAGACAGAAGTAACTTGGAGTACATACTCAAAACCTGTTAATTAAATCAGCACAGTACTTTATATACACTGTTGTATCCTTCACTTCACAATTTGTGCTATGACAGTAATACACACCACAAACTGCAAGCATTTAGACTGACACATTGTGTTAGTCTGCCATTTTCATACCTAGGTTATGCTTCATTTCAGAGAGCTCCTGTTGATGTAACCACTGAAGTTTTTCTATCTCAATCCTCAAACGCCGAATCTAAATGTTAAAAATTTTATCATTAGTAATAATAAACAGGGTGCACTGCATAATGCATAATTATTGTACAAAAAACCATATCCAAAGCAAAGGGCCTAATCATTACTTACATCAAGGCTCCCTTATAATTCCATGAGGACAAGACCATAGTAAGCCCTACTCCAAAGTCTGAAGTAGCCTAAATATTCCTTTGCTAGATCCTCCTACCATAAAAAGTATGTGACTTCTTGAAAAAAAAAAACAAAAAAACCATTTCTACTAAACCTGCTCTTGCTTCCTTAAAAATTGATCAAGTTTTTAATTTCCCTGACTGGAATAAAAAAAAGCTTATTCCTCAATTTTACTTGCTTTTATTACCATGATTTTTTTTTTTTTAACTATATGAGATTCAGGAAAGAAGTTTTTAATTCAGTATAGATTGAAAATACAAATATCACTGCTCAGAAATGATGACTCCCTTGTTTTAGTTAAAACAAGGAAAAGAAAAATCACACTTAACTCCTGAGCTTTATTCACACTGGTACTTAGTTTACACTGCTGAGTGTGCTTTTTCCAATTTTAAAGAAAACACTCAAACAATGCTAAGTAATAGAGACAAATAAAAGCAATGTACACCATTTTATTAAAATACAAAGCCTCCCTCATTTCTGATTTTAAACAAACCAACAGAAAATTAAATACTCAACAGAAGCTTTAAGGATCTGGGCTTGTTGGCTTAATGTTCTTGCTGCTCATCCTATCGAGGCCATTTGAGATTTCTTCTCTGTTTTTCCCTACCACTCTAATCTTTACTTCTAAAACAGGACAGAAATTAGGTTCTGTAAACAGTCTCAATTTATAATATTTCTTAGGTAAAGTTATGTGATATTTTTGTTTATAAAAATACTACTTTGCAACTCTTGCACTAACCTCAGCTATTGTACTTCCAGTAGTATTTTTTGAAAGATCATTATATATTTCAGTCATTGTTCCTTTGATGGCATCCATCATCTGAAAGATAAAATTGGAAAAAAATGCTTTGATACATATTTTTAACAGATACCCACTTTCAATTCCTTTCAACCACTCTAATCAGAATTTACATTATTATCAACAATGCCACAATCTTTCTATGTATTTATCTGGACCTACTTTTAGAGGACTAATTAGAAGGTAAAATACAACACTTTTGATCAGGACTCTGATTTTTAAAGTGTTCTGAACTGGTGAACTGCTTTACCTTCTACTCCTCCAAGAAATTGCCACTGATATAACTTTTGAACAAACAATAACGACATTTAGTGAAATTGCTGAAGACTGATAACCTCACTGAGACCATGTGGTTGAGTGAGAGCCCTGAAAGTTGACAGTTAAGTTTAATTCTGGTGCTTTTAATGCCTGGGTCCTCAAATTGATTTCTTTATATAGTATTCCCCTTGATTTTTCAATTTCAAGATCTAAGAGAGTATATGAAGAGCTAATTTCCCATCCCTCACTGTCACTGTTACACCAGTATTTATAACATTATACCAGTATATATAACAACTTTTCTGTTTTAGCACATGAAACACATGAATACATACTCTTAACAAGTTACTTGATGAAGCTAGACTGTTTTAAAACCAGACATTTTTCTGTATGTATTACTAGACAAAGGTGACAAAATATTAATTTTAATGTAAATACAATACAAGGGGAAACCTACACACTTTTAGGAGAACACGCAGAAAATGATCCAAAACAAAAAAACCCTGTATAAGTAAGAAGAAAAGGGTCTAAAGTGTCTGAGCATCTGAAGCCTGCATATATACTGTATATATACATTCTGGCTTGGGAAGGTAGCATTAGCCAGCTCTTCGATCAAAATCTACTTGTTCCTACATAGTAAACAGAATGAATCAGCAACATAGGTCAACCTGAAAATAAAGTTATTTCCAGAATCCAAATGCCAAAAATGTGAAAGTTCAGTTCAAAATAAAATTGAGACAACCTTGGCTCAAGAACTTACTTTGCTAGTGTATTTAGCAATATCAGCAGCCACATCAGCTGAGGCTGTTGCAATTGGCAAGTCTGTATTAACTGAAGAAGAAAGTGTACTTGTGGATCCAGAGCTGGTAACCATAGAAATAGGCTGAGTACTTGTGACCAAGGTGATAGTGGATGTGGAGGTGCTCTGGGTGATCTCTTTTTGCTGCACAGCTAAAGAAGACAGAACATACATCAGACAAATCACATAAACAGGGCAATAAAAAGGCAAACTTCTAGCTTTAATGTCTAACTTAAATGTCTGCATCTAACTTTTTCAAATACATTATTTATACAATGCTGCCATTTATACTATTAATTATACAGCACCCAGCCACTGAACTTGTACCCAATTGTAAGGCTTAAAGGTAATGAAGCAAATATATCTTTCCAACTTACTATTTTAGACTGGCAAAAGTTTCCCTCAGATCTTTATTACTCCCATTTTGGGACTTTTCCATTTGACTTCCAAAGAGTTCATTCCCAATAACCTCTGAATTTGGAAAACTCCCAACTAATACCACACACATGAACATATGTTAGACTTTGACATTTTCATTTGCCATAATTTTGAAATATACTGAAAATCCTTTTCTTTTTGCTTCAAAAACAAAGTTGAAGAAGCCTACTTTTAGTAATACTTCCTGATGTTATTGCCATTCTTTTATTGTTAATGCCACTAATTATTATTAGTGTTGCAACATGTTTAATATCCACATATCTATATCAGCCTTTGGTTGGCTGCAGAGCAAGGAATGCAACACTGAATTAAGTTTTTCATAAATAAGGATAGTTCTCATCTCCAGTCAATTATCCAGTTCGAATAATCTTAAACAGTGTATTAAACAGGGTAATTAAAAAATGAGTACAAATCAAAACCCAAAGACCCCCACACCCTTTTCATCCCTAATGACTATTCTCCCTTAAATATTAAAAAACAACCACCACAATCCTTTTTTTTTTTTAAGGACAATACTTTAAAATCTACTTTTAACATTTCATATTACAAAGGACGCCATTATTGCCAATCTCCTTGAAACAGGAATTATTGAAATAGAAATTATTCAGTTTATCTCTGGATACTGTATTTTTGTTTATGCCAATTCAGCATGTAAGAAATCTGTATCAAAATCTAGTAAATGTATAGATTTATAGATTTTAATATTTAAGATGGAACATTGCTATGACGTGCTCAATAGTAAAAATATTGTTAAAAAAAACTCATGGGCTGAACATTTAAAGTTCAGCCCACATTATTAAGCTCTTAGTATGACTCTGTTAAAAATAAGACCTCACCAAGTTTCACATTTATTTTTCTCACTGACTATTTCTGTATTAAATTTGTGCAGTCTGCAAGTAAAAAGATACTGCTTCTTCAACACTTAGCAGTTTTGGACCCAAGAAATGTGCCCCATTACCTAAACCTCTCTGCTACGTGAAATCACTGGCTTGCCTGCAGTGGTAGCAGAATGGAGAAATCTAATCAGGCACACCAGTAAACAGTTCAGTTTATTAACTTGAAATAACAAATTAAGCTAGATTTACATAAAGTTGCTGTTCTGTGAGGTGAAGTAACAGAAGCATGGGCTTTTGTTACAGTGTGCCTTCTACCAGTAAAACAAGCGAAGGGACAGTAAGCTGTGAACAGTTCTGAAAACAATCTGAAATGCTGTGGCTGTTTGCTCAGTAAAGTAACATCAAAGTCTTGTCAAGAATTAAGCAACAGGCATTTCAAAGACAAACGTAGCCTGGGTAATTTCATTTTTGTCAAATTATACTCTATGAAAAAAAACATACGGATCAGCTTCTTGTCAGATAAAACTGGATCCAGTTTGCAGATACTGAGGTGACAGTGGTAATCATCCAAGTGGAATAGTTAATGGTTTTATCATACAATCCAGAAAATACTCAGTTCACTCTCCCAAATCTGTGATGGCTAAGAATGGCAAAAATATTTATACAGATACACACACAAACTTTTTTCATTAAAATAAGGAGGCATGACTCTAAATACACACCAGAAAGAGCAGGTATGGTGAGTAAGTTGCTGTATTTTTAAAAGTCACTTATCAGAGTAGAACCACACTTTGAGATTTGGTTTATATGGAAGAATTCCTGGTTAGGCAGCCTTGGAGCACTGAGATCACTACTGGGGAATTATGGCATCACAGGCACAGTGAGTTAGAAAGCGAGTACCTTTAACTGCTTGTCTTGTCTGGTATCTTGTCCCTTGAGAGGACTGAGGTTGCTGTGACTGAGACTGCTGACTCTGCTGCTGTTGCTGCTGTCTCTGCACCTTCTGCATGTGCCATTTCTGAGAAGATGTCTGAAACTTATTTGAAGAATTCCACACTACACGCTGCACAGCAGGGGCAGTTTCCTTAGGTAGCAGAGGCCTCTGCTTTTTCACAGGACTTCCAGTGGCTGCAGATGGAGCACTAACAGTAGAAGAAGCACTGGTAGTTGCTGTCACACCAGCTGGTGGAGTCTGGGCTGCAGAGCGGGTAAGTACTGGAGTTTCTGGTAGAGGTTGGGTGCTTGCACTGGAGGAAGGTGGTGTTTTACCTACAACTAAACAACAAAATGTAGTATCAGCTTTTCACCAGCATATCTGACTCAGATTTTTAATCTAATTTTTAGAAGATTTGTATGCACCTTCCAGTCTACGTTGAATTATTTTCCTCAAAGGTATCATATTCTAGAAGTAAGCTCATTTTGCTATTCTACAAATGAAGTTATTTTGATATTCTACAAGTAAAACCAGTTCAGTGTAGCTGAAGTTAGTAGCAATTCAGAAATAATAGCCATTAAGCAAAACAAAACAAAAGCCAGACCCCAGAAAACCAGCCTAGCCCTCCTTCAGAAGATGTCTGAGAGGTCAGCATTTCTGAAGATGTTTCTGGTCACCAGTTACTCCTGTCATCTCCGTTAATTTCAGGAAAAAAAGTATATTCAAAACGAACAAGACTGAGCAATAACTGAAGGAAAAACACACTAAGAACTTCCTAAGGAAAGGTGAACTATATTTAAGATATATATGCTTACTCTAAAACTTTACAGAGGTTATCATTGACTGTCCCATATATCAGATCAATTTAGGAACTGAAGGGGAGGGCTGCTGCATTGGTGGCCTTCTGGAAAGGGGGCAAAGACCTTCATTTTGCATGAATCAAGTCTCTCTTATGGAAAAAGGAATTTTAATATCTGGTAGTTACAAATAAAGGACCTTAAAATTACAGATAGGACATACAATATGTCTAGAATATACTCATATAGGTCTACATATATGAATACATAAATCTACTTTTATTTTCACTCAGTTTATGTATTGTTCTTTTGCCTCTATATCAAAGTAAAATTTTGGGACTGCTTTTTCTTTCAACCATCACCGATTTAGGCCACTCAATATATGTCAGTGGTTTTGCATTTCATGAAGCTCTTGTCACAGTTTAACAGTTTGGGCTGACCAAAAACCAGAGGACAGAATTATTTTCTATTATCCACCCCTCCACCCTACAAAAGAGAACATAAGAGGGGAATAAGGGTCAGAGACTCCAGTCAGAAAATTAACAAAAAAAAAAAGGAAACAGATTTTCTAGAACAGGGGAAAGGCACTAACACACAGGATAAAGAACAAAAATACAAATGAATACAAATATATACACAACCCGATCTCGACACTGGCAGAGATACGTGCCTGAGGGCCCCTTCCCCAAGGGCCGACCCAGGAGGGGATTCCCCGGCTCTCCCCGGCACTCGATGGATGCGGACTCTGCAGAGCACGTGGCGAGCTGCGGTAAAGGAGCGCAGGGGAACAGCAGCCAAGGGAGTAGCAACAGAAAGAGAGGAGGGGCTGCCGGGCCGCATGACTTTTACAGAGGATGGGCAGGAAATGGGAGGGAACAGACCCCTTTGTGTGCCGCCCCTCAAGAGTGTGAAAGTCTTTTTTAGTTCCTCCTACTCGAACTGTGAGAGCTGCTTTGTTTAATAAAATTGTAAATAAAGCAAGACTCACCCCACTATAAACCTTCCCAAAATTTCAATTCTCTTTTAGTTTATATATTTTTATATTACAACAGCACCCATTAAATTCCATTTTTAGATTCAAATTCAAAAGCAATGACTTGTAAAATATACTTAAAGGCCTATAGTACAGGACACAAAAAAAAACCAAAAACAAAACAAAACAAAACAAAAAAAAGATTATTTCATCCTACCATCTTGTTTAGGAGGAGGTTCTTTAGATTCTTTCTTAGTTTTCCTTCCTTCACGGCTGCAATGATCATCTCCTAGATCAATGACAAGCTCACTCTCAGAATCAGAGTCCAGTCCTAGGTGCACGGTTGGAGAGTCTGTTTCATCTTTACCTTTCAATTTCTCTTTTACAGGATGCTGTAAACCTTTTCCCTTTTCAGAAAATTCTTTTTCAGTGTCTGCAATTGCTTTTTCTTTTACCGAGTCATCTATTTTCTCCACTTCTGGACTTGTGCTTTTAAGTTCCTCTTTGTCTTCATTCTGTGCTGGGGGCTTAGGTTTTTTTTTCAAGCTCAATGATTCTTTGTCACTTCTTGTACCTTCCTTGTCTTCTCCATCTTCTTGATCATTCTTTGATTTCTGATCCTCATCACTATATTCACTGTCACTGGTGTCAGATTTTTCAGAATCTTCAGAGTCACTGTGTTCTACTGCAGTATAAACAGCTTCAGATATTTCATTTATTCCTAGTTGTGGGAAGGAAAGTACATTTCATGCTGATATCCAACTGACTGACATTACCAAAAAAAAAAAAACCAAAACCAAAACAGACCATACTCTGTATACTGGAATAGTGTACACAAACCATTATATTAACAGCAAGTCCTTAAGCTATAAACCCTTCCCTTGGTGCCCTATCTCAGTACTCGCGTGGATAACAGTTACCTTCCACATATTCTAATTCACATTTTTATTTCATTCAATAGCCCTTCTTTCATTTTTTTTTTGGTCCCACTACCTGCAAATTCAACTGAGGACCAGTGCTGGCAAATAAAGAGAACTTTTTATCCACAAGAAACCACTTTAAAATCTATAACACTATTCACTGATTAAGGTTACTTGCATGCATGAATCAGTTTTAGACTGTTTAAATTTTGCAAAGAGAATCTCTGATTTATTTTTTTTACTGCCTAGAAAATCTTTAATTAAATGCTGGACAACACTATTGTTTCTCATGTCATCCAGCTCCTGTGTAAGTGGATGTATCAATTTGTGTGACTGATATAAGGTCTTAAATTTTTCAATTCACAGAAAATTGTAAGACTGGAATTCTGTCATAGTCTACACCAGAATGGTACAAAAAACAGATTAAAATATTAAGGCTTTTAGAGAAAAATTTGAAGCACCAGATCTGACTATTTAAAATTAAACTAGTTCAGTGCATTCTGCTTGTTTCAAAGAGTTCAAATATATTCTACTCTTATTTAATGCATAAAATATTTAAGGTTTTAGTATTCAAAAACCTTTAAACTCCAATATTTCCTCAAGTGTATCCTTCAGATGTCCAGTGTATTCTTACAACACACTTAAGATACACTTACCAAGTTGTGCTTTACAACTCTCTATGGTCTTGTCAAGATTAAGCTGGAACCGACTCCGTATCTGTCGTTTTGGTGAAATGAGCTGCACAGGAGTGGTCTGCTGCTGGACGGACTCACTCAGCTCTTTCAGATCCATCTCAGCTTTGCTACGATCTAGAAAAAGAAAAAGGAACTAAGAAAAATACTTTTCAAAATGAGGTCATAAGACAAATTTTGCTGAGTAACAATGCAGTAACAATGCATCTGAAACATATTTATTTTCTAATTATGGGCTAAATGATAATTCTAAAATGACTTCACAATAAACAATGGATTCCTCCTCTGATACTACATATTTCACATGCAAAACATGTCCATCAAGCAGACATTTTATCTGTTACCTCTGGTATTTACTACCTGTAGTAAAATTTTTTACAGAGAGAATTAAGTAGAAATAATGCTCCTTGTAGTTACTGTTTAAAACTCAGAAGTAATAAGAATAAAATAACTGTGGATTTAGAGTAAATCTAAAATAATTTTTTTTTCATAAATGTCAGTGAAATATCCTGTATACGTAGAGAATTTTCACTCTGAAACATCCACATCAGTCTGTAGCACTACTGTGCTAAAGCTAAAACTGTCTTAGAAACTAAGTTTCACATTTTCATTTCAATTTTTCAAATTCAGAGGTTATTTATTTCTGTTCCACAGTCCTACCCTTTGCTCTTTGCCTACAGTGGTGACACTCCATTGGTGCTCAGGGCACTAAACCAGTTTGGAGTTTGTTGTTTCACTGGTGGTAAAGGAAGAGGACATGAAGAAAGGGGAAGGAATGAAGAGAAGAATTAGATTTTACCAGTCTAGGTCCTTGATCTGGCTCATGGCAGGATCAAAAGAGCCATTACCATATGCTGGAAAAGGCCAGACACTACGGAGGGGGCAAACAGCAACACTGGCACAATGTGCATTTGTGCTTTGTGTAAAGTTCAGTTTCAGAGCAATTAACTGATTCAAGGCCTTCATAGCCTTGGTGAAGTACATGGCAGGATTCAAACAAGGAAAAATAGAGAATGGAGGAAGATGAAGACACTATATTACTTCCCCAGGGGACTCTACATCTTGATATATAAAAGCAGTCTCCCAATCCAAATTCTGTATCTAACCTACAAGGAGGCCTCACTGAGAAGATCGGATTTCTGATTTGTCTCATTAATGCCAAAGCATTAGTAAAAAGAAAACAGAGCCAAAGGGCAGACAGGCTGACTGCAGAGAAATCTTCAAGTGTTCATCTCCAAAGTCTTTGTTTTTTTCTCATTACAGCTCTGGTAATTTTCAGTCCTTACTGGTTCAGCCTTGTTCTACCTTTTCTGCCTGGTATACAAGGACACATCCTATACTAATTGAAAAACCTATTTTTTTCCAAGTAATCTGTGTATAACTTAGTCATTCACGCCTCCATTTTTCTATTTTTCTATTTCAGTCTGCCTAGCAGCAGCAACAGATGACTCATTTTCATTAGTTTTCCTTCCTTACTGCTGAATCAGAGATGATCACAGCATCCATCTACTACTCTGTTCAGGTACATAAATGTTAACTAAACTTTCCCTTTAGTTTTTGTTTCAGAGAGAAATCTTGTTCCCATTATGTGTAACAGTCAGACATAGTAAGTTGTATCTGAAAACCACAGGATTCAAAGGTGAATCTGTCTGGCATCCAACAGTTTTAACTGAGAAGGATTGCCATTTCCATTCCTAGCACTTAAAAGAGTACATTTAGCAAAGGAAACAATTCTAAAGTGGGGGGGAAAAAACCCACATATATTCTACTTGAAAGCATACCGGCTGATCTTTTATAGTATTGCTCACAGACCATAGCATTGGATTTTTCCAGCTCATATTATTTATTCAAAATACTCAATGCTCTGGCTGATGTCACCCATCTGTGACTCAAACTACTGCAGCACTACATTTTTCCTAATGTTTTACCAAATACATTGTCACCTCAGATAAGAGCTGCAATGCAAAAGAAGACATTAACTATACGTTTATATCCACATGGATAGATTAACACACATAGTTAATCTAGTTGTATCCAGAATGAGAACATACATAACTCACTGAAAGCATTAATTCACTAGTTGAGTTCAAGCCTTCCTGAGTTTTTGCCACCAAGGGACAGAATCCTGTTTCTTCAAGTATGTCAAGTGGAGGTAAAAAAAGTAGGGAGAACTGAATCTTGAATACTCACAGGAACAAAGCACGACTGAGGAAACGGATTTATATCCGTTTCAGAACTATTTCACCAACTTAGTACTTACCTACTCCATCTTTCAAAATTCCAGAATCCCAAAAATTACTTCTAGGGAGTTTCAAGACATCTGCTAATTCCTTTCATCCATCTATCTCCCTAGAGAGGGATGGTCAATGAGGAGGTGATATGAAGTCAGCAAGAAAGAAGCCCTAGCACATCCTAAATCCTACCGACCATAAGAAAACCTTGCAAGCAATTGAACTGAGAGACTGAGGGTGAAGAGCAACAATGTTTATGTAATTAAAACCTTTAGAAACTTGCCTACTGTTTAGAAACATATGTTTGTACAGTACAGAAAAAAAAATTCCTTTCAGTAACAAGAAGAAACAGTAACAGGAATTTTCATTTATATAATAATAAAAAAAAGAAAACCACATTGGATGAAACAGTAACTTCACACATGCCTCATTTAAAGCCCTACATTCATTTAAAGCCATATAAGCAAGTTAGTTCATATTATATTGCACTGACAACACTAATTTATTAAGCTGTAACATTATTAGATTTCAAAAGGTCAAGACTAACCAAGATTAAGATTCAGAATGCTTCCTGGAGTGGAAGTTCTTTCTTGCTTAGCAGAAATAGGTGTTGATGCTTGAGGAGAGAAAGGTTTGGGGCTGCCTGATAAGCTCCCTGCTTGACCTGTTCTTGTTGGTGCTGGAGAAGCTGAAAAAGTAAAAAATTAGTAAAGACAGATTTAAAAATAATCACAATAAAGCCATATTCACTGGGAGAAAACAGTGAACAAGTCTACACAAGCAGGGAAAGGATTTTTGTTTAATTTCCACGTTGTTATACCTCTGCTGTAAGTTAAAACTATTTACTAATGATAAAAAATAAACTATAATAAAAATAATTTTATCACAGCCATATAGTTGGGCCAAATGTGTGCCTACCCTCAAAACCACTGTTTGCAGTGACAAAGTTTCTAGCTTACAGGATCTGGTTATTTTACCAAATTAGTTAACAAATTTTGACTGAATTGCTAACCATTTTAATCCACGTAAACACAGAAAATCCATTTACAATATTTTCTAGCTACCACTAACAGAGAATTAAATTTAGTAAATTTCATCAGTACAGCTGGAGATCAGTGACCAAAAGTCTACAATAAGGCACCAGAATTCTAATTCTGGTTTAAGCAAAATCCGACGCTCTGAGCCTCAGAAATCTCCATTAAATAGTATCTCAGAAACATACTTATGGAAAGACCCAAACAGTCTAGGGAAGAAAGGACTCTATTTTGACAGACTAATTTCTCTCTATTAAATCTACTTAATGCTCTGAAAATGCCATACTAAACTCACTACTGGACGCTTCTGCAGCACATCCAGGATTGTCTATATATTTTCAGATCCCTAACTGGCAGCAGTATCTGCTCTTTCAGTAACTTTTTAAGTTATTTTCCACACACATCAATCAAAATACACAACAGAAGCACCCAAATAAAAATAGCCTTGTGTAAGGATAATGCAGTCATGCTACATGAATACTTTTTCACAGCAAAGTGGTTTCATTTACCTTTGAATTGAAACACAAGATTCCAGTAATGGGACAGCTAAGTTTATACATAAAGTAAATATTACAAAAGTTCACATTTGTAACAATTTACAGGAAGAAATGCCAGTTGGGAAAGTGAATATTCTAGTTTAACAGCTGTTATGTCCAATTCAGCATTTCAGTGCCTTAAGACAGAGGAAGAAAAGATAGAAAACTTTCACAAAATTGCCATGATAATCAAGCAACCAGAGTAAGAGGACATAGTCTGTCATCTTCTTTTATCTTTGCCTGACAAAATAGCTTTACTGTGACTTTCCATTAATATCTCCACTACTATATAGAAAAAATAACATGGTATAATAAAAACATTGTATTTTAATACACAAAGCAGTTGTCTACCTGTTAGCTACACCTTATGTATAAAAGCTGTACATACATATACACAATTATTTATGTATAAAATTCATTATTGATTTTGACATTTTGTTTTACTGAAAACTAGTATTTTTATATATTTAAACTCATAGAGTTGCTTTGTCATCACTTTAAGATGGACAGGATCATATCACAAGACATTTTTGTACTCAGATATAGCTTCACATCCTAGCCTTTACTGGGTAGAAAGAGTACCATTACAGTATATAAATAAATGACAACATTTTCTCTAAAAACTGCAATGTGATTTATTGATTTATTTTTCTACACAAAACACATCCTTTCACAAAAACAAAGTCTTCAAACACTCATGGTACTTAATATACTGCATATTTTTTTTTCAGATAGGGATGAACTTTCTTTACGGATGAAAAACTACTAAAATGGTTTGCCTGAGTGCCACAATATTAGCCAGCATTTGGACTTGGGCTACATTCTAAGCCTGAGAAGCCCACATTCCATATTCTGCACTCCTTTTTCTCTTTATTGCCCCTGCTTGTGAAATTGCAGTTTTATCATATTTTAGCTATTCAATTGGAAACACTTGTAAATTCAACTCACCGCCTTGAAAGAGAGCTATTAAATTTTAAATAGAATATTTCCTAATCATGATAATTAAAAAAAAAAAAAAGTTTCTACTCTCCATTAACTTTGATAGTTACAGCTATTTCCTGCCACTTAAACTGAAGGGTTTTCATCACTTTTCAAGATTCCTTCTCTATGCAACAGATTGGACTGTTACTACTTATCTGCTATACTGAAAGTTAAACCCATCTTTTTTTCTACAATAAAACAAGTCATAACACAGTCTGTCTTTAAAAAGTACATGGAATAAAGCTACTTCATTAAACAAATACAAACTCCTGTACTGCACCCATGCCTCTCCCACTCCCCCTTTTTTCTTTACCTGTATTTTTCTCAATAAAATCCATGGATTCTTCACTGGCACTAAAATGACTGGAAGTTGCTTTTTTCTCTGCGTCCTGTTCGACATCAGATCCAGTGTGAACTGATGAGTTTGTACTCATTGGTGACCGTGGCATATCTGTCAACGAAATCCTACGACCAGTACTACTGCTCAGCATAGACTTGCTCATTAGAATCTTGGGTGATGCTGTCATGTCAAAGTTCAGTTTGATTTTCTCTTGTTTGTCTGTCTTTGCAGTTCCAGCAGTTGGGTTTGCAGGGTCCAGTAACATTTGGTACTGATTGTTGGGAGTATATGGTGTCCGGAAAGGTGCATAATTAAATACTCCGAATTTTCTACGAATGTTATCAACATAAACCTCCATTTCTTGCATTGCACTATTGAAGATGCTTTTAGTCTTTTTCACAGAAAAAGGAATTTCTTTAGACATGAGGTAGCAATTATTTATTGGAACCCAGGCCCTATATATAAAAGAGGAACATAAGAAATAATGTAACTACATTTTACACTGTGGATTGATTAGCAACTTTTGCATACACACTGATTTATTTTAGGCTGATCAGAGAGATATAAACCTCAGAGAATTCCAAAAGACCATCTCCGTCTTCTTCTTTTAATAGTTCAGTGCCTAGGTTATGTAAATTGCATGTCTTAGATGATCACTAGCTTATTTCACTCTAGCCAGTAACACATAAAAACATGAATAACACCAGTCAAATATGATAGAATAGTCTATGTACCTGTAAGATGAGCATTACTAAACAGCCACTCTATCTGCCACAGTTAGCAGAAACACATAAAAAGCAGGTCAGGTAAAAAAAGATTGGAAAACACTTTCTTAAAAACTTAATATGCTATTTCACACCCCATATCAGGGTGATCAAACCCTTTAATGCCAGGAAAAGTTCTATGAGCAAGTATTGGATAGCTCTAAATTAGCATTAAATGAGGCATACTCTAAAATTGTGTCCTGCAAAATATTAAAATGCTAGGAACTTAATTATTTCATAGTCCTGTACAGGTTTTCTTTTAGAGTACATCTTTTTCTAACTGTATAGATTTATATTCCCAGTTTATTACCAATCAACTTATATTGATCCTGGCCTTCTCTAAGCAGAGTTCTCAAGTACAGAAAACAACTTCCCTTAGAGCAAAACTGGCATTTTCACCTCAGATTATATGTTCTATTTTAAAAAAATCTACAGCTGTATAAATGTACATTATATATATATAGCTGTATAAATGTACTGTACAAAGCTACATATTCCCATAGCATTTGGACAACATTAACAATTTTATTGGCCTCTTCCACCCTTAAGAACTACAGTTCTCTGCAAAGCAAAAGGAATTAACTTGCACACTCACTGAGATTACATGTTTTAATCTTATAAACATGACTTGCATTCTACAGACAATTTAAGAAATTAAAATACTATATGCTACAGTTTGTACAGATTATTATGATCAAGACTCTAAAGACAAGATCCAAAAACTCTAAAAGCACAAAAGTACAAGAATTTTGTAAATACAGCTAAAAGATATCCTTAGGTTGAATTCCCACCTGTCATGTTGGCCAAAGAAACGGGCATCAACTTGCCCATCTTTATCCCTCAGTGCTTTAGCAGGCCAGAATGGAAAGCCTTTGAGTTTAGCCCAGACCAAAGGATGGGGATTGCTCTAGAGGAAGAGGCAAAATACACAGTAAGAAAATATATGTAGTATTTCCTTCAAATCTGATAAACAACAAGATTTTTTTTCCTCAGCAAGCGTAGATAACCCTGGAGCAGATACCTTATACTGGAGGACAGAAAAGTTGTGAACTTGTTGCTGGCACACATTACAATTATTTCTGACTGAACCAGTTCTTTTGTGAAAGCATGCAATCTTAGTGACCACCACATGGTTTAAAACAATGGGGAGAATAACGAGCAACAGTCAAATGAGAAATGCTTGTTTAATGTATTACTAGATTACCAAGATCCTTAACTTACACAAGGCTCACAAAACCAATTATCTCTTTTTTGGCAAGCAGCTAAATAACATTCCGGACATACTTCAATTTCATTCATCTGAAAAGAAAAAAGTAAATAGTTATTGGAGAGCTTCATTAGAGTCCAAAGCGTGATAAGTCTTATACCAGCCTTTGTAGTTTGCTAGCATAATTTCCCCACAAATTTATGGTCATAAATCAACATTTACTTGCTGTAAAATCAAGACTGTTTTGACAAATACCTGCCTTTTTTTACCACTGTAATGTATGCATTCCAGTTAATAAATCACTCACATTTTTACATCCCTCTCCAGATTGTATACTGCTGTCATTTACTCCAGTCAGGAAAAAATAACATCCTTTGTTTGATAATGTATTTATTCCAGTGATAATTATTTACTGTAATTTCTTTCAGTGGCAAAAATATAACCTCAACTGCACTTCTAATTTCATGATTTACGCAGAAATAGAACTAAAATATTTGATTCCCTATGGTCAGATTATATAAACTAGTTCAAGTATCAGTCTCAGGTTACACAAGTGTTTTGTTGTACTAAGAAATGAAAAATTCTCAGACTCTATGTGAATTGTGGATATCACTGAATCAGCCCAGGGATGGACCCATAAATATCAGGGGTCAGATCATCAGATAATTTATATCAATGAAATACTATTCAAATATATTGCATTTAAACCAGCAAATTTTTGTATTAATTGCCACTGAAATAAAATCAGTGCAAATGATCAGTTAAGAATGCATGCAGTCATTTTTACATTTATTCAGAGTAATTTCATATTGCTACAGTAAAAGAACCACCACGAAAATGCACCTATGCATCAAACAATGTGTCTCTTTTTCCAGCTCCAAATATTCATTCAGAAGATAGGTATTATTGTGCAGAATCCTTATGTCCACTGCCTTCTTTCCCTCCCTGTCCCATCCCCACCCAAGTCTTAATTATAGATAGTGAATATCCTAGTTGAAGAAACATTAGCAATGTCCTTGCTAAAAATCATTCTGTAGGCCATGGATACCCACATCTAAACATAAGAAACCCTACAAAAATTATAATTATGCAATAAACACATTTTAAAAACACATTATTTGACTCACAAATATATGAAATAGAACAGAATAATTAAGTGACTTGGGGCACTCATACCTCATGCTCACAGATTTTAATGATGACTTTTGCTGTTTGTGTCAATTTGTGATTTCCTGAGGAAAAAATACAATACTTTAACCATTAGAGTTGTTGTATTACAATTATTACAAAAACAACAAGTTTTAGATTTAAAAGTTAACATTACAGACTGAAGAAAACAGGTGTTAACAAAAATAAATCTGTTGTGTTTGGACACTATGGTCATTAACAGGAAGATATGTTCAACAATTGCCAGCTAGAGGTCTACAGTTGTTCTACAACTTTTCCCTGTTTCAAGGTTTCATTTTAGGACATAAGTATATATTAATGCTCACCCCCATTGTAAATAATGCAGTTGTGCAAAATCCATTTGGCATCAGCCAAAAATGCTTCAGTGCAACCATACATTTTCTTCTTAACATTCTGAAAAGAAAAAATGAAGACTGTATCAGGACATAGAAATTAGTAGAAAACAACAGCTTCTTCCTGAACAGTGTTTTCCATCATTCATACAATTAATAAATCTGATTTACTGTAACACTTGCCATTCTAAAGACTTAAAAGCCTGTCAAATTCAGAGTGTCTTCTGACTGCCCTGAAATGTATGGTCTAAATCAGCTCTAAATAATTAATTATTTAGATCAGCATCTTCAGTATTCAAAAAAACCCCGTTCATTTCCTGAGTGTTCCATTCAATGTCACTTCAGAAAACTTCTTTTCCTCTACTGACATACTACCACCTAACAGCATTTTTTATTTTTTAATCTTTAGAAGATGCATGAGTCATGTAAATGGAGAACTTCTTCATTATTTGACACTCTTAAATTATTATTGAACTGAGAATTAATGTTCCATTATCCACTCCCTGACTATTTCTTTTTTTTTCCATGCCTCAGGTTCACTGTAGATTACAGTATTTGTTGAATGATCAGTAAAATGAGTCTGGAGTGACCCCTGGATATACACTCGAGTGGTCCCAAATTAATGGACCTTTTAACAGCTTGCAAACATAATGATCAAATGCAAATTCTGGTTAATTATGGCTTGCCACAGGATCATTCCTAAAATCACATGAATTTATACAGGAGAAAGTTATGTCTTTTTCATACTGTTTTTCCTGAGCACTTGTTACTGGCTAAGACAAAACAATGGACTTGATCAGCTGGAATATCATTGGTTTTATGCTGTAACTGAACTGGCATTTATAATAAGAAAAAAAACCACACACACACACACACACAAAATAATTTTAAGTAACATCTTTCCTCTTCCCATGAAGTACCAGAAATCTTAATGATAGCAATCTAACTTGAGGAATCTTCCTCCCTTAGCTTCATACAAACCTTCTCTAATGTACAAAGGTCCATTGGATGAAAGATATATTCTGCATAATCTGGGTGTTGATCCAGTGAGACTGGCTTTTGAAATGGCTCTGTCTGTTAGGGGGGGGAAAAAAAAAAAATCCCAGTGCCTGTTAATACTGAGCAGTTTCATCAACAACGATGATGCTATTTCCAACTGCAATGACAGAGAAAATTCCTTAAAGATAAAATTTTGCAAAGTAACAAAGCATTGGCAGAACAAGTGGAACCAAAAAGTCTCATTTAACTGATTTTTTGTAAGTTGGAAGCAATGAATTACAAAAGTTAGGGGGTTTAAAAAGTATGCTGCTATATACAGCAGGGTTTCCTTATGAGGAGTATCAGATTAGGCTCGACACATTTTGAGTGTTTGAATAAAGACACCAAATTTCTGATTCACTAGGCTCACAAATACTTTTTTGAGACTCTCACTAAAATTGTAACTTTAAAGACAGAGGTGGCTTGATAATGCATATTCAAACTTTTATCAGTGGGACTCCACATCTGCTAATGCAGAGGGACTGCAATTCTTCCAGTACATCCAATTGAAGTGCTCAGGTACCAAACCATGCAGCTATTAGGAAAATGCCTGAAGGGCAAAACATCTCAACAGCATTTATTAAATATTTGTTTTCTAACCACATTTTCAAAACACTTTGTGAATTCCATATAAACAAACACTGACACTTTGCTTCTGAAAAACATCACTTAAAGCTTCTAATGGCTCTAATAGGATATTATTTACTACTCCAGAGTAATAAAGTTCCAAGGCCAAAATCTGTCAGTATTTAAGAGTAACCTTTCTAAATACTGCCACTATTGTTCTGATAAAATACTTATGACAGAGAGTTGCAGACCATGATTCTGCACATCTGATTTCCCCAACATATTTTAGTATAACAATAGAGGCATAGAGACACTTTCCCCACTCCTCTAACTTAGGTGTAGGAACAAGAAGGCAACAGGAGTCAAGACAACCATCAGTAATTCATCACAACATATTCTGATTAACAGGTTTTCTCCACACATGAAAACTAGACAATGATTGCATGGTGAAGAACAAATGGCCAGAACTGCTGAAAGCAAGAATGTCTATAACAGCTGATGCTTTCATGCATGGGGATTTTGAGAAGTGAGTTAAAGACAGAAATGTGGAGATAGGTACAAGTTGGAGGAAAACCAATTTTACCTCCATTATAAAAATTCCTATTATAGCAGCTAATGGCACAGTTTTCACCACACTGAGGAAAATTTCTTCAGCTTTTTAGAAGGATACAACTAAATTTTGTAGCAAGAACAATTTCTACCAACAGAAAAAGCATATGTTTTCAACAGGCTTAATCAATCAGGTAACCAGGTAACTGTCCATCCCTAAGGTTCCTGCCTATATAATTTACAGGGGTAAGAAATCAATGTCTTCTCCTTTCCATGGTATCTCAGAGACAGCATTGTCCACATTCAGTGAGTGAGAAGCCACCATGTCCCACTGGTAAACCACATTATATTTTCATTACACCTACTGAAAGTTACATTAAGAAACTATGTTTTGAATGCACTCCGAAACAGTGCTTTCAGCTTAAACTCATATCTGTACTAGACAGGTGGCAGACAGCACAGAAGCTGTCACATAAAATAAACTAGGTTCATAATCCACAAGAGACAGCAAAACTCAGGATTGTGACAAACATATGATCCAAGCATTATTTAAAAAAAAAAAAAATTACTTACCCCTGGCTGTTTCATTTTTTGTAGTGCAAACTTCAGTAAATATGATAGCTGTTCAATGGTGAGCATTGTCATAGCTTTACTCTGTGTTTCTATGCATTCTGCGACTGTGATTTTCTAGAATTTCAGATTAAAAAATATTTTGTCAGCAAACATTTCTAGGTAAATTCTTCTCCACTAAAACATTCTAACGTTCAAATGGAAGATAGTAACTATCCTATACAAAACAAAACATTTCTGATGATGCCGTGTAAATACTTCAGATGCTTGTTTCAATCAGATTTTTTCCTGGGTATGATAGCAAAAGGAAACAAACCAAAACCAAACAAGCAAAAGGGAAAATACCAGAAAATTATCTGTCATCTTCAAGATCATGGAAAGTGACTGTGTGAATACATAAAATTCCCAAATGCATTGTGGGTTCACAGCAACCTGAACGAGTAAGGTAGTCACCTGGAGTGTAATACAATAAGTGATCAAAGAAAAACATGTGATTAACTAATATACTTTCATTAAGGATACTTTGATGCTAAGTATTCTCTCCCCAGGAATCACTGGAGAGGAATGACTACAATCTTCCTCAGCTCTGCAGAAAAAAAATAAAGTACCCACTTGTTTAGGTAGACTCAACAGTGCTATTTTTTTCTGCACTGAAGAAGCACAAGTTAAACTAATCAGAACTGCAGAATGTTTTCAGAACTAGGGGTGGCTGATGAAGAAATCATTCTTTGAAATGGTGCCTTATCTAGAGATGGAGACACAAAGGAAGTTGAAGACTCAAGGTAAGACACAATTTAGGTGTACACACAGAAAAAGAAGTGAAGCAGCAAGGGATGCCTTGGCTTTAGTACAATTTTTCAGGTATGTTTACCAAGTGGTAATGTGGGCATAAACCAAAAGCATTTCAGAACGCAAAAAAAGCTGCTTATATCTCACAAACAAGAAAAACATCCACTCCTTATGTCAAACTAACCTCACATTCTGGGCAAAACCAATCCCCCTCTGGTTCCGCCGTCAGTTTCAGACACTTAGCATGATAAACCCGAGGACAGAGCTCACAGCAGAGGACTTGGCCTTCCCGATGACAAACCCAGCAATAGAAATCATTCCGTCCATCCTGTGGTACAACATCAACAGGGTCTGTGGTGAGTGGCTGCTTCATATAGTAAAACGGACCATGTCTTAGTTCTGACTGAAATGTAGGCAAGAAAAACAGGTTTGGTTTCAAAACAAATTTGCATTTTTTCAAATAGTACTTCTAAAACATAAGCAAACAGCAGTTTACAGAGTTTGATTAGCATATATGCAAGCACAATATCTTATTCATTGCACAGAATCATTCACAAAGAGATTTACTTCTTATTCAGGTGTCAAATGCCAGCTTACACTCAGGACTGAAAACTGTTTTTTGTCTTAAGTGAGGGCATCAAGGGCAAGACATGCAATCCAAGTCCATAAACACTTTTATCTTCAAGAAAGTGTTCCATAGAAGCTATTAGGTCCTCTAAATCCAGAATTCCATGCAGCTGTGCAAACTAAATACTGAGATATTTAGTGGTGGCTAAACCTGGGACAACTAATAAAGTTAGTCCTGAAACAAGAAGTTGAACACCATGCAAATCTGTCCTAAATTGCAGCAGTTCACAACTTTGCACAATGAAGCAAGCCAGAACAGATTTTGATTAATAAGGCAAACTGCAGAGTAGGATAACAAATAAGCAAATTCACTTCCTGAAGAACCACTTCTGCTACCCGAGCAGGAACACTGGGAGATTTAATCCATCATTTAAATGTGTACCAGAATTTTAGGCTCACAAACTCCACTGGTTTGCCTGCACTGGAAAACAGTGTTGACTTCATAAGCTGCATGAACTAGTCTTCCACTTGAGCCCCAGATAGCTCAAAGATGACACAGTCGATGCCAAAATACAAGAAGCTAAAAGGGTGGAATGGCTAAAATGGGTCCCCAGATAACTGAATTCTTCTTAGATCAGCTTTGAAGAAATGCTAACATTTATTGGAAAACTACATTCTCTTTAATAATGACAAGGGAACTGAAGTTTTCTGTGCAGTATAATTATAGGAGTGGTTGCTGAGGAGGACACAACAGGAAACAGCATTCAGTTTTACGCAGTTTTTTACTGTGAATTGTTTGATGTAAAACCATTTGCTCATGACAGTACTTGTAACCAAATGTTTGTAGTCTGCAGAACCTTTTGTTTAGTTCTCAGGTAATTTTGCATGTGCCTCACATAATTTACACATCTGCAAGTTCTTAAGACTCCTGTCACATGCCCATGTGACTCATAGAACACTGCAAGCATATGCATGTTCCATACCTTTGCAGCATCCTGTAAAAAATTAATCACAGAGGGCACATATTAATGTCACCAGAAAGCACCAGCATACCAGCTTGGATCATGATATTTCTATGTTTTCTAAAGTTGCAAAGGACAAGGTCTAATTATTTGCAGTCCTTAAAGCTCAAATCAGATGATGCAGAAGTGATAAGCCAACAGAGGACATTTTATCCCAAAAGATACACTGGAAGATATATCATCTGCCATTATCTAACACTGTATAATATTTCAGACAAAGAAAGGATGTTAAACACAAACTTTCCCAAAGCATTCCACTACCTAAAATTTCTCTCAAATTTCTATCAGTCTTGGTGCTTTCTACTTTCTGTTCTATAGATGATACAGCTGGTGGTACTTTTTTCCCCACCAGGGAAATGGGCTAAGTGTTACGCTGTGTACTTCCTCTGTGTTTATATTTACTCATCAAGTTTGGAACAGATGACCTTTGAGGTCCCTCCCAAACTGGTATTCTATGATTCTATGTGTCAACATGACAAGGCTTTTAGAAGAAGGTTCTATCAGATCCTGTGGAATAAGAGGGACAGCATAAGGCTTTAACTGCATTTCAAATTAATTACTACTGTAATCTTTCAAGCAGACACAAAGGCATATGCAAACCCAGGGAAGTTGCAATTTACAGTGCAGAAACATGTTTTCTTTGTAGCTGTATGCACCACAGCTGTGAGACCAAAATCTCAATCCAGTATGCATGGAGATCCTGCTGTGGATCATATCCTTAACTGCCAAAGACAAGAATTTAATACATATTCTGACTCTGAAGTGGGTGTAAGCAGCATATCCATATTAGCTTCCTAAGAAACAAAGATACTGCTTTAGACCTCTGAAATTATTCCATGGAAATCAGCTTGTAAAATCCAAACCAAACAGAAGTCCATTTTTGCTAGAGCATGAGAGGAATTAATTTTCTATTCAAGGATATTTGTATCTTTTAGACATCTTTCCCCTAATTTTGTCTAAGCCAAGTTTAAGAACCAAAGCTTAAGAGTTTGAGACTCAAAAATAACCTAGACTCATTATTAAAGGATTGCAAATGAATTATTCCATTGCATCAAAAGACCTTTTCACTTGGTCTAATCAAAGAAAAATGTTTTAAAGAGTTTAAATTTTAATAGTCATGAGGTTTTCTCAACTGTTTCACAACTAATGAATTTAAATTAGAATAGATGTTGGCCTGTTTTGAAGTCTTTAATAAAGTTATTAAGACCTGTGGAATGACACAGAAAACTGAAGAAAAACAACAGTATTGAAGTGCTGTCTAAGGGAGAAAAATATCACTATTTATATCCAGTTTACATTAAAATTGAAGCTAGCCATGAACAAGCCGACAACTTCAGTTACATTATAACTGAACAATTAAGTGTCAGAGATTTGTGATTTTAAACCTGTGTTAGCTACATCCTACAGTTCCATAATTCTTTGCTTGTCTTCTGTACTTTAAACACTTGTTGCCACCATTCTGAAGATCTCTTAACTGTATCCAGAACATGTAATACAGTTTCTTACATCTATAACTTTAGTAACAGTTTCTTGAAACACCCAAATATTACAAAACATTTTGTAATGTAGAACATCAAGACAGAGGTTTCCAGTGATGTCATACCTCAAAATGGATTTATCAGCCAAACACAACTACAGCTATCAGCTAGACTATACTTGAAATTTAACCTGAGAGCAAAACAAGTAACTGTGTGCTTAGCTCACATCTGTTCAGCAGTAAAAGACTCTTTAACCACTCTTGCTACCACATAATGCAGAGTTCTACACCTATTTTAGACACAGGCATCTTCAGGAATGCCCATTTCAAATTTGACATGCAATACAGTTTTAAATTCAAAACAACTTGTAAAAGCTAAAAAAAATTAATCAGAAGACATTGTGTTGCTAATTTGTAATAAAACACAGTAAAATAAGTCTGGTTGCTTTGCTTCATTAGCTATTCAACTTTATCCTGTAATATACCAGGTCTGAGATACCTGGAAAACAGGGTGATTTCCTATGGGGAACGTGTCAAGTTCAACAACTGCAGTTGTGTTTTCACATGTATTTTTAAATGCATTAATAAAAATTTATTGTACACTGATCAGAAATTTCGAGGAATGGGTGAAAATCTGCAGAGTACTTAGGAAGGAGTTGGACTTCTGTTAACAGCTGGCAATAGGACAGATTTCCACTGACATTGACATCTTAATACAAAATATGTTCCTAAACATTTCCTTTTAATAGCTTTCATGAATAACAGATATTCTTGTTGTTACTACTAAAATGATTTTGTTCAAAATTGAATTTATTTGCTATACATCTTATTAGCTTTATGAAATAAAAAAACAGGACAGAGGTGTTATCTGCCACACAGATGTAAAAAAAAAAACCAACACCCAAATCCAATTTAGAATGCCAACTCCTACACCCACTGCATTCAAAAGTTCATGTCTACTTCTTACAGTACAAAACCAGAGTTTTCTGAAGAGAGAGGTCCTATTCAGCTGTCTCTACATCCTTCATTGTTTTATATTCTAGAATAACAAGATCACAACTTCTCTTACCTGCTCTTTATTGTTACTGTTCAATAGACCAGGTTTCTTTTTCTTTTTTATAGGACTTGTTGATGCATCTTGTGGAGAGTGGCCATTAGAGGAATGTGGAGGGCTGGGAAACTTCCTTTTTTGTGCTGCACGTTCAGCAGAGCCAGGATCTATAAGAGATACAAACAGTATGGTTGAAGAGTGCATATCAATGAAAAACATTCAAACAAGGTTGTGCTTTGCCACTAACACTCCTCAATTCTCTTTCATCCTGTCACTGACAAAACTGGAAGCACAGACTTGCTAAGCAATGCCCCTAAACTGAATTCTCAATATAGTAATTTAGATTAACATCAATTTTTTTCCCCAACAGCATTTTTTCCATTCAACTCAAATTTTAATATATTTTGCAATATATCAACTGTTATCTTCTGTAATTTAGTAAACTGTTATGCTATTTTATGTCACACTTTAAAAGCAGAGAAACAGTATTAACACTTCCTGACAGCTTTGTTCATGTAATGTAGGAACATAAAAGAAATTAAAACACAGTAAGATGAAAAATAATTTCTCATATATAAACTTACTGAAATGTCAATAGAAAAAATGAAATTGTCCTACAGCCAGAAAATATGCTAATCCAAATACTTAATCATTTGTAGTTCCTGCTAAATTGGATTGTAAAAAGATAAAATTAAGGCAAGACTCCCAGTCAAGCAGCAACTTCTGACAGCAAGACAGGGGAACAAGTAGAAAATTACATAACTTTTCAGTGTCTCTCACATTCAAAGCAAATAACAAGAGCAGTTAGTAAGTCACAGATTTCAACTATGCCTGGAGCTATTGTCCCAAGTAACAAAGCTGGCAGGAGGGACCATGTGCCTGTATCTCATGTGCTCCTCCAATTGTGCTATGGCTTTTCACTTGATGGAAGTTCTGTTTTCACTAGAATATTCAGAGAGAATCATTAACAGCCTTAATAGTGTTAACACACTTTAAAAAAAATAGAAAAAAAAAAAAAAAAACAAACCCAAAACTAAATCACTGCTCTTCAGAAATATTCTAGGGGAAGAAAAGAGCATTTGCAATTTCATTTTTTAAGAACAAAATTTAAATGCTTCCTAATTACTATGGAACAGCCAGCTCTATTACAAGGAACTTACTGACATTTTTTCAAAATAAATAAATATGCCATCAGTTGTAACAGGCAACAATCTTGAAAAAAATGCTAGTCAAGGTCAGCAGTTGGTTTAAAATAGTTCATTTCTTTAAGCTTTTAATTCACACAAGAAAAACAAATTTTAGATAAATCCATAGGGGTCAGAAGCTATCAATAACAGAGAAACATCTGAACCCACCCCAAAGTCATTCCCATATTTTCAATCCCCACATATTTACACATGTGCTAGTGCAAGTGTTTTGTGGCTGAACACTAAACAATTCAGGAACAAAACCTGTTTAAAAAATAGCTTTTTCTAAGTAATTTTTTCCCCATGATCTCATTCTCTACACACAAGTGCTTATAATGCATACAAGGAGGTGGTTACACTGGAAGGGAGGAACAAGTAGCAAGAAGGAGAAATGCTGCCTTTGGTATTAATGCTACATTAAAAGGTTGGGTTGTTTTGGGTTTTTTTGTCAGACAAGTTTTTGGCAGCTTGATTCAATACCAATTAAACCAAAAGATCACACAGACAATTATGCTTGGTTAAGCACTTTCTAAAACTTCAGAGAAGTGTAATTCTCTTCTGTGGTCCAACTCTGGGCATAGTAGGGATTTTCAAATAAGCAAGTGTTATCTCCCAGACAACAAACAAAAACTGATCTGAAATACTTTTTGGGGGGGGGTTTTTTGGTTTTTTTTTTTACCTCCAGCTGGCCAGTTATTGAGAAGAACAGATTTTCTCGGGACAATGTAAGACGTAACTGGAAAAAATCAGAAATAGGAAGGAAAACAGCAATGCATAGGTATTTCTGTCAGATTTAGTTGTACTACTGAACAGGCTAATGTCTTTATTTATGAACACATGTTGCCAATTAACCAATCTGTGAGGGACCTAACAATATGAGCAGTCTTTTTATTTATTTCAAATAAGAACCTACTTAAATTGCTTGAGGTACAGTTTCCAATTCTAATTAAGATTAAAAGTGTTCAAATTGCATGTTGTGTAACTTTCTTTTAACAGCAGCTGAAAGTGCAGTGGCCTTTTAGTTCACACTGCCCCTTCTTCCTCTTTGGCTCTTCCACCTGTGTTAGCAGAGCTTGTGTAGCTAAGCTGTGAACCAGATCAAGATATGTATCCCTGTTAAAAATAACCTGTCAGGAGCAAAGTTAATTTTTAACCTGGATCACTTCACCTATGCAGTTTAACTTCATATTTATTACTTGAACAAAGTGAAACAAATACAAGAGAAAAGAATAACAAAGATCAAATTTAAACTATGCAATAGCTTGTTGACTAGAACTGTTACTTAGGAGGTGGAACCATATTTCTGCTCAAAAAAGGAATAGCAAAAATTTGTGATCTCTTTTATATCAAGCAAATATTTTTAAAAGGATGTTTAATAAGCAAGAATCATCTCGCTTTGGAGAGTATCTCACCATGCCTGTTTGTCATATCCTTGCAGCTTGTTCAAAACTGCCACACACTGAGAAGCCAAACTAAAACTTTTCAGATAGGCATCAATTTGCACACCCACTTTTTCTAACTGAAAAGACTTAGATTTTTTGCAGTTACACGGCACTAAGTTTAATAAGAAATTACATGTTCTGTGTACTAAATGAAGGCCGTTGAAATAAAATAATAAATTAATTGATCACTTTATTGGAATATTGAATTAGTTTGCCAAGCAACCTTATTCCTCTTACTTCTTGATTTTTACATGTGTCATTTGGTTTTCTTCTATTATTTTAAAATCACATGCTTCCAGAGCAAGAGAAAAAATAGACTTCTGAAAAAACTTTTTAAACTCTCATTAAAAGTTACCTGTTTTTACATCAGTAGGTTATTGTAGTAATGTTGCCAAAGTTTACTTAAGTACCTGTGAGTGCTCTTGCAAAACCATCCATTGGAGAAGAGCAAGCTCTGAGCTTCACCTAAAGTTTAAAATCTTTGTTCCAGTATGTCATCATGTGACTAAAGGATTATTAACTACTGCTCCCAGAAGACAGACTAAAGCATATTTAAACCCTAAAGCAACTTAATTTCACACTTCATGAGTATTTGAGAAGTCCAATGTTATATGCTGGCAATGCAGTTTTTAAGCACATAAACTATTACAGTGATTTAATACAGTTTATCTTAGAAAAAGAACTATAAAAACAAAATCTGTTATTATGCTGTATGAGGGATCTTATCTTGCTGCAGCATATGAAGCATAGACAACAATTGTATCTTCTGTTTTATATAATGCAAAGGGCTGCACTGTTGGCATTCAATAGCAATGATCCTTGACAGCTAGTTGAAAAGTCTCATTTATCTCAATGAAATTGCTTTTCCCATGATACCCAAATGTAATTCTTCCTGAAAACAAGTAACATCAACATGCCTTACTGTAAGAACATAGCATAAAATGTACCAAAGCCAGTGATATCCTATACTTCCTTCAGCCTTCCTTTCCACATAGGTCTTTTTTAATTTAAAAGTTTGCTTAAGCTAAATGAAATCTGTAAGTAGGTTTGTGATACCTCGATGTAAGTGAGTCAAATATGCAAATGAATAATGTTTCCAATTAGAAACTTAGTCAGTTGTTCTACAGAAGTCAGACACTGGGCAGAAGTGTTACTTAGAGCCAGCCCAAGGCTACTTCAGTTAACATTAATTCCCAATCCCATGTTATCCTTGTTATTATTACACAAATAGTTCTGCCAACATTTGGTGAAGCAGATTAAGGAATTTAGTTAGATGATACATAGAGAACAAAAGAACAAGAATTTCACTGAAGCAGTCTAATGAAGAATTTATTTGATGGCTGAAACATCCAGGGTAGTTTAGGCTGTCATTACCCCACAGAGATCTGCACCTTTGCCTTTAGAAGGAACAAGAAAGCTACCAAAAAACTGACTTCCACCTAGGCCACTGCTTCCCTCTTATTTCCTCCTCTAAAGGTCTGAGTGCATGTACTTTAAAATGTGCTGATTGAAATCAACGAACAATTCTGAGGGGAAAAAAAGGGCCAACACTAACTCCACTGGCAGCAGCATACGGTCCACTTAGATAGAACAGGCTTTAATTAATAATTCATACTTATTCCAGGACTGTGAAGCACCCCAGTTATATTTATTATCCTGAATGGTCGCTAATAGTTTTGATTTTTTTGAGTCAGTCCATTACCTATAACATCAAGCTTAACCATCTTCAAAACATAACAAAATAAGGGATAAATTTGTTAGAACTTACACTCAACTCAAAGACATTTTAATCTTATGCCAGAATTTTGAAATACGATGCAGTTGCAATCAGCCACTAAAGCCCTGTTTACATTCCAGAAGACTTAACTGATGCAATTAACCCAATCCAATTGCTTAATGTAATAAATAACAGAAGTTGGCCATGGTTGTGTAAATCCCGATGAACTCCTACTACATTATAATTTTACACAAGATGACATTGATTTTTTCCTTATTAAAGAAATTTGGAAGACAAACACTTCCCAAAAACATGCAATAAATGAGATTCAACCTGTTTATAATCTATAGTCTGGCTGTAGGTGGACTTGCTGCCTCAATGTAGTCCTGAAGACTCCCTGTTGATTAATTACCAAGTAACAGGGGCTCAGCACTAGAGATAAAAGCCTCAGGCTGCACTACTAATCACTTGAGGATTCTCAAATTACGTTTCACATTAGAGAATCGAATCTCTATATGATTAACTACTTAGTATCACTGCAAAGAAAGTTAATAAATTATGTATTATTATGAAACAGTTAGAAAATATACAATATATTCTGGAAATTCCATTTCACTAGCCAATTTGCATTTGTATTCATTATATCATGTTATACCACTGAGAGCAGTTCCTAAGAGCAAAATTCCTAGGACTTCAACATAAACCTGAAGCAATGCAAAAGCTGTAAAAGTCAGAATTCTCACCATTATGCTTAATAACAAAGCTCTATACCTCCTGCACTCAAATGGTATATTCCCACCCTCTCACACCATTTCTGGCAATCTACCAAGGCATTTGAGCATACTAAGCTAGTTGAAAACTGTTCATGAAAACTGTCTTATGGTTCAGTTAGTTTCCTGCCAACTTAGGTATGGGAGGAAGTGGATAAAACTGCTGCACCAAGCAGTTTGACCAGCAAAGTCTGCTTTGGAACCACCACCTTACATAAACCAATTCAAAAGCTATGTTTGCATTATTGTTACAGATTAAACAATGCATGGTTCAGTTTAGCTTAAACTAAACTGGAATTGATTTAAAGCAATTAAACTGTGTATACCAAAAAAATGTTCATGAAGTGGCATGGATCAGGCAAATGGTTTTTAAAGCAATTTCATTTATTTTCCTACAATTTTCTTTAGACATGGTCTCACATGAGCTGCACAAACTGTAGCAGAGTAAGTTAGGTTACAATCTTGAAGCCTATCAGCTTATACAGGACAAGTGTGAAGTTAAGCTATACCACTAACTGATCTGCACAGGCTTCTCAGGTCATCAAAAAACCCAAACAAACCAGGAAGAGCTGTATGCTTCCCTTACGGGTTTGCCTATATAGGGTCTACTTCCTCATCTATATCCTTTCTGAAACACAAAGTAAAATTCTGAACAAGATTAATGGTGTAAGAGGAAACATTATATCACTATCACATCAGTTTAAACTAGTTTTTTATTTCTGATTTGAGACTTCTCTGCTTCAGAAACACTGCACTCAACTAAAAGAGAAAGTTGTCTCAATCTAAAGTGTAGAAGTGCAAAGATTAATTTTAGCAGGCTTATTATATGGCCAGACCTTGGCAGATGATGCCTATGACACCTTAACTTTCTACACAAAAACTACACATTCATGGGTTGGGTTGGGAAGCCAAGCAAAAATTAAAACCCTTTCTAGCATAAAATAGTCACTCTGTAAAACATGAGTCTTGAGTCATCATTCAAGAGCAGCTTCATAGCAGATTACAAAGGTTCATTATCATGGTTTACAAATACGAGTGCTGCAGAATACAGATGAAATATTCCTTCTTACCTTTGGATCGAGTGGAGATATCCATCCCCTCCACCACCTCCTGCTCTGCCTTTATTTCCTCTTCAGCCAAGCTGCAAGATTCAAAGAGGTGAATTAGAATAGTAATAAACTGTATTACCCCTGTGTCTAATCTCATGCATAGAAATTCACCATAACATTGTCAAATACAACTATATCAACATTTCTGGTTAAATGAGAGGTCTGCTGTTTACCAGAGTATAGGCTGACCATTAGCTATGCAGAGAAACAATCCAGGTACACATACACATATGGTGCATGTTACCACTTACAAAGGTAACATTTTCATATTAATGACAGTCTTGTAACATGTACTGAAGATCATGTCACTGTATGTATAAATGGTATGTGACAGGAAAACAGGAATTCTGTTCCATGTAGGTCCTAATTTAAGGCCTCTGGAAACTCTGTGGACAGATGCCTGCTAACATCTGAACACTCACCAGCATCAGTGAAAAGATTAGCTGAAATAACAGATTTAGCAACACAGAACAGCTTGCAAAATTAGGAGATAAAATGCAGGGTTTTTTTAAATTACTTAACAATTTCAAGTATTTTGAAACCAGACTATATAGCAAAACCCAAAAGATTTATTATTTATTGGCACCACACATCAGCCAAGCAGGATATAAATCTTTTCTTCTGTAATTTACTGTCTAGTCTGTTAATGCAAGTTGTTGCTGACACCAGTTAACACTGTTACAACAGACTGTGAGCTACTGACACTATGTAGTGGACTGAGATTCTAGGCAGCCACCCCAGCTCTAGGCCAAGAGGATAGCTAGAGAGCAAGATAGAGCAAGAGGATGGCTTTCCTTACTTTAGCCACTGTGGCTAAATCTGCCTGAGAGGGAGGATCAGAGCTTGGAATCAACACCGAGGACTTGGTTACATTTACAGAGAAACCCTTCAGCCTGACAAACAGTTTATATTAGCAGGAGTTTTGTAGTGGTATAAAAAAGTAAAACTTAGCAGCTGAAATTTTTAGTATAGTATTTGTCAAATATACTTCTAATCAATTATTAGCTACCAGGGGATTTGATTGCAATTACTTTCACACTTCTAAACAGAACTGTTATGTCAGAAAAAAATTTAAATATAAAACAACCAAGCTTAGTGTTTGGAATACCCAAAGCTGTGAAGATCCATTAACTTAAAAAATCATTATTTTTTACTTGTTATTTGTATACAGCAATAATTTACAAATTAAACTCTTTAAAATCATAAAACACTGAAGAGAAATACTATTCTAAAAGCATCCAATCTCTCATTTTGTAGACTATGTTGTAACTTCAGTAGCAAGGAAAGGAACCCATGCGACCAGAATTATGGTAAATGTGTAGCACAGTTGCCTGTAGCACAATGCTTCTCAGATTTATTTTGTATGAGCAGATTAAATGCGTAACATAGCTGACCATACTACAGTGCTCAAGAATTTACTATGCATGGGCAGATCAATTAAACTGCACATTTGTTACACCCCTTCCCAGAGGGCCTCCAGCAAAGAGGAGCTGGCAGTGTGTTTGCAGACACCAAAACATTTCATGCACCACTTGCCTCTGGTCCATTCACTTTCCTAAGCAATGGGAAGGGACAGGCTCATAGGGTGGTTTCATTGTTCTCTTCCCATGCTACAGTTTTTTTTTGTACCCCCCTAATAAAATCCTATTTTAATATAACCAAACTATAACAAACCCCATTTTTAAAAAACATCATGTGCGAATATGTGGTGAATAATGTACCCAGGCAAATATGTAATAATAATACACCTGGTTTTAAAATACAAATCCACTTTCAGCCCCAGACTAGGACATACAAGTCTACGAGACTCAGGCTGAAGTCTTAAAATCATTTCACACTAGTTGCTAATAAAAGGAATGGTTTCCCCAGTCCTTAACCTCATGTTCCAGAAATGCTGGTCATTTTAACTGTATCAGTTCTGTGACCTCTCTGAGCAGCTGGATGTGCAGGAAAGAGGAAATGGGAGTGTACCACATGTGGGGGAGGAGGGCCAAGAGTAATATCCTTTAAGCAGTGGCTCACATTTAAGTTGCATTAAAGCAATTGTCACATTCCTGACTCACCCATGTCTATCAGGTGCCATTTTGTTCAAATCACTATCTCAGAACAGAATACAAGACACAGTGGTTGCTACACACAGTATTAAGAGAGGCAGAGTGCAGAAATGGGTGTAACAGATCAATACAGCAACACAGCAGCAGGAACTGTTCCTATATGTCTGAGCAAAGTAGTAGGGGAAGTTAAGAGCTGACTGTAGGTGCTCTGTGTCTGTGGACCCAAACCTGGCACTGCAAGACATTACAGGCCAGGACTCCTACATATTAATTATAGCATATGAGGTTTCCTCAGTTCTCCATCTAATGAGTTAAATTTAGGAAATTCAGCCAATTTCCTCCATTACCTTTTTCAGTGTTCTGTCAATAGATCTATACAGACAAGAAAAACATTCTTCATAAGCATTTCCAAGATGAACAAAGTGTTCAGACTTAACGTGTCTGATACATCACATAAAAGATGGCTGAAGACAATTTTCCCAAAGTTTTGAAGTATAAATGTACAGTCAAAAATTACCAGTAGACACAAAGGTGCTTCCTTTTTCTTAGCATTGGAGATGCACATGTCCTATACACACTGTGCGTCACCCACAACTAAAACAAGATTCAGTAACTGTCCATGAATACTGAGCCTCAGAGAAACAGATTGCCTCTCCATATTCTCTACCATAATTAATTTCACTCAGTCTTTCAAGGGCAAAAACATTTAAGTATGCAAGAAATTCACTGAGATTGTTCTGAAGAAAAAAATATGTTGAGGGAGGGCAGTTAAATAAGAGTACTAGACATAGCAATAAGATATTTAAAATTCACAGCTCTTCAGAAGCATCTCCCATTGTTTCATTTGCTAGAATGTATTATGCAGCTTGCAAAACATGACATTGTTTGGTGGCAGTGATGATTGCAGTGGTAATCTTTAAGACACAAGTTTGTGAATACATGCTAGCAATTCACAGCAAGTTTACAGTAACTTTTCTAAAGCTGACAGCTATTTCCACCTTTGTACCTTCCATAAATATAAGCATTATTCTGAAATGTTTTATAAAGAACAAACTTTCAAATGCAAAAATTCAATTAGCAAAAGATTTCAAATTAAATAATTCAAGAAAAACAGGTTCCTAAGGACTGGTACCTTATTATCCATAATAAAAATAAAACCAGCAGCAAAATAACTATAGACAAACATCTAGTTCTATGGAAACTATGACTGTGTGATCAAGTAAACTGTTCTAGAGAGCTTGATTTTAAGAATTCATTTTTGCAGGTCCTAGGGCTGTTATTTCAGCTAGTATGCATTACCACCATGCATGCATACTATCAATGTGATGCTCTGAGGCTGCAGATCAGAAATCACACTGGTACATACTCAATTAAGTAACTAGATGAATACAATAAATACCTTGTGTATTCTGAAAGCTACTTTCCTTTCCTCATTGAAATGATTGAGCACAGAGGAATATATTTTAAGAACTCAATTGAAATTGCCAGTTTCACTGTCAATCGACAAGAACACCAATTAATCATTTAAAACATCTCTGCTCATAGTCACAAAATTCATACACACACAAAAAGACCCGTTTTCTAAAATGGTTATCTAATTTGTATGAAACAAACATGTCTGAATGAGGGGAGAAAGGGTTATTCCTTTTGGAATAGTTGAAGACAGAAAGAAAAAAAAAAAAAAAGATTGCAAACATACAAGATTTATTGATAATCAGGTAAAACCAAAAAGAACTTAGCCGCCTGATTTTAATATATGTTCTCTTCTAAACTAAGAGAAGGTGGGTTTTTATACATGACATGCAGTTTTTCAAATTTCAAACCAGTAAATACAATGCTGATTTTTCTGTCCAGGATAAATCATTCCTCTACCAGTAATACTACTTACCTGAAAAATGTTCATATAGAGAAGTAGTTAAAGCTCCTCTAACCCATATTAACTACAAAGAGCAATTAAAAGTTGCAGATGAACTAGTGCACCTTGACATTTAACCAAGAAAAACTGACAGATAGGGAAAACCACTCAAAACAGCTAATGCCCACATACAGAACCTGTATCTACATTAGGGAACAGACATAAATTTAAAATCAAGAACTATATATTTATGGAATTCTTTTTTCCTTTTAACTAATAGGAAGCAAAACAAAACCCTCTGATTTAAGATTAGAAGCACTAAAACTGAATTGCACCCTTAAAATTCCTGCCTCTCATATCATATTTGTGAGTAGCAATTCTAAATAATGATTTCCAAAAACTGCATTCAATAAAAAATTGAAAAACACATTTGCATGCCATTGCTGAATAAATAGCAGCTTTGTATAAGCACTCACCTATAACAGTCTCTTACTCATCGGTAGCTATGCTATTTATGCAGGATTCTTAAAATGGCGTCTCACAGCACTGCACTGCCTCATTCCTGCACTGTAGCTAAAATGGTAGCAGTTTGTTCAATAACAGTATCTCTTGTTTAAACAGCAGTGCTATATTTGAAGCAAGCAAGCATCTAAATATCAGAAATGGTAGAGTAGGACAAAAGGACACCTGACATCCAAATGTTTAACTAAGAAAGCACAAGATAGGAGTTTTGTGAAGTCACAGGTTACTAAGGAAATCACTCAATTTTAGATTCACTCTCCAGTTTGAGCACCTCATATTTTACATTTCCTTCTGCAGAATTCCCTGAAAAATGCTCCATTTGTATTGAGCAATTAACATGTGCAAAAAGCTTGCTCAGATATCTACATAACAGCAATGTTTAACCTAGCTACCTCTGATAACCAGCGAAGTAAATATAAATATTTAATTTAAAGACCATTTAGGCTCTTTTCAAAATGTTCTTATTCAGTCTGAATTCAAAATAGCTCCACAAAAGAGTAAATCAGAGAAAGGCGGGATATCATACTGTCTTCTTTAAGACTATAAACTATAGAGCTGAGGCCCAAGCAAGGTAAGTACAATAGCTATATATCTTGCATGTAAACACATAATTTAAGAACAATCACCTTTGAAAGTAAAGGTTTATACTGGCTAAATTAGGGATGTTAACATCCTGCTATAGTGTGCGTTTAATCTCAGACTGAAAAACAGATGCTATGGCAATTGGCAATAAAGGGTTAACAACATACGAATGACAGCTTCTATCAAATAAATAAAACTCAGTTCCTATGTAGCTATTTTTAAATTAGGCTTTAATCCCTGAGTACAATACATTTTTATTAAGAAATTTATTTAAAGTACTTTCTAAATACAATTTAAAGGGCCAAGCTTGACAGTGTACTAGAACAGTTTTCAGTGACTGGTTTACAGAACCCTCAGAGCCAGTGTACCACTACTAAGGGGTTTGCACACAATACCCAAGTATATCAAACCTAGTCTAACAGGCTTAAAATCACTATAACAGGATTCTTGTGCCAGTGGGAAAAATATTAGGGGTCCACAAATAAGAAAATTTGAAAATTGCTATCTACTATATATATGCTACATGGGCAAAGGTTACAATCAACCTCCAAGATATTTAGAAGATTCAAATTAATATCCTGAAACCCACACAAAGAACAAGGAAGAGATCTTTTGCTGAGATTTAGCACCCTTTAACCAATTATGCTATAGAATGGCACCATTACTATGGAAAACTGACCATGATCTTTATCACTTTTCAGATACTAGATCCACATGACCAATACTCTTGAAAAGAAGCAAAAAAACAGAGGGAAGGAAAAAAAAAAAAAAAAAAAAAGAAAAAAAAAAAAGGAAACATGATATCACAAAATGGAAAACAGCTCAGAAAGATGACCCAATCAAAGTTTGTGGACACTGATATAAAACTGCTAAAATTGTAATTTAATCTGCCTATTTATGATTTTTGAGGATGAGGTTCCATTTATTACTTGCTTTCTTAGTAGCAATGTAGGTTTTCCCCTCCATTTCAATACTCCTGCCTGGGGAGGGGGGGTGAAATGTCACAACTGGAGTGGATTGTACTCTGCTTTTTTTTCATTCTCAGTATGTTAAGTAGTGTCATTTATTTAAATTAATACCTAGCACTTTAGCTTCCACCAGTTTGCTTTTAAAGAATGAAAGAGGCATAGAGCTTTTAAAAAGCTGTTTATATCATAATTGATAATCCAGATCATTCCTTTGTTTTTCCTCTACTGCATTCTTTGTCCAGCTAATTACAAAAGTAACTGGTTGTTAGTACTAAATAGTAATGGCCAATCATATTCATCCCGGGCAACTCCAATTACTCTTTAGTATCCAGAAAACTTAAATGTCCAATTATATGATTAACTAGTAGTTACATTAGAATAAAAGCCATTTGTTACAAGGTGAATAAACCTCAGCTATACTGCTTCATACGTGTCCTGTCTAATTGTGATATTAACAAGATCCAGCCCTGTAAAATCTTGGGTAGAAATAATACGTGCTTTTTCTCTGTGTCCATCACTTAAACAAAACCCCATATCCCATCTGTTCTGAACAGTATTAAAACCAGCAGATTGCTTCTTATTATGCAACCTATGAAAGTAAGTGATAGCACCATACGTTGACAACAAGCACCAAAAATATATGAAATTCTTCAGCTTGGCTGAATTTGCTTTGCTTAGATGGAACAAAGATGGTAGAAATTTCCAGAAGGCCTTTCTCAGTCTTGCCACAGCAATTGTCAATCTTTAACCTACCCTCTGCTTCTATTGGCTCAAGTACTCCATGGAGCAGCGCGATTGGGCTGATCTGTAAAACAACACTGCTGTCTCTACCTTACCTCAGACATCTTGCTGCAATGCAGACATTTATTTTTTGTGAACTATAAAAGAATTATATTTGAGTGATTAAGAATAGTGAACTTTAACAGACTCACGATGCTATGTTTCATTACATGCACAAGGGCAGCTTACACAAATATGCTTCACTGTCAGCAGACTGTCTGGAGGTGCAGATTTGAAACAGATCTAGCTTAACAAAACCTGTGGGAGCCATTTTAATACAAGCTTTCTGATTGCAGATCACTCCTGCTTCCTCATATTAAACAAATATTATGTTGTGCACTATTTAGGAATGAAAGTAAACTGCTGATGTCTATAAACTACAGCTAGGAAAATTATGTCTAAATGAAATTTCTGTTTTTAGCAACTGAAGGACAAAAACCAGAATAACTTCTTTGCTTGTGTTAGCGCTTACATGTAAGCTGAAAAATGCACTAAATATTGCATTCAAGAATGTTATCGCATGCAACTCGGTGGTACAACTCAGAAGTGTTTCAGGTTGCAAATTTAACTAGACATTCTTATAATCTAATCCGGAGGGGAGGGGAAGTAGGGGGAGAGGGGGGAGGGAAAGAGAAAAGGGGGGGAGAGTTGTTTAAGCAAAGAGAGATATTCAAAGATACTCGTACTGGCAAACAAGTAACCAGAGGTAAATTGCTGTTACAGAATGTTATCGAATACATGGCAACCTTCTATAAAAGTTAGCATGTAACTGTGCCTCTGTGCAGTCATTTGCAAAGATGATTTAGCTCCAAGTTAGATCCTACAATCATGAATGAGTGTGGATTGTTAAAACAAGTGCAAAAATTACATTAAAAGCAAAAAAGAGCATCCTTCCTCTGCTTATGTAACAATACTAGTGATCATTGTAAAACATCTTGTTAAAACAAGCATGCAAGAGCCACAATTAAAATCTTTAAAAAGGGCACAAAATGTTCTAAATTATTAATATATCAAGCAAGTTTGCCTGAGATGAGACTTTGTATAGTATCAGAAACATATGCTCATTAAGCATTATTTGCTTTACTTCATAAGGTCTCTTCACTGCTGAGTACTAGCACTTTCATCACACCTCAAAAGCCTAAGGAAGAACGAAAATGCGTTTTAGCCTGCAAATATGGCAATTAATGAGCTATAAACAAACAGCACATATAATACTTTCCCTCGGCATGAGGTAAACAGGAAGTAAAAGCTTCAAACTTTAAGGCAAATTATCAAAAAGACAGTGCATTCAAATTGGAACAGTTACATGTACAAATCCCTTTAAAATGGACGCTAAGCAAGTCCGATTTTTTAAATGACTAACCACTAGCATTACTTCATCTACTAGGCTAACCAGCCCAGTAAAAATAAAATGTTTGGAAAACTATTAAAAATGTTCAGAGAGTAGCATGCTGCTTACTTACCAACAGTTCAAGCACTCATCTCATTTTTCCATTTAAGAAGATACAACAGGCTGGCAGATTTGGGAATTGATCAAAAAGGAATTTCTTGAAATAATTACGTAGCATTAAACCAAAAGTTTTTTTAAAAAAACACCATAAAACCCACTAACTTAAAAAAGAAAAAAAGAAAAGAAAAACAAAAAGAAAAGAAAAACGGAAAAACCCCAGAACGAACAACATGTACTACTGTCATGAACCACACATGATTTTATATCCTCTGGACTGCACAACACAGAACTGTGGATGATAGAGTATGAAACAAAAAGGCACAGATAAAAGGTACATTATTTTATTTGAACTACTTAAAACAAGAAAACTAACAGTTTAAAAACATTTCCCACAAAGAATCAGATTTGTAAACAGATGTACTGCTGCATTTTACTGAGCAGCAATCCATTTCCAAAATCTGCAGCATAAAACCTCCCTTTTAGAAGAACAAAATATTAACCATACACTGTCCCTCAGAAAGAGAAACACATTGTATTAATTACCCTGAAAAATGAAAAAAAGGTTCAATAATAATTTTAAGTTAAGATAAGCTGCATAAAAAACATGATGCAACAGCACACCACCACCTAGGCCCAATATCTACAATCTGCCATTAGCACTTTTTGCTGATGTCTAGGTTTTTAAAAATCCCATATTTTCTCAGAGATAACTTATCTTCGCTGGTCCATTCACTGTTTAGAAAGGTAAACTTGCCTGTTCTTCTGTCTGCCATTATCCCTGCTTGACTCCCTGTAGGGCAGTTAAATGCATCTGCTCCCTAGCTTCCATTTTCTCTTCAGCAGGCATGTGACACAACAGACAATAGTGCTGGCAAACTGCTCAGAGACAGAAAGCTTCTTTGGAATACCAGGATCTTGATAAACACTAAAAACACCATCCTCCTGTGAAGAATTAGGTATGCCAAGGTTTTGCCAGTCTGCAAAATAAAGCTGTGGCTAATGGCTACTAACCATGTGACCCAAGAAAGCAAATTTAAACAGTTCCAACTTAATAAAGTGCTGTGGTGTGAGTTTTGCACAACAAATCACAGAGAACCACACTCTTAACCCACAACTCATAGGTCTTAGAGAAAAAAAAATGTAAAAAGTAAGGCTTACCTCTGTGGATGCATTGTTAACACAGTGTTATGTCAATACTTATAAAACATGGAGGACAGGCTCTCAGTACTCAGGCAGAAAGGGCTTGGCACTTCAGCTTGATGATCTGTCTTCCTAATAAAAGCTAATCCCGGATTGGTTACTTCGGTAAATCTGAATGTAAAGCTTCAGGGGATTGGCTGAAACACTTCCTGAGCGATTATCTTTGTGCAGCTCTGGCGAGCAGGAGCCATCCTGTGCACAGAGAAGACAGGCTAAGCTAGGCCCGTTTCAGCAAAAGAAACTCGAAAACAAACCTGAAATGTGCACTCTCCGTGTAAAATACACAGATTTTCAAGCAGAGGGAAGTGATCGCAAGCTGCCTGACACAGCAAATGTGTCTCAACATGCCAATACTGAACGCATTTGGGTATTTTAAGCCTGAAGGAGGAAGAGTTAGCCCAGGTCACAAAAGCAGTTCTTTATACACAAACAGCTAAATTCTAAATTCATTTCACTGGTACTCGGTGATTTGTTGCATGAAGAAAGTAAGGCTACGGAGAGAGAGCAAAACATTCTGAAAGTGAACATGCACAGAGGGGGACTAAAATTAATAACTGAAAATTCTGAGAGAATTCTCCTAATTCATAATTTAAATATACCTACCACAGCAGCCATATACTGACAATGTGATTTCTCTAGATCCTATGAGAAGCCAAGCCTTAAATAGGAAAAACTTAGTGTCTCGTTTTCACAAAAACTATTATACAATTGAAAATGCATTATCATAGAGGGTTGCTGTCACTCAGTGCATGCCCTCCCTGTTAATACAAATGCTGCAGAGCTTAACCAAAAATATCAGTATCACCCCGGAGACTGTACTTTCCAGTTCCCCCCCTCCTTCCCCCCATCCCCACCCCCCCCTCCGCCCCCACCTTTCGGCCTGCTCAGTCTGTTACACAAAAATCTGACTTCCGTATTAGTCGGCCGCAGCTGCAGTTTCCTGTCTATTAACCCTGTCGGACTTGGGACTTTTTAAGATACAATGCAGGCCCTAAAAAGACCTAGATTTCTCTACGTGGCAAGCTGTCTGCTTTCACAAAAAAACCCGAAACAAACAAACAAACAAAAAAATCCCACAAAACCCAACACAAAACAGCAAACCAAAAACCAAACACAGTAATGTAGCTTTTCAGATGTTTTTGCTTTATCTTTTCTCTTTTACTAAAATTGTGCAAATTACACAAAATGAGAAAACGGCACATAAGCAGCCAGTTTGATCTTGGGCCAATTCCCAAGCATTTGCTTCAAAAATGTGATTCAGTTCTCTTCTCTAATGCAGGGAAAGTGGGAGGATTTATCGCTGTACCAGGAAGGAAGAAAGTCTTAACTATAGATGAAGATTTAAAGATCAAATATTTACAAAGGCCCCAACAATCCCTTACATTTGTGTTCAAAATACCGCATCTGAATGCAGCTCAGCATTATAATTCTCTAGACATTAACAAATTATAATGAAAAATGTAGATGAAAAGGTGATTCTGAAGCATTCCCCATGTTATCAAAGGATTATTTATTAAAATTAAAAAAAAAAAACCAGCAACAAATACCACAACAAACAAAACCTATGGAGTTGTAGAGGGAAAAATTTAATACTAAAACAATAATCATTAATGTGCTAAAATAGCCAAAGCAAAATAAACATTCTTCCAATACAGCATGCAAGATCTAAAACCGAAAAACAGAAAACCCTCTCCCACAAATCAAGGCCAGGTGCAAACAGAATATGCATTTCACTCTACCTTTACTCAAGTACTAATGATCCCAGAAACAATCGCCACAAATCAAACTAATGCCCTCCCCTAGCTCCAACCAGCACCTTGCATGATATAACTGCCTTACCACGCAAACCTCTGCTTGAGAGCCGTCATGACTCATAGCCATGCAACTCAGTAAAATTAATACTCCTGCTCAGTATTACCCCATACTGCATTCAGATTATTTCTTGAAATATCACTGTCACAGGAAAAGTGCCAAACCCATCCTAGCACTGTGCTTACATTTCTTGTGTTCTTGCATTTTAGGCTGCAACAGCGGATTAAAACCCTAGAGTATAAATCCTCATCTCATAAGTAATTCTGGAGCCACTGCTGGAAGCATTTTCCCTTTTTCGTTTTGGCAACGTTTACCAGGGCAGGGAGCAGGAAGACTCATGGATTACACTGGCAGTTTGTTGTTTCAGGAATGTAGCAGAAACTAGACAGAGTAAAGCTATAAAGGGAATAGTACAGCCCAGTACAGCAGCAAGAACACACTGGAAATGCAGTGCATGCTTGCATCAGTTTTCACAGTTCAAGCCATTCAAGATAAATTGCTTTTCAATTGGCCTGTGCCATTCAGAGGTGTCATCCCCCAACATACAAACATCCAAATTTTGATTCTCCTTGCAGTAAGTATAAGGATTGACAGTCGTTAACATTTATACTCATTGTTTGACTTCTCTACTCTCATATTATTCTATTAAAAAGAACATTATAAAATTCTAATCCTTATGAAGTATAGCAAGGGAGCAAACTAAATACACTGTATTTGTCAGTGCTTTGTGCCAACCAACGTTCAGCTCTGGGAATGCAGGAATGCTGATGGTGACTGGGAACACTGCCAAACTGACAAACTTGGACCAGCCAGGGAGAATCTGCATGCAGCAGACAGATAGAAGCAGAAGCAGCCTTAGAAAAGGCCTAATGTCCTCTTGATTAAAGGAAATGGCGGCCCAAATGCAAAAGAAAAAATTACAAAACTTCAGTCAGAAGTATAGAGATATGCAGACAGTATATCACAGATAGAATATAACATTGGCATTCATCCAGTAGGCTACTCTGCTAAAATAGGCAAAAGATTTGTGGCAGGAATCAGAAAGGGAAAACTTGAAACATATATTTCATTGTTACACATATTTTGCAACAGGAGGCATAAGTCTTATACAAGGACACGGATTCATCTGGAAAATTCAGAAGATTTTAAGTCACAGTGGTTGCATGCCCTACTGCAGTTTGACCAATTCTTTTAAACAGGAGTCATAAATACTTGGGGTGGGGGTGGGAAAAAAAAAGTTAAAGGAAACAAAGAAGAGAGAGGAAGCTAAATTTAAGCTTTGTTAAAGCTGAAAAGAGGTCAGAGATTAGTATTGGTTCTTTTCAGTGCTTTGGAGATTTTAAGGGTTGTGTGGCAGGGAAATAAAAATGCTAAAGAGATAAACCAAAGGAAACACGGGAAGCGCAAATTCAGTCCAAATAAAATTAAAAGAAAACAGTGTTAGAAGTGCAACCTGCTGTATTTAACAGTCTTTACAAAAAAGAACCCTGCACACTGTGCAGAATCTGCAAAAGCAGGCACATCAAGCACCACAGTGTTGTGTCTACACTAATAACTATATACTAAAAGCCTCAAAATTAAGTGTCAGTAAGAAAGAGATTTATCTGTATACCGAAAGGAACTTGATAGGTACCCCAATAGGGAGTGAATCATCACTGAGAGAGGGAACAGAGGGTGACAGACAAAAGATGGAGATTTAAAAATAACACTTTGAACAGATACACAAAAGGCAAGTGTGAATGCTGCCTTTCCAAAGGATGATGATAAAACAAAAGAAGCAAAAGAAGCCAAAACATATGAAAGAAGTTGTATTAGGGGTTGTAGCTTAGTCCAGCATTTCCAAGTAATTGACAACTTTAATTTCTAGAACAAAAACATGAAATACTGTAATTCACTCTTTCCTTTTAAGAGTAGTTTTCTGCCTTTTCCTCTTTATCCTGAATCTCTGGAAGTATCAGTAACTGCTTGGTTACCAGAACGTAAAGCTGCCATCCAGATACAAAATCCAACAGTATATGTCTATAAAGGCAGTCTTGGAATTTTTTTAAGTGGGCTGGAAGCTTAAATTCGTGACCTGCCTAAGTAGGTTGGTAATTTTGTAAATTATCTGAAACCACTGGAAAATAGGCTTATGCCAAGTAGGTAGCTGATTTGCCCAGAAGCCTAAAAGCTTATGGCCAGACGCATGCATTATTTTGTCCTTCCAAGAAATGAATACTTTTGGTTTACATTACTCTTTCTGGATCACAATGGTCACTCATTGTCTCCAGATTAAAAAAGCTGATTTGGTTGCAATATACAAGAAATGTCTGGAGCATTATGAAAGTTTCTCTTGAAAGGCTTTTTTAGTATGTTATGAAACTCTCTCACATACATTTCATCCTAAAGGAAATCTCCATTCACGTTCAATCTGCCAAAAAAACGTGGAGGAAAGAAAAAAAAGAAAGAAAGAAAAAAAACAGCATCCATGAGACCTTTCCTTTAGCAGTAGTAGCTTTTTGAAAGATGCTGCAGCCTACATACAGCATCTTGAGGCATAAACCCATATATTTTATTCCTGTCATCCTCCGTTTGAACCAGTACTTTCAAGATTTAATAGCTGGGAACTGGGCTGTTGGCTACCTTGTATAAAACAGAATTTTAATTAATTTATATCTAAATTATATGCTCTATATTAAAAGCCTAACATTTATGATTTACTTCCTATACATATAAATATCTTTTCAGATACCTGGCAAGCAGCTGTGAGATATAAGCATATATATTTTATGTCAGACCAAAACCATATCCACCATGCAGTTGCACTGCAGCTGTAGCAAGTGTATTTATCATGCCTGGTTTGGGATAACACAGTAATGAATCCAACTCACTGCACATGCAGAGACTGTGACTATGGTTATGTAGATACTTTACTCGAGAAATAGGTGCAAAATCTTTAAAGAAGTCTGTGTTTTACCAAGGGATTCTACTGCCCAGGAGAGAGACAATCCTTCACATAGCACTTACTCTGACATCTAAGTCCTCTCCCAAGAAAACAGGAAGTTACTACTGTTTGCAATTAACTTTTTAGGACCAGATCTAGTTACTTCCAAACTCTAGTCCTAGTATTATGGTTTCATTTTCTCTCCTTATTTTCTCACATGGCTAAGAGTAATGAAATGAATGACTTTGTTATTTTGTTTTGGGTTTTGGTTGATGTTTTTTTTGGTTGGTTGGGTTTTTTGGGGGTTTTGTTGCTTTGTTTTTTAATAGGAGCTACTTATCTCACAAAAGACTCCAGCAGCTAAAGCTCACAGCTAATATGTAAAGCAATGGAACTACAAACATACTGTTATTACAGTAATTTTTCCACTTTGCTAGGCTTGCATCTTAACACAACCCACTGCAAATTTAGACTAACTCATTTCACTTTTAATCTGTTTGTTGCCCCTCCACAAATGTGCAGTTTGGCTTCAGCTTTAAGGTTCTGCATATTCACACCTTACTCCTCCGTATCTCCTGTTTCATTTGCTGTATGAATCTAATTTTTATGGTTTTTCTCATTTAGCTAAAGACTTAATCTATTTTCCCACCACCAATGTGCAATAAAGTCACTTTCACAAAGGTTTAACCCATAGTTTCAATAATTTTTTTGAGGGGTTTTTGTTTGGGGTTTTTTTGTTTGTTTTTTTTTTTTCGTTTTGATTTTGTTTTTAAATCATGTGTTAGCTTAAAAACCTCACCATTCCTTCCAGTCACAGCACTCAGCTCAGTCACTTGTAGCAGGCACATGTTCAGAAGAGTTCACAACACTGGTGTCATACCAATGACTGAGAGGGCAGGACAGAAGAGCTTGAGATAATTTACTCAATTACTACCAATAATTTTTTTTTTCTTTTTAACTTAATGATCAAGCATCCATATTTTAAGTAGACCTGAAATATTATCTGTTTTCTTCATGCCCAAGTGATGACGTAGACTTGTCCTTCTCTCTTCAGCTTCATGAAAGGGCAGAAAGAAAGAAAACCTTGGACATACAATCTTGTCTCTGAGAAGCAGCAACAATTTTCAGCTGTGGCTTCTGAAGCCAGGTGAAAGATACGCCCATAATTAGCACATATTTCACTCACATTAACCAACATCTACATTAACTGTTGAATTCATTGTAGCACCTTTGCAGATTACTATTTTTATTGCACTGTTGGGTTTACAGACAATATTTACTAAGCTCTTCTTGTCGGGTGCCAGAAATGAAAACACTCCTGAACTAATGACACTGTAAAGTTATTTCCAAAAGAGAGGCTTAGTGTAAAGAAATCTATACTTGCATCAAAAAATATAATTCTGAAAACACAGAAGTCATGCTGTATTTATTCTACTTGCCAATAATATAATAAAATCCAAGTGTGTGTCAAGTAGGTAAACAAAAAAAGTCAAGTTGGCCAGCTGTTTTGTTCAATTGATTTCAATACTTTTTTTTTTTTTTAAAAAAGCCACAATATCCTCATATGACACTACAGAGGACAGATGTCAGAGCTTAGGGGATTTCAAGGTGAAGTTGTGTGCAGCATTTCAACCACATAAGGAGCAACAGAGGAAACACGTGGGGGAATTTTCTTTGTTGTTACTACAGGACCAAGAACTCCTCAAGCACAAATGCTAATTCGCAGTTTATAAAGCGTCATTCTGACTTCTTGTCTAATAGTCCTGCATTCATCCTAGCTGTTAAAGATATGTTGCAAGATAACATTCCAGGCATTACAATGCATACCAGAAACAAACTGTGATGTTTCTCTGCCTTTCAGAGCATCATTAGCAATTCAGGAAATACCAAGGCATTTTGCAGAAGAAGAGAAAGAATTCCACAGATATTTCTTTAACAACTTTATGCAACATCCATTCACAGGCAGGGGATAAAAGTGCTGCCATGACTTTTGCTTTGCTGTCTTTCTCTCAATCTCTCTGTTGTATTTCTCTTAAAATCACTCAGCTTCCACTCCTGCAAGGTGCACGTTTTTAATCTCCTGTGAGCATTCAAATAACTGCTTGCTCTTTCAAGGAATGTAAGAAAGTTTTGGGAAAATATCCAGTCTTGAATACTCTAACTGGGCGAGTATTTTAACACCGTGGAAAAGGATGATTCAGAAAAAAAAAATCCTAAATTGCTATATTTCTGATTGACAGTGCATTTTTCTTGAGTTTTATATGATGACAGAAAAATACTCATAACACAAAAGTAAAAACAAGTTTAATTTTTGAATATGAATCAAAATAATTTTCATTATCTAAGTAAAGCTTGGCAAAAGAGGTGCTTGCAACTCACCCCACCAACATAATCTAAAGTGGATACAAATTATCGACTCCTTTACTGCTATTGTAATCCCAGGTTTGTAAACCTGACATAAAGATTAATACTAATTCAGAAAGATGAAGAATATGCTGTCTATACTGCAAACCAGATATCTCTGCACATATAGTTCATGTTCAGTTCCTAAACAAGGCCTTAAAATTTAATTAAGCAAGACATTTAAATTATATATAAAGCTGTATTGCCACTGAAAAGGGCACCATTATTACCAATCCCATTCCCAGACACTCCCCCTCTCTCCATTGCACTGGATTTATTATTTGTACAGCTCTGCAGTCAGTCAGGTCAGGTCAGCTAGCTCAATCAGTAGAAAAACAGATGCAATGCTAGGGTTAAACTACTTAAACAAGTAGTGGAGGGGGGAGAGATTGCAGCTTTCAACAACTAGGAGCAGTTAGATAAATTCAAGTTGTCTGTACATCCTGCTTTTCCCCAAAGTCCCTGCCACAAAAAGAATATCACACAAATATTGGCCACTTCTCGGGACTTTCTGTGTTTTGACTTCTCAAGGCTTCTCACATATGTACAGTGTTTCTGGTAAGATTAACTCTTCGCATTCCTGTGAGCAAAACGAACCTTTTACCACTTGGTCTTTTCTTTGTGAACATCTATATTGCAACCATAAACAAAACCCTGTAACACAAAATGCATATATTTTTGTAGCAAACACTTGTGTTTATTTACATGTGTTTGCATTAGTTTAGAAAAACTTAGATCTTGCTGGACGGAGAGCACAGAATACTACTGGCATTTCAGCTTTCACCCAAAATATGTTCTTGACTTTTTTTATTTGACAACCAGAAGAAGTGAAGGACTGTATGATAAACCAATACTGTGCCCCTTTTTTAAAGACTGAGCAGCATTGCTCTATAAGACAGAGCTATCAGCAGAAAATTTGAAAAAAAAAAAAAAAAAAGGCTTTATAATTTAAAATATAAAAACCTGGTCATATATAACTCATGTATAATAATTCAAAAATTCTCTTCAACACTGCTTCTATTTGCAAATATTTGTGAAGCAAAGGGTGTAGCAGGCATTTTCTAAATAGCAATTTACTTGAAAGGCAAGGTTGTTATCCCTGTTTGTTCTTAGTTTTCTTGTTTTTTATTTTTTTAATTAAAAAATTAATTTACATGCATTCATACATTATTTTGTTCTTCATGTTAAAGTATGATGAAAGTTACATGTTTGTCCAACATTTAAATCTTTCTGGTTTGTATAGCTTTTTTAAAGCCCTTGGAAACAATGTAAATTATTTAAAGGTAAAACAAGTTCTATCATGAAACAACCAGGCTTGTCCTGTAACAAATTTCAGACCTCAAGCTGTTCCATATTTGCTGTATTAGGACAATTTTGAAGATTAGAATCAGCTCTCAAAAACTGTAGCATATCTGACCTTTTCTTCACATACTTTTGCATGTAATCTATTTAAATCAGACCATGATCTTGATTTGGCTGTTTCTATAGAATAAATACTTGAAAATTAAATTTAGTATTTTACTAAAGAATTAAAAAGTTATCTAATTCTACTTGGCCAGATAAATAATAAATACAATAAAATATCCCTATTAAATCAAATTACCAAAAGCTGTTTTCTTTATTATTTGTGTGGAAATGAATAAAAATAATAATTTCCCAGATTTGGCAGGTTTTTTTCCCTTCATAGTTCACTAACTTCGATAGAAGTGCAGCATCCCCTAGTGCTCACTTATGGAAAATAAGCAAATAATCAAATAACTTCTAGCAAATGCTATTAAGAACAATTTTTGTCATAGGATTCAGTATTCATTTTCATGTCAAGATTTTAGCAGAGAGACTTCACCGATCTGCCTGATAACCATAAAAAAGCCTGAGGGTGACTTATTCCTCTGGGAGCACTGGTATCTCTCTACCACAGCAGCATCAAGAGAAGCAATCAAAGAGCAGGTTGAAAACCATGTACCATGCAAAGCATTTGAAGTCATTGCTAAATCTCAGTCCAGACATATTTTTGCCATACAGTTATAGATCATGTACCATGTAGACAAATCTTAGTAAACATGGATAAAAAGACAAAACTTAGAAGCAAACCAGTTCTTGTATAGTGCAGCAGCAGAGAAAATACTGGGGCAACTGGGACTCCTCTACTAGAATGCATAAGGCAATCCCACTCACATAACCCCAAAAGAAACACATTCAAAAGAGCTCAACAGAGTCATGACAGCACTTTCAGAAGAAAAGACCTGTGGGCCCTCAAAATACACCTCTAATTTAATTGTAAATTATTAACAAATATCTTTAAAGTTCTGTGATGTACATCCTGAATTTGTCTTGCACAAAGCATGTGTGATTTTTTGAGCTCTAATACATCTGATTGTCAGATTTAAATTCAGTTTTGCTATAAAGCTAACTAAAAATCAGGTAGGTGCATTTGAGCTTTTGGAGATACATTTTTATTTGCACAAAAGTGAGCAGCTGCAACCAGAATGTTTTATAACTGAATGTATTCCCATATATCCTAGAAAATGGAAAAGAAATAATTTCTTTCAAGTGGTATAACAATCACACTATTGCAGTTTTACAGGTTTAATTAAGAGAGAACATAACGGCTTAGCTCAGAATATCAGTGTTCTCTGCAGTAACCTAATGGACTTTGAGGTCTAATTTGCCTGAAAATGCCATGCATATTGTGCCTTGAACTTAGAGGTGGGATAATATGTAGTCACAAACACATTTTTCTTTACCTCTGGTTGGTCTTCTTGACATGTTTTTAAGATATCTTTTTTTTCCCCTGATGTTGGGAGAGAACTACCTCACCTTGCCAACACTGAATATGTAAACAAAAGGTAGAATTCATCCTCCTCTGGATGGCATGATTACACTGCTTTCCCAGCTAAACCCATAGAAAAACAGCTGTATACAGTTTCAATCAGCCTTTCTAGGAAGAAGGTGCAGTGCTTTGGAAGCAAACCTCTCCATTCTGCAGCAGCATGAGAGAGCTGCTCAGTTTTAAAATAAAGTCAAAGGACTTCATTTAGTCCTGTTACCTCCAAAAACACCCAGTGTCAACAGAATAATTCACAGAATCATAGAACAGTTTGGGTTGGAAGGGACCTTAGAGATCATCAAGTTCAAACACCCCTGCTACAGGTGGTGACACCTTCTGCCAGAGCAGGTTGCTCAAAGCCCCATCCAATGGGGCTGCTATTTGCAGAAAGATGTCTTTATTGGTGCCTCATTAAACTCATTAGCAAAATAGTTTCATATGGTTATCATATAACAGGAAAGAACACTATTTTTTTCAGAACAGAGTAAACTTATTAGCATAAGGCAGAAAGATAAAGCAGATGCAGAACATCTATGATTCTATAAGACGAATGGCATCCTGGCCTGTATCCAGAACAGCGTGGCCAGCAGGTCCAAGGAAGTGATTCTGCCCCTGTACTCAGCTCTGATGAGGCCACACCTCAAGTACTGTGTCCAGTTCTGGGCCCCTCAGTTCAGGAAGAATATCGAGGTCCTGGAGCAGGTCCAAAGGAGGGCAACCAGGCTGGTGAAGGGACTCGAGCACAGACCCTATGAGGAGAGGCTGAGGGAGCTGGGGCTGTTCAGCCTAAGAGGCGGCTCAGGGGAGACCTCATCGCTCTCTACAACTACCTGAAAGGAAGGTGTAGCCAGGGGAGGGTTGATCTCTTTTGCCAAATGACTTTCAACAAGACAAGAGGGCATGGTCTTAAGTTGTGCCAGGGGAAGTTTAGGTTAGATATTAGAAAGAATTTCTTTACGGAGAGAGTGATCCGGCATTGGAATGGACTGCCCACTGAAGTGGTGGATTCTCCGTCTCTGGAGATATTTAAAAAGAGACTGGATGTGGCACTCAGTGCCATGGTCTAGCAACTGCAACGGTGGTTCAAGGGTTGGACTCGATGATCTCTGAGGTCCCTTCCAATCCAGCCAATTCTATGATTCTATGATTTCTCTGTAACTAAAACCATTAGAAAATTCCTTACAAAATTCTAAAATATGTAAGTAACAATGAATATATCTTGAACCATACTTCACAAATACATTTAAAATATACACATCACTAAATTGCAGAGAAATAAAATAAAGTCACTTAGCAGTACATACAATAGTCTCTCCTCTTACAATTCTAATATATCTTGTATTATTCCAGACACTAAAATATTGTAGGCACCTCTCATTATTTTGTAATTAGGAAAAATTTCTTCCCAACATTAATACCTCACCAGTTGTTTGACAGAGTAAGAGATTAAGATGGGAGAAGATTATTTGATAACAGATTTTGTGAGGAAAAAAAGAAAGAAACAAACCAGAAATATTAAGTTTAAACAGTTCATTCTTGCTCTTTGGTATTGTTACAGTGGCAAGAGATCTGGTTTTGGACAGAAAAGAAAGCAACATAGATTCCTCTGTATTTGTCCATGTTTTCTTTGTGGGTTTAGGTTATACAAGCTATATTTAAGGACACAATTCATTTTTAAACATTGACTTTGGTGATACAAGCCTTAGAATGCTAAAAAAGCTAAGGGACTTTATCAACCCCGATAAAAGATAAGAAACATCATAATAATAAAAGAAAGGTTTATTAAAAGATTCAATTACTCCTAGTCATTAGTTTTTCCTTGACATACTACTTAATACGTTAGTGCATGAATGAAATATTAGTCTTAGCATCACAGGGTCATCTTTTTAAGTGTCACTTTAATAGCTTAATAGATAAAACTCGAGGATTAAATCCAGTCCCTGTTATCTCCAGTGAGTCCAGAGTTTCACCCAGGACATTCATCTGTTTATTAAATGCATGGAAATTATAGTTTTTCAATGACAATAAAATATTTTCTAGGCGAATTATTAATGTATCTAAGCCCTTCCTGTGTCCATTAAGCTGTGAATGGTAACAGGCAATAGACATGTTAAATAGACAGAAATATTGACAGGAACTGGAAGAGTTTTCTCCAGCAATAGAGAATCCCAAGCTTGGATGAACATTTAACACATAAAAGCAAGAGACATAGCCAGTCTGAATGGATTTGCCTTATGATTTTAAAGCTGTGCTTACTTACCCCATGACAACGACTGGATTTCCTTCCTTTTCTGAATTTACTCATACTATAATTAGCTCATCTTGTTTAGCTGAAATACAAAATAAAAGAGTCAGTTGCTTCCATGTCATCCAGTTGATTTCTACAACTCTGCAAAACACATTAACTTCATTTTGCTTTCTAGATAGTAGAACATAAAATTAACAAAAATTAATAGCAGAATAAACATTAAATCCTATGTGGTTGTTTTTAACCTAAGTGGCTGATGGGACATAACTTTCTCATTTTCTGTTTAACTTCTTTCCTAAATACTTAAAATGAAAAGAGGAGGCTGTTTTGTTTGCTTGTTTGATTTTTCCAGATCAAATCAAATTTTTCTCCTTTTTCCAGAAAAAGAGAAAAAACGATGAAAATAAAAAAAGGTTTTTTGCTTAAAGCATAGGGTGATATTGTATGTGAAATTAACCCATATAAAATATAGAAAACGTGGAACTGAAGAGAAAAAACACTTGGGTCTTCAAACCTGGGATTTAGAGTTTAAATAACATAGAAAATCTTAAGCATCATAGACATAGGATTATAAAAAGGGCAGGAAAGTAGGTGGCCAGAAAAATAAGTGGGTTGTCCTTATTTAAGTGCATACAGTTATCTCAATTTCCAAATAATTTCAATTCTGAAGTATAAGTGATAGAAATATGGGGTTTCAAGGGTCTCTTTTTTACACATATGAATGCTGCTTTAAAAAAGAGATGTTACCTTCCAAAGTTCAGCACACTAGAGATTTATGAAAAAAAATATATCATATACAGTCATTAAAAGGGGACACTTCACTACCTTAACATGATGCTGTCATAAGCTGCCAGAGGAGGAAAACCAGAAGCTGACCACAGGATTCTAAAAAGCAAAATTGTAGTCTGTAGCACATCTTTTATTTTCCCCTTGCTTCCTAAACACAATGCTTTAGTGCAAAAATAGGTTCAAGCCTTTTGTCAATCAAAATAATCAGTTTAGACAACAGTGGTCTCCTCTGAGCACACAGCATATGCCAATATCAAAAATTTAAGTGTATAGAAGAGCAGAAGGCACTGCATATTTTTTGAAACATGCACTTGAACACTAGTTTAATGTTACTATAAATTATCATATTTGATTGTGTCATTTTACCTCATGGAACAATCCAGATCTGTCTCAAGATTCATTTTCTTAAGATAGTGTAATTACTAGATTTGTTATGAGTAAGGTATTTAACCTTACTTTGTCCTAAAGAAAGCATTCACCTACATAAAGTGAGTAACAAACTGTGGAATTTATCTGCTCCTCAATTTCTTTAGTTCTGCTTCAAAATAAAAACTCAGTGTTCCTAGTCGGGAACCAAGGCAAGTACATGAGCTGAAACTTATGGTGAAAGTAAAGTTATCTACAAAATTTTAAATGTAGAAGCCATACAAATATAGAAAAATTCCTAAAGCACTACACTAGGGATCTTCTGGAAAACCCTATTTCCAGTCAACAAGAAACTAAACTAGCTTGCTCGCCCTGATATTGTACAAAAAGAATGATATAAGTTGTATCAGATATTCCGGGTTACAAAATTACATTCACATTTCTGTTTCTAGGCTCCTGCTCACCATTATTTACTCCCTTCTCTGCTGCTTTCTAGAAAGAAATGAAACTGGTTTTGATCACTGCTACTTCTCAGACAGAATACTTTTTCTAGCAAAGACAAGAAAAACAGCAATTATGCCGAACAATTATGAAGGTATTTGTAAGCAACTTACTAGAGGCTTGTATTTTGAATTCCTCTTTTCAGATGAGAAAAATGAACATGCATGGCAGTTGCTTCCCAAGTGGAAGTCCCAGAGAGCACCTGTGTTCTGTAGCAATTCTTAATTTCAAATATGAAGCAGGTTCTGAATGTGGTAGTCCAATATTCAAAATAAGGGTAGGAGAGTGCATACGAGCAACAACCAAATGCAACAACTACGAACCTTTCACAAAGCAGCTTCAGACACACTAAAAAATAGCTCCAGTGACAGTTAAGAATTTAATAATCAACAGGTAGCAAAACTACAGCTGAAGTGAATTTCGGGTCCTATTGGCCCAGGTAGATCCTCTCCTCATTGGACTCAGCTGAGGCACCCTCAGCACAGCAGGGGAGACACCGGATTGCCAGGTGGAACATAATTTTACAATTTAATTTTAATTTCTCTTCCAACCCTTGTTCTTTGAGTTGCCCTGCCACCCTCTGGCCCTCTCACTTTCCTTCACTGTTTTTTTTATTTTTTTATTTTTTTTTTTTAATGAATTGGTATGGTTTTCCTCATGATTTTCGGATAAAGACAGCAAATTGCCAAATGTCCTCATTCTTAAGGCTTCAAAGCACTCTGGAATCCCTTTTCTCTCAGTTTTAACAGGGGAAAAAAATAAAAGGGAATTTCTCAGCAGCTTCTCCCCTTTCGCCTAGCCTGAGGTAAGGGAGCGCGACCCAACTCTGAGAGGGCGGATGAGGAGCCGCTTCCCCCCCCCCCCCCTCAAGGCGGGCCGCAGTCCTGGAACTCATGAGGGTAGCGGACCGACCAACGTGCCTCGGAGGCCTTTAGGAGAACACAGCTACCTGACGGCCACCTCAAACGAGCACAGCCTCCCTCAGAGACAACCCGGATCAGAACCGAGGCAAAGCCACTGACTCAGACCCGGTTCGACACGCACAAGCCCCAGGCGGCGCACGCGCCCCCTCAGCGCCCAGCCCGCCTTCGGCACGAGCCCAACCCGGTCCCACCCACTCCCACAGCGGATTGGCAGAGCTCGCCGTCACTCATGTCGGACCCTATCTCCCGCCCAACTGCCCCGCCTCACTAGACGCTTAACGATTAGTTGCCGCTACTGCCAATCATAAGCGCTCTTGAGCGTGACTGGTCAGAACTTGCAAAGGGGTGGGTCTTTGGGGCCGGCGGCGTTTACGGTGTGTGAGGTGATTTGAGGGTCAGGGGCGAGTGCCGCTCCCCTCAGCGGGGCTGCCGATGTTTGGGTGCTCTCACCCCCATGGGGCTCTGTAGGAAAATCAAGAGCCCGGCGGTGCTGAGTCTGAGTTAGTAATTCAGAACCGTGCAGATATCGCATCGTGCCTGGGGATGGGTCTCCTTTTGAGGTACTGTGTGTTTGAGGGGGGGGGCTGAGGAGGCCGGTGGTCGCCGGCTCGCCTTTTGTGGTGCAGCCGCGTTTCTCTGGGCTTCCCGCTCTGGATGTCCCCAGCGCATCCCTCGCGTTCACTTCAGTGTCACTGCAGAGCAGCTCTGCTGCAAGCCCTAGGGCTCCATCTGCCCTTTCCCTCCTTCCCTGTAGCGTCATATCCCTGTTTCTTCTCTTCCCCAAGGCCTAACTCCGTGACACCCTCCTCTAAGACGCCCTCCACTCCGTTCCTGGGCTGTTTTCTGAGTGCAGCAACTTTTGCTTTGTCCTATCCCGGCTCACATACTCCCCAAGTGCTTCTCTACTGCGCTGGCGTGTCCAGCTCCCGTTCTCACTTTTCCTTCTCTGTCAGGTTGCTGCTCTTTTCTCGCCTAATTTTCATTCCTAGCACCGTAAGCTCCCATTCGTAGCCCTCCCATTCCTCACCCTACTGCTCACAAGATAATGTTTTGAATGGGAACGAGGAGTAGAACTAGGGTGAAAATGATGAATTCACAGGAGTACTTGCTTAGATATATTTTAAACAAATTCTTAGTTTTTATATTTACAAGACTTAGGTTGTTCTGAGCTCATCTCTGCAATTACTTTTTAAAACTCCTTTTATGCTATTTAAATTTATTTTGTTTGTCTGTTTCCTGGCTAGAAAAAACTGGCACATTTAAAATTTGTTCTGATATGTTAATCACAAGATGAGAGACATAGGTCATCAACTATTAATTCTCAAGTTTCCCCAACTCTGTGCTTCTATTGGCTATTTTCCACTGTAAAAATGTTGGGATCATATCGGGTTTAATTAGTACCTTAAATAAATTCAGCTTAAAGTCACGTATGTCTCTTGTGGACATCTTTATTCAAATTTTTAATATGCTTAGGCTTCTAAAGACTGCTTTAAAAGGCATATGCACCAGCAGGTGGAGCAAATAGAACTGTAACACTTAACATTTTTATCTACATCTGTATTTACTACGATCAGCTTTGAAGAAAAGTATGAAAAATTGGGATGTTTTATTAATTTTTGTAATATCAATGAAAACTGAAAACACTTTATCACTGTATCCATCATTCTATAAAGTCAGAGCTAACTTTGAAGTTACTTGTTTACAATTGCTATAAAAGAAAACAAAGGTTAAAAGTGAAAAAAAAAGATACACTGTCCTCTGTTGGCACTGGAAGTTCTGTATTGGTCTGGAATCTAAGGTGTCAATAGATGCAATATAAGTATAATTGAAAGACCTTATGGTCTTAAATGGAAAAAATTATTTATAACTTGCAGTTGGGCCAAATAAGAAAACCTGAACACAATTGAACTACAAAGTTACTGCCTCTCATTAACTTGTTCCTCCTTGCACAGCTGCTTGGGTTTTTACCTGATAAATGCTCTGTTATCATTCATAGGGGAAGAGAACAAACTGCAGATAAGGCTCACCTGGAATGGAAGGAGTGGAATTGTTAAACAGCAGGCTTCATGGTTTCAAGAAATTCACCAGGACCTCATTTCTCTTAAGGTACTGTAACATCATGAACAGCTCTGATGACATGACAGGGGATCTGTCTCTACTAGTTGGTTAAATTTGGGTTCAAGAATGTATAATTGGGAAGTTTTTGTATAAAAGCAAAGTAAATCTAAGGTGGAGCTTGTTTTTCCAGAATTTGACATTTTAATATCTTATATCTGGATTTCTTTGTTTTGCTTGTAATGCTTCCTCCAAACAGAGCTGGAGGCTCATGTTGTACCAGTAACTTGCTCATAGGTGCCTCAACAGTAGTGTGACATATTTTTTTTTTGTTTGGGAATTTCTGGAAAGTGTACTTTGTGGCTTTACTTGTGTGTCTGTCTGTCTTGAATACTAGCTGTGGCTCTGGCCCTGTAAGAAGCTCTGTATGAATAGCCTGGCAGGACTAAAGTTCATGTTTTTTCATTATTTCACATTTCATAAATTTTCAAAATAAAAAGAGCATTTTTATATGGCTTCTTTATGAGCACCTAAAATTGAGATATACTGTGTTCACACATCCCATTTTAATCTGTGAAGTTTTGAATGCTTGTTCTTAAAAAGTTTATGAAAACAGTGTTATGCAAACTGTGGCATCAGAGGGTTATACTCTGTAAGTCCCCAGCCCTTCATGTGTTTGCCTTACTATTATGAATTAGTTTGAAAGCCACGTGCACGAGGTAGAGTAACTGAAGCTATTTATGTGCTTTTTAACTTTTATCTCAGCTTGTTTGCATTTTATTACTCATTCAGTGGTTTTTTTCTTTATTGAAATGGAAAAAAGGGTGCTTGGTGTAGCAGACGCTCTACAAACATTACTTTGCTGTGACTTTCGACTCGGCCTTGTGACCGAGGGCTGTGTGCCTGGATGATATTTTATGGTATTTTAATCCTTCGTGCAGATAAAACACTCTTTATTAACTACTGCCTTGCTGGGACTCTCCATAAACCGCTCAGGGCTGCAGCGCTTCACGCCGAGCGTCAGCCTGGCGGCTAACCGAGAGGCCTCTAGGGGCGGTGTGGCTGGGTGCCACGGGGGGGAGCTTCCCCGGGGCATTTTGAGACTGCCCTTGGGGGTAGAGAGCCGGAGAACACCGGCGATACCGATACCAAGGAACAGGCGCCCAGCGAACCTCTCCCCGTGACCAACCGCCGCGGGGGAACGGGGCGGGGATTGGGCGGGGGCCGCAGGGAGCGGTGGCTCAGGCAGCGGTGGTGCCCGAGCGGGTACTACAAGTACCGTGATGCTTCGCGCGGGGGATGGGGGCGGGGCCGTGCGGTCCCGCGCGGGGCCGTACTACAGCCCCCACAATGCCTCGCGCCGCCTGGTGTCTCCTCTCGGGGAGGTTGGTTCCTATTTAAATCCAGTCAGCGAGGAAAATGGCGGCGAGAGGCTGAGTGTGGGGGAGACGGGGAGAAGGAGACGTAGCTGAGCTTTGGCTCCTTTCCCAGGTGAGTGGGGTTTGAAGGGAGGGAGGGAGTAACGAGTGGAGGGAGGAGAGTTCTAGTTCTTGTTCCCCTGCTTCAAGGGTTGGGGTGGGACTGGGATGGGGGAGGGAGGGAGGGAAGGCTGCCCCTTGCCGGGGAAGGGAGCAGCTTGGGGCTGGCCCTGAGGGGCGGCTCTTTTCTCGCCCTCTTGCCCCCCTCCCCAATATGGATGTGTGTCTCTGAGGGGAGGAGGAAGGGGAGTGTAGACGGGGTTGTGTGTGAGGAGTAATCCCGGGGTTGGGGATGAGGGGATTCCCAGAGCAAATGCCTTCACCTCTTCCTAACCATTGTAACTTTAGCGCGGAGCGTAGTTAGAAGGGGGCATTCCTGAGGCAGTTGTGGGGGACGTGTGTGTTGAGCTGAAGGCTTCCCGTATCGCTGTGTGATGCATATCTAAGTAGGGTGAGTTTGGGTGGAGGTTCTTCATGCAGCAGGGAGAGACTTGGGGTCGCTATGGGTTTGTGTTTGGAATGGTCTGACCCTGAGTAGAGGGTGTGTGGGTGAAATACCTGGGCTAGAATGGCCCCATCTGCCATTCATGTGGGTTTATCTGATACTGAGGTGGTTCCAAAGACCTTGTTATCCGCATTCTCCCTTCTGATCATCCTGTAGCCTCGGTAAGTTTCGGAGGTGACTTCGTGTCTCCTTGTGTCTCGTAATAAGGAAGGGGATGGGAATACTACAAATAAAAGGTTGATTTCCTCTCCTCTTGCCCATTTCTGCCTTGTTGCAATGAAACTGCTCTTGAGGGTTGGAGATGAGATTTTTTTTTTAATTTTTTTTTTTTCCCCGAGGTCACACTGTAGGTGTTAACGATTCTGGGGTATAAATGGGGTAAATATAAGTGGGAATGTTATCTGAGATTGACATATTTCCCAGAGTTCTCTTTGTTTTGGTCTGAAGTTGGTTCTATTTGTGCTTTCTGCTCCTACTCTTAAGCAGTCAGGTTTTCTTTTAAAAGAGGCTTCCCGCTTTGTCAGCTCATCCAGTTTTAAATCAGTCTCTTTTATTCAGACACTCTCTCCTCAGTAACCTGTTATTAGACAAAACAAAACCCACCTGATTCTGCCTTTAAATCTTTTATGTAAAAGTTAAAAGAAATTATGTTGGGTTCTATCTGGAATAATGAGAAAAAAATGAAATCTGGAAGCTGTTTAGTAATGATATAGATAAATTGGGTGCTTAAAATAGACTTAAAATTCGATTATCACTGTTGTGAAAATTTTCTCGTGAATTATTTCTGACTTACAATGAGCTGCTACACATGAGACAAAGATGTGTGTGTTCTAAATATAAATGCAAGATAGCTTCATAGTAACAAGCAGTATCTTCGGGAAAGCCCCAGCCTAAGAGCTTGGGTGTAGAGGAAGCAGACAAAATTGCGGGTTGGGTTTTATTTTTTGGTTGTTTTTGTTGGTTAGCAGTGTGTGTTTTTTATTTTGTTTGGGTTTGTTTTTTTTGTTGTTGTTGTTTTTTTTTTAAGTAGACTGCATGATAGCATACAGTAATTGTATTTTCTGTTAGCAGTTGTTGGGCTGTTTAGCTGATTCTAGAATTTCATTCAACTGTTACTCTGATCATTTCAATTGTATTTTTTAAAAAATTAGTAATTAATGGATGTGCTGCTGTGATATGAAGATAGAGGCTGGGGGATAAGGGAAGTGATAGCAGACAGTAAACCCAGTATTCAGCCTCACTTTAAGTGCCTTTTCCTGGTGACAGTGTGCAGTTTCCAATCTGCTTTTATTTAACACACGAGTTATGTAGGTTTGGGTGGGTTTTTTTGTTTTTATTATTGTTATTAATTCTTCCTTTAAAACCCTTGTTCCTCCTGGCTTTGGATTTATTAACTTGGAAGTTTGGATTGTGTGCTTATTTTTTTTTTTTGCATAGTATCACTGAGACATATTTAGTTGAGACAAAATGCAGAATAGGAAGGAGAAGGAAATCTCTTTCACAATAACAAGAACATTATCTTTTGACCATAGCCGTGTTTTTCATTAATAATGGATGAGAAATCACAGTCAAAACCTTCAATATTAATTTCTATGTTACAGTTGCATAGAAAGGGGTAGTGTTCTTGGGTTTTCAGGGTGTTTTTGCTTTTTTGTTGGTTTTTTTTTGTTTTTTTGTTTTTTTGTTTTTTTTTTGGTGTGTGTGTTTTGTTTTTCATTTTTTTATTTTTTTTATTTTAATAATCCGGAGAAAGAAAGGGTGTCTTGGTTATATTTGTCTGCAAAATCAAGCCATTGGTAGCATGTAATAGCACGTAAAATGATATTGGACACTACAGTCTGACACTGGAGGTTGTTTCAACTCGTGCATTTAAATGAGCCTCCCTCAAAGAGGTGATCTTGAATGACTGTATGATACAAGATATTCTGCTTTATGTTCATGGAAGCTTTTTTTATTATGAATATTTAGACATATCTTAGGTATTCTTCCAACTTGCTTTTATACTAAAAAATGGAGGTGAGAAGGAGGAGAGGAATAGTATTCTTTATGGCAAGGATATCAGAGGGTGGTGAAGAATACCTAAACATGAATGCTGGGGCAGCATGCCTCTGTGCTTTTTTAACTCTGGCTGGGTCTACTGATGTTTCTAAAGGCAGTATATTAGGAAAGATACAATTGTGAAAAAAATTTAACTGGTATGATTTAAATCTTCTATGGGATGCTGATTTTATATGCTGCATTTAGTTAAGAGAAGATGCATCAAACCCTTTTTTAACCCCATGTAAATGGGGGGTGGGTTCACTTTAGATGCACGCTATTACTTAGGTACTAGGGTACTTATTGATCAATAAGCTGATTTTCTTTGAAGCAGAACAAAATTAACTTGCCAATCTCAGTCTCTTGAGAGATTTTTGGTCTTTGGTGTGCAGTGTGTGGAATTTGTGCTGGTGAGGTTTTATGCTTTTTAGATGTAGAAACACATCTGTCTTGTGTGTTGTCTAGAACCAGCTCTATTTCTGACATTGTACAGAGGTAAGAAAAAGGCAGTTGCTTAAGACAGTTTGCTATTTAAATGAGAGGGAGAAGAGGGCAAGAGGGCCTCCATTGCTTTCACTGCTCATTTCAATTATACCCTGGAAAGTCAGGCTTGTTACTACTGATTAGAAGCTTAGAATATGGAGTAAGTTGCTTGCTTCTGTGACTGCTTTTGCCCGGTACTAAAAGAGTGGAGGTGATAAGGTCAGCTCTACAGGTATGAATCTGCCTTCAGGTATTCCCTGAATGTGAGTGCTTTGTGTGTGTGTGGGCTTGTTGGTTTCTTTGGTTTGGTTTATTTTTGGTTGTGTCCCCAGCATACCTTCCCACTTTGCTGCCCTTGCCATTAAATTTGAGCTTGGTCAGGTTAGGTGTAGTTAAACTGTTTGACAAAATTTTTGTTAGGTTATGGATCAATGTCTTGTTGGACATTTTTATTCTAAAGGCTTTCTTATCATCAGTTTCTTTTTTTGAAGATTACAAGGATGGTTAGTGCTGTGACTTGAAGTCTAAAACTATTATAACTGCATTTTATGAACAAAATTCTTCTAGAAATCTGAAAACATGGTAAAAGTTCTCCAGAAAATGTCAGGGCAAGCAATTTTGCAAAGTTGTTACACATGTGGCTAAATTGCATAGTGGTTTTCCCCTGATTTATCAGGGGTACCTGATAATGGGGGAGGAGGGAGAAGAGGAAGGCTGCAGAACAATATCCCTGTTTTACTGCTAGCCATAATGACTAGCACCTGCATTAGCCTTGGCTGAATATGACATTGTGTCACAAAGCCTGAGCCCTTTACTGTTTCCACACTTCATGCATGTCAAGATGTGTCAGAGACACAGAATGAGACAATCTAGTATCACAGGTATACCCAGAAGGCCTTTTAGAGGCACATTTTGAAGGTAGGTTTGTGTTTTTGCGTGGAATATTCTGGATCTGACTTCTGAGTTATGAAGGTTTTTTTCCTTGTCCTGTTCTCTGCTATATGGAAGTGGGAAAATGAGTTGTCTGCGTTTTCAAAGACAACACTGAAACAGGTCGCATGGCTAAAATGTTATCAATATGATGCATTTTTCTTGGGTAGGAGCTTAGCACTCTTTTTCCCATCCCTTGGCAGTGGCAGGAGAAGGACCGAGAAGAATAGGGCAGAAAGGCTTGGTTGCAGAGACTATAAGGCTATTTCATGTATGGATGAAACTTGCTCTTTGTGTTTTGCTTTGCTTGCCTACAGTCTCCTCAGGGATACAGGTGCTTTTTCTTGTGAACTTTCTGGTGATGTGAAATAGAATGAGATTCCATATCTTTTGTAATTCCAGTAGCTTTCTCTCAGCAAAAGCAAATGGCAAAAGTGAAATTTTCTGTAGTAGTTTATCACTACTCTGTGTGTGCTTTTAAATGACAACACAAACAGCAAAGAATTTAGAACAGACTGTTCTCTTCCACAAATACAGTTAGTTCTTGAATGGTTTGTGAGGCAAATCCTTTCTAAGGTTGTCTTCCATCTGAATTTTGCTATAGTTAGAAATACATGCAGAAGAGCAGCAAGTGAATGCAGAAAAGGGAAGAAAGAATTATTTTTAGGGGAAACCACTTAGAGTAGGGAAAAGCATGTAAAAAGTCTGTAGTCTAAAGACTATTTGCCACTTGTCTTTTAGGAAAACAACTGTCAGTGTTTGCCAGTCACTTTCAGTGTACCAGTGTAGAATAAAGCACATCGGCATGTGTGCTCAAAACAATTGTCAAATACTTTCTTGAAAGCTTACCCTCTTCCTGTAACGTTAAACATTTCTTTTCAGTGCTGCTGTTTGTTTGGGTCCTGTGTGCAACTGAGCTGTAATGCAGTACCTTTTTTTTTTTTCTTCTTTTTTCTTTCCCTTTAGGCAACTGTAGCAAACCTGTTAATTCATATATTTTGCTCCTTCCCTGTGTCTTAGAACACCCATTTATCTTTGTAGTTGATCACAAGCTAGACAAGGCTTCAGTGTCACCATGCTGTGTCTAGGGAAACATAGCTCTTTCTGTTACTGAACCTTATCAGGTATAGTTGTAATGGTATCATATGATGCTGTATTAAATTATTGCTGTCTTGGACGTAAGAGAAGTAGGATGACCATAGATGTGCTAAATGTCCTATATTCATTAACAGGTAATTTTGAACTTTAAAAATGCCTCTTTATTCCACATCATATGGTATGCTTTGGAACAGTATTGTATAGTATATGGATTTGAACAAATTGAACTGTATCAAATGCTTGTTGTCTCTCAATAATAAAAAGGGGGAGGATAAGAGGTTTAAGTTGAAGGACCTGTCATAATGTATAATGGGAAACTTTAAAAAGTGATGATTAGTGGCTTTTCACAATAAGAGCTCTATGGGTAAGTATGTTGGCTGTATCATAGCTCTAAATTGGTGGTTTCAGGTAATACATTAAAACACAAACTATGCTGTCCTTTCTAGGCTTTTGTAATAATTAAGTCATGAGACATCAAGCCCCTGAGGAGGAATTGGTGGAGATTTAAAAAACAACCAATGAACCCCTCCCTGATTCTTGATTCTCTTACAACTATCATGGAGGTTTTAAAACCCTTTTTTTCCTAGAATCCTGAACTTCCGTAACTGTTGTGACAAACTTGAGCTTTTGTGTGTCTCTGTGTGTGTGTGTGTATATATATATAAACACACACACACACTTTTTTTTTTAACTGTAACTTGCTGATAATGTTCATAGTCTGCCAGATGGTGCAATATTAAAATCTGCTAGCAATAGGCTGTGTGGTAAAATCAAGCCAACTGTTTCTTATCCCAAGCTTTTCTGAGCTGCACGAAGTAGGTAAACATATATACTTGTTTCACAAAGACAAAGTAAATCTGGCTCACTATCACCAGCCACTGCAAAACTACTGTTGTAGTTCTCTTATGTGCTTCTTTGGAGGCTCATCTTTTTAATAAAGACTTTAAAAGAACAGGAGCTGAATCTTGGGAGGATATGTGAAAAATAGTTGAAGTGTTTTTGATGCCAAAGAATGACTAAGCAATGGAAGCTTGCGGTGGTAACGTATGTGGGGTTTTTCCTATTTTGCTTATCTGTAAAGGTCTCTGAATTTTTGTTTTTTGAAGTCTTAAGCAGGTCTGTTCCTGCTCTACTAGTTAGAGTGCAAGATATGAAGTGTTGTAGCACAGTAAGACAAAGCAGCTGTTTCTGCCTTATATTGGCAAATGAGTTGTAAGCTCTATTTTATTATTTACTTCTTCGTGTAAGCAAGTACACTGTAACTTCGAAGAGCTTGTGAGAACAAAATCTCTGGTATAGAGAGAGATGAGCTGCTTTCTTGACTTCTGTAAGCAATAATTAATTTTTTTCTTTTAGACCTCTTATTTTTCTTTGAGAAAGTAATGTTTAGAAAGAAAGTTGTTGCTGTAGGTCTGGAAAGGAACCTTTTTAGACTTCATGGGTTTAATGTTTTGTTCAAATATTAATGAGTGGCATGATTTGAATATAGATAATGGTGTGAAGATAATTCTTCTTCCAGTGCTGATTCAGCATGAAGTTATTTATAAAATCACTTATAAATTAACTTGCTTAAAATATATCAGTCAGCTTCTGGGTAATTCTTATTTGAATGATCCTGAAAATAAAAAATGTCACATGCTTTCTTAGCATGTATCAGAGAATATTACTTCTGGGAAGTCTCTAAGAAAACACAGAAGTTGTTATATGTTCATACCTAAGAGTATTAAATAGAATAATATATTTGTGTTGCTCTACATACTTAGTTTTCTTTATGGTTCCTTATGGCTAATAACAAACTGCCCTGCCTCACTGAAAGATCCTGAAGTCATAGAACAGGTAACGGAGAAGGGTGTGAGTTGGGTGGCTTTTGTTGCTCTAAATTGTTAATGGAAGGGTTAAGTAGAAGGCAGAAGTAAGCAATTTACTTTCTGAACAACAGAAAAAAAGTAGCGAAACACGTGTTTTCTACTGCAGTATTTTGAGGAAACCCTTTATTGTTCAAAAGAGTCAAATAAAAGGACTGTTTTGTGTAATTTCAGTACCAGGCTGAACTACAACTTAAAGCAAAGGTAGCATCCTCCTGTTTTTGCCCTGTGCACTCAAGTTGTAATTCTAACACCTCACTGATCACCCTATGGAGTGTAATAATGTCATAACATTTCTGGGTTTTTAAAAATACCTACATTTTATTTTCATCACATTCTCTGGAGGCTAGTTAGTTCCAGGAAAAAAGCAAAATTTTGTGCTGCCTATGTTTTGCTACCATGTGTGCAGAGAGGGCATTGGGTAATGTAGTATACTAGGATGAAATTTTTCTAAAATGTTTTAGACAATATGAATGTGCATGTGCACATCCATACAGTCATTTAGTATGTGACAGCACTAGAAGCCTTTTTTCCCAAATAAAAGCTGAAGAGGTTAGACAGAAATAGGGAATTATGGCTTGTGTTGTACATCCTTTTGTGCTCTGTCCATCTTTGCTTCTGCAATGAACTGAAGCAGACAGAGCAGCATCTTTTGTTGTGTTCTCTTAGTTTTATCTTCTATGGAAACCTTTTTTGATGTTCAGAGTGGGGGTTTCTGTCTCAAAGGACAGTCCTCATCATATGCCCTACAGGAGGGCCATGCCTTAGGTAATGCTATTAGGTATAAGTGGAGTTTTAATATTTTTAACCAGTACTTATGAAATACCATTTGCTTGGCTCACATTTAACCATTAAGTGCTATAACAGAATCTTTGTGTCTTAACTACTTAAGGAAGTTTAAAAATATTTTATCTAAGTCATACTCTATGCTTCTCATTTAAGCATAATTTTGTAGTAGCCTTGTAGTAGCAACAAGAAAATTGAAAAGAAAAAAATTAATTCAAGACATTTTAAAGGCATCTTATTTGGTTCTGTACCATTTAGATGCTATATGCTGGGGTGTGCATTGGTTTTGTGTTTTAAATAACTTCTGTTTCCTTATCTGAAATTTTTCCCATCAGAAAGCTGTGACTGCAAGGTAATATTTTTAGTCAGTAATTGATACAATCCTTTAGTATTTGAAGTATTTATCTTCATAGTCAGAGATAGCGCTAGAGGCAACAAAAGCAAGAGTATGTTATCTGCAAATTGTTCTTTTGATCAAAATCAAACAAAATCAGTGCCTCTCTTAACCTAGAATGACCATTCCACCTCCTTAAGAGGATGGCAGTTCTTTCGAGCAGTGCACAGAAAAATGAAAGAAGAAAACATCTGTGCTGGCTTGAGTAGCTTTTGAAGATTTTTGTATTTAAAAACACCTGTGGATTTTTTTGTTGAAGCCCCTAATCTTTTGGTGATGCATCTTCATAGGTCATAAACAAGATTTGTAGAGGTGTGTTGTAGAACCAGTGCTAGAAAACTTGCCAGACTGGTATTGGCTGTGTGAGAGATTGTAGGGAGGTAGAAGGGATGATGAACAGGATCCAGTGAGATTTGAGGAAATTCAAAGAGAGCCATCACTTGATAGGGACAGACTATCTTGCATTGTCATCCACTGTGTTTTTTTCTCCAAATGTACAGCTGCAAGGTAGCTTTATCCTAACCTGCTTCATCTTCTCTTACCCACTATTAGTAGCTGGGCCTCAGATGACTTCTATCAAGAGATTATTATGTAGTATAATAATATTTCAGATTGTCCAAGCGATGCTATTGGTATATAAGCAATGTTTTTTCCTTACTTCCCCTCCATCTTAGCAGTGCTTTATATTGATTAAACTTTTCCTTAAAGTAAAGATTTTTGTCTAGGCAGAAGTGTAAAAGGTGTTTGAGCTGCACATTTGTGAAAGTTTAAAAAAAAATCTTTTAAAGCAGTGGAAATTTCCAGGCTTAAAAAAAAATATAAAAAAATTCTAGTCTAATAAGTGCTTTGCAAGAAGAGAGAAATATGAAAAAGAACCGCAGACATTCTGGATGTCAGCCTGTGAAATTTTCCACTATTTCCTTTAATAACATGCAGGCATGCTTATATTGCTGGAATTCCAGTTAGAACTCTTGTTCTGACTGAAACTCCAAGCTATTTGGTGAGCAAATACTGTCTAAAGAAACTAATTGTCAAGAAGAAAGTTCTGACTTGTATGAATGTGTATAAACCACAAATCCCTTGTTGGATATAAATTATTGATTATATTAATCTTGCCTTTAGTTTCTTAACTGTTCTGTTACTAGATGCCAGGTGACAATCCATCTTTTATTGCTTCAGACAGTAATTCTAGACTGACATTTCCAATAAGGACTGTATGTTGCTAGACCAGAAATCTTAAGTTCTTTTTTGATACACTGGCAGACATTAGTAAACACGTCTTGTTCTAATCATGTCCTTTTGTAAAACAGGTAACTTTAATGCCTATTTAATGGTTATTTATAAAATTATTGTAGCTTCAGATGCATTGTTGAAAATCAAACTGAAGGGATCTACAGGCTCAACATCATTTGTCTACCTTGAAGCTCTTTTCTGTTGAAGTTCTTGTTTACCAAAAGGCTGCCTGACCTTTCTACAAGATCTAGAGGACTCTGTACTTTGAATGTGCCTTGTCTTTCTGTCACTACAGATATTTTTTGTTGATTTATGCTCTTTTGGGTTAGGGCCTAAAGAATCTCCTATATACAATGGGTTGAGAGTTTCTTTGCTTAAATGCTGGGGTGGGAGCTAAGGTGGAATATTGCATAAAAAGCAAGGAACGTCACAAGAAACTGACTTCTATCCAAAATTAATTGACAATATATGTCCAGAACTCCTAAGTGCATTCCCATGGAATGCTGTCTTTCCAAGGCAGTGTGGTACACTTCCACAGCTGCTTAAGCCAAATCAGGGCTATTGTTCTTCCTTTCTTTAACTCTTCTTCCCTTGCTCTGGGACTGAGGTCCTTGCAGTCAGCAAATGGATTCCAAATTCCAAATTGTCCATTCCATCCCTCCCACAAAAAACCCTGAACCCCAAAACCAAACAAAAACACCCAGACAGCTTCTGGTTTTCAGTTTACCCATAGTTGCACAAATGCTGGTACTAGTGAAAGGAAATGGATGGGGTGGGACTAGGGCAGCCACAGCCATATCAGAATTTAAACTGGATAAAGTTTCTGTAAGAATTTCCCTGAAACAAATCTATTGCAGAAGAGAGACTCAAATGGTACTCAAGTGAAGAAGAAATTTAGCACCCTTGTCTGCCTGGAAGATGTGATTAGAAAGAGTTGATGGAGATAGTAATTATGTATTATTACTGGTAGTTGCATACATGTTGTATCTGCATGGGAAAACTAACTTCACAGAAGTCAGTAGGGATTATGTAGTTATATTGAGTGCTGTCCTGAAAACTCATGTTGAAAACCTGCAAGCATTTAATGTGTTTGTTACTAGCACAGCACATACACATATTGCTGAGCAGAGTAATTTACTGAATGGGGTATTGCAATAGTTCTGTTTTGGGGTAAAATTAATCTTTAAAATAATTTCTGTTGAGACTTAGATCAGCCCTGTGCTATTTGGTCTAGGGTTGAAGGATTTTAAACAGGACTGTAGGATTAGAATATCCTAGTTTTCATTATGAAAAACTTGTTTGATTTTGCTGTGCCTGTTATAATTAGTGGTCCTTCATAGGTGGTAAGGGCCTTAATGGTTTCTAGATTGAGGTTAAGGACTAAGGAGAGTAAAGATCTTTAATAGCTGGTAATACTTCCATATGAACGTGTGGAGTAGATTGATATAATTGGCAGTGCTGGTAGAATCGGTGCTTAATAATCTGTAGTGCCACTTAAATTCTAACTTTCATTTACACAAAATCAAGGTTAATGTGTTCTGTGGTTTTTTTGTATGGAGGTTTGGTTAGTTTTGTTTTTATGGAGGCAAAAGCCAAAGGGTAGGATGGTACAGAATAGATTTTGTGTATGGCTGTGTCTTATACTATGAGTGCCTGTTTTGTCTAAGTCTATGTAGTTTCCACAGTTAACCTGTACAGATAGGCCAAAATAAACAGCTATGTGCAGAGCTGAAGACAAATTATTGTACTCTGATAAAAGTATGTTTACTGTAGGAAGCTATTGCTAAACAGAAACATATTCAATGTTTATATGAACACCTTTTAAAAAGCAATCTGTCACTGCTTGTACATAGATTGATAGGACACGGGTCAGTCTAGAATATAGTCATCTTACCTGGAACTTCACAAGCTATGAAAGTAGAAAGCATGGCTTTATAACTACTTTGAGTCAAGGTGGCTGCCTCCAGACCTCCCCAATCAACACAGCAGAACCCTTTTGATTAATAATTGCAATAGAATACACAGTTGCCGAAATACTATTTTTTTTTAAATTTAGAGAACTATTGAACGTTTGTTTAGTATTATCTATGTATTTTCTTCCTGTTTTCTGTCTAGCTTTAGGTTACAGTTATGGATGAAGGAGCTTCTCAGCTAGGTTTCAGGTCAGGTACTTGACTGACTGAATTAACAGTGGACCAGACTCTTTAGGTTGGTGTCCAAAATCCTGTTTTAAAGTGTGTGACTTCACTTCCAGCTGGAGTTAACTCTTAGTTGACACACAGTTTCTGTGGCTGTGGAAAACAAAAGTTTTCTGTTATTATGAGGGAAATCTCTTATATGCAGGAAGCTGACTTTGAGACAGAGCAGTCCTGTTTCTACATTTCTACAGTTAGAATGCAGAAATATTTTCATCATAATAGAATCTCTTGACCATCAACAAACTGAAAACTTACCTGATTGTCTTCTTCTGCTGGTCTGAGTTTAAGATGGCTCTTTAAACTGCACTTTTAGTTTTAAGGTAAACTTCAATGTCTGACTGCTAGGTAGTTACATTTAATTGTCTGATCCAATCATTAATCCTTTGCCTTTAAACAGAAATGATTCTACTGAACATTTCTGTTAACTAGCACTCTTCAATTCTAGAGGTTTCATTTTTATTGACATTTCAGTAATGATTCAGCTTTTTCTACCTCTTCCAGTGCTCAGAAGAACTAATAGCGTAGAATGTAGAGAAAAATCCTTCAGGGTCACACTATTCCATAGTGCCAAGTTGGTTTAAAGTTTATTCAAGGTGATGAGGTTGCAAAGGTGAGACAGAATATTCTGGCTTGCAAATATAATCCACTGTGCCTGCATTTTGTGTTATATTTGACACTGAAGGGCTCTATGGCTCTATAGAGTTTATTTCTATTAGAGAATCTGAGAAAAGACAAAAAACTTAGTTATGTGCTATTGCAAGTGTTCTTCAGTAGACTCATTTCCTGGACCAAAGACTACTCTCAGGATGAACACACTGAGTAGCTTCAACTCTCAGTAGTGCATTATTTTAGCATTCTTTGACTCTTGTATGATGTGCACTTATTTAGTCTTATTCACTTGTATTTATTCAGAGCATCCAGTGTCTATAACAACACAAGAAGCTATTGAAATAATTGTTTTAAAATAAAAAAATCTAGTAACTTCCTTCTTAAAAATTGAGTCACTAATACAGGATAGATGTGCTTATTATGGATCTGTTGCACCAGATTGGTCGTGTCAGCTGAGGATGTACCACATTTGTGGTGGTGTTACTATGGCAACTGCCTTCTAAGAGCTATCTCAAGGTCACTCATCACTTGTAGCCTGGAGTGCTTGCTGCTTAAGCAAAATATCTACACCAAACAATTCAGAAAATGATAATTTGTTTTGAGAAAGCAACAATAGGGATGCAAAGGATTATTTTATTCTTGGGTTGAGGGAAAGAAGATTCTCTTTAATTACTCTGTATATTCAGTTGTCAGGTATTTGAAGACTCTTAGAATCACTGAGGGGTGGATTTTAGTTGAAATATAAATTATAAGTAAACTAGTATCAATGGCATGAAAATTATTTAAAAGCAAAACAAAAAATAGAACCTATAGAAGCTGAAGAACTTGAATAGTAATTGGTAAAGAAGCCTGAAGTTTGTGATGCAAAAGTGACTGCCTATGCTGGAGAAAATATAGACAAGATGGTGAAAACTTATGCTGAGTTGAGAATTCAGCTCTTCTTATACACAAGGGGTTCTTTTATGAGACATGCAGATGCATTCTTGCATCTAAATCTTTGAGGATGTAGTTAGAGAATGTCAAATGCACTTAGCAGTATTTTCAATCTAATGCACAGTGATTCAGAGGTAAGGCTAGGGAAGGGGTTATTTATGAAGTTGATCTTATGTCTGAGGTTACAAGCAGTTCTTTATACTGCATACATAAAATTCAATCTACTAAATTAAACTTAATTAGAATTACAAAGTGCTGTTTCCTTGGTTTGGATAGATACCTGACAGTAAAAAACTACCTTGTGGCTTTTTGTTTTATAGATTTTCCTTTTTGGGTTTAAACTTGCTTTTCTTCTTTCCTCTTGCATCATTTAATGGACTAAAATAGTATTATAGCAACAGAAGCAGCCATCAGATTCAGCAGTTAATGTTATGTCTGACTACATAGGGAACCTATTTCAAGAGCTGGTAATCTTTTGTTTTGAGAACTGAAAAGTATTGAGACAGCAATTTAATCTATCCTATTTCTTTTTAGACTCAACAGAGCAAATTCTTCTAGCTTTGTTTAAAAGCCTGTATTGGCTGGTATGTGTTGTCCACCCCACCCTACTCCTGTTGCTTTTTAATTTCTGAGTAATTTGTAGGTTTGGGGAATATTATTTCCCAATTGCATGTTTTTCATATATCATACTAAGAAATACTTGACAGAGCTGTCCCCAGAATAATTTCTGTTAACATCCCTGGAGTTGTGGACTAGGAGTCACTTCCTATAGCATGATCTAGATTTGGGTGCCATTCTCTAGAACTGGACTAATTTTAGTTGCCCAACTTTAAATAATTCTTGCCTGTGAGACCTTTAAGAATTGACAATGGTTGGAATTTTTATACAAGTAAGTTCAATAGTAATTGTCCACAGAACCAAAGGAACTCTACTGTTGGAGTACTACGAGTACTACACAGAAAGGATAAATGAGCTGGTGCTTCTATTTCTAGATTAACAGGATATACATGTATTTAAGAAGAGAATGCAAACTTGAAAGATATAGGGTTAGTAATTTGGTCTCCTTCTCTCAGTAAAACAGCCTGGACCATCATAATCTTATGCTTACTTAACAGTAAGCAATCTGTTAAAATTTTAGCACACATTAGCAATGGATGAAGTAATTATTCTCATGCTATATAGTGTGAGTCCATAGCAAGAGAACTGCTTTCACCTCTGCCACAAAACACAGGTTTCCAGGGCACAATGCACAACTCATTTCCACATGCTACGAAGTAGTGGCATATGCAAGCACTTTCTTGTCTATAAAATAAGAAGACTTACACAGGCAACTAAGAAACTGCACATGGGGAAGTATTTACTGAGATAATTTGAGCCACAGGGTTGGTATCTGCATCACTAATTAACAGGGACATGCTTGCAGTCTTGAGGTACAGGCTAATTACCCCAAAGCTGTCTGTGCTATTTTGTAGGACTGCTCTGTGAACCTGTGTTGTGCTCCATGGTAAGCTTATCCAGATCGTAAACTAAATTCTTGCTAAATGCAACATCATGGCAACATCTTGTCTACCCTGCTGGTAAAAGGTAACTTCAAAACTACCTAAGGCATATTCATGCAAATTTCATTAAAAGAAACCATTGTAAAGCAGATACCTATTATCTGCGTAAGAGAAAAATCGGATTTGCATCTCATGATTTGCATTTCACTGCAGAGATTTTTCTGAAACTGTACTGGTTAGACTTGTGGGTCAGCCCTAGTCCTTTGTTGGTATTTGTTGTGGTATTTTACGGTATATTATTCCTATTTAAGAACTGTTTTCACAGATTTTCTGAGGATGCAGCCAGCTAATACCTTTTAACAAAAACATGGGAGCTAATATCTTAGACAGTGCAATGTACTATTCCAAGTGACTATAGCCTAAATAGATTGAAGTTTAACTAAACTAGTTGCTCAGCCACTTCAAATGTGGTTGTTTTTCCTTGCAGTAGCAAGGCTATTTCAACTTTCAAGTGTAATATTTTGAGCAAAGGTTGTGTGCTTTCCTGTAGCTGCACCCTATTTTTTTTAATAATTAAAAACTTGTAAATCTGCCAGTCTTTTCTTCCTCCCCAAATAAATTTAGCAAGGCACTTTACCACACATTGATTAATGTAGAAAAGATTTTAATATGCTGTTGCTAAAACCACCACCACCAAAACACCCTGTTAACAAAAAAAAAAAAAACAACAAACCAAAACAACAGCAACAACAACAACAAAAAAAACCACCACCAAAAACCTAACACCTGTGCATGAGATAGAATATTTCTCTTTTACAGTTACACTGACTCCATGGCATGAGCAGTGGAAAAAGAAAAGAACTAACAGCCCTGGAGAGACTTTAGCTGCATCAGTTGAAACCAGGATACAGCTAGGGCTATTGGTTTGTCTAGAAAAAAAAAAAACCCCACCCACAAAACACCACAAATGAAAACAGCTGAAAAGCAGCTGGTTATAACTTGCCTAGTAAGTTAAGGTAGCATTTTTAGCATATTTATGCTAAATTAGAGGCCTCTGAACTGGGGATTTCAGAAACTGCCCTGACTTTTTTCTTTATACTTGCATAGGAAGTCCTTATGCATTTCAGTATTCCTGTCAAGAACCTGAGGAGGCATGTAGCACAATTAAGCAGTTGCTTAAGTTCTTATTACATGACTGGCCACTACCAGTTTATTTCTAGTGTTTTCGTAGCTGGGGGAATTTGCATTAAGATTTGCTACATAAGACAATATCGTAAACATGTTTTGCAGAATAGATAATATTTAAGGTCCCTTCCAACCCTAGCCATTCTATAATTCTGTGATAAAAACATTAACTCTTATGAGAGGATACATGAGTAGACCTGGCCAAAACAGCTTTGCAGAAAAATTGTACCACTGGCACTTTTTTGCAACAAGTCTGCAATAAGCCTAAGGTACAAAGCTCTTTACCTGTATTTATAATCAACTTACATTTCTTCACTGGCAACTATCTGAGCTGTTCTTTTCTCCTTGCAAGGAGGAAAATTGCAACAGGAATTTTTTGAAAAAGTCTGCTAGAATGTGGCATTATCTTCAATCTGCTTCACTCCATGCACTGAATGCTTGCAGTTCTAGATTGTATCTCTGTCAAAAAGCTAGAGGAACAGAAGGACAAAGCACAGATCAAGAGTCAGATAAAACAAAGAATACTTAAGTGCTTTAATAATTTTAGATAAGCCAATAATACAGCTTCTAGAATTAAGATGTTTTAGTTATTTTCCATTTGGGATAAATTGTTCATCTTGGCTTTGCTACCATATATCCAGATATGACTAAACTGTCTCCAGCTAAAGTTTACAACAACACTTTTCTATTGCTCTAGATACAAAGATACTATTGTCATCTTTTAACTGTTGAGTTCAATATTAGTAACAATTTACCATGACAGAGCAGAAAGTTAGTTTAATCCTCTCTGAGAAAGTAAGTTACTGCTTATGTGTAGTAAAATAATGATGGCCACTAAGTCACTGTTTTGAAAGTTTGTTCATCTAAAAGATTTCAGTATCTGCTAAATGCATATAAAAAGTGTCATGATCTCTGCTAGTGCTAACTATCTCTAGGAAAAACAGATTTATTTATTAATTTATTTTAATGCCCCAGACTAGTTCAAGGATTTATGGCCTTCAGACAAGGCAATCTGTCATGTGATATGGGTGCTCACACATCCAGGAGTTCTCAGAACCAGTTAATCTTATCTCTCCTAAAGACAAGCAGATGCTCATGCCTCTTCCCTGTTCCTTAGCATCCTTGAAATGCAGAAGTATTGGGCTTGTTTTCAAAGCCGTTGTCTTTCAGTTAACTATTATGTAAACTTTTCTTTTCCCTAGTAAGTGGCTCCTGGGATTGTAGGGGTTGGTTTCATCCTGTAAAATGCTTTAAAAATCATCTGCAGCAGGTCTTGCAGCAATGTCCTGGATTTCACTATTAGAAAGGTATGCTAAAGGATTTGTTCTATTTGTGTCAAACTATAAGGATGTGAAGACTACATTTCTTTGTGAGCCAGAGCAAAGAGGGGGTCCAGAATTTTATGTTTTGTGGGGTTTGTTTTTTTTAAAATTTATTTAGGAATGAAACTTATGCTTAATGAAGCACACACTGATTATGAAAAAAAAGTGAGCATTTAGTTACTACTTTCTAAATAAATCAGTAAGCCTTTGGTGTACTGTAGCAGTGGGAGATTACAGTTACTGGTACATTTGAGTAACTTTAATTGAATTATTTGTTGGCCTAAAAATGTATTATATCAAACTAACTTCCTAGCTACTCCTAATCCTTTCTCAAACATTAAGTTACTGCTAATGAGGAGGGACTTCAGTGAAGTTAAAAATAGAGCATGCTGAACTTGACATGAACCTTAATATCTTTTCCAGCTTTTACAAGGATTGTATTGTGAATTGTGTATTGTTTAGTTGGTTTCACCCTGATTAAAAGTATTGAAATAAGCTGTGTATTGTGAAAGAAAGTTGCTGTCATTGCTTTGTTTACATTTTGGATATCTCATCTAAATGTTACTTAAGAAATTTGATGCAAAATTCAAGCATGGAGATGGGATTTCCAAGTCTTACTAAGATTATATTTTACCTTTAGGGAAAAAAAAATGCTGAAGATATAAGACAACTGAAATGTGTTTGTTGTCAAAGCCTAAAACAAACTTGTGATGTTTAGTTGGTCTTTAGATGAAGCCAGTGTGATAGGTCGGGTATTCTCAATATGGAGCATGTTACTACAGCCTTACGGAAGTTTCCACTATTCTTTGATCTTAGTTTTAGATCTTTATTCTGGTTATTGTAAATTAATTTATAGACTTACCAATTAAGTTTGCTAATTACTTTATAGATATAAGTCTGATCTAAAAATATCCTGCAAAACTTATTGCATGAAGATTTGGTAAACTCTTATGGAAAACATCTGTCTACTACTACTTGTTCTGAGAGTCCTTTAAGAATGTAAATTGGTAGCTACAGGTAATGATTACAGTCAGTGTCAGGGTGGTAATTGAAAAAGAAACCATGGCTGTTTAAGGGAACTTTTGCTTCTGGGTGAGTGGCTGTATGTATCCCTAGCACTTGGATTTAGGAGACTTCTCCTTATTCTGAGTGATGCTTTTGTTGTTGTCTAGTGATGTACTTAAGAAGCAGGCTTTCTATTTCCACTCAGTAAAAAAAAATAAAATTCTATGGACTTGATCTGTATTATTTTAAAAGATCAATGCTAAATTTTTTTAATGAAAAACAAAATTTGTCAGCACTACTCTGCTATTTGCTAGACAGTTCAAGCCTGATCTATACAAAATAACCACAAGTGTCATGGAAAAACAACAGGAAGAAAGTGTTTCCTCTTCAGTCATTTAATTTTTTCTCCTCCTTATTATCACATGGCAGAGTTAAAAATAAGAAAAAGATACTTTAATGTAGTGTAGAGCTCAACTACAGAAACTACAGAAACAACAGAAACAACAATATAAGAGTATTTTTGTTGTATTAATGGGTTAAAAAAAAAACCCAACCTCTTCTGCATAGAAGAGAAATCCAGCTTCTGGAGAACTCAGTCCTTTTGAACAAGAAAAATCTCGAACTTGTGAAGTTTGAGAGTATGCTGAAAAGTTAATATCCTTACCTTTTCTTTTTAGGCATTCCTACTAATTTCTGCTGGAGACAGAACACTGTGTTAGGTAAGTCTTCTGTTTCACTTAATTGTCCAGAACTACTCTGATTTATTAAAATTGATCCAGAGAACACACTGATATTTAAGGGCAAAGGAAAAGAAATAATGTAATTTCAATTATGGTAGGAAAATAAAGGTATTTTTATGTTCCATATTAAAGGTGTATATCGTTTGTTCTGCTCCACTTTGGGAAATGCATGGTATGATGTGGCCTTGGTATGAATAATAGTATATCATGTTAATAGACTTTTGGGGGATACTTGGGTCATTAAAGGATGTTGCTCTTAAATTGTGGGATGGAGTGGTAGCATCTTACTAGATGTATGTATATGTCTGTATATATCTGCCTTTAGTTTTTAATTCTCTGTGTCTCTAACTAGTTTTCTGAGGAAACCAATGATGTAAATACTTTGCTGAGAAAAGTTTTTTTTAAACAATGGTGATGAAATGGGATTCTTTAGATAAAGCTGTTTTGTTCAGAGTGGAAAGCTAGCAAGCTTTCCAGTAATTAGCAAATTACTGGTGGGTTTTGGGTTTTGTTAGTTGGTTTTTGTCATAACTTTTAGGGTGGCCACTTTAGCCTTTATACTAAAATAGATTAGTGTGTCAAGCTCTATACCTGGAGGGCAGTCTCATTGCTGGAGAACACTGAAACAAATAACTTTTCTAGACATTCTATTCAGTAGGGTTTTGGTGATCAACCTCTTTGCTCTGCAGTTTATCAGGTGCCCTGAAATAAACTTCAAATGGTTTCAACTTCAAGACTTGGTTAGAATAAAGTAAGATTAAAGCAAAATGAAGAAAATGGAAAGAGACAGTGGAAGGAAAACCTTTGGAGCATGATGTCTTCAAAGCTCAGAAAATAACATTTTGTTTCAGATAGCTGTGCTCATTAAAATATTTCAATTCCTAAGCAATGATTTGCAGACAGATGACAGAGGTAACTAGTATGTGGTGGAGAGAAGGGATAAATAACTTTTGCTCTTGACTCAATAAAGACTCTTGTCTTGGCATATTGTCTGTCATAAATCTACTTGCAATGAAAAAACCCTAAATCACAGCATTTTTATTCTGTATGACAGAATTAATGACATCAGACTTATATTTGGTTCACTATTTTCTTTTGTTTCTCCTCCACTATGCTGTGTTTATCCTCTTATTGTGTGTACACTTATTTATAGGCTTCATTCATATGAGAATCTGAGAAAGTAAGAAAGTAAGATTCCTACTGGTGAAAGCTCAAGTGTAAGTAAGGTTCTACAGCTTTCTGAACTTTAAATGGACTGTTAGGTATACTAAAAATGCTTAGCAGACTTTGAAAAGAAAATATTAAAATTACACCATGCCTAGAGATTAGTAAATTTTGTCCTAGTAATTTTGACAGGGGCCTAGAATATACATTGCTGGCTGTAGGGTACTTAAACTAAAACTACACTATAGCTGATACATGCCAGCTGTAAGACAAGTGCATGATTGGTGCTCATCATTTGGCTACCATGTTTTATATGCTTATCAGATGCAAATATAAAAAGATACCAGTGCAGAGGTGTGGCTGAACACTGACTTGAAGCTCAACATCAAGTTAAACTTTGAATTAAGCTGCAGAATTACCTGAAGATCTGGTAAAAGAGAACATGAGTTGTATAAATCATGATAGATGTATCTTGTATATTTCTTTGGCAGACAAATGCTCAAACAATGGTTCCCCAGCCCAGGGTTTTATTGTATGTAAGATACAATTCAGTCAGTCTACTTGTATGGGAACTAAAGATACAATGCAAGAAAGAAAAATAATTAAAAAAATTTGACAGCTCTGTCTTGGCATTTCCTCCAGTGCACTATATAAAAAAAAATCGTAAAATTTCTTCCTAACGTTTGAAACTGTACAACTGCTTAGCCATTTATCTACAAATAAGGAAGCAACTAGATCTGAAACAAAACACTACAAATGTTTTTGGCACATAAAGGGGAAGGATGTGAACCCTTTTTCTGTTTCTGTTCTGGCAATCACTGACCTCTTGTACTAACTTCCAAAGTGTCTGCAAATCTTCCTAAAATTACATGGAATTTCTATGCTAATGATGGTAGTGTCATTTTGGAGAGTTCTGCAGATAAACATCAGTGTTTGAAAAGTGTTATTTGTATAAAAATTTCCATGAGCAAAACTGATTTTCTGCCTGCTTCAGGAATCATAGGGAGCTTAGTGTCAGATTTGTTGAACAAAGTATTTTTAGTAAAAGTGAAGGTATTGCCTTATTAACAGAACATCAGAAAAACTAGAATCATAAGGTCTTTATGCAATGGAAATTTTTTGTAAAGAATATAGAAGTTTGGATAAAAAAAATCTGATGGCATTGAGTGTTCTGCTGCTTAACAGGCTTTTTATTACTATTAGATCAGAGGATAACAAGATCAAATTTTAACAGCACGGAGAATATATGTTTTTCAATAAAGTTTAAAAAAATAATGTAAGTAGCCTGATGAGAAGAGAGAGCAAGTGGAGTTCTCAGAAGCATTCTAGCACACCAGGCATTTAACTCCCATTGAAGGCGGTTTGTGCCTATGTATTATGGAAAATCCTAGTGGATAGCTGTCTTCCCCTCTGACCTCTCCTCATAGCACTCAAAACACTTTTTCAAAATGCAGATCTACATTTTAAAAATTGTAAGTTATCCAGAGCTTTGACTAACATTAGTTGTCTTAAAGTGTAGAATATATTTACTGCCATTAATTCCATAGCTTAATTCTTGTGCAAACACATGAATAAATGTCCATAAATACTGCATCTACTGACTAGCAATATGTGCCTCAGGCAAGTCAACGTGATTTATGGACCATACTCTTCCCTCTCATGTGCCTCTCCTTATTGATGGGTGTAAATATTTCCAACAATTAAATCAGTGATTTAAATACCAGTTTAAATTCTGCTCTAAATGAATATTATTAAATGGAAGTTGCAATCCGTCATAATCAAGACGCATACATATCAGTGTTGTTTGCTCTTCATAGGAAAAATCACTCACTGAAACTCCCCTATCCATTCTGGGCAAAGACCAAGTTAGGATACAGGTCCTTGACAGATTTAACCTCTCCATTTATCACCATTATCTGTCAGTGCATAGTACAGCAAACACGGCCATGGAAACAGTGATGCACTTTGGAAATGATAGAGCAGACATGAGTATTCTGTAGTATGCTTTTTTGTGAACTGATGGGTGCCAGTTGCACAGTCTAAAAAAGCAGCTACATAGCAATGTGCTTAATTCATTACGCACAATAAGGGTTGAAGGAAGAAGTGTTGAGAGCGGGAGTTGAAAACAATATTTTCAGTATTTTGGATGACCTCACAGCCTCAGTATTTTCAGTGAACTTTCTATATACCTTTTTAAAAGCATATGGAAAGAATAGTGTAATTGCTGTGAGGAAACTTCTGCTGTTTGCCAGCAAGGTTGTCATTTGGGATCCCACAGAGTTAGATTGACAGCACTTTGGTCACCAGACTGAGGGTACTTTCTCCATGGCCCAGACACTGGAGGGGCAAGAGCATATTTTAGCAGTCCTGACCAAGACACCCCACCCCTCCACCCCCCCATCTGCGATTTGAACTGGGGGTGAGGGAAGGGTGGCCTTTGCTAAGCCCTTGATCCCACTGCTGCCTCATGTTTTGTGGATGCTGTGTATGGGTGGGGCAGTATAACCTAGAAAAATGTTCTTGTTCACTAGCTACTGTGCTGCCAGGCACTTTAACTGCTTCAGAGCTGGCAGGTTTATAGAGAAGCTGCTCTTGGTCTTTATAATACGGTGATAAAGCATGTTCTGTCCTGTCAGCACAGAGGAGCTGTGCAGAAACAAAGCTTACTTGGTTAGATAAAATGCTTTGAGGGTCTTGGCAAGTGGTTTAGGAGAGAACTGAGCATGTTCAAAGACTTTAAAGCACTTACTGTCCTTGCAGATACCTTCATTGGAGGAGCAAGATGAAGTTTAGCTTGTTCAGAGATTTGATCAGCTTCTCTTCTAAAGCTTTAACTTCTCTGACTGAATAAAAGTTTATATTTTATTCAACTGAATTCTCCATTGTTTTTAAATGTCTGAATCAATTTTGTCCAAGTCTTTCACCAAAAGTAGTTCTGAGGGGTGTGTGAGATAGTCATTAAAGAATTAGAACAGACTTGTGTGATGGAAAATGTTAGGCATCCTTAGCCACAGATGTAGCTGTGCCTGCATGGGCAATAATACGCTTTAGTGTATTTTTCTATTTCAGCCAAAGATGCCCACCTGAAACTAGCAATACTCTTTTTAGTGCACCAGTTTATTAAAATAAACTTTAATTGATTAGTTCCTCCTAATTTCGTCATGGAGCAAAACTGTAGTTGCAATGTTGAGGTGTATCAATGCTGTTTTAAAGATGAAGTATATTAAATTGTGTGTGTGTGTTCATAAATAAAGTCAGTGGGGCCCCTTTCCCTTGTAGATGCCCTTGTGGAAATGTCTGCTGTGTGATTTTAAATGTTTTTCAGCAATCCATTCCTTCCTTCTCTCTCCCTTACTTGCCCCATGTGGTACTCCAAATTGTCAAATCTTTATTTTACACCCAAAAAGCAAAGAACAGTATTCTCTTGTTTAATATAAACCTTATTTTCATGACCTCTAAGCTTTAACTGTATCTGGGAATGGAAGAAGCTACATTGGTGTGGACACATCCATAATACAAATGTGTCATGTTTTCAAAATAACCTTTAAAATAACTTTAAAATTACAGGTGAATACAGCAAATTTCCAATTGGTTTTGTTAACAATTGGTGTAGTCTTTAGAAAATGGAAAATGCATGCTGTAGACTTGTGCAAAGAGCTCGTATGCTTTCTTTCCTGAAATAGGTTTTTCCTAAAGGGTTTCAGAATACGACACAGTGTAGATTGGGTGGAGTCTCACAGTCTCAGGAGGACTGAGACATGCTGTTAATTCAAGGGCAGTCTCTCTTCTCTGCTTCATGAGCTGCATAATAAAATGTACGCAGTTAAAAATAATGCATATTTTTAAAGCAAATTGCATGAAGTTTAGTGAAGGGTCCTCAGTTACCAATTTTTTGCACATGTACTGGTGCATGGTTGTGAATATTTTTTGTTTTGAAAACATGATTCTACAGGCTCAAGACTTCACTTAATAGGTTACTTGTGTGGTGATCTAGTAAACACTTCTAAATATTGCTCAAGTTCTGTAATTACTGTATTTTTGGAGACAGTGTTAGAAATTTCTAGTGTTGTCTTCCCATCCCCCTCAGCTTTTGAGCTCAGAGGAGTCTAGTTTGCTTGCAGCTGCAGTGGTAGGCATCTTTCAGGAAGTGACCTTGGCTTGCATTAATCAAATTCAGAACACACAGAAAAGCTTCTTGGTAACATGCTGACTTGATGTAAAATTTTATAGCATCCATTTTCTTTTAAAATGAGGCCATCTTATAAAAAGGGCATTTATTTATGGTATCTCTATTTAAAATAATTTCTTGAAAATGGTATTGTGTTTAGGGAAGGTAAAACAACAAAACCAAACTGTTCTTTACTGAGAGTAAAATAGCTTTTTATATATGTAATTAAGTCTTAAACGTCTATTGGTGAAACTGTATTTCAGCCTAGCTAAACTATGAAAATACTTGTATTTGATAGCGTTTTCACTGATGTCTTACCATTTTTCTACTAAAGTAGAAAAGCTTGGTAGTAGAATATGATCTCAATCAGCTAAAGTTCTCATATATTTACCTTTCTGACATGATGTATTTTGTTAGCAGCTCTCAAGACATTAAACTTAACCTCACAGTAGCTGCATTGAGCTACTACTATGCCTATTTACATAGACTGAAAAAGGAATCTACCTGTGCCTGTTCAAGAAATTGTGGTATGACATTGCCCAACATCTGGCAATTTTTTCATTGGTGACTCTTAAACTGAGTGGCTGATTATTTCTGAAGCTGGTTTTAAGTTTTCCATTATCTTCTTACCCCAAACTTATTTTGTGAATTGAGTTACAAAAAGATGATTGGTGGTATGTTCAGCTGGCATAGCTGTCTGTAAAAGTATCTTTATCCTTTCTTGAGACCTATACAGAGACCTAACACCAGAGTATCTTTCGTCATTACAAAATGCTGTGAAAGCTTTTATGGTTCTGGGGTAACATAATTTACCAGTTTTCAAATAGCATCTTTCTGGTGAATTAGTAAGAGCTGCCACCTGACTAATGTGCTTTTTTCCCTTAGGTTGTTATGTGCATTATCTTGAACTATCTACCAGCTGGTTGGTTTCAGGGTTTGGAAAACTGAGTCCTACTATAACTGGCATCTTCAGCATAAACCTCCTCTGAATGTCAGCAGATTTGCTCATTTTACCCCTTCACAATTACATTCAGTTTCCTGTCATTTTTGCAGTGTGTTTGAGACCTGAGTGTGCTACCATAGATGCTGAAGTGTTTTCTGACTTGACTGCTGCCTGTTTTGGAATGGTTTCACATCATGTTTTTACTGTGCAATGTATGCAGTGGCTTGCCATTCTACTTGTTCTCAAGTTAGAGTTGCTAATCATTCACTTAAACATCTCTATGTTAACTCTACCCCCTCAGGGGGGTTGGACTCAATGATTTTTGAGGTCCCTGCCAACCCCTAATTTTCTGTGATTCTGCTGTGAACATTAGACCTACTTTGCTACTGAATTTGCTTAATTACATGCTGTATCCACTTCTCTTCATGCCACTTCATATTGTATTGTCTGTCATTGCAACAGCACCAAACTAACCTTCATCCACATCTTCACTTAAAATATTTTAGCCCCCTTTCTTTGCTGTCTGAAACGCCAATGAAGAGGTGATGAATATGTTGCTCTCCATGCATAAGTGTAGTTGACATTGACTTTCCAAGATCACGTGGATGCCAAAACACAAACACAGTTTGTCATTAAGTGTTTCCAGTCATCAGGATTTTCATCAATCTCACAGCTGGTCCCAGCACAGATTTTTGGGATACTCAGTGGACTGATTCACTGAGTCAGTAGCTCCTGAGATGAAGCTGCAGTGCAAATGGTAATGCTTTAACTCAGGAAACCTTGTGTTGTAGTTCTCTCCATTAAAATTTTAAACTGGAACTACTGATCAGATGAGAGAAGCTGGAACCATTAATAAAGAATAGGGGGGTACAGTGGAACAAGAAGTCTGTTCTGTGTTCCTTCTCTGGTTCTGTGATCTTGAAATGAGTGCATGTTCTTTTTCTGTGACAAAACAAGACAAGACAATCTATTACATATGTCTCTTATCCAGAACATGTTCTACTTCTCTGGCTAAGTGTTACTTGTTTTCCTGTGACAGACTCTGAAGAGCTGATGGTTTTTGTACCGAAGAGTCACAACTAGAATGTCCATACTTCTTGGAGTAGCTGGGGGATGACTTATTGTGAAGTCAACATCTTGAATCAGAGTATTAATAATGGCACAGTGGGGAGTGGATATTGGGCAGCAGTACTCTTCGGGCTGCTCATCCCTATGCCAGGGCAATGACATTTTCTTGTTTGACAAGAAGAAAGGTAAATCACTGCAGCTCTGGACTGCACATTCGGAATCCTTTCCGACAATTCTGTGCTGGTGTTCTCTTCCCCCCCTCCCTCCCCTTTAGCAAGGTCGGTCTTTCCTGTTTGCCAGTACAATCTCGCTGCTCTCACTTGCAGCTCTATAGTTCACTGCTGCTTTGATACTGCCTAGTATCGGCCTTACCCCTTAGATTACTAACCTGATTTTCAACTAAAAAGGGGGCAGGAGGGACCCACTCCTGCAGTTTGTAACTTCTGACTCACTGACGTACGTCTTCTGCACAGCTCATGTTCCTTGTTATTTCCGTACTCAAAGAAACGCCCAACTCGCTGGGGGCCTCTGCTGTGGACATTGCTCGCAGGGAAGGCGAGGAGAGGAAAGGACAGGACCTCTTCGGCCTCAGCCTGCTCCTGCGGGGGGTACCGTGGCGACCCACGCCGGCTGCCCCCCCAGCGGGGCCGCTCGGGCCGGGCCGTAAGGAGTTAAGGGCCACGCTGCCGCCCGCGGTTCTGTCTGGAGCCGCCGCGATCTCATTGGTTGCGAAAAGGTGAAATTGAAACCACCGTAAACTTTTGACCCTGTAGCAGTTCTTGTGGAACGCCTTCCCCTTGCCAAGAGCAGAGGGCTTTTTTCCCCCCTTTTCCTGTATTTATTCTCTGTGATCGTGCCGTGCCGCATGCAGCCCCTCCAAGGGAGGGGGAGGACAAGCACAAGCAAGTAGTTTGCATGTCCAGCTAACGGTAAAGCTGGAACACGTTGTACTGCTTATGCCAGCCATCTTCTAAAACTGATCAGTAAACAAGTAGAAGTCCATTTTTCAACTTCCAAGATGTTTTTTCTATTGTTAAAAGCAAAACAAACAAAAAAAAAGCAAAAAACCAACCAACCACCAAATTGATGCTGACTGTCACGGCTAATTAGCAAGTGGGGAGCGGAGGATGAGTCACCAGGCACGCTGGCTGCAGGGAGCTCTGCAGCTTAATAAACGTGTTGTTTTCTTAAAGATTTAAGTGGTTTCTCCTTACTGAGATCCGAGGTAGAAATGTCGCTTAGTTCGTAAGTTGGTGTGTTGAATGTATATTTACCGAACTGCAACTGTTTTTCAATTCTGTATCTTCCGTAAACAAAAGAATACATTTGTTCAGTCTGGCAGACCGGTCGTGCCAGCTTGAACTTCGTTGCCAGCTTGAACTCCGTTGCCAACTGAACTTCATTGCCAGCTTGATCTTCATTGCGAACTTCCAAAGTGTCAGAGGCCCATGGTAGCCATTGTTATGAATTTTTATTTAAGTAGGGCAACTCTAAAAAATTCTGGACCTAATTAAAGTTTCTGTCACTTTTATACTATGCAGAATGGGTCACAAAAAAATTTCAAAAATATCTGTGGTCGAGAAAATTCACCTTCCCTCTATAGCTTTGCTAAACCAGACAAATTAAAGCAGCATTACGTTTTCGATGAAGTATGAATACGAGATTTAGTTAATCCACTCTTCTTTCCCCTTAAACATGTCTGTCTTTTCACTGACAAAAGAATAGCTGACTTGGTTACTTTACTGCATCAGCTGCCATTTTCTCCCTCCCCCACTCCCAGGCACAGGTATCGGCCTGCTGTTCTTGCTGGAACATTAAACTTACTGAATGTTAAGTGCCACTTAATCAAGGAGTCACTCAGCACCTGACTTAGAGATAACATTCAAAACTCTTCCTCAACAAAGAAACTTGATTCCTGACTACTTCAGTCTGATGTTTTCACATCTCTAGTGGCTTGTTCTTGCAAATAATTTAATCAGATTTATACAGTGTGTTCATTTTTCGAACGAGAGATTATGGTGGGGAGTAACCCTCAACTGCTCTGATTTGAATTTTTTAAAAAATTAGTGCAATAAGCAGTGCAGTGGGTTAAATTTAGGGCAGCGTTAGCATAGTAGGACAAGACTGTGAAGGTTTGGCGTGGGCTGTTCGCAGTGCTGCTGTTCTCACTGCAGTGAGATATCTGGGAATTGAGGGAGTCTCCTGGAGCACTGCCAGCCGCATCAAGGGAACAATGAGTATAATATGATTAATAGCAGATACCCTGCCCCCTCTTGTGTGCAATTCTCCTTGCAACTGCAAAAGAAACATGTGCTTGTAATGATGGTTGGTGGCCTCCCTGTTTGTTCCAGCGAGTGTTCCCAAGCAGCAGCTATTATATAGTTTATTTTTCCTCACTCCCCGTGATTCTTTGTTCTGTCCTCCCTGCGCCTGTGTGTGTCCTGTCTGTTTCTCACTGTCCGTTTTGTGGCAGTTTGTCTGCCTTCACAGTGGAGCTGTACTGAAGCTGCAAATCATATTGCCTATCACAGTGAAATGAAATAAATGCTCTTCTAAAGGAAAGAAGAGTAACAACTTCTAGGAGCTGAGAGTCACTCGATTTCTGAAGTGCCATTTAAATTACTCTGAAAGGCTTCTCTTGAACAGTTGCATCATCGCATTATGGTGATACTGGGTGTACGTGCCTTTTAGCATTAGAAATCAGTGATCTCTAAAAATATTACAGTATATGCTAGCAGTGGGAGGGAAACTGGCAAAAAAATGAACAGTGACTCTCAAGCTAAAGATACTTTCAGCAGATTTGTGAATCCTCTAACATTAAAGTATCCTGCTTTGGGGGGAGTGTTACTGAAAAATATTATTGAGACCTAACTGCTGACCACGAGAAAATCACTTGTATAACCCTTGCTCTAGTAAAAATGGTCAGAAAAAGGAGAATTAGGGATACTGTCAATGCATCTTGTATCTAAAAAGCATTAAATGACCATCCACAAACTACAGACTTCTAGATTGATTTATTCTGTGTATTTATTCAGAGGAATTTGATTATACTTCCCCAGTTTCTTCAGGAGGGAATCACAATCTGCTGCTTAGGAGCTGCTCTTTTACAATTCTACCACCACCACCCAAGATTTCCAAACTGTGAATGAGAAATTTAAAGAGAAGCACATAGTAAGGTGTTTCATCTAGCCTTTCTGATATCTAGAGTTAGCTGTCCCACTGCCATGTTTTACTGAAGGATGGAAAGTCGATAAGAGGAAATCCTAGAGCACAGCTTCTGAAAACTTCTGAAAATTAGTTTATGTTCCAAGACTTGTCAGTATGTCTGTTGTGTGCTTCAAATTTCTGCTGGCATATTTTCTCTCAGTCTTTGATCATGGAGTTATATGGTAAGCTGGGCTCTTGATATCTACTATTAAAACTTGCCACTTCCCCTTTAAGTCCCTTGGCACAAATTATGAGTGAACCTGTAGTAGCTGAAGATAGATTTTTGTTTGTTTTTAAAACACTGTCATTGTACCTTGCTCTTCTCAGCTTCTATTTCTATTTCATTTGGTGACAAAACTTATTATCTGCAGTCCAAGTGTTTCATAATTGGATGAAATAAGGGGATTTTTCTCTGCTTCTCTATAGGTTTGTTTTCAGGCTGTCCTGTCTGTATCCATGTTGCAGATCTCCAGTGATGAGAGAACTCTTGGTCCTTTGCAGCAATAGTGGGCTGGGTTTCTGGATTATAAATCTCGTTTTGAAGAACTGTGTTAGATATGGAGATGCATATTTTCTAAGAAATTAATTTATCAGAGGTCCACAAAACACAATTGTTTATTCTTTTAAGCATGTGGGTATGTACACACAGTCTTATTTCTCTGGCACTAGTTCAGGAATCAGTGCATAAGGAATATATATATTTTTTCCTTATAGTATATGAAACATTATGTAGAAAGCAAAGTGTTTTTCAGATAGAACGAAGTGGTGTGATCTCAGTGAAGCAGTCCTCCTGCTGAGAGTTGTGTTTTGCCCTTCTTGAAAAATGTGGTAAATACCGGGATTGCTGCTATAGTTGAAAGGACTTTATGCATTTATAATCACTGCAGGTTGCATTATCCAGACAGTTGTCACTCATTAATAATGTTGTGCATAAAGAGCCAGGTTGTTTCTAGCTGCTGTTGTAGGCTGAAGTCTTTTCAGGCCAGAGAAACAGTAAACAGGAGCTTTCTTTATGATTTGTACTGAAGTAGCAGACCAGGATATTTCTTCTCATAGTCTTTTTAGAAGAGTCTTATTTATTTCCAACACAGTTTAAAACTGGTTTGAGATTGGTTGTTTGGGTGGGAGTCTTGTGGGTAGTAATATGACAGAACAGGATTGCTCAAAGAAATTCCATGTGCTAATATATAACCCTCTCTTCCTATTCACATTCAGCTTTTTTTATGTGTTCTGCAAAGCTCTTATCTATCCTATTTCATCATTAGCTTTGATTTCTCTAACTTTCCTCTGATGTTTATTGAGCGTATAGCACTTGTCCTTTAGGACAATGATGTGTATAACCTATCTGGCTATCTTTCAAAGCAGAACCTGAATTTTAAATAGTAGAGAGACCACATCTCTGAATAGATGAAGGAAAGAGAAGAATATCTGAAGTGTACCACAACTGCTGCATTCACTTATTTATCCTATGTAGTAGTCCTTAGTATTTTATATTATTTCCTTATTATGCTTCAGTCTGCTGAAGTGTGTATCTAGAAGGCTAAAACAAGAAAAGGGATAAACTTCACAGTTTTGTGGTATTAAAAAGTCTTCATAATGTATCACTACACCAGCCCCATTGTTCACTCTCTCTCTCCAGTCAGATAGCAGTAGAAATGCATGGTTTTCAAGAGAAGTAAATTAAAAGCACAAACAATAATCCTTATAACAATTATGATAATAATACTGTAATCCTTACAGGACATAATTCTGGTTCTTCAGGTACAAATAGGGAATGTCCTGATAAATCGAAGATCTGACAAATATAAATAGATTCAGAGCAAAAATGATTTGTCAGCAGAAATGTTATGTCTTTTGTCTTGCTCGGTCCATGTGCTGTTGTAGTCTTTTGGTAATGACACTGTGAAAATCGAGAATGAATATTTTTCATTTTGGATGTTACTACTTAAAACAAATTCCCACTTCCAGCACTAGAACAGACAACTGTAGAGATTATTTTGTAATAAACCTCAGGGCTGGGATCTGATAGAAATAGGAAAATTAGTGATGTGTATCTGAGTATTTTACAAGTGCTAATCTTTGTTCTGGGGAGAAAAAAAGGATGTGTAGCAAGCATGGACATTTACGGAAAGTTTATTTTATTTGACAGAGAATTTCTTATGTCTTAAAGTAGGAGAAATAATTTTGCTTTTTACCTAATACCAATTTACTGTAGTTACAAACTGAGAGTGTAAAGCTCTGTTATCCTAGCTATGCAAATGGAGAAGGAAGGGGAATTACAAGCTCTGTGATGGTCTCAATGTCCTTTTCTACTGATCTATGACTGTCGTTCACATGAAAAGTACCTGTGTAGGTAGAAACCTTTCTGATAATATTAATTTCAATGATTTTTGTATTAATACTTTTGAATTATATGTACTGAATATATATATATATGTATTGATAACTTTAATTATTTTTAATGTTTTTAAGATTTTTCCAGTCCTCTAGACAAACAGGGGTGTTTTTGAAACAGAATATACAAATGTTACTCTTCAGAACTATACATCTTCTTGACAGTATTAATGGGCATATTACTCTATGTTACAGTCTTTTTATTAGATTTTCTGCCTTGATTGTTTACCTCTAATTTCACATCACCAATATTGGTTTCAGAGCAGATGCAATGAATACTGTAAATTAAATGTGTAAGGGGACTTCTGTATTTAGTATTCTTAAAACATAAAAGATCTGAAGAGTTTGTGTTCTTCTGAAACGATAGTTTGCTCTACTTAGTGCTTATAATCAATTTAGCAGTCAGAGGATGTTATTTTGATGTTTACATTGCTGCATGTAAGTGGTAGACTTACTACAAAAAATGCACTGTTCTGTTTTTGCAATACTGGAGTTCAATGTGGTTGATGAAAGATCATTTGGATTACCTATTATAACTGTAAACAAACAGAAGAGTTAGTGTGTAAAAAGTGTGTCTTTTTAAAATAAATGTGAACATTGCAAGTTATTAATGGTGTTCTTAAAAACCATCAAGCAAAATGGAATAATGATTTAAAAGAGAAGTTTACCCAATGGAGGGACCAGGTTTAACATACATCATAGTACCAGAATATGCTTAAAAGGTGTCTGTTGAGTAAACAGAGATATTTTATCTGTTTTTCTTGGCTCTGTGTACAGTGCACACCTGTGTTTCTAAATTACTTGGGAAATAGTTCTAAATAAAATACAGATTTTGTGAGTCTTCTGATAAGACAAAACACGTTTGCTGTGTCATTCTGTTTGAGACTAATAAAAATACTAAAGTCAAAGATTTTTTTTTCCTCATGAAAATAAAAATTTGAAAGAAATATTACTTTCAGCCTTAATGTTTCCATGGGAGCTGGTGATAGAATTCTTACTGAATTAACAGAAACAGACTGATTCTAAGGGTTCTGGGTTCTGAAAATTCCAGTATAGGAATAATAGGTATATTAATGTCAGCACATTGAGCTTTTAACCTACTCAGGAAAACCAGTGAATAGTTCAAATAAAAATTCACAGAAGACTATCATAGTGCTTCAGACTTAGTTGGGTAAGAGGAACCTCCTTGTTAACGTGGTAATCACAGTGAAATTTGCCTCTTTGGCATGGTTATGGCAGCATAGTATTAATTTTTTCAAATACATGGAATGATAAATATGCTTTCATATGGGGGGAGTTCAGGAATGGACAGATTTTAAGTGAACTACACTGGTGGATAGAGATGATTGACATATTTCTATCACATAATAAAGTAACACTTCTTACTGGAAAGTTCTGCCAGTCTGATTCCAATCATGCCCTTTAAGTGGTCCAAGACTTTCCTCAGTTTGTTGAGCTAATTCTGCAAGACACAGTTAGCATTTTATAATGAGTGATTTACTCCAGCAGAAAATGTTCAAATAAAATTGGACTGTAAAAAATATAGAGTTTTAATTTTATTTATAGTGGATATAAGAACAATTGTATGTTCTCTTTCAGGCTTTTTTTGAGTTGGTTTGATGTTGAGTGTGTATATTAGAGTTTTATATTTAACTTCATTCAAGGTTTCTGGAATTACTTCAGTTAAGTTCAGCGTAGTGATGTTGTCTATGTAAGAATACCCAGCTCTGGCAGTTAAAATTTGAAAATGCTAAACTTCTGACCTCGGGTAGGTGTTGCCATGTAAATGTGTTATATTCAGCTGGTGAAGTAAAAATTGCATATTTCTGGGCTCTAGCTTGTGGAAACAATAATGTGTATTGGACTGCAATGCCTGACAGCTGACATTTATCAAGAGTAACGTGAGCTTCACTCATTCTCACATTTTTAAGCAGCTTTCAAAGCTTTACTTGTATACACATGTTCAGCATATGTCTTGCAGCTTTGAACATTTTGTTCTAAAGATGTTAACTCTCATTAAGATGAGAATCCAGACTATAAACCCACAATGATATTCGTTTATCAAATTTAGACACAACATTAAAGATTTGTAATCTGGCAATATAATGTGAAACAGTAAGAGTAATGTTTAAGGCTTTAAAATAACTTTTTCCTGTTGAATGTTTCAGTGAACTTTAGACCAGACTTCTTTGTTTTGAATGTGTGATACTCTTTTAGAAACATACATTTTCTAGAAACCAGAAAAAAAATACGGTTAAAATACAATTCCATGTTCGAATACAGTACAAAAACTTCTCTCTGAAAAAAATTAAAAAGAAGATGTTGATACATTTACTTTCTTTGAAGAAATTGTCTGGTAGGCATTTTGATATATTTGTAAACAGTTTATGTGCATTGGCCAAATAATGGGAATGTTGTTCTGCTTGCTTTAGATGTTCTAAAAGTTGTGATAGTGTTTAAATGTTCAGAACTCTGTATGTAATTGTTCCTGTTTAATAATCCTAATAATCTGTCTAGAAGAAATTATTATTTCATATTTGACAGATTTTCTGCTGGTCTACACAGTTTGCTTGTCTATTTTTAGGCTTAGTTTCCTGTTACTTCAGTAACTCAGTGCAGTGCTGAACAGATCACATTGGTCTGATTTCAGGTAACTTGAAATGGTAGGTGACTCCTAGAGGTAAAATGGATGGGTGATTGTAGGTGACCCCTAAAGATAGAATGGATGGGTGTGATTGTGATGGTTGTAATTTTCATTGCCAGTCAGTGGTGTAAGGTACATTTCTTTCTCCTCACAAATGTTCTTACTAAATACTTCATACTAACATTCATGCCAAACACTCTACTTCTACACTGAAGTAATTTCGAATTGTCTAAGAAAGAATTCCCTTTTTTAAAAAAAATATCTAAATTACTAAATTTAATCTAAGGCCTCAAGTCAGTATGGAATTCAGCCTTTATTAGACCAGTTTGTTAAAATATGTAGATTCAAGATGGGTTTTAAAAATCAGTTGATCTCAAAAGAGACAGATTTGATTAACTGTATTTTCCCTGCTGTTTTGATGCATCCCACCATGTACATGTACTCAAGAAAACTAATATTTTTGTGTACATAGGCACATCTTTACCGAGGAAAGTTGGTTTGAATTCTTTATTGATGTATTTTGGGTTACTTTGCTGGAAACCCAACTTTTGAGCTGTGCTGTTGCTATTGTGATTGTGTGCAAAACTCAGTGTTAGTGTTGTAAATGAGTGAATGTCACAACCAGTGTACTGCAGTACAGCATTTGCAGTGTGTTCTCTCATGGGCTGTTTAAGTATTCTTAGATAGCTTTTCTGTTTTCAAGTATTTCAGAGATACATTCGTTCACTTGCCATCAATCTAGAAAAGGAATTGAGGTGATTGGCACACGAGTATTTGTTGAATATACAAATTTTTGTGTTTACCCACATGGTAAAATGTATCAGTGTTACTATGACACTATTTTTAGACTTTTTTCATTATAGTGGCTGAACGTTCCTGACTGAACATTTGTGCTAATTTATCAAATATTAAGGTGGTGTAACTCCAGTTAGCTTGTTACCAGATAGGTGTAATGTAGAAATAGTGTTTTATTGGTATAATAATGCTATTAGGTCTTCTAGTGCAAACAAGTCTGTAGTTTTGAATTTTACAGATCCTTTCTGTGCATAGTTTCACACAATGCACTGATGGTCAGGTGTTCTCTTTGTTCATTCTCTAAGATACATATTTTTTTTACTAGACTAATATGCTTATTTTTGTTCATGACCTAAATAATATTAATGCATTTTTTCTTGAAGCAATTTTGGCAATTACAAGTCACAGATATTGTATGTTTAAATATTTTTCATGTTAAAATACTTTGCAGTTAATATATGAAGTAAAACACAATTGCTTTGTCTTCACATTTATAAGTCTCTGTTGCAGGCTGCAGTATTGCCATTTTTTTCCAAAACTCATTATATTTGTTTTTTTTTCTTCAAACCCCAACTGTGACAGTGACATGACTAGCAAAGCATATCATTTTTCATTTAAGAAGAAAACCAGTATTTCACTCCCCCAGCGATATAAAATAAAATTTGAAAATATGGACAGTTTATGCTGGAATCTGACTAGAGAAAATGGAGAAGATGCAGAAGCAAGGAGCTTAAATCTTTTTCTTTTTTTTTTTTTTTTTTTTTTTTTAATGAGAGAAATGTGGTCTTTAATTATACATAGTTGTAAAGGGAAAAAAAAACAAAACAACCTAAATTAAAAAACTGAGTTGCCCAATTCAAGGTTGAACTGAACTGTCTTCACTCTTCCTTTTTCATTGACCTCTGGCTCAAAAATGGTTGAAGTTTGTATTTTAGAAAATATTAGATGTTCAGAATTACAGTGCCATGTTTATTCCACTCATTTTTCTTGGACTTAATCAATTACTAGGGAAGCTTTCTGGTAAAGCTCTGTCCACAAACCCTAGAAAATCACATTTCCTACTAGCAAAGGAGTATCTTTACAAGTTCCCTGAGTGAAATAATATGTGTGTATATATATATATATATGTATATTCTTACAGCTTTTAGCAGGTTTAAAAAGACAAGAAACACTACATTGGTCTGAAGTCACTTTGGTTCTGAGCAACTTTGGTTTTTTTCTCCAATAAGCTTTCCCAGTTCAGAAGTCATTCCATGATGGATGATTTTCCTGGTGACCGATTAACACCTCATGTGTCTGTTTGGTTTACTTCTTCCTCTATAATTCTTTAAAATTAATTTTTCTTCTCCAACCAGTTTGCTACACGGAAATGCTGGAAGTTGGAATCTCTCCAGTATCTTCGGTGGTCAAGGCCAACACAAAGATTTTCAGAGCTATGGCTTTTCTTCTCACAGTGCCCATTTTCTGCCTTTGCCATGGAGAGGTCTGCTGTCTCTCTAGCTGACTTCCTGCTCCTGATGTGTTGTTTAAATATCTTGTTATTATCAGTTGGAGTTCAGTGCAAGGCACTCTTCTCATTCTTTTTTTAGTCTCGTATTTCCTGTTTACATTCAATTTACCATGTTCTCTGGGTGTTTCAGTTCTTCCCTTGTAGATGAGCTTTCTACTTCTTAAATGCTAACCTTTTCCTTGTGGTCTCCCCCTTAACTTCGTTATAGAGCCATAAAAGTATTTTTTGATGTTTTTGTTCTCTGCTCGAAAGTGGTGTGTAGGCGTAGCAGCTATTATCCAGAATTCATTTGAAAGCCTGCTCTTTTTGTTGTTTTTTTTCTCCTTCTCTCCTCCTCTCTAGTCATCGCGGTACAGTCATACAGTGACAGTGTAATAACTTGTCCATCTTGAGGGCTGGGAATGTGGTGATGTCCTCACATATCACTAGAGATGTGTAAATTAATGTTCCCTAGTGCTTCTGAGGTGCATATTGTTTTATAAACACAACTAACTTTACAGAGAATAACACCACCTTATTTGTGTTCTTACTTGTGTACACAAGCATTAACTCATTGATGTGCTGAGTTCCTCACCCCCACTAAAGGTATTTAAGATATTTGGTTTCCATACTTTTAATCTGAGCTATAAGTAATGTGAACAAATACCATAACATAATGTGCTAGAAAATTCAGAGTATATGTGTCATGCATCCTGTATGTCTTTGTTTATTGTGGAAAAATGTTTTGGCAGAATTCTAAGTGGTTTTGAAAATTAAATCTTGATTTGTATAATGTAATTCAAGACTTCTAGCTGGGAATTTTCAGTGATTGTCTTACTTGCTTAGTCCCTTTAGGGTGCCAATGTGTCTTTCTAGTAAAAAACTCATATTAAAAATGAAGCCTAAGATTTGAAAGCTCTTTTTGAACTTACAGTAGATGTATTCAGAGCTGATTAATTCAATTTCAAGTGATAGTAATCATGTTGGTTAAAGAATCACTAAACACCATGTCAAATTTGGAAATAAATTTTAAAAGTTTTCTCAGTTTTAATCAGTGAGATCTAGTAAGAATTTGATTTGTTTTGTTTTTTTGTTTTCTTTAAGGTTCTGATCTAATTCTGTGGTGGCCAGGCAATAACGTTTTTTGAGGTCCATGGAAATGCTAGGTTTTGTTCCATGGATTTGCCCTTTTGTTTTATTGCTTTTAGGAAATGTGTCCATCATACCTCTCTCTCTTTGAGTCTATTACATGACTTCTGCCTGATTCTTGTAAAAACTGAATACAGCTAAGAAATCCATCAAGAAAGAAGACTGATTTAGTTATGGCACGTATGTTTCTTTACTGCATTTTATGGAATTATTCACATCTTCACATTCCAAACAAAAAGGGGTTGCTAGCTTTCCTCCCCCACACCCTCCATTATGGCTGTATAAGGCGCCTATTGTCTCCATTCACACTGAGATGTCACAGATGTGTGGGCTCTTCTGGGCTCTTTTCTCTCTTGCAGCTCTAATGACCACTGCTCCTTTGATTCCTTTCTCAGGCAAATTGGCATGGGCTATACAAAAAGAAATTTAGGTCACAAATAATCTTAAAATTATTCTACTTGAGGGAGAGCAAGATTTAGCTGAATGCTTATTTGTATACCAGAAATTTAGGGCAGAATATAGCAAAATTAGTTTCACCCAACAAATACTAGTTAGTCATCTCTGAGTTCACTGACTGAAAATTATGAAATATACGTCTGCAATTGAAAGAATTTTAAAGCTGTATTTATTATTTTCTTCTAGAGATTAAAAGTAGGTGTGCCCACCTGTACTGTTAACTAGGAGCATTAGGAATGACAATTTAAAAGAAATACTTATAATGTATTTTAATTGCAGAATTAATATAGATATGTTTGTTCTATTCTGAGATTAGGTACCCCATACCAGATGAGGTGTCATGGTAGGCAATTTGTATTTGCTTATATTATTAGTTGCACAGATATGCAGATGGTTGTGTTGAGCAGGCAGTAACAGTGGTCTAGTTAATATAATTCTTCTTCTATAAGGATTTTTTTTCTCACACGCTCCTCAGATGTGTTATTTGTGTGAAGAAAAAGCAGGTGTTTATAGAAACAGGAAACTTATTTTGTGCTTTCCGTTACATCACTGAACTATTGTACCAACACTCTTTTATGGCTGGCTACTTTATTTTCCAGTTACAACTAATATTGTGTTAAAAATATACTAGCAGGTCACATTCTTCATCAGTTGTGTAGGCTGAGTTTTGTCTGTTGCACAGTCCTATTATTTAACTTAAAGATCGCCCAAAATCTAAAAGATCGACAGATATAGCATAATTTCTAGTTGTTTCACACATTGCTGTTATTAAATCTAAACATGTTAAGTGATTTAAGGTGCTTCTCATTGTTGTCTTTGTTATTTTTTCATACCAGGATACTGTTCCCTCGTATTTTTCTGCTGTTTGAAGTACTGAGTATTTCAGCTGTCTGCAGATACACGACAGCAGGCCACACAACTTGTGGAGCTCTTTTAAAGATGTTGATCATTCCTTCTGTCCATTACTGGAGGCCTGGAGTAGTGTGAGATGGTATATTTTGTTGAACTGGCTTTTGAGCATTTAGGAGAATGGAAAGAAATTACTCTGAGGATGTTTTAGATGGCTTGTATTCCAGCTTGCCTGCTGCAGTCCCAGAGCACCACTGAAAAGGCTAATTTCTCTCTATTAATTTATTTGCGCCTAATTCTGGTACTAATACTATTGTAATAAAGACTGGAACCAAAATATTTAATGAATCATGACACTGTGCCATTTTCTTCGTATTTGTAATATGGAAGTCTTGAGAGACTGGAGTTTTTCCAAGGTTAACATTGGAAACTAATTTGTTAATTGTGTAACAAATTGTGTTCTTATAAATGTGGAGCAAAAGATTGTCTAGACTTTAATATAAAAATTAATGGAATTGCTGCCCTAGATTGCATATTTTGCAGACCTAATTTTGTGTCATTTCAATCAAAGCTTTTTAGTTGTCAGAATCAAAGAGGCTCTTTCTGTTGATGGCCAGGACATTGCAGTAAATTCTGAAGTTAATCTGATGTAGTAAATGTTCAAGCAATTTCACTATAGAAGCCTTTATGCCCAGCATAAGAACTTGACTCACTTGGTTAGATTGGCTGGAAATGGTATTTTTTTGTAGCATCCACCCAACAAAAGATAAGCTTTGTTGGAATGTTGGAAGTTTGCAGTATCTGCTGGGAAAGTCTATAAAACTGAAGAAACAATTCTATTTTGCTGTTCCCCAGTACTTTAAGGCAAAACATGATAGAGCTGTGTGGAAATACAAACATCAAGGCTGTTCTTTTCAAGTATTTGAAGTTTCCAGCTGTTGATAAACTTTTGTGCTGCTTAATAATTTGTGATTATTCAAGTACTAGAAAATGGTAGATGAAGTGAGCAGGCTGATAGGCTGAATGTATGGCAGGATGATTAATGGCAGTGGTATATAAAGCACACGAGCATCAACTAGATCACATCTGATCTCCCAAGATGAACAGTTGCCCGAAGTAGAATGGGGGAAACAAAAGTATGATGAGAGCATTACAAAAATTCTAGATTGCTTATAGCTTTTCATTGAGAGACTTGCTTTTTAATTTCTTCAGCTGTGCAATTATGGTGAAAAAATATTTTTGCTCTGCAACTTTACAGTTGAAAGTGTTTACTTCTTCAAATATGCAGTTTTCTTAAAACCAATCTCCTTATATACTGAGCTGTGAATGCTTTCGATTTGCATACAAGATTCAAAGACTAAATTGAAAATACTGGGAATAAACATCCATGGCTAATAATAACTGTGAAAAAAGCAACACATTCATTTGGTTTTAATGTTTTTCTGAGTATTACTGCTAAAAGTTAAAAAGCTGCTACTTGATAGCAATCACGTGTCAGAAACTGATAGTGTGTACAGTAAATGTTTCATTCTGTCAAAACCAGCTGTTTTTCCCCTTTATCTGAAGGCATTTTGATATTGTTAAGAGATTTAGCTCCAAATGTAAAAGGACTTCTGCCTCTAAATTTAATCTTGCAATGGACAGGCTTTTACAAGAAAGTTTCTAGTATTTATATAATATAAATTATTTATATGTACAGTTGCTAATAATATATAAAATATATATGTGAACTTATTCAGGGTCTCAGGAAGTAGAATGGACTCGCTGATGGCACATGCAGAGCTTCAGGAAAGGGGACAGCCTTTTTGATAACTTGGAGAGGGATCATGTGTATTGACTGAATCAAACTCAAACTAAAATCAAAGTTTAGTTGACTACATATTTCTTTTTTACCAAAGACATCCTGTGTGCTCTGTCCTATTGAAATGTCAGGTTTTGCATAGCTCAAAGAAAATGATAGGTCTTGCTTTTGGTAAGTTGCAGATTGAATTCTTGCTCTATTGAAACTGTGGGAAGTTGCTTCTCTTTTAAGGGACAACTGCATCCTTAGTCATAGTAAAATTAAGGTAAGAGCTCTCCTATCTTTATCTGGTCATGTAGGAAAATATCTCCATCATTCACTTCTGATGCCTATTGTATTGTGTAAGAAAAAAACAGCCCATATTTATGTGTGATTTTGTTCCCATATAATATAAATCTCCGAGTTTTATATGTTGGCACATATCCTATCTAATATCTACTAGTAGTTATCACTTTCTTTTTGCATTTGGTATGATTGTTACTTAGTTTCTATCAATCATCACTTTGCATTGGACTTTTTCATTATAATGGCAGTGATTGAAATTTGGTATGAAAAGATAATCACATCATAAGGCATAACAGTAAATTTTTTCAAAGAATTTGAGTGATGTATTGATAAGGCATAAGTCAGACTTTCATCACTGAAATCAATGTGTGCTTGAAAGCAGAACTAAATTTAGAAGTGATTGAAAATAAGTAAATAATGTTTTCAGATTTATATGGTTTAACTGCTAGTTTAATGTTTTTAAGGCTCTTAGTTGATGTTCTTTTCCAATTTAGAGAGATTTTACACTTTAGACATCTATAAATAAATTAGGCTTATGTAGCTCAAATCTAAAAAATCATGTGAATTAACTCAAGCTTTATCCCTAATTAAGCTGACATTGTAATGTATAGAGATGCATTGTACAGCTTGCAGCTGTCTTACTAGCCTGTGGATTATGTCATGAGTCAAATGGCATGCACTCACCTATGAATTAGTTGTATAGAGAGCTGGAAAGTGACTCTTCAATACTCTTGGGACTTCTGTGAGCACTGGCAAGGGTATTTGGTCTTGTCAATGGAATACTTCTATTATAAATATAACTTTTTAGGATTTTATAACTGTTAGAATAGTAGAGGGGTTTGTGCACTGGTCATAGTACAATCTCTTTCCATACTACTCAGTGTTTTTGGCAAGGAGGATGGAAATAATTGTTTTCCACTTTTAGAACGTCATTAAATATTAATATAAAACCTAAGTAGACCATATGTATTTCAGTCAGCAACTGAGCCTGAGTTTCTTCTGCTCTTAAAATATCTGGAGGTGCAGACAAGAATGGTGGTGTTTTGTGGTTTCTTACTAGATAAGTATTACCAGGTCCCATTATAGCATCCCAGAAATCACATCCTGTTTCTTTCATTTGTGATACTTGAGGTAAGGATTTTTTTTATTTCTACATATATTTATTAATTTTAAAATAATTCTTTTAAAAAAAATCTGTTTACTAACTGTTCCAGATCCAGGTCTATAAGGAGTTCCTTGTGTTAAAAAACATTCTATATATATTCTAAAAACATCCATCTGTTGCCATCAGCTATTTTGAAGGCCCAAATTACCTCTTGTAGTACAGTGGTTTGGAAATTAGTCAAGATTGAAGGCTACCTTCAGTAATTTTTGGCTTGCTATCTTTGAGCGTACCAATTCTTATTGCCAGAGTCATGCAAATATGGTATGGTTGAAGCATACCCAATTGCCTTTTACTTATGAGAGCTCTATCCTACCAAACACATCTAGCCAAATAAATTTGATACCTTTTCACAGCTGGCTTCTGAGTCTAGAATGTGACTCACATTTCTTTGGACCTGTGATGAGATGCAGTAACCACTTCACCACACTGCTTTGTGCAGAACCTGACAGGTGAGAAATTTTTACAAGCGTTCTGCAGCATATGGCACAGGCATAAGGATAGACTCATTTCTTTGCAACAGAGTTCACTGGAGCCCCCCCTTCTCTCTTCATACATTTTATTTTGTTATAACAGGGTACTAGATCTATTGCTGAGTCTAGCAAACAGGGGTGTATAGGAAACAAATTAACAAATAATGACATACCAAAAATAGAGTACATGCATTATTTATTAGAGAAACAGGAGATGCACTCCAAGTGTGTTTCACCTCTGACCATCCTTTAACTGAAAGTATCCTGTCATTTTAATATATGCAAAGTGAACAAGGCTCAAGTTAATTGTCATGTCTGAAAAATAGCCCAGGAGTGCATAGTTCTTACTAAACACTGCAGGGAAACTGGTAAATGAAACCTGACAAGGCTGAAAAATTATTAATGTCCCTAAGATGGAACATACAGTATAAAAAGGATGTGTGCTGAGTTTAGGATTATTTAGCATGTTGCAACAAGGTGTGTTTCACTGGCTACCAGATTGTAGATGGCGCCTGTTTTTTCTTCTTTAGCTGACACTCTGATTCATTGAAGTCTCTGTCTGACTCATTTATTATCTAGAAAATGACCTTTTTGGCAGAGAGGATGGGGAAAAAAGAGAGTGAGCAAATACCAATGTTTTGGAGTAGTATTTTCTTACTTATTGTACTGATAAAAATGTAAGATTAAGATAAAGATGAGTCAATACAATTGACAATATAATTTGCTGTTTGCTTTACAATGTAAGTATAGCTGATTTAATCTTAAGAAGACTTTTTAGTATAAAATAATTACAGTACACCAAGACCTCTTTATTAACTCCCTGTACTTGAATCTTGTTATCTGTTCCAATAGTTTTTTACATTGTTCTTTTAGAGCCACAAAGCTGTAGTTAAGGTTCATTTTTTATCTGCTGTGCTTTTCTGTTCCCCATGAGTTTTAAAATTATGTTGGTTTTATGTACTGTAGTTTGAAGTGTAGTGCGTTGTATTTGATTCCTTTTTCAACAAGCGTGTTAATTATCTCTGAATCATTTAAGGAGGTTTTACAGCTATAGTCTTTTTTATGTCTTCTTGCAAAAAATAGCTGTTGTATTTACCATATCTAGCACATTTGACTATGAATATGTATGTATATATTTAACCTTTATAAAGTGTATCTTTAGCTCTCTCTCAGAATTGTTGTCTTTGTCACAGGCAACACTATGGCTTGTTACCTAGCCATCCCATCTAAACTCTGATGTAATCTTTCTTTGACATGTTTTAAGAATTGGATCAAGACCTGGACTGTTATGTACACTTAAATTTGGTAGCTGGGCTATTCTGGGTGCTTAGCTTCTACATGGTGTAAGCTGAGTGTATTTGTAGCTCATTCTGAAAGTGGGGAAATCAGTCAAAGGTCTGGTTGAGCAGTTTTTAGGCAGGAAGCAGTATGGTCATGTGTTGAAAGTGGTGGTGGTGTGGTGAGAGCTGATGGAGAAGCTGGGTGCAGAGCCCCAAATGCCCAGCTTTATGGAAGAATACTGGCTCTGAGACTAGGAATCACTTACTGCATGACTGTGCTTTGATACAAGCACTGTAATAATCTAAACTCATTCATGTGAGGCAGAACAGGAAATTATATTGAAATAAAATATTTTTTGTGTTTAAAGTTGACTGTTCTCTCTATTCTGAAAGGAAGCAGGAGGGATAAAGTTGAGTGGTCAGCTTTCAGTATGTAACTCAGGGCTTTCATTAGTGGGAAAAGAGCAAATATTATAAAAGGAGAGATTTTATTTTTTGATTTAAACACAAGATGATAACAATGTAGTGACTTACTGTTTATAGTAGTAGTACATAAGGTCTAATTTACTTTTGACAATATGCCAAGATTTTACTGTAGCATATTTGGTGTGTTAACTTTTTGGTTTACTGGGTAGGGTTTTGATGAAAAAAAACCAAACCAAAGCAACAAAACAAAATTCAACAAAAACCTGCTTCAGGTTATTTTAATTTCAATGTGGTCTGTAGAACAGAATTTAGAATATCTGTCTATGTTGCCTTGCCAGTTGACAGCTCTTATTGGGTGGTCCTCTGCAGTATTAGGCCAGACCAAATGAATGCAAATACTACTCTAGATGTTTTTCTAACCCTTCAGATTACTCAGAAGGTTATCTTTTTTAGTTACTTTACTGCAGTACTTCTTGTAAAAGTTGTATTCCATCTTCTGTTTAAACAGCTCAGATGTTGACATCTGTGGAATGAATACTTACCTGAGAGGAATATAAAGTGAATATTAAAAAAATAATTAAAATAGCATTAAAGTCTTCAACTGTCTGCATTTTCAGGGTTCTTTTACTTGCTGCTTACCTTCCCTGTCATACAGAATCCTTTTGATAATTGTGTCTTCACTCTCCACCTTTATATGACTTCTATGCTGTTCATTTCTCCTGCACAGGTCAAATTCTCAGTGAGAGTTCTGTTTGTGATTGTGTTAAACAGCTTCTGTTCTTGCACAGGCATACTCACTCACCAGCTCATTGTGCTGTTGTAAAAATTTGAGGAAAAAACCCTGCACATCAAACTGTACAGTGAATGCAATTTATGCCTTTACCTTCTAATTCCTGTTCGTATAAATTCCTGTTCATATAAATAAAACTACTATCAGTATTGTCAAAGGTACAATAAACAGCAGTGATTGCAAATGCAATCAGTCGATATGAAAAGATTCAGTTTAATTGCTTAAGAAATTAGTTACTTGACTAAAACTCTCTTACCTGCCTGCTAGTGGTTGCCTATTAAGTAGTCTGGGTAGAAGTATCAATTTTGGAACTCTTGATTTTGGTTAGGGCTATGGTGTGTGCTTACATGTGAATATCTCATAAATCTCTCCCAAGAGCCATTTATTTGTATTTAATTTGAACAGCCTCTGTTCTACATTGTGCTTTAAGCAGTTTTCAGTCACACAGCTGTTGTTTAAAAGTATTGCTAAGTTACTGTAATTTTCTGTAGAAACCCAGAATCTCACTAATTGGTATACTTAATCATACCTTGTAAAAAATGCATGAAAATATGGATTGATCATTCCTAGAATTTAATAAAAAACCAAAATAACAGAAACCTGAGAGTTCATAGCTCTGAAAACAGTTTGCTGTTCTCATATAATAGTTATGTGCCAAGCAACGTGTACAGGCTGACAGAGTGGCTACCCAGTTAATTTCTACTTGCCAGTCATAACTTGACAAACTAATAATTCAGGGCTGCAGTCAAACATTTGCAACAGTTTCATTATTTCTTTTCCAAAGAAAAAAAAATTACATTTAAAGTAATATACTTAATTCATATGTGAAAGGAAATCTAGCTTAGTGGATGGATTTGTGATGTTAAGATTCAGACTTTTGATCTGTTTAGCATATAGCAGAGATGAGAGTTGCAATTATTGTAAGATAATTTTAAACTGATTTGACATTTAAACATCTCAATATTGAATGTTTACTTTTTGGGTAAGATTATTAATATTAGATGAAAAAATAGAAAAGCAAGCAGTTTGGTGGTGGGGTTTTTTGTTTTGTTTTGTTTGCTTGTTTTTAAATATACAGCCTTTTTTGTTTTCCAGGATGTGACTTAAAATGACTTCTGATTCTGAAGGTCCTCTGAAAAATATGCTGTGCTTGGATGTTTACTAAGGACAAGTAAGTGACTTATTCCATATTTAGACCATAAATATTTGAATACTTAATTTGAAGACGACTTATTTCCTTACAATTTTAAAAGCTGCAGTTTACAAACTATAAATGTAGTTATACAAGACAAATTGGGAGGGAAGAAAGAAGAAAAACAAAACAAAACAACCTTCTGTATATCAGTTGTTTCTGTGGTCAGTCTTAAAAGATTCTTTGCATAGTTTCAAGAATGCTTTGAGTCAGAAATTTCACTGGAAAGCTCTCATACTTTTTATATATGTATATTTGAGGGAATTGGAAGTTTGAAATAACAGATTTTCACTAAGAACACTGAATTGCTGAATGGAATATCCTCTGCTTTTTATATCAGACACAATTTAAATATTTGGGGCTTTTCTTAGTGTAAACCAGTTAACAGGGAACACTAAGAGCCAACGTATGCTTTTTCCTTAGTGAATTTTTCAAACAGGAAGTCAGCTCAGGGGGGAAGAACTTCCAAGCATTGCAAGATATACCATGTTTATATATACTTAGTATAGGGAAAAAAAGGTGTTTTCATGGGACCAAAGGAATGCTAAAAATGTTTTTATGCAAATAATATGATTTTTAAATAGTATGAATATGTTATAAATCAGTGCTATATAGTTCTGCTTTGTGGGTTTTGGTTTTCTCTGTGTTCAAACACTTCAGCTAAATGAATACAAAACCTAAACTGAAGCATCTGTTATTGAAGTATTTGAGTCTCTGCTAGGACAGAAGCTTCCCAGTTGCCATGTCCTGTTTGGTGGATAGGTCTTTCACCTACAGCTGCTGGGAATGTGGTCAAGGGTTGATAATGCTTGAGTTGGAGATGGAAACCAGTGTCTTGACAGACAAACTACCAGAAAGTGGTCTAATGAACACTGTTACCGAAGCACCTTCCCAGTTTGTGTGAGGGTGAGATGAGTAAGACCAGGAAAGAAACTATTGAATCCATCTGAAAACTTCCTGCTTGCTGTGCTTGGTATTTCTAGGTGTCCTTGTGACTTGAATGCTCTCTAGGAAATGGCTTTAGGAACTTTATTGATTTCAGACATACTGTATTGTTGGTGTGTGCAGCCTTTTCTTGGAAGTGCAGGGCAGAATTTTAGAGATTATTAAAAAAAAAAAAAATCCCGTTAAAATATTGAAACTTTGACAAGTGGAAAGCACTGGTCCTAAATTCTGATGTTTTTAAATCCTATGTTTTGGTTTGGAAAGCTATACTCAGATTGTTGCAGGGGGTGGATTAATAATTATGAGAACTTGTGCAAAACCCAGTACTATTTTAACAATCTGTCTATGGTTTTCACTGAGGAATAGCTGAACTGGCATGAAAAGTATGTAGTACATTGCAAAGGACATAGATGTATGCACCTTTAAAAAGGGTTTCTTAATTTTCTTGTTTTCTTGTTTCAATAAGGGGGGAAAATTCTGGAAAATTTATGATTATATCTGAAACAATAAATCAAATGGTAATGCACAACTAGTGCTTAGTATTTGAAAATAAACATGAAAGCTGGTAACTTTTTCTCAAAATTTTGCTGCCATTGACTCCATATCACACGTAGAATTAGGAACATATATATTAGTTCATTACTGCTGCAACCAATGGAATTAGACAATGTCTTGCTTTGAAAACTTTGAACTATCTCTTTGGTTATCTTGTTTTTTCTCAAATTTCCTTTAAGTGTAAACTTTGTAGGTCTGAGCATATTTACTTCCAATCAGCTTTAACATTTTCTATTTCATACAAATGTGTGGCTTTCTAAATTATTTGGCAAGAACTATGGCTTTGTTTTTCCAAACAATATGGAAAATCATATTGGACAGGACAAAGTGTGGCTTGTGTCATCTGTTTTCAATTGCTAAATGAAGTGTAGCATAGAATGCTTTTATTTCACAAAATTTTTGATGAAAATGACAGAAATATTCCAATACAGTGGAGTAACATAAGTACTTCCATTTGGAGATTAAGATTAGTTACTGATGCTGATGACCTCACACTAGGAAACATTTAAATATTGTTTTATATATATTGGAATTATTGTTCACCTGGCTTTAAAATATGACGTTCTGAAAGAATTCTTCTTATGCATTATATAAACTAGATAAATTTTAGAAACCTCTTTATCACTGGATAGAATTTATATTCAGCATTTCTTTGTATTTATGTGTAATCAGTGTGGTATAGCTTCTTGTATTTTAAGGAAATACTTGCATACAAGTTCATTAAAAAGTGCATAATAGTGTGGTAGTGATTGGTGAAACTCACAGTACAGTCCCACTGTCAGTCATCCTTCCATGCAATAAGTCTGCCATCCACTTTTTGATCTCGTACACACAACTTTGAAGAAAAACAGAACAATAATGAGATTTTTCATGGAAGTTGTTGCTGTTATGTGTTTCTGTTATTCTGAGTAAAAATAATATATGGTACATTAATTTCTGTGTTTTGGGTAATTTGTATGGATGTAAAATTTAACATAATTCCTTATATTTGCCAGGTTTTGTGTGATAACTGAGCTGTTCATTGAGTCAAATTAAGCTAGTTTTTAGATTTAACTACTCAATGAATTTCACTATGTAGACTTTTCTTGAAAAAATTGTTTTGGTTAGGTAGATAGCACTGTGCAGTAAAACTAGCAGAAGAGCCTTTCTAGCCTGCATTATAGGTTTATGAGCCAGAAATATTGCTCCTGCCTGTTAGCTCTGCAAGGAAGTTTACAAAGATGGCTGTATTAGAGTTGTTTTGCTTTTAGTAGTTAAATTGCATCAAATTTGTAACTTTTGAAACCTGTGTTTCAGAGCTGTCTTTTGAAATAACTACTAAGACCAGGAAAACCTTAAAACCAAAATTATTCTTGGAAAATCTTTCTTGCCCATTAGAACTTAAAGGCTCATATTCAATGCATAAATATATCACCTGGTGCTCTTTAACTGGTGATTCCTCTTATTATTAACTCACTGAATAATGGCTTCTTTAGCTAATGTTTCCTGCAGCAGGGAGATTAGTTTGACTTAATAATTTGTGCTGTAAATGCATCTGTATTGGGAAGAAGCTTCTGTAATTTCCTTAGCTAAGCAGTTTCAGAGTTGTTCTAGGTATTGCATGCCTTCTCAGCTTGTACTGATACTCCTAAGGAAAGGAAAATACATGTGGAGGAGCTCATCAGCTTCAGACCTGAGGGAAACAGCCTACACGAATTGGGTAATTTTTCCTTCCTTCTCCAAGCTTCTATATTTAGGCTTGAAGGTTTTCCTAAATAGAAGAAGGGTTGTATTCTCAGATATGTATCATATTTTTGAGACAAAACATAGTAATTTTGGTTTTCTATTTAATTCTGCTGTGAGTTAGCTGTGAGGAGAGGTCAGGTAGATCTGAAACCAGAAATGATGTTTCCATTCTAAATAATTTAATGCAACCCTGCTACCTGCAAAATTACATTCTGGTGAATTGTCTGTCCTAGATCAAATTTTCAGCTATTTAATGTGTTTTAAATCTTTCCTCTAAAATAGAATTTTCTTCTGGCTTCTGACATACTTAGCATGCCCACACCCTTCCTGAGCCTATCCCTAAGTCTTTTATTTTAAGCTCTTCCTTTCTCTTTCCGCAGTAGCTCTTAACCCTGCAGCTCAGTACTCTGCCTGTGAATGCAGTTGCAGGGAAGCACCAGCCCTGGAGTGTGTGTGGCTGTCACCTGCAGAATGACTGCAGAGCTGAGCCTTGGCCGAGAGCTCTGGGGCCGTGGGACCTGATGAGTTTTATGTTCTGTTGATCGTCAGCTTCAGATAATCAGCTGCTTTTTGGATGATCGTAACGTCTTTATATAATCTGCTTTTGAAACGGCTTACTTGTTCAGATGAGTAGGTTTCATTCAGCTACTTAATTGAAGAAAATCTTACCCCTGCAGTTATTCAGAGCTAGACTGTCATCTAGTGGCATGATAGTTTATTTCTTTTGAACTTCACATGGGATGGGCCACTATAAATGTGTTTGAGGGATTTTTGCCCTTGAGGAATGTATGATGGGATAGAAGTTTTCAGGCTTGATCTTCCATCTCTCTGTATATTGGTCTTGTCTTATTAATCGTGGCTTTATATCAAATATAGGGAAGTAAAACCAGCTTCATATCTGTGCAGTCCATGACCATAGTTACAGGGTTGGGCATCTTATGTAATTATGTTAAATGCAAAATTATGTTTTACTGTGGTTTTTAATTTTGTTGTGATGTGAAAAGTATATTATCCTTCATCTTCTAATTCATATCAATTGAGATGAAGATTTCTTATAACTTCATGTTAAGTATTGTATGATTTGCTTAGTTCCAAGGAGAACTGGTGCTTTAAAGAAATGCCATTTTACTTCTGAGTTTTGTACATGTGCCAGAGTAATCCAGAGTTTGCTTCTCAGTGCAGCCAGCAGGCCTCTGTCCTGCCTCATTTCAAAGGTTTGTACTGCTCTAAAAAGAATGTCCTTTTAAATTCTCCACCCATAGCTAACATCCTGCAATAACAGTATCAGCTATTGCAAGCAACACCCGGCTGCTTCATGCGAATACCTTCTCTGTGTTTGCCCATTCAGTTTGGATTTTAGAAAGAACTAAAGCAGTTCCTAGGGATTTTGTCATTCTAGGCCATTTTTTTAAATGACTGTTGTAAAGGTGGGTTTTGCTTGTGAGAACCTCTGTGAACTTTTTCTTTTCTTGAAAAATTTCTTACTATCAAGGTTACATGTTATAGAAAAGTCTATCTGTCTTACCTAAACGTTTAAGAGCAGTTACTGTTGTTGCTGTGTTGGGTAAAGAATGATACAGTACCAGCTTGGAAGGGACATCAAGGATCATCCAGTCCAATTTTTCTTGGCAAAAGAAATGCAACCTGAACTGGACTGCAGGAAATTAAATGTACAATAACTTTGGAAATGTCTGTGAAAAGGATAAGACAATGCTAATCTCTTAACTGCCCAGATGTGTCTTGTTGCCAATGTGGTACAAAAAACCAAAATACAAATTGTTAGATTTTTTTTAATAGTTCTAATTATGTTCTAAAATCCTCCAGCTACATAAATAGGTCAATTAAAAAGTTGTTATTTCTCCCTCAGCATGTCATTGATTGTAGTGTAGCAGGATCTGATGTAGGTGTCTCCTTGGTGACTGCTGTGTTCCTTTTTCCTCTTGGGGACTGAGGGGAGATGAGTGTCATGGATATATGTATAATCTTCCAGGATTTTTTAACATAGCCAGGCCTTAACAAAAGCAACCTATTATTTTATTGGATTATGGCCCAATCTTTGCTGCAGAAGCAATAGAATTGAAAGAGTTCTCAAGTCTTTGATTCCCCTGTTCTCAACTTTTTACAGAACAGTTCATTTTAGAAGGTTTAGCAAGAGACACAAAGCTAAAACTCATGTAACCTGTTGAGTTAGGGGTGGTAGTAGTAGTGATCTGTTGGCTTTATACTGAGCCAAATGTGGAACTCATTCAAGCATCACCTAAGGTTGACAGTTATTTGTGGCTACTGTGTCTAGATTACATGGAAAAAAAGCATGCAGAAAAGGAAATTTTATTCAACATTTCTGTGGTTTTAGTGTTCTGGTCACCCATCCTTCATTGCTTTACAGTATCACTTGCCTTTTTCTTTAATGGTATCTAACTTTATCCTTGACATTTAAGTATATTTAGCATATCATAATTTACCTCTTTCTTTTCAAGTTACCTAGACACACATTAGAACACTGAGTATCTTTTTATTTTCAGAGAAATTAGAACTATATTGTAGTCCTAGTACTAGGGTGCAAAGCTTTAGACTTCTCTGAACCAAATTATGTGCATTTTTCAACATTTTCTTGCTAACATTGATACAAAGCTTTGTAAAAGCGCATACAGTAAAAATACTGACTCATAAGTCTAAGAAACAACATATCTGAATAAGTTATCTGAATTTTAAATTATTGAGACGTTCATTGGCAATTCTTCTTTTATTGCATTTAGTTGCTGATGTGTGGTCAAGATGAGCGGATTAGGAGAAAACTCCTTGGATAGCTTGACCAATGAGTCAAGGAAACGCAAGCCATTGCCCTGTGACACACCAGGTGCAAGGTAGGTTTCTATGGATTTCTACAGCAGAGTAATTACAGGGAGGAATTTTTGGATGGTAATTTTCTCATATCCTCTTAAGATCAATTTGTACTTAGAATTCTTTAAAAAAAAAAGCCCACAAATCTCAAATCAAGCAACAATGTAACAAAACACCCCCCCCACCTATCCCTCTTCAGTGTTTGCTAGAAGAATACCAGCCTCCTAGGTTTAATAGGTGTGTGTATGTTAGATATATAGAGATATATATGTAAAAATATATATGTAAAAATATGAAATTATGTTTTTGTCTCCTAGTCTGACCTGCAGTGGTGAGAAGCGTCGGCGTGAGCAGGAAAGCAAATACATTGAGGAACTGGCTGAACTGATATCTGCTAATCTGAGTGACATTGACAATTTCAATGTCAAACCAGACAAATGTGCTATTTTGAAAGAAACTGTGAGACAGATTCGACAGATAAAAGAACAAGGTATAGTTCCCCACTAAACCTTAATAAATCATTTCATTTCCTTGTGGTTCCTTTTCCAGAGCAGTAGTTACTTGGGAAATTGAGTAGTATTTTTCATAATAGTAGGTAACGAAGAAAGTCTTCGGACTTTTGACTTGAACCAAGCCTTTGGTATCCTTAAATAATTTTATATTTAAAACCAAGTAAATATTTACCATCACTTGTTTTTTAATGGGAGTCGGGGCTTTAAAACTTTATATGCCCTTTCTTGCCAGTCTCCTGAAAATACTAGGAAAGCTTGAAATAGTCCACAGAGAAACTAAAACCAGGTGATACTGTATCATCAGCTGGTACAGTATACCAAATACACACTGGCATGAAGGATACTGTTGTCTTCCACATAAAGATGCTTTATACTTAAAAAGTCTTAAATGAATTGAAATTATTAAAATACACCTAGTTTCTAATGGGTCACTCTTCCAATTAGCTATATTAATTTTTATTGTTATTCTTCCCTGTGATGTTTCTGTGAGCTTTGCTTTCTTGTACTGTTTAACACATGCTTCCTAAATGGTTAAGTTTCAGATTCCAATATATTAAAAATGCATTTGGCTTGAGATCAAATAGTTAAAAATCGCAGTGGGGGGAGAAAATAGCAGAGCATCAAATTTTGGTAGTTATTGTCAGCTAGTGTAAATGTAACTGGAGTTTTTATTTATTGGACAGGTATATTTGGATTCTTAAAATATTTTATTATACACACATGCATATGCATACTTACATATGCACACATATATTGACACAAGCCCAAGTCTTTCTGTGGAACAATGGTAAAGATATCTGAAAAGTGTGACCAACGATGATGATATGATCAAAACAAAACCAGGAGAGATGTATAATGAGTGTGTTTGATGAGCACTGAGAAATGGAAAGCATAGATTCATCAAACAAGTGATTCCAAAAGCAGCAGAAAAAATATTGTTCACAAAACAAGTTGATCCAACTTTAATTGCCAATTCATTTCTGTAAGCAAATGGCTTGGCATTATGTAGCTATGACTTGTTTCTGGTCTTAACCAACTAACAATATATGAGACTTCCCCTCTTATCTGTGCATTTTTTTGCCTTGACTCACAGACTTCCTAGAATCTGGCTTGTAGTATTAAAATTTGGTCATCATATGAAATGAAATGAAATGTTGCTTTACTGAAGTGTATTTTTTGGGTTTCAGGAAAAGCAGTTTCTAATGATGATGATGTTCAGAAAGCTGATGTATCTTCTACAGGTCAAGGAGTTATTGATAAGGATTCATTGGGACCTCTTTTATTACAGGCAAGTACAAATTAGGCTGTAGTAAATCCCTGTGGAAACAAATACTTAAAGCAGGTGAAAATATTACAATAAAGCTTGCAATCGTATAGGTATAAGTAGTATGCACTAGCTACACAGAACTATGTTTGAAAGGGACATTTTTGGTGAAATTCTCTGCAGAAGGAAAGAGAATAGCATTTGACTTTTTTCATATTATTGTGCTTTACTTTGCCCTGCAGTCATTAGCCCATCATGACTAAACACAGCCTAGTAATACAAGGAATATTTTGCTTATCTCAGAGGATAGGCACTGAAATAAATGGATGAGGTTTTGCAAAGACTAGAGGTTTGTGATATGTGTTGGGGTTTTTGTTTTTAAATTGTGAAGTCTTTTAAAGAAGTGTTGCCATCACGTAAAGTAACCTAAGAATAATTATATATAAAAAGAAACATAACAGATACTATTTCTTTATGTGTAGAAAACCAATCCCATATTTACGAGTCCATTAAAAAGCACTTTTAAACCTTAGCTGTTTTACATATATATTGAATGTTCCTTTCAGTCAAGAAGATACAGCTTTTTAAGATACAAATAGACCCTCTTATCTTGTCATTCACTGGTGAAAATATCTTCATGTCTTACTGTTTGTTTCTACTGAATTTCTTCTTGTTCCCATTTGCCAGCTTTTGAAATAATGTTCCAAATTCATTATGTTGTGTTCAAATAATGCAAGAATGAAACAAGAAGGGTGGTTATCACTGAGGAAGAGCTCAATAGAATAACAAAGTATCAGACTAATTTTTAATATTGAAATAATTCCTTACAATTTCCCTCAGAGAAAAATTTAAAGCTTCAGCTCTACTCTTGAAAAGAAATTATGTATTGTAACTTGACATTTATCATCCACATAGTTTTAAAACTTAATTATGTTCAGAATTAGGCTGTGTCTCTTACATAATGTCATGTCAATATTTAGGCATTGGACGGTTTCCTGTTTGTGGTAAATCGAGATGGGAACATTGTATTTGTGTCAGAAAATGTCACACAGTATCTGCAATATAAGCAAGAAGATTTGGTTAATACAAGTGTCTATGGTATCCTGCATGAAGAGGACCGGAAGGACTTCCTTAAAAACTTACCAAAATCTTCAGGTAATAAAAGCTGACTTATTGCACTGTTACCATGTTAGCTGTAAATAATCAGAGAAGAAAAAATCAACCTGAATAGACAGCCTTTCAAAATAAAATACTTATGCAAAGAATATTTGACTAAGCACTTGAAAAGTATTAAAGCACACCACCAGAAATGTGATGGAAATTCACACTTTACTTCAGCCTTTGCAATTTTTTTAACTTAAAACATGGATGCTAGAGGAGCACATTGACTAAAGCCACAAGACTAGCTGTGAGGGAACTGCTTGTATATTAAATATGTGAATGACTTTTCATCTCTCCTTCAAGTGACTGAATATGTCATGTAAGGGAAAGAGGTTTTTTTTTTAATTGGTTCTCAAAACTGCTATTCCCAACATGCAAAATGAGAAAACACATTAAAATATTTTCTTAATCTCTCTAGTCTAGGAACAAGGTATCTAAATTAAAAAAATGGTTATGAGTTGATATTATTGACAATCTTAACTGTGTTCTTTTAAGTTAATGGAGTTGCTTGGACCAGTGAAACACCTCGACAGAAGAGCCATACATTTAATTGTCGAATGATGGTGAAAACCTCTCATGATCTTTTGGAAGATGTAGGCAGCCACCAGGACACACGTCAAAGATATGAAACAATGCAATGCTTTGCTTTATCTCAGCCAAGAGCTATGATGGAAGAGGGGGAAGGTAGGAAATTCTGTGTAATTACTGTATACAGAAGAAGTCTCCCAGTAAAGCTTTTTATTATTTAGTACGTGTTATAAGATCTGTAGTTTCTCCAGTTCATTTTTCAGTAAGTAGGAACAGAATGCAAAATCTTAAATTCTTATTGTTTATGCTTCTATTTTAACACTGAAGGATGCTTCAGCTATTTTATTAGATGCTTTAATAGAATAAAACAGGGGAGACATTAAGGAAGAAACATTCTTCTTTAAATACAGATTTACAGTCCTGCATGATTTGTGTGGCACGTCGCATCACAACTGCAGAAAGGGTATTTCCAACAAATCCAGAGAGCTTTATTACAAGACATGATCTTTCAGGTAAGAAATGAAGCCAAGATGAAGGTAAGAAGGTTTGTTTTGTTTCGGTTTTTGTCTGTGTGATCTTACTTTACATAAATCAATTATGTAAATAAATGGTGTATCTGTAGTGACTTGCAGAATTCATGCTGAGAATTGCCAACAGGTTTTGCAATATACTTCTGTTGGCAGTGGGGTATAATAACAACAACTGTGGGATGCATTTTCTGTCTCTATGTTAGTGTGCTATTTGGCAGCTTGATATAAAGCAGTATTTGTGTTTTAACTTGGCAGCATCTCAAATGGTTGTTGCTGTGCTTTCCTTTATATGTAAGAAAGATATTAAATCATAAGTGAAGGTAGTGAGAGCTCTTTTGAAAGCTTGTGTTTTATACAGTAAGAAAGTTGATGTTTAAAGTGTCTTAGCTGTTGAAATTGAAATACTTGAATAATCCAGATGGGGCTTACTAGTTGCCAATTACAGTTTATGATGTTCATTTGTAGATTATGTTGATCAGCATTTCTGAAAATGCTACTATATATGCATTTTGAATACCTGCAACCATAAACTGAAATCATTCTTCTCCAAAACTCTGGCACTAGCTGTGGGTGCTTGAACTCCTTTTTTAATTATCTAGACCTCTTTCAATATTTATGTTCTACCAAACATCACCATGTTCTCCTATGGCAGATTATTGATAAATGTAACTTCTATGTCCTCAAAATTTGGTGCTTAGGCTGCCAAACAATTAAAATGGGGATATTGGAGACTTCTGAAATGTATTTATCCGAAGGAGTTGGTATAATTGTAAAGAGTTTAACTTTGTGTTTTCTTTCCTGTTACAGGCAAACTTGTCAATATTGATACAAACTCACTGAGGTCTTCTATGAGACCTGGCTTTGAAGATATAATTCGTCGGTGTATTCAGAGGTTCTTGTGCCATAATGATGGGCAGACATGGTCAAACAAACGCCACTATCATGAAGGTAAATATCTTGTGGCAGTCTTGGTTGTCCTGCTTCCCCCAGTGGTTGTGGTTGTGCTTTTTCTGAAGAACAAAAATGCCTAATTCTGCTTGTGTTCATTTGTTTTGTTTTGTTTTAGGTTTTTTTTGTTTGTTTTGTTTTGGTATTTTTTGTTAATTGCTGTGACTAATGTTTGCCCACTGAAGGAGAATGTACTCTTGAGAAGTAGGAATTCTGATTAAAGTTATTTTGTTTCTCTAATGAGTCTATTTTGGTAATTTTCAATCAGATGCATGATCTGGAAGCCTGAAGGAAGCTGTTTTTCCACAGGTGGATATAGCAATGACAGGGACAGCTATATTTCTGAAATGATGGATAATCCTTCACTGTCACTAACTTAGTGTTTTTGTTTAGCATAAGTTTGACTTTCCTATTAATTTAATAAGTTCTTTCTATTGTTAGAGGATAGCTCAATAAAAATGATAACAGTTGTGTTGTTGCTTGTTTTTTGTTCAAGGTATTAGGTTCAAAATATTTTCAATGTTGGAGTGTTATGTGTTTTGTAATGTTAATTTTACAACCTTGAGAGATATAATGAAGTACAGTCAGTGTCTTCAGTGAGAAAGATGATGTTTTCAAAGTTTTCTGAACTCTAGGCTTTTTTCAAGGACTCATAAAATAATTAAAGTAGAGGGGCTACTAAAGAGAAACTCATGCTGGCAGAAAAGGGAGTTTCCACTCAATTGGAAGCTCTTCAACCTAAGTCATTAAATAAATACTAAATTAACAAGAAATTTGGAGGTCAAATGAAAAGCAATGGTTTTCACGATACTTTAATTGAAATCAAACAAAGAAACATAAAATCACTTCATTAGAAGACTTCCAAGTTTCATTTCTATTCTATATTAATTGCCTACATATTTTAGTGCAATTAGTATTTAAGTGTTGATCAGTCCTTCTTCCCAGAAGCAGCCATGGAAATCCAGTAACTCAGTCATGGGGGTCTGTTAACAAATATAGAACTTTACCAGCTGTGCATGGTGAGCTCAAAATACTGCAGCATAAAAATAATGTTGTGGATTTCATCTTTCCTTTACTGATTTTGGAGAAAATGTGGAATACTTTCCTTTTTTGAATATTTATCTTGAATTTCTGGGGTTTTGGGGTTTTTTTGTTTGTTTTGTTTTTAATGTTCGGCAAATGAAGGATACCCTGTTAAAAATCTGTAGAAGTATATTAATAATTCTTGGGTTTTAAAACGTGAACTCTGTATTTCCTGTACAGCTTACACACAAGGCCATGCTGAAACACCACTGTATCGGTTTTCCTTAGCCGATGGTACTATAGTGACAGCCCAGACAAAGAGTAAACTGTTTCGAAACCCTGTAACAAATGATCGACATGGATTTGTCTCCACCCACTTTCTTCAAAGGTGAAACCAGTGGTATATGTTTTTCACTTAAATGTCATAGCTTTAAAGAACATATCTGATTTGAAGATACCTGAACAAAATGTATGTGAAAATATTTTGTCTGATTAAAACTCAAACAGAACAGGAATAACTTGGGAAGCAGAGTTGCATAGGATATAATAAATGTGTCAACCTAAACTGACACTTCCAACTTAACTGTGTGCCAGAAGGACAGTCACAGTGAAAAGAGAGGTTTTTCCTCAGTACTTGTATGGAGCCTGTATGATATATTCATTCTTTTGGGTTAACATTTATAATGGTGATGCACTGAAAATAGAAATACTCAGCTTACTCTTTTTAATTACAGACTAATTTAAAAGGCAACGAAACCCCTTCAGACGCATCTTTGTTGACTCAAAGTTAAATATACCTTAAATAGCATTTGCTGTGACCTGTTCTTGATTGCAAGAATAATTGAAATGCCACTCTGGAGGGAATCTGCCTGCCTCTGGCATTGAACTGCCTCCAGATGCTCAAAAATGAGTAGCTGAAATTGCTCAGGGCATCATTAATGTGAGCAGTAGAATGGTGTCATGCAAAAACTCAAGAAGAGAATGAAACAAAGAATATGTTTAAGCTGCTAGATCTGACTCATGACTGTTGATGAAACCCTTTTTGAAGGGGGTAATACTGTAGGTACTTGTGACTAAAAACACCTGGAGGACCAAGTGCTTTTGTAATGAATGAGTGATATGGATTGGTTCTTCATTTGTGGAAACTTGAATTCTCAGTGCTCGACTTAGATAAATATTTGGAAAATTATTTAATAATATTATTCTGTCTTTGTAACACTTGACACCAAATCAAGTTTAAATTTTTTTCTTGGGGTTTCTGGGTATGTTGTTGAACTTACAGAGAACAAAATGGATATCGGCCAAATCCGAATTCAGTTGGGCAAAACATCAGAACAGCTGTGGCTGGAAACACAAATTCTGTTGGTGGCCTTATGAACATGTCACCTGGCCAAGGCATGCCAGTGCAGAACAGGAACTACAGCATGGGAGATCCCAGTGCAGTGGGTCAGCTCGGCAGCACTCGATATGGAGGCCCTGGAAATATGGGGCCCGTGAACTCTGGACCTGGGATGCAGTCCTCTGCTTATCAGAGCAACAGTTATGGGTTAAACATAAGCAGCCCACCCCATGGTAGTCCTGGTTTAACTTCTAACCAGCAGAATCTAATGGTATCTCCTAGGAATAGAGGGAGTCCAAAAATGAATTCACACCAGTTTTCTCCAGTTACAGGTATTTTATTTCTGCTATAAGCAATTTTTTAAGCTATATTTTCTTACTTTTATCTGAATTCCATCTTTCATCTGTTTTAACATTTCTATATGACTTTTTATGTGTAACTTAAATGTAGTATAACTAATCTAATGGTAAAAATTTATTTTAAAATAATTGACCCAATGTGGCAGTCATACATAATCAAAAGGAAAAGAAGCTACAGGTGTACTGTAGTCTAATAAATTTAATTTCTGCCATGTCATACAGGTATGCACTCTCCAATGGGATCTGCCAGCAACACCAGCAACAGTAGCTTCTCTAGCAGCTCTCTTAGTGCTCTTCAAGCCATTAGTGAGGGTGTTGGAACTTCCCTTTTATCAACACTTTCTTCACCGGGTCCAAAATTGGATAATTCCCCAAACATGAACGTATCTCTGCAAAGTAAAACAAGTACCCAGGACTCCAAAAGCCCTTCTGGTTTGTATTGTGAACAAAACCAAGTGGAAAGTTCCATCTGCCAGTCAAACAGCAGGGATGTCCTTGGTGAAAAAGATAGCAAAGAGGCAAATCTGGAGGCATCTGAAAGTCAGAGGGGACCAACTGAAAGCAAAGGGCATAAAAAACTGCTTCAACTACTCACGTGTTCCTCAGATGAAAGAGGACATTCTACAGCATCAAACTCACCTTTAGACTCAAACTGTAAAGAATCTGCTACCAACGTTACCAGTCCTTCAGGAGTTTCCTCCTCAACATCTGGAGGGGTATCTTCCTCCTCAAACATGCATGGGTCACTCCTGCAAGAGAAGCATAGAATTTTGCATAAATTGTTGCAGAATGGTAACTCTCCTGCCGAGGTAGCCAAGATCACAGCTGAAGCTACTGGTAAAGACACCTATCATGATGCTGGTAACACAGCCCCCTGTGGAGAAAGCGCTGTCAAACAGGAACAAATGAGCCCAAAGAAGAAGGAAAACAATGCTTTACTGAGATATTTGTTGGATAAAGATGACGTTAAGGACCCTCTTTCCAAAGAGCTGAAGCCTAAAGTAGAAAGTGTGGAAAATAAAATGGGACAATGCAGTAGTTCTACAATTCCGACTTCTAGTCAAGAAAAAGATACAAAAATAAAAACAGAACCAACAGAAGAGGTATGGGATCATGGAAAATGATGGTAGAGAACAAACCAGTGTTTTTTATTACAGTGAATGGCTAAAAATAGAACATTCCTTTTTAGTATTCCTGTATAAACATTTCCAGGAAAGCAAATGCTGTGAGACTATATGCTCAGGCTTTATTAACCTAAAAAGCACAAACAGAACTACAGGATATGTATGTAACCAGATGTTCTCTACTGAAGTACTGGACTAAAGTTATCTTTGAGTTATAGTATGCTTAAGATAGCATATATTTACAAATTATTCCTTAAAATCACATCTCCAACATTTGCTGTTTTACATAGCCCATGGTTATTTTCAGGGCTGGAAATGGAACTATAAGTGCCTCTGTAATTAATTGGCAATACAACTGCAAAAGGTAAAACTTACATGATTTCATTTTGAAAATATAAACAATGCTCAAAACCACAAAAAATCCTATGTTACTTATCACTGAATAGTACACATCCTTGATGTTGTATGCTCTGGTTTTTATCTTTGGAATTTGTCATGACCAAAATGCTTATGTTCAAGGCTGGTTTTAATTTATGTGTACTTCCAAGTTATCCTAATTCTCAAAATTAGATAAAAACTCAAAAAAATGTAGCTAAATGGTATCTGAAGTTCTTTAAAAGTGGAGAGATAGTCCAAGGTTCTATCAGTGAACTAAAACATCTCTCTCCCAGTTATATCATGTAAGATCAGTGAGGATTGAAATAAAAGCTAAAGAATGGCTGTATGATACTTAACAACCTTGGTATTTTACTGTTTCTTTTTTCAGATGAGTGGAGACCTGGATAATTTGGATGCTATTCTAGGTGATCTGACTAGTTCAGAGTTTTACAATAATGCTATCTCTGCAAATGGAAATAACCTTGGAACAAAGCAAGCATTATTTCAAGGAAATGCCCTGTTGGGTAAGGAATGCCATCTAATATCACTTTGCTTTTAAAATCAGGATTTTCTCCTTACCTGATGTGAACATAGTGCATCTCCAAATGCTTAGAGAATACTTTCTTTATCCCCTCTATCTTTAAGGACAAATGCAAAGCCAAATGGCTGATAATGCTTTCATAGGCTGTTATATACACTGTTAGCACATCTACTATATACACAATGAGTAAAGTTAACTTCAGTTACTTATTTTATGGTTTTTTCTGGGTTTGTCTACCATGGTTGTCTCGGAGACAGTACATCAGGAGAAGTGTTCTGTGAGCTGTCAGTTAAAACTGAGATTTTTAGTTGCCTATAGATGACTAGGAAAATAATATGGAATTGGTGGCAAGCTTTTGATTTCCTACTTTTTCTGTGCATTGAAAGGAATGCCTTTCCTTAGTAGGAAGATGAGAACAAAGGAAAGATAACCTTGATAATCATTGCATTATCATTGCAGCATCATTGTAGTTGTCACTTCCTTTGGTTGTCTCTTGGACTGTACCAGGGCAGTAGGTTGCTGAGGTAACTTAAGGCAGTGAAATGTGGATAATAAAAATGTAGAAACAGGCAAAAGAACACAGGAGGTCACAGATACTGTTGTTTGTGGATCACAATGGTTTCTGGGTTAGTTGGTCTACACAGTACACTGTGCTAGAAACACTGCTGCTGGATTCAGTGTGTTCCAAACAGAACTACTTGAATTGTTCCTATCCTCATGTCAGAGTTATCTGAAGGCTGGGCAGTCCTCTCATGTGTGTCACAGAGTATGTAATGCTAGAGATGTATGGTTCATTATACAACTTGAATTAAAATTAGCCTTTTTATGTTGAGGGCCAAAGGGAACTACATTTGTTCCTGTATAAGATACTAAATATGTACTCAAAATGTGATTTGTGTTGTGAGAGCGCAAGCAGAGTAACTATTCCTGGCTTGTTGAAGGCCAAATATATGCTCCCCTAAAGACACCAGATTTATTTCTTTAAGTCAATAGTAAGACTTTCTATTTAAAATGTACAGTTGCATGCATCTCTTAATTCTTTAACAGGTATGAGGAGTCCCCAGGCTGTGCAGACAACTCGCCCACCTTTCAGCAGAGCCATGTCTCTGGACAGTCCTGTGGGCTCAAGTGCTCCAGCGAGGAATGTCAATGCATTCTCCATGTTACAAAAGCAAAACTTGATGGGTGGAAGTCCAAGAATGATTGAAAACCAGGAAAATTTTGGAGCAAATCTGGGTTTGTTGATTGTGTACAAATACATCTCATTGTAATGGGAAAGGTTTTAATGTAAAAAACGTTGCAAGATTATGAGTTTTGGTTGGAAGAAACCCTAATGTTAAAGAGTTCTAATTTTACCATTAGCATATATAGATAATTTTTAATTATTATCCCTCATGAAAAATGATGAGAACAGAACTTTGCCATCAGTATGTTATTACCAGTACTTTACTTTTTGTTAGTAGTTAAATTATTTTTTATTATTTTGAGTTTTGAATTTAACATGCTTTTAATATGAAGAAACAAGAGCAGGTCAGACATTAATATTTTAAAATATATTTAGATGAATATGCTTCTTTGATGATTTAAAACTTGGCATGAGGAGCTTTAGATGCCTTTGTGTTATTGACAGGTGTCCTTGTTGGTAAAACAAAACAAAACCTCATAAAAATAATTCTAATCCAAACAAAAAATTACTTTTATTTTCTACTCTTCATTATAGCAAGTGCTCCCAACAGAAATGTAACTATGAACCAGCATCAGTCAGGAGACTGGGCTTTGCCAAACTCCAAGGTGAACAGGTTGGAACCTACAAGTTCTGCTTCGATGCTGCGCCCAGGACCTGAGTTCAGCGCCTCCCTCCCCAGGCCCTCGGTGGGCGGCTCGGTGCCTGGGCTGCCCGTGCGCTCCAACAGCATCCCTGGTGCCAGACCAATGCTTCAGCAGCAAATGATTCACATGAGTAAGTTCTTCACTTTTGTTGTCCTATTTAGCACAATCTCACAAGTGTCTTGGTAAGCATTCATCATCAGAGTCCTTTCAGTCCCAGTGGGATGCTGGCTTTTCATCCTCGGGCTTTTTAAGGGAGAGAGTTAGGGAGTATTACTGCATTAGCTGCATGTCTAAAATGTCTTAAAGTCTGTGGGGTGTTTTCTGTTCTGTATCTCTAACCAAGGTTTAGCCTAGAGCTGAAATTGCCTTGTCTAACAGGCCAATGCCAGCATGCCCCCAAAGGGCTGAAACACAGTGGCATTCCTATATTCCTTTTCTGTCATGGAAGGCTACCAGGCTGAAGGAAGGACACTCCCAAAGAGCAAACCACTGTTATGTATCTTATGTTTCCTTAGATTTTTACCCTGGTTTGGAATTTAAAATGCTGCTTGCTGCTAATGGGACACTATGACAATGTAGATTTGCTAGTACCCAGATTTCAATGGCCAGAAAACTTTTTTTTTCCCTTTTATTTTGTGCACACATGTAAAGTTGCTGTTTCTATTAAGTTCCCACTTCAGGGACTTAAGGATTAGAAGTAACAACTCTTCTCTAACCGGGTAGCAGCTTTAGATCACTGCCATGTTTTAATCTGTGGCTTATGATATTTCTGGAAGTATCTTGAATGTAAGTTTATGTATGTGCACACTTTAAAACATGTTAGCAGAAAGCTCACACTTTAAAACATGTTAGCAGAGGCTGCTTGAAAATTTGTGTGATCATCCTCAGTGCTTTATGGGAACACTGGGAGAGCAAGATGACACCTGTTATTTTTTGAACACACGAATGTTTTACTTCACAGGGCCAAGTGAGATAAACATTGGCATGGGAGGGAATCCATATGGCCAGCTAGGACCATCTAACCAACCAGGATCCTGGCCTGACAACATGCTGGCCATGGAGCAAGCCTCACGGGGTTCACAAAACAGGTAAGAGAAGTTTGAATAAAACTCTTCACTATTTTTAAATTAATGTAGCATATACAGTGGGGATAACAGTTTGGAGTCAGTCTACATCCATTTCTTCTGCTGTCTTCTGCTGATGTGACACTGATTATTTCTCAACGTAGCTTACAAAAGGCATTACTTAAAAAAAAATAAATCATTGAATTCGGAGGAATAGAGAAAAGAGGTGGGAAAATCTGAAATCATGTCTTAGTGGCACATGCAGAATTCAGAAGAAGACAGAATTCACCTGTGTGCAAGGGTAGATGGCAGTTGACTTGGCATTTAAGTTCTTAAGCCTTACTTGAGACTTCTGGATGACTAAAATACTTAAATCATCTCCAAGTCAATAGACTATTTAAAAAAACCCAAACACCTTTGTATTCCATAATGCCTGTACATTTTTTATATTTGTAGGCAATTAGTTAGAAACTCTTTGGATGACCTCTTATGTCCAGCACCAAATATAGAAGGCCAGAATGATGAAAGAGCACTTTTGGATCAGCTGCACACATTGCTGAGTAATACAGATGTCACAAGTCTGGAAGAAATTGACAGAGCATTAGGAATTCCTGATCTTGTAAACCAAGTAAGTAATCTGACATTTTGGGCATTTATTTCTCAAAAACTTGTATTATTTTGAGAATGAAGTGAAGAGGGCCTCTCACTGTGTCTCCTCACTTCCTTGTCTTCATTTGCCTAAATCTGCCTTCGGAAGCATCTACATTGAGTAGTGATCTTCATTAGAGAAAGTCAGAGTCAGTATTGATTAAATTTCTTGTGCAAATGAAAACATAAAATGGCATCTTATCTAAGTTTATTGTGATGTGCCTTTGTATATGGGGATGTTGGGTGTAAATCATTACAATTCATAAGTAGAGAACTGTGTTAGCTTTCTTTAGTTATAACTATTGTCAACGGAGCTTTGGAGCTTTGGTTGTGAAATATTTGACTGTCAGTGATGTATTAGTGATAGGACACCTCTATCTCCTCCAGTTCCAGCTTTTAAATTTGCATGGCTAGCAAATAGGGAAAAAGAAAAAAAATCTATGAATTATACGTAGCTTACTAAAAACCACAAAATCACACTGTTTATGCAAATAGCAGTTTAAATGTATGGAAGCACTTGAATAATGATACTGGTCTGCCTATGTAAGCAGTGTGCAGCAAAAGTGATTTTTTAAAAAAATAATTATTGTTACTAACTGCTACTATTCCATTTGCCTGGAGACAAAACTAATAGTAATTTGTCCATGCTACATTCTACCCAAGAAATTACTGGTTGTTGTATGCTGTGTTAACTTTATTGTTTCTTTAGGAATTCCTACTTAAAGGATATACTACTAATTAAAACAATTTTGTATCTGTTGAAGGGACAAGCATTGGAACCCAAACAAGATTCATTTCAGAGTCAGGAATCTTCAGTTATGATTGACCAGAAGCCTTCGTTATATGGTCAGCCCTACCAAGGTCAAGCAGCAGCAATGCCAGGAGGTTTTACCAACATTCAGGGACAACAGCCATCCTTTAATTCAGTGATGAACCAGATGAGCCAGCAGAGCAATTTTTCACTTCAAAATATGCATCCCAGAGCAAACGTGATGAGACCTCGGACCAGCACACCAAAGCAGCTCCGCATGCAGCTCCAGCAGAGGCTGCAGGGGCAGCAGGTAAGCATTTTACTCCTGCGTTACTCTTTTTTTATTGTTTCAGACAGGAATAATGTGCACACTGAGTTGTGTTGCTTCATGAATACGAGTTATGGATACTGACATTACAGCAGATGATAGAAAGGATCTTTCAGCCTGATAGTGCTTCTCACACTGGCTGCCTAATGGCTGCAGAACAAGTTCTTATTGTCCTTGTTAGGACAAGTGCTTCCCTTCCATCAGCCTCCTTAGCTACAGGTTGGATTGGTTATTGCAGCCCACAACGTTATTGCTGCTTAAACCAGTACTCTTGTACCATGTAGCTCTGGATCATCTCTTTAGCTATGTTAAGATTTAATATTTTACCTCACTGATACCATTAAATGTGCAGCTGCATTTCTCCTGCAGATGTTAATTACTAGGGAAGAAGTAAAAAGTGCTGCACTTTTTGGAAGGATTTTCTTTTTGTGTATGTTTGAGCTGCTTAGCCAGAGCTCTTTGTACTTAAGGTACACCAAAAAAGACAGAAACTAACAATTGCACTTTATGGAAATATGTAAAGAAAATGGGGTTGTTTTGGGGGGAGTTGCTATTGTTTTATTCAGATACTGGTATCATCAATCTAATAGTGCCAAAATGTCTTTTTCAAAGTTTATGAATCAGACTCGTCAAGCACTTGAAATGAAAATGGAAAATCCAGTCAGTGGTAATACCTCAGTGATGAGGCCAGTTATGCAGCCACAGGTGGGATCACAGGTAAGTTATTATTACACAAGCCATCTGAAACAGTAATTTCTAAGAAAAAGACACATCTTTTACATGGCTGTTTAGAATTTGGATTTTTTTCGTGGTTCTACATCATTCCTTTTTGTCTTGTTTTTTTTCCCCTGTAAAGAAGATAATTTTTTACCTCTTATTCATGAGATTTCAGAGGGATTTGTTCATTAGGTCATGGAGGATATGTTGGATAATATCCTTTATAATTTATTTAGCACTAATGGCAACTTAATGAAAACTTTTGACGATTTTTGTAAAAATGCTTTCTAATGCTGTTTTTCTTTCCTTTGGGGAACAGCAGCAAGGTTTTCTTAATGCTCAAATGGTGGCTCAGCGCAACAGGGAGCTGATCAGTCATCATTTTAGACAGCAGAGGATGGCAATGATGATGCAACAGCAACAGCAACCTCAGGCCTTCAGCCCACCACCAAACGTGACTGCCTCAGGAAGCATGGACAGTGCTCTGACAGGCCCTCCAATGGCTCAAGTTCCTCCACAGCAATTCCCCTATCCACCCAATTATGGTACTGGTACTAATATGTCTGGGTTTGGTTTTTTGTGTGTCTGTCTGTCTGGTGTTCTTTTCCCTGCATTTATTAATTAATCCAAATTACCTAAATATCAATTTTTCTTAATAAAGGAAAATCTAAAAAAAAATACTTTTTCCCTCCCCATCATTGCAAGAAGATAGACAAAGGTTAGTAGGTGATATGATAACTGAAGTTTGTTGTCTGCCCTTTGTCTTTTTAGGAATAAGCCAACAACCTGATCCTGCGTTTAGCAGAGTACCGAGCCCTCCCAACCCAATGATGTCATCAAGAATTGGAGCCTCCCAGAACCCTATGATGCAGCATCCTCAGACAGCAACCATGTACCAGTCCCCTGAAATGAAGGGCTGGCCCTCAGGAAGCATGGCCAGGAGCAGGTGAACTTCTCAGTTAAAACCTATAGCTCAAAACTTCATTTTGACAAAAGTAGACGCTAAATATAAATAGCTTGTATTAGGAAAGGATTTAGAAAATGGGAAAAAATAATTAATTTCTAGTGTCTGTATTGTCCTTGATCCTTAGGAAAGGATCTCTGCCTTGGATTGATTAAATGTTTCTTATGCCTAGCTCCATTTATTCATATTGGACCTCTGCAATCTTTGTAACTGGAAGCAACATTCAGTCTGAATACTGAAAAACTAACTTGGGGGGAATCGTAGAAGTTTAGATTAATATAATAATGCACTGTCCTAACAGAAGCATCCAAAAAGGTTACCATAGGAAATCCTTACACATGCTACTGTGCACATCTAAAAATCAAAATTCCTTTTCTAAGGCAAATTCCTGTTTTTGTGTTAAAAAGATATGAGGTAAAACCAAATAACTATAAAAATATTTTTTCTTTCAACTGTTGACATCTGAGGCAGGGAAGGAAATATGTGAACTCCTTGGAAGGTAATTTTGTCTTTGTGTTTCAGTTCTTTCCCACAGCAGCAGTTCAGCCATCAAGGGAATCCAGCAGCTTACAGCATGATGCACATGAATGGCAGCAGTGGCCACATTGGACAGATGAACATTAGCACCATGCCCATGTCAGGGATGCCAATGGGCCCAGACCAGGTAAGGTGCACAGAAAGACTGATGAAAAGAACTGTTTTCCCATTTGAAAAAAAACTTCTTTTCCCATTGAGTACAATTTGCTTCGAGCCATTCCTTTGGCAAAATCCTGTTCTCAGTTATTCTCTTTGTATTTGCATCACCTACTGTTTGTATGCCCCCAAGAGGTAACTTATTTCTGATGATATTTAAATGGAATCCATGACTAACCCAAGCTGGATGCTGTGGTTAGCTGCTGACTTTGTAGCATCACAGGCAGGATCAAGGCTTAAACTGCACAAAGGATGCTTAAATACCTCTGAGCCCAGATAAACCCCTGAGCAAAACACAGAAATTGTGAAAAGCCTCTTCAGCAGCTGTAAAAGATAATGCATAATAGCTCTCATGAGTCAGGCCAAGAATCCTGGTAGTACAGCATCTTCCTGCTGCTGCTACTTACACTTGTAATACCTTAGAATACCTTGGGTATGCAGAGCAAGAAACTATGGAAAATTTTGGCCCTATTTGAGAGAAAAGTGATCTAATAACAGGCACTGCACAGAAAGCTGAAATACTAAATAAACTTTTTCTGTAATCTTTCAAAAAAATATCAATGGATGAGCAATGTAAGACTGAGATAAGCTAAATTTATTCATGTAGAAAGTGCATAATGAATTTTGTCTGGGATACCTAAGGAAGCAGGCAGAATAATCTGAGGGTTTCTGGGGGATAAGTAAGGTACTGGAGGACTTTGATATAAGTGTCTTTTATAAAGAGTGGAAAAGGAAGAAGATTTTCCAAACCCACATCATATAGTGAAGATTCCCAAATAATGAAAGTTCCGGGACAGGATTTTTCTACAAATTTATCTGCAAGTGGAGCACTAAAGTGTAACTCTGCCTAGATATTAATAATATATTATTATTATTATCTAATATATTAGACATTCAAAATACAGTATGTCGACTAGATGTTTTTCAGCAAAGGCATTTATATTTTCTCTGATTATTTCTTTTTTTCTTCAGCAGAAGTACTGCTGACAGCTTGACCCACATCTTCAGGCACCAATGTGCTGTCTTAGGGAAGCACCAGGAGTAAAAGCAAAGCCACATGTTCCTCACACCAACCTCTACTGGCCTTATGGAAATCAGTGACTCTTCTTGTTACTCACCACACTGTCCTAAGCTACTTCATTCAGAGGAAAAAAAAACCCAACAGAAACAAACAACACATTTTAGAAGCATTTTCTGCATTGCTGTATATTGGTGGTGTACAAAAGGTCAGAAGTGTTTTTGTTGCTCTGCCTCTAGAAATGTGAATCTGGCAATGATGGTGGGGGCACTCCTGGTGTATCCTCTCTATTTACTGTAGCTATCTGAAGCCCTTTAACTACAGGCAGATAAAAGTGCCTGGAGAAGTCATGGTGGTAAGAATTTTCTGATTTCTCTAGAAAGAATATCTGACAGAGAATGTAGTTCCTAGCCTTGACTCTTTTGTATTAATTCCTGATTATAAATGCTGCTTTTAATCTCTTACCCCCAAGAGTCAGGATTTCCCAAAGCAAAGTTGCAGTGCAAAATGAATTGGCACATACTGGTCCAAAATCCTGTCTGTTGAAGCCAAGGGGTAAAAAAGAGAGGATGGTAAATTTAAATTATTTCAACATAATTGTGACTAATATTTACATATTGATGTGCAGCTGAGTGCACTTTATAAAAGACTATATAATGGATTAATGCAATATCTTTGATAAGGACTTAATATGAAGGTAGGGTGTACTCATGTTCCTTCTCAAACACAATCTCTTAAGAATTATTTGAAAAGACTGCATAATGTAATGTTTTCTGTGTATGGAAATTAAGAGCAATAATCTTTCATCTTTTTGAAAATAACTTCAGAAAACTCAAGGCAAGGCACTGCAGTCTGAATCAGAATTTTGCAGTCTTTTTGTGAATAAATTTTGTAAATATGATCTTTAAGATAATGTATTATATATATGACTTTTGTAGGTCACTAACTCATTTTTGCAGAGTTTGTGAAGCTAAATATTTAACAAAATTGATTTCTGTAAACTCAGTGTAGTTGAGGTCCAAATAGATTTTTTTTTTTTTTTTTTAATTAAAGATAATGACTTTGAAGTGGGTGACTTTGGCCCACATCTTTCTCTTGTTTGGTCTTCAACACTTCATTTATTTTTGCATCTTTAACATATAGCTTTTTATAAAAGACCAGTTCTTAAATGCTTTTTCCACCTGTGAGCACTTTGTTGCATTTCTTTTTACATAAGGCAATTCGACACAGGCTCTGCGTTGTAAGATGTTTTGTCTTGTCATGACAGTCAAGTCTTGCTATAATATGTTGTCTTTTCAGTTGATTAATCTGGGATTGTGTCTTTTTTGTCACTTTTAGTGAACTCTGCGTGTTCTTCAAAAAAGTTTGTCTTTTGCAAAGTATTTGTTGTTACATGACATCCAGAAATCTTTAAGGATAGTAAGCCACACTTTAACCAAATGTCTGCACCTCATTGGATTGTTCTAATAGTAATGAATGTATTTTCTAAGCAGGTTTCTCTCATATCAGTATTTAAGTCTAGTTACAAAATTATTCATATTATTTGCTGACAGGTTTCTTCACACCCCAACCCCTTCCCCATCTTAATTTCTTGAAATGAAGATCCCTTTGCAGTTTTCCCAGTTTCAGGCAGTTTCGACGAGTCAAACCTCTGAACTTCTGTAAGGGATGACCCAGAAATGTGTCAGATGTGTGGTGCTTTTGTTCTGTTATTTCACTGTGTAATGGAAAACTGACTTCTCCCAAGTGAGTAAAAAAGAAAATCATCTGTGTTCTTGATTGCTTCTTCTTGGTACTGTAAGCAAGAGGTGGTTTTATTATTCTGAAAATTGAGTGATCTTCCATTTTAATAGAAATAACTTTTAACTTGAAAATTCATCCTTAGCATACTGCCAGTTATGTTCCAAAGGGAATGTAGATTCAGTCAATCTACTTTATGCAACTCTGTCTCTGCAATTAGTACTGAGTATATAGCTTAGGTGATAGTATTTATTTGAAACCTTCAGTCCAATTCCTGTGTGTTTTTAATGCAAAACTTTTAAAAGCCTAAGAAACTTTTATCTTCTTTTTTTATTTCTTAGAACATATCTATTTGTTAAGTGCTGCCTACTGAAGTTGAAAGGCAACAATCTCTTGCTTTTTATATCAACTCAGAGTAGAACAATCTTTGTATTTTGTAGTTGTTCATTATATTGATGGAAACTACAAACCCTGATTGCTTTCATTAGGTGAGCTCTTAGACTATCTATGACTTTATACATTGTGCCCTCTTAATTTTTTTTAAATGAATGATTCTATTTATACATCTATGTATAACTGGTACCTGACTGATGTTATAAAGGATCATCATTTTCTCATCTGTGTTTAGAATGTTGGATCTTTCCAGTACCTACTTTTTTGCTGAATCCAAAGATTTTTAGTTTTAACTTGGTAAAGGGGGGTGGGGGCATTTTTGAAATGCATTGATGACATCTTTCTTGGCAGCACTGATCCTAAACGCAACAACTAGTTTGAAAATCTCACCTACTGCAGTAAATAAAACTGACTTTGAAGTCTGTTGACATTTAGTATCTCTCTCAGCAATTCTGTTTTGGTTTTATAGCAGTAGATTTTTCTGAATGTTTTTAAAAAGCAACCTGTGTAAAGTTTTTCAACAGTAAGAGAACAATTAGGTTATACAACCACCTCTGATCACTGCTGCATAATGAAGATAGTTTTGCTACATGTCTGTTACTCTTTTGATCATAGAAACCATGTTTTAAAAAAATTCATGTGTAGTATTTTTTCCATGCTTGGCTTAAAATACTGCTTTTGAAGTTATAAAATCAGGACCATTTTTCAGTCATAAGACAAAATTATTTGAATGTTGTACCAATTAGCACACATTTTATTTTAGAATTTATGTGCAGACTACCAGATGACAGAATGATACAGTGAGTATGAAACCATGTGATTCTGAGAGCAATATTTTTAAAACTTCTCAGGAGAAGGCAAACAGTATTGAGAATTGCATTTAAGTTTAGTTTACATTATAAGTATTGCTTGAAATATCTGTATCTTTATTTTGCAGAACAGAAAAATCATGGGGAGTGATTTATAAAAGAGTTGGTTGTAAGGTATTACTGCTCTTCTGATTTTTGTGTTTGGATGTTAATAATAATGTAAATAAAGGTTTCTATTTAAAATCAGAATGTGGTGACATAGTGTATTAGCTTTCTTAGGTCTTAAGGCTGATAACTGTGTCAGGATGGTAAAAGATTCACACTTTTCCAGGTTTGTCTGTAAGAGCAGAGGGACAAACTTAGACCTTTCACCTTTGAGACCCATTTAGCAACTGGAGCTGCACTGACTCAGAGTTGAATTGATGTTTTTTTCAACTGAAACAGCAGACTTTAGCAGAGTGGAAAGAAGAGGAGGGAGCTTTCCCAATAACTTGGCATCAACTTACCTTTCATAAAGTAACAGCTGCTTCTTGTGTCCTGTGCAAGCCCCACAAGTTAATATTTTATATAAAGGGACATGGAAACTTTTCAAGCTTCTGACTGAGTGGGGATGCAGGCCCTGCAGGACTTTGATTGTCAGACTCTCATCTTGGCAAAGACTACAGGTGGGATGCAAAAAAGGTAAGTGCAAACTTTTTAAAATCTAATCTAGTATTTCTGCATATTTCTAGTATACTCACTTTTCTCTGAAAAGCTTTCTCTGCTCACACTTTTCTCTGGAAAGCACCAAAAATGTATTTTGATTGGTGAGTTTAAATTCATTATTTTTTTACTTATTTGTATTGATCCAGGATCTCATGAGGTAGCAGCTGTTCCTTTGATGAAATCTGGAACAGGCTATAAACAAGATTTGTGCCTAGATTAAGACAATCATGTATTACCTCCAGAATGAAAAAAAACTTGCAAGAAAATTTTGAGAAGTGTATTTGACATATTCACATGTGACACAAACTCCATCCCAGTTTTACTATTTAGCACATACAATGAAAGACCTCACTGCCACTTTTTGAGGGGTTTTTTCTCCATTTCCAAATTCAAGTAGATTTTTGAGCACAGGAGTGTTATAACAGATACCTATATCCCTGGTGAAGTAATTCCACTTGAATTTCCCACTGTGCAAAACCAGGAATGGCATCAAAATAATTTCCATGATGTATTTTTACTCTATGTTTCTAGAAGTGAGTTAAGTTTGTGTCTTGAAGAAAAAAGTACTTCTTGGTTTAAAAGTGAAGGCCACAGTTGGTCGAGGCTGTCACATGAGCTCCCTCCTGCATGTGCCTTTAAAACAGGTAGGAGATTAACATGAAAAAAAATTATAAATACAAATTACCACTGCTAGTGCCAGTACTGCAATGTATTAATTCTCCTTTATGAAAATACTCAAATAGGTTCTGTACACTGTGCTTCCTTAGTAAAATGAAAGGTTTTTTTCCCTTGAAAAGCCTTTAAATAGTAACTGTCACTCAGAATATTTACTTTTCTGTAGACTGAACTATAACTAGATTATTCCTTATTGGCTACAAGTATTGAACTTTTTGGAGCTGCCTTTTTAAAAAATAAATGTGAAAGTTACACTGCTAAGCAAATGCTGCTTTCTCAAAGGAACTGTTTTGGCTTTGAACATACAGTATAATATTACCACATAAAAAAAAATTAATACAAATCTGATTTCACTAAAATTTGAGATGTACATTTACTGAATTTTTTCAGTACTTTAAAAAAATGGATAAATTCTGAAATGTACTAATGCAACATTAACATTTAAAGAAATGGTATGGGCAGTCCACTTTTTTTATTAACAAAATTCTTCACAATCTGAAGGAATCCATTTTCAAACAGTATATTGATCAATATTTACACAACCCCTTCAAAAATCTGGTGTCCTGTTAGTCAAAATTTTCTCTAATTTTCCTAGAGGTGTCAATAGGATGGATGAGTTGACACAGAACTAAAACAGCCTCAGAGGAAATCAGAGAAATACCATGGTGTTGAGAATATTCAGTGCTGCTTGCTTCAGTTCCTGAATCTCTTGAAGGTCCTTTTCCACAATTACCTTTACCCAGGTATGAAGTCAAAGCCTCCATGTTTTCTAAATCTTCCTTTATAGTTATACTTGGGCTTTGAAAATTTTCATGTGGCATCTGAAGATACAGCTGACACGAAAATAATTTGAAGTTTGCTTCCACTGTTGTGGTGTGCACTGTGCCCCCTGGGATGGAATCCTCTTTGGGATGAGGCTCTATTTCCTCTTCTGTCCATTCCTGGGTCAGTGTTAGTGGTGTCTTCTTGAAGTAAAAATGCCTTGTGAAGCAGGTGAGGTATAAATCCAAAGCAAAAAGCAGGTACAATAGTGGATTTCAGAGAGCTGTATTTCTGACAGCATTTCCCATAATTTTGCTGCATCTATTTAATTCACTCACCAGTGCAAACATTCTACCTATTTCAGCCTCAAAGTTTATCCAGTCCTCCAGGCTCATATTATAATTCTTTCTGAAGTCAGACACATTTGCATTTAGTCTGTACATGGATTCAAGTTCTGGCCAGTTTGTATCCTCACGGAGGTGCAGCAGCTGGGGAGGTTAGCCCTCCCATCCTTCCCACAGCTGTCCTCTTTAAAACAAAACAAACATGATTCAGTGTACAACTTTCTAGTAGAAATTAGCTAGAAATAGATTTTCAATTGTTCCATGCAGGAAAAAAAAATTGTACCACTGTGGACCACCAATAAACAGAAACATTTAACTGTGTTTGAAACTTCTACCTGTACAAAACATATTGCTTATTAACTCTACCTTTGTTTTGGTTCTAAAGCCTGTAAAATATTTCCATCAAATGAGAAAATCCTCTTTTGGGTGAGCGGAGACTCTCAGATTCTGCCTGGTAAGGTTAGTGTATGTACCTCTATAAGGTACAGATATATCTTTTTCTCTGGACAATTTGAGAGAATTCTGATTTTTAATGAGCTGAAGCCTCATCCCTCTGTTTAAGGGGAGATACAGGAACTGGCAAGGCCAAGGTAACTTTTTCATATCTTTGACTTTGTATCACCTTTGGGCTCTAGCAAGTTGAAAGCTGAATATCATCAAGTTTTAAAGGGCAGGAATGTAAGCAAAACAATCTTGCATTTTAGTATAATGTCATAAATTAACAAAATGTACAGGGCTGTCTTGAGTCCTATTCCTGTTCTAACTTTTTGCTCACAACATGTAAGGCTGTGGTTAGATAAACAGCAAGAGAAGACATGATGCTCCACTCTGAGAAATTAGGATCACTTTTGCTCATTCTGGATGATAGAGACCATGAGGCAGCAATTTAGACAAAACCAAGGTAATGATACCTGATTTTTAATGGCAGTCAACTGTAACTGGTTTCTTCACCTTTGCTCAAGTTTGAAATTGCCTTGACCTCAACACTCCTGATTCCCAGAACACAACTATAAAGAGATCTTATACAGCACTGGTTTCCCTGTGATGATGGCAGTATATTTCTTGCAAAACTTATAGAATAGATAATGATGTTAATAAAGGTGCTGCATGCAAGAAGAGAAGTGAAGGCCAGGAAGGTAAATAAAAGCTAAATGCTTTTTGAGAACTGCTCCCAACTCACAGTGACTTGGCAGATGATGGTCTCTTCACATCTGGCCACTTTCGACGCTGAAACTGCCTAATTTTCAAGCAGCAAAAGGAGAAAAAAGTTAACCATCACCAAGAAACCCACCAGCACTACAGCCTGACAGATGAGGAAGGAGAATTTAGCCTGAATTTGGACTATGAAGTTTAGAACATGCTGTGACATTGAAACAGAAATAGCTCCAGTGTATCAAAGTCATAGGGTGGAAAGATCTTGCCAATGTTTGTGGTTCCCAGTACCACACTAACTCCTTTAGCACAAAAGTAGTATTTAAGAATAATAATTTAACTTTTTTTCTTAAAAAATGTACCTGTACTGCTCATAGCTTCCATCTTTAAGTCCTAGATGGAGAAAAATTAAGAATATTAATAACAATGAAAAAGGTATAGGGATAAAGGCACAAATTAAATAAAAGATCTAAGAATATTAACAGATTAATGTGTATTGCCATAATAAACATTTCCAGACATGTTACCTGGAGCTGTTGTTTTCCTATTTAATCCCATATTCTAGGTAGAATAGGTTGTAAGTTCAGATAGGTACCTCTAACATTTTTCTATAAATATCATTCAGTGGTGTATTTATTTAAATGGCAAAATCAGTTGATTTCAAAATGTAAAGCTTTGCATGATGGGCAAGACAAAATATTTTGGGCTACTTTTGGACTCAGGTAAAAAGCAGTATTTTTGGGTGTGGGATTTCATGCTCTAAAGGCTACAATTAAAAAAAAAAAAAAAAAAAAGTATTTCTTATGTCAACACTACTAAGAGATATAATAAGAGCAATTTAAAAAGAAGGAATACAAGTACCTGTAACCTTTTGGTTTGCTAATATCCTAAAACATTAGAAGAATTATTAAAAATTAAGCAGTATGAAAACCAGATCTATTGAGTCGACCCAGAAAATTTAAGGGTTTGGAAAGGATGCAACTAGTTTTAACCTATGCCTATTTTGGTTTTTGAAATTTAAATACATAGTTATGGTGCACACATGTTGGTAGCATAATGCAACCCTTCTTAGATGGGCTGTTATTTCACAACTACCTTGCAGCAACACAGGTAGGGGAAAAAGGATCAGTTTAAGCACTGCCATCCTTTTTGATGTTACTGTAAAGCCAGTTAACCACAATGCTGGCACTGTCTCTCCTAAAAGATGTGGTTCTAAAATTTGTGGCTTTAGTTGGAACGTTAAAACTCAGCTACCAAACTTGTTGCCCAGAAAGCTTGTGCAGTCTCCATCCTCGGAGATTTTCAAGGTGGAGCTGGATAGCTGGATAGAGCCCTGAGTAATCTGGTCTGACTTCACCACTGACCCTGCGTGCACTGAAAGTTTGGACTCTATGAACTCCAGAAGTCCTTTCCAACTTGATTTGTTCTAGGAGTCTATGAATTTGAAATTGGCTATTAGGGTATTTTTCCCTCTTTCAGAATTTTTGCTCCTTCCTTATCTCCTTCCCTTGCATCTCAGCAATATTCCTCACTATACCATGCAAGTATCCCTCTTCATTTACCATCTCATAACACAAATTGAACAAATACAAAAATTTAGGTACACAGCCATTAGCCTCAGCAGGACATTACTAGTATAAATAAATCCCAAAATCCTTTTGACTTATACAAGTTGCATAACAGTAATTTCTTTGGAGAATATCTGAGTGTAAGAGGAGAGGCACTTACCCAGATCCATGTTCCTAGTTCTGGGGTTGCACTGTTTATAGCCTTTGCAGCTTCTTAATTCCATGAGCTGGACATGCAGTTGATTGAGAACATCTCTGTCTAGTGTATTCACTGCATTAATCAGCTGCAATAAACAGGAGTTCTTGTTAGTATCTATTACTCTGTAGTTTTGGTAACTTTCATACATGGAATATGTGGCTTATTTCTAGCAGGAAGGAAGCCATATCATACTGTGTTCAATTATTTAACCTTATCTACACCCGTCACTATTTCAATTTATCATCAATAGGGAACAATCATGTATTTCTAGAGCTGGTCTGTGATCAAGTACCTGATAGGGATCGGTATTGAGATCAAAATACTCCAAAAATCCAGTAGCAAATTCACAAAACAGGAAGTTGTGGGTCTCGTTGATTGTCCTCAAACACCAGTATGTGTTGTTGTTGGCACTGGTACAGGCACAGAAAGGGCCCACTGCAAATTGGAGAGTTACAAAGACATAAGCTATATGCTGTTGTCTTTAGGCACCATTAATGACTTTTTGATTAAGGTTATTACTTTGTTCATAGACAGTTCCTCTCTCTGACTCCTGAGCTCTGAAGTGGAAAATGCCTTCCAGCACTTCCAGCTGCTGCTTCTGTGCATACCTAACAACCTACACAAGATGGCTGACTGAAGGAACATCTTCCCTAGTTGCTTTCCCTGACTTCTCTGGTTGGGAAACATTCCCGATGGTGAGACACTACATATAAATGTACTGTGCACAATACATGTAGGTTTTTCTTTGCAGCTGGTTTTACTTTTAACTTCCTTGCCTTTTGTGCAAGGATAATGCCAGTGCTGGATCAGGAGTTATGTAGTAGTAGGAAGGCTGCATAGCTCCTGTACATACTAATGCTATGGAGAACTCCTAGGAACCCAGCACCCCATCCCAGCCTAGCCAGTACCTGCCTATATATTACTTAGTTTAAAGTATCCTTACGTGTCCAGAGGGGAGCAGTTTGCCAGTGCTGGTTGTCATGGGTGAAGCAGGTCAGCCCAGGCATGCTGCACGTGTCATTATTTTTTATTCTCTTGAGAAGTTTGCGCAGTTTCTTCTTCCGTCTCTGCTCCCTCAGCAGCCACACTCTGTCTTTCTCCTGTAGGGATTTCCTGCACACATGAAACATTAGGGTCACGCAGACTCTGTTATTCTTGAACACACCTAAAAAAACCATGAGGCAGCTAATAAAATAAGCTTTGAGGGAAATAACCAATATTTTCTCATTAAATGGCTTCTCTTACAAATATCTCTGGATAAAATGCTTTGCAATTCAATGTCACTGAAAAAAAAAAAAAAAAAAAAAAAAAAAAGCCAAAGAGGGTTATAGGCTGTCCTGAAGCCTGGGATGTGACATCTCAGACCAGCAACCTCATCTGATTTCCAAATATTTCACCTGAGGCTTGGTTCCTTGCCTAGGTGTCTGTATGCTTATTCTTTTTACTACAGGATAACTGAAACACTGCTGCTTTAGCTCAGTTTGTACCTGGTCTGCACAAAACAAATGTTAATGGCTTTGTATTTCCTCTTCCAAAGGAATAGGCCTTCACTTACTTGAAAGGATGAAGACCAGATCCCTTGTGCCTCAGTTTGCTTTTATGTTTTGAATGGTAACTGGAAAATAAAAACAGCATTGTTGATGAACAACAGAAATACAATTGCTCCTGCTCATACCACACTGGAGTTGAAGTGGATTTAATTCAGTGTGACTTCTCCCTTCAATTTATTCATTAAGGGCATGTGATGAATACAGAGCAGCCTCGCTAGAGTGGGTGAGGGGCTTCTGAGCCTCCTGGCTCCCCCTTTCCTTAGCTCAGTTGTGCACAGTGACACCTGGTGCTCTAACGCTGGATTGCACTATGTAGCAGTATTCCAGCTACAATTTTCCATACAGCTTCTAACTGGGTGGCTTAAGTCTTTGGCTCTGTCTCCAGAATCGGGTTTTTTTGTAGTTTTTTTTTTCAGAAATCTCCTTTCTGTGTAATTTACAAAGTTAAAAAAGTATAATGCAGCCTTAGTCAGTGGCAATATTTTATGAATGATAATGTTGATTATATTACCCATGCAAGTCAACAAACTAATAAATGCTATTTTCTAAAAAGCATATCAAAATTTAGTTAATTGTCAGACTAAAATTCCTTTTGAAACAATTATTTTAAATTACTAGTTCTCCTGGGATCTTTAATAAATATATCCCTATAACAAATTAACAAACTAATATTATTAAAGAACTATCTCCCTTTACTCTTTTTTTTTTTTTTTTTAATCATACACTGCGCATTACATTAACTATTCCTACATGCTAAATCCTACATCCTAATTCAGTGCAATTCTGCAAATAAACATCTATAAATATAATGTTTAACTTCATTAATTTCAGTGGGATTATTCATCTGAATAATGCTATGCACAAATACAAGTGCTTCCTTATATTGGGCCTGAAAAATGTAACATTCTTTACATTTACTATAAAACATTAACTATAAAACTCACTCAACTTTACAGCATATATTAAATAAATTCAGTTGTTAACATCAGTTTTTACAGTTAACAAGATAAGCTGTCTGGGGATCTGCAATTTAGAATCATACTATTTAATTTTAAAAACTTTTTTTGCCATGGATTCCATGTATTGTTTGTCATAACCCAAGACATTTATGTTCTCAATTTAGTGATCTGTTGTTGAAGAATCCACACAGGGCACAGGCAGTATGTACCTCATATCTATACACCAGGGGACGTTGCACTTCCAAGGATTTAAGTATTATGCTCAAACCCTCATTCTGTTATATCAAAGGGGCACAGAAGTACCATCCACACCCTCTCCTGAAGGCTTAGTTAAAGCTGCTTTAGCCACAGATAATCACACAGCTGCCTTGTGGTTTTCAGTACACTGAAGTACAGCTTTTTTTGTGATGCTTGTGCTGCTGCTGCACTCCCTGGTGACATCTGGCTCACAGCAGCCTCAGTGATTGCTCTGTGATCACTCTGATCAGGAGCAGCTGCTCCTGGTTTCTTTCTCAATAGCCTTCTCAGGGGCAAATTCTGTCTGGATTAACATTTGATTTAGAAAGATTTTTGCTGTGCTTACTTGCAGAGCAAGAGCCTGGTTGCTGCCCAGAAGGATTCAGGTGTGCTTGAACCTTCTTTTCCATAAAATCAGTTGGCATTTTGCAAATATTTGGCTATAATTTGGCTATGCAGATGCCTCACTGCATCATCAGTATTTTAGTATTTCCTGTTGTACTCAAAATTCACAAATCATCTGTGAGTGAAAAGCAGATCTTTTGCACTAAGTCAGTGGTGGTTACACAAATACAGTTACTCTACACCAACTGTTAAATTCCTGTTCCTCCCACCTGGAAAAACTGCAAAATGTTGCAGTGATTGCATCCTGTAATATTATACATTAAATCTTGAAAAAAATGGGAAGAAATTTTCTCATTTTCCCACCCTGTTATTCCATGTACTTCACACACTTTTCATTTTAGAAGAAGCCTATGGAATGCTGCACCATATGGACAATTTCCCATTGTGGAAAATGAGTTTTCAGGAAAAAGTCTGCAGCTTGAAATATTAATCTCTGGTATCTGATAACAGCATCTGCAGTACAAGAGCACAACTAACTGCTTTTTATGTCATGTTACATGTCCTGCTACATCATCACCACTTGACACAGAGACAATTAAACTCCTGCTTGGCAAAAAGTGCTCTTCTGCAGCAGCCCAACTCTCCCAGAACACATCATACAAGAGTATAGCAAGTAGACACCACTTAAAAAACCAGATTCTGATCTCTCCTGTGAAGACATTAATCAGCTACAGTTGTACACTACAAAGAATTACTCTGAAGTACACAAGAAATACCTTAGCTTGTTACAGTCACACTCTTCGGGTCGCTTCTTTTTCAGATGACCTCTCACCTCCCTCAGGTTTTTTATTTTATTTTGCAAAGTTTCAATCTAAAAAAAAAAAAAAAAGATACAGGTTAGAAAAACACAGGATGATTTAATCTAACCTTCCCAAACCCATTCTCTTATCACCAAATACTTCCTTTTCACCACCTTCCATAATTCCCATCACTAAGAAGTATTTTCAGATTATCTACCTTATCAAAATAAATCACAGCAAGAGAAAACCTGGCTGGTAGTTTTCCTGCTTTGATTACTGAATGTGAAAGCAGAAGGTGGCAGTGGGGGAATGGGAGGGCACACAGACCCCAGCAGAAAACCACCCTAGTTTCATTGTGATCTTTCTTGTTGTACTCTACAGCACAGTTCCAAAGGGAGCAAGGTCAAAGGAAATTCATGCCCCTAAATTTCTGCCTGAACTCAAGAAGAGGATGGGGAGGGAGTGCTCTGAAGTCCCCTCTTCAGAGCTTCTGAAGAAGAAAAAGCAAGCATTTTGCATGGCACGCTCTAGGAACCTCTGGCCACATGGGATATGGATTAGCTATTAATCAGGCCACCCATGTGGTTTATTTTTAACTGCCTCTTTTTATTTCTACATTAACTGCCTTTTTATTTTCTGTGTTAAGAAAAATACACAGAGAAGCCAGCCCTGTCCCCCTAAACCAGAGACAACAGGACAAAAGCAAGCTCTCATTTTCTTTGGTACTTGATATAGCCTAGATTTTCTGAAGAAAAAAATTTAAGAGAGAATGGTGATACTGAGATTGCCTTTTTTTTTAATTCTAACAAAGCTTTTCTGCCTTGCTGTGTGTCAAATCTGTGGCCACAAAAGGGTGGCCAATAAGTTCTTGTGCTGTGAATTCATTTAACTTGGTAAGAGATTACAGGAGCTCTTTTCTTTATGCTTCTCTTTGGCACTTGTTACACCATTATCTGCTCCTCAGAAAACTGCCTTTTTCATACACCACATATGCAAAGGGTTTGAGCTTAGATTCTTCAATATCGGTGACAAAAACATCAGATTGAGTTTCATAGCCAAATTTTATAGGGCAAATTCTCTCCAGGTTCTTAATATCCACAAGCTTAAGGAAAACTAATTCAGAACCAAAATGTAATGGTTAAACACAAGTGAGCAAAATAAATAATTCTAGAAGCACTTGAACTAATTAAGCTCATGCTTCCTTGAGCTGTTTGACAGCTGAAGGCCTCTTTTAGAGAGGTACATTGGGGAGCAGGGCTAATAAGATGTGAAAAAGATCCAGATGAAATTTTTCCCAGGATGGGGACACTTTTAAGTCTCTCATTTATCTCCTAAGGCTTATGACATTTCTCAGCTGTCACTTCAGTTGCAGTTCTCTCCTCCACTCAGTACCCTGCCTTCACAAACTTGTAATAACTTAATTATCTCTGAAACATCTATTCTAAAAGCAGCCAGAAAGTTTGAAAGGTTCCAGGAAGGGACACAGCTCAGAGGCAGACAACACAAAGGCAGTTGGCATGATCCTATCAATCCACAGAAAAATACGCTAAAAACACACATAGAAAATGCACAGCTGATAACATCACTGACCTCGTGGTCAATATGCAGCTTATGGTCCTTCCAAGCTTGCAGTGACCTATAGAGATCTGTGTCACACTGCACGGTATCATTCTCCAGGATATAGCACCTTGGCATGGGAAAGCAAACAGTGGTTATGACAGTGGATAAACACACACAGAGCAATGGAAACAGTTGGTTTTAACAGCACAACTCCAGGGCAGATGAGAAGCCAGGCTGGTAATGATATGCAGATTTCAAAAAAGCAATGTACATTCAGGAGAATAGAGGTGTGCTATGAACCAGGAAAGAAATTCAAGGCTGAGTTGCCATGGAAATTTTTCAGAAGTAGAAAAATTCAAGGAGTATATTCCTATCAAGCAGAACCTGTTGACTGCTTAATTTCTACATGTAAATTGTGCTGCACAGCTTTCTTGCTTATTCATTAGGCTGTCTACATAAATAATCTCTACTAACTAGGAAGCACAGAAAGCATTTCTCAGAAGCAATTTCCCAATGCATAATTAAGTGATGCAGGGGTAAGGACAAGGATAAAGTATTTCTTTATAAGCTGTATCATTATATCATAAAGAAAAGGGGAAAAAAAACCCACCCCCAAAAAAAACCCCCAAAACTAAAGAAATTCTGCCGTCTTCTAGAAAAGGATTAAAATTTTTGAAAGATACCTCCCTGACTCCAAAGGCAAAATACTGTCTGGTAATTCTAAATGCTTATGTTTCACCAACTGCTAATTCAATTCACATTTAAAATCCTTTCAAAACCAACCAACCAGAAGCTCAACAGATTTACCTGAGAAGTCTATTAGGGGTCAACAAACCCACGTCATCATTTTTTAATGCTTGTTTAAATTAAAGTTGAGTGTTTTCAATACTCCTTTATGTTCTCCTCATCACCTCAAGGCTGTTGTCTCACAACCTTATTTTCTGCAAGTTTTCCTGGGCACACACATGAATTATGCACTACCTTTTTGACAGTTTCTTGTATGGGTTTGGGATTCACCCAGTAAGGCAGCAAAAAACCAATTTAACTTCTTCCAGAAGAGAAGCACAGGTAGTGATTTATGGGCCCTGAACATTCATGAGAGCTGGGCACAATTTTCTGATGTCAACCTGGTTACATTTCCTCCTGTTATTGAGTCTCTAGCTCTGAAAACAGAAGTCAAATGGAAACTACAGATTTCACCAGTAACTGAGCTGACTGGATCATGAATGTTTATGTTTCTAGACATTAAACAATTTAATGCCTGCAATCATGCAATCAATAATGATTGGTGGATTTCCTGATAATTCACAAGCAGAAATGGTGACTAAATTAATTAGGTAGAGCAGAAGATCCATCATCAGCCTCTAGACTTGCACACTGAGAACAGGCTTTTAGCCCAGACAATTCCCTCATCCCTTTCTCAGTGTGTTCCAGTGCTACCAGTCCATCCAACTTCATGCATAACACAGACTTTGCTTTCTTAGCACTGGCTACAGAAAGCTGCTTGTTCCCTCAGGACTGATTTGGTGTTTAAAATGCAAAGCAGACAATGACATGAAACAAGATCCAGCTTTTGGTCTTCAGGCAGGCCTGGTTACACACTGAGATTTCCATGGGTAGAGCCTTCCCTGGTCTCACTCAGGTGCACAGACAACTGCTGCAGTTTTGCCTGTCCTCACTAAAAACATGCTCTGATCAGTGATCACTGCCTCCAAGGAACGGAAGACCTAAAAGCATTGCTGTAGTTCTTCAGTAGCTTCACATCCCTATGTGCACTGCAAAATTAAAACCAAAAGTTGCTGTACAGATGAGAATAAGAATCTTAGTGAAGCTAGACTGGGTATGCAAAAGGGACACAATATGCTTATCACAAAGTAACACACCCATTTAAGTCAATTAACCCCTTAAGGGAGCAAAAATTTTCAGAAGTATCCCATATGCACTCACCTGTGAGTCACTTTTATGAGGTTAGGGGCTGTATAATCTGCAATGCCACCAGTGCCACTGTATTCCATGTCCTTATCTTCCTCCTCACGAAAAATATCCCTCTGCATCTTGTGCCTCTTGGTGATGTTTCGTGGTAAGACAGGTTGGTAGCCATCCTCTAGACCCAAGTTATAAATGGCTCCATCCAGCTCAACAGATACAGAACGGACTGAGCGATTCCGGACATAGCTGGATTTGTATTCTGCATGGAATAGGAAGTGAAAGGGTTAACAGGAGGAGAAACAGCATGTTAGGATTTGGTTTTCTTGGTTCTTGGGAGAAAAAGAACAGCCCATACTGTGGCACTTGTCCACACAGCCATACAGTGTGGAACACTGGCTGGCAAAACAGTGTTTGTTGCCACTGTGCTCTGAGCTGCTGCTTCATTACCTTTTGCATTAATATATGAACACCTTTGGGCATGGGAGAGGGGCAGATACAACACAAATGCACATGAGTAGCAGAGAGGAAAAATACACATCTACTTGTTCACTATTACTTTGAGAGCTTAACAGTTTTCAGAGACTGTTTTTTTTTTTCCACCAAGAGTCACTAGATGGCACTAAGACCTTGAAAAACTAACCATGACAGCTCAGGACAGAAAGTTCCTAGGTTGTTCTCCATTGTTTTCTATTCACTACACAATGCTTCACTGATAGGATTCCTGCAACACATTCCTTAAATTGTCTCAAGTATTTCCAGTGTCCAGTCTAAGTCTTTTCTCAATGCTATGCTCATTCTTCAAGATAAGATGCTTGATTTCTTTGGGAGGGAATAATATCTGAATCCTTTTATCCACATCTAAATCTTTTCTTTGCAATTATTTCCCCAATGTGCAGACCAGTTGGTGCACACTCTCCAGTGATGTGACTCCCTCAGGCTTTGCTTCTACATTTGTGGTCCAAAGACAAAATGAAACATTTGCTATGCATTGTCACTATGCATTGTATGAATGTCATTGATCTCTTCACCATTACTGCTTTCCAAATTTCTCTGTCCTAGCCAAAATGCCCAGGGCTCCTCTTCTGCTTGGTCTGTGAATGGCACAAACATATCTTAGTTATGTAATCTAAATCCATATCTAAACTTCCCTATTGTATGATGAGGTCCATCTCTGACAGTGTTTCCTGCTCTCTGCCAATGACCCCTGAGAACCACTCATTTTAATCAGAGTAATTAGCTCATTGCTTCAGATAAATGTGCACCCAAAGTACCACAGCCTCTCTTCTCCTCCCTGCCCACCACTTGGGTCTTTGGTCTCTGTATTAGGCTTGGAGTCACCTTAGACATTACTGGAGACAATCAAGTCTTTTGGCTCCTCTGGTCACTCTCCTTCACACAGAGCTGAAACACACAGCAAGCTTTTCAAGAATGGGATTTCCCTCTGCAGTCTGATAAGGGGAAAACTAAACAATGTGCCAAATGAGAAGATCAATCTTTCTTGCAATCCCAAACTCCACAGCAAAACAAGCAGGGAAAAAAAACCCCAACCAACTATGAATAGGAGGTAGGACAAGCAAAATTGACAAATCTTGTCATCAATTGGCATGCTTTGGCATTAATGCAGAGTGACTTTTTCAAGAAGCCTTACATCAATTCCAAATGGATCATAAAGCCATTTTGCAGACTGTGGCAAGAGGAATAAACATCTCTAACCTGCAGCTAGTCCAAGCACTATACTCGTCATCACCACACACATTAGTAGAATAGCAGCTGGATTGTCTGGCTTTGCACATTTTCCACCTGTGGTTCGAACTTTATTGCTGATATTAAGCCAGGTGAGTCACTGCTGAAGGGGAAAAAAACCCCAAAAGACCAATCCTACTTCAGGCACTCAGGAAATGTTTGACTAAATGAGAAGGAAACTCCCATCTTTTCATAAGTAGGAGGAAGTTCCAAAAAGCTACACCCTAACAATTATATTCAAAGTATAGCCCCTATTTCTTTAATTGCTCCCTCATTTCATCTTGTTAAATTCAGCCAACTGACAATTTACCTTCCTTCCAAGTCTAATGGGCCAATCCAGTATGTTGGACCTCAGCAGATAGCTGCAGGGAACTGTTGTCTACACATGTCCCTGGAGAAACAGAAGCTGGGAGTTACTCCTCCCTTGCAGCCAAACCACCCCAGCCTTACAATGAACAAATTGCTCTGGAGTGACACAGCTCATAAAGGACTTGTATTGCTTTATGGCAATGTGCTACCCACAGAGCTGACTCAGTGCTGTGATTAGGTCCAAACTCCATTATTTTCAAAGGAAGTGGCTAAAATATTTAACAGGATCAATACTCATCTGTGCTGTGCTCTCCCACCTGTAAAGTGCACTGCAAGCACACATACCAATGACTAATTAGTTATTAGCTGATCCTCCCCTAGGTTTAAGTTTTACTCTCCAACTCATTTACCTGTGTATCCATCCCACAAACAGAATAGATCTAGAGCTGGTAAATATTCTGCCCAAAACACCTATAACTCCCTTTTTCAAGTTATTTAAATTTGGTTTTGGTAAGTCCTGTGAGTCCTGATGCCTCTCATTCTCTGGTCTGACAGAAGCCAGATGAAAAGTCAACTTAACTGCTGAAAAGTTGCATCTGCAGAACTGAGTCTGAAAATGGAGTCTGGAGAAATTTAAGCCTAAGCAAGATAACAACATTTCATTGCAACTGCTGTGTCTTCCTGGACCGCTTGAGAAGCATGCTTGTCTTTGCTGAAGCCTGAAAGGAAGGACACTGCTCTGGTCCAGATTTCCCCAGGTAGCCTAGAGACTCAAACAGACAATTTTTTACAGCTATTTCTTGGTTGCATCTCAAGGTTTCAACACTGCCTACTGAGGACACGAACTGCAGTATCCAAAATTATCATTCAACTGAATAAAGCAAGGCAGTGTTGTATTATAAAGCCATAAACTTCATATCTGACATAAACACGCCCAGCCTTTGGGTTTGTATTTTACTCTCCTTGCATCCTCACTCAAGCCCCATTATTTATTTTGCAGCTACTAAATTCATGATTTAACATTGAGATCATTTGGAAATGATAGTTCTCTCAGGGATAACTGAGAAGATTGTACCCAACTATAATTACTGTATGGCAGGAACATGACTGCTCAGTGGGAACACTGCAGAAGACCGAGAACTCTTTGTCTTCCCTGTTGACACTTAATCCACACAGGTAGTTTGGATCTGATGTATTTTCCAGCATCACAATGATGATAGAATAAGACAGTCTGCAAGGATTATGCCTGTACATGGGCCACAAGGAAAATATCTACCACTAGCCTCATAAATTCCTGCTGGACATTTCCCTGTAATGTCTCTATGATTTTCGAGAATTTTGTAGAGAAGAAGCATTTTTTTTCTATAACACCAAAATAAAATTAGGCACTTTAAACTAAAATGTTTGAAAACATTTTCTGTCTAGAAACACAAATAAAGGTGCAGAGGTGTTTTTCTTGGATATTAGGTACCTAGAGATTTCTAGAAACATTATTTTGAATCTGTCTCCTTAGGTACTTCAAAGAGGAAAAACAAAACAAAACACAACCCAAAAACTTTCTTATATTTAATTTTTCACAACTTCCCTTAAAAATTATACTTTAAATGTGGTAGCTTTAAAGTAACTGACATTCAGGTTTGATTTGTGATTAGTTTTGTTTTGTTTTTTTAAATAAGAGGGTCATTTTGCTCCAGCATTGAGCCTTCCTCAAAAGAAAAAGAATGACATGAAAATTGGAATAAAAACACACTAACCCCTTTGTACACACTTCTGTTTGTTGTTTACAGATCTGTGGCCTATCATCATTTCCCTATGTGCAGTTTAATAACTCCTTTAATCACATGTACTTGTTCATCACAGGAGGAGATCAAATCCACACAACAGACCACAACACAGCCAAAACTTTTAAGAGCTCTCTATTACTTTAAAGTTTATCTCTACTGCAAAGCTTTGTTCCATCTTTCTTATAAAAATAGAAATGTACTAAAGAAAATAGAGGACACAAACACAAACATGCCTGACATCCAAACCTTGCCCAGTATTAGAATGTTTATGTGCTTCTATCATGTAAAGGCTTTGCAGGCAAGTTGTATATTTGCACATGGCCCAAATGGCATGTACATGACATGACCCTGTTTTGCAACTGAATTTACTCAGTTTAGAAAACACTGTTGCCTCCTAAATGCACTGGTGCACCTGACAATGGGCCTAGACCATGCCTACATAAGAAGATAATTATTTTATCAAAACACTTGGTGCTTCATCCCCTCTATCAGTAATTTAATCTGGTCTTTCAGATCACGTGTTCTCACCACACAGGACTGATTTTAATCTTTCTGAGAGCCCAATCCTTATACCCCAATCAGGCTTTGCAACACACTTGATGAACCCTCGGAGCAGGGCATCCAATTTGGTTTCCTGCAAATGGCTGTAGATTAGAACTCATCAAAATTGGTCTGCAAATCCATCTCTATTGTGCATGACAGAACAAAGTGATCAGGATGTTGTCTTCAAAACTACACTATGGCTATGAACTAAAGCATTAATGGGTCCAGTTTGAAATTTCTATTTCTATTACACTGCTGTTCAATCTTATGAAAAGCATTTACTGGCATTCAAGTAGGGCTGCAGTATGATCCCATGCACTCATCATATGAAGCCAGTGAGCTGAAGGTACATTATAAACTGCCTCTCTGAGCAGAGTGTAAGGGAAAAAACATCATTCTGATCCCATTGCTAGAGGGAGCAACCTTCACTTTCTTTACCTTATCCTCCCTCATACATAATCTAAAGGCAATTATACACTTAACCACCTCCTCTGGACACTGTGAAAATTAGTTAATGGTTAAGAAGCACACCACAGATGAAAATTACTTAACTAAGTGTTAAGGATTATCAGATAGCATTATGTTGCTGTCACTTAAATTGTTTTCCGCTTCTTATTTAAGTGCCTTCGATTTAGTCCTGTTATTTGACTCTGCATTACTGAACTTTCTTATGTGTGACTTTAAAAAAAAAAAAGTTAATTGAACTGCAAGTTCTAGTGTTATTTAAAGATTATCTGCTGTGCCACATATTTAAACAGCACGTATAGTTGAGTAATTTCATCCTGGAACCAGTAATTTTTTTCAACTTAAAATTAGCTTAGTAGGTACTAATCAGCTTGCAAGGCAAATATAATGGGAGAAAATCAATTTAAACTTTCTTTTTGAAGCTTGTGCCAGGTCATTATACAGAAAGACTAATCTGCTAAATAATTAAGGCTCTGTATTTGTGGAGTGAGACGAAAGAAACATTACAAGTGAATAATAATTCTGTGCTGCTGTTTGCCTCTTTAATCTATAATTAGACTATGTACTTCAAATATAGTTGTTAGTCTGACTAAGGTTTAAAACAGAGCCAGTGGAATGGGCTTTCTGAAAACCACCTGATCTGCGTCAAGGAAACAAGAAATGGAGTGATTCCCCTTTGGACATGATCTCTGGTTAAAAGTCAGCCTTGTCTGTGCTGACTGAGCCCAAGAAAAGGATGTTATAAGCAAGCAGCTTCTGTAACAAAGCACATGCATCCTGATTAAAAATAAATTACTGTAGTAATGGTTCCAGGCATTTCAATACCTACTGAAAATTGGGGGTTTTACTGTAAAACACTGATCATGTTTCATGGCCTATATAAGGATGTGCTGCTTGCCACTTTAATGTGTGCTGCATTTACTAGTTTTATAGGAGGTAAATATTGAACCCTATTTTGCAACAAAACACTCTTCTTGCTACAGACAGAGACATTTTCAAAACTGATTATCTAATATGAGACGTGCTGTTTCATGGGCAGCTATAAGGTAACTAAGCTGACAGAATTCAATGCCTGTGAAAATCAGGAAAATGATGCATGTGAAATGTTAGTGAAAAAACTCGTAACAGTTTTTTAATTGCAGAGACAGTAGATACAGTGGGATCACTTACTTTTCTTGGAGAAGAGTTTCTTTCTCCGTCCAACATGGCTTAGCTTGTATTCATTCTCTTCACAATTGCAGTCTTCACTGTTCCTGTTGTAATACTTAGGCAAAATATTGGAGGTGCCTTTGCTGTTGCCTGCAGCTGCCAAGTTTGCCAGTCCCTTGCACTTGTGTAGCTTCAGCTTTCCACTGGCATCTTCCACACACTGCCATTTCTGGAAGAAAAGGTTGGTCATTAAAATTATTTATTTATTTATTTATTTACTTAAATAAATAAATAAATAAATTTTATTTATTAAAATAAAAATTGTGCTTTCTCTAATGGCCAGCTCCAGCAAGCTATCAGAGTCCTCCTTGTAGTAAACCAGGGCTCATCTATCACCCTCTTCCAGATTTTTTTGTCATCTTCCATTTTCAGATAAAACCAGAATTCTTCGGAACACTCTTGCATAATGGTGGCAAGACAAGGACTTTGAAGCCTCTGCCACTGGTTTGAAAAGAATTCTTGCCTACCAGCAGGGGTGTTTTTCAGGCTGGCAGAAATCTATGCCACTACTATGCCATCAAACCAGTACCAAGCTCCAGGCCTGCATGCAATCTCAGCCTCACCCACCCTACAAGGGAAAAAAACTTCTTAGAGAAGTTTTCTTTTCCTTTCTAGTTCAACTGCCTGATGAAGGGATGATTTTATCCAAGTTGTTGATTCCTTTACTGCAAAGATCTGGTCTGAACGGGTTATCTAGACACATTCTACAGTCAGCTAAGAGGAACAGTACCTTCCAGGCTGTAATTCACTTCATCTTAAGGTGACAATACAAAAGAGATAAGAAAAAGGATTGCCTTGCAGAAGTGTCTGTTTCTCTTCACTGATTTTTTAAAGCATGGGTATGACTAGCTATGAAAGTCTGTAGTTAGAGTTTAACTCCATCCTGAGTGTTTCTCTTAGTATTCCCCACTGAAAACCCTTGGGCTTGACTAGCAATGATGAGCTGCACTGCCTGCCTGTGAAGTAAGAATCCCCTCCCTCTTCCACTCAAACTAGAGTAAATCTGATTTCTCATCTCCAGTTCCCTGTTACTCAAAACCTGAAGTAACTTGCTTATAGATCCCTTTGTGCTGCTCTCAGAGCTATGCTGTTGGCAAGGGAATTTAGACACCTTCAGTCTGGCACAGAAGTTTCACCCACTTCCCAGGTACATCACAAAATTATTTCATCTACTCCTTTATTTACCAACACACTGCTAGTAGCTACAGAGCTTTGAGATACATAAAACCCCTGCATGGTAGCAGTTGCTACTGCCTTTAATAGACACTCTCAGAAACACTTCAGCTTTTTGCTGAGTCTTGAGAGGCGTTCCTCTTTTTCCCTATTATAAAATCCTAAGTGTCTGCCTCCAGGACTCAATGGAATATTGAGAATTTTCCAAATAAAAGAACAGATGGAAAAACAGCAACAGTTCCCAAGTGAGATGGCATTTTACAGCAGCCTTCAGCTTCATGAAGGAGACTCAGTCACTTCAGTTCCTTCAGAGAGATGTGCCCAGGCTAGGACAACAAAGCCTATGTTTTCCATTGAAATTCACCCCCTTGTTTGCATGACAGCAAGGAGGAAAACAGGAGGAAAACAGAATCAATGTGCTTTTACAATACAGAATTTTAACAGGAGTCAGAAACAAGCCAGCCAGTTACAGTGGATTTATCTATGCCCATGTGAGATCCTCTCATCTAAAACCATGAGTTTTACGGTATGTTTTGCTGAGCTATAATTACTTCTTAGGTGCAAACATTGTGTCCGACCTCCTGGTACAGTCCAAGCCTTTCAGTGATGCAGATGAACGTGGCTTAACTTTCAGCACAAGAAATCATAGGAAATCAATGAGAGATATTCACAGTAGGACACTGGAATCAGACATCTTTGCATGACTGTCTAAATCTGTAAAGCAGGACACATTTACCTAGATGGGTTGTACAACAAAACTAATCTTTGAAGAATAAATGAGTCTTTTCTGACTATTTTTAATAAATGCTTAACACTGATTTATGGACAGGCTAAGGTCTGAAATAAAAGTTCAGCAACTAGAATAAGCAACTGTTTCTTTCACAATGAAAAAAAAGACATAAAAATGTTGCTGTTTCCCATTTCAGTTTATCTGAAGCTTATTTTTGAAAATATATGAACCAGCTCCATTTTCTGCTCTGCAGAGCTCTATGCTGTAGGTGTCTGATACATGAAAAATGAAGATTCAACAGAGGGCAAATTAAATGCCATGATGAGAACTACTGTAAATAACTGCTCTGATGTGTGGCCCAAAAATATTTTTTCACTATTTCTTTCATCTCCTGTCAAGAAAGTGATGCTCATTTTTCCCCTCCAGGTTAACTGGAAAAAAAATTCTTTAATTTTTGGTACAGTTTAAATCTTTCCAAGGCAGCTGTATGCTACAGTAAAAACATCTTAAAGGCTTTGCTGGAAGGGCACATTGTATGCATTAACAGACCCTCTCCTGAATGACTGCACTGCAGAACTGCATAAATTACTTCAGAAGCAAACATTGAACACATGTGGGAGTGGAGGAAGAAAAGTCTGAAGCTTTTACTTTTTTCCAAAAACAGATATAGGCATGTGTGTGAACGGGTCTGGGATTCAACAACTCACCTGTGGTCTGCTTTTAAGTAAAAGCACGAATTCTCTAGGTCAATACCATGGCTAAATCAGCTGCAATCATTCCACAGGATGCTTTCAAACTTAGGGAAAAAAGGTAGCAATTGCAAGAGAACAGTGAAAACCTCTGCTTGATAGTCCAGAAGCTTTAAACATTTTGAATTCTGGAATTTAAATTGGTTTCTAGTGCACAGCATCATGCAGAAACCTGTGTCAAACCCTGGAAGCAATTAAAATATTTTATAAGAGGTAATCACTTAAATAATTAAATCCCTATACGAAGAACTCCAGAGTGCCCCAGAGATACTTTGGCTCACAGTTTCAAATGATAACCATCCAGCAGCAAAACATAATTACATATAAATAGTGAATGAACTCAACCAGTCAAGGAAACAAAGTGCCCTTAGTTCACCACTTGCCTCTAACTTTTCACGTCTTCTCTTCTTTATACCAAAAGATATGTTCCAAATTCAAGTTCTACAGCTTGTAATATCTCGGGAGAGCTAAGTCCTGAATGGAAGGGCAGTTTAACACAACCTAAAAGTCAGTGGAGAACCCAAGCTCCCACAATCTTCATCCCAGCTCATATCAAAATTACAGAGTTTTTGTCCTGCAAAGCCTTGCAGAACGACTCAAGACACTCAAGTCATCAAATCAACGTTTTTTGCACTATATTCTAAAGTTCATCAAGCTCACTTTCCAGACACCTCATTTAATTATTGAAGCTGTTCCAGCTGGAGATCTCCCACCATCTTCAGGCAGACCAAGTCTGTTGTGCTCTCTGCCACCTACTGTGCTGGGCATGTTCTAACACACTGCTCCATCCTCAACTGTACCTCCCACTACACAACACATGCTACTCAGTTCTTGTGTGAAGCAGAAGAGTTTAATGAAGCTTTAGTTTAATTAAGAAATTAGTTCTACTGAACAGAAATCTGGTTCAATGGTACACAGCAAAAGAAAAAAAAAAAAAAAGACAAAATAAAGACAGTTTGTAACAGATATTCTCCCCTCTAGCCCAAACTACCTGCTATATGTATCAAAAAGAGAAAATTAGGACATCAATATCGATGAGACATGAATCAGAACAGCAGCAGTCATAGACTGAACAGATGCCCAGTTTCCCTCCAGTAACACTATTCACCTTGAACATGCAAGTGACCCATTAGCAGAAAAAGACACTTATTTTTCTTTGTGTCAAAACCCCATTATTTCCTTCACAGTCCTCATCACCATGAAGTGCTTTTTGCATTATTGTGCATCAATGTCTTCTTCCACTACTGCAATCACAAATGTTAATTTAGAGTCATTACTTGAGGCCTCAATCAGAAATAAATAGCCATGACCTTCCCTGTAGGACTTTTTCCTGCAATTCACTCATTTCTCTCAGTGACTCTCAACTGATATTGTTTTCTTTGGGGGGGAAAAGGCTGATCACACAAGCCTTGCTAAGAAAAGATTGCAGTTGAAACATACAGCTTTCAGAACTGGGCTCCTAATCACCATGCTGTGTCTCATCAGCTCCTCTTTTTGTTAAGTGAGATTCCATTTTCTTTTACAGAGAACCAAAAAGTGAAACTCTCTGATCAGTTAGCTGCCAGCACGGCTCCCTCCCTAACAGTTTTAGCAATATGGGATCTAGGAATCAAAGTTTCTGCAGGATAATAAAGTTCTCTGTTCCTTGCCAGCAACCTGATGGCAATATCCATCCTTGGTTTATGCAGATGCTTTCTGAACCCCAACCTTCCTGCTACGTTGGATGATGAGACTGTCTGCTTAAATGCCCAGAAATATTCTGACTTCTAGTCTAAATCCTTTCATGCATAGTCAGGACATATTTTTTTCTTGTATGAAAAAGTACAGTTACAGTTTAGCGAGCTCTTCTCTTTTGCTTTGGTTTGTCCCTTGTGTCACTTTTTATTGGGCTAATGAGAACAAAACAGAAAAAACCAGAATGACACAGGGCCCTTCTCTACCAGAGGCAGTTCTGCTTTTGCTGGTGGCTTCTCCTCCTGCTCAGATGTTACAGATTTCAGGAAACAATCAACTTGAGTTTCCCATTGCTTGTCTCATACACACCACTGCTTCTCCATTCTTGTTGACTGTAAGTACTTGGTTCATGTCTCCTGTAAACACCCCTTAGATTCATGCTGACAGATTCCTCTCTCCTCAGCTACTTTTTGCCTGAATATGCCCAGTTCCTTAGCTCTTCCCAACAGGTATTATTTTTTTTGATCTTTTAACATTTTTTTTTGGTGTTTGTTTCCCCCCACATGTACCTTCTTCCTATTTATCCATTGGTGAAAGGCAAATCTAATTTCTTGTTTCATGTCACCAGTATGAAAATAGCACTGCCTAGCCTTCATACCAACAGGACATTATTTCCCTATGCTGGCTCATGATTTTTGGAGACTCAGATCTCTGGGCTCTCAGATAATTTAATGTCACATACTGTGTATCATTAAAACCTTAAAATTATAAGATGGACAAACAATTTATTGACAGAAAATTTGAAGGGCTTTTTAATGCCCCAAAACTGTAGCTGGAGTGAGGCAAATGGGACAATCAACTAGTATGCAAATGAAAAATCAAGTATTCAGCTAAATTTATGTTTACAATTATACAATTCATTTATTATTAATATAATAATTGGATTGTGGTATCAAATGGTCCCAGCTGCTGTGTTAGGTACTGCAGAAGCAAAGCAGCAAGTGCAATGTAAGCAGAAATTACGTTAGTGGTGGAGGAAAAAAACAGCAGTCCCAAAAGGGGAATTGATTTGTCTGAGGTCCCACATGGAGTTCTGAGACTGAAACCAGTCAGCTTGCTGTTTTTGAAACTGAACTACACTGGTACTCATGTCAGGATATTTGAAAAATTTGGTGGTTTTATTAAACATGGATATTGATTTTGACAAGTTAATTGCAACATCCATTGCTGCAATGACAAGGAGTTTAAAAATCTCAGTTTATAACAGATGCAAATGTCTTGGTTCTGTGAAGCAACAACAAGCAAAAAAAGCCAAAGTAAAACAGCCTCTGGAAATCATTACAGACAATTTCTGGCTAAAGAAGGAAAACAGTTCTGTTAATTACAATTCCTGATAAGGAACACAATCCTGTAATAACAGCCCTTAATAAATCATGATGATTTTAATTTTCACAGTTTGTTGCCTCCTAATGTTATCAGGTTGAGAGCCGATAAAATTTTTACTGTATGAAGTTATCAGCAAGTCATTTCTTGTTGTAAACACAGATTAAGAATGGGATTCTGAAGTTGCTGAGCACGTGTAACTTGCACTGGAATTTAGGAACTCCAAAGATCTGCCTAAAGAGCTATTAAAATTATCTGGATTCTAGATGGCTTAACATGTTTCACTTATCAGCAGAACCTAAATTCCTTAGTAACCTCAGGATATCTCTGCTAAGTACAAAAGAACTGGACAACCACGAAAGATTCACAGATAAAAACTTTCTTCTCAGTTTTAAAGGAATTTCCTTATAAAATTTAGTTTCCTAAGTATGCTCATGCTTCATTGCCCTCTGGAAAAGCAGAAAATGCATGTAATTTTTTCTGCTGCTCCACCCCTTGGCACTAGGCAATGGCTAATAATGGTTGTGATGGCAGGAATATGATCCAGAGGAATCACTTGGGAAGTGCTACAGGAAAGCACACCCTGATCAGAATAGCTTTAATCACTGCTGTGCCATGCTATGCCAGAGAACTGGGGGAATTAATTGAGTGACACACTTTTACTTATGACATCTTCATTCCAGTTACAAAACAGAATATTCCTTCATGATCTGGGTAAGCAGAAGGAAGGCTGTATCAAACCTTTCAGTTGCAAAAAATTTGAAGCAAACTAAGTGTAAGCTTTTGAATTTTGAATGTTCTGGTGAAAAAACCTGTCATATAAAATAACAGGTTTTTTTTTTAGTGCTGCTTATCTTGTGCTGCAAATCTTGTGTCAGAATCACACATACAGTTTTGAAAATAAAAAGGATTTCAAAAGGAAACAATATGAATTCAGACAACCATTTTTTCTTCAAAAATTAGCAGTATGATTGTATTACAAAAGGTCCTGCTAAAGACAAAATTAAATGGTGTGTAGTTTTTTTTTGTTTAATAAGTACAGCATAAATTCCCTGTAGCCACCAGCAGTGCTGCAGGTAGTGCATGTTTAACAAATGTGCACAAAGTTGGCAAATGATTCAGAGGGAGATTTTGTGCAGCTGTTGTTATGGTACTGTGGAGTTGCTGGGAATACTCTGCAGAGCAATGCTGATATCATAATTGGCTGCCACAAAAGCACATTATTGCAGGCCGCCAGATAAAAGTGGGTCAGCTTCCACTTACCAGATAGTTTAGAATGAGAGGCTGAACTGCACTGAAGAGAAAAAAATTGTGTGGAAGCCATTAGGTACTAGGATAAATGTTTTTTATTTCATGTGGGAAGAAAGAGTTCACCTCTTTTAAATCCTCAAATATAAGTGCTGAGCTGCTCTTTCATCTGGGCCTACAGTCACCCTTTGTTGGATGCAAATAACTAACACAGACCAAACCCTACTGACTGAAAAAGAAAACATGGCAACACACAGATTTCCATTGCACTCAGAAGAATTTACATATATTAGTGTTGCCAAAAAAATCCCACATAATGGACTCTGAAACAAGGTTTTAAACAGCATGAATGACCTCATCTCTATGATCCTGGTGCTCTCTTATCAAAACAATTATAGGCCAAGGAGGTTAACAGAGTTTTGAAAAAGAAGAACATCTTATGGTGATAGAACTGTGTTCACAAACTTGCACATTCACAAAGCAGAATTTAAAATTCTCCATCTAACATTCAAAGCTTTCTTTACCTCTCCTGTACTCCAACTTCTGCCCTTGTCTCATTCACTCCCTTTTGAGTTTTTGTTCTCCATTTGTGCTTCTTCTCTCCTGCTCACACTTCAGATTCTCTGGCACTGCTCAGATTTCTCTGTGCATAGAATAGCAGGTCCCCAAAACTTGTTTGAGTCAAAAGAAAAAGCCCCAATGACTTTAAAAAGCTTTCACCTAATTCTGGCCCAGATTTCTCCCCATCTTTGCATCAGAATGTGAAACTTTGCCTTTTGCACTGAACACTCCAGATACCTTTAGATGCACAATAACAAAGTGTCCTGCAGGATCAACAGACATCTGCTAAATAACTGCTGTATCTGCATGCCATCAACTCCCCCCCAGGCAGTGGTATGTTATTCATTTGGGTTTGCTCTACTTACTATGCAGAGCTGTGAACAACACCAGCAAACAGACAACACCCATTTGTCATTTCAGAAGTTAAGTCTTGCTGCACTCTGAAAAGACTTTTGGGTGCACCCATATTTAGACACAATTTATTCTCAAAAAAGCACATTCATCTCCCACTATTCCTGCTGTCTAGACAGACTACTAGGACATATTCTCTAGAGCAGGGGTTAGATGGATTGAGACTCCCTTGAGAGCCCTTCCTAGACTCTAATTGACTTGATTGTTAGGCAATTTTTCCTGATGTCCAACTTAAATTTCTTTTTTGCTCAATTTCATCCTATCACTTCCAATTACATCTTACTGAACTGCTCAAAACAATTACTCTCCTTTCTGTCTCCTGACAATGAGGATGCAGCACATGCATCACTTACTAGCACACCTGTGCTTCAGAATTTATTGGCAATACTGAGTACAGAATTTATGCCAGCGTCTTATAGATGTCAAAGATATTTTATTTTAAATGGAAGAGCACATAAGTCTGTGTATGTGTGTAGACAATACAGGGACTTGCCCCTTTCTTCCATAACTGGGCATGGTAATTAGAGTAAGAAAGCCTGAATGTAGCTCAGATACCTTTGTAAAGAGACAGCTTTAGAGGCAATATAGTCTGGGAAAGCCTCTCTTCCTCTCTGTTCTTACAGTAATGTTCAAAATAATTGGGAAGATGAAGACAAAAGGAAGACGATGAAACATCTCTCAAAGGGAAAATACTGATGGAAAAAGAAATGCTCTGTTTCCCCAAATTGCTCACTGGATGATGTTGTAGCAGAAACAATGACTTTTCCCCCAGTTTCTCAAAGAACATTGCAAATTGAAAAAACAATGGCTTGCTCCCTCCCATCTAAAATTTCAGCTCAAGACATCTGATGACAATAAACTACTGCAGTTCAGTATTTTTAGGAAGAACAGGACATTATAACCTCTCTCTGTATTAAATCTGACAAAGAAGCCACTGGAGGAAAAGAGCACCTGGAAAATGCTTATACATTTAAATTAGATACAAACACCTAAGGACTTATTTCACGGGTGCACTGAACTACAGGATCAGCAGAGGCAGGAGCAGGGAGTCTGGCCTCTGACAGTAGGAAACAGCTTACTAAAGCCTAAGTACTCCATTAGTGGCTACAGCCTTGGTAAGACATTCAGATCATATCTGCAAGAACAGTTATATTCCACAGACTGACATATTCTGACAGTCCTCTGAGCTGCCAGGTTACGAGGTAATGCCAATCTAATAACAGACACATTAACAATGTGAACCCATCTACCTTCACCCTTTTGTTCACAAGTCCAAGGACAGAATGCATTAAGAGTCTTTGCTAGGGGGTACTGTCTGGTACCTGGATCAGAAAGCATTGATACCGAGTCAATTTTGCCATGTTTCCAGAGCATGAAAATTCCCCCCAAATTTAGCAGCTCCCAGAGAGTGGAGCTGCTAGTGACAGCTTTGCTGTGCCTTTGCACTGCTCTGGTAATTTGCAAAATGCTCTCCTGTGCTGAGACCACGTATTGATACTATAGATTTTGTTTCCTGAACTTCTTCTACATAACTTGGATCAAAAGTGAACACATTTTCATATCTGCCCAGCCACACAATCAATGCTTACAGTCATAACTGCATGTGTGCTTTCACAGTATATTTTTGTTAGGAGGAGAGATGTATTGAGTTCACACAATGTTAGTTTCCCATTATTATATGTAATACTAAATAATAACAACAAAATGAGTTAAATTAAGAATTCTAATCAAAGGGAGCTACATATATTTGGAGAAGGCAAATCTGTTAGCATCTCATCGTTGTACCTTCTCATCACTAATGAACCCCAAACCCCAATCTATTTGGGGAATAAAACATAAAAACAGCCTAGGCAGTTCTCTTAATGGTAGTCAGGAATCAATACAGAGGCATTTGAATCAGCTATTTCCTGACTGACAGTCAATCTCATAAATGCTGTAATACGGTTTTGAGCAAAGGCCTTGAAACAAGCCCTCTGATTTATAGGCTGGCAGCACTGACAACATGGTGAAGGACATGGTCACAGTTAAGGTGTGAAGCGTAGCCCAGCTACAGCTGATTGCTTTCAGTCAGGGGGAAAATGCCCTACCTGGCCAAGCTGTTCACAAGCAGTTTGGTACTCAGCTCGCTGACAAAGGTCTTTCACACGCTGGTATTTGGGTAGAAAGTTTTCTTCTTGGGCATCTACTTTCTCATTCTCCCTCTTATGCAGCAGTTTACTGGAAAAGAAAAAAAGACATTTATTTTTCCATTAATTCCAAGATATACATACAGTTTGCTGAAAAGACTAAGAGGAGTAGGTTACTTGCCAAGTCCATAGCATCCCTGGTGGCCAAAACTTAAGAGTAGAAACTAACAGTTATCATCATCTCTAATAACACGGAAGTTATCAATATTATGTTCTCAGAGAGAATACAATCCCAAGACAGTGTTTTTCATGTCTGCCCTGCAGTAACAACAGCTGATGAGAGAGAGAGACCATATCCTTCCTCACTCTATAGGACTGCACTTAGCAAACCCTTCATGCCCTGTGTTACATACTGAGGCAGAGGCACAGAGGGAATGGCCAGCAAATGAACATGCAGGGAGGAAAGGTTATTCATACTCCCATGACACAAGCAAGAGGGGCAGGCCAGGGGGTGCAGTAGCTGAAAGAAAAATGGGATGCCTTTCCATCTCTCAATCCAAGAAAAACCCCTTCCCCCACCCCAACAGCACATTTATGCAGGCTGTAGGCAAAGCCATACATTCCCTCCTATCACACAATCACTGCCATTAGGCACACTGCAGCCGTGTCCTTGCTGGCACAGCTAAATGGCTTTGGGTCTGTGGTGGAGAGCTGCTTTGGCTTTAGCTATTCAGTATGCTTCTATTTAAAAAAGACTGTTCTTTGTAATTAACACTTTACTTACCCTCTTTCCACTAGGAAAGAGTCTCTCCACACCTTCATCTTTTTCTTTAAATGGAACCTAGGAGGAAATAAGGAGAGAAAGAAACAGTTCCCAGAAAACCAGTAGTCAAGTTACCCTCTTGTTTTCTCTTCCATGCCCAATTCAGATTACAAACATTACATATAACTGCAAAAGAGTACGTCCAGCTTTAAGAAGCAGACACATATGCTTTTTCAGAGCAAATCATGAACAAACATAGGACAGATTTGTTCTCTCAGGGACAAAATCTACAACAGATTCTTACACTACTACTATTTCAGCATAAGCATGTTTAAGGCACAGGGGATTAACTGAATTGTCCTTGATCACAAAGGATCGCCTATTAAATCAGGATTTCCTGACTCCAGTTTGGGCTCTTAACCTTCACATTAACCCCAAAGTATCCTATTCTAATGCAGCTGCTTCCTTCCCCCTCTCCCTCCACCCTGCTACTTGTAAAGCAAACAGCCTTCCCTTTTTCTGCTGATTTTCTCTAGCAAGCATCCATCCAATTCTCTTCCTCAGTCTTTTGCTAATGAATGTATTGATGGAAGGTCTCATATAAATGCAATTCTGAGTGCTAGCCTGTCTTTATATTATAATCTGATACACAACCAGCCCTTTCAACTCAGTTATTCTGCAATTTATTCAATATGGATCACTTTGCTACAAATGATGCCACAGAGACATCTAAAATCTATAACTCATATAGCTAAAGACCTTCATGTGTAGCTCTCTCACTGCTACACAAATTACATTTAGTATATCCAGGGGCCATATTTGCCATGCAGCTAGCATATGAACCTGACAAAATGATAATGAGTAAATGAAGTCAGTTAAAAATTGACAGATAGGTCTTCAGATTTTCTGGTGAATTATATAGTTATAAAGATAATATATTTTCCTTTGCATTTGCTGCATGTTGCTGTACACTTGTGCATTAAATATACAGGAGACTGAGCATTTCTGCTTCTTACCTGTTCACTGGTCTCTCAGAATCCATAAGCTTTAGGATGGATTTACCATCCATATCAGATGGAATATCCAGTCCAGCAATATCTAGAATTGTAGGTGCAAGATCAATATTCAACACAATGTGAGGATTCCTGAAAAAAACACACATGAGAACATGGTTTAAAATCTATGCAATGATACCAAGCAACTTCACCTCTTCCAGAGAGATCAAGGATCTGCAAAGAGAGTAAGCATACAGTCTTCTACTGCACTGAACACAAAGAATCACCATGCTTTGATCTGCAGGCACAAAGGAAGGACGGGACTAGACGGGCTACTGTACATGTCATTGCAGAATTACAGCTCAAAATACACAACAGAAGAAAACTGCTGAATTCCCACTAATTAATGAGACACCATTTAAAAATTACTACATTTTTCAGTGAGCGCACAAACAGGCACTGACAAGAGCATGGATGATGAATTAAATCGATATACCTAATTTGATTTTAATTACTAATAATTGTGGTGTAGCATATTTGGTAATAGAAACGAGCACTTAGTAAGGACTTGCTACAGTGACTGCTATTAAAACTTTGTTGGTAACAAAAGGGAGTTATGACAATTAGTCTGCAGGAAAAACATACGGTTCACGCAGAACATGGACGACTGAAGTTCTACCTTTTAAAGACAAGCAGGCTAAAAGGATGAATTTATCATCTGATATATTCCCCCCAAGGTAGCTTATCCTGTTTTCCTATTTGTTGTATTATGATGGGCTCTGTTCTTTTACTCTGTCAGGCTGACCAAAGTATTTTTTCATTTCCAGAAGCCATTGAAAAGTAAAATTCAGTGGGAAGGTTTCACAGCTTTTATGTATGTCTGAGTGCAGAACTGCATGTTGCAGAAAAATTCAGTCCACTTGGGCCATATTAGCATTGTCACTCCAGTAAGACTGAAACCAGCAATTTAAGGTAAAGAGAGCATACTCTTAGAAGGCTAATCCAGCTCACTTGAAATTCTGTGCTGCTGCAGAGAAACTTCTTACAGAGTAGAGGTAGTATATTTAGTTCCACCTGAAAAATCCCTCCTCTGCTCTCTACATAAATAATGTTGTTTATTTCACATGCATAACTGCTGCAAATAAGTTAGACACATTGGGCAATATCTACAGAATTCAACATTTTTTGCCTATAGCTAATGCCAATAAGTGAATTTAGCCAGCAAATGGAATGAGTTGAGGTTTTAAAACAACTATTTGCTACCATATTACACAGTAGATCTGTTCCTCTGCAGTAAAGAAAAAAATTGCATGAGGAAGAGTTTGTATGTGTTAATTATGCTAAAACATGCACACTGATATAAATAAAAGGCAGCAAATTATGGCACTCTGTCCAAAATCATTACTTAAGTGCAAATATTTGCTATTGAAATAATTGCTTATAAAGTGTATTTACATAATTTCTTAGCTGATCAAAGCTACCATTTTAATTAAGTCATATCCTGCATGCTTAGTGCATCCAAACAGCCCTAACTGTGTAATATCAAAGAATGAACCAGAAGGAATCTTTTGTGGATTTTAATTTATGAACTATTACACACATTCTTTATAAACTGAAGTGACTCCACTTTAATGTTCAGCAATAATTATGTACAGTGCCAGTGAACTTTATAAAATTTTTTAACCTTGAAAATGTCACAGTTATGTGTATTATTTGCACTCCTCTAAGGGGAGCAAATAAGCCTTTCCTAGACTGGACTTAGCTCAAAGCCCCCTTTTCAACTACATCCAGAAAAGTGTAGTGGCTTTCACCACATACCTAAGCAAGCAAAAAGCACATGCTACTAGTTCTGCTGACCAAGTGGACACATTTTTCTGCCAAAATTAGCACAGTCAGTCAGGGTGGACAGAACTTTGTGCCTCCATTTGATTGCCAGGTCAATACAACTAGAGATGTGTATATAAAGGATTTTTCTAGTCACTACACGGACAGACAAACACACAATAGCCAAGAACTTACAAGGATCCAGCCTCCACATTTGGACCTCGGACATAGAAAGGGACTCTGATATCAAACTCATATGGCATGGACTTTCCTTTCACTAATCCAAACTGCCCAATATGATAACCATGGTCTGCTGTGTATATTATATATGTATTGTCCAGTTCACCTGTTTCAACCAACATATTGTAAATCTGAAAAAAAAACCCAAATTGAAACATGAACTTCATTGCAATGAGTAGTATTACATGTAGACTACTGGATATAATTTTTTACCTATGTGTAATATACAAATATAGAACATCAGTTCTGGATGGCACTCAGTTATCACAATGAAGCATCCTGAATAATCCATAATCACCTAATAATTTTACTAACTGAATACTGTGGCTATTATAAAACAAACTTGTGGCTTTTGTTTTAAGGTAAACACATTAGCATGCTGTATTTCAAAAGTGCTTGGGTACAGTATTTTGCATGAGAGCTGTCAAGACAGTATGAAATACATATGGTAACAGAGATAAAAGTTTCAAGGTGATAAGCATTTCTCAAGTTTTCTCTCTACCTTCATCTCTTGCCTGCAGTGAACAATTTTAATAAAATGACAGCCTTTTGAATCTCCTACTTATTTAAGCAACACTCAGTGACCTTCCCTTCAGACAAATGAGTCCCCATTACACAGAATATTTGTGAAATCTTCCAAAGAAATATCACACAGTCATATTCCCTCCTTAGCCAAAGATCTAACATAGGAAATTAAGAGAGATCTTTAACTCTGTGGTTGCTTATGTGGATTTTACATGAGAATCTTTATGTGAAATGCACCAATTTGAGCACCACAGATCAATTTTTATCACATACATCCAGATGCATCAGCACAGAAACAGCTTTTTTGGTTTTGATGTATTGGGTTTTTTTGGGTTGGTGGGTTTTTTTGTGTGTATGTGTGTTTCAATTTTGAAAGACTATTAGATGCATAATTCAGTAGAAAAGATCAAGATAATTTGGTGATTACAACTAAAAAACAACCCAACTAATTTTGCATGCAGTGAATTACCCAAAGTGAAATCATTTTACTAAACAGAAGAACAAAATATTACAGTAAAATAGCCAATCTCCTCTAATGCTGATATCTGACCCATCTAAACAGGTTCATTAATATGAAATGGAGACCATACTTGTCTGAATCAGTAATTACAGAACATGACTAACAAGTTGATGCAATGTCTTTCTGATAATCTCATCTTTGCCTTGCAGGACTCCTCTTATGTTCAACCTTTTTTGAATATGAATGCCAAATGATAAGGAAGAAATTGCAACACCTTTAAATCTCCTTTCTTAAAACTGAAGATTTTTTTTTTTTTTTTTTTTTTTTTTTTTTTTGGCTAAAAGCTACTCTGAAAACAAAAAGAGCTACTACTCATCTTACCATCTCCATAGAGTCATCCACAGACATGAGTGTTTGAAGGCGCTTTCTCTGTAGCATGTTAGTGAACTCCATGTGTATTGGTTTCATGGGACCTGTATACCTCATTATCCAGTGCTTGTCTGGGTTTGGAGCATAGTTGTAACTGGGAGTGCTAAGGAACAGAGAGAAAACCAGAGTGTTTTAGCACTGTAGAAAAAAACTATAGTGGCATACACCAATAATGTCTATTTGATCAGCCCTATTCGATTTACTCTCTGAGGTGCACAAGAAAATATTAATTTGGAAAAGTCTTACAGTTCTGTGTTATATACAAAAAATGGAAGAATGAAAACAACTTTGTGGGGAATAAGATATATTAAGAGAATAAATATACATTGTTTTTCAGTGTCTTCAGACTAATACAGATACATTTGCAGGCCAAATTACTAGCCTCAGAAGTCAAACTCCACAAGTATCATCTGGATGAAACACACACTATATTATTCCACTCGTGTAATTGCTTTGCTATCATTGCCCATGTTAGCACCAAATATTATGGACTGTGCAAGCTGTTTAACAATAACTACAGAACTTGCTGAAAAGATTCTGCCATGTTCTTTAACAGCTTTTTTCAAACTCAGCATGACTGGCTACTTGATTACTTCCACACTCATGTATCCAGAGGAGCACAGGCACCCTACCTGGTGGTATCAAACTGCATGTGAGCTCATGGCAAGCAGAAGTGGATACATTGCCGGATTTTAAAGACCTGCCAAGAAAAGCAGGGGTGAGGGGAAATAGGACTATGTTTTGCAGACACTTTCCAGATACCAACTCCTTTGTGATCATCAGAAACTTTCAAGTCTGCAAAATCCCAAGAGTTGAATTCAATGTCCCCTTGGAATCTCACAGCCACTCCAAGTTCTGATTATCCTGTGACATTATTAAAGTGGTGAGGAGAAATATCAGTGAATGTCCATAATTTCATGTTGCTGGCAATTCCAGAGATTGCTTTTCTCTGCAAAATTATGTTGTTCTAGGTTAGCTGAATCTAAACAAAAGTTATTTTGGTATATCACTACCATGATGTTGACTCTCTGCAACACCAACTCACTAGAAAGCTACAATATAGCTTATATTTGCAAGAAATATTTTTATCTACTAAATGTATTCTTAAAAAAATTGTTATTATGGAAGATTTAGAGCCACCTTTTTCACTTTCTTCATATCCTGGCTCAAACATATCAGCTGCAGAGTCTGAAATACTAACAATTACTTTTACTAAGAGAATTGTTGTGGCTTTATTCAAAGCAAAGAACTCAATCTCTACAAATGTGCAAACAAAAAGGGCAAGACTAACAGGAAAAAATAGCAGATATTCAGTTATTTTCTTCTTCCCAACACACAGCATCCTGATAAAGTCAGCTCCTATTTGGCAAATGTTTACTGCTGATTTTTTGTAGGCAACAGCACAGTAGGGTAAGTTATAAAGACAACTTCTTCTCAAAATTGTGTATTTAACATATCTTGGAACATGACAAGCAGTCTTAAGTGTTAATATAAATATTAATGCAATAATCTGACAGTGAAATATTTTAAGCTCAAAGTCTCTGTTAGATGCTATCAAAAATATGTGTGCAGGTGGCAAATGAAGGCTTCTTCATATGGGGAGGAAAGGGCTGGTGTTTACTCTCTCTGTATTGCTAATAGCCTCTTGAATTTCAGAATGTTATTGTGGCTGAAATAATGACATTGCTCCTTTGAAAATGCTGACAGTTATGGAAACTGTTGCTATGTGATGCCCAGAATGAATCAAAAATGCTTGGCAAACTCCTTTTCAGCTTACTTTGTGATTTCCTGGCTGATTCGAAACCTCCCACTGTTTAATCCAACCAAAGCCCATGATTTTCTTTGATTACTACAAATGTAACCCTCTTACACTTAACAGATTTGTCTGTCTTCTGGGAAAAATACACAAATATAACATTCCTAGCAGTTGGTTAGGATAACCTCTTCAAATGTATTCAGAAGGTAAAACCTAGTCTGAATGCATTTGACCTTGGAAAAGATGGGTGGTAAAATGTACTCTCTAAAGAACTAACATTTCTGAACACTGTCAAACTGCCCAGCTGTTGCATTTTCTGAAGCTATTAGTATAGGCAGTAAAAAAGGAAAACCAGCCAAGTAGCCTAGGGATTTGCTATGTGAATGCTGGTTGAATAATTTTCAAACAAGAAAAGACTGCAGATGCACATGAAAAGAAGCATTATAGAAAAAGATGGAGGGAAACTCACTGTAGGGTGGAATGGTCATACCAGTCAGCATATGTAATTATAGAAGCAAGAGAACAACAGCACAAATTAACAACAGAAGCACTTTCCTAGAGTTCCCAAGCAAAGCAGGACTCTGTCAGTATATGCTAAAATCCACATAGTTACAATAGCAGCTATAATAACTTATAGCTAAAAAATAGCTAAATATAGCTTATAGCTATTATTAGCAATGCTATGCAACGCAGTGAGCATGTCAACCATTCTGAGCATTACAGTCACACCTGCACTTTGCTTTGTGGAAAAAGCTCAAGAATCTGCTTGCAGACATTGTCAGCACTGCCAGAAGAAGAGGTACAGAGAGGTGGAACACATTGTATGGCCTCCTGATCCCAGGACTAGAAAAGAATTTGTTCTGGGTACTGCTTCCAGGCGATTAATGAGAAGTGTTCTACCTGTGTTCTGATCCCTCCCTGCCAGATCCACATGAGAACAAAACAGGGAGAACTGCTTATGCCCCTTCATCACTGACAGATTTATCTGTCTCTGAGGTATTCCCTGGATTGTGGGAACAAGGAAAAAATGGAAAGCAGAGTTCTGATTTGTAGATACAGTGAGGGAATGGTGAACATTCTACATTTTCACATTTAATCTCAAACACAGACCAATGCAAACCCTTACAAATTGTCCAAATTGTTTTTAGGTAGCACAGGGAAAATGTTTTAAAACAAGACTGGCAGTTCCTTTGAACAAGATATATGTAAAATCCCATTTTATGTTCACATTCAAAAGAAAAATAGTTTCTTAATCTACTAAAAAAATTTCTTTACAAACAAAACTTGGTCCCATGAAGTAACATTTTCCATATAACTTATTATACAGCTTAAAATAGTTTTGTTGGACTACTTCCATAATCAAGAAGAAAAACTCATCTTGTGTGAAAAATAAATATTAAACTATGAATAAGAGAAAAATAGATCTAGTTTATATTTTTTATTGCTGGTTTTCCTCAAATCCTTCTACTGGCACAATGAAATTGCTACAGAATGTTGCTTGATAAATGATTATAATCTCTGAGATATGAATGCCTTCCAAAGGAACTTATAATAAGACTGAGGTCAATGCTGTTAATAAGCTATGAGAAGTTGCTCATTTGGCATTTCTATAATTTTAATTTCAAAGAAACTAAATGAGCATTAAGATGGCAGACCAACACAAAATACTGCATTGCTGTGTAGCTAAGACACAGATTCTCTTTGCCAGTGCAGCACGAAATAATGAAATATATAATTCTAAGTTACACACTAATTAGACAATAGAACAAAGGAAGATTTTTCTCTCAGTCTATATTTTAATAAAGTGTAAAAGTTTAGATGGATTTCCCTGGACTTTGGACTAGTCCTGAACAGCTCTGGCTACCAATTGTTTATTATTTCCATCAGTTTCCTGTTCCTTCACAAATCTGAAATAAATTACAATATCCCTGAAACACTCCAAATAAAAAAAAAAATAGGACACAGAGGAGGAAAGTTACAAACGTTGGACATTAATGAAGGCAGGAAGCCAGTAATTAGAAAATATTGAAATGCTTTCAGTTGTGACAAAGAGTGATTTGGAAGATCCGTTCATTTTATCAGCATGCAAGGAAATGCCTGTAATGGAGCATTACAGAGCTGTACCTGTAAAAGGTCTCCATGATATAAACAAGAACCATCTCATCATGGAGCTTATGAACATGTTAACTCAGGAACCAGGTGAAATACTGCTTTTGGGACCCATTCAAGACATGGCACTGTCATATAGAGACATACTAGCTCATGCAGGAACAGTTTACGTGCGTCAGTGCAGCTGGTCTGTATTTCTGGTTTTTCCATATATGAAATGTAATAAGTATTGCATACTATGTGACTTTTGGTAATATCCATAAAATAATACCATTTATACATAAGGACAATGTATAAAGAGGAAAGCAGCTTCTTGATCTCCTGCTCAAAATAAGCATTTTACTACCCAAATAGGCTGTGTAACAATGTCCAATGAATTCAACATGAAATTTTCCCATTTACCTCAGTAAGCTACAATTCTGAGCTCTAGATGCAGTAGCCATTCTCAAGATACTTGCACCAGTGTGGAGAGATAAAACAAACAAACAAACAATTTCAAAATTCTTCTTATATATTTATGACAAACTTATACCAAGAGTATTATAAAGCCAACACTGTTTCCTCAGAGATATTCAGGACTTCTACATTCCTGAACCTGGAAACAAAAGGGTTTTATTTTTCCTTACATGTGTTGCGAGGCATTAGGAAAGAGATGTGAGTACTGAGGAGCTGAATCTTCAGGGCCATGAGGAGCAGCATGGCTTATAACCATCAGTACAGGTCTGTGAGGATACATCTTCTTTGAGATTCTGAAGAAGGTAATACTGTCATTGGTAATGAGATCAGTTAGATAATCCTGCAAGTAGAAATAAAAGTATCATGAGATACTTCAAAAATAATTCCAAGCTGGGAGGCAAGATGGGAAGGGGAGGTGTATTATGCAAGAGTGGTGAAGATTATCAAAACCTTTATCTTTTAATCACTTTTTTTCCCCTCTTATTTGTCACCAGTCTCAGAAAGAAAAACTAAACCAAGTGAAAGCCTAACATTTTCAAATATTGCATTCACAAAACAGACCCAACGATACTGGAACATAAAGTTCCCTGTTGGCTCATTGGTGCAATGGGGAACAGTGCCCTGTGAAATCACTTGCCTAACATTGTTACACATAAGATGTATTTACACCAAATCATTTTTGGTACATGGCTGACAAGATTAGGGTTCTCATTCTTCAAAGATCAGAAGGGAAATAAGAGAAAAATAATCCTGTACATCAGTTGCCCTTTTCCCTTAGCAGCTGGCGATAGAAAAGGAAACCCTTGAAGCCTGTCAAGTTTTATCTTTCAACACAAAGTACATTCAATTAAAAATGGCAAATAGGAGAGGGAAAGGAGGAAATCACAAACATTAACCTTTTAAAGGAAAAGCTGACTGTGAACACAGTGCTAATGAAACACAAATATGGAGGCAGGATCAGTGCTCAATAAGAGAAAGAAAAAGAAATTGCTCTTAAGCAAATACACCTTACAAATTAGTATCACTCTGGAGTAAGTCAACTTACTTTTACACTAAAACTACAGTAGTTTATGGATAAAATTACTTATCATACTTCAGAGACAACTCAGGCTATTTGAGGCATTCACAAAAGCTGATTCCTTTGAAAAGGTAACACATTTGGCTTAAAAAAAACATACTCCTGACCGCAAACAGGTAACTAAGCTGTAACATGTGCTAGATAAGGAAAAAATTATTTGCATTTGAAAATTATTTTAAATATTTTAGTAAGTTAGGTCAAAATATAACATCCTTGCAAAGCTATTAGGAAACATACATGCCTGTAACAATGCAAAGAGATACAAATTTAACAGTTAAATTCTCCACTCATTCAGAATAATCATAAGATATACCAAGATATGAATTCTCCATTCACATTATGGCTGTGAAACAAGTTCCTTAAACTAACATAAAAAGATGGGTCTAGCTGGAGGGAACTGGATTCTTATCTCATTTACGCTTGTGTAACTCCACTGGAGTCAGTTCTGTACCAGGGGAATAGATGACAATCAGACTCAGCACACAATAATTAAAGTACAAAGCACAGAAATAGTTATCATGCAGCATTTAAATCCATTTTCACATCTTCAGCTCATAGTACATAATAAAGTCTCAGAACATTTTGTTTGTTTCCTCTGCTGCTAACAATGTTTTCAGTAACATGACCCTCCTGGAATGGAAGATAAGGAGAAGTCCAAACACAACGCCTATTGAGTTGTAGCTAAGGTTACACAAACCAGTTTTCAAATTCAAAAAGAATTCTTAAGTTAGACTGAAACCATCAAGTGCAGCTTTCTTTCAGTCACATCCAAATGTTAAGAAAATAAGAAATCGAATCAACAGGACCTACCCTGGAGTAGTCATATCCATGCTTCTCCTTCACTCCATTTCTACAGAGTGTGTAGTTGTAAAATCGAGAGTTTTTAAGTAATCCAACCCACTCCTTCCAACCAGGAGGCACATAGGAGCCATTGTATTCATTAAGGTACTTTCCAAAGAAAGCTAGGGGTACAGAAAGCAGAAGCACAGTAAGAAGACAACAGAAACCCTTCAAAGCCACCATATTTAACCATATTCTTTCCTTTCTGTCTCTAGTGACATTCTTCATTCTGATACATGGAAGACAAGCTCTGAGTTACAAGAAAGCCCGTGTTTCTTTGTTTCTGAACTCCATAATGCACCTCTTGATTTACAGCCTATGTATTAGAGAAACTAGACCACAATTACCATTTTATTTTCCTTAGTGCCTGATACATTTAGAGCCAGATGAACAAAACAGAGAATGCTCAAAATAGTGCCAGTTGCCACATTATCTCATGCTGCTCTGAATCACCCGATTTAGCTACATTTTTCATTTTGGTTACACCCACTTAAGACATCTCCACCTAAGAAACTGGCAGAAGCAGTGAAGTCACTAATAGGAGGCAGGCTTGGGAGAAGAGATGATAAATGTGAACCATAAACATGATGAGATTTTAAACTTGCTGCATAAAAGAAATGAAGCAGCAGCCTGTTTGGCAGAACAAGTGTAGAATGAGTACAAGGATTCTTACAGAACACAGGGAAGACATTTTAGCCACCCTCCCAGGAGACCTATGTACATGCCAGCCTTGCTCTATAAGCCACAAGTGTACAAACAAAAATTATTTTCCAGAAAAGGGTTTAGGAGCATGAAAAGCATTAGATTTCTATGAGAAGAACAGGAATTCTCTAAAGTACATTATGTGCTCAATGCTTTCACACCACTCCAGTAAAAAATAAAGATATTATTCAGTATTATTCAGTCTTAGTTTGTGCTTATCATCACTGTACAATTACAGGATACATTCTACTTGAAGACTCCATTCATTTAGTTAGGTTTTTGTGGGCAAAATTCTCCTCTTAGGTCTGCACACTGCATTGCAATTCAGCATCTGACTTTTTGTGATCAGAGCTCAGATCTCAATTTTTGGATGGTCTGGCAATTCATGTTAGCATTACCATAGTGACTATCAAAAGATCTTTACATGTGTTCCACTTTTCATTACAAATACTTTTAATCCAGAGGCACATAATAGCTGCAAGCACCTCACACTGGCCATCTATCAGTGAACATCTATATCTCTGTAAGGACAACAAAATATCTAAGATTCTGTTCACAGACTTACATTAAATCTCACCTCATAACCTATGGGATTTGAGCACATAAGAACTCACAGTTCTAAGGTTCTTAATGACTTTTTTTTAACCTTGCAGACTATAAGCATAAGAAAATTGCACCTTCTTACATAAATGCAATACATATATAAACAACACATGAGATACAACTCTAAGTGTTTAGGTAGAGTGCAAAAACACTAAATCAACCTCTTCAACAAATTTCAATGTATTCATTTAATGTGTAAGAAAGTGAAGGGTTGGGAACATTCAAAATTTTTGAAAGAGATAAAAGTGCTGACAAAATTAAGATCTACATCAGAGAAGACCAGGAGGGCACATCTGTTGGGACACAATAATGTCCTTAAAATTACACTGTTCTTTCAAAGTATTCTGCAAAAGCTGGTAAGGTGTTATGGTATTTTACAGACGAGCCACTTCAGCTCAAGGGTGACTGGTAAGAATGCTGCAGAAAAGAATCTGTTTCATGGTCCTAAACTGTCCTCATGACATCTTCATTACCCAAGCAAAGTAAGGTAGAAGCAATGAACATAGCAAAATCTGCTCCAGTGTAGATGAAAACTACCTTCCTCACTACCCCTTCCTCAGGCACTGCATTTATACAGTATAAATATTTTTTCTTTGCTAAAGGAACAACTTCTACTTTTTAAAGAATGAAAAGCAACTCACAGTGGTAATGGGCAATACAACAATACAGCTGCACATTTTTTCTTGTCCTAGTAACAAAGAACACAGGATTGAAGCACTGGCCACTGTCCCACAGCAGCAGATACGCACAAGGCAATGCAAAGCCTTTTCTCCTCCATTCAATATATTATACCCAAGCAGAGACATATTTGGCATTTCTGCTCACGGAAACCAATCTGTTCCTAAAACCTTTGGCTGAGCCAGCTGAAGAACTCAGGAAAGAGGCATTCTGTAAAGAATTACTTCATTGTTATTCTGCAGAGGCATTAAAGGAAAGCCTGGCGTAAGTTCCTTCCAGCACCTTTTGCATACCCCCCCCATTGTACATTCAGGATGTCTTTATAATCTTTCATGGATGTCAAAGTGCTTTAAATAATTTTCTCTGCTGTTTCCAATCTTCCATTTCACATGTTTTTCTATTACCCTTCCTTCTCAGCTGTTTAAAGGATTGTTAGTAAAAAATCGTTAAATGTCATTTCTCTGCAGTACAAAATATTGGGTTCAAGTAAAGTTAGTTGTTTTTTGGCTGGCTGGCTTTTGGTTTGGTTTGGTTTGTTTTTTTTTAATGGTGAAAGATTTAGATTCTGGATTGTAAAGATTCTTTTTACCACAATTTCCCCCCCCATCAGATTATTTCACTAGCAGAGACAGCTGCTCAGTAGAGTACACGTTGCTTTGGTACATCCAATTTCAAACTGTTCCAAGATTTCATTAATAAACATTCAGAGAGGCTGCTGTTTAATATGCTCAGCCATGTTCCTATACCCATCTATGAAATGATCATTAAAAGACATCCAAGTGGCTGTTTTTAATAAATGCATTAAGTTCATCTTCCTTTGCTTTAAATCCTATACAATGTAGTTTCTCCTGAGACTACATAAAACAGGATATGCAAAAACTAACTCTTTTGTGCACTGTTACCACTTCCGTGGGGGTTCATAGCCCTGTAAGGTTCTTTTCCCTGAGTTTTGCCCTTCAAGGATAAGCACCTGGAAAATTCTGTGGTGCAGAGTGGAATTTCTATGAGAGGTTTTGTTTAAACTCTTCCTGAAAGGAAAAAAAGGTTACACACAAAAGGATTTTCCCTGTGCTATCAATTAATACAAAGGTCTCCTCTGAATGTAACAACCTCAGATACATTAAAGGCCCCAGCTCACTGCTTAAAAAGCAGATTTAGTGCATATAAATGTAGTGTAAAGGTACAATCAAAAGAATGGACATCAAGGCATAATTTACAATGGGAAATGTTGAGGTTATTCTATCATTTATCCACACCGTTTACCCGACTCTTCAAGTTTGTTCATTCTTTTTTCTCTTTTTTAAGCACTAACTCTTTTCCTGATACCTAAAAATACTTAATACAACTAAAATGCACCCAACAAAGGATATTCACAAAATTTTGCATAAATTGACAGCTGATATAATTAGGGATGCATCACAAATTATGGAGGGAACCAACCAATCATCCCTTTTTATCCCATACTGACTGTGCAATACTGAAAGTTGGATATAACAGATCTTTTGCAGTTCTCAAACTAGAAACAGGAATGCAGTAGAAGTCAATAGGGATTCACCACTGTAAAAATGCTAGTTCAGCTTTAGACATTGAATTTCAGACTTTCAGTTGGTTTCCTTGATTTGGCAGCTCTGATTCTGAGCAGTCACTTGTTCAGAGCCAGTTTTGTTAACTAGTGGCCAAGATAACTTATCCATTCCAGTGAAGACCAGTTTAGAGTATGATCAAAGTGTTAATGTTCATTTTCAATAAAATAAGGAGGAAATCAAGAAAGGAATGCATGAGGGGAGTACTGGTAATAACTTCCTGACAGTGATAAGTTACATTCTGTTGAGAAGCAGTGAAAGATAAAGCTCTTGCTATACATAAAGGCAAGTCTGGCTATGCACTGGAAAAACACTCCAAAGAGCAACGTTAGCCTGACTTCAGGGGGCCCTAATAACCTTTTCACCTGTGAGGAGATAATTGAGAAGCCAAAGCCAGGCTCTTTGTGGTGATGCAAGGTGGGAGGACTAGAAAGAACAGGCAGAGATTGAAACAAGTGAGGTTCAGCCTGGATATAAAGAAAAGCTTTTTCACAAAGAGAAGATTCAAAGAGTGAAACAAGTTGCTTAGAAAGACTGTTCAATTCCTTTGGTTGTTTTTTTTCCCTATTTTTTTTCTAAGACAACTGGATAAGCTCTCAGCAGCACAGCCTGGTGCAGGCTTTGAGCAGGTGGTAGAAAAGAGATGTCCTGACTGAATCACCCTGTGTTTCTGTGACGGACTAACAGACAGATGAGGCCCATCTTCAGCTGAATATACATGATTCTGGTATTTTGGAATTTAGGAATGTATTCATAAATAGTCATGCTCTCATAATAAAACCTGAAGTTGAAAAAAAAAAAAAATTCAGCTTTTAACTCCTGGACAGTTAGTTCAGTATTAATACAACACATCCCTCCCCCAGAGTCTTCTCTTCATACCTTTGATGCTACTTAGCCACATCTACCCATTAAATTGCACTTACCACCATGACTGTGAAGTTAAACTCAGGTTTTAGGCTATTAACACTCCACATTTAAACATTAATGTTGTGCATTAAATACTTCAAAGATGTATTTAAAGCACTATTTTTATGTCATATTCCAACATTCAGCTTTACAGGTATTAACTTAGGTTTTGAGCTTCCAGTCTTAGTTATTTATAGGAATTTGTTTACTCCTCTAAAATCTTTCAATTCTGTATATGACACTAGTTTTACCAAGCTCAAAGCTGAAAAATCAGTTAATTTACACAATCTCCTAGTTTTGATTTGAGGGAGGGAAGGACATTTCTGATCTTATTTCTGCTACGTATCTAGCAAAAATTACTTTCAGTACTTTTTGTCCTCTAAGAGACAATCAGAGGAAAGTAGATGAGAAAGCACTCTTCACATGGTTAAGTATGCATGCAACAAGCAGTAAGCTCAAAGGTCAAGCCAGCTCTGCACTCACATGATGGTCAAATATACTCTTATACTGATGATGTACAATGGAATAAACCCAGTGAAATTAATGGATTTACAGCAGAAGTATGGGGGTTCCAAGATAAAATCCTATAATTAAATATTATTATTTTGATTCCCCGGGAAAGATTTTCTAGGGGCATCAGCTCTCTTTATATATCAAAATAACAGACTAGATTTTCTAATGATCAGTAAACTCCTAAGTGCTGAGTTCATCTGAACAAAATGGTCCCTTCTGGCATTTTTATCGGCAACAGGAAATGTGACACTACTGCTAAGATTAGATGATATGGCTTTAATATTAATACCCAAGTAACTGCAGCAAATCTAATGGGTTGCATAAAATATGCAGCATACTGTATATAAATGCTAGAGTATTTAAAAGGAGAAAAGTAGGGGATTGAGACCCTATTTTGTTCTTGGATACCATGCATCAGTTTCAGGATGCTAAGGAAGACTGAGCTCCAAGTACTTCTTTGCTATCTCCTGGTTTGTTTGAGTTTTTTTGGCAGGTCTGCAACTGTCCTTGGAAGGGTTAATTCATTGGAGTATTTAAGCAGTTTGACTAAGGAGAGAAGTTTATGCACACATTTTATTTCAGACTATTGCACATGATGACCCAATTTTTCTCTAGCACTGATAGCACAAAATTTTCTTAAAGATCACATGCTCCATCCACCATTGCAGGGACATAAAAAGAGTAAGTAGTGCCAAAGCAAGAGCTCAGCTCTTCCCTGTAATTGGAATAAAAACTAGCCTTACAATTAATGAAACATCATAGTTGTAAAAATCATGTTGTACAGTGACTGGGAACTACTGTAGTTAGAATAGCCTACAGGCTTCCTTGTTATGCCAGGGGACTAATCTGATATCTAGCAGGACAAAGGCATAACAGTAATCTTTATGACACCTTTGTTCCTCTTCCTGAATTTGCACTGCACATTCCTCAGTTGTGGCCAAGGATCAGTGCCAAGATCTATTTAATGAATCAGGGGAATTGGCTGAAGGGGAACAGATGAAGCCAACTAAAACAAAAGGGCTCAAACCAAGTATTTTGAAATGGTCATCAAGGAATCAAACAGAAGAATGCTGGTGGTGAGCCAAGTCTTGCTTGTCCTTCTCAGGTGAGCAAATTTCCAAAGTATTTGGACCAAAGACCTCTTTCAGTAACGCCTATGGCACTGCTTACAAAAGCTGAAACAGAACTAGCATTGTAAGCAAAAATATCTTTCTGAACATCCCTCTCACACACACCCTCTGAAAGTTAAAGGATAAAAAATATCTAGAAATGGCAATCTTCATATGATCACAGTTCATGACCAGATGACTTAGTGTGTAACACCAGCAGCACTTCCTACCCCAGGCAGCACAGGAGATGGCAGGAGTTCTGGCTGTGTGGTTTAGAGCACTACACCACAACACAGCTCACTATCACTACTCAGTCTGCTCACACTCCTTTGTGGTCAAACCTGACTGTTCATATTTTCCACAAAACATATCCCAGCATAAAACCCACCACAACACTGAGATATTTTATTAAAAATTTATCACTCTCCTCTTTACTGTATCACAGTCACAGAACAATCCTAACCTTCAGATTTATCCTTCTTTCATCACATGCAATATTTCCTACTCCATGCATAAAACCCAAAAACCTCCCCAACAATGGATGGTCAGATCTTTTTTTTAATAATAAACAAAAGCTTGTCTAATTTAATGCTGAATATTTACTAAAATACCAAAGTCTGCACCATGCTACTTGGGCCAAGTTCAAGATATTTTCATTTAGAGCCATTTTATCTGCAGGATTTGAAGAAAGCACAACTGCCAAGTTTCAGGGAACTACTGAGATATCCTCTGCAAGGAGAAATATTTGCTTTATTTTAACAAAGTTGTTTCCTTCCACCTAGCAATAAACTTGGAACAACACTACTAAAAGTATTAGTTCATAAATAAAACCAATAAAGTCTTACTAAATCCAATTAGGAGAAGAGTCCCATCATGGTACAATATAACCACAGAATTTCCTTCAAAAGTGAGTCATGGAAACAGAGGAAATCTAGGTTCTGCACTGGTTTATCTACACATTTACCTTCAGCTTTTGAAAAACAATAGATTCGACTTGGGAAAAAAAATAACCAGTCAATTCTTAAAGTCTTTAAAAACATCCATCTCAAAAATATATATAGTCCTCCTGTGCAAAAAATAGTCAGAGGGGTGGGAAGTGGTATTATCACTAACTTGGAAGGTGCACACAGGTCTTACGCTACTAAAGCATACAACAAGACATGAGGATGTTCCAATTCAAAGAAATTCAAACTAATTTTCCAGAACCTGGAATTAGAATCCATCTGCAAAGTTCATACTGTAGGTACTGGTGAGTCTTTGAAACAATCATTGTTGTCCTATACACTTTATTACAAGATAGTATAAAGCTTATTGGTACTCCTTTAAATGCTTGTATCACTAAGCTTTTCCAGTGCCCACTACACTACGTATGGGGCTGTTGTACAGGGCAACTATACAACCATATGGATTACACAGACCCCTCACACCTTCAGGCATAGAGGAAAACATCCTAGGAAAACTGTATTCAGTAAATTAGATTATTAGATTAAATTTGATGATTTTGAAAGACTTCTGGAAAAAACCCAGTATTCTAGAAAAGAAAAAAAGCAATGCAAGAAGATACCATATGGCTTAAATTTCTAGCTAGATAAACAAAATATCTTAAATTGGAGTGAGAAGGAAGGAACTTCTTTCCATTTTGGGGCAATCCATTTTAAGCTACCTAATAACTGAACACAAATCTCACTGGAAGATTAAAAATAGTCAGATTCTTTCACTTTATAAGTACTTTTATACTAAAAAGACTAAACTAACACAGATTTTTAAAAAAAAAATCTTAATGTGAAAACATTCTGTTTAGCTTTTAGCTGTTTTGAATGCTGTGAAATGGTAATCCCATTTCCAAAGAAATATCAAGCTATGAATTACTTCTTGCTTGAAATGATAAATCAACAATTTAAATGCTAGAATTGGCATCCTGTCAGTAGAGTGCATTATAGTAGAAGTGAAAAAGACTAGATGTTTCTTACAGTCTACATTTCATGTTGAAACCAGACAGATTTCGGGGAAGAAATGAGAGAGGATAAGAAGGAAACAAAGTGGGTCTGGAAATAAGGGAGTCAATGATGTTGCTTTATTTCTATAATTGTGGGTGTATTCATCTCAGACTTCTGCCAAAGTTTTACTAGACTGAAGGATCTATTCTGGATTTTACTCAGCTATTCACAGAAGTGCATATATCCTCTCTTCAGTTTAGTTAAAGCATGCATTAAGTAACATATATGCAGAAGACAGATGATGAAACAGTAGCTATACAGCTAAGTTTAACTTCTACACAAACTCTGCAAAATCCCCAGGAGACCACAGCTCTACTTAATGTATTCTCATTTCAAGTTATCAAACTTTATAAAATGTTTAAAGTGAAACTACTGATGCTTAGAACTCAGTTCATAGAAACAGAGGAGACAAAAACGTGCATGTATCTTTTTCCAGTTGTGGAAAAAAAAGAAAAGTGCCTTTCACACATGAGGACAGAAATCCAGAACTGTCTTTTGTTTGAAAATGTCATTCCCAAGAATATTTGCAGGATATTCCATGTCAATAATTCACCGACTGCCATGGACCAGGTCTGCCAGCAGCAGTAACATGGACAGAGTCAGTGGATTTGAGCCATATATCAGAACTCTAACATTCTTTGTAGCATAGATCCTTGGTTTCCTTACGCAGTTATAGCTATCATGATATAACCACCATGCTGAATCTTTCTTTCACTCCATTTTCAAGTCTAATGGCCCCAAACCACCTAACAGATATAATTTGACACACCTTGAGCTAATACTTTTATACAGAGAAAAATATCTAAGGAAACTAATTTACTTTCAAAATAAATAATTTAGAAACCTGATATCCAGTTTTGAAAAGTCACTCAGATGTCTTGGGGTTGAATATCCTAACACTTGCATTATTCCTAATTATTAGAAGTGATTATTATGATTAAGTCTGGATCTCAAATAACTTATTACTTTTAAAACAGCCTTCAGCCCTTCATTAATTGCAAAAGCTGCCTGCCACACATGTAGGATGCTACTCTGACTTCATAATGTTTTCTTTATATGGATGTAACCCAACAGAGAAGTGCAGCATGGCACAATGGCTTGAACACTAGAGTGCGGAGCAAAACTTGCATCTGGCCTTAATGTTGCTCTTCCCTTGCATGTGACCTTGTAAAAAGTACTTCACTAGTTGTGAAGTACTACCCATTTGACCCTCGATGTCACCAATTATTCAGAGATCAACTTAAGTTTTTAAGCATTTCTGTAATATAAAAATTACAACTGGCAACTATTGTGAGGACCAAATTCTACAGCACGAACTGATAATGTGAGATTTTTTTTATCCCAGCATATATCTAGATATTAAAATCTGATCACATCTTTTTTTGGTTCATTTCTCTTTTAATAAACATTTACCAGTAGCCTTCCCCCTCTTTCTTACAATTTAACGTTAAAATCACTTAAAAATGTCAAAGGCTCAGACAGTGAAGTGGAAAAATAATTATTTGAATGCAGTCAGCCACTGTATCTTCTTAGTCTAATATTAATGGCAGGAAATGAAAGATTGTAACTGAATTTTAATGAATTCATTAGTTAATTATTGTAGAGCCCTGTGAAAGTGCAAAGACTGATTATTACTTTTATTCCCAAGAAATCTTGTATAATGGCAGAGATGGACCTCCTACAATGACTTCTCTCTAGGTTCAAAATAGACGTCTGGGACAAAATGGCTATTTTTAATTCTTTGCATAATTCAAGTATGGACTTAGCAGGGTGAAATACTGATATATTACCACACAGGAGGTATTTTTTACTTTGTTAATAGGTTCATTTAACTGAATAGGTTTAGCCATACTATAGGGTACTGCTCAATTTTGGTAAATTAGCCAAAATGTGTACTACATTTGCTACATACTAAGCCATATTAAGCCCTAATATAAATTAACAGAACTCTCAGAAGAATTAACTGAAGTAAAAGTGTCCTTCTGCCAGGCTGTCTTTGGCCCACCATCCCTAGTTCTGTTGAATTTATTAAGATAAACATGTCTTCATTTCCTGACTGCAGATAAGGCTGACAAAATATGCTGGAATCAGTCACCAATTTTAAGACCTAATCATTCAGACACTTGGGCAAATGGAAAAGAGAAGCTTTTCTCATTAAGTAATGTCTAAGGGAAAGTTTAAATCTGTATTCCAATGAAGCAACTTGGTATTTGTTGCTGCAGGACCCAAGAATGCAACAACGCATTGTGCATTTTAAAAGCTGTCTCACAGAAAGAGATGTGTATGTTCACAGAAAACAAAACCTCTCTTTTTTTTTCTGTAAATGTTTACACAGGAACCTTTGGCAGAGGAAGACACTGACATTCAGAAATGTTTGTCACAGGATCTCTTTGTTTCTTTTCCATTCTAATAATCTCCTTCTTCAAGTTGCAGTATTGGCATCCACTGTTTTAAGCTAGTGATGATTCAGATGTTGCTTACACTGACTTTTCTAAAGATTAATTCATCAGTTGACTTGGTCTGTTTACATAATTTGTCCTTGTCTAATTTCCCACAATATGCAACAGGATGGTGTGAGAAGCTCTTCAAAATCAGGCTGATTAATATACTGAGATTGGGAACTCAATAGCTGGGTAACAACAACAGCCTTTCAGTCATCATTCACGACAGTGGCATTTTTTAGACTGTGAGACAGGTTAATGCAGAGGAAAACATATTTGTAACATCTACTGCTTCAATGGCTTCCAGTGTAGAAGGAAAACATCCTCTGAACTGGCATCATCTTTAACTAATCCAAATGAAGTGACAGTGAGCTCTATGCAGGATGGTCAGAATCCTGACTGTTAAAAGTCAAAGACAAAATCTTCCTTTGAGCTCACCCTCTTCCTTTCATCTTCATTCTACCAAGTCTGCTGCCTAACAAAGTTAGTCAAACTTTTTAAAGTACCAAAGCTGAAAAATATAAAACTGACAACCAAGGCTGAAACTGAGAAGCAGTTATAGGAAAATCATATCTTTTTAATCTCTTCTCATATTTTTACTTAAGACTTGTTCAAAAGAAATCTGTTGTCACACAGCTCCCTCCTACCTGCATGGCACCAGCATGTTTCCCAAAGGTGTCAGCAGGAGCACATGTCTGCAGAGATGCACACCACAAATGCCACTGCCACAGGGAAAACTACTACAGTGCAGAAAGAATGGTCCCCAGAGGAACCATCTTTTGCAATAGAACAAAACACAGGGAGCTTACAAAAAATAGAGAAGAGGGCAAGGCGATGCGAAAAGAGTGACAGAAAAGAGAAACAGAAGGAAGGTTAATTGGAATAGGAGTAAAATTTCTTCCTTCTAGTTTTCATGAAAGAGAAGAGAGAATACCATGGGAAGAAAGCCTGGTTTGTGAGTTGAGAAAAAAAACAAGCCCCTTTCCAAAATAACAGTATTCTCACATCAAGGGTGTTAAATATAAAAACAAGCCTCAAAAGGCTTTAATCCTTCATGACCTCAAATCAGTGCTCCCATGGACCTCAAACAAATAATTGAAAAAACCACTACAAATGAACTCTGGTGCTTTCTGACCTTACTCTGTTTATTGCAGTCAGGCCTCCTGTTTCAGAGAAACTGCATCCAGTATCTCTAAAATAACTCTCCTTAGCACGTTACTTTTGAAACCTGAGAAGTTAAGTGAACAAGGTTCTGAGGTACAGCCTTCTGCTGTTTCTAAAGCATGAAAATATGGTCAGATCTTTGGAAAAAAAAAAAAAAGGTAAAAAATACCTTCTTACTGCAGACAGCCTTCACAGTGAATGACTTAAGACTTTAACTGGAGATCAGAAATGAACACCAGCTTCCAACAATGGCAATTTCCATTTAAATTTGTATAGAACATACCACATTTAACTTCATGACTGAGGATCTCATTTACAGCTGAAGATTGCTTTGTACTTGTAAAGTATCATTGCTGTGTGTTACAATAAATTTATTTTGCAAATCAAGAGAGGTAGACTGAAAACATAATACAGAGTCAAAAGATCTTGGGTCTAAATTTAAATATTGATTTAATGTAAAAATAAGACAAATTAATAGCAGGACAGTTGCATAGCTACGCAAGCTAGTAGAAATTTCAGGTGCTTGAAATATAGTCATTATATATAAAAATTATTACACTAGATGAACATGAGTAAATAGAAAACATAGAATCTATGAAAAATAAAACATTAACCTTGGAGTGTTGTTCATATGATCATTGTTATTAGTGCCAGGACAGGGAAACAGCATCCAGTTAATAAGGCATGTGCATTTCCCTTTTTTTTTTTTTTCCTTCTTGAAGTGTTTATTTTAGAAAAACAAAACAGGGAAATTACCTTTTTAAGACCAAGACTTTGTAGCATTAACATGTAAAAACCACATTAATAGTTTGAAAATAGTGATCTTATTACAGCTATTATTCAAGATTCATTCGAATTTCTAGAAGCCTCAGATACTATAAATTAAAAAAAAAATTGTGCTGTTAATAATAACTACACTACGATTCTATATTATATATACTATGAGTAAGACAAATAGAACCAGTTTATGCCTGTTCCTCATCACAACAAAAGACATCAGCAAGAAAAGTGACAAAACTACTGTAAAGGCAAGGCACTAAATCTCATGTCTGGAAAATGGAAGAAGAAAACAGGTATGAAACACGCTACATATTCTGAAATCTTTTTTTAGAGCATATTTGTTCATTAGGAAATTGTTTCTCAGGAAAACAAATTGATCTTGTTGATTATTCCTCAGTCATTACTTATCCTAAACACCTTTCTGGATATGGATTTGTCTAGAGAAACCAATCTAGCTGACTGCTATGCCCCAAAGCACAGAAGCAGCAGTCCTTTCTCTTGTATTCTTATTTTGATTAATCTACTTTATGAAAAATTCAAATAACTACTTTCTTCTCATAGCATCTATCTTGCCTACTCTGTGCACTTCAGGTAATTGCAGGGCACAGTCTACACATACTGTGCCTTCAGTTCAAGCAGGCACTTTTTTAATTTTTTTTTTTTTAATTTCCTCAAGTAAATGTATAATGAAGCTAAACCTACACACATGACTGAAGCTCTGGCATTGTGCTTTGCTGCTGTCCATTATGAGAGCAAATTAAAGTATTATATGTATTAGTCTCTGTACTTTTATTAACAAGTCTAAGGAAACTTGCATACGAAGCTTTACCTGTCCTGTATCCTGTGTTGTTGAGGTACACTGCAAACGTACGTATTTCATGCTGAGCCTGCCAGGATGGAGAAGAACAGTTCTCATTGTTAGTGTAAGTGTTGTGGTTGTGGACGTACTTCCCTGTGAGAATAGAAGAGCGAGATGGGCAGCACATGGGCGTTGTCACAAAGGCGTTGATGAAATGGGCACCTCCATGTTCCATGATCCGCCTTGTTTTATTCATCACCTGCATAGAACCTGGATGATTAAAATAGAAAAATTATTTTCTTGTTTCAGTCACAAGAGCTAACCCAAGAATTTGTGTATTACACCAGAGACCAGAATGAAGAACAGCTGGCAAGGGTACTGTAATCTCATAGTAAACCCAAATCCCAAGAGATTATTCTCCCCCCTCTTGTGAAGTTCTTCCCATTCCTTTATGAAGGACCAAATACCGAAGTCCTAAATTAAGATTTTACCCAAACTTATTGACATAGATATTAATGCTTTTTAATTTCTCTCTCTCTAAGCTCAAGATTTACCACTGTAACTATCTGCACCATCTGTGCAGCCTTTCTGGAGCCACTAGTACTGTTCCAGTAGCTGAAGGCAAGAACCGGCATGAATAAGACAGAGACAACGTGGCCCAAGGGTGAAATTCACTTTGTGCAGCAACCCTGACCAAAGTTTGCATACTCTGTGAGCATTATTTAATCCTTTCAGGAGATACCTGATGTGCTGCCTTTTGTGCCAACCTTCTGCAACAGGCTGAGGGTTGTAATTGCAGAATTGCTGAGGCTGGAAGGGACACCTGGAAATTTAGTCCAACCACCTGCTCAAACTAAGTCTGCTAGAGTTGTTCTCTAGGTAGAATACTCTTCTCCCCAGTGTGAGGTATTAGCAGCTATCGATTTCTGCAACTTCCACTGAACCAAAGACCAAGTAATGCTCTCATAATGATTTCCATAGCCTGCCCACAGAGTTCTATTGATACACTCATTCCCGTCATGAAAACACTGTTACCTAAATTCTCTAAGTTTCCTTAGGCTTGTTTCTTTCTTTTCCTTAGGCTTGGTTCTGCAGATGGCTACTTGGGACAGATAACAGCATGTAGTTTATAATGATCACCTAAAAATCAACAATCAAGTTTAACTAGTAGGAAGTTGGATATATTGAGATAATAGGTAAGACATAAAATTGCCTTCCTGTAAAAAACTTACTGAAAATCACACTGCTGCATGCAAATGGATTTTCTGTTTCCTATTTAATATAAGGGTCTGGACAAAGACACCACCACAGACATTCAGTTAGCTAAATCTGAACCTGTATCAGAGTTCTTCCTACATGCAGAAACAGGAAGAATCAGAAAAAAACCCCACATTTACTTTCCCTCATCTATTGGTGCCTAATGGTTAAAACTGCATCAGAGTGAGGTATGTTTGATCTAGGAAGAATTTCCATTTTCCAAAGAACTTCTTTTGGTACCTATCAGCAACATGACCTTGCAAAGGAAAGCAAACCTTTCCATCATCAGTCTTCACTTCTTCTGAGCAGGAGAAGTCAATAGGCAACATGGACATGAAGCTATGGGTTTATGCTGGAGTAAGGTTGGGGCTAACCAAGCTGAGTTGGATTAATAGTTTAGCTTTAATCAATGCATCCTAAAACCATTTGTCACAAACTATACATTGTTGCTGCCAATAAGGGGTGTAGAATTCTTCTAAGCTCCTTAGGTAGGGATTTTATTATGAACTTGAAACAATATGTTGATTTGATACAGGGCATATGGACATAATCAGGAGTCAAAACCAAGAGGGAAAATGGTCATAAGCCACACACAGAATTTGACCTTCTGGCACCACGAAGGAAGGTTAGTTGGTACTGTACGTACTTTCACCTGAAAATTATGGTATTAGATTTCTTGAGATAATTTTGTTTGAATGAATATTAAAAAAAAAAAATGTTTGTTCATTGTGCAGTTCAGAGCACATCTCAGTCACATCACTTTGCAACAAAAACAAGGAAGGTTATTGCACTTCCCCTTTAGAATTCGCTAACCTTCACATATCAAAAAGAAGTTTCTGAAGAAAGCAACATATTTTGTTTCTGTAACTGTGGGATACGTGTTAGTGCTCAAAGACACTAAAAACACAGTTAACAATTATAGCAGTCAATTATACATTATGTGAGCCTGAAAACCGTGAATTCTTCCTCTCTGTTGTGTTATGAGCTATCCCAAGCATAAACAGGCAGAAGAATGTTTTGTCATCTCAATATTAAAATACAATTTAACAATCCCTTTAAATGACAGAGGCATATGTGCATAAATAACAGTACATGTTAAGACTCCTCTTGGGGACTGTAACCTCCTTTAATAAAAGTGCTGTAATGACAAGGTTCTATATATCATCAGTCTTTAATACAAAAACACATGATCTAATCTGTTTCCTCAGCTTGAGAACTAATACAGAGTGACAGATCAGTGGAAGGTAAAAATCCAGCATACTCTGGTACAATCTTAAATAGGCCAGCTTTAAATATTTTAAACAGCATTAAGTCAGCCAACCAAAATTTATTTTCTTCAGTTTGCCTCCAATACAAACATAGAATTGGGAGGAAAACGTTGAAACTGATCTTTCTATGGCACAAGATTAGAAGATTAGTTATGTGTTTATCACCAACTGGAACATCACCAAATCACCTTTTGAGTGGGAAAACCTCCTGGGGTTTCATTAGGGCAGTCATGCTTTGAAGTGTCAATATTTAATTCAGAAAATGTTCTGTTACCTACCTAAAGCCACTGATAAATTAGAATGATTTATTAGTTGGGTGAGGAGTTTCTAAGCTATTTTAAAAATACCAATTGGAATATTAAAGTGAAAATATTAAAGTTTAATCAATTCAATGCATTCAAGCTGGTCACTGAACAGTGAAGCGAAACCTAGGTTGAAATTCCACTTAAAATTTGTGTGATATCCATAACTTTGCTAGTGTGCCTTCACAGTTAATGTTGGGGATAAGGTTGATATTCTGACTAATGTTAATGGAGAAAAATATACCAGTTGTTTATTAAATAATATTGACTTTCTCGTTGGTCATGTTTTGTTGTCAGAGGTTATAATTTACATGAGTTTTAGGGAGCTCCAGATGTTGAACTTGCTTGAAGACTCAAGTGACACAGTTTACTCTGAAGCACAATTTAAGAAGTGATATCCATATGCAGATGAGTTAACTGAACCCCATGTTAATTAACTGTTCCCTAAAACCTTCTGGTTTTGTCCTGTTTGAAGATCCTTTCAACATCTTCGTTTTCTTTTTTCCCCTCTCATATTTGATTTTAGCAAAGCTCTAAGGTCCTGATCTCCATGTGTGATAATTAAAAAAATTCTCTTCCATGCCACTTTTGTAGTTTTTTAAAGGAAAATATAGAACCATAACATCATGTCTCATTCAGATTTCTCTGACACAGATGAAATATCTTCTAAATAATCGGCTCTTTCTCCAACTATAACATAACAAAATAAGTTGGTGTGTTAAACCACAGCAATATGGTAGGCAAACCTAATTAAACTGGAGATGCTGAGTTCATCACACAGGGGACATCAGCATTATACCAACTTAGACTTCAATGGCTCTAATGGGGAAAAAGAAGTTTTTATTTCTAATTAATTCTTTCTCCTCATTATATCCCTCCTCTTTATACTCTGCTTGTCAGTACAAGTCTTTTGATTAGACAGTCAACTGAGTGTGGATGTTTCAGTAGTTCCTGGTGTTCTTATTTGTCTTTTCCCATTTGTATCCATTACAATTTACACTTGTTCTCCTTTGACCTGGAGATTCTGCATCCTTTTCATCAGCCCCTCATCACTTCTTCCCATTTTTCAATACAGTCTGAGGTCTGGTTTCCCAAGTAAAATTGAGATTAAGATCAGGACAAAAGAAAAAAAAAAAAAACAAAAAAAGACAAAAAATTGGTACTACTTTCCTGAAGGACATTCACTTTCTGGTAAACTATACCTGCTACTGAGACATTGTTAAGTCTATCTTAAACTAAATAAAAGGAAAGGCTGTTAAGAGCACTTGTGACCCTGTTGTCTTTCCTTTTGCCGTAAAAGTAGACACAAAAGAACAATGAAAGCTTTAACACCATCAATTGCAGAATATTCTTAGAAACAGATGAAATCTTAGTTATGCACAGCTTTCTCTGCTACACTTTCAGAGCTTCCAAGTTTTCCTTAGCTTTTATTTGTAATTCACATCTTGTTTTCATCTTTCTTAAATGCATTAACCACAATCTCCACAAATAGCAATTTTGATTAACTTGGACAGCTCACCAGACAATAGACAAAAATAAAAATTAATTCAAATAAATATTAGGTCTCACAAAGCCATTAGTGGTAAATGACGAATATCAAATCTCAGCTTCAGCAAATGGGTTTTCCTTAGTTAGATCCTAATTTGTGTGGACATATGCCTATTATGCTTGAAATTGGAAAGCATCAGATTATCGGAGAAGAGAAATATCCTGCCCAAAGGACTAGGACAATTGCATCAGAAACAAGCAGGCTAGCATAAACCAGAAGATTATAAATTTTTAAGGACCACCTTCTGAGGGTGCAAGATAATGTACTTAAGTTCTTTTGGATATCCATTATTGAAACTGCATTATTTGTGATCCAAATAACCATTTACAAAAAAAAGTGATGATAAAAAATTTTCTGATCCTACCAGTATGAATAACATTTGTGATTGGTGAAGTTATTGTCATAAGCTCTCACCACCTCTGAGAAGAATGTGGCATCTATTATACTACAGACAGGCAGTAATACTGATAAAAAGGAAGCATCAGTAGGAATACTGCTATGTTGCTGTGATTAATTTCTCCACTTCATGAGCAACTGTATAATTAACAGAAGTTGATGAATTTTACTATTGTGTTCTGTTTCATCTGCAAGGCCTGTTTTCCATTTTTTCCCATCCATACTAGAAACTTGATGCAATAACAGTCAAAAAAACCACCAGATCACACATACATGAGCTTCATCTTTCTGATTATCCAAGCTTTATACTCACGTAAAACATATTTCTAATGCAAAGTTATTAACATAAAATGTTCTCCTAACTAGATTCAAGACTTGATAAATATAAGCTTGTTCAGATAACAGAACAAAACCCAAGCTGTCAGTAAATTCATTGTTCCAAATCATTAGGCAAAGTTTGTATTTAATCTTCATCTCCTTTCTTCAACAATTAACAGTGTTGAATAACAGTAGAACCTTTTCACACTGAGTGACTTTGGTCAGTAATTAACTATACATATAAATGGACAATACCAAGAGCAGTATGACTATGTCAGGTAACATTTAAGTAATTAAAATGAAAATTGTATACGTAATTAATGTCTGCAATTACACAACAAAATTTGAGTAATTACATAGTGCAATTGTCAGTCACGAATTTAAATCTACTGTTTTGGCACGTACCTTCCCAGGTAATACCAGCAATTGCCAGAAGCATAGTTTAGGTGTCAATCTAGATTAAAAGAGATAGGCATCTCAATCTCATCTTTCCACCGAAACAGGAAGTTTGATATTTTTAGACTAGCTTCTGCTTTCCTTGAATTGCATGCAGATAGAATGTATTTTCTACACAAAGGTAGGTTTAAACTTTTGCATCTTTGTCTTCTAATTTTTCACAAGGAAAAAAGAAATATTTTGAATGCAATAATTTAGCTTCAAGGAAAAGCAGTGCCATACTTTTTATCTAAAATCCTCTTTAGGTTGGTTTCTTACCAAGTTCCACATCCTGATCATCAGTAAGAACAAGGATGATGTTTGGGCGGATGTTTCTACGGTCTCTTTGAAACCTTCCCTTCAGACGCTGATTTAACAGGAAAGCTGAACCTCCATCCAACAGTGATAAAACAGTCATCATGAATAATCCAAGGACAATACTATGCTGTGCCATATTGCGATGATTTAGTGTTCTCTCAGAGCAAGGTAGGTTAATGGCTTCTATTTTGTTTTTGTTTGCAGGTCTCCTATAAGGGAAAGGGAAATCCGTATTGATACCTCAGCCTCCCTGCTCCCAAAGAACAGCAAGGTTCTGTCCAAAGAAGCAAAAAAAAATTTAATTAACTCCTAAGAAAAAAATAAAACAACAACAAAGCAACTGAATGTTTTTCTAGTGCCACCTAGAAGAAGAAACTTGAAAAATTCATAGTTCACAAGCTGTTACCAACATAGGCAATGAAGTTCCACTCTATGCTCAGATTTGGCAGCAAGTTCAAGGATTCAGCAGGGTATCAAATTCTTATTTTTGCTTTGATATATATAAAAAGCAATCTTCTGCCTTAAGGTTCTGGAAAATTTGGAGATGACATTTTTGTTTACTGCATAAAAAACATGGGTGTTCAAGAAAAAAACCCTCATGTCTATCCATATTTTTAAACCAGACTGCAATAAAATTCACTCACTTAACAACGTATTTGTACATTTGTAGAGGATCCTCAGACAGAAGACTTGATATACATGGATTTATCTTACAAATTTCATTAGAGATCAGAGCTGCCAAGATCTTGGAAATATGGTATGATAGTGTTTGAAGTCTACTACAGCTTTGATGTTAGGGTGATATCCCTTCAGCATTTCTGTTGGTTTCCAAGTAGGTTTTTTTTGAAATATCATTATTATTAATGAGCACATTTGAAGGCCCATTACCACAATGGGTTGGGAATGGATGCACCAAGATTTTTTGCACTGCCAATGACTTCTCTCCATCCTAAATACAGTGCCCTAAAATTGACTTGTTTGAAAAGCAGAGCACATCTAGCTGGCACTGCTCCTGCTAATGAGACAGTAAATGTTCTTAGATAATCCATCAAGAAAATTCAAAAAAATGAGTAAGTGTACTGAAGAAATTGTCAAATCATAATTTTGCTCAATTGTCTTTTGGTATAAAGGGATTGTCTCATGCTTTCAGAAGTTGAAATAACAGTATGAAACTGTATTGAAAATATCAAGTACTAATTATTTCATCAGATCAGTGATCAATGAGTCAGTTTTTGATGAATTCCCTACTTGCTGCTTGCCTTTTCCTGGAATGGTGCCAACAATCTCTTGTAATGCAGTGAAAAATCAATTAAAAATGACACAAGAGAGACTATCTGCTTTTTGTAAAGCCCAGAAACACCTGAGTAGAAAGAAACTACCACAGTGTGTTTTACCTAAAGAAATACGTTGGCTATTCTGTTCCTAAAGCCATTTGGGAAAACAGTTTTTCCTCCAGCATATTATTTCATAGCCACAATGTTACTTCATCTTCCAGCATTTGTTCTTTCAGATAAACTCCAGTTAAGAGTTCTCGTGCAATAGCAAAACCACGGGTCTGAAAAATCATACTCAGTTTCTCTGCTTATTAGGAAATACATATTGAATTCTCATACAAATCAACAGATATATAGCTATAATATGATGCAATATTTATTAAGGCTGGTTTCCAAAGATGTACACTAATAAGGTTTTGAGGAAAAGAAAAATTCTTATTCCTTACTAGTCTCCCCTGTGAGTTTCACAGGCCAGTGAAATTAACTTTTTTCATAGAAACAAAAAAATTATTTGAATATCCTATTGCTTGTTCCAGTGGGTAGAGAAAATGAAAAGTCCCAACTTCCTGTTTACAGAGACAGTTTTAGTACCTCTGCTGCTGCTGCTCAGATATTTGCCATGCTATACCCGAAGGAATATCGACAAGTTCTATCGATTTTCATTCCTTTTCATTCCATCCCATCTGCAGCAGTACAGTTGAGAAGAATCATACCAGTGTCAACATGTTGCTACTGTCCAGAGTAGTCAAAAGCAGCCTGAAAGGCAAACCTGGATCTGTTTCAAAAGAGGAGACAAGAAAAAAGAAATTAGTTTAGCAGGTACATATTCCTGGATACCAGGTTTATAGGGGAGAAGGCAGAGGAATGGTTTCTGCTCTTCAAAAATGAGTCCATATGTATTTCTGTTTAAAAACAAACAAAACTGACAACACAGATGTTTTCACTAAACACAAACATTTTATGGAAGTCTAGAAGTTAATGTAGGTTTTTTTCCGCTCTATGCTAGGCAATAGCTTCTCAAAATCAAACATAACACTTGCTGACTTTTCTTGCAGCATGTAGGAGGCTGCTCTTTCTTGTATCTGCTCATAACTACATTCACTGCAATGTATCCTGCATATAAGTTTTCCTTCCACTTTTCCCACTTCTTTAAAAAAAAATTAATGGAAGTGACCTCATAACCTCATTGCCTCTCTTCCCTTAGCCTGTCTTTTGCTCAGCTTATTGCTCCTCTCGTTCTACTGTATCTAAAAATAGAGGCTGTCCCCAGCTCAAAGAGCTGCTTATCTATCTATAAAATACCACATCTGGGGATGTACACAAACTGCTATTCCACACATATTTTATCCACACTAGTATATTTATGGTGAAAAGAATTAGTTATCTCTAAGAGGATACTGTGGGCGGAGGAGGGAATTTCCAGCCAAGTACCACAGGCATCTTCTACCAAACCTGTTATCTCTTTCTCAACGCCCTCCTTGATTAAGATTTTTCAGCTATTCTGATGTGTTGTGTCCCTATTATTATCAGGGTGAGTAGTGCTGGGAACCAACTCAAAAGTATGTAATTATGTGCAAAACTCATACCAATAACTAGGTAAGAAAATTAAAGCAATTTTAGAAAATAACCTATTTCTTGAAATGTGTATTCGTGAAAGACAGACATGCCACAACTGACAGAATATATGCAGTAAAATCAAAAAAACAGCTTCAAATAGTTCTCAGAATAGCAACAGCATTCTGAGTGCCTTACATGGATTGCCAGTGGTCAAATACAGATTTATTTTTTTAACCCCTGGTCTTGGGTGAACTTCAGGGAAGAAATATGACATGAAGTCTCTATTAACAGTTCTTTCCCCATTTCTGTCAACAAGTTTAATCTGAAACTCATAGATAAAGCCAGAATAGCTCCACAGCAGTGCCCCAATCTGCCTTCACTTTTAATATAGCACCCTCTCCAATGATGCATTTTGATCTGAGTGGTACATATGGCCCACTGCTTTATGTGCCTCTGCAGGCCATCCTCCAATATTAAAGATGCTTAGCCTGTAGTGGCTCTCATGAGAATTAGGTATGTCTCTTATTTTCTCCCAGATTACTCATATGAACTTGACAAGTCTAGTCACTCCTATGTTATATTTAGAAATTTATGAAATGTTCTTCAGCTGGGGCGTGTAGCTGAGCTTTATTAAGCCTATGAAACCTCGTAGCAGGCTGCTGGTCTTATTTTCTACAGTTTACAGTTGAGTTTAACAAGTCCCTGACTCCCTTCATAGCCTGAATTAGATACAGCTGCCTCTTCTTGTTCTTAACTCCTGCTAGTATGGGGAATGAGAATACAGCCAAACTTAGTTCTCCAGTGTGGCAACGCAGAACATTACACTAAGTCACATTATAAATGCTGAAGAGATGATGCCAGGCTTCGGTATAGTTATTCTCTTTACAAAAGAACAGAGCCAAGTTCTGTTCCCAAGTAGTATTTTCAACAAGGAAAGACTTTTTAACACTGCCCTCAGTAATTAATGTCAGTTCTACTGCAGCACAGACAGGATGCATAAGGATGACCAGTGTCAGTTCTACCTCCCAGATGGTATTTTTAACGTGTTATTGATTAGCATTGCTGCTCACAGATGAGCCAGGCACAGTGTGCAAAGCTAGCACACACACGCATTGGTGCTCCCAACCTTGCAGACACAAGTCCTGCCCCACATGTAGTGAAGTGCAACTTTACTGAAGTAAAAGAAACTATTATAATATAATCAAGAGTAGTAGTTGGCTCTTCCTGTAAAAAAAATAGGCACAAGCATGTAATAAATTAATTCTTGCATCAAATACATATGTTAATCCTGCTTAAAGCCTACTTCCAGAAAGCTGTTGCTAGTTATACTTATGTTAACTTTTTTAAAAATAAGCATACTGTAAACCACCAAACACAAAATTGGTATGGCAGGTTCAACTCACCTAGCAGCTACCCAGAACAGGGTAAAACCACATAAGCCAGAACTGCTCAATAAGGCAAAACTGTCTGGGGAAAAGCAATGCACACCTGCTCTGAATAGTCTGGAGCCAATACCAGGTGTATTATTTAAGCAGACTTAGGTGTGCCATTTGTCCAATGTTTAAATTCATTGAAATACATGGTGCTGGATCCATTTCCTAGCAACCAACCCAATTAAAGCCACTTTGCCAGTTAAATGGATTCAGCAGTGCTCCTGTTCTTTTAACTCTTGAGTCACTCCTATGTATCCAGGTTAGGTTATGATAACTCCTTTTTCACTGAAGTTGTCAACCATAATTTAAAAACATTATATTTTGTTTGTCGGAGATAAAAACATTTTGAAATGTGGGCTGGGTAGGACCTTGTTTGCAGTGAATAAGATTCCCAGGGGAAGGCTGGTAACAGCATTACTCCTGTAATCTAACAACATGATGTATTTTCTTATAGTTTTGTATTGTCCAATTTTTTCCTCCAGTCAAAAATTTATGAGAAAATACAAAATCAAAGCCCCAGTGTTATATTGGACTGAACTGTCAAAGATTATAGTTGTGTTGATTTACCTACACACGCTATGGTTAAACTATCTTTATTTGCAAGCATCTACCATTTCCTCAGAAGTCAGGAACAGAGCTTCCACACTTAATAGAGCACTGAATTACTATTCAGATGCATTCTTCTGACTCGCTTTGCTTATGCTAGTGAACTCTACACCAAACCTAAATATTTATCACATATAAAATTACTTGCACTACAGAATGCCTTCCCTATTCTGTACCTTAATTTAAAAAACCCTAAAAAACAACAACAAAAAAACCCCCACCCTGACTCATAAAGTAGTTATAATTTTCCCTAGGACTTGATATTTTCAACAGTGTTTTAAACAGCACAATATGCTTTCCATGAATCTGTGCTATTCTCTCTGTCAACTGTATGGATGACACTATCAGATCTTCCCAGCAATACACACAAAACTAATTAGTCCTCATATAGGTTAAATTGCTATCGAGATCTCCCAAATCCACGATAACAAACACACTTTTCTGCATCACATGCAATGATAATCCAGCAACAAAGATACTTGCAGATATTAAGAATTTTTTCACTGTTATTAATTATAAATATGTGAAGATAATAAAGATAACAATCTTTGCCTTTAAGGATAATTATATTAACTTGCATTAAGTAATGACCGTAGACTTTCCCTTCTGAAAATACCAAAAGGGGACGCATGAAAGTGCTCCAGATAGAAAAAGTAGGCGAGACCAGTTAACCATTACACAGATACATTCTATCAAGGAAGAAGAATCTTTCTGAGGCCACGTACAGAAAACATAATCATCCTATATGCGTGTGCGTATATATACGCGTACACATACATATAGGCAGTCGGATACGTGTATTACCCGGATGAGCACGGTTATGTTAAACGGGAAGCTAAGTGCTATGGCATCAACTGGCTCTGGAAACTCTTGCACAGCCCCAGCAAGGCGCGGCCACCCCAGCGACCAAGGGGACACATCCCGGGCCAGGGGGGACTACACACACGGCCCTCCCGGCAACCACCGCCGCCGGGACCATGCTGTCTCCTCCGGCTTTAGCAGCTACGGGGCTGGCACCGAGCGCCCACCCGGCGGTGCCAGGGCCGAAGGGCGGTGTCGCTCCGGGGAGCTCCGGCCGCATCAGACGGGCTGGCCAGGGGCAGCGGGCGCGCAGCCATCGCCACGGCAGGACCGCACCGCCTCTCCTCCAGCACCCACCCACCCAACTCGCTAGCCGCTGCCTGCTCTCTGAGCCCCAAACCCCATTTCTCGGAACACCTCACTCAACTTCCAGCCCCGCCCGTTACCTATGCAGCAGGAGCGCGGCCAGACCTGCTGCTGCCTGCTGCGCTAGACCCTCCGCCCAGGCTGCCCGCTATGGCAGCCCGGCTCGGCCTCCGGGAGCCCCCGATGCGAGGGCACCACCGCCCAGCAGCTCCCAGGCTCCGCGCCGACCCTGGCTGGCGAGCGGCAGGGAGGGCTCCAGGCAGACAGCCCTTGCAGCAGCAGCGCGGGCAGCGCAGCCGCCGCTCACTCACCCGCGGAGCTGCGCTCAGCGGTGCCTTGCCGGAGCTCCCACAGCCCGCCCGCGGAGTCCGACGGGGGAGAGAAGCGCATCCTCCGGCCACGGCAGCGGGGAAAGCCTGTTTCCCGAACAAGCGTTGAGAGGAAGCGCTCGGGCGGGTGCTGCCCCCGCCTCTTCTTCCTCCTCTCCCTTCTTCTCCTTTTCCCGTTTAAAAAGTTCATTTACCTCGAGGATCCTCCTCCCTGGATTGACGCAATGCCCCGGCGGCGCACAGAGAGGAAACCTGTTCCACCACCCCCGGCTCGTTCAGAGTCCAGAGGCAGCCCCGGGGCTCTGCCCCCCCCCTCCGCACCCCAGCGCCAACCCGGGGAGGCACAGAGGCAGCAACCCCCTTCCAAAGGGAAGGCGCCGACGCTGAGCTTCGGCTGGGTGCACAAAGCCTTTATAAGCAAAGGGGACGATCCAGTGAGGGGTGGGGAGAGTGAATTAATTGCCCCTCATATTTTATTCTCTTGTCTCTTTGCCCAGCTCAGACAGGCTCTTCAGTGCTGATCTCCCCACAGAGCTGCTGGGTGGGGGGGTGGCATGATCAGCGCGGCTGAGGTCTGCCTGGACCCTGGACCCAGACACCTGTGGCGAGAGCCTTACGACTTCTTCATGTGCCGGGAACACAGCCCCGGTCACCTTGTGGGGACCTAATTAAGCTCTTTAGGGTAGGGACTGTGTTTACAGCTGGTGCTATCTACACTATTTGTTCCAAGTTTCATTTTAATCCTGGAACTTAATGTTTGTGTAAATATTTAAATATGTAATGTCTTCAGTGGATCCTTTAAGGACCTCTAAAAGATCTTTCAGGTACATCAGTACATTAATATGTTAAGAAACCAACATTTTCTTCTAGCATTCCCATGCTGAGCGTGCCACACCTGCACCACAGGTGATCTCAGAACTTCCTCACACTTATTGCTAAATTTAGTACATAATTATACATACAGGAGGGCAGATTATGAATCCCACCTTATCTCTTAGGCTTTTATTTTGAATTTTTATCTATGCATCAGAAAACATCTAAAAATGAAAAGCACTTTAAGCCATTATTTTTATCATGAGATGATGCTACAGGAAAAATGGTTTATTTGGTTGAAAGTGGAGAGGACATAGTTCTCTTGTGGAAGAAGAGCAATCAGTGGAAGAGGAAGAAAGATTAGAAAAAGATTCTATCATTTCCCTACTCAAGACAAAATATACACATTTCATAGCTGCAGAAACCAGTGAAGAAATATGACTGTTCCTGAAAATGCTTTGATAAAATGACTAGCTGTAGTTTTAAGGAAAAATGCCAGTGCAAATGAAACACAAAGAGATATAGATCTCTAGAAGTAAATATTTTGAAAAGCAACACAAGATTGAAACTTCTGTTCCACCTATAATTTATCTGGATTTTTGCTTTAAAACAAGCATAGCCTCCAGTAACCTAATTTGGAGTTTTCTGGAGAAGGATGACTATCTTGAACTTTCTCATTGTTGGCTGCATTCTTGACTACACCTAGTTGACCCTAAATCAGCAAAAATTGAAATGGCCCAATTCTTTCAAATACAGGTATGTCACTACTCAGGTACCAAGCATGCTCCTGTAGGGACAGGAAAAAACAATGCAAGTGAAGCATTTTATGTCAGTACAACTGGACCCACGCTAGGGGCTGCAAAAGTGTAACCATATTAGTGTGCTCCCTAAGAGGGAGTTACACTAGTACAAAAGCTTTGTGTAAACCAGGAGCTACATCTTCCCAACTTTTTGATAAAATTGTTGTATTGCTTTTGAGATAACCTTTGACCTTTTGCTAGAGACTTTCATCTCACAGTAAAACAATTTACAGACAATTAAGTTTTACAGCACACCTGTGAGCTATGGTGTTCTGATTCTGCACATTTTAGACATAAATTGGTGTCAGATAAGGCAGCTGAGTCACCCAGAGCCAGAGTTTCAAGCAACAAGGCCAGGAACAGAACGAGGAACCAGTGTACCCCTGCTCTAATCACAGGCCAACAGTTTGCCCTCTGCAGCACACAACCTCTACAAAATGATCTCTAAAGGGACTGCAGACAGCAACTTCCAAGACAAAAGAAAATGCTAGACAGGGGTCCACATTTTACATTGGAGAAGGAAATGGACAAGCTCTCAGCTTAAAAGTAAAATTTTTCTACAGCACTGGAAATGAAATTTTCCATTATAAGAAACATGACCTAATATAAAGCTACATAGTGAATTTACACTAATTTAAACTACAAGCAACAAAGATAGTAAAACTAGTGTTAGTGACATTAGTATTGCAATCTAAATTTGATTTAACATTGCTGGAAAATCTGTCACAACAGATCGCTCATTTCAACAAAAGGGTGTATTCACTTCAGAGTGACTGCATGTAATTTCCATCAATGTTAATGGGAGTTATGTAAGTGCATTAAGAGATTAATATACCCCCTGGTCTGAGACAACCCTGCACAGTGAAAGGTGCTTCCTCATGAAGAGAATGGGGTTTCTATCTCACGCATTTCAAAAGAACTTGTTCTGGCACTGATACAAATCAGGATGGATAACAACTAGGAATACTTGGTGAATAATTCCCAAAGTTAAAGCAGTTTAGTGATTTCAGCTAGTTTTCCTGTTGCCAAAAATTTGAGGGATATAGAAGTATTTAAAACACTGTGGTTTATTTGAAGTCTAGGGCAACAAAATCATGCTAAATTACTGGTAAAACAAGAAGATCTGAAAGCTTCCTGATGGAAGGGGGAAGGAACTTTGTAGGTGGCTACTTCTTAAATAAAACCAACTCTCTTCATTCACTGGAAAAGGATTCCATTGGTGTATATGGATCATCACATCTGATCAGGAGTTCAAAAGATGAAATGAAGGAAGATCATTTCCTTTCACTCCCACACAACTGTTCTCTCACTGTCTATCACCAATTAAGTTTTAGGTATTTCTTAGAGTGTGCCATTTAATGGATTGGAATTATTTTACTGTACCTTAAATAACAAATGTTGCCTATTAGCTAAATTATTTGTCTAAACAAATACCAAGATATACCTATTGAAATTAGGATAAACCAGATGTGTAGGTATTTCTCCAAATATCACCATTCTATCTGCACTGTTAGGCACATAAATCCCTCTAAAAATTGAGTCTGTTTCTCTGTCCACCCTACTTTTCTGTGGCACAGAAAAATACATTGAACGCATTTTGAACTGTCAAATAAATTATGGATTTGCACTAAAGTGGAACTGCTTTGATCCAGTTTATTATCTTTCACAGATTCACACCATTATCTTTTAATCAGTTTTGAGATAACAGGGTACAAAAACACAAGGGTGTAAGAAGCAATCATGGGGAACTCCCCTATACTGGAGCAAAATAGGGAGCACATCATGAATACAGACAAGCAACTTCTGGGAATCAAAAAGACAGTTGGATAGTCCCAAGTGATTAAAAAAAAAACAACCAAAAAAATGAAAATCAGAAGATAAGGCAGCATGCTGTGTGAGGTATGCCTTTCTCATTGTTGCCAAATACATTGTGCTCAGGGCTCATATATTGTTCTTGTCTCATGTTACATGAAATGGAAAAGAAGGGCTGGCTTTCACATCTTTACATACTTCAGTCAACACCTTCCAATGGTTCTTCAGACTTGTTAATCTTTATAGTAACTTGTCGTATGTAAATCTCTCAAGACATTACTTATTTTGATTTCTCCTCTGTTTTTATATTTTTTCATCTATATGCACACATGGTCTGAGCCATCTTTAATGACCTAGAAATAAAGCCAGCAAACAGAACATGTGTTATCTTGCTTTCTTTTTCTCAGTGTAATTCATTACAGTAATCAGTCCAGAGTTATACTAATTACACTGGTCAAAGCCCTTATGGCAATATAGAATTTTTTACTTCTTTGAAGAACTACTTTTCAGTTGCATAAAACATGTAAATACTGCTTCAAAACAAATCAGAACACAATTGGGAAGGCATAAATAGCACAATATGATCACTCCTTGATCCCTCACACTGTGTGCCATTTATATCCTAGACCCCAGCTCAATATGATTTTGTGGGCAATTGCTTCACTCTTACCTTTTAAAGTCAAGTTGTACTTTCTATAAATATGCAATCACATTATGGGGGAAAATAATTTGTTTTGAGGTCTTATGAAAATTGAAAAGGGGAACACAGCCAAGAAAAGCATTGGAAAACAGCAAGATTCACCTTGCTTCCTTGATCCAAATGCTAAGAAAATGAATCATACTTTTCAATATGAAAATAAAGGTTAAATATATTATACTGTACACATTTACAACTATGAGTTTATATCAAAACAATATAATTCTAGTTTAAAATTAATCAAATCAATTTTGATCATAACTCACAAGAGTGGATGCAAGTGACTTTGTGAAACACTGAAGCAGCAAAGGTGATGGGGAATTTTTAATAGAAACAAAAGCAACACCCCGGTGTTAAAAAGTGATAGCTTATCTATTTGGACAAGAAACCCAACCCAAGTATTTCCTGGAAACACAAACAGAAATTCATAAGAATATTAGAATAATCTAGAATTTCACATACAAAATTAATATACTTGTTCTGAGCATATTTTAATAAGCCCCAATGCTGCATCTGAAGATCTACACAGAGGAATTTAAATTCCATGAAGCACTGTTGCTCACACAACCCATATAAAGAAGAGCAGCTAGCCTCACCTCAATATACCACTACAGTGCCCACTCTTTTCTGTGACCCACTGTGCATCTAATGCTAGGTGAAGATCTACCCTCATGACCACACTATCTCCAGCAGAGCACTCCTGGTCTCCTGTGATGGTCACCTTCCTGACTTGCCTCTGAATAGCTCCCAAATTAGAGCAGGTAAACAGTGTATGTTATGTATACTCTTTGCCATATAAGAGTTTGCTTTGCATTTTGTAAGTTCAGGTGAATTTGCTCTACCTACAGCATTAATACCATCCCTTACAAAGAAACAAGGTCCAAAGGGATGCAACTGGACTTCACCTTCATGAGAAAAGGTACAGCTTAATTTTTGCTTTACTTTCCATTATGTCTTGTAATTATTCCTATTTACCAGTTCCCCCTTTCTACCTCAATTATTTCTCATAAAAATACAGATATATGGATCTGACAATATTTATGTATTGTAAGCTGGACCTAAAATGTAAATTTTAAAGAAGTATTAGGAGACCAAATTACACAATGGCCAGCATTTCATTCACATACAAAGGTGGCTGTCATTTGGTTTGGCTGCCTCCATAGCACAGTGAGCAAAAGCTTATGCTGAGATGTGATACCTGTTATTAGATCAACTGCTACACATGGGAAGGAACAGACACACCCATATGAAGCCTATCAAGCACTTCTCAGGTCTGAAACAGAAGCAGCAATCTTCAAAACTGAACTGCTTTTACTTTAACCAGTGTGCTAATCAAGCCATCTGAAAGAAAAGTAGCTTCCATCTCTGATATAGGAGAGCTTATTAAAAAAGAGGAGACACTGCCTGATCTGTCAAAACAAAGAAATAACTCATCTCCTTTAAAACACAGATTTATCACTAAGGGGGGGATACAGGAGAAATCTGAAGAGAGGTTAAGAAATTTATAATACCTATAAAAACAGTATCTCTAACAAGTCTATCATTTTTGCCTTTTAACAGAGTCATGAATTTTAATATTGAGTCTTATCTTCTGAAGGTACTTCCTAGATGTCCCTTGAGGGTCAGGACTGATTCATCAGTGTGGTTACTTCATGAGAAATGTTCACCTACCAGTCATAAGCATCTCTCTCTTACTGATCATCTGCAAGGACCTGAAGGGGTTCTTGACTCACTTTCTATAAGGTCATTTGGTGCATTTGGTTAGGCAGGTTATTTCCTTTGGGGACTACAAAGATTTATCAGCAAGAAGATAGCCAGTTTTGATAATATTATGGTGGCTTCACTACTCTCAGGACAGGTAATGTGCAGTCATTTGGAAGATTTAATGTATACGCCATGTGTTCTTAAAATATAAATTACAATATATTGAAAAAGTTGCTTTCCAATTACAAAACAACTATTTAACTTTCTTCACTATGTCTCAAACGCAGAATATTTATATAAGGTCTACAGCATATTAAAGCCATCCAAATGCCTTCTACTTCATTCAAGAGGAATAAAATACTGAAATAGAAACATGCTCCACCCCTAATAAAGAATACTTTATTTCCTGGAAGTCAAATCTATATTTCCAGAGTTGAATCTATGGGAGCTTTAGCACTACTGTATGAGTTCACAATTTTATATTGTGACAATTAAGATTCCTCCATACAAGAAAACCCAGATCATGGCTCCAGAACTATATTATTAACAGTACTCAGTGATGTCTGGTGTGCCCTGCAACCCCACTTCTTCCTCTTCTCATCTTGTGTTAATTTTTAAAAATACATTTATACAAATAAATCTGATTTTTGTCCTTTCAAAAATCTCAGGTTGATTACAGTGTTGTCTAAAGTGCTCAAATTACATCATCAACTACTCTGTTCAGAGTCCTGGGCCATTAGACTCTTCTTTAATACTTTTTATAAAAAGATAAAAGATTCCAATTCTGTGAGCTGACTACCATCAGATTCTGGTCTTCATAATTATCTTAGTTTCAACCTTTTATTTTCTTTCTGCCACCTAAGTACTCATTTCAGGCGATTTATAGCTATGTTTTCTTTGTGTGTACAGAACATTACAAGATCTGAGTCTCCTTTGCTATTCAATACTGTCACTTTGAGTTATTATTTGTAATAATAATTTCTTTTCATTTGAGAAAAATACTTAGCTCTACATCATTTTCTCATACCATCCTCTATTTGCCATTTAACCCCCCCCAGCTTATCATCATTGTAGAAGCAAAACTGGCAAAGAACAGATTGAGTCTGATTGGTCCCTCTAAAGATAGTTTTGACTTTTTAATTTTTTTATTTTTAAATATCACAGCTGCCCTTTCTGGCTTGGAATACATATTATTTCTGATTTCAATCATTCCTTGAAAATAATGTCTGATCTTGAATTTAGAGAGAATTTTATTAGTAGCCTTGGTAGCATAGTCTGTTTTTCACTGCAAAGCTTCTTCATTACCAGTGAGCAACAAATTACAGGTCAGATCTTATAAATACAAAGTCTCATGTACACACCTTGATTTATTTTTTTTTTAGTGGTGGTTAGCACCCACAGGAAACAGTTCTGAAATTTATGTAGCTTTCCTTAAGTCCTAAAACTGTAGCTGAACGCTCTTGACATTTAGCAATACAGTCTTTTAGTTTGTACACCAGTTAGTTTTGTATTATTTCCATGCCTCAGCACTCTTATGGTTGATCACAATAATAATTCTTGAGAAACTTGCTAGTCCCAAAGTACAGGGATAACTATCTCCCCTGCCAAAGAGGAGTTTCTGGCAGGAGCATATCTGAGTGCATTTCTTCAAGAATTGAAGAGACTGTTTTTCAAGGCAAGACTGAATGCTCTTCATTGGAAAAAATTCTTACTATACACTGAAAAGTTGATACATAAACTACAGATTCAGAGAAATTTGTTAAAATTAGATTTTAAACTCAAAATCTATTTTTGCAGAATTGGCTCTTACATTTTTCTGAATAAAGCCATCAGCAAAAAGCTCCTGGAGGTACCTATCAAGTCATCACTTAGATTTTTCAGAAAAGCAGCAGTAAAACCAGAACATTTAACTACTATTCTTCAAGTATCAATGATGGTAAAATGTCAATATCTATAGCTCAGTATTAAATTGTTTTGAATTCTGTTTACTACCAAAGAAATTGGTCAAGACAAACTTCAGGCTTGATAATTTCCAGCTGAATGCATTTTAAAAAAAGCTAAAGTCTTTTGTGAAGTAAAATGGAATATTTTATCTACAGCTTTGGCTGCAGTAGTAAGTAATTACAAGGCCTATTTCCTACTCACTATGGATTTTTTGCTTGCCTATTTCTAAATGCACACAATATCACAGACCAAATTTTGTTGTGACTTGCATCAGTTTAACACAATGTAACTGAAAGAGACTAGTATATTTTACCAAGAAGGTAATATTTTAAGTGAACAGGAAAATATTTCACTAAGAGCACTGTGACACACTAAATGAGAACCTATTCAAGACTCCCAGTTTTATGATTTAAACCTCTAAAATGCCTAGAGCAATACTTTATTTTAAAAAAAACTATTCTGCACATAAAAATATTGCAAAGCCTAGTGGTTCCAATATACAAGGAAAGAGAAGAAATATATGCAAATAATATCCTAATATCAGGTTTTTCAAGTCAGAATAAAAACGAGTTATATCAGGTAGCACCTGTTTAGAATGCTTGTTTTCAAATGCTGCATGAATTAGTAGATATTTGAAACATAAAGCAGTGTCATCTGCCAGGAGGAAGTTGGTAACACTTTGAATGATAACAACATAGGAAAACATGCTAATTTTTTAATGGACAGTAATTTCTCAAAAAACATCTTTATTTGAACCATTTTAAAACTGAATGATAGAAGTAATCTTTCCTCCCTTTCAACCTATTGCTTATGGCATATAAAGTCTGTGAAAGACTTTTCATCAACATTTAGGATAAAGCCTTGCCTCAAAAAAGAGCACATTATTTATTTTGTAATGTAGATAGATATCTAGAGTATTAAAATTTAAAACAGTCAAAAGCAAAAGTACCAAAATCATATTTCAAAATAGGGAAATGCATCTGGTTAAAAATAATATGTGTAAAGGAAAAACGGTAGCATTTTGAAAGCATTCTCAAGTTTCAATCATCTTTTTGTCAACATGAACCCGAAGAGTGGAGAGAGATGAATGATATATATAAATTTGATATTTTCATCTGTGACTTTTAAAAGACAAAAATGTTAAGGCTGGAACCTTGTCCCAGCTAACTCCTTGTCCTGCTCATCCCCTCTACCTGATAATCATCCTTTCTTATCTCAGTACTACAGATATGCCTTGGATCTGAACTCCAGATAAACAAGTGCCAGAATTAGTTGCTTGAAGCTTTTCCTAAAAATCAGCCAATTTCATAGTTCTCAAGGAAAAAAAAGTTCCCATTTGGAATTTAAGTCATTAAAGTTAGTATTGTTCTAGAGGTGTTTTGATATGGAATAGTTTTTGTTGTTTTGTTTGGTTTTTTGTTTTGGTTTTTCTGTTATGAAGCACAAGTTTTCATCATGAATTTTAGTTTAGCAAGAGATTGGTGTAACATGTGGACATCCAGCCATTTCCCACTGTTAGCTACTGGGGTTAACACAGTGGGGTCACAGGAATCAAGTCTTAGAACAAAAAAAGATGGAAAAAAATTTGTAGATGCAGAATAAAATATCACATCCCTTTCATCACTCCCTAATTGATGCCTCTGCTGCAAGATATTTTCAGAGACTAAAAATTTTATTAAAACTTAAACATACTGCAGGTTTGTGTGTTGTACAGTTGATAATCAGGAATGGTGATAACTCAACATTTGCATAGCTTTCCTAGTGTGCTAGTAAACTAGTACAACAAACTGCCTTGAGGATGCTGACACGTGTCATGCACACTCTCTTCAAATCATTGAGAGACTCCACTGCTGCTGAGTGTCTGAAATTAGAATGCACTGCTCATCAGTATTTACCCTGTGATGAAATTTGAACAGAGAAGCCTCAAGGGCCTATTTTGACTTTTAAAACCACTTCTTAGCCTAGAACCTTATTCAAGTAGCACATCTTCTCCTTCCTTCCCTCCTCAACCATCTCTGCAAGTTATTTTCCACACATTCCCAGTTATGCGCACGTGTCTGACAAATCTAGAGGTACATATCACAAGCTGAGTGACAGGAAACTGCTCTTGGAACCACGATAAAATTAAAAAATTTAAAAAAAAAAAAAAAATTCTACTAAATGATGGCCTGGATGGAACAAACCAATAATAATAAAGAACCCAAACCACCTGACATTAAGCCATTCCACTAGTTCGTACACGTTCAAATGTTGCTGGGGTAACTTCATACCAAGAGACTTTGTGCTGGGATCAGGTATCACTACTCCTCCCATAGCTCACTGGAACATATCACAAGCTTGATTCAATCTGGCAAAACATCTACATCTAGTTTATACTTCCAGATAATCCAGTAGTACACAATCTCATTTTAGTGATCACAAATGCAATCTGCAAATGCTGTTCTTGTTTTAGAAGAGAGCAAGGGAGTGGGAGTGTTAACACATGCTTATTGGACCTGAACACAAGGCAAAGAGACTGCAACTCTATTTAGCAGGCTGCTACAAAGCAAGAGGTTTAGTTCTTTTACAACAGTAATCTCACAGCAAACCTTCTCAAAAAGTTCATAGCTCATATACCTCTTCCTTTAGTTTGCAACATGCTCATCTCCTTATCCTCTCACTGTTAAGTCTGACAAAAATTAATTCAGAAAACAGCTCATTAGTTCTGCCCCAGTGACTGTAACAGCAGAGAACTAAGGTAACTTGGAAATTTGAGTTTCTCAGGAGCCTGATCAGGAAAGCTTAAAATACTTGAAGAATACTTTTAACACAGATATAGATACTATTACTGATGTTGGATTTTCAAATTCTAGTATGCCTAGCAGCTTCTCAATTTACTTAGGCTGCATGTCACTCCCATACTATCCCATTTCCACATCAGCTCTGTGATATCCACCATCTTTTATCTCAGTGGTTTTTTCCCCACACCACTGCTACTGAAATGGAGAATGTCAGTCTAAGTGGGCTAACTGCACCTTCTGAGGCGGTGTACCTGAAGTCAGAGTTCAGCTGCACTATTAGGCAAGATTAGAACAACCAACCTCTAATTTTTACAACCTGAAGTGTATTACATTTAAAAAGAGTCTTGTAGCTCATTCTAAATCTGTGTTTATGTTATGATAAAACCTTCTGTAATTTAAGCACTGAAATATTTTGTCCCCATTCTGACACATTATCTTGAAGTCTATGGATTACAGTAAAGATGGCTATTCCTAGGGGCATAATATTAGCTGCATATGAGATTAATGTTGGTACTTACAATGAAGCATAATACCACTATCTCTGCTACAACAGAGCATTAGAAATTCTCTTGCTGACCTACAGCTCTAAAAATAAATGCTGAGTGACTTGAGTAGCTTTGCAGCAGTTTCTAAGTTAAAAAGATTGAACTACAATAGACAAATACAGCACTGTAGCTTCTTCAAGTACAATTAAAATGTGTATAATTCAAAGCTTGCATTTTCACATAACTTTCACACATACCAAGGCTCAGGCAATGCTGCAATTCCATGTTAAATGCACAGGACAAACACAGGTAACACTCAGATCTCATAGTACCTTGACTCAATTTAGACATGGTTTTCAAAAACATGGACAATGCTCCCATGAATCGAGCAATTATTAAATTTTAATGGCTCCATAAATCAACAGTGATGAATCCAGAAAAGCTTCTAGACACGCTCCAGCACCTTTTATGTTTACAACTTTATTAATACATCTTTCTACCTTTTCTGACTTAGTAATCTCATGGGAACAATCTTATCACAACTCACCACAGTGTTCAAGGAGGCTACTAAGCAACTAATTCTGGGGAACTAGATCAAGTTTGAGTGGGTGCCACCACAAGCAAGAATCTTCAAGCACAAAGATGTGTTTATTATGATTTTATATTATTGCCTTGGATGTTTATGACCACAAAAGGCACCTTGTTCTCTCAGTGCTCTTGAACCAGTTTAGAATACAATCAAAAGTAACAGAAATCAAATCTGAGACATGTAACAGTAACACAAAGTAATTTTCAAAGCTGATAGCCACTAGGAATACACGTAACTGGATAAAAGTCAAACTTTTTTCATTTCCTTCTCTGAAAGCTGCCTTAAGAAATTAGACTTGAGGATGTAAGATATTTCATATCAGTACAATATGTACTGTCATTCAGCTCACACTTTAGCTCCTTGTCACAACTACTGCAATTCCAAACCTTTTTGGAATGCAGTCTATATCTGGTACTGGACCCATTCCTTCAATTGGACCTGTAAGGCAGTGAGAAACAACATGTTCTAACATGAAAGGCAAGCAATTGCAACAGGAAACCAGGGCGGACATTCCTAGACAGGAGTCAACAAGAACTAGATAAGTAAATATTCCTAGAAAGAAAAGTCAGATAGATCTAGATAAGTAGGCGGAGGAAGCCCAAGTTTCCTCCCACCCATCAGCCATCTTCTCAAACTCTGTAAACTGAAATAATGTGGACAGTGAAAGATTTTCTGTGAAAGGAAAATGTTAGGAAAATAGACAGTATCAAACATACACCCAGTATTTTTAGACTACACAGAATGCTCTTAAAAAAAAAAAATGAGCAGAATTTTGAAAAAAAAACTGAGAATTGCCTTCTCAGTTGTATATGTATATGCCAGTATTTCTCCACACACTTCATGCACAGCAGAAAAACCTCAAAATCTTCTCCTGATATGATCTTGCCAATACAACATTATTACACAGGGGCATCTAAATACAGACTTAACGTATTCTTCTGTCAGCAAAGTTTTCTAAGAGGCACTGGTAGAGATTAGAAATTTTTAAGTAAGATTCTCTGTTTCAAGAGCAAATGAGAAAAAATTAGGTAAATATTCGGAACCTCAAAATTCTAAAGCTCTGGTCCCTAACAAACCAGTTAAGGAAGTATACGAACACAGGCACCTGAGACTAAACTGAGGCTTTGAAGCCTGACAATTTAAAACTCATGTTTAGAAATTTCAAGTTCTGCTCAATTACCAGTTAGCTAAGAAATGTAGTTACCAGTCCTGGTATTCCTGTGATCAGGGTAATCTGTTCAAAATCACAGGCTGAGTCACTATAAGCAGCAGTACCTGACCTCTACTTAGAACAGTTGAGTAGCAGGATGTAAAATATTTGCATTTAATGGTAACCATCTCATTTCACACATTGCAAAGCAACAAGGAACAAGGTTCAAGAATTTCCAATTCCTCATTTTTCTGACAAGACTTTACCCTGGTAAAAAAATTTCAAACTTTACCTTTATTAAAAGCAAAGTGCACTTCAAACTGTTTTTACGATAAAGATTTTACCCACTGCATCTTTAAATAAATAAACAAACAAAACAGAAAACCAAATCCTCTGAAACCAAGGATCACATTGCACATCAACTTCAATACCTAAGCTGAGGATGAACACGAAGAGTATGAGAGAATTAACCCAAAGAACAACTGTTACGTGACAACATTCAGCAAGGTACCAAGACACTGTACTGATCTGAATAGTGTAAGAATCAAACAGGAATAGGATAGTTTCAGAACTTCACCTAAGGTCAGGAAACCTGATGGCTGCCAGGCTCACTGCCTTCAGGGGTATGACTAATGATCTTGTCTTTCCAATGCACTTGCTCCAGATTTCTAGACATGTCATAAATCTATGGGCCATCCAAAATTGGTGCACTGTTTGCAGCATAAAACTCACATGAACTCTACTTTTGCTTATGTTCTCATCTGTCAAAGGGACGGCCTTATCAGAACACCTTGACAAGCATTTATCCATATTTAGTTAGTTACTTCCCCTCTACTCTTATGCTTTGGTTCTGTTTTGCTCCTTTTGTTCTCTAGAATGGGGGAAACTGTAAATACTCAGAGTATGCTGAAACCCTGGACGAAATTTCACCTTAAAAAACAGATCAAGAAAAAAAATATTCTACACACAGCCCACATAGTATAACTTTAATTTGTCTAGTTAGACCTTAAGTTACAGTACTTTTAGAATATCCTGGCTTACAGCTTTTGAATAGTTGATTATCACTCACCTAAAATGAAAATTTGCATGCCACCCTAAGTATCTTTGCTCCTTATAAAAAGAACTTTACAACTATGGGTGAATGTACAACGTATTTTAAATGAACAACATAACTAATTCCCAGAATACAAGATTTCCTCCTTGTTTTTACACAGTATAGTTAAAAACCAGGCAAATTTCAAGTCTTTGATACTGCTTGTACTATTTCTTGGGGGGGGGGGGAAAAAAAAAAAAAGCAAAAAAAAAAAAAAGCAAGCCAAATCACCTTATTTCCAAATGAGGGAGCATCTGAAAAGCAGAAAACATAATAGAGGGTAATTTTAACATATAACAAAATTTAAGCAGCGAGGCTGCAATTAGTATTTTATTCTGAGCTCCATAGAGCTTTGCACACAGAATTTGATTATATGCAATTATTACCTCTCAACAGAGAGATGTTAAAATGAAAGCCATCCTAATACTTTGGCAACAGTATATATTCATCACAGCAACACATTTTACTTAGCATGACTGAAAAATACCAAATAATGGTTACTAATATTTCTAACAATGAAAGCTGTGAAGTTCTATTTCCATTTCTGTATTTTCCACTCATGCACTAAATACAAGAGGGTTTATGCTTGCAGGCTCCTTGGAACCAAGCAGATAGGGTTACACTATTATTATAAGTGGTAGAAAAAACAGCTGGGTTATATTTGGTAAACAGTATGCTGCTGCATCACTTCATTAATGATTCTTAACAGGGTACAATGCCAGGCATATGGAGTTTTCTGCTGTAACACTAGGAAGCATACCTACTATACATCTGTAGCATTTTTTTGTTGTTGTTTCAGTTACTACAGCTGTTCATTTCTGTCACAAAGTACAGAGCCCAAGGTTGTTTCCTTAGGTGGGAGGACAGCTAGATGTAAGCAGAGGTTGCAAATGTACTTCTCACTGTAGAAGCAGCTTAATGGTTGCTGTGGTGTGTGTGTCTGAACTGATGTAAAGCAGAGAATTAAAAAAACCTCTTGCAATCCTATACATCTGTTGTGAAATTAAGAAAGAAAAAGAAGTGAATCATAGCTTATCTTCTCCAGGAAGAAATATCATCATATAGTGCACTCTCCAAGCAAAAAATATGGCATCTACAAGAGTGTTTTGAGCTTTCAAAGGAAATACACCCTGACAAGATCACTAAATGCACCAAAGTTTATAAGAGAGATATTATGTGAAACTCTGAGCCTGGAAAATTCCAGCATAGAATTAATCCTTTAAAAAAATTGTTAATTACAAGAGGACAAAGGACAAATCACAGAACAAACAGGTTTATATATTTAAGAAACAGGTACTGAAAACAACAACAACAACAAAAAAAACACCAAAAAAAATCATCTTTTTCTTGAAAAGCCTAAGGAGGGAAGATTTTTATTTCAAGTGCCAATGTTCAAAGTAATAAGCCTGATATTACATATTTATCAGGCACTCTAGGGATTGCTATGGTAAATACAATGTCAGCATGCCAGGTGTTTTAGAAAAAAGTTACTAATCTATTTATATTCGTAGAAACAGCCTTGCTATGAGCAGGCACAACAGCAGGCATGGTACATATAGATGTTCACGAGTCTTTTTACATTAAAAGAAAGAAATAAAGGGAGAGAGGAAGCCTTGTTAGGGATCTGGTTCATGTAGAAAGCCACACAGAAAGCAAATAATTCAATCTGTATTGTTTGTCCTCCAGCCTCATGCTTACTGTCTATAATCAAATTAGATGAGAGCAGAGGCTGTATCTTTTTATGTATTTCTGTGGGGCTTAGCTGTCTGAAACCTTGATTAAAACAGTCTGTTTTGGCTCTTCTGATATAGAAATCCATCATTTTAGAAGATGAAGTACCACAAAAAAAATCTTAACAGCTGCAAGGTGTAATGCACCTGAAAAAAAAGAATCCCATTTCCAGTGCCCTTTGAAATGTACTGATATTTGTTAGAGTGGAGTCTGATATGCCAGGCTTGCATTTTTGCACATACCTGTCATTTCCAACAGCATTCACTGCTAGCCTAGCTGAATCAACTCCTTCATTCCTCATCAATGCACACTTTTGTCTGTGAAGTACCAGGCTGTTTTCATGATTTATTTATTTCAAGTCATTTGGTAGCAGCTAGAAAGTCAATAGGTGCATGTTAAAATGATTTTGTTTAATTATTTAAGGCTTCAGAAGATTAAAAAAAATTTCACTTAACTTGAATTGAGCATTCACTAAATAATGCTCAAAGAATAAAAACCCCAATAGTCTTTTAAAAAATAAATAAGGGTCCTAACAAGCTAAGTTTGAAGATAACTGTGAGAATAGCTAAGATTCCTAGGAACAGTCTGCTTCTCCTGATAGAGGTTCCTACTGTTGCATATTGAGTAAAAACCATTGATATTGGTGCACTGACACTGACAGATAAGCAACAATGAAGATGTATGGCCACACTCTTCTAGCCTTTGGGGTTGAAATAACGTCCATTGTGTGATTAATGGAAACTGCATTTGTGAAAAGGTGCTGTCATCATTAAGGATTTCAGAAACTTCTGTTCCAGTGTTTTTAATGCAGCTGAGGGTAACAGTGCAAAATGTCAGCTGAACAGTAGGAACTCCTGAAATAGCTCCTGAGAGACAAACAGTGGTGAAGATACAGCTGACAATCACTAGCAAAAGGCATCTAGCTTAGAACTGTAGCTTTCCAGGTTTTGAAGGTGTGCAAATCAGTAAAATAATGTAATGAACTGAAATGAAGTTGGCTCATAAAGAGTGCACACGATGAGACTCTTCTGGTAAGATGATATATAGAAAAAAAAAAAAAAAGAATTGTATTACTTAGCCAAAGTATTATTGCCTAAGAGACAGTAGCATAAAGTGATCAAATGCTCATACTGCTCTATAGAGAAGTACATTAATACAAAGTGCTGTCAATCAGAAGTTCCAGAAGTTTTATTCCAGATGAACTGACCAGCAGTGTTTAAAGAACGAGAAATTTCTTACTTAAAATACTTTGTTAGAACTTTCTCATGTGTATAGCAATACCTTGTCATGTAAAACAGAAGTTTAAAATTATGCCAGAACCAATCCAGTAGCAACTTTCCAAACAATGCCAAATTTAAATATGCTTTCCAAATCATCACATCTCATGCTTTTTCCAGGAATGTCAGCAGGGGACTTTGGGGAAGGAAATTTGTTTCATATTTTGTAAGAAATTTCCAGGATGTCCTGTATGCATACAGCTAAGTGATTTTCATATCTTGCAGCAATTTTGAGACCATGAGTCATTTTAAGAGGAGCAAGATGAACAGGACATGACTGGCATGGTTATGCCACAGTCATTTCATGAAGCCAGTCCTTCAAATAAACAGGGGTTCTACTACGATGTAGAAACTATTTCCTAGTATGCACAGAAAGAACTTTCCTTGAAAAGAGAAAAAGTTGCTATCAAGAAACTTTTGTTACCAATAAAAGCCACATACTTCATGAACACAGGGGATATAATAAAATGTAAGTTTCACTGGTAATGATAATAACAATATTTGGTATAGTTCATCTATGATTGTTGACTTACTAGCACCTTAGACTTAAGCTTGCATTTGCTCAAGTAACACAAGGAAAACTTGTGCCCATGGTTCTAGGATGCTTAACTGCAGATCTGCAATTATTCATGACAGAGAAGGCTAATGAAACCCAATTGTTATTGCTACTATTTATCAGAGCTACTTCCATTGGGTTTCATCCCAATACCACTCAGTGCAAGCACACATAATGCTGCCTTTGATAGCGATGGCTGAGCTCCACCTGCATTTTTAGGTAACACTTCCTGAACTTCTGTGTCACTCGGAATTCAAATGCATAAGAAAGGGTAGAAGCAGCCTCAGGATAAAGGTCCCTTTCCCTTCCAGTGCATCATATCATATAGTTTTATGAAGCTCTTGGCAGATGAGTACAGTGTTCTTTCTGGCGTGTCACAGGCTCTCTGGCTCTTCACACCTGATACTCAGAAGGTAAAGAAAACCTCTGGTCCTTTACTAAAACACTCGGTCTCAACTCAGACCAAAGTGGTGAATATTATTCAGGACTTGTGTGAGAAAAGACAGATTGGTCAGAAATCAGTGCAGCACCTTAGGAAAAGAACACATGTATTTTTCCTGTTTCTCAAGCAAGAAAAGTAAAATACATATATTTTTTAAAATATAGCATTCTTCTATATAAGAATTTTTCATTTAGCTATTAGGAGATCATCAAAGAGAGTTTAACTAAGAAACCTTTTCCTTTATAATGCTTGAGGGAGAAGATTCTGTTTTAAGGAGTTCCTTGCAAGGCCTTAAGAGTCTTTTCAGAAAGAAACAGGCATGGCTGTACCCCTTCATGGTAGCGTGCAGGATTCTCCCAGTCTAGTTTCAGACAGGACATAGCATGCTATTCACCTGAGCCCTGATAAATCAGAATCACTTTGAAACATAAGAAATGTTTTCCTACTTATATGTCTAATCCCCTCCTGCACTGATTCAGCTGCACTAGGAATGAAGAGTTCATATGCCTTTCATTTGGCCACAGATTGCCTGAAGCACTCTATTTTAATACAGAGCAAGTCCACTGAAATGAAAGACAGACACATTCCTTTTGCTTGGTCAGACTCTTAAGTCCTCAAAGTGAGGGTCTGTGGAGTGCAAGTCATACTGTCTGGCTAGATCTCAATATGAGACTTCAGAAGTGGTCTAAGCATCTCTTAAAAAGTGAAAATTGTGGCACAGCCTAATGCAGAACACCAAAATATTTTTCTGTGAGAAGAAAAGCCACAAAAACTTTCCTCATGATAGGAAGATAAGATCTGCCATCCAATTTTGATGTCACTTTCTTGGCAGCACTGGTCTGCCCTTGCAGGGCCCAATGTGACAAGACTTATCTTTGCTTTAGGGAAATCTTTCTTTGAAAAACTTCACATCCAGGTTAAGCCTCACAAAGTGGAGTTGCAGTTCTCAGACTTGAGCAATTTCACATGACCAGCTTAAAGGTCCATATCTCAACAGTGCCCACAGGCCTCTAACCTAGCTCAGCACTTTCCTATCACCTTTCCCCCTTCTGCAGTGAGGGGTAGAGGTGATAACACCAACTGGAACAGGAACTAGTCACTCTTCACCTCACAAGAAAAGTGGTAGAAGAGTATATAAGAAATGCCTGCTCATTAAAATAAGATTAAATGTTTGTGAGAAATTCAGCTGGCAATTTATTCTACTGCTGAAGGCAGAAAATTTGACGACTTGAACTGCAGCATGGACCAGAGTACCAGAGGCTCCAGCAAGAACACTTGTCCACCTCCAAATTCCACACCTATGAGGGAAGAGTGATGAGATACACTACAGCAGGATACATATTTTGTTTTCTAAAATTAGAAATCTAAATTTGACTTCAATTTTGTTTCTAAATAATTGTACCAAAGTATCACTGGTGTTAGTTTACTAGCTAAGAAAAGGTCAACCCAAGAATGTGTCTACAAGAACATATTTGACCCCACTATGCTTCAAACTGGAAGAAAGGAATAATTATGATGGATCTAATAAATCTAAACAGTTCATATAGACAGTAAATAACTCCATGTATTTAGATCCCTTCCACTAAAAACAGTTCCAAAAGGCAGCAAAAGCCGGGAAAGACAAGAAACAGAATCGGACACAGAATGAAAGCCAACAAGAAATAACAGACTGCATGTAATAGAATATAAAACAGTGGAGTTCCCATTCAGATGGCCTTAGGAGTTTAATGATGTGTGATCATATCAAACATAAATGACCTGCCCAAAAACATAGGTAACACCTGACTCAGCAGGATAAGGAAGTATATAGGTCATAGCCTTTGTTTGTGCTGTCTTCTCTTTACTGGTAGAATACAGTTTCTGACAGTGCTTACGCAAGCTCTTCGAGAAAGATTTTTTTTTTATTTCTTGCACCATAGTTCAAGAATTGTAAAGAAAAGGGGGTAGATTAACTACCTGAGAATAAACACCTCAGGATAGAAGTTCTGTTATTCCACAGAAAACCACTTAAAATTAAAATAGCTGATTTTAATAGGACTGAAAGATCAATACTAGACCTCACAGCAAATTAATAGTACATGTAATAAGAGGTTGCTTCCAGATTCCTGAGAAGTGTCACTGGGCAAGGGATCTAGGGATCCAAGATGTCTGCAGGCCATTCTGTACCAGCTTCCTGACTTTGAAAGTGAATTAAATACCAGAAGCATTAAATGAAATTACATGTACAGCACCTCTCAAGTTCCACAGAGAAGACATGAATACTCCACAAGAGATTTGCATAATTTAAGTGGATTCCATAAATTTATGGAAGACATACATATGTGTAAGTTAGGTAGACTCCATGTAAGTATTTGAAGCAAGAAGAGTACAAAAGAGAGATGAGAGCAGGACTTCAGAGAAAGAGAGAAATTCATGGGAAATATAAGGAGTGAAGAGATCTCAAAGTTAAAGGATTTTTCACAGGGAAGAAGCACAGAAGCATACACAAGAGACATGATGGTGATAATGAAACCCAGAACAGTGATGATGCATGCCATTAAAAACCACAGGATGAATTTAAGCATCTCTAGAAGGTAACTGCCAGAGAAGTTGGTACTGAAAAGTAGGATTGTCTGTGCTGCACAACACAGCACTTAGAAACTTGCTTCTATTATGTCTGCACCAGGAAAAGATTTCTATGCTTTCCTTAGACTGTTCACACCCATGCATTTTTAACAAGGCATAGTTCAGGATGTAGGGACACTACCTTAGACCTCTTTCATAGGCTGCAAAACCCCTGAAAATACATGATTTCAACTGAAATACATAGCTCTGTTTCCTGTAGGAGCTTGCGTGTCCTGTAGGATTTTCTTCTCCTATATGGACTGCTTCTAGCTCTGAGAGGTTACAGCTAAAAAACAGCCAGCAAACCTTTTCTATTTATGTAGCACTGACACACTCTCCATTTCTGCATATTTTCGTCTTCTTTGGTGAGCAAGGAAAGCTGTTCTCGTTCAAGCCAGTCTTCTTCATCAACAGCCAAGCAAAGAGCTAAGCATTGATGAACCACTGTTATTAAATTTTTCCCATTATCCTGTAGAAGCTCTAACTTCTGTCCTATATCCCTGGAAAGTTTTACTTTAAGCAATATTCGTTTCCCCTCTCTGGTCCTGTTTTAGTAAGCATAATAACTATTTCAGTCACATCTTACAAAATTAATCTATGTCAGTCCTTCAGTACCATTTGAATGTTACCATTCTTGTCCACACATTCATGGTAATTGATACTGGCTATTTTTTCTTTTCTGCCAGTGTTAATAACTTGATACTGCAAGAAACACCCAATTTTAACTAGAAAGTTTACATACTTGTTTCCTTATGCAGCATATATTTTATACTACTGAACAACTTGACCACAACAGGCAATGATGAGAAGGTAAGGTTTCTTTCACTGCATTTTAAACTGTCTGTAGCGGATGCCTTTTTTAGTCCTTGGAAGATTGATGATTCCATTATTTGTAGTACTCAGCAATAAATCTCTGAGTTTAGGCTAAAGTGAGCACTTTTCCCTACTTTGCGTCTTCCATTACACTGTTATTCATCATGTTTAATCATTCATTTACCTCTGACTGCTACTGCACTTGGGGAGAACTGGCACATTATTGATTTTTGACTTTTACCCTTTAGAAGCTGGGTAAAGGGCTTTGCAACTGCTTAATCAAAAGTGACATGACCAGGGCAGGGTAGCTGCAGACCTTGGGAAATAGCAGCTAAACAATGTGCCAAGTTATGATGAAATGAAATTATGAGTCAACAAAGAAAGCAAATTATAATAAACTGAAAATTAAACTTGATACCCCCAGGAGAACACAGAGTACAAAGCACTCCTCTTCCTTGCAAAACACATTTCTGGAAAAGAGGAGGCTAAGACCAAGCAGGAAAATTTACATCAAATTTCTGCAAAAAGAAAAATGTCTTCTTGCTGCCATTAAGAAGTGGTAGTCATTGCTTTGCACCCATAACATCTCAGTCATCTACCCTACATCTACACCACTTACCTGTCAATAACAGTTTAATATATGGTCATCTGCATGTAGTAGTTTAAGACACAGTGCCAGGGACCACTGCAGTATCTCCAAATGGTGACTAAAATAATATATTTCAGCAAAGGCTGCTGCAAACTTCTTAGTAACCTATTTTGTCACGTGGAAAGGGCAACATGCAAGGTGTGTCATCCATGTCATGACTTCAGTTTGGCTCAAAGAATTCAGGAAACATAGCTATGGTATGAAAGGTGGTACTATTGTAGGGAAGTTATTATTCCCTAGCTACGTTAATTGAATGAAGATCATCAATAAACTGTTCATGAACGCAAAGTTGATCTTTTAAAATGTGATAAATGACACAAGAAGCTCAAGAAAGGAGAATCAATAATGATGAATCTTTAAATATACCATGCATAAGCCTGCAGATGTGCAAACAGCATGGGGTAAGTTGCTGGGCCAGATTTTCATGTATCTGGCAAAAGATACTCTCAACAAGAGAGGGCTCTTTAGAAGAAATTTGAAATTGAGTATTTCAACACTAACATACAAACAGAACAGTAGTGTATTTTCAAAGCTCACCCAGTTATATCTACAAGTTTGGTGCACTGCCAATTTCTAACATTCTCTTGCATTAATAGGAAACTGAAGTTGCAGTGTTGCTCATCTATGATCCGTTTCAGAAAGGAAAGTAAAAATGGAGAGTAAAAGCAAGTGGCAGGGAAGCTACAATTGGCTCCACAGCTGTATGCAACCTGATAAAACTGATGCAGTTCACCAAACACTGAGAAAACAAAGTTCTGTATCATCTTTCATTATTCATCCCCCACTGCCAGTTTAAAAAAAAAAAAATTACTAATAGGTATAGCAGACTTTTAGCATTCATATGTCCTTTTTAAAAATAAAAATATTTTCATCTTAATAGTCGTATCAATTGCATGTTCTGCATGGTCTTTCAGTTTCCCACTAACAAACAGGTCTGGTGAAAAACTGAGCCAAGGCTTACAGCAATTAATTTTGATACTATGTGGCTAAGTATGCCATTTTATTGCAGTAGGATGTTGTGGAATACACAAAGCTGCAATAACAGAAACACAGCTATTTCCCTATTTAATGATTTGAGTAAGTTGAAGCAAAATGCTCAGTGCTCATACCAATCAGCAAAATATCTGTAAAATCAGTTTAATCTGGAATACTTTGTATAAAAAATATTTTTTAGTACATGAATTGCACAGCCTTTTGGGTGGTTGTTTTCTGTGCAATTGATTTAATTTTATGTAGCACTGCAGAAAATCTGAGCCACAGTGGAGATGGTAGGCATATATTTCCCTTCTGAATGGGTGACTGCTTAATTTTCAGTAAGACTAGACCATGCTACCCCAGTGACATACAGGATAGACATACGTGACTCACCAAGTGCCAATCAGAAACCTCATTTATGCAAAGCTGTGAATAGCCTCCTGAGCACAGCTAAAGTGGATGAAAATTGGGTTGTGATTACTTTCATAAATGGGCTCAGGCGACAGAAACTGCCCAGCATTCATACTGCTGAATATTTTGGCAAGTTATCAGGGATGAATCCCACTGGCAGGCTTCATGATCTCAAGACACGTATATTTTCTCACATTGGCTCACTACTGCCTGCTAGAGGGAAAGGTGGCAAACTGAAACCAGCACAGGTATTTGATTCTTTAAGCAAATGAAAACAGGCAGAACATTTATGGTCTGTTGCTTCTCATCCTACAGGAAATAACCTGTCACTACCACTTTTTTATTATCATTATTATCATTATCCTACACTGCCAATCTCTGCTGTGGCTGAAAACACAAGTAGTGTTTCACAGAGCCTCTGGAATTGCTATACTCCAGAAAAACTCTTCAGAATTGTCTGACTCAATTCTTTGTTTCCCTGTTGCTTATCTCCCTAACTTCTTTAGTTCAATATCAAACATAGTTTAAACAGAAGAGCCAAAACTATTTGCCTATATGACTTAAAGTGAATACTCAACATTCCGGTTCAATTCCAATGACTGACATGATTACAGCTCCCAGCAATGAGTTCCTCACACAGCCTAAAAGTCTGAAAAGAGCAGCAGCAAAATTAATGGAAGCCAAAAATGGAATAATGGAAGCTTACTACTTAGACTCCAGAGACCTTGAATTCCACAGTTTTTGGTTGGCATTGTGCACTGAATCATACAAACATCCAGAGAGAACAAAACCAACATGAAGAAGTATAGTGCATCACACAATACCTGCTCTGACTACTAAGCACTTAATTCAAACCACTGCAGTTTTGAGAAAGTAGCACCTAAGGAAAGCATCTAAATCCAAAATAATGAAGTACTGGATGTAACAAAGGAGATACCTTTCAGTATGGTAGCACCAATGCATTGTTCTTGAAATAAGTAAGCCCTTCTACAACACTGAACACAGAGATAAGCTCAGAGAAAGCAGGAGAAAAGCTGTCTTACAGCTCTTAAACATAGCTTAAAGACTAAATAAGCCAGAGTCATGGCACTCATGGTTCTTGGTGCCTAGAGGGCTACTAACTGGTCAAAACCATTTATTTAAGAACACAGGTACGTATTTTATAAAGGTAGAGAGCCCCCTAACTTATTAACTGAGCAACTAATGTTTGGTTGGCTGCTATTAGAGATGTGGCTGGACATTTCTATTGCTTTTTCAGTGGCTATACATACATGCTTTTCTTGAGTCCAGTTGCATGCTGATGCAGACTCTGGTATGCAGCTTGGAAAAAGAAAAAAGAAAGCTCATTTTGGCAACAGAAGGCCTTCCTGAAAGCATAGTAACTGAACTCTGACACTTCTCAGCTTCTCTGAATCAACAGAAGCCATTCAATTTGGCATCTGCACAGCTAAGCTAATCACATTCAGTGTTTAAACTTTGGGGTAGACAGTGAGATGAATTAGAAATCTGAATTCTTAGCAAGTAGAATAGGAAAGCATTGCTAAGTTTTAAAAAGCCAAAACTTTGCAAAGGTTCCTTAGATGAGAAAAAAACTGAGATGTTTGCTTTGGAGTTTTAACTCTCCGCCCAGTAGAAACACAGTCTTCCATTAGTTGTCAAAACAAATAAATCACTGTTCTAACACCTCTAGTATTTAAAGTTCACTTTGGTTTGTGAATCAATTATTAAAACTTCTCTCTCATGAAGGATACTTCCTTTACAGCTTTTATTCCTCATTTATAGCACTATAAATGAACTATTGTATAAAACAAGTAGTATTTCCAATAAACCAAATTAGCTGAGATAGGTAAATCACTGAAACTCACTGACAAGGTTTATGAATAATTAAGTAGCCAATATACAGCTGCACTACCATGAGACTGTTATTCAGATTGCCATATATTTCTGTGTGACACAGGCAAGACTTTGTTTCTGCAGTATAAAGAGAATTTTAATTAAATCTTCAGTGTACCAAGATTTATCTTTATATGAGCTCAGATTATTATATTTAATGGTGGAAAATGTTCATTTTCTGCTTATATTCACCAGATTGCTGATGAGATTTCCTTACAACTCTTTGTTGTTTCCAACTTCTCTAAAATAAAATGCTACAAAGTCTCTATGTAGAAATTAATTACCTTCTTCCAGTCCTCAGAGTACTCATCTGAATATTATCCTCAAAAAAGTTCCATTTTAACATATGGTTAGTATGTTGGAGTGATCCTAACCATAAAATTCCACGTAATTGCCCATGTTTTAATGGCCTCAGGCTTTGAATGCAATCATTGGTCTTTGCACACTGCCCATCACTTTTAGTGCTTGCATATTGACATTGTATCTCTTTTAGGTTCTTTGCAGCCCTTTAATGACTATGTCAATTAATAATGCATCATTCTCTCTCCTCTAGCTAATTTTAATTGCTGTAATTTATGTCTCCAGACAATTCTTGCACTACAGATGTAATATATACCACCGTGACTGAGTTAGAAGATCACACTCTCAAGGTCCCTAGCAGATAAACAACACAATTTCAAGTTCATAGACACCATCTACAATTGACATCAATTACTGCTCAAGGAAACAAGTAATGACATTACAGGTAACAAACAGCTCATTTTTATGTTCTGGAACAGAGTGGACTTCAGTGGCAGAGCTGTAACAATTAATTACAGCTTCACAGACAGTGCTTTATGGACATACTCAGAAGCTGAAAGAGAAAAATCCACCTTAAAATAGCAAAGATAGAGGTTCTGCACTTCTGCAACAGGGCAAGGTCTATATTGCTACACAGATTGTCAGAAAAACAGGAACAACATCTCTGAGGAAGCATTAGATTGTGCCATAAACACTATTTCCTTGCCTACAGCCTGCCACAACACAAAAGATGAACTTTTTATTCTTATTAAAAGATTTGCAAAGCTCACAGGTACAAAAATAATGCAGAAGAAGAAACATGTTCATAACTAATCTCTACTCAGCTCTAGAGACAGCCCAAACCAGAAGGTACAATCATGAATTGCATTTGTTCCATAGCAGATTACTATTTACTTCATCCCCTTCATAAGTCATACTGCAGTGTTTCACTTAGTACAGCTTACTTTGATCCACAGCCCTGTAAAGCACAGTCCCTGTTTTTACTGTTAGCTTTTATTACCTTCAATCCACCTTATCAAAACCATACATCTCACTGTGCCAGTGGCTCCTGCTTCTCCTCCCAAGTCAAGTATCTTTCCAGCCCAGAACATCACACCTGGGTCTCCCTAATAATCCTTCTCAAGCACATTGGCCTGTTCATTGTTTTCCAAAGGACACAAAAGCATTAAGATAGCCTACAACCTGTATCTAAATGCATCTAACTGCATACACTGTGATTCAGTGAATTTAACTGGTGGAGTCTTCCACTGTACTAGAATATTTTCTACTCTCAGGGAGTCAAAAGCCATTCATAATATAATACAAATATCAGTTTTGGACAAAATCCACTTTCCAAACAAAGATTCAACATCAACTTGGTCAGAAATCCATGAAAAGTATCTCAAATGGTTTAACTAGTTTGCTATGTCAGTAGCAGACTGTTTATACTGGGTATAACATATATGGAGTTCACCAAAACATAAGCCTATTGCATATCACTTCAAGACTACTCAACCCTGCCTGCATTCAGTGTTGTAACTAAATGGGACTGAAGATCTGGGATATAATTTGTTATTTGTGTTAATAAGCACTATATTTCATACAGTACAAATCCATTAAAACAATTGCCCTCAAGCACAGCAATAACCATAATTCTTGAACAAATATGCACCTTGTTAAACAATCAAATAAATTTACTTGTCCAAGTGTCACAGACAGTGTAATTTGTCCCAATCATCTTAAATCGAACCTCACATTAAACAGTGTTGTTGTTTAATATATGGGATCACTAAACAAAAGATAAAACGAAAAGCAAAACTTATCGTGGCCTGCAGTTCATCTATCATCATTCAACTTCCAAGTGCCTACTAATGAATCTTTGAAATAGTACACATCTCTAACTAGTCTCTTGTGAACTATATTCTTATATGCTGTCCTCAGAACGCATCTAAAATGCTCCATAAATTTACTGGCACAGAACCAACACGTCACATTTCTTTAACCTGTTTTCTCTATCAGCTGAAGCACTCATTTGCTGTCAGTTACTTGTAATAGCCACGAAGACGAAAGAGTGATAGAAACAGACAGGTAGGGTGGAATAGAATTTGGGGTTTCTTAAACTACAACTGCACACCTCCCTCCAAGGTAGTTCTGCTGAAAACCACACACAATAGCAAGGGCAGAGAGGTGTCTCAAGTGGTAGAATCAAGCTTTAACAGGCTTCTCTAGTAGCTCACATGTGAACTGCTAATCAATTTTTTCTTCACCTCTTCCTGTACCATATTAGGAACGGTAATTAGTACATCCATCAAAGAAAAAGCTTATCACTTACACTTTGCGTAAGACCAAAACCTAAAAAACTCCTTCAATCTACTTTGTTTTATTTAACTTGTGAAGGACTGAATGTAGACTCCACATAACTGCCAAAAGACTGAGCTATAGCAAAGCTAAAACTGACAAGCTCCAAATTCCCAAGTCTGGAACAGCTATAAAGAAGTTCACAGCCACTACAACTAGCAGCTGCTGGTGCTGTAAATAATTTCCATTTAATTAGAGAGTGTTTGCAGTGTTTCTCATTATCTGTAAACTTAAGTACAATCAAGCACAAATGCTGTACAATTACTTTCTCAGTCTATAGTGTAACAAGTCAAGCTGTGCAACATATTCACAGTGAAACTTGAAAAATTTTGAAATGCAAAGTTTGCTCATCTTTGTTTCACTTCTTGAAGCAGATAACTTTTTAAAATAGTAGAGAAAGAGTTGAAATTTTATGACCACAACAGGGTTCGTTAAAAAAACAAAAATTAACCAAATATAAAACATGCACACAAATCCAACCTTCCCCACACTTTACTCATTCAGATGATATGGCACTAAATCAATATTTAAGCAATTTTTCAGTCATGCCCTAAACAAAAGCACACTATGAAAATTTCTGTGCCACAAGTCCTCTGTACAAGTGGTAAACCCACATATAATGGCAACAACAGGGGTGTAGTAACCAACCTTAAACATTTAGGAAGTCCAGATTCCCTAATCTTAATTACCAGCAGCATTTCAATTTGAGACAGAAAACCATACTGAGCAGTTCACCTAGTCAACTCTTAAAAAAAAAGCTTCCTCTCCCCTGCTGAGAGGGCTATCAATCACCAAACACCTCCAGACATGAAAACGGGGTGGTCAAATCTTCAGACTGGCACAATCTCCAAAGAGAGTTACTTCCACCCACTGGTGGTTATTTCCCTCTACCTCCTTACATGCAGTTACCCTGCATCATGTTTTTTTATAGTAAAATTTGCAGAAATGTAGTTGGTCTTTAGTTAGCTTAAAACTATAATTACAAAACAATAGGGCAAAGAGGGGAAAGAGAGGGCAAAGAACAACAAGAGAAAACTAAATTTTTGAGTGTTCCAAAAGCAATGGAGAAGGGAGTGACAAAGACTAAAGAGGCAAGAGAAAAATCAAGCAGTATAGAAGAGAGGGAATATGATCAGCTTGCCTAAACAGCAACATCAGAGGTAGTTAGCAAAAAAGCAGCACAGATGTTTGCTTTCTGCTCCAATAAAAGGTAAATGAACTGATCTTTAAATAAGATATGCTTTAAAGATTCCAGCCTGGCCAAGAGCTCAACTATAGTTTTAATTATACTAATTTGTCACCTGAATTTATTGTGAAGACCAGCATTTAGGACCAATTTACTGCAACAATTTTAGTCATAACAGTCATTCTTGTAACATTATTCCATGAGTTAAACATCTAATAGCAACACTAATTCTCAGAGTGAGGTATGTAAGAAGAAAACCATCTAGTGCAAATAGAGGAGATGAGAGAAGAGAAAGATAGACTGTATTTCTATTACATTATGCTGATACCACCACACTATCACAGCCTTGGTTACAGATGTGGATCATGGGTCTTAAGCTAAAATACTAAAATACCAGAAAAATACTTGACAGTTTTTCAACTGTCTGGAAAATACTTCCTTTCCATTATTTGAAAAAAAAAGTTACCTGAAAACCAAAAATGAAATTATTTTTTGCATACACAAAGGAAACTTTGAGCTGTATTCCTCAGGCAAAACTACTCATCAGCAAATAAACTTCAAACATGTCTAGAAAGCTCCTCATGGAATATATGTGTGAATTTTAAGTGCCAGAGAGACGAGGCAATTAACATAGTACAAGAGGTTTCTTGCACTCACAAGGTCAGCAATTGATTTTCTACATAGGAACAGCGAGACAAGTAATCAAGATTTCCAGTAACAGCAGCTGTAAAATATTACTGTGAACAAATTGGTGATTCACCAGTGTGCACAATTTTGCTTTTATTTCAACTAAACTAAAGCAACCCAGCCGTTAAAATCACACTTCAGGAAAGCATGGCAAACATCCTAATTTGAGGTTTCATCCAAAGAGACATCATAACAACTTCGCTATATTCACCCTTCTAAGGTACTGGTTTATTCAGAACATAAAACCTGCACCCCTTAAGTTACTAAAAGCATTCTTCTATACAACACATTCAAGAAGGACTTCCACGCAACTATTAACTAGCACTAATTAAATACTGATACAACTAATTTCTTTGGATGAAGCACCAGGCAAAAATGAGAAGACCATCACCAAATAAACTACACCATTTTGCACAATTACTCTATTCAATGAGCAGTTTTGCAGGCTGCAGCTCTCCACATGCCAACATACCATTTCTTTAAGTCAAGAAGTCTGCTCCCAAAACATTTCATATTCCATACATCTTTTCTGTATTAGGATAACCTCCAGATCTGGTACATAGGTAGACTTTTCAACCTCTACTGTTATAATAGAGGGAGTTATTTCTGATTATGCTACTCAGTGTTGCATGCATAAATCTGAGGAAAGCAAAAATAGGCCCCTCTACGGTACAGCAGCATCAGTGGGCAACTCTATCTGTATATACAGACACTGCCATTTTAACAAATTATCAGTTTAATTTTCTGAAGTGTTGAAGTCTCAAACCCACAGACAGGGGAAGATAAATAATCAGCACAACAGAAAACCCTGGATTAAAAAATATACATATATTCAAAGAAGCAACCATGATTCATATTAGTCACCTGCTGTGGCTTAGCTTTTAAGTCTAAATCAAGTAATCATAAGAATATGTTACTCATATGGAGAAGGTTTCATTTTTTAAAAAAAAACAAGTACTAAGAAAGTTTTACAAGTTACCATTCAGCCAATACTAATAATTTGCAAACCAGAAGCCACAGCTTCATGTCAGACAAAACACACTGCTTAGAGAAAACAAGATTAAAAGCTGGCTGTTACAAAATCAAGGCATTACAAAAGTTTACTAGGATAAAAATTCCAGTTATTCAGGTGTCTTAAAGTTTGTATCATAAGCTGAGGACTTCTAGTAAAAAGTTACTTAATATAAATAATTATTAAACAAAGTTGACTACATATAAATCTCTTAACTGTAGTTACTCTCATTTCTATTACAGCAGACATGAAATGTCATCTTATTTTTTTCCCTGAAAATGAGGTGCAACTACAGACAGCAACCATAGTTATTTAACTACTTTCCACTAAAAAGTGACACCTTGTAGTAAAGTATATTATGCTTTTGTTAGGAAGCATCAAGATCACTTTCAGAAGGAGTATTGAAGGCTTTTGCCATGAAAAATGGACATTTTCAGAAACATATTGCATTATTTTATAGAAGATTGGAAGTTCTTCTTTAAGCTCCTGCCTAATGCAAATCTTTCAATATTTTACAAAAAATACTGGAACCAAGCCATAGTAACCTCTTCACACTTAAGGCTCTTCACGGATCCTATTTCACGGCTCATTCAAAAGGAAGATTAGAAGGACTTTTTCCATTTCATATATCAAATGGTTTAATTCACAAGGGATTCATGTCAATGTAAGTATCAAAAAATAGCATGCTTCCATATAAATCGTATTTTTTCATCCTGATTAAGCCATGTTGCTTAACTGCACATTCAGCCACTGTTTCAAAGCATAAACACTAAAAATAGGGAAATAGCCTTGATTTTTAAAGTCAACTCCAGTTTTGTAATAAGAAATACTTATTAATTCATTTTATTACATTTTTCATAAAAATGTAAAATAAAAAATAAAAAATTTCACCTCAGAAATATATTAATTTACTAAAAAATTGTATCTTCCCCAAAACAATTAGCAGTTGCATTCTATCAGTGAGGACTGACACTAATATTTACCACCACTTCTGCAGAAAGAAACACCAAAAATTTTAATGAAGTCTAACAGAACTTTCAAGGGGAAAAATTGTACTATTTACATACTTATATATTTTATATATATATGTATATATACATTTATATTTTATATACTCATATGGAATTTTGTTGAATTTTGCTGCAATTCTATCCTAGTGAAAAAAACCAGAGGATCCTATATAAGGGCCCCTCTGACACCAACTTTGTCTTCCAAAAGGAGTTTTTCCTAGAGAGTATGACCATAGCATTGTGCTGATAAATGCTACCTCTTGGGACTTAATCAAGATCATAACCTGAACCAACACAACTGAAACCCATTGTCACGGTTTAACACTGGCCCGGCAATTAAACCGAATAACAGACGTTCTCTATTAATCTGTCTCTCCTTGATAGAGAAAGGAGAGAGAATAAGGGAGAGAGACTTATGAGTTGGAAACTAAACTACACAACTTTAATGAAACAGTAATGATAAATAGATAAAATTACTAAATATATACAAATATACAGGAAAATGGAAACCACATTCCTCCCTCCTTTCCCCCAATAACTCTCACTTCACCACCGAGGCTGTAGGGCAGCCCTGGGAAAGTCCAGGCTGGACTCCTGGAGTCGGCAGCAGTCGGGAATCGGAGGCAGGAACACACAGATATGGGCTGGCACGGATCAGGACCACAGGCACACGAACAGACAGGATCCTTCCAGGATGCCGGGTGAAGGAAGGGAAGCAGGAAAAGATCTGGCTCGGCCCATGTGATGCCTCAAATTTATACTGAGTGTGACGTATATGGGATGGAATACTCTGTTTGGTCAATTCTGGCATCTATCTTGCCCGTTCCTCCCTAAAGGAGGGTTCAGGTGGGGCCTCTGTGTCCTCCTGGACGGTAAAATATTTTCCTCAGAGCTGAGGAAAGCAGTGTCCTTGGCCCTGCATACCAGTCTCTAGCAGTAACTATAAACATCAAGTGTTACCAGTCCTAAAAGCACACACACTGTCTGAGAAACTTGCTGTTAATTTCAGCAAGTGCAACTACTTACAAGAGACTTAGCTAAAAACAAAAGTACAGAAACAGAAAACCACCTTTATCCTGGCCCAAACCAGGACACCCATACATAACAAATGTAATGTTCCTCAACAGTCAAAAGAAGATGGACAGCTTACAGACAAATCCTAGTTTCCATACAACTTGTACTCTTGGTTTTATTATGTGTACTTACTGCTTTTTATAATCAATGTGGTAAACTATATCCACCAATTTTCTTGAACTATTGCAAATATAAAATACAATGATTAGCCCATAAATTCTATTTACAATTTTTGTCCAGCAATAATGTATTTTACTATTTACACAGCTGTTACTGTGTTAAATCATTGCAGGAGACAAACACAAGGTATTGTATTAGAGCTGGACAGTCTGCTGCTGAATTATCCCAAAAGAAAAGCAAACAGCAAACCTGTGCTTCCTAAGACTAACCATTCCCCTGTCAGCAAACATGTGACAGATTTGGTAGCACGAGGTGCTCTTCATTCTTCTGTAGTGCTGGTTCTGACAGAGCATGACAACTTACTAGTTCTGTCAGCCAGTTGTTTAGGGTTTTTTTCTGCTCAACAGCAGAAGTGTCATAGGAGGAGCAGAGAAGCTAACTCACATGTCTACTTGTTTGATAAAGTGTGCTATGTCTGATTGGGTTGATGTGATAAGATGGCAATGCAGTAATGTGCTACCTTCAGAAAGCAGTCGCTATGAGCACGCTCATGCATTGCTAAACACAGTTAATGAACCCTGAATCTGAGCAGGGCTAATTAATACAACTGCAAACTTTTCAAAGCTGATGGCTGTGTGCTCCCAATTTCCTCTACACAGGAAAGAGAAAGAGGATGGTTTAGCCGAGACTTACGAAAAGTTGCTGATAACTGTGGCTGAAGTCAATGTCCTTGCAGTGAGGAAAAGTCTGTATAAGAATAATCTAACTCCAAAGCACCTGCCAAACAGCAGACAAAAACCAAATACTTTTGACTTGTATCTTTGTTTCAATTCATCACTCAAAGTGCAGGTATAATCTTTTTAATTCAGAAGGTGCACTAGGAAAATTACTAATTCTTGAAGTAATACAGTGCTATTTGACAGTAATGATGAAAAATTTCTGTAAAGAAGTCTCTTACTGAGTAACCTGCTCATATTGTATGCAGTAATTTCTATTTTGGTACTTCTCAGATCTTCAGTACTGGATTCTGAAACACTGCAAGGGAATTGTTCTCATGTGTTAGTAATAAAGCTCACTAAAACAAAACTTCACTTCATGTTAGGGTGTACTAAGAGTTGTCCAAATCAAGTAAGAACCTAATTCTTAGCAGTGTTGCTGACAAACAGAACTTGTACTATTTGAAAACAATCTGCACTCACTCTCATATCATGTTTGCTTTTTAAAACATTAAAAAAAAGTCACAATTTCATTAAAAAATTACAAACTATTACATAGGTCACAGTATTTGAAGCACAGAAAGTCTGATAAACTGATTTTCCATTGTCTTTCCCTATGTCATCTACACATTTAAAGTTCTTGGAACAGGAATCAGCTCATGATCAGCATTTGTTTACATGGAAGAATATGATGCCCAAGAAAAAAAAAAGTGTAAAAGTCTTACCCATTTACAGATTCATGTAGCATTCTGAGTTTCTGCATACTTTGCAAACAGAGTTAGCACAAAGTAGATCATATTTCTGTAACTCTGGATTCCAGATTTATACTCCAGGAGACATTTAAGAGGCAACACACAAAATTGTCCATCAGAAACTCATCAAGTACAAGAGGTAAGATCTCATCCCTCATAAGATAACATTTTGAAAACAGAGAACAGAAGATAAGTAATGGGAAAAAAAAGTCCACCTTCTCAGAAATACGATAAACCCAAATGCAATTGTTTAGTTACCCAGATTCTCAAAAACTTGAGTTGCATTTTTACAGGGCAATTACAAATCTTTCATCTTTTCTCCTGAGAGATTCTCAAGGCTATCACTAGTCCCTCAGCATCAGAAAAGTTAAGATACCTCAGAGAATCAACACTGACTCAGAGTTAAAATGATACATATGTAGTTGTCCAAATGCACATCTATGGTATCATTTCAGAGAAATGGCATCATAAGCTGCCAAGATTAATATAACGTCCTGCTTCTTACAGATTTGATGGCTCTATTTGCAAAATATAAAATTCTCAAAAATCTTCCTTGAATTACTCCTAAAATGGAATATGGGGTAGCTCATTTGCGTTGCATCACACAAAAGAAGCACATGAGTTTTGCCCTTTTTTCTCAGTTTTTATTACCTTTAGACTCTTCAGCTCAGGGGTTGAAAGGCATATTACACTTAGAGATCTCTGAAGTACCATCATTAGCACTGAACCATATTGCATTATATGAAAGGATAATGGTAAACAGAACAAGGGGGTATGTGTATATTCTTTCTTTCCTCATGACCCATGTTCTTAACTTAAAAACATAACTTGTCTCAGTTCAGGGATGAGCATAGATTCCCAATCATATCATCCTACAAGAGATATTACTTCTAAACCTTTCAGTACAGAAGCCTAAGGATATGGACATGGTATTTGAATTACAATCTATTCTAATACTAGATTTCCTATAATCAGGTGAATAAGTGAGAATTTAGAAAACAAAAAAAGAGATACAAAGTTCACATCAGGAAAAACACTCCTCTAAAAGAGGAAAAATAAGTATTTTGTGTGGAATTTCAAAATTACTATGAACTATCACATACATGCTCAAAGCACCCTAAAGAATATGCTAAGTAACATGTACATATCCTTGATTTGGAAGTGTATGTTGAAGAAAATAATTCAGAAGTGAAAAAACTAAGAAGGGTAGACATTTTTCGTTTGTGGTGTTTTATTTCCAAGTAAGACTCTGCATTTATCACTACATCTGAGACATCTCTGATAAAAGCAAATGTTGCACGTGATCCATGAGAGCTAAGATTGTACAACACATAGTTGGAAGTTAGTCTAGGACAAGATGAAATAGGAATAGTTTTTCTGGAATAACAACTATTTTAGAGAAAGGAAACAACATAGCTAAGAAAATAGTATACCATTTAGTGTTTACAAGCCAAGGAGGCTAAATCATTCCAACAAACAAGAACTTTTTCTCAATAATAAATCAGAATGAGATACAAATATTTTATTAATTTTTTTGGTTTTAAGAAATAGAAATTAAACAGTTAACAGCTTAAAAAAATGTTACACAGTTCCTAATAAAACTGAAGCTTCCTCATATTTATTCTCCAACAATATTCTTATCAGAGGACAGCAAATATTAACATTCAAAAATTGTTAATGTAATTCATTTCAATTCTAAATTGAACATTGGAGCATAGTGTATAAAATCATATATGCTTATCTTTATTTATATATATAATAAAACATACACACACACTTTTTACCCTTGGAGATTTTCAAGACCAGACTAGAAGAGCTCTGAGTAACCAGTCTGACCTCTTAGCTGATCCTGCTTTGACCAAGGGCTTGTCTAGATGATGTCCCGAGATTGTGCCATGGTGCAGTGACTTCTGCCATAGAAATGACAAACTTTCTACTGTCAAACTGCTACAGCAGATAAATCAGTTAAGAGGCATATACTTCAGTCATATATTATTTAAAATTGTGGGGTTTTTTTTAATTTTTTTTTTTATTTTAACATCATATACTATCTTATATTCAATCTGGGAGGAATCTCAAGTCCTCGCTCATATTTGCTCCTAGTTCTGACAACTCCCTCTGTTTTTTCTTCTGAAGTGAAAAACATGCACATATGTACATTCTCTCACGTGTTTTGGAAGAAACATCCTACTCCAACCTCTGCTACCTTCCTTTAACCTCACACACTCATCCCCTCTTCTCTTTTCAATCTCTAATCAGAAATGCATGGCTGACAGCCACCTTTCTTTCAGTACTGCATCTAGGGATAGCCAGCATGTCAGACCCATAAAATTAACTAATTCTTTTTCCTCTCTGACTACAAACAACTCTTCTCCTGAGCTGACAAATTAGGACCTTTTCTTCACATGGTTACAATCTCTGCAAACTGCTGACAACCCAGTGAGAGGGCAACTAAATAAATCATTCTAGACGAAAGAGCTGCTTAAGCTGTAAGTGACCTGAAACGGTAAATTTTTAAATGCCCACACCCTCCCTTCAAAACAGTGAAGTAGTCTGTATAAATAAACAGTTTCTGAGTTATCAGAAAGCACAGTTAAGAAGGAAGCACTGGAAATGGGAATCAGCAGGGATAATTAATTTTTTTTAGGGACTGCAACACTGCCATTAGTTTCCTTGAAGTGTACAGAACATAAGAACAGCCTCAATTAAAACTCATGTTCCAATGCCAACTGTGCTTGTCTTTTAATCACATGCTTTGCATACTGATTTTGACACAAATGTGTATTATGAAGTATGATATTTTTATTATGAAAAATCCTTTAACATAAAATGGTCATTTGGGAAAAAAAATACCATTATTCTGTGGAAATTAACACATCATTAATGTTTTCCTGCAAGTTGTAACAACAATTGCTATTGTTACACCTTAAGCAGACATTTGTCTTCCAAAACAGAAGATCAGTTAGAGGTATTCATCTATATATACCATCTGCTATTTGTCCTTCATTTACTATTGCAAAATTTCAGTTTAAACTGCAACGTGCTTATATCTTAAGATCCAAAGTACAGCTCCCAAAAGCTTGATGCTGAATTCTTTACCAAGTTATATTATTCTATGGCCTAGATATTGTTTTGAAGAAAAAAAAAATAGTGACTCGTGTAATCAGATTTTTGCAAACATTTTGGGGACCACTTGGAATACAGCATTCTCTGCAAGAAGCTGTCAGTGAAAGGCAGTTACTTTTAAAACTAATGGTGGCAGTGAGAAACTGCTACAGAGAAGACAAAATAAAGGATTCTAGCTTCAGGGATCCTAAAACCAGGCAGAATATACCATTTTCAGTTTATCATTTTAATTGTTACCATCAAGGAAATTGCCATTTTATTTAAATAAGAACAACAGAGGTATAAACTAGGCCTATACAACAGAACCAGTGAGGATACCTATAAAATACAATGCATAAACTCCTTACCACCACCACCTTCATTCCAATCATATCCCTTCTATATGAATAACTGAAGAGAAAATCCAATTTTCAGCTACATCTCCTTTTTTAGCTACCAGGATGAAATATGTTTGATGGCTAAATTAGCTAAGTACAAAATAAAGTTCCAATAAGAACAGGCTCTCACTGAACCCATTGAAAGCTGATATAGTGGAGAACAGGAGCTATTAAGGAAACAGAACATAAGTTCAAGCAAGGACAAAGTGGATAAAATAGTCTGAAGTCTGACAGACCCTGGTCTAATAGTTACTATTGACTGAGACAGTCAAAACCACCTTAAGCATCTTCCTTGCAGTTACACAAGGCATGACTCAACTTGATTCCCTCAACTAGGAAATAACTACTGTCCAGCCACAACAAACCCACAGTACCCCAGTGCATCCTATACTATATGGCATTTAGTTCAGTATCCTCCTGCATTTCAGGTTCAGTAATAACTTACAGAAACCAACCCCGTCCTATGTTGGACTATTACATGGGCCACCTCTGCTAGAAGAGCAACACAACAATGTGGTAAGATATAAATTAGCTGTAACAGCACAGATCTCCATATAAGCCACATTGTCTCATTTTCTTTGGCATATGCCACTTTTTCAACTCTAAATCTGAAACTTGTATGATTAGGATCCTTTTTGGTGTTTGTAATCTCACCAGTCACTCTAAGTTGCTACACACTACTAGGACCTTAAGTGCTCTCTGCTTCTTATGTCTACACCTCCAGCCCAAGTAATAGGAGATGAGACAAACTCAAGCTCAGTAAAAGGCTAAACCACCAATTCAAAAGAATCAAAGCACAAAGAACATTAAATACAAACATCTGCACACATGTATTTCCTCACTTTGTAACAAGCAAAGCAAGAAGGCAAAACAGAATTTTTCACTGACTGAAGTCAAGGTTAGCTGGGTGTTGGGAAGTAAAAAAATCTTGTTCCCCTTACAAAGAATATATCGATATATTATTAGAATATAAGAATGAAATCTATTACTTCTATTCACTAAAAACAAGTACAAACTCAGTTTTCCAACAACCAATTTTCTGGCTTTGTGGGCAAGTGTTCTATCCTACCACTGAGAACCTTCCGTTCAAACAAACGACTTTATGACAAAACCCAATTCTGGATGTATAATATTGTTATATAAGTTTTCACAAAGGGATTTACTTATTTTGCAACCTTTCCCTGTTGCATCTAAAATGCTGTTGGAAAATTAAGTTTTGTTTTCCAAACTAAGATAAACTAAGATCAGCACTTTAAGTGCTGATCCTCCTCATACTTGCCTCAGTAAATAGAATTTGCTCTGTTAGATTAATACATTTTGGGCCTCACTCTCCCAGTGTTTTCTAAATTGTCATGGATGCTACATGTACAAAATACTAACATCTAAAAATTTGCAATACTTACTGCAAAGATATTATATAGTATTGCCTCATGGAAACACAATTCCTAAGAACACCTTAATGCTCAAGGAAGCTGTTATTAAATCAAGATTCATATGGTATAAAGTGCTCATGGTTCCATTCCTAGAGTGTGAAATTAATGACTGAGGAAAGATTTCACGGGATCTTAATCTGATGGCAGTGCTATTGCAGAGGATTTGCAATTTTGGTGTCTGTGCCAAATCCTATGTATTTGCAAGCTGCTGCAGTAACTCATGCAAAGCAACAGATAATCAGCAGCATCTAAAGCTTTTTTACATTTATATTGAACATGGAGCTCCTTTCTCTCTATCATTCTGTATCTAATACCTTAGGCATGGCAAGGTTGTATCTGAAGTAAGCACTGGGAAAGTACCTAATGCCACAAGTTTAAAAAACCCTTTTGATTTCATATTTCAGTCAAATTCTCAATCTCTCAGTTCTACTTGCAGCTGAAAGTGGAAAAATATATAGAATTTTAAAAAGGTAGAGCTAAAACTTGGGTTTAAATGTGCAAGTGAATGATCAACATTTGCATTTTATTTGTTTACAGGCTTTGTGTACTCATTTAATAACACTTGGCAATAAACTCAATGAATTCCAAATTTCAGTAATAGATATCAAAACATTGAAACATATGGACAAATGAGGACAACGAAAGTAACACTGAGAGACTGAAAGAGCTATTCCCTCCACTAAGCACTCAGTTCAGTGCCAGGAAGACATGCATACATTCCCTGGAGACTCAGTCAAGCATCCCAACTCAGTGGTTGCATAGAGCTAAAAGCAAAGGCTTCCCAGGCCTCACATTTATTTTACATAACAGTATCTCCTTTCCTGTGCTGTGCAGAACATCCGTCAACTAAATCTGAATCATAGCATCTTAGAACAAAAGAAGCCCCAGCACTGTGCAGCAAGGGAGCAGTGCACCTCTTGGAGCTACTACATGTCCATTTAGAAGACTTCATTGTTCAAGAGCAGAGGCATGTCAGTGTAGCTACTCCATAGCCCTTGTGGCTGGATGCATGGCACATTCACACTCCACAGATGATTCAAGACTCGCGATTGGAATTAAAAAAAAAAGGGGAACCATTAAAAAGGTAACCTCTATAAACCAAAGCTGTTCAGAAAGATTATTTGCTATGATATTCCTCAGCTATTATATGAAATCTCACATGATTATTCAAAATATTTAAATTTGTTCCCCTTTTTTCAAATAGACATGCAAAAGAAAGTTGTATTCAATGGATAGCATTTCTGAAATGTCTTTCTGAATGTTTTAACCTTTTACTTCATCTGTCTTATGCTTCTGCACTTTTGCCTTTGAAAGCTGACCACGATCTACTGCACTGCTTTGTAAAGTATTGGGAAACCAAGAGATGGCTGTGGTAGATGAATACATGATGTCAGATCACCTCTTCCACAAGGGTTCAAAAATAAATTCTAGTTTAGTTTAATAAAAAAATTAATCTTAATATTGCATGAGAACATTATCCATAGCACAGTATAATATACTTGATATTTTCTTACCTAGCCTTGAACTCATTAGACCTTCAACCTGAACAAGACCTCCTTACACTGGCTCAATAGCACTGATTGCAGATTAACACAAATTAATAGAAGCATCCCATCCATCTACACAGGAATAACTTCTCATTGATTTCTTTTTAAATGCAAGAGAAGACAATAAGGATACATCACTGAGTGCAGGATATGAAATATCCAAAAAGCATATTCCCTCTCTCACAAAAGCCTGTGATTTGCTTCCTCTCAACCACTAACCAAGAGAAGCAATTGCCTTACAAATTTATGAATAAGGGAATTACACATAGTGCAATTCCAATCTTCTCAGTCACAGTTGCTTTTTTCCTTTAGCAGTAGGATACTCAAGAGGTGAAATAGGGAAAGGACCCATGGAGACCACCACCAAGTCTGAAATCCTGTTAAACCATTAACAATACCAAAACTAACAGACCCTGACAGAATAAGCTCATAAACAGAAAAGACTAGAGACTAAGCTGTAGGGCACTGTAGCTCCCTTTGTACATGCAATTCCCTGTACTCTCTGATGACTGACAGGAAAAGTTTTCATTTTCAAGATGCTCCAATCAGTACAGAGGGAAGGATTTCTTATCTTGCAACTTAAAATTCCTTTTGTTAGGCTTAATTTTCAAGAAATTCAAAACAACACAGAAAATATTTTCTGTCACAAACAAACAAGCTAAAAAAACAATTAGACGAATACAGGACACCTTTAAATCATTTAGTTTCAGGCACAAGGACACATTTAACAATATAACAAACCACAAATGAGTGTTATTTCTGCAGTCACATAATTCCTCCCCACCCCACTTCACAGTGTCCAGTGTAAGATGGTGGACCCTTTCTAGGCAGGCTATTAGAAGAGAAGAGCAAATCAGTTTAACCACCAGGCAGAAGGTATGCCAACTATTTAGATGGCAGTGGTTTCACAGCAAGTGATAGAGGTTGTACAGTTTCCTCAGAAACACTTTTTTCCATGTTTAATGCTTTTCACAAGTAACAAGAAAATGAGGACAGATAAAAAGAGAATGCCAGTTTTCCATAACTGGTGGAAGTAGCTACACACACAGCACAGACACTCCTTATTTTGTGTGGTCCTCAAATAAGTTGCCTGGTAGAATAGTAATGTGTTGACAGAAAATTCTCCCCTGCCTCTTTGCACTGCATATCTACAACGCATCACCACTAAGCAGTGACTCTTTGGTCATAAAACGTCACAAAATAAAAATAACAAGTGTCTGAATAAGTGTCCTATAGCTCAGCAAAACAACCCAAGCTTCCCCACACCCCCTCCAAACCCATCTGCTTACATGGCCAGCACAGGACTTGGGACTGCTGAAGAACTGTTTCCATCTGATCTTTGCAGAGCAGCTATGCTGCAGCATAAGGCTGAGCACTAAGATGTTTCTACCTGTTCCTGTTGCTGCCATGGGCAAAATGAAAAATAAGGAAGGATTTCGTCTCCAAAGGAAATCTGTGGTAAAAACTTCAAAGAACAGACAGAACAGGCTCTAGAACAGCTGTTTTTCAAGGTCTCAACCAGTAAGCACTACATGTTCAGGGTTTTTTTTGATCATGCATAACTTAATACATCCATGACATGGACAATACAGATTTTTACTATGAACAGTTGTGTATCATCATTCCACCTTGCTCTGCTGCTTGTTTTATAACGTCATCTCCTGAACAAGAACACATGCTTCATAGAGGAGCCCACCAGTTGCCAGAAAATCCTATGTGATATGCAGATCTACCCTTATACAAGATTATTTTATTGTTATATTGAGATTTACTTACATAACATAGCCATGCAATAATAAAATTGCATTAGTTGCAAACTTCCCTACCAATGTCTTTACTGGTTCCAGTTTAATTTAAAGCATGCAGAAGAGAGGAGTCTCCAGGAGCTGCCAACCATAATGTCCCCTTGCACGTTAAGCAAATAGTTTGTTTCCTCCACAGGAGACAGATCAATACTCAAGAAACAAAAACAAAACCAAAAAAAGCTAAAAGCTTAGTCATGTAAATCAGGGTGGAGGAAAAATGAAAGAAAACGCCTCATTGGCATTCTACATCTTCTGCAGACCCCCATGGCCCATTAGCTAATTTCTATTAAAACACACAGTTCTAGAATAATAAATGCCAGTGGCACATTTCTAAAGGTTTGTGGCAACTGAAGTAAACATGTCCCTGTTCCCAGGACACCAAGAGACAGAAAATTAACCAGAGGTTAACTGGGTCATTAGCTAGAGCACAATATAGGTCACTGCAGATTTAATTTAGTTTGTATTCAACTAAAGAATCAAATACAGCAACCAGTTCTCACAGCAGGAAAACAAGTAACTTATCAGCATGTTAATGTATCTTGGATACCAAAGTACCAAGTCTGTCATTATGATTCAGGCGACTTGTAACTAAGTTTGCCGATGTGTGTACACTGTATTTTGTTTCATCAAAATAATGCATACAACTGAAATGGCTCTGAATGCAAGTACACAAACATACACAAATACCAAATATTTTATGTTGTATACAGCCTGCTTTTTGGCCTGACACCCCTTTTATTTTAACACTGTAAAATATTTTAAGTTTTCCCTCCCAAAATAGGGCTTGCAAGGAAGTAATTAAAAATTAGTCTTTAAAATGTTATGTAGGTTAAGCAAAAGCCCAAAGCACTAGGTTTTAATGACAGTTTAAATCAGGACCTAAGTAATACATACATATTTTGCCTCAATGCCTCTTTTCTGAACAAAAGGAGCTCCAACAGGAGACTAGTAGCTCAAATACTGCAATACTCAGCAGTATTAAAAAGATTAAACATTTAGGATTCCTTTGTATCCAACAGATTAGCATTATCATAGGGTTCAGAAACACTATGATTTATCAAGCAAGCTGTACATCAGGTCTAATCAACAGACTGCAAGATTGGTCTGTTAGGAGTACAGAGTATAATCTGCATGACTTCTTGAAAGTTTTTTCAACATTTAGTAGATTTCAGCATTTCTTTTCCTATATCTTTGTTCCCAAGAAAAATCATGTTAAATTCAGGGCATATCATTACAGTTCAGTACACCATAACATGCTCTAATGCATCTTCTCAAAATCTGAACCAGCTTCTACAGCTGGCATTGCTTACAACACACCTAGAGAAACAAAAGGTGCAATTCATGGTGAGTGCGTGAGCTTTAACTAATGGCAGGTTGTTCTAACGGGTAGAACACTGCTAAAATCAAACAACTATGTATGCCATCTACCTCCCTAAATATTATTTTTCCACCTGTGTCCCAGTACACAAGCTTTCACAAGTATACACAAAGCAATCAGATTTTCATCTAAATCATTCATAACAAAACCAAGTGCAATGATTTATTTTTTCCCCCCTGCCTTGGTAATATTAAAATAGACTAAGATGCTCATTTTCAGTGACAACATTGAATCCTCAGATTAAAGATTAATAATGTATCACATATGCTGATGAATGCATGATTCATGAGAGACACAAACAGCAAGTTCTATTTAAAGCTTAGCATGTCCCTGAATAGAACATTAAGATGTATACACGGAAAAGCAAAAGGTACCATTTACTAGACAAAAAAAACCTGCCTATATATGGATGCAATATATATGGATTTTACACAACAAAATATCTGCACAGCTATTAACATACCTCTGCTCAAAAAAATAAAGCTGTCAAGCAATAGTGTAGTATTAGACAGCAGTCGTAGTTTCAGAGAGGTTCGCAAATGTAGACTGCATTGCAGTTTTGTGATTTTCTTAAAGCCCTACCTGCTAGGAATTAACCAAGATGTAAAAAAACCTGACTCTAGGAATCCCTGAATTCTTTCTTGCACAACTATAGAAAAGGCTCAAAAATATGTAGCTAAACAGCTTGAAGAAAAAAAGCCAAATAACACTATCTGGTTTTGCACTAATGATTTCAAAAGAAACATGTTGCTGTATAGAACTAAACTAAGTTCTGTTTTGCTGTTCATTCTAGCTTCATGACCACATGAATGCATGTCTCCAACATGGGTGCCTACAGATTATGTTAAACATAACAGCATTCAGACAAATTCCACTTATCAAATCAGCCTGAAAAAATGGAGTTTCCACACCACATGCCTTAGTGTCATTTTTTGCTATTCGTTTTTCCCACTTCTCCAGCAGATACTGTGATGATGTGAAATGTTCAATAATATCTAAAAATCATAGCCAACTAAATTATATTAGCTGCTTCAGTTCTTTGCCTACCAAGACTCAAGAAATCCTTGCCATATCCCAACCTGAACAAAATAATCTTCACAATCTACCAAACACATTCATAGGTCCTCGAAGAAGCACATTTAATCACTGCTTCTTCTGAATACAAACTGTAGGTGAGACTTGGAACATAGTTTTAGATTAACAAGTCTTCTGTTTAAAAAAAAAAACAAAAACAACAAAACACACACATACAAAAACCACAAACAACCCAGCAAAAAAAAACAAAAAACAAAACCAAAAAACCACAACTAAGACAGAGAATCTTTAAGATACTTTTTACACTGGAAATGTTCTATTTCAACCTGCCAATTCTGACTAACAGAGGACTTCCCCTCTTTTTCAGCTGCTGTACTTTCTTTGTTTTTATAAATTGTTCCAATCACAGCTACTCAACTATCTTGTAATGAGTTCCCTGCTCTTCCCATCACCTCACTGATCCATTCAATGAAGGGTTCACAGCTACAAACTGCCACCCAGCAGAAAGCTGCAGGAATCTTTGCCAAAAGCACAATCCAATTAAAAATTGTTAAAATGGTAAAACACGTTCAATTTAGCGAAAAGATACATTTGTAGGCAAAGGAAATCGATCAAGGATAATTAATTGCAACAGTGTAGGCAAGGTACAACCGGTAGAACTTGCTGAGCCAGAAGGACTTCTCAATAGCATACCTCTGGTTTTGTTCTTCTAACACTTCAGTGCCTATTATTGCCTGCAGCCAAAGCTAAAACACTGGCCTTGACAGATCTTTGTGACTGCCTTGCTGTAAGAATGTCAATAGTGGGTTAGACCCAAATGGTGTCTTCAGTGTCCCCAGTACTAATTTTATTTTTGAGATTCCTAAACAGATATTTAAGTAGACCAGCCTTATATTTTCTGCAATTTACACGACAGTAGGATTGCCATAATCTAGTGATCAAATTCTACTTTTAAATATACTTACAAGTTCATATCTGCAGTAAATACTTTCACTTTGGAATGTTATTTAAGGCTCCCACCACAAAGAACAGCTGACATCACCTTCAGATGTTTCCACTTTAAGTGCAATAACTTTTGTATCAGTGGTTTCTACAGAACACATGCTTACAAAGGAAAGCGGATAATAGAAAAAGTTCAACATTTTTTTCTTCAGCAAGAGATAATAAAATGGAACAAACTTGGACTATTTCCTTCAGAAAACGATGCAACACTGAAGATACATTTAAGCAAGAGAAGTCTGACAGTATTCTTCCTAGGGCTACTGTCAGAGAAAGTGAAGTAACTCTTGCCAGGATCGAGCAGCATAACAGAAACTGGGATCAAAGGTTCAGAGGAAGTTACTTCCTTAGCCGCTGGATCTTTCCCCCTGTCAGCCAGAGAAGGTGAATACAACAATTTGAACACAGTTGCAGTGCCAAAGATCATTCTAGGTTATAACCTTTCCAGAGGTAGCCCAAGTTCACTTAAAAATATATTAAGTCAATTAAACATTTAGAACTAGTTTGTAACCAACAGGTTCATAGAGGACAACAGTTCCCTCCCCCCACCCCCTGTCTCTTTTTAGTTTTATTTCTTTCTTCAAAGATGATGATTCATTTCTTCTGATTGATTCATCTACTGGAAACATTTCTTCAGTTTGTCAGAAAAGCTGGATTACACAATACAATTTTCTGGGAAACTGACATATGCTCAAACTTTTCATTATAATTGACTTGGACTTAACAAGCTTAGTTCATGTTGTACAAAATTTATCAAAACTAGGCAGATCATTTTCTCCAAGCATATAAGAAAGGGATAGGGAGTAGCAGAAATCAAGAGTATAGAAACTGGTATATTGTGATTCAATTTTTTAAGTCCTGATCTGCAAAGTGGTTTCGCTATAAAATTGGCCTAGACATCAGGGGAAAAAAAAAAAAAAGTGTGATCAACAGTCAAATTCAATGAGTCACCAAGACAAATTCACAGAAAAGATTTTTAAAAAATCAAATATCTGGAATGTATTTCAAAAGAGACCAGAAGTCTGAAAGCCACTGAACTTTATCCGTGAAGCTTTAAACTTTTATTTCAGATTTAGGTTTTGTTGGTTTTTTTTTTTAATTAACTAGAAATTCACTTAATACTATACCACAACTTCTCTATTCCTTAGGATTTGTGATGCCTACACCATCAGCAAGACACCAGCATCAGCAAGATACTTTAATTTATATGGCTGACAAACACATGTCTATAAGGACAATCAGCAGGAAATCAGGAAAATTTGGACCTTACTTTAGATTTGTTTTGAATCAATACCACTTTAAAAGTTTGAAGTCAGTCAGATAAAGATCTGAGATTCTTAACTCACTAGACCAAACCCTGATACTGATCTCCCCCTGCTCATTAACTAGACTTTGAAACAGACCAGCACCACCCTTCCAAGATACTCCAAGACATTTATGGCAAATCTGGAACCAGTATTTGAGGCAGTAGGTGGGGATGTTGCATTAGATCTATGAAATGAAAGATTTTTCTATGCAAGGGACTCCTCTTTTTTTGCCTAAAAGCAAAATAGGAGTAAAAGGGAACTAGAAACAGCCAAGCATCTGATCTAGAGGTAATTATTTTAAAGTATTTGAACAACAGAAAAGTCAAGAATCAGGCACCTGTCACTCACGTTCTGCTGCTGGCTCTGAAACCACTATTTTGCTCTGTTTTTTCAATAATCACATAAAATTGTCATTTCCAAACCTAGCTTTCAGAAGAAGGGAAGAAAGATACTGCTGCTGCTTAAAAGTTAAATCTTTCAGCCATTTTCAACCTTTTAATATTTATTGGGACTGTTATTTTTAATTCCTTGTAATATATTCATTCTTGCAAAGATTGGCAAAATTTTTTGCAGTGTCTGAAAATTATGATATTAGTACCAGTGATGTTAGTCAGTACTGTCATGTTACTACCTAACACTACAATTCCTTAAATAGTTAGAGGAAGCACAAGAAAGTCCCAAGGATCATCTGAAACTAGATTAATCCTTCCCCCAAAGCCACAGTAAATGCATTCATCAGTTAACATGTACATTAGTAGTACATGTACTCCTCTGACTGAAAGGGAATTACTATGTGAGCCCCTACTTCAATCTGTTGCATAACAGCAGACTTAAAGTGACCTAAAGCTGTTCATAGGAAAGAAATCAAAAATTATCCAGAAGATTATAGAAGTTGTTAATTGATGCTCCAGCACTTTTCTACAGTGCACTGTAGAAAGGACTACTTAAAACCAGGACAAATCACAATTCAGCAGCAGTGCCTGTTAAAAGGAAGAGATAAAGACATGTGCTAAGTATGCAAAAGTTTCCAGCATTCTTCATGGATGTTAAAAGATAATGAATTCTTCACTGCTGGAAGGGGAACATTTTTGACTTGCCAGAGGACAGGTTTCCACTGAATGATATTAACATTTTCCTGAAATTTTCTCATTTATCAGGATCCAAAAACCTTTTACTGTTCATAGGATGCTTGCCTATACTTAATAATCCTTTTACAAAACAAATGTCATAATCTGAATGAGGAAATCAGTTAATATTGCTGATGTTGCTAATTCAACACCATTAATGTCAAACAGTAAACAGGTACAGAACCTACAAGGTCTTGCATCTCAACTAAGCTCTACTGATTGCACATCCACTCTCCAGCAGACAACACCAAGATAACCCCTGCAAATATTCCATGTAAGGAAACTCAATAAAAAACCATGGCTTTGAATCTCTAGTTGAACTAGCAGAGAAACATGACAAAAAGTAGATTATTTGATAGATATTTAAAAGCACTAACTGGAACTCACTTACTGACACATAGCTTTTATCAGCATGCTAGGACTTGGAACAGTGAGAAACAAATACAAAGTGAATTATACAAACCACTGCGTTATGGTATTTCTAGATGTACAGTGTCCAAAGATTTATCCAATGCATCAGATGACAGAAGACACTACAGTGTTGTCTTCAGTTGCAGCTATGCCTTTCCACCCTTCTCTATGCACAACTGAGTTAATTTGTCTGTACATATCATCTATGAAAAAAAATCTAAAAGCAGAACCATAGATTTTTTCCATAAACCATTCAAGTCTTCTACACACTTTCTCTGACAAAGAAAGGAAGCCATAAAGCAGTCAGACTCTTTAGAAAGTCCTTCAAATGCTGCTGGTACAGAAACATAGGGGAAAACAAAATTTGAAGACTAAATGGTAAATTGTTTGGAACAGAATATTAAAAAAACCCCCACAAAACATTGTACAGGGAATGTACCTAAAAAAAGGTGGGGGGAAAGGAATTGCAAAGCAAGTAATTTGTAACAAGAAGACGACCCATACTACAGGTTTTCCTTATTCTCTTTACATATTGCAAATAACATCAGCTTCTGACACACTTGAGAATCCTTAAGATGCATAATCTCCCTTCCGAAACATTACTGGAAAACAGAAGTTCTTAAATACATTGAATCCAGCTGTTAAACTGAGTATTCATAGTCAACAATTCAGTTATAGAGATGGTCAGAACTGCCAGATCACAGCAGAACCATTGTTTACAGTATTTCCTACCTCAGGGATCAAGAACTTCAGCCTTTCACAATGATTGCTGCTTGTCCAAGGTCTTCAGATAAGACAGGCACATAAATTCTTTTCTTTTTAGGAACTTGAAAGAAGATATTGCCTACTTCTAAATGGGATGTGTCTTTCTGGACTTGATTTCGTCAAGTATTTGTGTGTTTTGTTTTTGAGGTATCGATATTTACAGTTGTTTCCCCATCACCACAGTTATTAACTTCATTTTAGACTACATACAGATTAGAAACAACTCTGCAGCCTAACAGAAACATTTTTACATTCTCATCCATCAATCCATTAAACACAGCTAATTAGTACTAGTAACTACACATCAAAACTTTTATTTCACCACAAACTGCATAAACTTGCTGAACTGAGAACTATTTTGATTTTTCTATGGAAAGGGAATTGATGTTAGACCAAGAGGGAAAGAATCACTGCTATAAAAAGACCAATGCCAAGATGTCAACATAGCATTAGATAAATTTCTTAAGGTAAAATTTAGAAAGACAGAACAGGGGGAATTTTTGGTTTTGAATATCACACCTAAAAGTTTAAGTCTCACTACTGCAGGAAATGTTATGAAATGCAAGGAACATCCAAATTATATGAGCAGCATTGACTCTAAGGACTCACGTTTAACCTAAACAACATCCTTGTACTTCAGTTGCCATTTCAGTTTCACTTCCATGTAATAAGAAACTCGAGAAATTAACATTAGGATGCACAAACTACAAAAGTGTAACCACATAAACTCATTAAAACTCTATTTGAAGTGGAGAAAGAAAGAAAGAAAGAAAGAAAGAGAACTGCTAAGCATATAGCTAGCACTAGCACAATTACCTCAGCTGCATCCTTTGGAGAATTCTTAGCTACATAATACTGTAATGCATAAGTTCTTAAAGCATGGCCCACCATGCTTTACATCTCTCACATGCATTGAGCATAAAAGCTAATGCACTACAGATTAATTTAGGAATGCAGCTGACACCTAACCAGTTAAGAGACTATTCGCAACTATTGCCTGATGGCACAAGATATTTGGCATTAACAGTAAACATCTTATTTACTGCCACGGTAAAAGCAAAGGAAAAACATAATACTTTTGACCCAAAATTTCTGACTTTAGTCTGTGGAATTTAACATTAGTCACAGAAAAAAAATAACGTATATGCATTCATTCACATGTTTGCATGTTGGAGAAAGCAAGATAACATACACACTGGATCTCTGCACGCCTTCACATCCATACATAATGCTTCCAAGGAGAACAAAATAAAACAAGACAACAGAAAAAAGCAAGCTAATTAGAGACCTACCTACAACTCTACCGTGTCTGTGCCTGGAGCCCTGCAGTGCTATTCAACAGCCCAGGAGTCGGAACCAGAAGTTTTTAACACAGCGCCTGTTTTTTTCCAGCTCAGACACTGCCTCAATACATGACCTTGGGCAAGTCACTTCCCCGCATCTCAGCTCCCCACCTGACTGTCTCCCCCTCCGCAGAGAACCGAGGACGAAAATCCGGTAATTAATCAGCACCAGCACCGCCGGAGCTGGAATAGAAGTGTGTGGGGGGAGGGCGAATAGGGGTTTTCCTCACTTACAGGTGATAAAAATCTCCCCGACACTGATTCACCCTCCCGCCCGGGGGAGGATCTCCCCTCACACTTTCCCCGTTTCCCTCCTGTACAAGTTGAACCGGAGGAGAAGCCGGCAGCTCCGGCACGCCCGCCTCAGGCGCACACAGCAGTCAGAGGAGCCGAGCCCTCCGGGCCTCCCGCTCCCCACAGCCAGAGCCCTCCCGGCGGCCCCAGCCCGGCTGCGCACGGAGGCGGCGCTACTTACAGCACCCGCCAAGCGGAAAACTCACAGGTGGCCCGGAGTTCCAAGGGATCAATGGCCGAGGAGCGACCTCCGCCCCGGGGAGCCACTCGCCTCAGCGCCCGCGCGGGAAGCGAGCGCTCTGAGGTGGGAGCGCTCCCTGCCGCGGGGCCGCGCAGCTCCGGCGGCCGCTGTCGCCCGCCCTGCGCGAGACTGAGTCCCTCCCGCCCTTACTCCCGCCCGGCTCGCGCCGCCGGCCAATGCAGGCCGCGGCGAGGAGCCGGCTTTAACCATCTGTTGCGAGGCGCCTCCTCCAAGCGCTGTCGCCTCCCTTGCCGGGGGGCTCCCGCCCAAGCACGCCGCCGAGGAGGTAGGGAGACAGGAGAAAGCTTCAGACAGCCCACCCACCCAGGAGCTCTTTGCCCTCCGCGCCCTCAGGGGACGCGGCTGTTACACACCTCCCCTTCCCTGAGGGGCGCCTCACCTCTGCCTCGTAGCCCCCTCAGGGCGGGCGCTCCTCACCTCAAGCTCGTGGGCGCCTCACCTCAGGCTCGCGGCTCCCTCAGGGCGGACGCTCTTCACCTCAGGCTCGCGGCTCCCTCAGGGCGGGAGCTCCTCATCTCAGGCTCGCGGCCCCCTCAGGGCGGGAGCTCCTCACCTCAAGCTCGTGGGCGCCTCACCTCAGGCTCGCGGCTCCCTCAGGGCGGGAGCTCCTCACCTCAGGCTCGCGGCTCCCTCAGGGCGGGAGCTCCTCACCTCAGCGCCTTCCTCTCCATACCGTCTGCCCTCTTCCCCTCAGCACCTCTCAACTCCCTCCCTGCCGAGTGGGCGCCTCCTCCTCCCCCAGGATAAGAGGAAAGGACCACGGCTGAGGTACACTGAGGAGGCTGTGGCATCTCCTTGAGGCAGCCCCTCCGTTAGAAGTGCCAGGTGGGGAAGCGAGAATAAAGGAAATTTGGAGAGGGGGTTGGGGGTAGTTAATCAGGGAAAAAGAAGTGCATGTGGGGTCTAATCCCCCTCAGGTGGTGGGGATAAACTCCTGATCTAATAAAACTTTAGTACTTTCAGCTTAATAACCAGAGTTCTCCACATGGGGTGCCAGGAGGCCGATGGTGGTATTGCACGGAGAAACGTGCCTCATACCGCTTCACTAGGCATAAAGGAGGTCTAAAATCTTCCTGTGTTTAAGAATTCTCCTGCGGAGAAGCTGTTCTAAAAGAGTCAAAACTCTCTTTCACTATTGAGTGATTCTGAGTTTTAACCTTTTGCGTTCCTCATTTGAAGGTTTTTCCATGAACATGAGGGCAGCCTATTCCCAGCGTCCCTTGTTTTGGATGCATATCTCCGTGTCAGACGATAGTACTTCAGATGTCTGCAGTGCATGTGTAAACTTTCCTAAAACCAGAAACATAGTTCCTGTTATACTTGTCTTTTTATATTGATAATTTCCCTGTTGCAGACCACCCTGATCATGCTTTTTAATCAGGTGCCTACATTTTTGGTTAAGTCTCCACACAAAATCCAGAGAATGAGAAGCTAACAGCAAGTCCTAGAGTAATAGGGACAACAAAAGGGGTCTTCAGATGGATGGTCCTCATGTATGGACTTAAAATGTGTGTAAATATGAAGAGACAATTTTTCATTACAAGACATTTCTAAGGAATGTATTCTATATAGTTTAAAGTACTAGAATGACAAATTAGCTAATGAATCTTTCATTATTTTTACAAGGTTTTTCTCAAGTCTTGAAGGTTTTGTCTTATGAATTTAGGGATGTTGGGTTTATTGTGTTTATTAATATGTAGAAATTCTGACATCTTAAACCAATTGTCCTAGGTACCAAATATACGCGCAAAAAGATACTCTTCACTTGAGTGCTTTGCATGCTGTCGTCGTATATAGAAGTCAAACAAAGGGTGACTGCAAATAGAATAATCTACAGGCAAACAACTGGCCTCTGAAAAAGTGAAAATACAAGTAACTTGTACAAGAGATCTTGAGAGAATTCAAAAGCAGATGCAGGTGAGTGGTGTCTCTAGTTCACTGCAGTAATAAACATTTCTGTTAAATACATTTCTCTGCTAAGTCTTTTATTTCACAAGCAAAATGACTACCGCAAAGGTAATTCCTTACCTTTTAAAAAACATATATTCTTTCTTCTGCCTCAATATTTTTTTATTTATTTGTATAGAATAAAAAGATTATAAATTCTGCACATGTACATCATCATCATTGGGCTTGTCATGGATGTGGTTAGGTCAAGATTCAAATAGACCAGTGACTTGCCATCAGTTCAGAGGTTTTCTGAATTTTTACTTGCTACTTTCTTGGGATGTGACCTTGGGCAATTTGTTGAGTTTACCTGTGAATCATTCTTTCACCTGCGAGATCTGGGATCGTTATACTTGAAGAAGTGTGAATTTATTTATGAACAAATGAACAAGTAAGTAACTCTTTTTTTATTTTAGGTTTCCAGTTATTATTCATCATAACATTTTCTCATCCTTCTAATTGGCATATACACGGTAGCCAAAGAGTGCTTAGCATGAGGTTTAAAAATGAGGCAGCTTGGTTTTTTTTGTCAAATATCATAGCAAACGTCTTAAAATTGTAAAAGATCCCATATGAAAGTCTTTTAGAGAATAAGCCTATTTTTCTAGTTGGTCAAGCAGTGAATTAACTGCATGTGAAGAGGTAAAGCTGCAAGCACTTATAGTACAGGTATGAACAGGTTTACACCAAGTTCCTGATAAAGAGCACTGTATTTCTGAAAAGCTTTATGTGTTCTTCATGAAGAAAGATTACGATGCCCAACTGTAAGAGTTTAATGAGACCAACGTCTGGTACCTCTAAGAAAACTATTCAAAACTATATTGGTGCCTGTGTGCAGCAGGTGTTCATCAATGTAATGAGCTCAGAAAACAACTTTTGCCATTCCCACACTGCACATGTGTTTGCACTCACAACTTTGGTTTTAGTAGGTGCTTTCAAGTCACATCCAATTTTTGTTGGATGTTGTTGAGTGTGTGTGCATTTTACATATAGTTACTGTAACTCCTTTCACACATCTTTTCTTTTGCAGAGCTGAGCAAGATATGATCTATTAGGCTGATATTTTCAGTAGAGTTAAAAATTTTGATATGCAGATGCTGCAATAATAAAATTTTTTTAATCCCTAATGTCTTAGAAAATCCATTACCTTTAATTAATCCAACACATTTGATTGCGCTTGCCAACTGCCCTTTTCGAAATAAAGGTATATCAAGTCACAGTAATAGCAGCAGTGATTAAATAGTAGTGTGAACACCTAGATACAAAAATAGTTCAAACTTGGGCCACTGATTTAGTTCCAGATCTTCCACCAGGCCATTCTCTGACATGAACTATCCAAAACCATGAGTATATGCATGCACAGACAAAGTTTGAACTTTAAATGGTTTTTTTCCCTCATGTGAAATACATTCTAGTTCCCAGTGGAAAAATAAAATAAAACCAAACAAGCAGGATTGAATAAACTAATCAGAAACATACCTTAGAGCCTTAGTCATAAAGAAGTTGCTTTGTTATAAAGACAAAGCATATTTCTGGGAATGTTGTCACTTTTTATAAAAGTGTTGAAAGCTGGGGTGGTTTTATTTAGGTTATGTGCCAGTCATGACTCAGGAACTGTTATGAGAACGAATGTACTGTTTCAAATGTTGCAAGACCTAGCCTAGATTTAGATAGTGTATCGTATTTACCTAAACAATAAAATTATTCTCAGAAGCTGAAGAACTGAAATGAGTTGGAATGTCAATTAGGTCCTGACATTCTGAGTAAACATGGAGGGACAGTGAAAAAGCCAGAGGATTTTAAATAGGATGTTGTATTCCTACCGTGCTGGGCCATGTCTTCTGCTGACAAATAACTATCTCTTAAGAGGAGGAAAAACAATTTTGGCAAGAAAAGGTACAGCAAGTAGTTAAGGAAACAGTTTTTATAGTTCAGAAGACAGTTGACTGACTCCAAGAAACTCCTATTTGACTTTACTCTCTGTGTAAAGATAGCTATCAACATGGTGAGTTTTTGCATGTTCTTTGATAACTATGGTAGTTGGTAACTGCAGTCTCATGTTTCCTATCCCATTACCCAGAACAGATTAAAGGAAATGTATTATAACTCTTGTGCTAACAGGGAAGTGTTCAGCAATAACAATCAGTAGCTTCTAGAACTTTTCTGTTTCAAAGTGCTTTGAAAACATTCATTAATTAATCTGTTCAGTGTTCAGTTCTGGGGAAGCATGCAATCCTTGCACTAAACAGTTGAGCTTTGTTACAGCTTTTAAAGCCTGAACTGTGCTGCGAGGTCGGGTGAGTGAGCACGTGCAGAGGGGCAGTACCAGGGTAATAGCTGCTGAAGGCATGTCATTTGGGTAGCTAAAAGGAACATGTTGAGCAGTGGCTGTAAATCTTTTCCTTTCCTGAGGTGCCAGATAATACACAGAGGTAAAAAAAGCCTCATCTCTTTCCACAAGTTAGGTTTCCTCTTTGATGTGTTGTACATAAAGGCAGGTTACTGTGCTGACACAAGGATCACAGTCATCAAGTTCCTTCTGCAACCCACACTTGCTCACAAATTACTTCTCTTTGCTGATTTACCATGTGTGCAAAAGCAAAATTTATTGTATTGGTTTCTACATTTAACCTAAAACTGATTTTAGTCACAGTCCCTGTGTAATGTGTTTCCATTTTCAGTACTGTTCACCAAGACACACCTGTCTGGATGGATTCCCTTGACTTGCCTGCATTTTAGGTAAGGATGAGACTCCTTGGCTTTGTACCTTCTACAGTTTCTGTGTAAGAACACTGATCTTGCTTTTGTCAGCTGGCAACCTAAGTGATTTGAATGACTTGTACCCCTACAAGAGTCTGTTTACAACATCAGCTACTGACAACTAAACAGTCTTTCTTTGAGTGCACACATTATGTACTTCAAGTATACATAGTTATAATGGAGCCCTGCCAATGATACTGTCTGAGCAATTGCATATATTGCATGTCTGCTTGATACAGTAGTGAATCTGGCACTAGATGCTATAGAACAGATTTTTTTCAGGCCTTTAGGTAGAAGACAAAGCTTAAGGCACCTTAGCTAGACTATAGAATATTGGTTTTTTCCTCATCTTGAGAACATTGAGGAAAAGCATCTTAAGGAGGAGGAATACATGAAGTCATTTCAGTGGGGAAAAAGAGGGAGAAGGGACTTTCTGTAGTTCAGAAATTGCTGCCAAGTTGCATGCTGTAGAAGATTCTGCAGGCACACTGTAAGCAAAGAGTCCTTGGACTCTAGCAGGGAACTGAACATTTTTTAAGAGATGTACAGCTTTACACTGCAGGACAGGGTTCACATTATTTAATAAGAAATGGCTGGCTGCCTGCCAAGCTGAAAAACGCTCCCTTGCTAGTGTTTCAGTTGAAGAAAAAATGAGGTAAAATAAATACCTCAATATTACTCTATTACAGTGTTTAGACTCTACCCTTCAGATGGAAAAATGAAATTTGTTACAACAATAAATGACTCCCTAAAGATCTGAAAACTGCCAGGCCTCTCTCTCTCTTCCTTTCTAATGAAGCTTTGCAATTTCACCAGTCAGAAAGTTGTGATTGTACCAATAGATCATGCCAGTGCATACATATGCAATGTGTATGAAGGAATGACATGCTTTAATTGTATTTTTAATGGGAAAGATCAAATAATTCCATAAAGTATGCTACAGGTCTCATGATTGATGGTTTCATTCTGAGCAAGGCAAATTAAAAATGAAATGGAGAGCACAGGGAATCTGTGAAATTACTCACTGTTGCATATACAGACTTATGCATAGAGTTAATAGTTACATTTGTTATGGGTTGAATAATGTGCATGTGGTATCTTTTCTGGTTATAAGTTCGTGGATTTTTCCTATTATTTCCATATTTCTAAAGTAATACCAATCAACAAAGATGCAATTGCATTTTTAAAAAATGTGTGAGGAACTGAACATCACTGGAAATTTTTTCTTATGGAATCTGGAAGCTGCATTTCACACATCCAATGCTACTGCATTGTACATAGGTACTGCATTGTACATAGGTACTGCATTGTGCATAGGTACACTTGTAAATTAAGCAGTGGATCTATAATATGCAAATGAGGAACAGAAAGGTACGTACTCTTTAAGGCTTAAAGTCAGCCCTCAGTTTTACTCTTCAAGCAGCAAGCACTGATCTACTGTCATCTTCGATGATACAGGTTAATTTGCAAGCTGTATTTAAATATTTTCTTCAGGATTCCAGGTCAAGATAAAAGGTGAAGTAAACAGTACAGCTATAGACTAAGCTACACAACTATAGATTTGTAGATATTAAGAAAAGCAGGAACTAAGTGTGACTGCTTAACTTGCTCTACTAGCTTCTAGGGTTTCTGATTATACAGCAAATTTTTCAAGCTTCACTGGTTACTGATGTCTCTACTATGTTAGGCATTCAATACCACATATATTGTTAGGCAGTATCTTACTTACATAAATCATGTGTCTTCATATGTATTGAGCCTTGAAATCAAATACTTCCTGACCTTTGGGACATGAAGTTGGAACCACAGCCCACCTGGAGTTAGCCTCTAGCCTTTCCGACTTAAAAATCTCTAACAGAACTGCCATTTTCCTTTTTTGACATAATATCTGGGCTGAAAACAGATCTGCATGTGTGAGATACATTTCAATATGTATGAAACCATATTTGGAATCTCCAGGGTCTCAGGGGTCATTGACTTTAAGGTATTTGGTTATGCCAGGGAACAGAGAATATCTTAGGCAAAAGCCAAATTTCTGTTGTGTCTTACTCTTCTCAAATGTTTGCACTGAATGTATACTTACATATACTATCTTTATGTTGTGAATTTGTATACAAATAATGGTTTTCCTGGGTCAGTGTGTGCCTGTATAAACATGACTTTTATTGAAGGTGGGCTAAAGTCAAACAGCTTTAGATAGAAGTTGAATTGCCAAGTGTAAAACAGGTGTAAAACAGGTGTTCAGCACAAATGAGACATCATAACACATCTTTTTCTGCTCATACCCTTTCTTTAAGTAGAAAGCAAGAGCACAGTCCCATGCTGTGCTGTAAAACATGAGAATTAATAAATGATATCAATAGTTTTCTTGTTATATAAAGAAATCTCTGCTCCCATGACAGTGACATCACATGATACAACTCCTAATTGTACAAATCCTCAGATTTTGCCTTTTAATCTTATACTGGCACAGCAGAGCAACCTGAATGTGTATATGAAGGGGGAAGAAGAAGGGACCAAGTTGTGCAGCTTCTGGGAAGCAGAAGCAACAAATAAGTTCCACCCAGAGATTTTCATTATATGGTTCTTATGAAAGAAACATTGTGGGATAAATACCCTGGCCATTGCTTGGCTTTCAACCCCTTCCTCACTCAGATGAAATCCTCCCAAAGTAGGTTGAAGTTTCACAGAGTAAAAAGACATAGTTTGTTTTTAGCAAAAGGATTGAAGTTTTGTCTGGAAAATCCATTGAAGCAATTTTTTTTTATATAAAACAGATTTTACCAGACAGGATTCTTTTTCAATATGTATATGTACAGTATACAACATAGTATTTTTATATCTCCCAAAATTATATAGCAAAAGTTATATACATAGTACGGTAGCTGTAAGGATCATGATCTTTAGAGGCAGAATGAAAACATAAACATTTATAATTATTTGTAATAATATTTATTTCTATGCCTTGAGAGCTTTGTTTGAAAAAATTCCATATCAAAGCTCTTACTTGTACGATTGATATGTTATGTAAAAGTGTGAAAGCAGATTGGAGTTTGTGGGTTTACTACAATACATAAAATGGGAGTCATCATTACAGCAATAATGTGTAAAAGCTGACAGCAATTGGTTACATAATAGAATGTAATTTATTCTTTATAATTGCTCCCTGTTTTGACAAGAAGAACTTAATTGTTCATTATCTTGTACCAAGTATGGTTTGGTTTTAAAGATTCTTTAATATTTTGAAACTGAGAAACATGGAGCACTTTTTGTTTTTTCCAGTGGCAGATGACCTGAGTATGTGCAGACAAACTGTTACATGATTGTGAAATTACTGCAGGTAACAAGTTTGGGGATTTCACGTGTCTGTGTGTGTTTGTCACTGACATTCAGAAAATATTCTGGAGGTGGTATTTTCAAGTACCACATGTTGTGAAAGATGTCTCCTTTGCAAGAGTAAATGTGTTCCTCCAGCAAGGAGATAGCAATAGAGAGAATCCTCAACTTTAGATGACCCGCCAAATAGGAGCTCTCTGAGCTTTTTTTCTAAACTACAAGTATTTACTAGCCTAACACATTCCTCAAAAAAGGCCACAAAACCAACCCCATTTTAATTAAACAGCCTACAGGTGTTACTCACCATTCTGGTGTCATATCAAGAGCTACTTCTCCTCTATGGAATTGTTCAGGAGTGACTCTAAATCCATTTGTTAAAACCACACTAAGAGTTTTCCTGACAGTACAGCACTGTCATTGTAGTAGCACTAGATGTAAATTTGGTCAGTGTATATATAGTAGAGATCAATGATTTAGTTTGGTATTACCAGTTTTTTTCTTGCACTGTTGAGGCCATGGCATTCTTGTACTCTACACTAGCCCATAGGTTCGTGGTTTACCACTAATCTTCCAGTATTCCCAGCTGAGCTGTTTAATTACACTTCTTGCTCCCTGATGGCCAGTCTGGTCAGACTGTTGAGAATGGACTTGCATATTAGTGTCTTATGGTCTATAAATATCTTATGATGCTATTACATTGTACCATGGATAAACTAATTTCTTGTGTAGATGTATCTAGTGCGAAAGGTAGAAAGGTTGTGGCATATTATACCATGAGATTTTTGAGCCAGATCCTCAGCTCCTGTATGTTGATGTAGCTCCATTTAGATGACATACCTTTTCCTGATCTATGTTGTATTTTTTTTTCTGTTTTGCCTTAAATTCAAACACTGGTAATGTTATTGCTTATGATTTGGGCTCTGATGTATTCTGGTTACAGGTGAAAAATTTCTTCACTTCTTTACAATCCCTGAGGCATCTTATCTTTAATGACATTTAAGTGAAACCCAAAGTGCCAAGAACCAGATCTGGGTGTTGTGGAAGATGAAAATCTTTCAGATATCAGTCTAGAATAATTTTGGAGCAGAACCATAGGGCAAGAAAAAGGAGTGCTCCTGCAGAGAAATACTAGTTTAAAAAAGCAAGACATTTTGACTTTTGTATATAGTGCTTTAGAACTTTGATATTATTTCTAAGTACAGGAGTAAATGTATTCTGCTGTTACCCTGGACAAGACTTTCTGCAAAGAAGCACTTGTAACCCAAGCTAAAGCTAATACTTAATGGAAGGCTTCTTAGTGTTCACTACAGGCATGTTTGTAGTTTATTGTTTTTTGTATTCATCCAAATTTTAGAAATAATTACATATTAATAATGGGCATTGATAGACTTCTTCTAATTAACCAGTCAAAACCTGTAGAAACCTATAGAAAAAAGGAGGGCAATGATAAGTTTTTTCTTTATACTGCCTTCCATCTTTCACATAAAGACATACTGTACTCTTTATTATCTCCTGGCAGTCTTTTGAATTAAAGATGTCTTTGTAGTTTTAGGGTAATTTTTAAATGTCTCAATCCATTAAAGCATTTATCATTAACATTCCAGCCAAATGGTCCTCTTCATGATTAAAATAGTTTAAAATGTTGTCTAATGGACCTAGAAGGGTAACTTCACTGTGATTTCATCTTTGTCAAGTTTTTATATCCTGTGTATTATTCTTTGCAATTACACATCCAGAAGCATGTTATATTGCCTTTTTAGAGCTGTTTGATTGAGAAGACATGAAAATGAAAGGGAGAGATTGAATTTTTTGATTAATACTAGCTACAGATCATCTGTATTGGATTAAAAAAAAGCATCCCAAAATGTGGGTCATGAGGTTGCGAATGAAATATGGAATTGTTCATATGAGGCTGTAGGATCAAATCAGTTTGACCCAAATTGGTTGCTGAACCAAGCTATCTCTGCACTTCTTTTGTTCTATTTCAAGGGAAATACAAGTATGTCAGGGATGTAGCTACAGCTTACTGAACTCCAGTATTCACAATGACCAAAATGTTCTTGAGCAGACAACATATATGCCAATCACATATTGTCATACATGTTTAAGTAGATTAATAAATTAATTTTTAAAACACATTTAATAAAAGTATGTATTTAGTATGCTTGATACAGAAGAGTGCGTGAATATTTATTTGCTGATCAGATATCATTTTTTGTTGGGCAAACATTTGACATTTGTAGTTGTTTTGATGTAAATATTTGTCCCAAACAAGCCCAAAACAGATTTTCAGGTTCTCCACATAGTGAGATTTAGAACATTTGTTTGTAAATTATCCACCAACTTCATAATAGGAATGATAGAAAGCACAAGTGAAAGGTTGTGTATGGCTCGTGTATGTATCTCTCTGTCAAAACTCTATGTGAGTTTAAAAAACAGCTAATGCAATGCAAGAGCTGCAAAAGGAGTGGATCACATTATTGTGCTGTTCAAGATTTTGAGAAATGAGACTTTATACCTTTGCATACAAACAGTGAAGATGATGAATGCGGAACAGGTTTCAGGTTTATTTGATTATGTTTGTGACTTCTTCAAATTTCTTATAAAATGTGCTGAGTTTTGCTGTTTTGCTAGCAGTTCAAGAACAAGTAAACATGATTTAATTGTAGGCTTTGTTGTTGCTGTTCTACTGACAGTGCACAGTAATTTATCAATCTAAGGTTTGAAAATAACTTCAAAATGCAGAAAAAGACGGTTTAACTCAGAGAAAAGGAGCCTGTAAGCATATTTTCTAATATAAAATGAATGTTAGGTTCTGATTCATATTGGGAAGATGGTTATACGTCTAGAAAGAAGTTGTCAGAGATGATGTTATACAGCTTGAAACTCTTCTGGAATTCATTTCAAAGGATCCATTTTCTGTATAATTATTTCTAAATTTTTTTTATTTCAGCTTATTTACTTCAGTTTATAACATTAAATTACAGCTTAACATTTTACTAACATGACAAGAAATGCTATGACTAAAATTACGGTTTAATGCAGTATTATTACAGTTTATGGAGTATTGCAAAGAAATGTCAGTTATTATCCTTGATCTTGTGTTTGCTCTTCATTCCTTTCACTAGCTTTTAAACCAAATTCCTCAGATCTAACCTCTTTATCCCCCATCCCCCCAGTCATGACAATATGTTCCAGCAGTCATTCCAGATGTGTGCAGCACTCAGAAATTCAAGTGTAACGGTTTGAGTCATTGCCAGAAACTAATGTCAGACATTAGGATGAAGGTTCTTTATAAATCTTGAAAGCAGAAAAACCTGAGAACTTCACAACTGGATCTTCCAGTTTGCCCTAACATCAGAGTAATTTACCTCGTATCCAAACCATATTGTTACTTTCTCTACTTGTTATCTTCTTGGACCAAGAATCCTATTATATGTCTGTATAATGATCAGCATATACCAGCTGCATACCATTCTGCTCAGATAATGTGGTGAATTTGATTTTTTAAATGTCTCCATCTTTTTCTATGTGAAAAGTGGAAACACGTATCATAATCTGCATCCTACCAGGAAAAATTCCCCAAACCCTCAATAGAAATACATTGTTTATGAATTTACATGGTCAGGAACATAGAAGTCAAGATTGCAATGGTAGAGTTTAAGTCAAGAAGAAACTGCTTCTTGGCTGAGGACAAGAAAAGACCTGGCATGCTGAAAATCTGAATAACATTGATTCTTGCTCTTTAATGAATGGGCATGTCTCTGATCACTATTTGGCCATTATTGATCATTTTTAATAGCACAGAAAGCCACAGTGTTTAGTGGGAGAAGAAAAATATCATAAAGATAGAATATACAAGACTGAAACAAAGCATTTGTACCTTTCCTAATTTTTTAAAGATTTCACTCTTGGTGAGCAACCAGTTATTTAGTGAGTCTTCTTTCCCTCCATCCTTCAGTTGCTAGTAATTAAAAATCTAGGCTGTGATCTTTGCAGGTGTAATTTCATACCATCATGAGCAGCCAGTGGAACTAAGGTAGTATATGCTACCTGAAGTTATGTCCTATTAAAATATTCACACATTCTTGCCTCTAAAATATCTAAAATGTCTGGTTTTATGGGGCATTCCTGGTAAAAAGTATTTTTATCTTTGGATTTCACACGCATTCTTTTGTGTGTGTATTCTAATATGATTAGAGTAGAATTTTTCAAGAGTAGCAAAGCTGCTGGAGTCTTAGTTGCCTGAAGAGATTTTTTTGGGTTGTTTTGCTTAGTTAATTTTTCTGTCAATAACTGAAAATTTACAGACAGAACATTACAGACAGAACAGCTTATACAGTAATGTTAGCATTAATTGGAATTGCTTAAGTCCATTATACTGTCAGCCTCTCAAAATACATGAACACTGATTGTCTAAGAATTTAATTCCCAGTGTAGATAAAATGACTGTATTTTTGTATTTTTATTTGCCTATTTGTGAAGTCCAGTGAAATGAGGTGCAGATACATAGTCTCTGTCTCTTCCTGCCAATAACGCAGCACAAATGAAAACTGTTACATTACCAGTGAGCTATGCAGCTGTAGAGTCACATTTACCTCAAACACTCATAGTCCAGTGGGTTGGGAGTGAGAAATTTCTTCTCAGTCTTTATTCTCATTATGCTAGTGATTTGTTGTTCAATCGTAGAACACCTTTAAATACTCACCTTTAAATGCTTTGCTTTTCCATGCTAAAATTTAATTAATTACCAGAGAGTCACACAGTGAACACTCCTGATCATTTCTGTACTACAATTTGTGGGTCTTTTGTTACTATGATACCCAAAGTGAGCAAATGTCCTCTGTAAATCAATGCTTATAACCAGTGATTAGATTATGCAAATCCTATTTGTCATTATCTATAAGAAAAAAAAAATTGGACTTCATTTGTTTTCAAATGATATCTTAGGACATGATCATAACCTCCAGCTAGCATTCCACAAAGGGAACCAAAATAGAATGGGAAGGATTTTGTGTAAAGCATCAGTATTTATTAAATTGCTTCTAAGGTGAACTATATTTAATAAATTATTTTTCCAGGGAATAATGTAACTATTAAAAACATAATAACTTTACATGTGATAAAGTGTTCAGTGATCTTCAACATGACTTTAAATACTACTGTAGTGTCAGGCAAGCCCTTCCTGGCCACTCAACTGGGAAGAGTTCGCTTTGTATGAAAACCACCTCAGTAAAGAATGTTGTTGCAGGCACTACCCATTGCTGAAGTTCTACAATCAGGCTGTGTCATAAAGCCATGGGATGCAAAGTGTGCATGTGTTTGCTGAGGGAGCTGAATGCTTCCTTTATGCTTCCCTAAAGAATGCTTCGCTCTATTTTAGCTCTTCTTTGCACGTGGTCTATGGACAGTTTTCTGAGCACTGGTAGCAAGTCTTTTGCTGCATCTGGAGTGACTGTTATATCCTCTGTCTTAAAAAGGAAATTGATAGCTATCCAAAAGCTGAAGATTTATGGGTCTTTTAAGGAAATATACTTAGAATTTGTATGACTTGCCTATGACGATGATGATGAAAAGAATACTACAGAAGTTAATGTTGTTCTGACAATGCAGAAGCAATAGGATCATTGTCAATTATTTAATAATTCAGCTGGACCAGTAGAGGGAGCTTATGGTTTTGAATACCTGAAGAGGTATGCCTGGCTAGACTTTCTACAGTAACTTGACTGTTTGTCCTGTATGTACTTCTCTCTACTACAGCGTATTAGGAGAATAATACAGATAAGGGCAGAACTACCTGGTGTGATTAGTTGCCCTTTCAGGGACTTAAATAACTATCCTTGCAAATCTCCTTATCCCTGGATTTACCCAACATACCATGTAATGTCACAAAAATGATGTGAATAAAATTGTCTCAAGTAAAGATCTTAAAATATTCCATCCATTCCTCTGTGACATCTGTCAGGTGGAAAACAAGACTAAGCAGATATTATCAAAGGGCTGTTATTCTAGAAGGAAAATTCTTAATAAGGCTAGCAAGATAACCAGATTGGGATGGTCTGAAAGAACCACTTCATAATTCATTAAATGTCAGTGACCTTACTGAAGGCTTTTTTTTTTTAATTTTTTTTTGAAATGCAAAGATATTTATTGAAATGGTTCTAAGATTATAATGATTTTATGATTACAAAATTCGACTGCTTTTTTGTTACCAAATAGAAGGAAGAAATGCTGGGGGGGGAAACAGAATTTTCTCTTGAAAGGGAGCTATGTTAAGTGTGTAGATTTACTTATATTTCAGGCATTTTACTCTTCAAGACAAGTGCCAGGTAGGTGTGAGATGATGGTAAGATCAGTCTTCCTGAAATCACAGTTTTTTTCTTCTCTGTTATTTTTTATCAAGGGACAGTACGAATTACTTATTCTATTAAAAAGACCTGCAATCACTACATACTTTTCCTTTCAGCATTAAAAATTCTCACCTGTTGATGAATGTCAAGCATCTGAGGGGAGAGGTCTTATAATCCTTGGAGGTCACTTTCATCTGCCTGATATTACTGAAAGTTATCCCTCTCCCTACCCCTTAGACTTGAGATTGTCTCTCAGTCTTAATCTAAATTTTACAGTGAAAAAATAGAAATGGTTGCTGTTGATCCTTTAATTCTATTAATATATCAGTATAGCATTTGAAAGTTATTTTCATACTCTTTTCCCTTGAAAAACTGAGCGACATATTGTGAAAGTTGAGCTAGAGTTGCTACTGTTTTTCAAAATGAAAGTCCAGTATGAAGAAAGGTGTTAATTTATATTTTATGATATGTAAAAGCTTCAGGCAGTTTAAGAGACTTATCCTAGCACCGGTAATACATTTTTAAAATGTGCTTTGCAGACATGGATATTGGGAGTACTTATTAGGAAAATGTGAATAGCTTAGACCTCTAAACTTGCAGGAAAGATGGAGCTTAAAAATATGCATAGTGATAGTTTCTCTTTTTTGTTTATGACTAACTTCAGGTGCTGGGAGGGACAGCCCGTGCAAAATATTTCTGATTTCAGAGCAATCCAGCAGCTCATGCCAACATTACTGTGTCATTCAGGTGAACATCCTCAGACAGCAGCTGTAGCATAAATGAGCCTCATAATAAAATTATTGTTTCTAAAAATTTGTTAAATTTAAATTTTTTTATGCAGCTTCCCCCTTGTCACCTGCTTTTGGGTATATTTTAATGACAAGATTCTTGTACCACTTTGTCCCATCTCTTGCAATTATTTAGCTATGGGTAACACTTTACTGAATTATTATTGTTTCTTATTGCTTCATACAACATATAGTCTCCAAGTCCAACCACATGAGTAGTAGCTGCTACCTGGTCGATTATCATGACAAAATTGAAACCATAACATTTGTTTACTCAAAGCACATTAGGCTGGTAGTTATCAAATAAGAACTGTATTTCCACCTTAAATTACCTGGAAATTAAAACCAATAACTTATTTAAACACAGACAAAACAAAGAAAAAGCTAATTGCCCCCAGGAAGACAAGTAACAAGTTTCATTTAGGAAGAAACAGGACAGATAAGCTAACAGAAGAAATTGCAGTACAAAATTGGGATATGCTGGTCACCAGAGGGAATAGAAAGAAAGAAACAAATCAAAATACAACGGACAAACAAAAAATTTGTCCTTTGGCCTGGAAACTCTGGACCAATGTACAATGAAAATTATCTGGAGGTACTTAAAAATACTTAACAGATTAAGTTTGTCACTACTTGCCCAGTTTTAGGTGCATTTTTTCATAAAGATTTTTCTGTGAGATCATTAGAAACTTGTTGAAGCTCTTAGTAAAGTGTTAAACAATACTTTAACCTGATCAAATACTGCACTTTCATAATCTTGTTTTTAACTCACTTCTTACAATAGTTTAATATTTTTATGACAGTTACTTGAGAAAGTAAACACATCCTGAGATATTATTTTCTGGAGATGCTCCAAACATTGTTCTTGCTTGGATCTTTTTGTCCCAGCAATAAATTGATTTTGGTTTGGATATGAAGGATAAAACTTAGAGGGCTCACTGTTAAGGCTGTGCTGAGAAAACTTGCTTTCACTTATCTGGAGGATGAAGGGAAATTGGGCATGTATGTCTCGACCTTCTGTGGATTCCTGTTCTTATATGACTTCAGTGATGTACACAGCACTTTTGGCATAGATAGGCAAATTGAAGAGGTTACATAAAAGATATGCTTGTCAGGGACATGACAGCTTAAAGTTAAGTTTTTACCCTTTGAGGCATAATTTACTGCTGGGAAGGGAATGAGGACTAATGACTCATACAGCCCTTAGATAATCATGAAGTCACTTGGGAGTCTTCCAAGTTGACTTGGTTTTATATTAACTGGTTCTCTGTGCCTTAGTTAATCCAACAGTAAAATAGATGTTCTTTATTTTTTTCAGAAGTCAAGCTACAAATAATAACCACAATTATGATCATTATTGATTCTTTTGAGGATTTTGAGGGGGACGCTTAGGTTGTGAAACATTTTTCCATGAGATTTAATTTAAAGAATGAATGTTGAGTCATATGTTTGGTTGTAGTTAGCAGGAAGACATTTCAATAGTTTGCATGCCAGGCTTTCATGTGTGCCAGCCAGGCTGTTGCAGGTGAAGTGGCTAAGGAAGAGCATCTTTAAGTTTTTTTTCAGAATACTGCAACTATATGCCATGATTTGGCATTCTGCAATTCATTCTTACATATTCTTGTTCCTATTGTAAATTCTGGTTTTTTATTACAATATATTACTACGTGTTCAGGTACAATACTGTGTGACATAGAAAAATATTCCAGGAGGAAAAGCATCATTATTCACTATAAAAACCAAATGGTGATAGTATTTGTTTTTTTTAAATAATTTTATAATTTCAAGGCAGGGTGGATTTGCTTGTGGATAAAAATTGTCACAGCAATGTTCAGCTCTTGGGATGGTTGTCATAACTCTGAAATTTGGAGCACTTCTACTCTTTTTTTTCCCCCATCTTTTATTCTTTCAGTTGTATTTTTGCTTTCTGCTTTGAAAGCCATTTTGCAGAGTGAAATTCTAGAGCTTCTACAGTTCTATAGCTTTAGCTTATTCTGCAGTAAAATTAAATTTGGCATTTAGATAATTCTGATACAAAGCTATAAATAAAACTAAATTTATTTCATCTATGACCAGGTTGATTAGATAAATTTATACACCAGAAAGAGAACTCTATCAATTTTGGCTTGAATTGTTGCTTGGTTGTGAAGTTGAAAGCCATCTGCATCAGTTACACAGAGCCTGGTTAATAGTATCCTCTGATACTTCTTTTATACTATTTACTTTATTTGATACAGGGGTTCTTCTGTGATAAAAGACTATAATAAAATCTTTCACCGAAACAAATAAATTAGGATGGCTATCTTATATTTTCCTTCTGTCTTCACTGGTTTTCTTTTGCTGAGTAATACTGAATACACAACTGTAATGGGTAGGAAATGTGTACATAAGATTTGGGTAGAATAGTTAGCATACAAATTGGTAAAAATAATTTTGCAATTACTGCTGGTAATGTTTAAATTTCATATTTGTCTTGACTTTAATGATCACTCATTACCATGAGGTGGTATATTTATTCATTATTTGGAATTTTATCACAGGTAGTTCTTTTAAATTAAATCAAGCTTTGGTTTTTTCTATTCAGGGCTGGAAATAAGTGATTGTTTTAGGAATTCCTCCTATGAAGTTCATTAGTAACATTTTCTGGATTGCGTTGTTATGCAACTGTGTCTGTGTCTTAATACAGCTGTCTTGGATTTGCTTGTTATGTCATACAGATTTTTTTATTCTAAATATAAAGCCAGTCTCTTTCTTGATTCTTGCTTTGTTAATCTAATAATTCCAAGGGTTTTTACTGCATATCTCCAGTTGACCCCCTAGATGAAAGAATTTCTAAGTAATTTACTATGCTTTAAAATCTGTACAGTAACATAATAATTTAAACTGTCAAAAACAGAATATTGGACAAATGGAAGAGTTAATCTTATCAGAACTTTTTAAGTTTGTCATATCCTACTGCTATTAATCCACAGGCTGCGTGTAAACTATTTCTTGCCCAGCAGTGGTTCAGTGTGTAATAAAATGTGGTCAAGGCACAAAGCGTGCAGTAAAGCCTTGTTATAGATTTCAAAGGTCCAAAGAGCTAAGTGCATTTGGTATGCACATGCTCTCTTGCTAGTGATAAAGAGGTTGTCTATCTATCTGGGCATGCAGATCTGTGCTGCCTTTCTCCAAAGCTGTCTTTCAAATCTCTGTGTTCTGTGTCTACTTAAATGGCAGCTGCACACTCACTGAGCATAGTGTCCTCTGTTTTGGCAACAGCCAGGAGATATCACTTCCTGCTTACTTCTTATCTAAGGACTTGAAAGTGCTCCATCAATGCCAGAAAAGAATCCTATGAACTCGGTCTAGATGCAACAAAAGCTGCAGGGACAGCAGGCTTTCCTTGCCAAGCTCTCCAAGCTTCTCTTCCTTTTTGGTTAAGATGTTCCTGTTTTTGTCAGTTCCTTACAATTTTCAGCTTGCTCATGGTAATTCCTGGTTCCCCAATGTGTGCTTTATCTTACACATCAGTGATTGCATCTCCCTTCTATTCCTAGTGTATGGTATTACCATCCCTATGTCATGATTGCTTTCACAGACTGCTGCCTGTCTCTCCAGCCATCTTTCCCTGTGAAATCAGGCCTGCAGTGAGTGCCACCCCTGAGCATCTGTGCAAATAGTGAGAAGGGGAACTGGTGTAAATGTTAATTCATTTTCCTTCTCTCTCCTGTCTGTTTCCTAGGCTAAATATCTGTAAATTTGGCTTGGAATATTTGCAACACATTTGCTTCTTATTAAAAGACCAAGGGCACAGATCATAGTACAAGATGTTGGTGGTTGTGACAGGGATAATGATGCACATTTATATTTAAAAAAGAAAACAAGGAGACATAAATCTGCATTCTTCTCATTTATAGTATCAACACCATTCATCAGTTCTGGATAGAAGCAAAGCTAAATTGAAAGCCCTGCATTATATAATGCATGGCAAACTTGCCAACATTTCACACAACTGTTAAGCCCAACTAAATGGCTTTTTTATTGCAGTATTATAGTCACATATTATCCTTTTCAGAAAAATAGACTGAAATATTATGCTATTGAGGTATTTCTGCCTCTTAAACCTTCTGTTCCAGGCCTGGATTATTACAGCTACATATTTAATTTGTCAGAAATCTAGGCCCTATTATTTAGAAACTTTTTTAAAAAACATCCAAGAGATTTTGGTATTCATTACATAACAATATTGCAATGAGACAACCACTCATTTTGTGAATTACTATTGTACTTCATGTTTAGATCTCTTTTATACTTATGGCAAATTAATTCCCGTAAGGTTCAACACTGTTTTCTTGTTTAATCCAAATGTCCCTTAAGTTACTGTATCTTTCATAAGGCTCACTAAATGACAGAGTTTTCACTTATATGAAGGGTAAGGTGCCTTATAAATACCCAAGTTAATTCTTAAGCAATTACTTTTACTGGCAGCAAGATTAATGTATTGTGAATGATGTGAATGTGTAACAAGATCTCTGGGGTTACTCACCCAATCCAGATGCTGCTGGCTCTACATAGATTATTGGATGTAATTATTTTTCTAATTTATTTGTGTGGAAGTTGTAAGAGTCAGGGTGGTTGTTGGTAGGAGCTCCAGGGGGATAAGAATGTGCAACCAGTGCTGAAGACCAGGCTGTGTCCCTCGAGGTATGTAATAGATAATTATAGAGAACTTCATTCTTTACTGATTTATGTTAACGAAAGGAGCAAGTTTCTGATACCCCCACTCCAACTCCAGTTCTCAGACAGAGTTTAATATCTTTAAAACACTTGGCAAACATCAGCCTGCTGCTGGTGCTAACCTTACTCATTCCTTAATGTTGATACTCTCTACAATCATGGAAGTAGATCTTTTATTATAGCAGCTGTACCACTTAGTCAGCCTTCCTATACTCTTTGACTGTCTTGTTACTACCCATCTCTCAGTTACAGTCATTCTATTGTGTTACATTAAGAGTTGCACCATATACACCAGTGTTCTACTTCTTGGAAGCCAAGATAGTTGATGTTGTCATTTTAATACAATTATCCCACCCAATAATCTTTCATTATTAATCATGTCAAAATGCTTTTGTAAATTCATTGTATCCATCATATTCACCAGAAAGCCTGTTTCTTGTTTCCACATCCTTTCCCTCCCCTCTTGCAATATAAAATAACAATATTTTTATATGAAATGAATTAAAACTATGCTGCTTCTCTTCCTTGTCCAGCTAGATACTTTTTCATCATAGTATACATTTAATGTTTTTTTTTCATTCTGAAGTCACTACAGAAGAGACATTTCATTCCCTAACTGATGTATCACACAGTACTCACCTACCTATCTTCAATATGTGCATTTCCTACAGAAAAAAGCTAGATTGAATATTTTGTTCTGGTTTTAAGACAATCTACTATGACACATAAAGTACTTTGAGAAATCAGTTTCAATTCCCAAAGTGCATATTTTGTCCTTTTTAAAAAAATATTTTTTAAGAAAACAAATTCTGATTATGATCTGATTTTTGTCTAGAGAAGGGTAAATTCTGGTAAATAGAACTGTTTTAGAGTAGCTAGTTGGTAAATCACTTCTCTTGCTTTTAGCTTTGTTTGATTTTTTTTTTTTTTTTTAACTTTAGGATTCTTTGATATGTTGTTTCTACTTGCCTGGTTGTTTTGTGCCTCTCCTCTTTCCTGCTTAACCAAAGTGCTGACTTTGAACGTGATAATGTGTTTAGTGTTTAAAATACTTAGCACCAGCATACCACCTCCCAAGAATTTGAGAGAGATTTACAACTGTTACTCAATGAGGGTTGTAAAAACTGCTGTGATTCTCAGCTTAAATTGAAACTAGGGCACAGAGGGGTGAAATAAACTGGCTGAAGTCACACAACAAATCACTTGCAGTATTGAGAACGAGATTTTGATTCCCAGGCTTGTACAAAAACTAGATTTGGGAGCCCATGCCAGCAGTCATTAAACTCAGTGAAGGGTCTCCTGTAGCTTTGCAAGGCTTTAGATTGGAGCCTGCAAAGGGGTAATTTGTCAGTGGTGCAGCACTGCAAGTGGCTGCTGTGCTGTAAAAGCTTCGTAGTGCTTTACACTGCTGTTAAGCTGTGAAAAAATGTCTTGCTCACTTTGTAAGCCTCTGATGTTTCTGTCGATCTAATTCCATTAGCAGCTTTATAATTGTTCTGTTGCTGGTGTGCAATGCACTGAGATGATATACTATGTGGCTGTATGTTTAGGTCTCTGAGTTTTATAGCTGATTTGACTGTAAAGAGTTATGGGAAAGATTTGGATGCAATTGATGCTGTGTTATGCACCGAATCTTAAGTCGTAGTTACTGTTTCTGCTGAAATACTGCATTGTGGGCCCAGGCTATTTCTGCTAATCTCATGTTGCAGAAGTAGGAAAAAAAAAAAAAGGCCAGAGTGTACTGTAATTATGTGCATTTTTAAGGGGTCTGTAACAATTGTTTTGTGTGCTGAAATCATAGAGGTACCATCATCTTGTACATAATCCATGCAGTTTTCAGTAATCAATCTGCTGCCTTTCTGATGAGCAGAAATTTCAGTATCAGTTTGGCCCCTTGCATTTGCTTCCAGTATTTCTGAGAGCCTTGGACATACTCTGGTGTTCTGCTCTATCTACCTAGTTGCAGGAGATGAGGGAATCACCTAGAGCTGAGGGAGCTGTCTTTCCCGTGATTCTGCAGGCAACTGGTAAAAACATTCTCCTTCACATCTATTGCAACTAAACAGCTGGTTCTTGCATACATTTCATCTGAATGTGCACACTCCTACTCTCATGTGGGTTTTATATCTGGCTTTTTGTGTAGGGAATTTCTGTTGGGATTTGTGTTCTTACTCCTGAATGCATAGTTCCTCAAAGGTTTTGCTCCCCAGATTGCTTGCACAGTGAGCAACTGTCTCAGAACCCCATTTTGTGTGATAACGATTATTTCCTTGCTGCATGTGGGAAACATTTGCAGGTGTTTTCTGCTTTCTTTTTTCTTAACTATAGTAAGAATATTACATTGCAACTTATCTATCCTCGTTCTTTGGTGAAAGAAAGGAGAGGAACATTATGTGGGAAGTGAACTGTTACAAAGCTATTTCAAAAGAAAGCTGATAACCTTTACTCCATGTATTTGCAAAACAAATAAATTTACTGCTTTTTATTCTGCCAAGATGGGCTACGTTTTTTTTTCTTTTATGATAAAAAAGAGGAAAAAAGAAAAAGAGAGAGAAAAAGAAAGACTCTCTTCTTGCTCTTCTTCATTGTTAGTCACTGCAAAGTCTAATCAAACTAAGTCATACATGGAGCTGTGTCTCAGCATTTCATTTGTGTGTTGTTATTAAACACGTCCTTCTATTTAAGATAAAATAAATCAACAATGTAAAGATAAAAATCAGCAGCTTGAAGCTTGTGTGAACCCTGATGTCCTGAGTGCAACAAGAGCCAAATGCTGTTTGCAGAAAACCAATGAAGCACAAAATATGGCAGCATGTGTCACTCCCTGTGTGCATTATTATCTCTCACACATTATCTGAGGCACCCCATCTTGCACAGTGTGTGTCTGAATAACCCCCTGCTGTTGAGTGGATTCATGCCTGCTGTTCATTTTTGAAAAGTCATTTCATACAATTATCCTGCTAAATATTGATAGCTTTCACCACTCCAGCCATGGCTAATTAAAAGACACACTGTGTAAAATTTTAATTAGGATTCATGTCAGGGTGAATAATGATTAAAAAGAAGGAAAAAAAAAAAGAAAGAGAAAAAAGAAAAACAGAATCGTTTGGCATTTTGAGGGGAATTTTATTTATGACCTGCTGGTTTGTTGCTGAAGCTTTTTGTATAGTCAGATTTATTATGTCCCCTCCCAGGTTGTTCTCAACTCCTGATCTGAGGGTATGGAAGAAAAGAGTTCCTTAATGTGAGCCTGTACTTCAAACGTTCCCAGTGGAAAGCTTTCTTATTTCTACTGTGTTAGTTGCTATCCTTTCAATTAAGCAATAATGATTTCAGGAATCAGGCATTTCCTGGGATTGATGACCACTGAGCTAAGACTTTATGGCCTCAAAAAAGAGAAAGCAGTCATTAACTTCAACTGGGCTTTAACTCACAGGGAAACACCCTATATATTGTTTTCTGTTGTTCATAAGTCATAATAATCATAAAGGTGTAAAATTGATGAGTCCAGGAATTAACCTTTAATTGAACTTACATACGATACATTATTGCATTTGCATAAAGGAGAAAGTAAAATTTAAAATTTACATGCAGATACGTCTCATGAAGCAATACCTAAAATTAGGCATTTGAGGGTTATTTGTCAGCTGCATGGAAGCATTAGAAATGCTTGCAGGCTCTTCTGAGAATGTTGAAATGGAGTGCGTTCAATTTTTAATCGATAATAAACAGAAAAGGAGTGAATGAGAACCCATGAAGTAATTTAAATTCAAAAAGTCACCTACATTAAGAAGATTATGTAGTGAAATATATTTCTTCTTGTCTGGCTTTGTGTCCTTCACCATGCTCCATATGGAGAGGTTTGCTTTTAAGTGTTAGGCAGTTCCAAATTTGTCCTTTGTACAAGTCATTTTCTGCAGTGCACTGAAATAACATTGAGTCAGTGTTAACAGACTAAGGCTTCAGCTTGCTGAGGGTACAGATAAATTATTTTTAATAGCTATTCATTAACAGACTTGAAATATATTCTTTCTTCAGTGAAAAACCTTAAAATCTAGAAGCAGTCTGGTTCACAGGTAGAACTTCTAGATATTAGAACATTAATGAAAACAACATTTGGCTATATCTGGCCTTTCTTTAAGGCATTTTTTAAAAACATGGTATTTACAGAAGAGTCAAAGCCAGGCAAATATTTCAAAGGATCTTTTGTTACAGTTACACCGATTTGTATATGCTATATTCTCCCAAACTATGAGAGAAGAATGTAAATCATAAGTATTACTGGCGGGAGTATATGAATGATCCAGAGCATAGGTGATATGAATCAATGAAGAGACTCCATTATTTAGAGACAAAATTAACTGAGTATGGAGAAAAAGCAATTTGCATTCATAAAACACTGAAATTATTAGCTAAATAAATATTGGAAGAAGGTGTATAGGAAGGAAATTTCCAATGTTAAATATTTGCCAGCTGAGCCTTTATTATTTGTCAGTATATAGTTTATTTATGGGTAATTCATTTTTATTGCTGAATTTAGGGGTTCATTCTCTGTAATTCTCATGTCGTTGAATCCCTCACCTCCTGAGGCTGCTGGCCTCTTTGAGCTGAAAGTCCAAAACTGGCCCATTTGATCTGTTTTGCCTGTTAATGGAAGGTCATCAAAATCTATCTTTCAGCTCTTGTATTTGTTTATTATATTTAAATATGAAAAACAGAAAAAATCACCTGATTTTATGTGAAGGCTCTGAGTGTACCAATTTATGTATTTATAAATGGTGATCGTAGACTAAATTTTACCTTAATTTCATATTCTGTTGCGGCTTGGATTTTCCTTTAGACAGTATAAAAGTGGTGACAGGTTCCTAATTAACTAATTTGCAGCTCTTCTGGAACAAATGGTAATTAATATTCATAAATGTTTGCAACTTCTAAACAGATGTAGAACCCTGACATGACAAAAATGTGTACTAATTTTAAGATTTAAAAAAGCACAGTGCTGATGTGATTCTCAGTCTTCTAGTGTGACAAATCCTTAGTCTTAAGTGGTTGTCTTGCCTGGCACAATGGTAACCTTTGCTAATGAGCACACGTTTGTCACTGTGATACATCTGGTAATTTGCTCCTAACATGTTCTTATGGAGCAGTAGGGGCCTAAGCCATCAAATTCACAGACATTATATTGCAGTTACCAAGTTAATTTCATCCCATCTAAGTTGCAGGTGATTTTTTAAGAGTCATCTGTATCTTTTCCATCAGTTCATTCAGAAGTAGTTGAAGAAACATTGGGTGCTACTACTGCAAAGTAAAAAATAATTCAGATTCAATTCAGGTCAATTCAAATCAATTCAATTCAGTCTCAATTCAGTTCAGCCTCAGAAACCTTTGGATCAGTCTGTAACAGAATACATTTGAGTTACACAGTTAACTTCCTACCTGCTGGGTAACTAAAGAACAGAATCCTCACCAGACACGGAACAGTCTGGGAAAAAAACAACCAAACATATTTTACTGTATCATAAAGTTACATTAACTATAAAAATTCCTTCATCTGTACACATTTTTTTGTGTGTGTTGTTATTCCATCTATGATCCTACATCTGTGTTCTGGTAGCTCAGGTATTTTTTTAAAATGTGGCTTAAAATATGCTTTTTTTGGAGCCAGTCAACCTCTATCAGTTTGGAGCCTGTTATTTTAGAAGTTCAGTAATGGCATGTGTATCTCAAATGTAATCTGGTCATCTAAATTCTCAAAACCACATTAATTCATAACAACTTTTAAAAAACAGAAAACTTTTAAAAATGTTTTAAAAAGACAGATATGGGAAAATTTTTTGTGACCAAGGCTTAGTGACAAACAAATAGGAATTTGGAATTGTGCCTGGATAGTCAGGGCAACCAGGGTAAAACTAAATCTTTAGTGGCCATGTAATATCATTTTATTTTATTATTCCAGAAACATTTAACATTTTTGTGCCAAAATTATTGTACTGACACATAAATTGGACTCATACGACTAAAATTTCTGCAAAGTGCTTTCTAAATTTGAATTGTCCTTGGGGAAGCATTTTCACATTTTCTTTGTAGATAGCTTCCAGAAAACTGGCAAAACCTATGGTATATGGCTGTGTGAAAATATCTGTATTTGAATCCAACAGTAATAGAAAAACAGTGAGTGAAAGAAATTCGGAAGGCTAAGCTAGACCAAATTCTGTCAAGAAAACACAGTTGAGGATTGGATGAGATGAATTGCCTTTCCTGCATATTTCCCATCAAAGCCCAAGTTTGCCTGGCCTTCTGTCTTCCAAATTAGTATCCAATGTTTCTACCACCACTGTGAAATAGCTCGGTAGCACCTTAATTGTAAGAATGATCCAAAGTCAGTATCAGAAGCATTATGTATTAGTTGAGTATTCCTAGCTCTCAAACCAATGGCTGGCAGCAATTTGGTGTACTGGAATGCTAATTACATGTTTTACTTAGCAATTGTGAGATTTAATTTGCTTATCAGGCAGCAACAGGATCAGCAACATGGGAAAAAAGGAAAGAGCTGGCTCAGCTCACCAGAAAAAATGCATTCAGATCAGTCCTGTCTGCCAGCTGATACATATTTTCGTCGCAGGTTGGCAAGGTGTGAGCAGGTTCCATTTCAATTCAGTTAAAGATGAGTTTAGGGTGCATCCACTTATTGATGAGGTGCAATCTACAGCTTCTTATAACTAAGCGACTCTGGAAGCCTTCATGTGTGTGTATTTTTTTTTTACTTTGGGTTTTTTTAATGATACGGTAAAGAGTTTGGGTTTTGTAGGCAGAAATATCCAATGGCTTTACAGGACAACCTTGTTACATTTGAAGGCTTAGGAATGAATCCCAGCAGAGTTGAGCATAATTTTTTTTCCTTTTAATTTGAAAATATGCAAATCAAAGAGGATGTCCACAGAGACCATTTATATTGAATGTCTTAGCTTTGATCGTTGTTTGTGATGTCTCATCTGAGGCACAATCATTCTTAGGCAGATAAGCCTCTCACCCTAATCAAGAGTACTTTTAGTTATTCCATATTGCTTCAAATCATTAATGACAGAAGTGGAAAAGATCACATGGATCATTCTGTTTTCTTCACAGCTCTCTGATGGCTTCTCTGTTTATCATTCCTACTAATGATTTGAACTCTTTTTGTCAGTCTCTAGTGATAATGTGATAAATGTTTTTCCTGAGGAAAATATTCTATAGTTGTTCTTCAGTGTTCCCTATGTTTTTTTCCTTGCCTCCTGTGCTGAAGGATTCTCTTGAATTTGCCCTTGGCTAATACTGTATTATGTCTTCATCTCAAGCACATTACATTTGACTTTTCAAAGGACTTGGCTTTCCGTACCTGAGACTCAAAGATTATCCTTGAGACCTCTATTATCAGCTACAATAAAAACCTATAGGCCTTTGCATTTAGTAGGTGCACATCTGTCTCCTTGAGTACCAGTTGTGTAGGAGCTTAACTATCCACTTCTGGGAATCAATCTATTTCAGGCCTTGAAAATCATAGCAGAGGGTCACATTTCTTGTATGCGGTTGTTATGATTAATTTTTTTCTAACTTCATCATCAAGACAGTTTTTCTTTTTTAGGTATTACTGATGGTCCAAGCTTCCCACTTAGCAGTTTTTGTCAGTTTCTTTGTCTCAGTTCTTTGGATCCTTTTCTCAGACTGCCTGCTGGCATACCAGTGCAGCTTTAGCATTGCAGCAATATCATTCTTCACCACGGATCAGCCTGTCCACAGACAAAAAGACTGTGATTCTGTGACTGTTATGCTGAATATTTTCCCCATTACTATTTGGGTCCCATTAGGACAGCAGGGAATGGACGGTAGCTTTTGTTGTTAGTCAACAAGCATTTGTTGTTGACATTGTGTGCTTATCCCAAAAGGCAATGCATGAAGATTACTTCCTTATTACTGGAAACAGGCACTAATAGCAGGAAGCTCTCTAATCCGTGATAGAACTTTACCTGCTACATGTAGGTTTGTATTTGAAAGAAGATATTCCTTGTTCCTCCAAATTTGTGTTTTGCTGCCATACCTGAGCTGAGTGCTGTGAAGTTGTTTCTTGTAACTTAACATTTGAAGTCTTTGGGATCGGCATGTATCCCTGACACAATTTCAGTGGGACTGCAGTTTTTAGTCAGTTAGTTCTTGTTATGTAAAAAAACAAATAAAAAGTTCTTGTGTCTCTTCTTCCCAAGGTAGAAGAAACTATTTTAGTAGAATTAATATAACTTCTGGTTAATATAAATGCAAGTGGGTATTATGAATATTTTATCTCTGAGCGGCAATACACGTTGGAGAGGTTAGCTATAATTTTCAAAGGAACACACAAAAAAATCCTGCATTTTTCAGTCTTTGCTCCTGTTAATGTCCATGCATCACTATTTCCTATCTATGCTTGTTCACTTACAGCTTGATGTGTCTAAGTCAGTCAATAATTTTTGTGTTGAGAGGGGTTTTTCTTTGGTCTGTGAAAAATTTGGATTTAAAAGTGTTCTCTTCACATGAGAGATCTCTAATTCATTTGTCCACATGCCCTACACACTGGTACATTTTGCTTCTTTCTTGTCTGCCATCACAGCTCCTCCTTGAAAAATACATATCCAAACAGAGAGACAACAACAGATACATGCTTCAAGTGAAGAATTTCACCATCTGTGGGGTGTGTGTGGTCAGGAAAGATACAAATACAAGTATAGAAACAGAAATGAATAAAAGTTGAAAGGGAAAAAAAAAAAAAAACGTTCAAAGTTGTCCAGAAAGTGGATTAAACAAGGAAGAGGACGTGGTTGAGTATGAGGAGAGAAACTGATTCAAGAGGTTCAGCTTGAAATAAGGGATAAGGCAGACTGATCATTATGCAATATGATCATGCTCTTGGAACTCAAAAGGAAGTGGGAAAATGAGCACTAAAAAATATCTCCAGTGGTCACTATGTAATGTATGCAGAACTACATTGATGTTTGATTTCTGGAAATCATCTCAGAAATCTACTTTCAAAAAAGAACTATCCTCTTGCACTCTCTTTCTCTCTTAAACACACACATGAATGCTTTTATGCATAATAATTCTGTGCCAAGCTCATGCTCTGCCATAGGTATAATTCCAGAATAAACATGGGAGTAACTCCTGATGTAGACTGCTGTAATAACAAATTTAGTTATTATTTATTCAACTTATTCACATGCAAACATGAAAACTCAAATCTAGAGACAGCTGCTGAAATAATTACTGTTTTTCATAAAATTCATAGAATTACCTATGCTAGAGAAGGAAAAGACTCAAATATGTAACAGCCAAGCTGTACCAGTTCAAATGAATTCAAACATTGGTGCCACCTCTCTTGATTAGATGCAACTAATTTAATTAAATAGAAAATTTAGTAGCAACTAAGAGCTAAGCAATAGCAAAAATCTCACTAAAATAGAGAAGTATATCTAAACTCTGTGGCACTCACAGATACTGAACATTTAATAGCAGGAACCTGACAGTACCTCTGTCCTGACATAAAAGAGAAACAAACCAATACAACAGTTGCAACTAACACAATCATGTACTTCACCTCAGCCTGCAAGAGCCATCATCTTTGAGAAGCCAGTGACTGTAATTCAGGTTTTTTTGTTATTACTACAGAGGCAGACATTTCTTGCTAAACAGTACAGAATGGCGTGTGGTGATTTTATGATGTTATCCAGGGATTAGGGAGTTGGAGCTAAACTCATTTTCCTTAGAGTCACATATTGGCCTCAAACCATGGTTCATGGACCATGCTGATAAAAAAGCAAATTATTTTATTCATTTCACATTAAATTCAAACTTCAAGCCCTGGAGATTTACAGAAATAATGTATTAACACTTATCTTACAGAGCTGAATTCTTCTAGGAATTGCAATCCTTCAGCAGCAGAGCAGAGAGAATGCTAAGGCTTTCAGGAATCTGGCATTTTGTCCTGGTTGTACTATGAATTAAATTTTGTATTTTGGGAGTGCAGTTTTCAGGGGATGTTGTGTTAGCTTCTCCCATAGGATGACAGGTATAATATTTGTGCATAAGAAAGTTAATTTCATTAACTTTAAATTAAGTTCATTATTGCTGAAGAAAAAATCTCAAGAGTGAAGTCCATCCCTATTACCTGAGAGAATCCTTTCAGCTTTTAGTTGGTTATTTTCCCAGTGGACAGAATAGTGGGTGAATGAAGGGGAAAAGGGTTTCAGTGATTCTTAATAATTCTCCGCCCTCATTATAGTACACATAGCAGGATAATTTATCATTGGTGATGTCCTGATTTGGAGCAAAGAAGCAGTTTGTCTTTGAGGAAAGCACAATGAGCCTTAAGCACAATGGGCAGGGTTCTTCCTATCAGTTTCCCCAGCTGTGAGAGGCCTAGGTTCAGTTTCTTGCTCTAATAGGTTTGTATATTGCTTTTCCATATACTGAATTAAACTGATGAACTTTTGGAGGTTGGATGGCTTTTTCTGACTTGAGGACCACCTACCAAAACTTATGTTTAAAACAGAGCCACCTAATACTGCATCTCATTGTTTGGAGACAGAAGAAGAGTTTATAGGATGGAAATCTTAAAGATTTTTTTGTTTTAGCATTATTGCTCGTTTCCAGGAAATGATTGATCCTGCTGATGTTCTTTCAGTTGCTTGGCTTACTTGTTTAGCAGTTTGAATTTCTTAGCAGTTCCTGTGTTGGTAAGGCTACACTACTCTCACTTGGATTTAATACTGCAAGGGGATGACATGTGAATGTCTTGCAACCTGTCTGTGGCTCAAGAGCTGTCAGCTGGCCAGCTTTCAAATTCGGGTTCTTTTGGGTGTGTTCCTATGTTGTTGCTTTTTTCCATTTTGAAGTTATACAAGAAAGTTAAATCCTAGATTTCTGCAGGACAGGGAAGCATTTTCTACACTATTCTTTACTGGAGCCAAGGAATGAATTCTTTTTGAATGCTTAATCAGTCTGTCATAGAACTGTTTCAAGCACTGAATTCCTGTGTTCACGTGTGTGGCTTTTTCAGTGGCCCAGTTCTCATCTGATGGCTCAAGCTACTGCTATCACTTAGAACTAAGCCATCATTCCTGTTCTGTTTACTGTGCATCAGCTTACTCTAGTGGAATCACACAATCTCTACTGATTGGTAGCATGTCTTTCTCAATGTTAATTTGGACAGAGAGATATCTGTGTGGTATGTCAGAGTTGGTATCCTCTTCTTTCACACCTCCATTTACATTCTCTCAGCAGCATGATGCATGGATGCAGAATTGTGGTTCGCATTACTTGTGCTGCAGCTGATCTCCCTTTGGAAAGGTTGCTCTGTCAGTGAGTAGACCCATCTGTTTCTTAGTTTATTTTCCATATTGGCAGTTCTGCCAGAGCTTAGCAGTTCTGACATCATCTGCTCAAAGCTGAAGCTTGAATCCTGAGATACTTGTTTACCTTTATCACAATTTCTGCCCTCACTTCCTACTCTTTCTGTGACTGTGATAAAACTTATTTCTTAAAAAGCAGGACTGTTTCGGAATGTTGAGAACAGACTCCAAAAAAAGTGAAAGGAGGGCTGCCTGTTGCCCAGCTTGCCTTAACAGTTAGTTCTGGTTGAAGGTATTAATCAGGTTCATACTTCAGCAGTTAATGAGTTGCATTTGTGCTTGCCTGACCTGGCTTATATGTATACTTGAGACAAAAGATCATAAATTAGTTGAACAATATATGACAGAGTCCATGAATGTGCCTCAAACTCCTTAGGACTCCTGAATTTCCTTAAAAAAATCTAAGACTTGTTTAAAAAGAGAGGAAGGGGAGATTAACAGCTGCAAAAACAATGTTGCACAGGAAGATGGAAGGGGAGATCAAAGGTAGGTCACTGCAAATTGCATTATGGTCTCTTTTCCCCTTCACCCTCTTAAAAAAAAAACCACAAAACCCACACCAAAACAAACTACAGTTTGTTAGAATCTGAAAAAGTAGCTTTCCTGACAATTTACATCATGTCTTGTTGCATATTGAGCAGATAATGCTCCTTAGAAAATATGCAGAACGCCAAATATTAGTGAGAATTCATGACCAACAAATTGGCCTAAAAAAGATTCATCAGTAATTAATTGCTTTTATGTGAGTATCCTGCTTTTTAGAAAATTTCTTTCAGAAATAAATTTTACAGAGCTTTACAGAAAGAATTTTTTCCATTAAATTCTTTCATGCGGTAACAGAATTGTAATTATTATTTTCCTTTTGATAAGCAGTGAATGATGTGAAGAGTAACCGTTGGCTTGCACCATTGGTAGCATTAACTCCCTACTGATATCCTTGTTCCTTGTTCTGACACTTTCCAGGGGTAAGTTCTATTGATGTGATCACCTCTCTACTTCCCAGCTTGCTCTTGTTGCACATGCAGTTTTAGTTGCAGTCTTAGCTATTGGAAACAGTTATTTAGGCAGAAACTTGAGCCTCTCTGAAAACTTTTTAGCTATTAGGACTGTCGGTTGGGGTTTAACAATAGCTGAACTCCAAAAATAAAGAATCTAAAACTGATGAACTGTTCAAAAATGCCATTCTACAGTTCTTTTGTACTTTTTCCCCTAAAGGTCAGCTGCTCATAATTTCTGAAAGCCTGAGGTTCAGATAACTGCTATAAAAGAGCTGTGCATCATTCTCATATTTCTGAAGTGCTTGGTTAATTGTATGGTGGGTGGGATTTTATTATACAATAGGCTAAATGGATGGAAAAGATATTTAGCTATGCAACTAAATATGTGAATTAATTATGGACACAAAAGGCCAAAATTGGTTATTTGTTATAGTAACACCATGTTGCATTCAGTTGCTTAAACTCTGGGTAATGTTCATCATCAAATCTTAGACCTAATATAAACTAGAGCTGTACTGGCTAGAGCCATGGTAATCTTCATCAGTGTCCTGATTTACAGTCATGGAACATAGGGGTTTGCTGCCTTGTGTCTCTTCCAAGCAGTGAAGCCATACCCAGCTGTTTTATGGGTGAAGCTCAGCAGAGGCCTGTACAGAAAAAAATTCCTTGAACCTTTCCTCCAGAGATCTGGAGATCCATGTTTTTAGAATTAATGATACTACAATGATGGCTTTGAATTCAAAGAGAAAACTGTCTCAGAGAAGAAGGAGTTGATGACAATACAGTGCTGAATGCCAGATGGATACCAAGTCACAAAATACTTGCTAGAAAGTCACATTGGGAAGGCTTCATGCAGACAGCAGCTGGTGAGATACAGCTGTGCAACTGGTTCTGCAGAAGAGTACATGCAGTGTTCAGCTCTTTAAGTGCAAAATTATTCCACATGGATCAGAAATATTTACCACAATTTATTGTTAACTGGATGCTGATTTTTGTACAGGAGCTAGTTGGAAGAAAAGTGAAGTATTGCTTTTAAAACACAGTATTCTTGCTCAGCCATAGATTCTTGTATGTTGTTTGATTATAGCATTGATTATATAGATTATATATGTTGTTTGATTTTGGTGGCCAGAGGCTAGACTTCTGGGAAGAGATGGGGTATTTTAAGTAACTATAAGTAACAGAAGATATGGTATATTTCTGTCAGCATTACCGGATGACAGGAATTGTCTTGAAGAAGGTGGGTATTTGTTTGATGAAAATCCATAATATTTATCCACTTACCATACAAGTGACACTGAAAAATTTTTAATATAAAATAATAGAAATATAACGAGAAAATGTATACTCTGTGTTTTTTATTGCTGTTTGGAAGCCATTGCTAGTGAACATTCTTAAAGTTATGGAAAATTAATAAATGTGTTAAATCGTAATTAAGAATCACTTCGTGAGTCAATGAAACTTTCAATTAGAATGACAGTTCTCTGTGAACATGGACTCCTTTCCCAAGGGAAGATTCTGTGGTATATGTTTTTACAGTACATTAATTCATCCCTGGGATCTGTGCTGATTCTTTGCCAGCAAAGTTGAAAAAGGGACAAGAGCTACTGTGATCCAAGAGTGCCAGCTGGGTGTGTGCCCAGAGCTGGGCTCTGTCTCTGGTCAGCCCTAACTGAAGAAGAATATTGTCAGTAAATACTGACAAATGACTTCTGCCCTGGCATGACAATCCACAGCCTTATATTGGACAGTAAGATATGTTTGCTTTGTTTAAAAGGAGCTCAGGCATTTTGTCTTTTATCTTACTTTTAAAAAACTTAAGTGAAAGTTTTCACACCATCTCCAAGGATATTTTTATGTTTTTGTCAACAAAAGCATACAAGCCTCTTTTATTATGCATTATACAGTCAGAAAATTGACATCATAAAATAAAATTCCTTTCAAGCTTTGAAAAAAAAAATTACTGTGCCGTTTTCATGTTAAATATTGCCATGTCATGGAATTCCTTAGTAAATATTCCAAAAGGCGTAAAAAATACAACCATAATATTCCAAAAGGCATAAAAGCAACCCAGACAAGTTATTTTGTATTATCCTAAAGAAAGTTTATGCTTAAGCTTCTTTCATGTGATTACTTTGACTCTTCCTCCTGACATTGGTTATTATTTTGCTGGGAAGGTATAATCCTTCTTAAGACTGAATGTTCAGTATTAGTTGTACATGAAGTTCAGAAAAATGTCTGTTTTGCTCAGACCCCAATCTCATGTGAGTTCCTGGACAATTTGGAGTATTAAAATTGAAAGGGATGAAACCTAAGGTATAGCTCTTACCTACAGTTATCTCTTTTCTTCTCTGACAGATGAATTTAAATCCTTTAGGGTAACATCTGAGAATTAAACATACATTTATTTTTAGGGAGCTGGCCATACATTTTATTGAATGAAGCATGTAACAAGCTTAGTAGGAAGTGGAGCTAGATAGGAATCAGAATACACGGAATCACAGAATGTTTCAGATTGAAAGGGACCTTAAGGCTCATCTAGGGGCTCCAAGGGTTTGAATGATTTTTTTTCCCTTTTGCATGTCTAACTGTCATTTGTCTTGCAATGCAAAGACACTTCCATGATAAGGGAATTATCTCTGTCATTTCAGTGCTACAAAAGCAATTTTGCATAATATTATCTTTATAATTTTATAGCTCTCCTTAGTAGGGAACTAAATAGCAACCAAAATGTTACACATTGCAAAACACTGTAGTGTTATTCATTTAGAAGCTCACACAGAATAGATGGATGCTTGGTCTCCTTTTTGGTGCTATCTGAGAAGGAAGTAATCAGTTATAGGCAAATGAATAAGACCTATTTAAATATAGATATGCTTTTAATGAAAGGGTTTAAAGCTTTTATGTATGAATTAATATATTTTTATACACAGAGGCTGCACATATACATTTCTTTCACTCCCAAAAGTCTGGGAAATTGTCATTATTTAGTAGCATAGAGCAAAGTTATCAAAAATCCCATGTTCAGTTAGTGTTTTAGAAGAGTCCAAGCTGGACCATATTTATCAGAATCTGAAGCTCTGATTACTTTACCATGGTTGTCAGAAGGATCACATTATATTGCATATTGTGTAGACCTGTCAAGGGCCTTTAAAATGCTAAGCTATTAAATATACAAATTAATTTTAATACTTTCTCCCTATGAAGCATATGCATTACCTTTTTTTTAAACAAGCTAATGGTACTTTACTAGTCCATAACAAGGGTTGGTATTTGCAATTTTCCAGTATGCCTTTAAAACAACAATTCTGTTTCTTTACTGTTGTGAGGACTTTGTGTGGCAAAGAGTAATTACTTCTATTTAAGAGAGGGCACTTTACAGAAAGAACTTCATATTTCTAGGTGTGCAGTCACAGCCAAAAACTGATCAGTGTTTCATGGGACTAGTTTATATTGAAGGCTAAAGATTTTACAAGCAGGAATGCTGAACAGAATGCTGGAATATTAGGAACGCATATGGAAGACTGTGAGGTTGTGGTAAATGAGGTGTATTTTTTAAAATCAGTGGTTTTATTTTGTTCAAAACAGTAAAATTCGGATAGAATATCTTGATTTCTTATTTTTTCCTTTTGTAGACAGGGGTGTTTTGGAGTGATATATGATGCTATAGTCATGTATTAACATGGAACATGGGACATTCCTATGACTAGTAAGAACCAGCTTAACATGCTTCAGGCACATGAATGAACATGCAGCTTTTCAAACAATGAATGCTGGTTTAAACTTTTTCCTTTGCCAGTTCTGGAGTTGAAATGCGTTAAACGAGGTGAACTAGTAGTTTTGGCACAGTTGCAGTGCACTGTATTTTCCTTTTTCATTACTGAAGAAATGTTGGGGGAAATGTAAAATAAATTTACAAATAATATATTTACAAAATTGTTTCTTCAATGAAGTTTTGTTGTCAGGTCTTGCTAATTATTTCGTTGTAATGACTACACAAAGAGCCAACAATATATAATGGCTGTGGCAACACTGTAATATCCTATTGACATTTCTGAATTCTAGAACATTGCTTTCTATCTGATGGCCTTTAATATCTCGCATTTATATTTCTCTTTCTCCCTATCCAAGATGAGCTAAATGTCTGTTATTTTACTAAGCATTAAATTCAAATATCAAGAGACATAGGCTCCAGGCTTTAGGACATGACTTTACACTCACTGGTCTTTTCTTTTGGTTCCTGATCATTGATGTAAATGGACTAGAACAGGTCTGCTTTGGTCACTGTGGTAAAGAATTCTCCCTGCTTATTCCCTCAGATAATGTTTTCATTCCCTGCAACTATGAATTCTGTGTAGAATGCTTCCATCACAAGTGCAGAAAGAAAACAGATGTGTTTACATTGTCTCCATGGAGATGCAAAGACACAAGCTAAATTCACACTAGCATCAGGGAGTAGATTCCCCCTCCTTTGTCTTCCAGAGATGGAGAATTGCAGGGAGAATATTTGAAGCAAACCAGACAGAATTCTCTAGAGACTGCTTCCCCCCTTTGTCTTTTCAGCAAAGGATTCTTTGTGTGATCCTTCAGCAAAGATTCCTCAGTGCTGTGATGGATGTTTGTGGTTCCATTAGGAATTCAATAAGAGTTTAAAGTATTTGAATTTGTAACATTTTAGGTAATGATAAACAGGTAATTCACTGCAACTGCTTCATTCATTGTCTCAAACCAGTCATTTGAATTTATTCAGTGAGCTCATGTTATTAGTTGGGAATATTCAGGAGGTGCAATGAAACCAAATGACATTCCTTCTGTTCCTTTTTTGAAGGATTACTATGTTTCCATAGACATTAATTGGAAAATATTTTTCTATTATATTTTTATCCCTTTGCACTTCGTTTTCATGAATCTTTATGATCCACTTCTGTGCAACCACAGTTTGGACATATGACACATATGGCAGAGTTCAGTGGGAACATTTTGAGGCTCATGGTGTTAAGAAAAGAGAGAATTCCCTTTTCTGCTCTTTCTCTGTAGATAATGATTTGTTTACAAGTATCACAGAGCTGAATATATTCTTGTACAGGGATGCAGATTCTAAAATAAATAATGTGAAACAAAAAAGCAAAGTGTGATTGTACACATATACTCATGCTAAGCAAAATATTTTTTCACAATATGTGTGCTTACAAGCTATTATTATCTTTTCAAATTAATTTTTCTCAAATAAAAAATCTTGTAATAAAATTTTTATTTCAGTTCTTAGGTTAAGTGTGCCTTCCAAGTGTTCATGTCAATGTGTTCTGTTCAGAAACAGTACACAGACATTCTGAGATATCTAAATATCCATTTTGTTTGTTTGTTTGTTTTAAAAGCCTAATAATTCAACTAAACAGTAAAATAACAGTGACTTGAATGACCACTCCCATGGTGAAAGTGAATAGCAGAAAACAGAATAGATGGAAAGGGAAGAATCCAGAAGCAGGCATGAGTTCAACAGGACATGTATTTCAAAGGCTTTTTCACAGAACGTCTCTTTTGAATAAAAAAAAGATAGCATGCTCAAGTTGTTAAGTTCATGTAATTCCTCAAAGTCTCTTCAGTTTCAGTTTAGCTTCAGTACTAAGGAGCCAAATGAGTAACCTCATGCAAGTGAACATCCCATTAAATGAGAAGCTGCCATTTGTATACATAACATTTTTCTCGGGCAGTATTCACAGAATCATATATGTTAAGTATTCTCTTTGAGGGATACTCAGCAGAGAAAATAGTCATGAAAGGTGTCCGACACCGGAGGCTTCTTCCTCAAAAAATTGGCATCAACAGCCAGGAAATTGTTTGGCTGGTCAGAGACCCATTTTCTATGTACACTCTTGGCTTTTTTGTCTAAGATCACTTGATATTCCCCTAAATATAGGTTTGTGTTTTCTCTGTGGTTTCTTCCATAAATTTTAATTTAAATACTACACATTCCAGTCATCTCTGTAAACTGTTGTTGGACTTAGTTTTCCATGGCATCTGATTCCTGGGCTTCCTGTGATGCACATGGAAGCTCTGTCAGAGGGATGACAGATGCAATATAGTAAACATAGTCTGTGCTAAACTCAGATCCACAGAGGAGAATGAGGCCATATGGAGGTTGTTTTTCTTCTTTACTCCTTCCTTCTTTTGAAGGGCAGTTTTATAGAACATTTTTTCATCTTTATCTTTTCATTGGTGATGGGAAATCATTGTTTATCTGTTCTATACCACAATATCTTGGATTTAAAATGGTAGGGTTTTATATTGAAAATCAAAGTGTACTTTAATAGTGGAACACTTTTTAAAAATCCTGTTGATAGACTAAAGTCTTACTGGAGTTGATATTAAAATCATGAAAGATATCTTGCCATTTCTGCACCTGTGAAAGGTTGAAATCCTGTGTGGATGGTATGATTTTTTCTGATGATTTCTGTGATGTCTCCACAGACATGAAAAAGGTGAAACTCTAAGAAAACTCTGGAAGAAAATAAGACCTACCTATGGCTTCATTACCTACAATGCTTAGCATTACCTCTGCATTCACTGTCACCTCTCTTCTTCCAAGGTCTCACCCTTACTTCAGAAGTCTTTTCATGCTTTTTCAAGCTAACTCCACATCATTTGGGATTTCACAGATGTATCTCAAGGACTGAAGCTTTGTTGAGTATGTTGCCTAAACTTAGATGTTTCACAAGCTGGTTTCAACTCATTTTAGCTTCATATTCAGTTCTACAAAGCTTCATGGCAGTTTTCCATATTTCAGAGGTAACAACACAAGTCTGGCACATACAGGGGCAATACATGCATACCTACTGGAATTTAGTTCTGCGTTTTAGAGCTTCAGAGTGGCTACATTATGTCTAGTGCAGAAGAAAATGCAAAACCTTGTTGCATATACTCTATGCTGTAAAATCAAGTTTGTGCTTTTGTGCTGTCATATAACTTGAATTTTTGCAAAAATTTTATTGTTTAAATTAAAGCTTTAGATGGTTTTTTAATTTGTGAAGGCTTCACTAAGCTGCCAGGGAAGCTGAAAAAGGAAATCTGTCATAATTCTTCATTCATTGGAATATAGCACTTTAAAGTTGTTGGGGTTTTTTTTTGTATGAAAAAACCAAGGCAGATTTAATAAGTAACAGATCAATTTCTGTAATTCCACAAAGAAATTACTTTTGCCTGTGTGATACCCTTGTCTTCTTACTAATGAAGCCTTCCAACTTTCTGTCATCAGCAGGTTTGATTGTTTCATTCCTCACTTTTCTCCTGTGAAGCTTAATGAAAATATGAAATGGCCAATCTGAAACTAGAGCTTCTGTGAACACAAATTAAGGTTTTTAGGCAGTTCCTCACCAGCCTAATTAATCTCTGTCTTTGCTAGCTATAGTAATAAAATATTTCTGATACATGATTTTATTAAATGATTCCTTGAATTTTTGGTAGATTAAGTCTGCTGTATTTTTCTGCTGTGTTTCCATAGGCCAACGGTTACCTTAAGAAAGAGATATTGGATTAGTCTGGCATAATCTATTGTTATGGAAACCATCTTGTATTTTATCTTGCTTCCCTGATCCCTGTATCTTTACTTACCTCTTTTCTTCAACCTTTACTATAAAGCTCAGCTCAGTGATTTTGCATGGGAGCCATTCTTAAATGCCACAGGGACACCACCTTCTCTTTCATTGCAAGCATACCTGCAGCAATTGGATAGTGACATAGTTTTGTGTCTTTAGTCTGCTTATGTACAATTTCTGTTTTGAAGTGAGAAAATAAATTGCATGAGTTTGTCCTCCATTTATTCCATTTTATTCTCTCTGTTCTTTGCTCTGATGACCGGCCAGTTGGCTGTCTTATTTCTTTCTCCACTTGAAGGCTTTAGTTTCTTATTTATGGCTGGCAGCTTCAGGCCTCAAGTTGGTGCTTATTTGATTTACTTTCATTTCTTGCTTAATCTCTAGGGGAAGCTTCCAGCTGGCTGATGTCCTCATCTTATTATGTTGCAAGAGATAAACTAGTGCATATTCTCTTTCCAAGGCTTCTGAGGAAATGAGGAGAGCAAGGCAGCTCCCTGTAGACAGCAACTTGGGAATTGCTGTAACAGAAATTTCTCAGGCTTGCTTAGAGAAAGAAGATAATGACAAGAAGGGAATCCTGAGCCAGCACCATTCTGATGATCTGCAGACTGAGTGTTTAGGGTTTGGTGTCCTATATTGTACAGAAGGGCAGTGACTGTGCCAGGAAAAAAAACAATGGAGCCTATACTGATGGTTTTCTTTAGAACAGGTATCCTGATTTTTATTTTTTTTTCTGTGCTAAGCCCAGACATTCTGTCTTTGCATTGAAGCAATTATAGAGACTTCAGATAATTAAAATCCCTCTGTCATCTTGAGAGTTTTTCAACTATATTTGACACTGATTCCAGTGAGAGTGGTGCTGGGAAGAGAGAGGAAAACAAAGGTTCAAACCCAACAGTCAGACCCAAATCCAGAATCCTGCATGAATCACTCTCTGATCAAGTTTTTTTTTAATTTCATTTGTCTTTTGCTTATGCTGAATAACATATGTAAAGAGCATGGTTTAGTCCAGTTATCTTGTGTTGAAGTACAATCCAAATATATTTTCTGGATGAAAGATATATTTCAACCTCCATGTTTTCACCTTCTGTTTTTAGAGTATATGCACTGGGACTTATTGTATCTTTAAGAAAACGAGTTAGTGACATGAACCAGTAAAAAGATCAGTTGCCAAAAACCAAAGGGATAGTGATTGTTTATTAATGGAACTGTATCTAGAAATATTCAGAAATACTTGGAATTCATGGTTACATCAAGGCAACTACATCATTGCAATGTTTTGACTTGCATTTGTAGGTCTCTTGGGTGGAAGGTATTAGACCTCTCCATGTTTGCCTAAGTTCTCTCTGTTGACTGAGCTAATTGGGATTTCATTGAGTCAAAAGGTCACTTCTGTGTCACACTTTCTGTCCCATGATGTAATTTACTGCCAGTGATACATCTGAGCTGTAGCTCAGTTTTTCCTCTTGGAGAGGAAGTGATTGAATGACATCCAGTAGAAGGATAAAATCCAAGGCTAGAGGCACTGCAGGCCTGTCTGAAGATGTGCAGTTGTCATGTTCAGACTAATTTCTAAGTGTCTTAGTTAGACAAGCAAGAGACTGGGGACCTACTGTGAACATTCAAGTTTGTACATGTGCCCTTGTTTTGAAGGGAGTTTTCTAAGACCTTCTTTGTGTAGGTAACAGATGTCACCTTAAGAGTTTAATTTATGTTTGGCAAAACACACCATGTTCAAAACGTGTTGTGGTTAAAATGCAACGTGTAGAAAGGAGTAGATAAGAGAACAGGACTACTTATTATGGCACAGGGAACAGAGATTAGGCAAGTGCATCAAAATCACTGAATTCCATAATTGCAGTTCAGTGGCAACAAGTCCCTGTGACACATTCAGAGAGGCCTGACCAGTCTATTCCTCCTGTCTAAATCAGAAGGATATCTTTCTTATCTCAGCCAGCAGTTACCACACTGGCGATGAACTGCACCTAGGATTATTTCTTCTTTCCTTGCCTGGTATTGATAATATGTTGAAGGCCAGTCATCATGGAGTGAACCCATTCCTCTTCAGAAGTACTGAACCTGATCTGGTCTCCTTGCTTTTTATGGGAAGAAAATGTAATTAATTTTGAATAAAGTATGCCTAGCCTATGTGCTTGTAGATGAGAATGCAGAAAGGCATGGCTTTCTCAGCCTGGTGACAGGCATTTGATAGTCACCTAGATGTCACAACCTATTGCTTTCAGGTTTTTACAGGCCGTATGTGACTTGTCATTGTGAGCACAAAGATGCTCCATTTGGCTCTGTTTCTTTGGTTTTTCTTCTGTAATAGCTTACCAGCTAGCATCCCCTAAGTGAGATGATTTTTCAGCCTCTGCTTTTCCCTCAGGTCATAGTGATGCAGACTCTGGGATGGTGCTGTAGTTCTCCTTCCATAGCCTCTTGGGTCCTAATTATAGTTCCTTAACATCAGGCCTCCAGGCAGGCAGCAGCTATCAGCTCTGAGGTGTGCCAGATACAGTTTTCCTTCTGCTCTAGGCTCTGACTCACAGTTGACTGCTGCACCTGGCTTAGATGTCAGGCCCTCTCCTTATACTGATCCCAAAGATCTGTTAATCCTTAAATTAGTCAGGGATGCTGGAAAATTTGAGTATCCTGAGAGGAAGGTGGGAATCTATTTGGATTTCAGTGGGGTGCAGCATGGTAATTCTAATTTCACAGTGGTGCAGACAATTAAAGAAAACTAAATTTTTATTTCAGTAAGTATTTGCAAACCTACTTTTTGACAGCTTGGAAATTCATTCCACATTTAAAAAATAAATAATAATAAAAATGCTAGATTGATATTTTGTATTTTCCATAAAGGTGTCAGGATGCAAAGCTTATCTTTATTTTTCAGAGGAGGACAACCAAAGTAGATGTGGGGAATGTAAGGAATGGAAAGAGGCAGATTACCACACAGATTACTCAGGCTCATCATAAAAGTGATGTTAAAGCAATAGGTAGGCAACCAGGGACTGAAGCAAGGGACAGAAGAGAATGAAGCTGAGAATGGAAGCTGTTACGGCTCTGCTGCAGACTTCACATTAGTTGATGGAAATTATCTTAGCCCTAGATGTTCAGTGCCCCTGATTCACATGCCCAGATTTCAGCAGGAGTCAGATGCGTAAGAGTTTTTAGGAATGGAGATGAAGTGTGTGGTGCTGTAACCTGACAATTTTGCAGACAACATTATGCTCAGGTGTCAAGACTACCTGAGATATAGTGAAGTTCTTTTCTGCTTCCTCTGCTGTGTGCCAATGTAGAAAGGGAAGAGAAAGTGTGAAGTGGTAATGCTGCTAATAGTGGAGCAATGACATGAAGATTCTGGAGGGATCCTGAGCTGAATCCGACTGTTCTGTGTTGTGAAATTCTCCTGTCCTTTGTTCTTAAGAGCCTGACATGTCTGTAAACTGAGAAGATAGACTGAAACTTTTTGCATCTTTCCCATGGGCATTTTTTCCTTCTTTAGCATTCTTAAAGGACAGAATCATTTAGTGCCAGTATAGAATCAGAGTGGGGGAAAACTACTTCGTCTGACTTCATCTGTATGTGCTTAGGTGTTTTTTGAGCTGCAAAGCTTTCTCTGTGTGTGTGCATTGTGTCAAAGCTAGGTGGTAAAAGGCTGAATAGCATGAGGTAAGTGTTTAAAGAGCTAGCTGACATACTGAAAATTACCAGAGACCCTCTCTTGAAACCACTTACACCGTTGTGCAGGGCTGATTTTCATGTCAGTTGCCCAAAAACCCCTCACAGAGCTGGGGAACATGACTCTCACACACCTCACATGAGCTCTGTCAACTTTATTGTGTGTTACATAGACAAGACCTGAATTCTTCACGTCTGAGCTGGTGGCTTACAGCCATGAGGGACAGGACAGGTGGAGGCATGCTGAAGGTTTGGGGTGGATACATGAGGAAATGGAAGAGTCTAGTTTTTCAGCAGAAATGGTATTGTTTGAAACACTTAGATGATGAAAGAACTGAAAGAACATTACATTAGTTTTAATGCCCTTTTAGGAAATGCTGCAGAATTGAATTAAACAATACTATTCCTATCTGAGAGTTTAATATAGTGAAGTTTTGTTCTTTTTTTTTAAAAAAATGAATGCAGAATGTTCCCTCTCCACATCAAATTTCTGTAGATTCTTGGATTTACATCTATATATCCCTTAACATTCATTAAAGCCTGGTTTGTTTAGATATTTTCCATTGCAGAAGTCTGGACGGAAATTCACAGGGCGGGACATATTTATGCATCAGAAAGTGAAAGAATTTCTAGATGAAAAAATATAGCAAATTAGCAGAGAATATTTTTATGTTGTCAAATTTGAAATACTTTATTTTCTGTATTTCCTTTAAGAAGATAAATTTAATGTGGCTGACACTTTTCAGTGGGTAACTGACAGACCAAGACCCTCTACTGAGGAATTTTTTGGTGCTTGTGCTGGACCTCTGCACAAGAATCAGTCCATTTGTGCCAACCAAAGATGTCAGAGATGGCTGTGTGCATTGTCATGCTCTACATAAAAAGAAATGCAAACTCAAAGAGTGGTTGCTACACCTTCTCTTGAAGGTCAGGACTTAAGGTTGTTAAAACTTCCAGTTTGTTTTGTAAGATAATGTAATATATGTCTGCAAATCCAGGTGGTGTAGTTAGCCACAGCTGTGACTGGAGTAAGTTACAAATCTGCTTTTCAACTTTCAGCAAAAGTGTTTCAATTAAATCTTCACCACTGGAGGTAACAATAGCTTGGGCAAGGAGAAATAAGCTGCTAACATTTGACTGTAATTGGCAGCTTTAGCAGGGAGGCCAAGGGGTAAATGGGTAAATGCCCTTTTCACCTGAAAAAGCTGTTCTTTGGCTGAATTACTGAGGCCTCCTGTCAGGGAACTCAGTGTGGGTTAAGATCACATGTTCCTGCCTGTACTGTGCTTGTTATGTGGATAAACAGAACTTAGAGTCTCCAGGGCTGTCAATCTGGCCTCGTTCACAGCACATAAATGCCTGATCCCAGTCCCAAGGAAACCGATAGGAATCATTCCAGTGACTTGGGCCAGATTCAGTTTGCACAGCCTGCATGTTGTACTCCTCACACAAAAATCTGCTGGTTTGGTTCATTGATCTGGAAAGATTGTGTTCATAAGGGCAATACAATATATTTTTATTTTGCAAGGTGCTGAAAGCCATCACATATCTTGTACTATTCTGAGAGCTGTGATTGCTTTGTGTTCTGGAGAGCTGTGCCCTGACAGAATACAAGACATGAATAAAGTTTTTTGGTTTGGAAAGAGTAAGATACAATTTGGAGATAATTCTGCTTTCCACACCACACCCACCTCCTTTTTAAAATAGAGATATTAATTGGTACATGCCAGAATGTGTTTCTTCTAGTAATCTCATTTTGTATTTCTTTAATTGTAACTTGGCTCTGCTGCCAGATTTTGTTTATTGTCTGTATGTAAATTTTTGTGATGTCTTTGTAGACTTTTATGATGAGGTTTGCTGTAGCTCTAGTATGGTGCTGTGTTTTGTTTTTCTACTCTGTTCTCCTTTGCTTAGATGCACTTTCTTTCTGGAAAAGTGAAACCAATGAAAGCCATCAAAGGATTCCCTAACGACAGAATATGAAACTTTTCTGTGATCCAAACTTTGGCTCTGCCCTTGAAAAAGAAACCACACAATCCACATGAAGCATGTGTCCTTAAGTAAAATTATGTCAGGGGAAAGTTTGAAGAAGGTAAAATCCTTACTGAGCCCATCTTGACAGTCTGCCCAGGCCACCCATTTCATGTTTAAATAGCCATTTTAACTGAAACATGTAAAATATCTCCACCTTTGAAAGCCATTAATTTACCTCATTTTGGTCAAGAGGAATGACAGAAATAAGCTGTCTCAACAGGTTACCAGAGAAGGCAGTCTGTGTGGCCAGATTCTCTTGTTCCAGAAGGCTATTCATTACACCCCTAAGTCTCAAATGGCTCCATAGTTAGTGACCTCCATAATTCTTTTTCCTTCATTTGTTTTCTCAGCTTCTTCATAATGAGCAATTGCTAGAGGTGTCAGTGAACACATTTTGCCTAATTATGGAATTTTCCAAACACTGTGGATTGGAAAGTTCTGCTCTTGCCTTGGGAAAGACTGGGTGGAGAGCAATGCAGAGCAAACAGAGTGGGCTATTTTATAAAGAAAGGTGCAGTGTTAATTGAAGAGAGAGGGGAAAAGAGGAATGTAAGGAAAAATTACATGCTTTGGAAATTAACAGTATTGAACCTAAAGGCTATGTCTATAGGAGTTAAAAATTATCATATTTGTACTGATGGGCACACAGGATGGGGGGAAACTAAGGACAAATAACAAAGGGACACTACATACTAAACTTCAAGCTTTGCAGCAGCAAGATGTTGGATGTCCATCTGTCCAGGGTAGCTGGGTATGTACTTAGGGTATATCTGCACACACTTGCAGACAGATGCAGGTTTACTCTGTGATGTTAGCTGACCAAGTTTGAAATAGTTCTGCCCATCAGCTGCACAATCATGGTGCTTTAATTAAGCTTTTAGTTACATCTGCATGAGGTTTTTTTCGCAGTCCGTTCATACTTAGTTGGTCTCTTAATGCAAGTAGAATTTGCTCTCTTGTGTCTGCAGAAGTCTTCATAGATCTGTCTTTTGCTGGGCTTCCTTAAGCATCTGCCTAGCAGCCTAATTAATACAAAAATCTAGTTAATAAGAGATACCAGCCAGGTTATCTGTGCTTCTGAATCAAGAGTTGTATGCTCTTTCTGAACATAAGGGAAGCTTCTCTCTGTGAATGAGGTTCACAGTTTTGAAAAGTGTTCTGAGTCAGATGATGTGAAAATGTGAATAGGTCAACTTCTAAGTCCTTCCAAAGGGGATGGGATGGTTGACAATTCCACCTCTCTCCCACAAGACACATCTTCAGGTTATTGTGATTACTCAGGTATGAGTTAGCAAAAGGTTACAGAAGCCTTAGGCTACTTTATTATATGCCAGACTGAGCTCATATTAATTCTCTCCTCACACTCAGGCTGGAAAACTAACATGGAGGTCTCTTTTAGCTTCATCTTTACATAGGTTAGTTACAGCTGAGATCAGATGTTACCAAGAATAGCAATCTCCAAAGTGCCAGCACCTGTGCATAGCTGAGGACCAGTTAATGTTGATTAATCTGTTACTGCTCCCAACAAGGTCATTACTTGCACGCCCAACAGAATGTTGTGTTACTAAGCCTTGAACTCCAGGGACTGAAGCATATCATTTTCATGCAGTTCTGAAAGGTCAGTTATTTATGTCAAATCTAGCAGTTGCCTAATATACATATTTTTTTGCTAACCATAACAATTTATCTTAAATTGATACAGGTAATTTACTTTGTTATATATTCATAGCTAGCTTAGGATGTTGTGTGTCTGTTTACTGCAGTGCTGTTTGCTGACAGATGAGGGAAAATATGCTGAATTGATAGAGTCAAAAAAGCTGCTGACGGTTATATTGTAATAGTGGATTTTATATTTCTCTCTTTAAAAATAGGAGGTAGGAAAATACTGGTTTATGTTTATATATAAATCACAAGGAATACAGATAAATAGGAAACTTGGCATAAAGGTCTTACATGTTAATCCCTAAAAGGTATTTTATCTTTCATAATACTTTTTTTCTTATTTTGGAACCATCTCTTTCCCTATAACCTGTTAATAAATTATTGCATATGTGATTCCAGACATAAAACTTCATCCTCCTTTACCATCCAGAATGACTCCATATTTGTAATTTATATGAAATCTCTAGTGGTCTTGGATTTTGCAACTTGTCAGCAAAAATAAATAACTATTAAAATGGTGCAAAACTATTGAGAGATGTTGACAATTTAATGTTGAAGTTTATGCAGTCTTCCTTCTCGCCAGATGATTTTAATTCTATTGTGGCAAGATACCAGGTGACCATTCAGTCCATTAGAAGTTGCTCGGTTAATGAGGACAAACAAAGAATTATGGACTATAGGCTTACTTTCAAGTGCAGCTCTTGCAATGGTTAAAAACTCCCCAGTTTCAGACTAGAGGCAGTTATATTTCTTCAGTGGAGGATCTCAGCTGTAGGCTGTGTGAGAGTATAGTGTTCTAATTCTTAAAAAAAGGCAATTTTATGTTAGCTGTGTCTTTAGCTATTAAATAGTAAAGGAGAAATCTTACCTTGTGAGAGAAAATAGGCCATTACCAGTATGATGTTAAATGAAACTGTGTAGTTTCATATTTCCCTCGCCCAACATAGAAATCTACTAGATCACTGGGATTCTGAATCCACTGAATATGGTTTATTATTGCTGCAGGCACAGCAATGGACATTACTGCTGTTAATGACAGGTTTTTTAGTACATTAGCTGCTGCTTTTGTTTTTTCTTCTGACCATTAATTGAAGAATTTGCTTCTGTCTGATGTTGGAAGATGATTTGGGGGTGCCTAGGGATTATTGAGGTACAGCACTTAGTGAGCTACTGAGGTTTTTGTTAGTTAATAGAGAACACATGATTGGCAAGTAGAGAAGGAACAGAATCAGCTGAAAAAGAAATGAATTCTTTTAACCAGTTAACTCCCCAAAACAATAGCCTTTGAAATTCACCAATCACTGTTTTATTTGATGCCTTAACCCTTCCCAGGAAGTAAATTATGCACATGTATTTTGAATAATTGTCATACAGCGAGGCAGTAACTTCTGCAAATGTTATCAGTTTGCCTTACTTTCACTGCTGCAAAGATCAGAAAACAGATCATACTTTTTTGGTTCTAGGAACTTTGTGGCATCTCAATTTCAGGACAACCATGGGTCTTGAGGTTAAACAAGAGATAACAAAAGCCATATACAATATTTCTGCTGATATGAAGAGAGTGGCTCTTTTAAAACTGACTTATGGTCAAACTTGACTTGTTATTAACTTTTCTTGCTACCTGCTGTTCATTAGAACCTAGTTTTTTGTCCTGCTAATAGAGTACGATGAGATCTGTTGTTGCACAATGGTCTATGATTCTTTTCAAGCTTTAGCTAATTGTTTAACAAAATTAACATTTTGGAATTCACACTTCACTTGTCTCCATCAAAACATTTAAATCAAGTTTAAATAGAATTTTAAATGCTTAACTGATTTGTTCATTACACTGAAAGGATGGAGCTGGATGCAGCTGTACTCTAATTAACAGTTTGTTCTCAGAGATAGAGTTTATTAAATATACTATGTTGATATCTTTTGTTCTGATGTTTGCACAGTAAAAACAGAAAAACATCATTGATTATGTGTACTTCCTGAAGAGAAATTACAAAAACACTTCAGACTCTCAGTGTAATCTAGTTTAACATTAATGAGGAAGCTTTTAACCAAGAAAATAATCCATGATGTTTGGAGGTAACCTTGTATAGGTAGCACCTTTTACTTGAGACAACTTTAAGAGTCACATACTTCCCAATATGAGTGAAGTAAATGAGGATGCTTATGCAGTAACCAAAATCTAACTGCAGCTCTCAAGGGCTTACAGTTTTCAAGTGGCTAGGTAGAAGTATTTCTTATACAGAAGCATGTAATTCTGATTAGTATCTACTAATGCCAAGAAATGCTCTCATCACATTAAAATGCAAGCTGTCATTAACTTTCTTTTTCTTTTGGTCTTTTTTATTTTCCTTTAACCTGTTGTCTTTTACTGTATGTGCTGGGGACCTTTATTTTGATTAAATAATATTTCCATTAATGGTTATAGAAAAATCTTTTAGAGGATAATGCACACATACCACACATATAGTCTTCCAATAATACTGATTTCCTATCATCTGAGGATTCTTCTGTTTTTTCAGATGTCAGAATTGAAACATGAAACAAGCAGCTTTGTGCTATTTCTGTGAAGTAATTCAAACTTAGGTTGCTTGTTTTCTTTCTGCTGCTTTTTATTCCTCCTATAGAAGCAGTGGAATCAAATTAAGTTTTCATTGCTTGTCAGTGATAGGCATGGCCCAAGATAGCCAGACTGTCATGAGAATACTGTTGTCAGCAGGTTGCATGAAACAGGAGCATTCAGATTGTTTTCACTGGTACTTGCATGAGACATAGGTCCACTGTTGTGATCAGCACACGTAAACAGAGGTATGGATGTGTGTATGTATAATATATTCTCATATATGGATAAAATATATGCCTGCACTGCATAATCACTGGGTTCTTAGAAATCCAAAAGCCACGTCCAGACACAAAGGCATATTATTTTTTTTAATGCATCATTTCAAAACCCTGAGAATAGTAAAATCTTTGGTTTTGTTGTAAAATTCATCGTTAAATTTAATTTTAAACTTCATGCATTATTCTCTTCACCAGCACATTGCTTTGCTGATGATGAAGTGAAGAGGGACTATGCATGGAAATGTAATTCACCACAACAGAGGACCCACACATGGACCTAAAGCTATTTTAAATCACTTTTTCAGGGCTTAATGGTGCATAAAGCATTCTTTGGACTCTCTTTGCTGGGATGATTTCCACTTGGCATCATTGTAAGAAATTTAAAGCTTGGGCTTTGGCCTGATAGTCTCATATCCAAGATGTCATAAACCTGGAAACTGTCCATCAGGCAGAATTTAGCCTGATGCAGCTGTGCATTGGCATTTAACTGCACTCACTACAACAGGCTCATGGAGTGAGAGAGACATTTTAGACTATCACCATTCATTGAAATAATTCTGTTCTTTAAACTTCTAAGGAAGGGTTTTGGAGGATGTACAAGCTCTAAATACAATTGTTCCTATTAAAACAGAGTATTGCAAACCTTCTGTATGCTTTTTTTGTTTACTTAGAAATATTTTTACATGATACATACCTACAACATATTGATATAGCAGCACTTCTAAAATAACAGAAGCATTCTAGCTGCTGAGTTCTGTGGCAGAGAGGTGGGAAATGCTTAATTTTCAGCGGTGAGTGTTATGTCCCTTATGCTTTCTGAATAAAGAGATTTATAAGGTTTATTAATTCAGCTCTCCATCCTGCTCTGCATTTCCAGGGAATTTTCTGGACTTGTCTGTCACAAATTCTACCCTTCCTATGAAGGGTATGAAAAAAAGCAATTGTATAGTACATGCTGATGCCTGCTGCACAACTTAGGGTGGCATTGCCATGTTAACATTGTTTGAGATCATAGAACAAAATGTTTTTAAGATGTGTGGATTCAACATGACACCAGGACAGAGTTCATTTGACTTCTTCAAGAATGTGTTCCTTGCCTTGCTGATGGAGGAACATCTAGCAGAATGGATTTTGAGCAACCTACTGTGACCATTGAAATGCAAAAAATATCTACACACACGACATGACAAAATTTTATATATAAAAAAAAAAATTTAAAAAATAAATTGGCAGCAATTCTATTACCAACATGTTTTCCAAAGAAGGGACATTTGTTCATGATCTTGGAGAAGTGCTTAGCAGACTGTGCAATAGTGCCACCTGGTGATTACTGCTATGGAGAGTGATTTTCAGAGGTCCAAAACTGCAGCTGAGGTACACGCTGAAGTGTTGCAGTGCCTTGTGAAGAAGTCTGTTCTGTTTGATGGTTAATACATGAGAAGAACAGTGGTTATTAGTATGTTGAATATGCAAAGAGACTCCTAGATCTTTGCTAATTTTTTCAGAAGTTAGGTTTGCCCTATTCTTTTTACACTTACCCCTAATTTATTGCAGTTTATGCACGCTTAGTGGTTTTAGAGACCTTTCTACTAGCACATAACCATAACAGTATGAGAATGTTGTGGTGCTGCATACAATTGCTCTCTTGTTTCTCTAGCATAAAGAGATGATCATTCAAAAAAGTTGACAAAACTTTCAGCAAAATGAGATAAAACTAAGATGACAACTCAAACCAGATGGAATTGTGCCTCTTTTGTGTATATAAGATTTTTTTTTGCGTGCTGACTGTAGCCTATCTTGCCATATGTAGGTCACTTGGCTGGCAAGTTATTAGTATCTCCTAGATCTGCCATAGTTCTTGCAATGACAAATAACTCTTTCCTGGGAAAGTGTGTTAAGGTTAGCTGTGCATTTGCTTTCCTGACTCAATGAGGGCAGAAGAAAATGATTAACCTATTTAAGAGCAAATATTGTAAGGAAGAAATTGCACAGAAGAAGAGTCAAGCAATACTTTCCTCATGTAAAGGCAGCATGCTTCAGGTATGTCCAAACATATTAGTTTAGACTGATGAATGGAAAATATTCATTTAATGATACTGGCCTTTCAGATTATTTGAATAATAATAGTAATAATTTGTTTATAGTCCAGCCAGAGCAAGTTAAAATCGATGAGAAAATTTCGTGACTGAGGGAGAGGGAGATGGAGATGGAGATGGAGATGTTTGTCTGTATCAAAAAAAGTTCACTTTCTTAAACCAAAGTCAGTGTTGCAGTATGAAGGAAAAGATGAATTCACAACAGGGCTTGGCAGAGAAGTTAAATCTTTCTGAGGAATGGCAACTTACTGTCTGCCCTTCAGATCAGCAGGCAAAATAAGGCCAGTTGAGAGAATCCAGTAATGAGGCTGAGTAGTAAAAATCAATTAAAAGGACACAAGTATAAAAATAGGGGTGGGAGATTCCATCTCCTTTCTTCTTGGTGTTTTGCCATGTTTGACTCTTGCATGAATGCTGGCCTGAAATAATGCCATTTATTACCAGGTTGAGACAGATTTGTAACTACTTTAGATTTATGTTATGGAGTGCTTTTATTTTATTGACTTTACAAAGACCAAGAAGAACTTTTGTAATCTAGACTTTACATCTACAGCACTTTTGCCAGCTGAAGTGGGGATTGTCTCCTTTGACATTGACTGAGCAGCTTTTCACAGTGCTGAGTACATAGTCAGTCCTCACTCCTTGGATTCCTATATGGGCAGAAAGAGAGAGTTCCTCCACTATGTCTTGAAGGAGCCTAATCTAGCTCAAATTCTTGAGCTAAAATAGTTGAGATTATTCTACATGGATGAGCATGACACTATTGTTAATAAATGAGATAAATGTATTTACTACAGAGCATATCAGTCTCCTGTAGCTCTAGTTACAAGCTGTTACCAGACCAGAGGCACACTCAAAGACATTTTCTCCAACTGTGAGTAGGATCCTGTATGTGGTACATACTTTCCATACCCACTCATATGAATGCACCTACCATATACACAGTACAGTTGGGTTGTTGCTTTCTGGAACATCCTGATGTGCACTGTGAAGATCAGTAGCGAAAGCAGCAAAGAGTCCAGAGAGCAGGCAGATACAAGTGGCTGCAGCTGGAAGATTTCTTCAACCTATAGTTGAAAAGTAATCCTGGAAAAGGTAGCTCTAAGGGAGACACAAGGAAAATTGATTCTTACACTGTTGATATTTAGTTCATATATATTGCATTTTTGTTAGAGTCAACATTATATATTACTGCAAGATAAACGGATTTACCAGTACTGTCTTTATCAGGAAAACCACTTATGATGCCATTACCAATCCAGTCAGCCTAGTTACTTCTAAAAATAGTTCTTATGTGACTGGTATGCAGATATGACTTCAGGTGCTTAACCTTAAGTATCTAGATTTGAACATTTTGCCTTGAGCCTCAGCTTTTCCTACTCGTGCAGTTTTATATCTGAGAATAAGCATTGTTGTAAGGTTGTAAAACCAGATCTATTGATACACTGGATGAATCTGAAAGCAAACTGGAATTACATACTGAAGGGTCATGGAAATTTTCCCTGAATATTTTACATAAACAAGTTATTTGTTCATTCAATAAAACTGGAGCACTTCAAAGTAAATGTTTACATTAAAGATGAAAGAAAAAATTTTGGTTGGCAGAACTCCATCCTCATGGCTAGAGAGTTGTCAAGCAGATACATAAACATTAGAGAGCTAATATATTTACACTGAAGGGACAGCTCTAGCCAAGAGCATAATTTTTAGGTGGAACATCCCCATGTGTTAATGTGTACACATCTATTGATGGAAACAAAATGACCAGTGTTGGCTGGCAAGTCTGGGTTTGGAAGCCTGGCTTGAAAATTCCATGCAAGCAAGTGTCCAGGCACAGGCTCTACTTCATGTTACGGCAGGCAGAAGCATTTATGCTTCTTGCAGTCATTCTGCTTTTAGAGCTATAGTAAGACATTTTGGGTCACAGTATCTGAAATGATTATGAAGTTTCTGGTGGGAGGAGGAGGAAGATGTAATTTCTAGGAGGGAGCAGAACTACTGTCCCTAGTGTTATGCTGCAGGAACATGTGTTTCTCCCAGTAGTACTTGGGGAAAAAAACAAACAGCACACTTCAAAACACAAACTAAGACTTATGCTGAGTAATCTTATAAAGCTGTATTCATGGATATGCATTCAAAGGTGCTCAGTTCAACCCCACTCAGTTTTTCCTTTTTGTTTTTTCATTGTGCACTTGTGCATATGGGCCTTTGTTCATCCCAGTTCCTGAGAAGAGCTGCATACATACATAGGCAGTTAAGAAAAATATGCTATGACTTATTTACAGCTTCAAGGAAACAATAATAACCATGCAACTCACAACCAGCTTCACAAAGTAGCAAGTAGACAAATTAAAAAACAGTGGTTTCTCAGACTCTTCTAGTCTTTAAAATACTTATAAATAAAGTTACATATAACCAACAGCTTCCTAAATACCAAAGTTTTTTGCAGAAAATGATGAATAAGTGTTTTAGTCATGCCATACATAACATTACAGATAAAATCCCTCCATATCTAATTACAAGATTTGCTCTGTGTTCTCTTGTGTGGTTAAGTGAGGAGACTATGGTGGACTGTATTTGCCAGCAAAAAATAAATCCTCTGAAGGAGAGTGGGCTAATTATAAGAAATCCTTTTACTAGGTGTAGAATTGTTTCCATGGAGCTATTTCACTACATTATTTCATGGGGTCCCTCTTTGAGGAATTGGTTCTTCTTTGCAGAGAGATATCTGGGAGAAATAAACTACATGGCAATTTTGAACTGTACTTGGCTTATTTTAGAAGATTCCCAGAATGTGGAAATTTGTCCTCTGAATTCTAACAAGCCTGTTTTTTTCTTAACTGAGTATTCTATGATCCCAGGGAGAGCAGCTTTCTGACTTGCAGTATCTACTGTGTACCGAATTGCATCCAGTTGTGAATGCTTCTTAGGTTTGGAAAATGCTAACAAATACAAGATTCAGTTCTTGTCTCTTTTACTTAATAAGTTTGAAAATAATAAATATATGATAATTATGTATGTGTTACTTACCTCTTGTCTTCCAGAGGATTTGAGGTGCTTGAGATTAATATTGTGTTGTTCCTATTTCATCAGGATGGCTAATGAATCGTGTCTAATTTCAGCTTTAACAGAAGTGCCTTTTAGACACTGTGGTTACTTCAGGAGGCAGGCTAACAGAAGAAGCAAAACAATATTGGTATTTCTCACTAAGTGATGAATGCATTGTGCTGTCTCAGTTATATTCATTGCAGTGTAGCTTCTATACGAATGTTTCTTTATCTCTGTTTGGAACCTTGGTACTCTACCTAAGCCAACTTTGGGTGACTACATTTTTCAAATGTGGACCACGATACTTTCTGTTGCTGAAATGCAAGGCCTCATTTTGAGTTCGATCAGGAAGTAAAACTCCCCTAATTTTGATTTCTGTTAATCCAAATCCCCACAAAACTAAAAGTAAAGACAAATCACACTTCAATTTGTAGAAAAGAGAAGAGAAAAGAAAAGAATAAGGTAATGTGAAAGGGTATTTCTCTGATAACCCCAAGGGTGAGCTTACTGGCTGCTTGCTCACTGTGGATGGAATAAACCTAAGAAGAACATCCAAGGGAATTCAAACATAATTCTTTCCATTTTTTAAAATCCTATTATGATGCCAGGTTTTTGAAAGGACACTAAGAAACTGTTGGCAATGGAAGATGGGAGGGGAAAGAGCAAGATTCTAATTCAAGCTCTCACCCTAGCTGTTTTTCCTGTAACTGTAGTGCAATGCCAAAACTACTTGTGTGCAGACTTCAAGTGTAATTCTGATCTCTCTCACCTCTGATAAATTTCAAGCCAAGAGGCAGAGATGGTAGAACATCCATGCTGTTAAGAACACTGGCTTTCTGCCCAATGTTGTGAGCTGGATCCAACTGACAGGCACTGATTGAATGAACCATCTGGTTTTGCATTATAACCCCAGGAATGCAGAACTTGCACAAAACCAGATAGGCATGATCTGTGCAAGGCACTCATTGCATTCAAAGTCATTACATTAACATTGAAGATGGCATAGCAAAAATGACTGATTTGTTATGTCTCATGTCATCCAAATTATTGTCTTCAGTGAAATAGATTCATAGAGGAAATGGAGGTCTGATTAGAAAATTAACGTCAGTCATTAGGCATTAGAGGGAGAAAACCTCTACCCCATCACTGATAAACAAACACTGTATTGATCTGTAATTGCTGATGCATATCAGTCCTTTCTCTTGTGTGACAGGATTTTAGAGAAGAGGTGTAAATGTATGACTTAGTAGTTTTAAGTGATATAACTTGCCTAAAACCCCCCAAAACCACCAAGACTAGATTATCTCAGTTTAGTTTTCTCAGTGTTTGTTAAGGCATGTCACAGACAAGGGCAAGGATTACTTTAACACTGGCAATGTTAATCTCCAAACTGGGGACTTAATACACCCTCTATTCTTTGCCAGGTAAGCCAGATGAATTTTTTCAGATTCTAAAGTAAAGCATGGATGAACTCTGAAATAGACAATTCTGCCTCTCTACGGCTCTTCAGCAAACATTTCTCTCCAAGGCTTCTTCCCATATGATCAGCATATGATACCTTTGAATCATCCAACTTTCCCAAGCAGTGAAAGTCACCAGAGGCTGAAGAAGAGTGGGAGATTTTGAATCCTCACAGCCTCTCCTTCCATGAGTGATTCCTCAGTGGCTATTTCTAGTGCTGTACTAGGGAGACATAACACGTGTTGCAAGATTTGATGAGGGATTTTTTTTCTTTTAATCTGTTACATATCTTATGGTTAATAGGAACATGATCTGGATTAAGTTAACTGAAATACACTTTCATTAAAGAAAACCTTCAGAAGTATTCCTAAGGCTGCACTAGGAAGTTGTGCATATGTGTAGGGAAAGAGATACAGATCTCTATATCAATAGAGATGCATCAGTTTATTAATCATCTAGCAGTCTTAATACAGTCCTTTGGCTCTGCTGCTCCTTGAATTGATAGGATCGTGTGAACTGTCTCACAGTGCAGAAACTCAGAGATGCAGAATTAAGATTGTGTGTCCTACTGCTTGAATTTGCTGTAGGTTTAATGTCCCTTGAAATAGTGTCCATGTATATAAGCTGGTACTGTGTATTGTACCAGAGAATGGAACTGGAAATGGTGTAGGAGAAGCATGGAGAAAGTAAGTTGGCTGAATGAATGACAAGAGAAGACAAAACATACAGCAGCAGTATGTCTGGGGGATGGGGTAGAATTAAACTGTGTATTTCTTTCCACATCTGGTTTTCCTCTCTTGGTTGTCATGAGATTTGTTATGCTGATAGATGCCATTACAGAGGGGGTTCTGAACCTAGTGTGTCCCTGCAGGCCTGAATTCCCTCAGGCTAGCTTATACTATATTGATTCTTTAATCACCATGGTTATCCCAGAATGAAATTAATTTAAAAGTAGTTTCTGAATACTGAATACTGGTCAGTTTTATATTTTAATAACAGCACAACATCTATTGTTTACTAGACTGAAATGTGCTTACATGACACAGTCTTGTTCATTAGATATAAGAGTTTGATAAAATTTTGTGAAAGGAAAAACATGAAATTTGGTAGATAAGCTATTACAAAAAAATAAAGTAGTTCATACAGGAAGGGTCAAATTGCAATACGAGTGTTACTTTTAATTTATGGGTTTCATATAGCACCTTCTGCCATATAGAAAAATTATTCCTTTTCTACTATAGTTTCCCTATTGACTTTTATACAGTCAGCTGCCTCCTTGATTCTTATAACAACAACTAAATAAGAATACTGAAATCTATTAAATACCAAGTTCTGAGTTCTCACTCAGGAAGTCTAAATAGGGTAAGCTTGTGTTTTGAGAAGATACTCCTGTAAGTTTCACTAAGCTATTGACCACAGTTAGAGGCAGGATGCTGGGATACCTGAGCCTGTGGTCTAACCTTTGGCTATCATTCTTATGTTCTTTTAGCTTTGTATTCTTAGTTTTGTTTGTTGTTTTTTTTTTAAATCTGAACACAGATCAGTTTTACTGATGCCTGGTCTTGCATATCTGTGTATATCCAAAGCACTAGAATCTCTGTACTATTTTACAGTGTCACATGTTTATGGCATAATATGATTAGACAGACACATCAGTGAAAAGTCTGTCTGCAAAAGCTGCATTTTGATTTCATGAGTGATATGCATTGCTTCTGCTGTCACTTGATTTCATCTCCAAAGTTTAAATTGCTGCCACTTTGAAAGCAAGTCTGTGGAATAATAATGCACCACCTTGTGAGTCATACCAGTGAACAGGGACTTTTACAAAGAATTAAAAATGGAAAAGAACTCATAGTGTGAAAACACTGTCTCTAATGCCCTCTCTCAATCTGTTCTGTTGTAGAAATTTGTGAAGGGTGCTTTACACTCTGATAAAGCTAATAGAGGAGGAGGTGGAACACTAATTACAGTACAAAGGAGTGCTTACAGACCCTTGGCAATACTTAGCTGCAATAATGTACCCTATAGACTTTTTCTAAGCTTCAGCATTTTAATCTGGGGTTCACTCTTTCTGTTCTACTCGGAACAGCTTCAAGCAAAGAACCCACTGACGTCAGCAGCAGTTGTGAATAAATAAGAACAGCAGATTCTGGCCCATGAATTGTGACTCTGTAACTTAGTTTTCTTCATAGTTGGAACACACATTTCTATACCTCTTTATGGCAAGATTTTCATTTTTCGAGCATGCAGTGGGACAATGAAAACTGGCTAACCCTAGCCATAAACTTAATGGAGCCCTGAAGGCATCTGGGAGAGGTTGCTGTAAGAGTACTCCCTGCTTTCCATTTGAATGTTAAATTATTTCTTGAATTTAGCTGAGTTGAACTCGAGTAAGACACTGTCTCTCCACTTTTAGAATTATTGAGAGGATATAAATTCATCAACATGTGCTTGGTCAGCTGTCCTGTTTTCTCCTAAGAAATGAATTTACAGCACACACATCCTCTGAGGCTATTATTCTCTTATTATTTATGGTATCTAAAATTTTTTCCTGATAAAACTAATTCATATAAGTTGACAGTTCAAACAATGTACTTTCTGTGTCTCAGGAGGAAACGTATGGCTCGGTTTTTGGTTTAGCAATTTACACAGATTAGGTTTTGCATAATGTAAATCTGAGGCGGGCGATAGTTTGTCTGTAATGCAGTGAATGCAATTAGTGAGATAAATACAGAGCTAAATTCATTTTCTCTGAAAAGAGGCAATCTGATTGCTATGCAAAAAGCAGCTTTATTTGCAATACTGGTGGCTCATAATGTGGTTAGCAATGCACAGACTGGCATTTTGATTTGCAGCTTTAAAGAATTCTGGGATGAATAAAACATTGAATTAATTTCCAGAGAAGAACCTTTGCCAGACTAGATGAGATCTACTGTGCTGAATAAAAGCTATAACCTATGACAGGCTCTGTTCCACTCCCAAAGGAAATGATGTCAATACCAGAGAAGGTTAAATAGGACTTCAAATAATTTACAGTGATAGAAGTCCCTGCTCTTTGGATGTAGGTTGAGGGTAAACATATATTCATCTATCCTATCATCCCTCAGCAAGTATTATTAGAACAGAGCCTATGAAAAACAAAGTCTGTGCTTTGTATTAATAATTTTGAATTGGTGTCACAGTTGATTTGGAAAAGCTGTTAAGTTGGAAAGGACAATAGGCAAAGTTGGATGTTTGGATATATGGGGGATCCTAACTCCATATGTGGATTTGCATATGAAGTGCTCAAAGTACCTGCAAACCCTTGCTGAAATCAGGAAAATACTCAGCATGCCCATGAGAAGTGCCCCAGTATCATTTTGCGAATCTCTTATTTGTATTTTAAAAGGCTGAAGGCTGCGGCTCTGAATCTTCATCGAAATAGCTGCTGTTGAAGTAAGCTTGCTCTAGCAATAGATGCATTTATAGGGGAAATTTAATGAATCAGTTCTGCATCACAGTGGAAGCCCAGGAGAACAAGTAGAAGATGCTTATGTAATTTTAGGGAACATAAAGTCGTGAATACTATTTGGGTTCCATTGTTTTTGTAGACCTATTAAATTAAGCTCAGCTTTTTTGTGGATTTGCCTAGAGCTGGTGCATATATATGAACATCCCATAAAAGTGAAATACTGGAAAGAAACCTGTATGGAACAAGATAGGGGAAAAAAATGCAGTGAAATAGTTTTTAAACAATAACTGACAAATTTTAAGAATTGGGAAAGCTGCTCAGTAGACGTGTGTGAGAAGATGCTAACCCCATTGTCTCTGTTGTACTGTTTACAAGGAAAGGGAAAAAAAATAAAAGCTAAGAAACTGCATGCAGGCCTAGTGGTCATGTTATGGTCTGAAAGAAGTTTTCAGAATTTGTGTGGAGATTTCTGTCAATGCTGCAGCCCATGGGGTACCAGGCAGTGTAAGTTCCTCACCATGTCCAAATTTGCTGGAAGCCTGCACTGTGTTTTAGAAAGATGAGAAGGACCATAATCTGCACATCATTTTCCTCTGGAAGTTCCTTGTTAGTGGGTATTTCTTTACAAATACAACCATGCTCAGGAGGATCTATTAAAATAATCTAAGAAAATGCCAGTCCCCCTGCTTACCCTAAATTTTCCAGTGGTATATTTCTGTTGGCTGGTGGTACAACTCTCAGGTTCATTAGGGGAAGGAAAGAGAACAGAAATTTTTGTTTGCTGCAAACAGGTAGCTGGTGTAAGCTAAAGGAGTACCCAGTGACAGTGCTCAAGCATTTGTTGTATTTGTAAAGAACTGCAGCAATGCCAGCACAGCAGAAGAATGTTGATCAAGGGGCTTTTGCTATGGGGGAAAGTAATTTTTAATCAAAGGAAAAGAAATATCTTCCAGTTTTTCTAGATTTTTACACAAAATACCCACAAACACACACTCTTACAAACCTAAATTTGTAAAATATCCCAATACTATTTTTAGAAGCCCATAAAAGTGCTGTGGATATGTGTCTAATGAAACATGGTATGGAGGAGGAAAAAGAAAATTATTTTAAGCTGCTTGCTCTGGTGAATGGTTCCAGAGAACTCACTGAAAAATGCATCCTTGTGACAGGAGGGACTCTTACTGTTTTGGAATAGGAGAATATGAACTCAGTTGCAGATTAATTCTTTTAATTGTAACCTGAATAATAACAGACAAGGGAGAATCAGAATCATAGAACTTTTTTGCAAGCTCTGTGTAGGTTTCTTCTATTCCTATTCATTTCTATATATATTATGAATTAAAGGGGAGAAAGCTTAGGGGAATGATAGCAGCATATTGCAGAACAAGAGATAAGCAGAGTATTTAGCTAAAAACTCTTAGACTGAATAGAACACTCATACTAAAGCAATATTGATGTCACTATTTGTCATATTGGTATATTTTAGCTGGATTTTTTTCTGCAGCTCTGTGAACACCAGTGAGATAAGGAATCTTTAAAGAAAATACATACAGAGAGAAGCTACCATTTTCTAGTGAGAAGTCAATATCCATCTCCTGGATGTTCAGGGTTGTTTCTGCAGTATAATTAACTAGAATTTGAGCTCTTTCACATGTAAATGAAGTAATTGAGAGAACTTCCAGCCATAATCCTTTCTGTCTTTGTTTGTGGGACTTTGCAGGTTTACAGGCTACCCTTTAATTTGAAAATCCTTAAAATTTAATTTTTTTCTCTTTTGTGTTGTCTGGGAGGGTTTACTACTGTCATGTTTTGTTATATAAAAGTCATACCATGGTCAATTTGGTTTGAAGCTATTGAGTATGCATTCTTAGACTTAGTTTTTATTAGATGCTTTCCTTAAATATGTTATTTTAGAATTTGTAGCCTCTAGAGTATTTCCCCAATATTAGCATATCAATTCTCTTCATCTGACTTGTCTTTCAGTTTTAACAAATAAATGAAATGTATTTGTTTATGAAAAACTTCAGCTGCCTACCAGAGCAGACACAAAAGATTTTCACATATTAAGAATGTCACTGAACGATGAAACATAAATACAAACCTGCCATTACATTTTAGCTCAGAGTGTTGTGAATCAAATTTTCTACTATGGCCACCACATATGTGATCATTTGTCTATGAAAATATTCTGTTTACATCTGTAAGTCTAGAGACTGGTTTGTGCCTGTTGAATAGTTTGCTGTATGCAATTCTCACATTTACCACTCTACCACATTAATTTCTGTACAGACCATACCTCAAAATGCTAAAAGAAAGAATGCACAAAAGCTGGGTATGGAGGAAATACGTCCATGTGTGGGTGTCTATGTTCTGATATGAGAACAGATCAGTGCAAGTACAGATACTCTGCAGTACAGTTCACCAAAACACACAGTTTTAGGTGGTACAATGTTACATTACACAACTGGCACCCTCTGAGAAATGTCCATCTCCCAGGAGACAACTTCATATCCTCCATCATACATAAGGTGTTTAGTGCACTTAACCAGCTCACCTTGTATCTGATCTAGCTGCTGGATCTTATGACTTTTTTTCTTTTAAATTTTGTTCTATTGTTTTGTCAAAAGGTTAATTCTGAAAAGCTAAAAAGTGAAAATTTGCTAATCTTCAGGATTTTGGATACACAGCTTAATACTATCATCTAAAGAATGCCAGAGTGAATAAGAAAAAATTGATGGCTCTATAAGCTGAGAATATGATATTACTAGTGCTATATATATATTTAAGTGCCAGAGGGACTTTTTCATTCGTTCTTGACTGTTGAACAAGATTATTAAGAACAAGTCACAAGCTATTTTGTTTTCAGTCATTCAAACTCACCCAGTTTGGATGCATTCCTTGTTTGCTTTGTGCCTGTTTGAAACCACTTTGTGCTACATCTGTACGGTCATCTCGATTAAATTTTAATGTGAAAGCCTGCTGCATATGGCCTGGAGAACTAACATTCAGGGATAAGGTCACCATCTGCTAGTATAGTCAAAGCTTTGTGCTTAGAATTGCTTTTTACATTGACAACAACAAGCCCTGAATGTCTTTTATAAAGGGTCAAATGAAAACAGGAAACCAACAGAAGGCAGCTTTCAATTGTACACAAACCTGTTGCATAACTTCTTAGTGTTTGATTCAGACAACACAATTTTTGTTTCAGATAGAACCTTTTCCACCATCTGTAGATTGATTCCAAGTTTCAAATTTGTCCCTTTTGTCAGTCTGTAAAACTACACCAAGGATGCTTTTGGTTTTTCTAGTTTGCTTCCAGCATTTCTCAGCTCACTCATTTACACCTCACTCATCTTGTGTGCTGTTCTTTGACTCAGATCAACACAGTTTTCATGTACTGAACGAGGATGGGTCTAACCCATTCTAATTTCTGATTGCTGTAGGATGTTACATGTTTTTAAAATAGCCCAACAGTTGCATCATAGCCATAATCCCCTGCTTAGGAGGAGTGACCCTATCATGCAGTGTTTCTTCAGCAGTGCTCACCCATCATGACTATATTCTTACTTCTTTACCCTGTCTCCAGTAACAAATGCTTCAAGTTTCCTTATTAAAGACCAAATGTAATCCTGCCCTATATGGACTTAGTATCTTCTGAAAATTATTTGTGTTGGAAGCACTAATTGGGTAATTGAGGCCAAGAGAGATCAGATTTGTAGCCTGGGTGCTGAAGCCCACATCTGTTTAAGCACCTGTATTGCTATTCTAATAATATGGTTTTGTTTTCTCTCTCTTTTTTTTTTTTCTTTTGCACTAGGTACACTTTCTCTTTGGTAGCCCAGCGATATCAGTGTGTTTCAATTCTAGATTAAGTACCTTCCACAAAATTAACTTTTTAGTAGTCTTCTGATACATAGCTTGATTTGTGTATCTCGGAATGGCATGAATGTTATTTTGCAGCTGACATTAACGTTATGAGTCTAATGTACCTAGACAGTGTGAGCTTCTTTTAATGACTGATCTAGAGAAGCCTGAGTCACTATTTAAGTTTAATTATTTAAGATGGAAGTTATTCAGCAGCTTTCCAATGACATTTTTAATTATATATCAACGAGCATGCATGTGTCCCTTGGTGCCAGATTTAAATTTTCTCTATCAGAAAGTTCTTCCCACTCTTCTACCCCACAGACCATGAGAACATTAATGCTTTTGTTTAATACATCTTGATTTTAACATAATGTATTCAATCTTTTCATGCTTTAGTTCTTAAATAAAGACAAATTTGAAAAAAAATTATGAGGAAAAAATAAGTTGGTTTTCTCCTAATTAAAAACACTACAAAATGAGAGACACTCTCAGCAAATTCCATCTGGGTAAGTCAAAGACAAAGGAAAATATGACAATAGAACCATTTTTGAAGGAAGCTTGATTATAAACACCATAGAAGCATAGAATTCATACTGTAAAAGTAAGGATGAGAGGAAGGAAAAATAGAATACAGAGCAACAATGGATCCAAAATAACAATTGCTGTGCAAATTAGGGACATAGATAAAAAACAAATGATGCTTTGACCATGCAAACCCAGAGAGTTATTTGCGTCACAGAGTTGTGGCAGTGAAGGCAAGGATTATAGCAATAAAAACACTGAAGAACTTTTTATTCAAAAAGCAAAAATGTTCACATTTTGTTTACTCCATAATAAAGATCTCATTGCACTGTACCACTAGAACATTTTGCTAGAAAGGAAAGTTGAAATTCCCTATTTCGGAGCAAGAAGGAAACCAAATTAAATATGAGGCCAGTTCTGAGATCAAAGGGCTTGAGAAGCATGGACCAAAAGCAAAGCAAGGTTGTAAATTTAAAATGGATTGAAAAGTGTTCCACCATGCCAAGTGTGGTGATACTGTGTGACCTTACTCCTTCATTAACACAATTGGTAATTAATCCTGCAAAGCTTTGACCTCTCTTTTTCCAAAGAGAAAATCAATAACTGCGGCCCATTTGCTCTACTTTAGATGAAGATTCTCTCTTGCTGTTCAGACACATTCTTCTTCTTTGTAGTTTAAATTAACAGCTTCCAGGCTGTTGTAAATTATTGTTCCACTGTAATTTTTTCTCCTTTGTGTATATGAGTTGATGAAGCAAGACACATTCTCTGTTTGTGTGTTGTTCTATTACCTGGGATATGTGCTTTACATTTTGTACAATGTGGATATGCTAATGCATTTCCTGAAAAATAAACAAACTGTTTTGTTCCTCACTTTGTCATTTACCCTAAAACCCTACTCCTACTCCAAAGCAAAATCAGCCATAAACCCCTTTATTTTCTATGTTCATTTCCATGTGATCATTTGAGGTGGTATCTCCAGGAAAACATTTTTCTCTCATATTTCCAAATGTGTGAGAATCTCAGCTTCTGGGTTGTGCAAGCTCTGAAATCTTTTGATCATTCATCAGACTATTCCCTTTACTGTTTTCATAAATATTTCTCTTCTATTACATTTGTAAGAATTCCTATTTATATCAGTAATCCATATCTTTTTGGAGGATGGGATTTGCACATTAAAAGGTTGATTTCCATTACTTTGCTGGCACGTATGTTGACAGTCAGTTTAAATACTCACTAGCTGAAAAAAATTATGTAGAGTTCAGCAAGTATTTAAAAAGTACTAATTGTGGAAAAACACGGCATATATTTCTAAGTGAAAATTTGAGCATTTTACTTATATTAGCAGATTTTTTTGTTCAAGTCAATTTTTCATCCCTATTTTGGAAGTGTTAGCATTTCTTCATAGCTTAATCTTACTCTTCTGTTGATATACACCATTATTTTTAAGCATGAATGTGGGCTCATCATAATTTTCATTACCAATACAAAAGTTCTAGAATTTGATGATAAGCCATCAGAATAGGTGGGCATATATACTATAATCTGTGCAGGCAGACAAAGTAAGCCTCAGTCTCTTATAGTTGCATCTTGATGGAGCAACAGCTGCTATCACCAGACAGAAGTTAGCCTGGGTCCCTCCTTTGTAATGGGCCAGTCGATCAGCACACTGTTGTCATCCATTTCACCTTGAAACTCTTTATTTTTTCTGATTTGAATCCAGTTATTTTGGAATTATTTTGAACAGAGTTGTCTAAAAAGAAAAACAGTTTATATGAATTAGTAAATGCAACCATATGTTCTGTAGCTTTGCAAAAATTCTATTTAGAATGCTCAAGCAAAGTTAGGGCATATACATATTTTAAAATAAAGCATATTTCACATATGATTGTGACAGAATGGGAGCTGAAATGTAATAATGTTGTGAACACCAAAGATGATGCAGTGTAGAAATCTAGAAATACTGATATGTCACCTCGTTTTTGAGAGAGACTGAAAGACTTGTGCAGCATGTGTGTTGCAGGGCAAATTCTTCAGCAAATCAAGAGTCAAGAGGCCTCATGGAAATGGTAAACTCTGTATGAGACAAACAACCAATACTGCCTCTTGAGGTGCACCATGTGGGCCAAAGTATGTGGAGTCATCTAGTATATGATAGGTCTTTTGCTGTGTTTTGGGACACTGAGCAGCAAAAGGTAATGGAGAAGAGGAGGCAGGTGAAAAGGGATTGAGAGGTATTACAGCAGCTCTGTCTTTGCTGTTTTAAAAGGGAGAGGACAGGAATATGAGAGGGTGTTAAAACATCTCAGGGTTGGTTGGGGATGTCTGAGAAGAAGAGTAGTGGGAAATACTGTGGGAGAGGGAGGAAGTGAACATGGGAGAGAGTTGAAAGATGGCAAAGGTGGGAAGCTTTCTCAAAACAGGGGAAATAGTGAGCATGAGATGCTTGACAGCAACTGCAATGTGACTGTGATAGAAATTAATGAATGGAGTATCACTGCTTTAAAACTTACAATGGATTTGGGAAGAAAAACAGCTGGGAGGTAAGATTGCCAGATAAGGCAGTCATTTATGTGTGTGGGTTTTTAGGCCTTTAGCCACAAAGCAGGAGATTCTAAGGTTGTAAAAGAATTCTTCTTAAAAACAAAAACAACTGTTGAACAGTACTGGGAAGAAAGTACAGGTGCCTGTCAGACTATCTGATGCAATATGGTTGATACACTGTGATTCCCCAACCCAATCTGAGATTAGGGAAATTATTAACCTCTGTTCTTCTAAATAAGAGGGGATGAACCAAAGACTACCATGCCATTGAAGAAATTATAGTTTGAGATTCCTGAGTAACTACGATGGTCTTTAGCTGAGATCTGGATGGAATCATTCAGTCATCATGAAAGGGCTGTTTTCAACATTCTATAGTTCTCAACAGATGGAGATATATTTTAAACTCTATATACACTTGAACGAGACAAGGGAAACATACAGAAAAGTAAAAATAGGCTAGGACCCAAAGTGCATTTGCTATTTCTCTTCAAAACTGAAATACTGCTTGACAACTACTGAACATCTTGTCTTTGAAGCATTTGTTTTCTTTTCCGTGAAGCTGATTTGGCCACATTTCAAAAAATGTTACTGTGTTGTGATCACAATTCTTGTTTAATGCATAAATCTCAGATACAGGGTCTCTGAGTAGAGAAATCACAATTATGAACAATGAGGGTGTTGAAATTTTGCAACAGTACATCCATTAAAGGGGTTTCATTATTATTTCTGTGTTGTGGGCAAGAGAGGCTCATGTTGTTTTCTTATCTGGCACCATAGAATGGCAGTCTGGGGATGAACATCTCTGAATGTTAGCTGACTTTCATAAGCCTCCAGGAATGTGAATGTATCATGTCTTTCACTTGACAGTACTGTAAACTTCATAGTTTTTCATGGTTTCATTTATGAAAAACTCAGTTTCTTCTGTCTTTGGGAAAATAAATTCTAAAGAGTGTAATAAACTAGAGCAGGTGTCATTTTAAACTGAGTTGTCTCTGACATAATAATAACATATATGGCTAGTGCACCACTGTCACACACAAAATATACACAAGCATAGAAATGATTTTCACTCGCTGGAAGTAAAGTCTATGAAGAGACTTTGTTCCTCTGTAAAGCACTTTCATGGCCTACTAGTGAAAACACCAGATAAGACCTAAGTATTGTTTCTTCAAAAGACTGCTAAGGGCACCTAGAGTGTTGAATGGTGTTCTGTTAGTAGAAACCAGTAAGAATGCAATTAAATAACTATAACACTTTTTATGGTTTTAATTACTTTTAGACATTTGAGCAATCTAATTCTTAATGGAAATGTTGGTGAGCCACTATTTTATCATTCTTAGTTACTCTACAGAGAGTCTTAAAAATTGGGGAATTTATACATTTTTAATTAGATTTTGGGAATTCATTTTAGGGTACATGTGTATTCAGGAAATCTGAAACTTGAAGGAGCACAGCTAATCAGATGGGTAATGTTTGTCACTCCTCTGGCTTCAGTTGCATGTGCAGCATGCAATCTTTGGTGGCAGGAACTGGGATTCAGAAGTTTTTGTGCAGTTTTAAAGTATGGCTGTATAGTTGGTTATTTTTAGGTTATGCTGGGGCACACAATTTTGGCTATGCTTTTTAAGTTATCTGTGGTTGCAACTAAATATGGGAATGCAAATGTACCTGATTAGCTGATTGCAGTTGAATGTACAAACTATCTGTGCTCTTTTGCTGAAAGTATTTGCATAACAGACAGGTGTATCCAGTAGTAAAATATAGTTACTAATATGGAAACTCATCAGCTCATCAACAAGTACAAGGCAGGAATACAAGAGACACCGGTTTGGGACTTGTAGTCTAAACTGTATTTCTTGAACATGCAACTTATTATCTTCTATGAGAAAGTTGTTCTGGCACAGAGGTAATGATGTGTATTCTGAAAGGATACAAATGAATTGTTCCTTAGTTGTGGAAATAGCTCTTTACTTAGCTTGAAAGCAGGGACAATACAAGCTGCAATAGTATAAAATTGTAATGAATCCTATCTGATGTCAATCTGTCTTCATGACAACAGATGCAAACTTCACAGTACTTCATCTGGCATATAATGAATATGTTATATTGCTATGCTAACAAGCTGCTTCACATTTTTTTGTGAATTTTAAAGCACTTGAGGACGTGGACACTTCTTGTGCCTTTTTATCTAGCTAGGAATGAGAATAAAACTGGTTATGACTGAAATATTTTGCAATAATAAGTTCCATTTAGAACTGTAGGGAGCCAGACTGCTACTGGAAAATAGAAAGCTATTTTCCATTCTGAAATGGTGATAATTACATAACAGAAAACATTAGCCACATCAAGATTTAAATTTTAATCTGAATGGCACAGTATTAGCTATTTTAGAGTTAACCAAGTGCGGACTGTGTGTTCTTCGCTCCAAATTATTATAGCTGTTTTAAAATGAGCAATCCACTTACTGTTAACGTAACAGGCAATTTTGTTCCTCATGTAACACCCAGTAGAAGCCTGTTGGATTTATGTTGGACCCTGATTTTAAGTTGTGGGCTTTTTGTTTTGAAAAATAGTTTCCTATTCTTCTTCCTGGATACGGCTGTATAGTTTTGGAGTATTACACAACGTCACTAAAGCCTTGACAGCCAATGTCTGTATGATGCCATTCCAGAGATTCATGCTTGCCAGCCTAATAAGAGCAGGGTCAATTATTTTCATTTTAATCCCCCTGTATTTCCCCAAGGAGCAAAGAAAAAAGTTACTTCATTGCCTGGCATGTCATGATTTTGTAATTCCACTGCTGCTATTTCAAGTCCTGGTGTTCAAATGGAGTAGGAGAGTAAGTCTGGAAAGCCTTGTCTCCAGAGATGCAGGGAATATTTATGTCAATGCTTAAAGACATATTCTAACATTCAACTGAGCCTAGTAAATTACTTATGTTAAAGTACAAAGTGAAATCTAGCCAAAAATATACTTTTTCATTACGTTTCATTAACTTAATACATGCTTTCTCTAGACTCTAATTTCTAGGCTTGAAATATGTCATCACAAGGGCAAATCTTTATACTGTACATATCTATTGTATATCTGTATGAACTCAGCTGCTCACAAAAAATATATGGCCCTCCAGTGCATTCATTATCTAAGATTGGCTATGATTCAGTTACACAAGAGAGATTTTAAAAGCTTTCTCAAAGAAATAAATTCTGCATCAATGAAAGGTTGCTCAGTGGTCTTTTTATTTTGAGCTTTTGAGCAAAATCATCACCACAATTCTTATGCAACATTATATGTATGTTTCAGGAAATCTGACTTCCAAAGTGTAGCCTGGAAAAAGAGCTCTGATGAAGGCTGATGAAAATCCTTTTACTTTGATACCTAAATAAATATATTGGTGTATGTGTGAGTATAATATTTTGTGGTTACAAACACAGGACACCCCCATCCCTCTTAGAGTAGATTCAGATGATCTACTCACTCTTGGGACATTCTGATAAAATGGAAATTCAAGTAAAAGAAAAAAAACTGTAGAAAAAAAATTACCAGTTATCTCAATTAAAAAAAATCCTGTTTAAGCATTTCATGATAGACCTTTGTCAGCTTCAAAACTTACTTATAACTGGGATAGGGATCCAACTATTCAACACTAATTCTAGCAATTTCTTTCAAGTATAGTTTGTATAAAGCTAGTCCTCTCTTGCTTCAGTAGGCAATGAAGACTTTGCACTACAACTTGTGAAAAGTTTGTGAAACAGTAATGCTTTCCCCCTTGTCTTCCTGACTTGTTTTCACTAACGTGACCATCTACCTTTTTTGCTAGGACTTAAAAAATGTTCTTGATTTTTGAACTAAGAAACAACAGTTAAAGGAGCTGTAAACCTGTATGTATGTCATAGATTTTGCATAGAAAATTTTGCAGTCAGGAGGCTTCTTTTCATTAAGGTTTATTTAAAAAGTCCAAGGTTTTCTGCCCACTCTTCTGTAAAGCCAGTGTTGTTTTAGTAAGTGAAGCCTAAGCTTTTAATATTCATGAAGCTCTGGGATGTGAAATAATGACCAGACCCCAAAATAGGCTTTAAACTATTAATGATATGCCATCTGGTGGCCTGACTTGTTTGTGCTGTTGCACTTCTAATTTACACTGATGTAATTTTGCAGAAGTCAATGACTTTAATATGCTCCTTGTGGTTAATGACCTTGGTGTGGGAACAGCATCTGGTCCACTTCTGTCACAGACCTTATTGCTGTGATTCAGGCTAGACCTTTGTGATTTGAAAAATCAATAGGTAACTTTCTTTTGCTGAAGGAGCAAAACATTGCTGTGGATGAAATTTCCCTCTTGCTACCCTCATTTTTAATAAAACATTGTCAGGGATTGTGTTGCCTTGTGGATATTACTAAGATGGGTGATAATCCACTTCTTGCCAAATACATGACAATGTATTATTCCTATTTTATAGCAAAAAGCATTGCAGTAAGTGCTGAATAATTGAGATTTGTTTCTATTGCTCTCCTGTCCTTTTCAGTTCTTCCTTATAGCCCAAAGGCATGGCAGATTTACAAACAATTTTTCAGTTCTGGAAGGGGTTCAGATACATTGCACAGCACCTGATCTAAAGTTATGGTCGTGTATGATTCCAGGATAACATCTAAGGCTGGAATAATTGTAAAAGGAAGGAAGGGAGGAAGGTGATCCATATTACAGAATGGATGTACTTTTCTTTCAATGTTTAGGGGACATGGCTTGTACACCAGTGGCATAAGGAAAAGTATAGGTCAGGTGTAAGAACTGTAGCAGAACTGATGTACTGTCAGGCAATTAACAGAAGAATCAATTTGTGATTTAAAACTGTTCATGTTTAAAAGGTTTTTGTGGTTTGTTTGTTTGCTTGCTTTGTAGGATTCAAATACAGCAACAGAAAAAGAACTCAGCATTCATGCTGGATATTGTGTTGTCTTCAAAAGTGCTTTACAAATGTATACAAACAAATCCCTGTAGCACCCTTTAAGGTAAAGAAGTACTGCCCTGAATAGGGCTAGGAAAATGAGTAGAAAATCATGTCTATTTCTACCTGCATTACTTGACTATATGACAAACTTACACCAAAATGGTAAGTTCTGTGGTATGGATGTAGTTATTTCACTACACCTGGAATGCCACTCAGCCCTGGAAATTTGCATTCTCTTGGCTGGATGGTTCTAGAAATGGATATGCAACCAGTATGCTATCAGCAAAGATGCATTTTTATTTCTCCACACTGATGCTTTCTCTCCCTCAAACAAGGAAGATTAATATATGAACACTTGAAAATCAATATCTCCCACTCCTGTAACTTCCTTTAGAATTAGGACTTGGACAGACAATTTTAATAATTTCACAAACTGGCAACGAGAATCTGATGAAGCTGCCTGAACTTTCTTCTCCAGGCGAGTTGGGAATTCTACTGGCATGCAGAAATAGGAATTGAGATGAGAAGGGAATCAGTTGTGTCAATTTTATATGTCAAGGATGTATAAAGAGGGAAGAGATAGAAATAGAACATGCTGCACTATCACACTCTGTTATCTTACTGCCTTCTTCACTTCTCCTGAAGGCTGTTATAAATATTGTTGCCCAGGTTCCATGCAGTTTTACATGGAGAGGGCTATAATCAGTTCTCAGCAGCAAAGGACAAAGGACACCTCTGCTTGACACTTGAAGCTTTTTACTGTATGCATTGCAGCCAAATGTCAGTATTGGGATCTGTCTTTATAATCTCATTTATAATTCAAGTTTTTTTCTTTGCAAGAGATGTTTATGTGGCAATTTTCCACAAATCATTTTTTGCAAGGGTAGATAAAAATCATTAAGTGATTCTTTTAGCAGAATCATCCTGTACTCTCAGTAAGTTACTCAGACTGTGTCTCAAGAGTCAGTTTTCTCCTCTACCAACATCTTATTCTTTAGATGCTGAGATCCAGTAGTTCTCTAAGCAGTGTATAATTATCCTTAGATTTCTACCTTAGCCTTTTGCATAATGAGTATCATCTTCATTTTGTTGTCCTTTCAGACTTCTCACTGTTGAATATTTTATTCCTTTCCAAAGTCTCTTTCATAAGCTTGGTTAGTCTTTGCAAATAGTCATTCATAAATGTTGACCCTTTTTAGTGTTGGTGTTTTTATTACTGGTTGTATAATATACAAGCCTTGGGCTTATTATACAAGCCTAGGATTCTCACTCAGTTTTGCCCCACTTTTCCTGCTTTGTTTAATTTAATTATTTCCCACATAATTTTAAAATTGACTTTTTGTAGGAAAATTGCTTTGTGACATTTGCAGTGCTTTTCCTGTAGTGCTGACTTTTCTCTAACTGAATGTTAATTTTCAAAATGGAGTCTGTAATTAGTGTGCTTAGAGACATTTCACTGAGATGTGACTCAAGTTATTTTGCTTAGTCCATTTTACCTTTGATTTACAGTATGTTAGTTTCATTTACACTAACTCCCTTTTGCAGTGTGCTGGCAATATAAGGGAAGTTTTATGATAACATTCAGTCTGTTTTCATCATAGACTGCTGCTAAATACAAAAATTTTACCCTGGGAGTGTTGAGTTGTGTCTGGGCAGTCAAAATATTCCTGTATGTAGCAGTTTGTTGTTCAGCTTTAAGATTTTCAGTTAACCATCTGAGCATGGAGATTCTTCTATAGGGTCTATGAAATGAAAGTTATGGTTAATTAGGACTCTTTGGATCCCTTAGGACTCTTTGTATCCCTTAGTTTTTCAACTATTCACACTATTGGTCTTTAAGGACCTGTAATGTCATCAGGATCCTGAAATTCTGTAGTTGATTATATTTCATTATTACTACCACTTAATCTAGCCATAGTTTCCTCCAAAATTATTTCTTAAGCCCCAGACTTATCAATCTCTAAAAGTGATCTTTGGTTGCATCTCCCTAGCACATTTATTTCTAGCATCAGCTGTGATACGGAAGTGAGTGTTCCAGAGCAAAGCCTGTCTTTCATCACTGGGCATGCCATAGCCTAGCTTTTGTGATCATAAGTAGCACTTACTTTGCCTGATTTCCTCATAATTTTTGATCTAGAAGGCAATTGCCTATAGCCAATCAAAGTTCTGTCAGTGTGACTCTATATATACATATCTGATTTCTCCTTTTAGTAGATCCAATCATGTATTTCAGATTCTCTTGCTCTTATAAATCACTTCTCAAAATCTCATCTAACAAGTCTCTCTTCAACTGAATCATAGTGACAACTTAAGTGCCCTTCTCAGACTCTTAAATGAACAGAGATCTTGTCTAGTGGCTTCACAGACTACAAAGCTAAACCTAAGAACTCACTCAATATATGAGTGTTTTCCTCTAGTTCTAATCTTTGATACTGAGTCTTTTCAACAAACATGATCCAATCACATCTACTGATCTTGTACTCGCAAAACCAATGGCAGTCATAATCTAGTTAAATCCAGAGTCCTCTGCTTTGGGATAGCTACAAACTCAGTTTTCCTTTTGAGAATAATTTCCATCTCTCTATTTATCCTTAATTTTTTAGCCTGCTTTATTAAGTCAGGCATCAAAGATGAAGAGAAAGCCCTGAGCAATCTGTTCTCAGATTTCTCTCAGGCTCAGCTAGGAGAAAGAGGCTGAACTAAATGAAGTCTTCTCCAACCTAAATTATCCCATGATTCAAGTGATTCAATGACTTGGGTAAAAGAGGTATTATATCTTAACTCTTCTACAATAACAGCACAAGTGACTTAGAGACATTCAAGAGTAGCAAAAGCTATAGGCAGGTTGTTATAATGACAATTACTATGAACCCATAAGGGAACATTCTTTTATGCGCATATTTTAAAGTCCACAATATGTTATCTTGAGATATTTTGCACAGTAAGTTTTAGACTGAAAGAAAATTTCCTTTTATTTATAAAAATTTACTGGAGTTCTAACATACTTTTTGTTCATATAGAACTACAGAGAAGTCTTTCGCCTTTCCTTTATTAGGAACACATTAGGGTGTTAAGCACAAAAGTACCTTTTAGAAAAGCAGAATTTAAGACTGCATTGTCCATGATGGTCATGAGTTGCTGGCATTTGAATGTCATTAATTTTTTACACTTTCAGTATCAATCTGCTGAAACTATATAAATGTAAATGAGAGTCAAAAAGAAAGTAGCCCTATGTTTTCTGCCAATAGCAATAAATGCCAGTGTATTTGGATAGCTACTTTTTACCTTTATGATATTTCCTGACATCAACTAAGTGTTCTTTTACTGGGTCAGGCCACTTGTTCAAATTTTAGTTTTCTTTATCTGTTGAGTGTCATATGTTGGAATTCTAGAGAACTTGGCTCTGTATGATTCTGGTTTATATCTATATGTAGCAACAATATAATAAAGAATCATTTAAGAATAGTACAAGAAATAATTATCGTAGCAATGGAATAAAAAGATGCTAAGGGCTGTAACATGTGATTCTTAGGATGCTTTTGCAATATAAGTAGCATGAAGAAGCAGGGAGGAAGAGTTTCTATGATCTAGCAATCTAAAAAATCAATGTTGTTGGTTTTTTGCATACCTTAGGCTGTACTTAAAATAGCATGAGGAAGGTGGTAACTTGACATGGTAGAGAGCATGACAGACCATTAAAATTTAAGGATAGCCCATCCAAGGTAAAATCATGTTGTGAAATTGATTTACCCAGGACAGTTAAGCAGAGTGCACTAGCTCCTCTTAGGACAAGGAGAAAGGGGAAAATAGTATTTCAGAAATAGGGGGGGAAAGAGCAGCAAGAAAAGTTTCTTTTACATAAAAACATCAAATTCCGTGTTCCAGTGTTAAATGATTCTGAACCAGAAGCCTATTGACATTGGCACGTTCCCCTGAGACTTTGAGCTCTTCTGTAATGACACTGACCTCCACTGGTAAGCAATTTGGATCCACTGATGAAAAATTATGTACAAGAAATCTGAGAAAGAAATCATAAGACTGAGATTATACAAAGGATTTCTTTACATGAAAGAAAGGTGTATCCTCCTACTTTTTAGTTTTTCATATGAATAGTAATCCTGTGTGTTTCATTTTGAGTCTTTTTCACTCTCAGTGTTGCATTTGAGCCTTGGCAATAAAATGAGGCATTGATGAGTAACAGCACAGACCATTAGTAGGTTACTAATGTGTCTGTTGAAGAAGATAAAATTCTTTCCAGAATAGTGTGCTTGGGCTTGACAACATGGGAAATAGGAAGTCTGGGAATAGATGGCTGTAAAACTCCTTGTGTACTGCCCTACAAAGCTGTCTCGAGTCCCCAGTGTATCTGGGGAAGGCAAAAAAACAGAAAAGCTTTTTAGTCTTCTGCCACCTCACAGTACAATGTAGGGAGTTTGTGTTGATTTGGATGAATATAGTTGAAGCAGCTGCTTTGAGAAGTTTTTCCAGTGCTCTCCTAGTTTAGTGAGATTTGTTAATTAATATGAAAGTTCAGGATTTCCAGAATATTCTGAGTTTTGTACCTGTGTACATTCATTTGTATTACACAATTCTACTGATCATATGCATAAGAGGGTGTCACATATTACATATACCTTCTGAAAGAAACTTCAGTTTTTTCATTTAGTTCTCCCATTTTGTAACCTATGTTAGCTGTTATGAGAAAAAATGAAAAGTGACAACTTTATTGACAACTTTGCTGCTTTCAGGGAACCAGATGGAAACCACAAACTCATTACAGTAGGCCTCCAAAGAGTTATAAAATGAAAATGAGTTTCAGTCATTGTTGACCCAAGGCTAAATTCTCGTGCTCAGTAGCTGAACTGTAAAATTTGCTCTCCTTGTCCCAACCATCTGAGCAAACCATCCTGTATAAATAATTGTTGATATGAGTTATTTTTTCCTTGCTACAGAAAGTTGGAAAAGCATATATCTGTGTAATGTCACAGGAAAGCTATAACTTTACTTCTATATATTTCTTTTTTGAGTCCAATACTCCAAAAGTAATCAGATAAATGAGGCTCTTTAATGGCTGATGATTGGATGAAAGCTTCACTGATTAAGGAACAAAACGGACGGAGTATCAATCACTGCTGGTTTTGATTAAGTACCTCACTAATCTTTGTCACTGTATAATGACTATACTGGCAAACAGAGTCTGATTGCTACAGGCAAATCATTTACATTAATCAAATAAAGTAAGAAACATACCAGTGTACTTAAGTATTCAAGGAAAGATGCTGGATGCCTCTTGCTGAAAGAGCTGGATGGACAGCATACCTTTAGAAGGAGAACCCTTACTGAACTAGATTTAACATTCTGTATTTGAAAAGGTACTATTAAAAACACCAACTTTTGCTGCCAGTGACCCAGATTTTTAAACTTGCCGTGAGCAATTCATCAACAAGTCAGGTTCAGTAGGTAGGAAATTCCAAATATAAGTAGCAATTAACCTGAAAGCATTACAAAGGAATAGGTACTAAACTTAATAAAAGGAAGAAACCTTTGCTGTTCTGACCAGACCAAAGAAATAGCAGATACTGTGTCCTAGATGTCTTTGTTATTTAATGATTTCTGGAGATTGCTTGTTATTTGAGAATGGGAAAATAAGAGTCTGTAACAAGTTATTAAAACAAAGCCATGACTCTGATCTACATATACTTTTCCTTTTATAGTTTCTCTGTGAAAACTTCTAGTTGTCACTTTCAGATCTGGGAAGAATCACTGGTGGGTTCCCAAAATACATGCTCTGCAGCAAAAACCTCTTGGAGTTTAGATGCAAGTAAGGGAGCATCTATCTGATAACTGCTGAAACTGCCAACCTTCCTAAAGAAATAAGTCACAAATAATCCCTGTGGTCTTTTCAAACCAGTGTTTCCTTTCTATCTGCCTGTCAATCTGATAGCTTCTTTCAAGGCTTTGTCTTGGAGCTTTGCACAGAAAGCAGATGAATGTATTTGGTGAGGCTGATGTACACCTCAGCAAACCCAAGAGCCTCCTGTAATACATTCACTCTTCAAAGGTGTGACTCAACCTGATTTGTAGCAGGATCTTGAGTCTGGATCTCCCACAAGGCTGAACACCCACCTAGCAGGCTTTTGGGTACTGTGGGAGTAAGAGCATCCTTTTGAGGCTGTTTCATCTAATGGAAGTAACTAAAATGTAGGCAGTGGATGCAGAGCAGAAGAGGTGATTTTTAGCCTATTGATATTCAGGCTGAGGTGTGAAAGAGTTGACTGAGGTAGCTTAGTACAAAGTGAAATGAACTGAGCCCTTCCATTCCTTAAATAAGGCACACTAAAAATGGGACTGTCCATCTTCAGGGCATAAGAGAGATAAGATGTGGTGGTTAACTGTTAAAGAGAAGATAAATAAATGAGTTATGAGCACATAACTCCTTGCTGTTGTTGTACCATTGTAATCAATGATGTTACCTAGGAATGAATTTAGCCAGTGTTAATAAAGCTATCAGCAGAGGTGAGAAAACATCATTTTTCTTCTTGGCTATGATTGACTGAAATCTTTTTCCCGTCATATAATCAGTAATTGTAAGAAGTCATGAATACCAGTGGTGCAATAGAAATAATAAATAACCTCTCTACACCTTTGTGTAGATGGTAAAAGACTCAGAGAACACAGCAGCTTATTTCAAAAAGCAATACATTGCTACTCTTTAAATTAACAACCCAAGAAAAATTAACTCCATTTATCATGTTACTTACCTAGCTCAAGTATAATATATGTTACTCAGTGAACAGCATAAAGAAAGCAAAGATTGTTTATGGTAATAAAGATGGTAATAAAGAAAAGCAAAGAAGAATTTGGAGAAACCTAGATTACAATCCAAAGCCTTGAGTTTTATCACTTCAGAGGCCTAGCTGAATGAAATTCAAATATAGTTACTGTAATTTTATGAGCCTGTTAGGCATTTATTCATGTAAATGAATAGGCACTGTTCAATTAGTCTGTACAAATCAGTATTCTATTTCTGTGTTCAGTTACAGTAAATGAGTATAACTCTGTTCTCAAAAATACCAAAATAATTTTAAAAAGCAAAATCAGAAACAACAATCCAATCCTATAAAGACAAAATTTGCTATAGGTAGTAATTTAAAATTGGGCTTTCTTTGTGCAGTGTGCAACAAAGATGCATTTTTTAAGAGCAATAAAATATGAATATGAAGCTAGCAAAAAGCACAATCTCTTCCAATAATTTCCTTTGCATTTTATTTGGCCCAAGTTTACCTTTGTTTTCTTTTTGACCTGCTAAAGTCCTCCTACTCTCTTAAGGACAAGAATACAGGAATTTCCAGGATGAAAGAAACTGGAGTTTAACCTAATCTAATCGTCTCCAGCAGTACCCAAATCATATCAGAAAAAAAAAAAAAAAAAAAAAAAAAAAAGATGTGTGATACAAGCACTGCACATTTCTCAAGATTTTATAACCTTGTATGATTACAGCAGAACTGATACTCACCATATACAGTTTTTCTTCCTCTTTTTTTTTTTTTTTTTTTCTTTCCAATTTTGCATGCTTTTCTTGCTTTGGAAGGCAATAGCAAATATCTAAAACTGCTCTTACCCATGTTATCATCATATGATCATATGCTCTTCTCTCACTGATATTTTTTTATCTTCACATCTTCTGAGAGCTAAGAGACAACCTCTTTATTTATCAGCTCCGGTATGAAAAATAAACGGAGAAATTTATACCCAGAAAAGAATGCTCTTTTGTAGTCTCTCCATTTGTTTTGGTTGCCTGTAATCTGACTGGAGGGAAAACAAGGCCTCTTAGATCGCAGCACTGCTGTAAGAGGAAGTGGTTTGCAAAGGTTCTATGTGAAAATGAATCTAAATTAAAAATGCAGAGAAAGGTTCTGTTTTAAAAAGAACTTCAATGAAATTCCAAATACTGATGGAATAGGTTAGACTGAAGGGGTGAGGATTCTTATTGCCTACTGAAATCCTGGACCGAAGTTAGTAAAACCATAGAAAAACCTTAGAAGTGTAGATTCTATGAAAAGATGTATATTTTTTTTCTATGCCCTTTGATCCACTACATAATTCATAATATAGTCTTTTATACAGCATTACAGAGAATTAAATTCATTTTATTCTGGAAGTCCTTTAAATTAATGCTTTGGTAGTCGTATTTTACATCCCTGACTTTACTTTCTGAACAATGCACTACTTACATTACAGTAGCTTTTCAGCCTGCCAGCTCTGACTTGTTAAGCAAATATCCAACTGGGTATAAATAGAAATGGTATTCAGTAATGGGGACATCCAAATTATTCACACACTCAAGACACATCTGCCTTTTGCTTTTGTGAAAAGACAAAAGTCTATGAAAAGGTGTCTTATGTGCATGTCCTTTTACACCAGAGGTGTTTCTCACTGGTCATAAAAGTTCAAAAAAAACCCCTAGGAACCCCAGAAAACTTTCCATTGCTATGAACTTTTGCCTCTTCCTCCCTCCAGTTATATTCTTATATGCTGCTTTATAAATTTAAAAGAATTTTTAGAAGATGGTCCTGTGTTACCCCACTTGGAGTCCGATTCTTAATTATAAAGAAGGAAGAATTGGAGTGGATGTTTTCTGAATTGTCCAACCATAGAAATGTTTCAGGGGTTCTGCATTTAAGAGAGCAGTGCCAGAATGATCCAAGCAAGCAGTTGTTGCTGGCCATAGTAGCTGACTCACTCCATTCAATTTTGAGTCCAAAGCAGCACTCTGCAAGTGGTGTATGACACTGGTTGTTCATTCTGCTTGGTGTAAAACAACATAGTACCTATGTTTATACAACAGAGACTGAGAACCAGAACTCTGCTCTGCTGCACTCATCCCAGCTGTGATGCGTGTGGAATAATTTTCTTCCTCATGCACTAGGAAAAGGAAAGCAGTATGTGGGTTGGTTTGCATTTGGTTTGGATTTTGGTTTGTTTTCTTCATTTTACTCAGGATCACTCCCCTGTTCTACAGACCTCAAGTTTTGTACTGAATTTTTTTGCAATTACATAAGTAACTTTCAAATGTGTGTTGGCGTGTAGGTCAATGACTTTTTGGGAATTGCTGAATGGAGAAAAAATTTCATTTGAATGCAAAATCTTAACAGATGTGGTGTCTTGGTACTAGAAATGCGTGAAATTCTGTGCTTGGCTGTGCACGTGTCTAACTTTAGCTCTCAAGTTTCAGTGTGATGGTCTTCTTAGTGACAACAGAAAAAAATGGACCTAGATGTAAAAGTTCTCAGAACTCAATGATTTTGGTTTGATCACTTCAGTTTTCAGGTCCAGAGAATTATGTTCACAGGCAGACTCTGTTACAGGAACCTGAAATCAGTCTAGGTGTGCAAGGCTTACTCATTTTTGCATGGAACAGGTTTTAATTCCTCAGTCTAGACTGATGAAAGTTACTGTAATACATTCTCATTCCAGTGCTAAGTTTCTTGAGGATTCACCCAGTTCTGGAAATTTATCTCAATTTATTTGCATAGAATGAACCAAGGTGTATGTTAAATGCCTGTGGTGATTATTTGACTCTTGATATTTTTGTGAATTTCAAAGAGATAAACTTCAATAAGTTGGTTAAATCTCTACTAATTAGTTGAAGTTCAGTTATTATATGTATTCCTCTAGCAATTAGTAGATGTACATTGGTGCCAGTGTCAAAAACTGGGTAGAAACCAGGGCTCGTTATCTCACCAGAAATCCTTGGTTGCTAATCAGCATTCGATAAAGATTAGATGGTTCCCTGCTGGCACTTGACTATTAAATTCCATTTATACTGTTGCCCCATAAATACTATAAATTCTCTTTCATTAGCAGGCTGTTCACAAAATCCTTTGAAAACAGAAGTTTCATTTGAGGATGACTGAACAAAATGGAATCTAATTAGGCTAGAAGACCCCAAACCACCATAATTTCTCACAGTGTATTAATGCCAAAGTAATGCTTTTGAAGCTGTTCTGCTACAGTATTTCCAAATAAATGTGTGTCATTAAATCAGGAGGGCTTAGAAAGCTGGATGCATGATAGTTCTGGTCTGTAGGGCAAAGATTTATAGATGTCTGTGAAGAGAGCTGGGATTTTCTAAGTTAAATTGCAACCATGGTGCATTGCTTCAGTTGAAACAACCATTTCACTTTACAGCAGTTTTATAAGAAAAGCGGTTTTACAGCAGAAGCTACAAGTAAGCTTTCACACAGAGAAACTGAAGGGACACAGTCCTTTGATGCAGGATCTGGAGAGCTCATCATTGTGAGTGTATTGTATACAGACTATAAAGAACACCTGGGACTTCTTTCCTAGTTATAGTGTAACCTTTGGAAGGATGAGAATTTTAGCTTGTTCCTATTTCTGTGTATGTAAAAATAAACTTGCAGAAAGAGGTGTTAAAGAAGGTGTTTATGTTTGTAAAGTGGTTAGTCCCTGGGGTCAAATTGAATGCCATGCCACTGTGTCAGTCTTTGTGAACATTTATCTGTAACCATAGTTTTCTATAGTAGCGGAAAGAATTTTGCAGATCACACACAACAGAATATTTCCTGGGTATTCACAACAGTGGCAATGCTGCATCTCATTGACACTTATGTGGCATTGATAATCAAACCACTTATGCTGATACCTTAAAAAATCTTCTGCAGTACAAAAGGATTTCTACTAATGCTTGTTATCTTTCTTTTTCTTTTTCTTCTTTTGCTTTTCTCTTCTATCCTTTACTTATTCATCAATCCATCCTTGGGGTTCCTTTCCATAGTTTGGCCCTCAGGAGAATTATTGAAAATGTATCTGATCCTTAATTTCAGTACAAACCAATCTGAGTGCAGAGGAACATTTGGCAGCCGTGTAACTAATTTTAATTGCACTGAGGAAAATACTTGTTTGTTCTTCATAAAGTCATTTGCTAACGTGCTGATAAACCTTTCTGTTTATACCTCTCTGGGTGATACGTGTAATGGTAGATCTGTCTGGGGAAATTACAGATACACCCTGCAGGCCATAGAGAATGAATAGCCTGGTAAGCATAAAAATATTTATTACTAACTACACCCTGTGTCCAGGTGCTGCATTCCTCCAGTAGTTCCTGTGCTGACCTACAGCATTGATCTTATGCTTTCTTAATAGCAACCTTGAAACGAACAATCACTGTGCTTGTATCCATCTTCTGGAAGGCTGTGCAGTACTGCTGGAAGAAGAAAGTAATTTGGGTAGAGAACTGCAAGGGTATTTAGGGACAGGATTTTTTTACTTAGATGTAGAATTCTTAAAATATTTCTATTTGGGCAGGATAAATATGAGAACAATTAAGATACGATCTAGCCTCATATAAATACGCTATAATTTGCTCTCTTGGATATTTAGAAAGATAAAAGGACTGTTAATTTAGAAGTTAAGTGTGCAGTTACAACATGCAAGAAGTTATAATTATGCATTTAAACATGTTTACATAATTAGATGAGCCACTAAAGATCTGATACACAATTGAGTTACTGTAGCTTAATGAGTTACCACAGAACAACAAAAAAAGGAAAATTGCATGCATTCCTTTAGCCTGTTCTAATATGGACTCAAAAGAAATAATTTATTTGTAAATCTTTCACCAAGATTTACTCTGTTTTATCTCACATTTGTTATTGACTAAGAGTATGCATTTGATAGTTGTAGCATAGATGTATTAGTGAAGTATGTATTTGATCCATAATGAGCACTTAAATCAGAGGAAATTGATTCTCTGAGTTCTGAGGGGTGTTTTATCTCCAGCATTTCTGGAGTGGATCAATTCAATCAGAATTACTTTCTCTTTCTGACAAGTTTCTTAAATCCACGGGGATGCCATTCAGTTTCCTCCATAACTAAAACTATATCCCTGAAACTTTCTGGATATCTAGGTTTGTTCTGCTGTATTTAGTTTTATTCTTTAGTGAATGCAGTTTTTTCAATCCTCAACTGCCTGTCGTGCTGCCTCATTACTATATTACTTTCTACACTAGAGACCAACAGACAGGTTTCAGATTTGGAAGACTGGCACGTAAAGGTACTGTTCTCATTTGGTAGAATAGGGAGGCAATAGAATTGGCTGGCTGGGTTGGAAGGGACCTCAGAGGTCATCGAGTCCAACCCTTGAACCACCGTTGCGGTTGCTAGACCATGGCACTGAGTGCCACATCCAGTCTCTTTTTAAGTATCTCCAGGGACAGAGAATCCACTACTTCCCTGGGCAGCCCATTCCAATGATTGATCAATAAGAAAAGGAAATGTCCTGATGCTTGTTTCTTGACACAAATGACTTCCCACCCTTCTGAAATCAGCTCTGGGCAGACAGTTGAACTGGAGAAGCTCTTTTGCTGATCTTTCTCACATCATGAACTTTTAACAAAACGTGCTGCAAGAAAAAACTGATCAACATTTTTTAACAACTCAAACTGGTTAGAGCTGCTCAGATCTAAGCAGCCTCTTAGAACTGAGCAAAGTCAGATCCCCAGCAATGTGGCTGAGTCATTCAGGATGTTCTATATACATTGGAGGATGCTAGTTCTTTATAGCTTATGTAATCCTATTTTCTATAGATTATTCAAAAGGTTTAGAAGTACGAAATACAGTTGTAAGAATGGTAAAGGCAATCCTAAGCAGCTCCTGAGCACTTAAAATGCATTTTCCTGTTTGGGCTGGGTTACGTGATGAGCTGACAGCTGTGCTGTTGGAATAAGATCTGTTTGGTATCCCAAATCCTTGCTTTTGAAGTGATCTAGTGGAAGCTCCCAAGGCTGATGTTGCTTGGTCACTCTGGAACCCAACTTGCAGGTACACCAAATCCTTTCTGACATTTTATTTCCTGCCTGTGAACTCTTGCTGAAGGTCCCACTTCTCCTTGGCCCACTGAGCAAGTGTTTTTTATAATAAATCTGTAAGCAACAGAAATTACACTGCTTCTGACAGCAGACCAAACTGCAGCGACCAAAGGGGCAAAAAAGCTCTAATAGCAATGGAAGATCTGACACACCCTTAAATGTTATTAGACACACTTATTACTTCATTGTTTTTATGTTCAAGTTCTCATGAGGGTGGGTACAAATTCTATCAAGTGCTAGTAAGAAAGCACGGTCCCTTTCCAGACTTTAGTGTGGAAAAAACATCTTCAGTTTTTAGCTGTGCAAGAGTTCTTCGCACTGAAATGAAACAGTTAATATTATTTTGTAACCTTGACAGCACTACATACATAAATCATATTTCTTGGTCTGCAAAAAAAGATTGTGAAACCCGTCAGCACAGGGAAAGAAACACCAGAAATGAAGCTGAGGGTGATTCAAAGTAAAGGAAAACAAAAGGGTGCCTGCATGGCACAAAGCAGGTACCTGAATTACCTACCAGGAAGCTGCCAAGCTTGACTTGAGAAGCCCTGCTCAGCAAAGGCCTTCTCAGCAAGGCTATTTAGCCCCTGTGGAGAGCTGCACTAATACAATTATGTAGCTTCTGCTGTGCAGAATTTCTTGCTGAAAGGTACTTAAAATTTTTACACAGGATTTAATCACATGGCATAGAAGTACTGTTAAGGAATTGCTTGTCTGTATCTGAGGGTATGAAAAGCAGGTCAGTGTCCTTGAGTTTTTTGTAGCACTGTAGCACTCAGAGGAGAGCAATGAAGTGGTAGCAAAGGAGTATATGCAGGCTTTCTGCTTTGGTTTGCCCTTTCCAGTGAATTAAATATGAATTTTGACACTGAGTTTGATAGTAAACACCACCACAAGGAGACTCTCTTGCTCTATATGTTATGGTATAAAGTCTATTTTTATTATTGAAACTAGCCATAGTAACAACTGCTTTCAGAATCTTCAATGCTGTTTTATTTTTTAGGCTTATGGCCACCATAACTTGAGATTTTTATACCAAAGTACTTTCTGCCTTTCATTTATCAGGTTGTGTAGGTTCCTAAAAGCAATCAATCTATGCTATACAGAAAACATGTTCTGTAATGATAGTGTCAGAGTGGTAGTCTGTAAAAAGTAGAACACACTGCAATAATGTCTCTGTTCCTTGTTGCAAATGAAATGTGTGGTGGGATGTAAAAGTGGATCATTGTGTTCTTTGCATAGTAAATTATAATTGACATGTACAGCAACCAACTGCCAGACCTAGAAAGGAGCTCATATCTTCTCCATGAACAGACAGCCTTTGGTATCACTCATTTCAAATTTTGTTGTCTCTCATTTTGTAGGAACAGGAACCACTCTTTTCAGTGGAATCCTTGAAAATCCAAAGTGATTTCTTTGATTAGGAACACTACTGTTTTTTTTAATAGCTGAATTCCCTGCCTTTCAGTGTAGAGATACTGCTCTGTATTGAGTAATGACCAATGTTTGGTTAATGACAAATAATAACTTATATTCTGTGAAAGTGGATTAATTGTATCCCTGCACAAGATTTCCTCTATGTGGATGTCCAATTGACATTTTAGCAAAGAAATTAGTGTTAATAATCTTGCTTTTCAGTGGAATGGGAATCATTCATATTGCTGTGTATATAGCTTGTTAGAACATAAGTGTAGCACAGCACATGGATCTGTCCAGGTTTAATATAGAACAGGAACTGCAGAAGTATTAATCCAAGAAAAAACCAAGTAAAATCAAGAATATACAGACAAATATATAGGATCTTTTAAACGGGCAAAAGTGTATGAATATTGACTTTGTGAGTGTGCATGTAAACACCCAGGCTATTCAGTCTGTGCCATTTCAGTAAGTGCACTGAGGTATTGCACGTGGTCAGGACTGAGCATCTGAAGCCAACAGAATGGCAAAGGAAAGCTTCATTGGTCTTTTACAGCAGGTGGGCTTTCCTTCCACCTAAAAAAGATCCACACACAGATATTTTAAGTATAATCAAAAGATGATAATTTTATGTATGATCATATATCAAAGCTCTGATTGATACCACTGGTCTTCCACTGGTTCTTGTGAGTAATTTCACAAGGAGATATGGTACAGCCCCTTAGTATCTCTGAGCTTTTTGTCTTGCCTTGTAGACACATCAGTCTGCTTCCAGCTTCCTGCTCAGGCTCATGCTAACTTCACTTCCATTCACATCAGCAGGAATGCTGGTGGTAATAATACTAAGAACACATGTAGTTCTTGACAAGATATGAGTGTATGTGTGCACTGGATGAAGTGAATGTAGGTCGAGGCTCTCAGAATGTTAATTTTATTTGGTGTTTGTGCATGTTAACAAATTCTGACTTTTGTTTCTACTTCTCAGACTTACAAGCAATTAAAATAGTGGCAGATACTACTTCAGTATATGGGTAATGAGACCAAATCTGGTCCTAAGCCATTTGAGACTCCACTGATCTCCTCGATTAGTCACATGTGAAATAACGTTTCACGAATTTATAAAGTGCTTTTGCAATACCCAAGGGGCAGCCACATCCAGCTCAGTGACTCTTGTAGAGGATCTCTAATCAGTTACAAAGCCACAGCATCTCTTTTATCCAGCAATTAAAATTAGAATCCTCTGGAATTAGATTGGTATAAGGATTTGAAATCTGTATTCAGCCTACAAAAGTAATTGGTGTCTTAGCTGTTTTGTTGACCACAGACTGTAATGGTGAATTATTTTTTCTATTTTAGCAGTTGCATTTTCTACTTTTTGGATTGATATGGAAACAGGCAGGCTTTTTTTTCCCTTTCTTTTATATTTAAATTTTGAATCTTGGCAGTTCTATAGAAGTAATGCCATTCCTTCCCCCCTTCCCAAATATTCCTAAAAATAGCACTAGTGAAAATAACTCATTGTTTTACAAGAAAAATGCCCTTGCCTTGTTTAAATCATAATGTGTTCAGACACTGCCTTTCTCACAGCCTGGGAGATGTTGATCATTTTTGCATTGCTCCATTACGATGTCATCCGAAGCGACAGCAAATATTGCAGATTAATGCTGCCAAAACTGAAGTAATTACTCTCTGAAAGTGACAGGCATGTTATTAAGGCCATATGGCATTATACATAGTTGGTGTAATAACTAATAGGAAACAGCAGTATTTCTAAGACACGAATGTTTGGTAACATATACATGACTAAGAGTCTTAGTATTGTAAATATATGCATGTCTTGCCAGGAAACCAAGGAAACTTAAGGAGGATAATCACATCTGCTTTCTAGCAACCGAAAATACTTGTGAGGTAGAGGTAAAACTGATTTGCCTTATATTTTCTGGTCAGTTAGGACTCAGAATGGTCATTATGATCCATAAAGCAGGCTAGCTAGATCTTTAGAAATTTTCTTTCGGGTGCAGTCAGAGAGTGCACAGTATATGTAGGTGATGCAGAATTATCTCTTATTCTAAATGACGTTCAGGAAAACTGCAGAGACCTCTGCTGCCCTGGGCAGCTTTGTTTGTAATACAGTTGTCTTTCTGATCTGGCTCTTAGCACCTGTGAACTAATAGAAGTAACAGTAGTGAGCTTTCCTTCTTTCAGATGGGTCTTGTTCTACTCTAGAGTGCTGGTTCTGAGAGAATTTTGCTAATGCTGTAATGATAGAAATGCGGTGGGACTGCTGTTTCTCATCTCTGCAGCAAGTCTGACCTTGTAATGATAGACAAACTAAACACAGAAAAGGAAAGCTAAGTTAACCATTAGTGAACTGACCTGCCTCACATATGGGAACACAGCAGGCTGCTCCACGAGATGTTTCTTAAATTTCTCATTTCTTTCTTCTCTTTTGTGAGTAAGACAACAGAAAGATGGAAATTTCAGGCCTGGATTTTTTTCCGTCTTTTATCTGATTTTGATCAAAGCAAAGTATCTTCTGCTTCAGTCTAGGTAGCTGAGTGAAAAAGAATACCTATGCCCATGTCAGTTTGGGCACCCGAGCTGGCAGTTTGCTACCTGTAACATTGGGCTAGTTATTTAGTGTGGGAGCTGTGAGGATCATTTAGCTGCCATTTATAGAGTACAGAAGAGCTAGTATGAGTTAGACATTTTATATTCCCAGTATTAATGACCTTCCTAATTTACGTTCTTCTTCAGCCCCAGAAATTGCTTAGACTTAAAAAAAAAAAAGAGAGAGAAAACTATTTTTCTGCTAATATTCTTTTTCACTTATACTAAATTCAATTTACTGAGTCATGTACCTGACTTGACTATGCTTTCTCAGGGCTTCAAGATATTTTGTAGTTCCCTCAGACATGCCACAATTAAATCCCTCTCACGCTTTCTCAGCAAGTACCTCATGCCACTTCTTGTGTTTAATTCCCAGAATGTTTAATCATGCTTTCAACATGTATTTTTTTGGCATCTTTTCAATGAATTTATAGGCACTTTAAATGCCAAATGTTTTAATTTTTTTGAATGCAAGAAAATGTACTTTTCATGTGAAAGAAATTATGGAAGATCAAATTCATACATGCCATTGCTCTGATATTTGAATGTAGTTAGATCAGAAATTTCAGCTTCCCCCATGTTAGCTTAGAAAGTAAATCCTAGTGAGAACAAACATATATAGACAGCTTGGTTTGGTTTTAGTAACTTGCAGACAGTGGATAATTATTTTATTCCTCTTTGCATATTCTGAAAAACAAAGTTGTCCTTTATCTGGCTTGTCATATCTTGACTATATTCACTTTGAATCCAACACAGTGATGAGTTGTTCAAAACCAAGGCAGAGAAAAGCAATTCCTCTGCTCTTGGTAGGTCAGAGAAGAGCAGGAAGGTTTCCATTGGAAGTCTCTGCCCTGGTAGGATTTTCAGTTCAATATGTAATGAGTAACACTGCTGTTCCACTTGAGCAGGCTGTCGAGTTCAGTATGTTTCTGGAATGATGCTTCTGGCGTAGTCTGCTTAATGCATATGCAATACATGTATTCAAGTAAAATAAAAATGAGAGGAAATGTGCAGAAAGTGTGTGAGCTGGAAAACCTTATGCCTTTTTTATGACTTATGTTGATCAGCTTGGGGGTAAAGATGTAATTCCCCTGAGCAGAATAGGCCTCTAACGTTTAGAGTGGTAGCACTACTACAACCAGGGTTCCTGGAGATGTAAAACAGAAAGGCCTGTGATCTTGGGAATAAAAGGCAGAGTGACAGATGGACTGTAATTGTTCCAGCCTAAGGACGAAGGAAGGACATATTATGATCTTCTTGCTAATGCAGACATATTTGTAGAAATAAATGGAAGAAGCCAGGTTGTAATCTGCATGGCAAAGAGCCTGACTGTGAGATTCAGAAACACCTGAGTGAAGTGAAAATCCCCACAGACATCTATGAGTTTTGGACTTGTCTTTTAACAGGTTCATTGACGGTTGTTCTCACTTTCAGAAGCTGGTGATCAGATGCCCTTCTACAACTCTAGGCCTCCCTCTAGTCAGGAAAAGTTGCGGTTGACTGTCCAGGAGCTTACACGAGCTACAAATATGGGAAAGCTTTTCCTATGTAACACTGGTTTGCCTTGAATATGTTAAAAGATTGTACCTCCTATTGTTGAAACTGGAGCTAATTCCTATCTGGTATAATATCCTATATTTCTATTTCAAAGAGTTAATAACTATACAAAAACCTCCTCTTCCATTTAGACAGGTATGAAAAATGCTTGAATGAGGCAGCCCAGCTTCTGTTTGCTGTTTAGCAGTGGAACACTTTGTGTGCTCGAGGGCATGATGAGGCATGGAGGGAAACAGCAAACAAGATTGGAAGAGCAAGGACATCTGCTGCTTAAAGACAAATCTGGTGTAATTGAAGTAACTGAAATGTGGCCAGTTCAAGAAAGAGGCTGTAATATTACATTACCCAGATACAGAGTTTAAGGACAGACAATCCTCACTTAGAAAGGAGAAGGAGATCTGACAGTATAAATGAGGAAGGACATTATGCTGGAAACAGAACATTCACGTGGATGGCAACTCAGAGACACCTTGAACTTGAGGCTAAAGACTGAAATGGTAGAATAATTATAATAGAAAACAATTATGGATCTCCCAGGGCTAGGTGAAAAGACAGATCAGGAAATATTTATGCAGATGGAGGACTGTACTTGGGCTAGAACATTGATCATATGAAACTGCAATTACTCTGACATTGACTGGAATAAGGATTACAGAGGGACTTAGGAAGCTGAAGCTATGTTTATTGACAGATTTTTTTTATCCTGAAGCTTAACAAGTAACACAATTAGAAGCGATTTGGAAAAAGTGTTAAGTGAGTGAGCACATCTGCTGAGGCCACTGCTTGGATGGGAATAACATTAGATGGAAGTTAGGATGAAAGCAAATTGATGTTGAGTGCAAGCATGATTCTGATTCCCAGGTGTGGGGAACCCATGTCCTGTTGCTATAAATTTGGTATGAATTGGGTATCATTTTATTGGCTGGCACATGCAGTAGTTGTTGAGGCTGTCTGTCCTGTCTAGGTTCAAAAAGGAATCGCTGACCCTAATAGGATTTGGTTTTCTTTGTCTTAAGCTTTAATAATATATAGTTGCTGTGACTATGATTTCAGTCTAGAATCAAGGAAGTGGACAGCAAGTATATGGCCAGAGTTGGGAAAGCTTAGGTTTGTAAAGGACAAATAAAAAAGGATAATGATGCTTGTTAATTGGAGAATAGGTTATGAAATCCAGGAAATTGATGACAGGACTCGAGCACAATTTAAGTTGCAGGGTTTTTTTATTAGACTAAAGGGAATAACTTGCTGATTTTAAAGGAAAAGTTGAAGAGGGAGTAAGATAAGACATTGTGAAAAGGTATTTCCTTCTAATGAGCAAACATTAGATTAAAGCTAATTGAATGGGATTTAGTGCCACTGTGACACGTTACTCCAGTGATAGTAATTGCATCCAGCAAAATTACAATTTCTCCAGCTTATAATCAGTAATATATATCATATATAATTGATTAATATACAGATTAGTTTCTAGTAAAACAGCAAGGGTCAACAGTTTTTTGGACCTTCACATTTTGCCTGACAGTAATATTATTTCTGACATATTCAGTTTGTTCTGTGGCACCTGTCTTTGCTGGAACTGACATTCTCTCACTAAAACCAGTTAACTCATAATTCCTTCGGTATATTCAAGAAAACGTCCTTGTATTTTCTTTGATTTTGTGACTCTGTGGAAATAAACCCAAAAGATGACACTGAGGAAATGAATATGACTTCATCAGGTAGTTACAATACAAATCTAAAGCAAAATATAATAAATGATACGATACCAATATGTATTCAATATATAATACTGGTAGTGAGGCTGTAGAAAGGAAGTATATAAGGTATAAAAATAATGCAAAAAGTTTAAAGAAACTTCCTAAGAAGTGTGAGTAAAAACTGGCTTATGGAATAAAAGTCATCCTTCTTGATATTCATTAAATAGCACAGTAGTGTTTAACAGTAATATTTTTTAATGCTCATGATAATATGAAAGCAAATAAGTATTAATACAAAGTCTGTCATTTCTGTCTTTGAATTGTAATGAGACAGGAGGATAAAAATCTAGCAGTGAAAAAATGCAAACCTCATCCATGTTGTTTTCATAAATGCCATGGCAGCTTCCACCCAGGTGCCACACCTGAGGTACCCAATGTCAGCACAGACTTGGAGTTCACTGAGAGACTAAAGGCTGCATTTAAGTGCCATGGCTGAAACAGAAGTTGCCTCTCTCATTAGCAAGAGACTGCAACAGCCACCCAAGTGCAAGTGTGAACTGGACTGTCTGCAGCACTTCAGTGTAAGTCTGGAGGACACCATAACCTTGCAGGGACTGGAATTTAAATGTCTGGGGCTGGAGGATAGGGTGATACGGAGTAGCTAATGCCAGCCTGTGAAATGATAACATGAGTTGTTCTGGCTGGGTAGTAGAAGGAATTTAAACTGGTAGGACAGGGATAAATACTTTTTCTATGAGATGCAGATGGCAATAGTTATGTGGCTCAGACAAACCTCTAAAATCATCAAATGTACTTATAGAAAATATAATTACAAACATGCAGAAAGAGTCCTATTTCAACAGCTCTTACTTACCTAATCTGTTCAGCAGAAGGCTCAAGATCCACAAGACATAATTTACCAAAAGACCCTTGCCTTTTCTTGCCCTGATACACCATTGTTGACTAACTTGTAGTGTATATTGGCAATGATGTAATGAATATTTGATGTAAAAAATGTTTCTCGGGGGAGCTTCTGCAAGTTGTTTGCCAGGGATGTTCTTCATTACTTTTGAAATGTTAACTCTTCTGACTGGTCAAAGGGTGAAGCTTATATTCCTCCACTCATCTGTCAGATTCTTGATTGGTGAAAATCAGCATATATCTTATGAATTGAGATTAATGGGGCAGCATCAGTTACACCACACATGGATCTGACATAGTAATGTAACAAGTTCATAACTCTTACATTTCCAGAATAAATTTGATTTTGAAATGTGGTTATCACTAAAACCTTTTAATAGCCACACCAAATTTACTGTGTCTTTCAGCAGTCCTACCTGGATATTCTCTGTGTAGAATATTTATAGAATTTGAGCAAAATGGAGGAAATAAACCATTTCAAAAGATTTTTTTGGTTTTCTTTGTATATGCATTTTAGAGGCCAGAGAGTAATAATTTCAGGCATACACACAATTCCTACTGCTGCTTTCAGGAGGCAACATCAGGAGTAGTGTGAGAGGCTGAAAGGGTTGGATGAGTCTGAGGCAGAAGAGGATTTAGAGAACATACCCAGGATGTGCCCTGAAGATAGCACAAGATTGGTGTGATCTATCAAGAAAGTTACAGGGAGGGAAGAGAGGTACAACACAAAGGGTAATGGCATGGAGGGCTGCTGCTAAGCTGCATGTTTAGAGTCACAGCACTGGTCAAAAAATATTGTGAATTTCAGCGTGGAGGTGTCTGGGGAGAAGGTGGTCTCTTCTGCATTTTCAAATTCTTTCTCATGTAGGAGCTTTTCTGCATGGTTTCTCAAATAACATTAACATACAGCTGCTGGACACTATAAATGTGTTGTTCTTTCTGCAATATGTAGATGTGATTAGTTCTGAAAATAATACCTAACTGAAAGCTCTGGGAGATGTGTATCTTTTCAGTAATTTTTCTTTTAGACACCAAATAAATAGTAGAAATAGTCACAGGAACAAGAAAAAAGAGCTTATTTATATTCCTACCTATTATCTTCAATATAATTTTATTCACTAAGCTCTCTAGAAGGCTGTTTTCTGCAATTTCTTCCCCACCCTCCTGCCCACCTTGTCTGTGTCAAGGTATCCTTTGAGCTTTCTTTTTTTCTGCAAAGGGAATTACTGCCACCTCCTGGTCAAGCAACGGAAAATAATAAAATAACCACCCATTCCTGAGCTGTCCAGTCACTGCTACCCCGGAAACAGGAATTTTCAACAGGGATGCTCATGGATTCGATGCTGGCCATTGTGGTATCACTATTATACCAGTTATTTATCTGACTCTTCAGAGAAAAAGGGATTCCTGATCTCATAATTGACTGGCAGCCTGGTCCAATGGGTCTTAACTAGCCAGAGATTTGTATGTGGTTCCATCATTGGTGTAATGTGTGAATGGAGACAATTATCTGTGCTATAAAAGGAGGACAATTTAAGCATTCTCTCTATGAGGCGATGTCTTAGACTTCTTCAACAATACCCCTTGAAGAGCAACAAAACTCCTTTGTGTTGCAGAACAGCATAAATTTTATCTGTGCTTTTGTATTTCCTTCCTGAAGTGACCATTTCAGCACAGGCCATTCAAGAGCTTAAAAATCAGTTGGGCTGAATGGCTAAAGGGACAGCTGAAGGTCATCACTTCCTCTCAACTAGTCATATATTGCTAGCAGATGCTTTATGTTTTCTTTACTGTTACAATAATATTCCTGGGACTCCATATGAAAGGGGCAAAACAATTGCCTTTCATTTATTTGCAACAATCATTTCTATAACACATTTATGTTTCCCATAACAATCTTGTATTTGATATGGTTACATCATTTGTCATCTTTCTTAATCAGAAAATTCTGGCTTATATGTAAGCCAAGCTAAATATTGTTTTATCCAGATACCAGTTTGGAATGATCATCCTCCTAATTTTTGTCTTCCAGAACCTTGCTCATTGTGATCTCTGAGTTCATAGGCAGAAATAATTATAAAAAAACCCATTTAAGTATAATCATCTTTGGAGTGAACCTGCCAGCTAGTAAAATATACAGGCTCATCTTCTAAAGGCCAGTATGCATTGTACATAGTGGTGTCTGAAAAAGACTAATAAGTAACAAAGCAAATCTGGAAAGTACCATTACAGCATTTTATGAGTTTGGCTTGTGTTTGACAAGGAAACAATCCTGAAAGAATGAGACCAGAGGCCTGAAGCCACGCACAGCATTTGGCTTAAAATTATATTCATTGTGCTCATTCACATCCTTGCTGTGCTCTAATTCCCCAGCTCTCTCAGCCTCTGCAGTTTTTGCTACAAGTTGACAATTCCCAACAAGTCTAGGGCCAATGCTTTATCTTATTTTTCCTTGTTCATAGTTTCCATTTATATTTACAATGAAATGCAATAGTATTTTTCTTCCCACTGTGTAGTCTGGGACTTTCAAGATAAAGGACTTTGTGTTCGATGGTGTTCATGTTCTTATTTCTTAAAGAGCAAAGAGTAATTTATGACATTCTTTCTCATACTCATTAGGCTTCTACTTATCCCATTAACTGCCTCTAGTAAATAAATTAGAGCATTTTGTTATACCCTTGAAGGTGCCTGTTTGTATCATATGGATTAGCCAATGTTCCATAGTGCAGGAAAAAACAAATGCAGCAGAACTGTAAAAAGTCTATTACTAGGAAATAATTCAGAAGAAATCAAACCTGACCCTGATAAATTTGGGGTTTTTTTCATTAACTTCAATTGACATAAATGATGAGTGCAGATTAAGATTTTTACCTGTCTTTGTTGTAAAACCTGACAATAGCAGACAGCAAAGCAGGAATGGTAGCAGATTTAATCATGGATTTTGCCCACATTCAGCAAACCATCAGGGCACTCACTACAGAGACTGATAAGATTATTCCTTCTTGTCTGTGAAATCCTCTTGCTTCTTTCTGGTTCACTGGCAGCATCTGAAGATGCGTTCTGATCTGATGTGGTGCCACTAACAAAGGAATTCACTCTGAATCTCATCAATAATAGAAATTGCAAAAGATTTCATTTCTAAACTGGTAATTGATGCTTAAGCTCAGTTAAAAACCACTTGTCAACCTTGCTGAGCTGCAAGTCAGTGAAAGAATGCTCTTGTTTTCCTCTTCTGTTCTATAGCACCCTGCTGACACTGCTGGTCAAAGAATGAAACCAGGGAAGGCAGCAACAATTTTCATCCTAATGCTTTTCGTCCCTCAGGTTTACTGCCAAGAGTCTACTTTTTTAATGCTCTAAGAAGTACAGGTCCATCATATACAATAAGCTCCACAGTGTTTGTTTCTCATGAAAAATAAATCATTATCATTACCATCTTTTCACAGGGTCCTCCACCTATCTGAACCTCCTCATCTCCCTTCAGCTTTTCCTCCTTCCCTTTGAGGTGTTAAACTGAAGGCCATGATCACTATCTAACAGAAGATGGATGTTGCAAAACAGTTTTCACTATGCCTTTGGTGGAGGCACAAGCTGAGCTGACAGGGTAGATGCTCATTGTGCATTTTGTCACAAAATCAGCCCAAGTTTACTGAACAGCATTCAGTGATGGGATAATTGCACCCTCCAACTTTGCACTGAAGCAGAAAAGTGCTGGCATGAGCTGTTTGTTCAGCTGTAGGGCCCTGAGCTGCAGCAGGGGGCAATGCTAAGCCCCTGGCAATGGTGACATCCTTAGCTGCCAGCAGCCTTCTCAGTAATTATAGCACCTATGGCTGCACCTCTCAGTTGGCCACCAGGAAAATCTTGTCTTAAGTACAGCTGTGTCCAGAGTTCCAGAAAGGTGAAAACCAGTTTTTATTACAGTGCCTCAGAATGAAATTATAGTTGGTGGAGAAGGCAGTACAACAACTCATCCCTGCTGGAAGGAGGAGAGCCTGCCTTCCCCCACTCCTCATCATTCAGTGAACCTTGCTGGGAGCTGATTCAGCTTACTAACTGAGCAGGAAACACAGTAGTGAAAGAATTAAGGTATTTCTGCTGAGTTAGGAGTTGAGTCAGCTCACAGAAAGGTTGGATGAGTGCCAAAACCAGCACAGGATGGAGCTAGAACTGTGCTGCTGGACATCTTTTTGGCTGCAGTGGTGGCTCTCCGTGTACCCTGAGTACCCTTACTCTTAGGCAGCCAACCCATTTGACCTTACATTTAAGCATACATTAACTGCTTTGCCAAGTAGCATCTAGAATCAAGAAAGGGATTTACAGAGAACTCAATCAAATGAGCAGAAATGTAGAAAACTTCCACAGAAGTTTTGTGTAGGGAAAGACTGAAGAAGAGATTAGGATTTTACATGTCAATCACATGGGTGGATGCCAGCCTGTCTCTCATCACTGTCATGTTTAAAGTGATAATATTTTGTGGTTCTGCAAAGAGTAATTTATTAAAAATCTCTTCCATATAAGATAGCAGATTTTGATGCAACTAGAAATAGAAAAAAAGAGAATCCATAATTTTACAGTCGGGCATATTTTCATCTTTGTTCTACAGCATCCCATACTAAATCGTGCTGTAGCAGTTACTGCAGGACTGAAACAACTGTACAGAGGGTGATCTGAAGGCATGGAACTAAATTCTCCTTCCCCTTATACGGACTCTACTTTCACTGCTTTCAGTGGAAACACAATTTAAAAAGAATTAGCTAAAAGCTTTTTAGATATTGTTGATGGAATTCATCTGCAGGATTAGCTATTGATCCTTTAGTGGTGACTTTAATTTTAATATCAGTTGATCAGTCTTCCTGTGAGGAAGGTGTCTTAAATAGGAAAAAACGCATCCTGACAAGGTTTTGTTAAGCAATCATCTCTTATGGTATTTTCTATCAGGAAATGAAAGAATGTATCAATCTTTCCATTGTCAGTCCCATGTTCTTCACTGTTCCGCGGAAAGGGAGGAAAAATCAGGTGATTAAAAAATAATATCCCATTTTAACCCTGCTCTTTCTGATACTTACACTTTTCTCATTTTTTTTATTGCAAGAACTGTAAGTGATAGGTGAGAAAGCATAGATTGTGCACTTAGCCTTGCCATCTGACTTAGTTCATCTTCCAAAATGCAATTTATTCAGAGTGCTAAATGTAGTGTGTTTAATGGAAAGTGAGCGTGAAAGTGAGAAACTGGAAACAAATGCTCTCTGTCTAAAGGCAAATCAATAACTGAATAGTTTGACAATCCCAAACCTCTGCCACTTAAAAGTAATTGGAGTGTATGGAAAAGACATTACATTTCAGCACCTACTAGCATCAGCTTCCATTCTTTGTGATATTACTCCAAGTACATTCAAGTCATCCTGTTGCAGTAATGAGAAAGGAGTGGGAGTAGAGGTTTGTGCTGTCGTTTAAATCCGTTCTGAGGGGTTTTACAGCTTTACACAAATTACAGTTTGCTGCGTGTATCAGTTTTGGGACACACGTGGAACCTCTTAGTGAGATTTTTTTTAATGAGCTGGTCTGTCTAAAACTAATGAGACTGAACATATTGAACCTAGTTGTGGGGAGTCTCTATAGCAGTCCATCACCTGTGGTTTCTCCAGATGAGCAAGCAGGGAAAAAATGTAATATTACTGGAGTGATATTATGCAACAAATCATGTGAATGACAGCATGAACAAAAATATAGGAACAGTGAAATTAATTTTTAATGATCACCCTTAATAGTGATCAGTTATATCAATCAAAAATTACTTTCAAAAAACAATTTCCTGTTTGCTTCTTACTCATACTAATAAATGGGAAAATCTGTTTGGGGACAGAAACTAGCAGAGATTCCTTTCATTTCCCCTGGTTTTCAGAGGTAAGAAACAGGTTCACATCTGTGTGAGTGTTGTTCAGCTGCAGTTAAGAATATGGTAGAACTGACAGGACAATTGACTTAATTGCTTTGTCATGACAGGGTCTATAGAGTCCTCCTACCCAGAAAAGCCAAGTTCCATATGTATCTCTGTTTTGGAAAACTCATTATTTTAGGGGAGTGTGTATATAGCTATATGGATTATTCTTTTGAAATGTCCTGCTGACAAAACCAACCGATTTATCCCAGTGGTGCTAACTAAATATTTACTACTTTTCTCTACTTAAGGGATCCAACTACTCCAGGCAGCATTAAAAACCTAGCCTAGTTTTCCTAATTCATTTTCCTTTCAGCTTATATATATTACATTTTTTATATGTATTTTTATACAATATATACAATATATCTATTGTATATATATTTATATATATAGTATATATATTTATATATAATTATACAATATATATTTTTATATACAATATTTACAATTATATATATAATTGTAAAGAGATACTAGCAATTTCTTTACCTAAAACAGGATTTTTATTTAGTTTTAATTCTTAAACCCCCCTGCTGTTTTTCAAAATCTGACAATGCAAATTTCAGGTTCACATCAAATACAGCATTAATTTGGGGGGATGCGTGTCCTTTCCTTGTACATAGATCCAGAACTTTATTTTCCACTGTGTTAAAAGCTTATGCATTTGTAATGGTTAGCTAGTATTGGACTATCTTGGGAGGAGGAAAAAGCTTACATGGTCTGTGTGCTGACCACCTGCAACTTTCTAGAAGCCAAAAGCAAGATGGCTTGGCCCAGCAGAAAAAGCTTCAGACTGAGCAATTGATGAATATTGTTCCATCCTTTGCTGTCTTGACAGAGTAATTTGCCCTCTCTGTATTTAATTTCTCCGCACGCAACGAGGGGTAAGGCTATTTATCAGTCTGTACAGGTACAGTCTGTAATTGCTATGGATTGCCAAAGCAGTGGTAGCTTTAATTGTAACTTTAATTCCACTACTAATTGGAAATTGGTAAGTTTCCTGGAACCTTTATCAAAAAGAGACGTGCTAAGTGGGACTATGGTTTTGTAAGTCATGGCTACTTGTCATAAAGTCTTTCCCCCTGTGTACTTTTACGTCTGAAAAAGGCTGTTGGAACCAGCAGGGTTTTTACTTACTGCTGCTAAGTACTGATATTTCCATGAGATTTAATGCATTTCACAATTTTATTAGTATCCATGAATAAAAGTTATCTAGTTAATGAGGAATGAAGCTAAAAATACATAGTTTCCTATGGCTTTTTGTCATCGCTCTGAGACCAGGCTCTGAGAGTTAAGGCAGATTCTAAACAGTATTTCTGACATCTTTTTTTAATAGGGAAAAAAACCTAAACTAAAGGAAACTAGCTTGATGGAGGGAGAATGCCAGAATCCCTCTCTGAACAAGAGAGGAAAGCCAGAAGGAAAAGTGACTGTTTAAAGTAAGGATGGTTCAGTTGTCAGAGAAAGCCTGAGCTGTTTCTCCTGGTCATTCCTGCTAACATCCTTCTGCAGCTCTTTTCATTGCCCTTGGATTTTGTTACACTAAACAACAGCTTATTTGAAATTTTTTCACAACTCTCATTTCTCTTTTCAAATCATTGGTGGACAAGCCCTGGCAGATCCCAAGACAGATCTGAGAATCACAGTGCTGATAATGCCCTTACTGTTTGAAAGCTTCCATTTCTTTCTTGTCTTTCAACAATTATAATGCAGTCGTTTCAGTTAGAATTAAATCTTTGACATCTTGGTCTTATTTCCCATCTGTACAGCAGTGAAATATTGCTTCCTACTCTATAGGGATGCTGTGGATATACATAATCTATTTCAATATTATTGTAAACTAGTCAGAAACTGCAGTCAGAGGAGAAGCAGATACAGGGAGTGTTTGATTGCAGCCCAGAGCTGATAACCACTCAGGCTAGGAGGGCCTCTGAGGTGTGGTAATAGAGGTAATACCTTCCCTGAGCAGTGAGGGAAAATGTTTACTGCACTGCAGCAAAGTGTCAGAGGCAGGAGTAACAGCACCTTTGGGAAGAGTGGTGTGGTCAAGAGGGCACATAACAGAAGATGAACTAGGACATCACCAGGGAATATAACCCTATGTTGGCTTGTTGGTGGCAAAAGATTCAGCTGAGGCACTCACTGTCTGCTAAAGCTAGAGGAATATGCTGGTAAATAAAGATTGATTGTTAGAAGAAGTAGGTCTGAAAACCCTGACGATCCCAAACAGTTGGCAAACTACTGATCTGAGCTTTTACTGTCGCCTCTTTATAAAAATAAGTGAGCCACAGCCATGGTCTAGACCGCATCTGAAACCCCTAGTGTAATCCTCTACTGAGAAATTTTAATAAATGTGGTCCATAAAGCACTTCTGGCTAATGACAGTATTCTGGGTCCTCCCTCCTTTTTATCTCCATCTGTTAAACTGTTTTAAAAGGCAATTCAATTGCCTTTTAAAATTAGATAGCTTTAAAAAGCAAAAATACTGCAACTATTTTTCCAATCTTGCACTCCTCCAAAAGCCAAGTCTTTTAAATGGTTGAACTGATGATATACAATTAGTAAAAGAATGCATGATAATTTGTGAAATAATATATAGATAAGCAAGAATTAGGTGAATGTTTGGTTCAGTGTTTAAAAAGTTGAAAACTTTGGATTGGTTTGAACTACATTCTCAAATCTGTCATATTTTCTGGGTTTGAGCTCTGTATACTTTATAGCATTGTGATTGCACTGAATTTATGGAAACTACATTTGATTTATGTCAGAGCAGGCAAAAGAAATAAGGCACAAGGTTTGTTATTTCTTGCAGCAAGACACATTGTGTTGTGCTGGCTATAAAATTGCGTATTATTTCAGAAAACTTTAATAAACCCCCCTGAAAAATAAAATAGAGCTGAGTTCACATGGGATCAGGGAGAAATGATGGAACCTTTCCAAATCACTTTCCAACAATACTTTCATGTGATAGCTTCATTAACTTTCATGCAATAATTTGGAGATATATTCTATCAAAAGAAAGCAAGTATTCAAGCACACTAATAATATGAATTTGATTTTTGCACAGTAAAACTGTGATAAAGTCACACTAATTTTTGTAATTATCTCAAGATGAAAATACGTCACTCATGTAAGTAATTATGTAATTTAAAGCTGATTAAATAATAATGATTCCTTGCTCATTGCCTTCAAAGTGCTTATAACCAAATTTAATTTTAAGCAGGATCAAGAAAATAATCACTTGATTCAAGCATTAATTACTAATTTTAATCCTAATTCATTAAAAACAGGACTATTTTTTTTTGCAGGCTCTGCAGGGCATTAATTGACATTTTACAAAATGAGTCATTATTTTGGCATGGAGAAGTGTTTTTCAGATGGTGAATCATGACTCCCAGAAGGGATTGTTAAAGAGCTCTGAGGGACCTTTGACTTCTGAAAAAAAGCAGCCCTACGTAGGGGCAGTCTGCTATTCAGGCTAGCCAGGGAGCTGCTGACCACTTTTAATTACTGGCAATAGGCAAGTAAGCTGATGAAGAAAGTGTTCCAAAGTAAACAGCTTTATTGAGACAAATTGCAGCAGGCTAGGGACAGATTAGGTCAGTTTAGAAATGTAAAAATTAAGAGGTTTGTTGCTTTCTTTCCAGTCATGTTGGAAATGGATAGAGAATCTGAGCACTTTGTTCAGGATGTCACCCTGGAGTGTGTAGCCTTACAACTGGTTTTGTTTGTTGTCTAACTTGCCTGTACTACCTATCTTCCTTTGTTAGAAAATGGGGAGAATACCAACACTCTCCAAGAACATGGCAGTCTTTTGGATTGTGAATTCATTTGGAAAAGGACTACTTTTTTAGACATATACCTATTGAGAATTTAACCCAATGGTTTATAAGCTAAGAAAAATTGCATTAATATATCAGTCATTTTTCTCATAGTTGATCTTAAGCCCCAATGGGATAATTATAATCATCATGTAACATGCTGACTTGTATAACCCATGAGTTTTACCTCTTGTTCCTGCAGCTAATTCAATAGCATGATTTTTCTCACTCAGATCATGTGCTTTACAAGCCCTATGGGATAGGGACTGCACCTAAGGGATGTATGATCATTTTACTGACAGTACTTTTAAGAACACTTCCTCTTCAGCCTAAATTTTCACACTTAGCAGTTTTACTTTTCTCATCTTTTTGCTCCTCAGAGAATCCATCACAGGCAGAACTGGATGCAACTTCCATGGTTCCAAAAGAAACAGAACTACAGTCTGGACAAAGAATCATTTAAGTTGTGAAGGAAAACCAGCAAAAAAAAGGTAATCTTCATAGAAAATGTATTCCATACTGACTCGAGGTGCTGTCAGCCATTCACTTGACTTGATTTTTTTATAACCTGTGAAGATGCCAATGAATAAGCCTGGAGTAACTGTTGCTTGTTGCTTAATGGGGGAAAATCATGATGTATTAGTTAAATTGTCAGTGAAAGCCAGAACAACCCATACAAGAGAGTCAGACATTTATTTATTAAAATAGAAAGCAATCTGTAAGATGAAAACTGTTAATCACTGAAGAATAGTTCCAGCCTCTTAATGAGCACAGGACAATAATAATAATTTTAAAATAATAATTTTAAAATGAAGCCTGAAAATAACACTGAAGATTAAGGCCATATGTCAGCTCTAGAAAAAAACTGCCTAGCAAAAGCTGCCTAGCATAATGTAGTCCCCAGGTGGAGAATGGGCAAAGGGGACAAGTATTGTGTCTCCCTCCCAAAATTGTATACTTGTATACTTGTGCCTGCAGGAGGGCAGCAGCCCCTTTTCCAGCAGATTTGAAGTCTAGGTCTTCCTGGGGGGAAAGCTGGGAAGCAGATGATCTTCGGGTTGCCCTGGTCCTGGTCTGGGTGGGCTGCATCTGCCTCCCTGCAGATGATCCCAGCAGTTGGTGAGCTGAGGGCAGGCAGCAAGCATGGCACTGAGTTTGTCAGCAGGGCTTCAGCATTGCCCCTTGGCACTCCCAACTGCAGCAGCAGTATCAGGCCCCGGGAGAGTACTGTTACCAGTAGCTCTAAAAGGAAAAAGCTTTGTCAGAGACTTTCTAAAAACAGCTCCTATTGCTCTGAACAGGGATTACTCACTCTTGCCCTATTGGTCTAAGGTGGCAGAATCTTATTTCACATCACTTCTATGTGAGCCATAGATGGGGTTAGTACTGGGAATACAAGTTATTTCAATGGTTCCTTGGTGCTCTTTGCTCGAGACAGATTAGGAGTCCCAGCTATTGAATGTGTTGCTAAACCTCTAAAGCAAAGAACTGTCATGGTCACAGTGACTGCCCCTCATGTCTCCTGAACAGTAAAACAGAAAAAAAAAAATGGAGACATCTCGGTTGTTTTCCAACAAGCAAGCAGTTAATTTAAAATTTCTTTCTGGGTGATGAGCTGATTGCTACATTAATTAGGAGCAAAGGAGAAAGCAGGCTGGAAAGAAAGCCAAATTCCCCAGGCAAAAGGACAGGGACTCTATAAAAGCTGATGCTAATAAACTAAGTGGGAAACATTGGGCTAGGGATCTTAATATACTCTGTAAGACTACTCCAGTGCCCCTGTCACAAAACAGAAGTTGCACTGCACAGGAAGCCACAAACAAAACTGTTCTTAAATTTCTCCTGTGACTTGTTTTTCTCTATTGCTACAAAGAGAAGGAAGCCAAAATCATAGGATCTTGATCAGAGGCATGGATGGAAGGATTTAAGTCTTATGTTATCCTCTTCTTTCTTGTAAGCTCACTGAACCCTTTCAGGCATGCACATTTATCCTCTTCAGTTGATTCTTTTCTGCAAATGGAAAGTCTCCCCAAATGCAAACACCTGGATAGACAGGAAAAAGGAGTTCTCATTTTTAAGATAGCTGAGAATGCTGACAAAGCTGAGTGTATTTATGAGCCAGGTGATGAGGACTGTTTGTCCAGGACTTTCTCATTCTTACTGCTGGATTGCAGAACTTTTGATATCACACATACCTCATGGAAATAATAAATGTTGTAGCCTATTTTTAGTATTCTGAGTAAGTGTCAACAGAACATAAAAAGCTGAGTTTAATACTCCGAGGGAAAACTCAGGACCTGTCTCAGTGTCAAGGGACATTTCAGAGGCACGGTTTGAGGATATCAGAGGTAGCAATGTGTTTCCTGTCTACAGTATCTGTCTTTCTGCAGAGAAAGAAATCTACTTCTTTAGCTATGCCTTAGAAAGACAAAATGCAGTTTGTACACAGCAGGGAAGAAGTTTTTTTAATTGCCTTGTCTCACAAAAGAAAAAAGGATTTGACTATCACAGTTTTTCTTTTTACTTTCTCAATCTTCTTGAAGTTCAAAAGGTTCTGCTTAAAGCAGTAGCCCAAGTATTTTAATTAAACCATAGAAATGTCTTCTATTCAGCTACCTTTCAAACATCTAAACCCAAGAGTAGTGCTCTAAATCCTGGCTGATAGGAAACCATCTGGGCAGTGTTTTCTGAATGGCTTCATGTAAGTTCTGACAGAGGACACAGCTTACCACACACACACACATAAAGTAATGCTAAAATGACAACATGGATTAGACAGTACAATACAAAAATTTGAACAAGTTATATTAAGACTTTTGTCTTAATACAAGATAGAAATGCTTAGTTAAAAATACAGAAACGTAAAGAAAAAATGTAACACTGTTAGTACACTAGAATCCTTCAAACTTGACTGGAAAAACCCTCTCAAATATCCTGTACAGTTTTTATTTTTACAAAACATTAGAAAATACCAGTCCTATAAACTTATATACAAATATGATCTCTGGAACATTTGCCTAAAGCCACAGAAAGTTCTGTTTTATGCAAAAACATACCATACAACTTGTGTCATTTCAGAATTGCCCCCCTGCCCAGATGAGGTAATTGACCTTAGGTGCAAAATGAGCTGTAAATGTAGGAATAATATAGCAGTCTTGCTTGAGTTCCTGTAGTTGATCTTTGTTAACTTTGAAAATCCATTTAAATTTGGCCTAACCTGTGGTTTTGTGGCCGTTCTCATCCCTTGTAAAATGGCCTAAAAATAAAGGCCTTTCAGAAGTCCCTGTCCTCTTCAATGAGTTGTTTGTTTTCACTATGACATTGCACCAGTGCAGTGAGTTTCATCTTCTGGGCTTCGGTCATCTAGAAACATCTGTGAAAGGTTAACTATAAAAAAAGCAAACCTATTATTCTGAATTATCAGTTCCTTCTTTAATTCAGCACTGAAACTGCTGTAGGCTTTAGAATACAAAGGCATAAACCATTCAGCTGGCTGGGGTCCAGGCACAGGAAATCCTTCTTCCAGTATACTTGACTGCAGCAGTGCATCAGAGACTGATTCTCTGGGTATATATGCTGACAATTAAAATAGGCAGTTTTATTCTCATGCTAACCTGTATGATAAAAGAATTAGCAATTCCATTATGAACAAAAAAGAGCTTCTCTGAAATCCAGTATGAATATCCTCTTTCTGAAACCATATTTTAAATTTAGAATTAACTAACATTTATTTATGTTCTAAATTCTGACAGTCTTCAAATCAAGGAGTAGGAACTGGTGAAGATCTGAAAGCTTATTCTTTTATTCTTTATTTCCTTAATGCCAACATTTATGTTAAATTGGGTTCCTTGGTATAAATGCATAGCGCTTCTGAATCCTGAAATGAGCTAGAACAAGTACATCAAAAATATACTCAGTCATCTTTTCTTATACTAAGTGCTCTCAATTAATATTTTATGGGAATTAAGAGAATATGGTTTTATATATGTGTCTCTGTGAAATTTATACTTTTTTCCATCTAGGTTCCTGTTCTGTAAGTCACTAGAACTGTATGATCTGTGTAAAGCACTGGCAGTTTTCAAAGCAGTTTAAAATTTTTCTCCTTTAAATCTTTAAAGTACTAGAGGTAAGAAAATATTTTCCCAGTTCCCTCCCCAAACTGCAGCAGGGAGAAATGAATTGCTCAGTACAGCAAAGGCAGTTGGGCATGGCAAGTCTGAGCACTCAAAATGTGTGTCACAAAGACACCAGAATTTATTTAGTTTGTATCAAATAAAAGTTTCCTTTAGGGATGCAGTGTAGTGATGCTGTGTCAGTACCATCAAAACTTCTGTCATACAACATGAATCAGGTTTTTTGCTTAGGAACAGAAAGATCAGAACCCAATGGGACTACAGGGGTTTCCTGGTGCTAATCAAAGCCAGGACTCTCATTCTAAAGAGTGGCAAAAATATTTTTTGCTGTTTGAAGGCTTTTCATCCCCATTAAGCTACTGCAGGCTTCTCTGAAGGGCAGATTTGAATTTCATATATGAAGACTCTAATGCTACACAAATAATGGTTTTTGATACAAACTGTACGGGGTAATCTGATTAATCAATGGTACCTTATTAGTAAGGCTATGTGTTACTTGCCTTTGTGAATAAACTGGTTTCATGAGATTTGTTGGGTTAAGGAGTTTTTAAGCTCTATCAAAAATTTATAATGCCAAATGTTTTGACAGATGAAATACTGTGCTGTTATGAAAGTAGGAATATTTAAAATAACTTCTACATTGAAGTTCTGATTGTTAGGCTGTAGTGTTTTATATATTCAATCACTTTAGAATCATGAAATAATTAGTGCTCAAAATATCCTCAAGTTAGTACCATTTGCTGATAAGAAAATATGACAGAGGAAAAAGGATTTAGAGTCCCAGTGGATTTTTCTTTTCAATGTTCTTTTATTCTAAATGGAAATGAGATGTTTATTTGTCTAAATCTGTTGTTTCTCATCTGAAAATCTCAGTGTTTCAGTCTGAAAATGAATAGTAGGCTATGCAAATGGCTAATGCAAACAGTTACTTCCTTTTTTTTGTCAGTCTTATTGGGGAAAAAAATTTCCAGGGTTCAGAACAACTTTCAGCCAATATTTATCCCTGATTACTTGTACTTCTTGTGCCTGTATTTATGTTTATATTGAACTGTCTGTACCTTTTTCATTCTTATCTTCTTGCAAAGATATCAGTTATACTTGTGTCTTAGGCTAAATAAATCAAGCTTTCCTGATCTGATCTTGATTAACTTATACCCTTTTAGTATATTTCCTCAACATCCAGGAGCTGCAATTTCACTTACTTATCTGGCCTCTTCACAGTGCTTTGAACACTTCTCCATCCCAATTGGAAATCTGTCTCTCAGTGCAGGCTAAGCTTTCATAATTCTGTCAAATTGCATCTGAGTCATCTTGTGACAAACTCTACAATCAATGTATTTTTAATATAAATTAACAGAAAATATATAAAAATACTTGTTTTATCTTCAAGTGTATGAACTAATATTTCTACTATAAAATTTATCCTCTTTGTTTCATCCATTCAGTTATCAAGGTCTCCCAGGTTTTTTTTTCTGTGTGTACACTGATCCTTCTCTAGATCACTGCCTCCTAACCTAACACCGACCTCAACTGCACAGTGTCTGTGCTTCAGTGACTGATGAAAATGCTGAGCAAATTCAGTTTCAAAACTGACAGGAAATTCCACTTGCAGCTATCACCCAACCTGCCCTTTCTTTTCAACACTGCCTTTAGCCAGCTGCTTACACACCTCATCATCAGGCTGCTTGTTTCCATTTTCTCCATCTTGACTGTTTTCCCCCGTTCCACACTTCCACTGTATCAGATGCCCTGGGTCTATGAAATCTGTACTTGCTCAGCTGTGTATCAAGCCTGATTCTTAAATTCCTTTTAGCCATGGAAATTCTGCCAACTTAAACTACTCTCTTTACTTGCAGGTTGCCTTGTGCCTTGCCCTCTTATTTTCCCCTTGAACTTGCTTTTTTCTAGCATTGGATTAAAATCTTGCAATTTGCAATATTTGCAAAAAAAAAAAAAAAAAAAAGCAAAAAAAAAAAGCATCAAAACAGTTTTTCTTTTCTACTTTAGTAGGAAGTCTGCACTGAAACCACATCTGCAGCTGACCCTGCACAAACAGGAAGAGTTCAGCTCTACACAGCCAATTTGAGTGGATCTCAAAAACAACTTTTCCCTTATGGCTTAAAACTTCTGACTTCTCATCCCTCCTTACAAATACCCTAACTTAAACTGTTCAACAGAATGTAGAGCTAAGCAACTAAAGCATAAAACAGAAAAATAAGATCATACCTTCTCTCCTTACAGTATAAACCAAGTTTTAATAATAAAAAAAATTATCACGCTTTCAATGAGAATAGCATATACATTTCCATGTAAAACAGTGCACAGTGTAAATGCCCTTAGATACTCTTCTATGCATCTTTAATGCTTGCAGTGATTATGTAGGTGTTGGCCACACCAGGCTGTGTATACTGCTTTATTTCCACTGGACTCCTACTGGGAAGAGCCAGTGCAGACTAAGCAAGGATCTTGGCCAGTGTGGTTTTTTAATTTATTTTGGCTCTTCCTACAGTCCTTACAATGGTAAGTACATTTTAGGTTGAGGGATCAGTTAAGAAACATCCATTTCTTCTTCAAACAGCAAGTGGTAAGAATAACTCTTTCAAAATTAACAAGAAGTGCATTGAAATAATGATCTGCTCATCTGGCTGCAGGACAAAATGTACACAGCCACAAACCCCTGTATCTGACAGCTGGTGATTTGATGGGCTGTCCTAGTTCCCTGCAACAGGTTGCTGTAGGTCAGAGGAAACAGTTTAAAGTGATAGTTTAACCAAAATACATTCCTTCCTTAAAATTGTTCCAGTCTGTGAGTGATAGAAAAAAATCAAACAACTTAGTAAGGAAGGTTCAAAAAACCTGCATTCCAAACTTGTTATAAGCCATTTTGTGTTGATGTGTAGATTTAAAAAGTTGAGACCTTTATACTCAAATGGAAGGAGTCTAATTTTAGTTTGAGTTGGTTTGGATGTTAATAAAATAAAATTAAGCCAGCTAAAAAACAAACAACGTCACAAATAAAAACCCCAAACCTTTATTTTCTAGAATGTACATCACTGCAAAGAGCTTCCAGATCTCCCAACTATGGACTGTTTCAAACAAGGCTGTGGAGACACAGAAGACTGGTAAGTTTCCTATACACCCTCCTACTGAGACCTGCTACAATGGAAATTCCTTAGGGATGGGTGGTCATATTAAGGCACTCACTCCAAAAGAACATTATTTCTGTCCTGAGACTGCTGACATGGTTCAATTAGTTTCAGTCAGTAACTTGGAAAATATTACTGTGCTTAGGATAATACTGACAGAACAAAGAAAAAATTTTCAAACAACAAAAAATAAAGTACATTATATACATGATTCCTTTTTTCTTTTAACTTAAAAGCATCCCTAATACATCTTAATAACTGTATTAAAGACTACTTAAATATTGAAAGATTTTAAATAATGTAGAACTTTTTTTCAGTAAACTGGGAGTAGCTGTGTAATTGCCAGCATATTGGTCCCATTTTAAACAATATAATTTTTATTTAAATCTTGTATATATAATAACATGATGGAAAACATATTCCACTTCACATAAATAAGTATAGTTCTTCTGACCTGTTTTAAAAACATCTGTTCAAATAACCAGATTATAAAACTGTACTTTTCCTTTGTAAAATTACCTTTAAAATCCTTCACTACCAATCTCTCCTCTTAAATAGTACTGGATTTCCAGAGTACATCACAGGGCATTAGTAAATAGAGTTAATCAAAAACTTGAAAGCTACAGTAAGTAAAATGAAGCAATGTTATGAAGTATTATGGAATGTATACTCTGCAGCATAGAGAGATTGGTTCTCACTGGGCTGAAGTGGAAAATTTTTCCAGAAGAAATTCTTTATGTTCATATTAGAAAATAAACCATAGATTGTGCTATCTGTTGGTCAAAAGTGCAGGTCAGTTCATGAAAAAGTGGTGTTTATGAAGCTACTGCTCAAGTATGCTGACCAAAATTATGCTGGCAATTAAATGAATGCCAGGCACAGCACAGGAGACAGACATGCTTCATTCTGGCTTTTCTTAACCCAGCTGTAGCTTGAAGTCCACAACTTTTAGGTGGCAGCACAACCCAGTCACCAGTAAAACTGTGCTTTCTTGAAATAAAATTGTAACTTTTCCAGGCATCTAGCAAATGGCAGTAGCATCCATCTTAGCTCTGGGATGTTTGTTTCAAGAATTTCTTCAAGAAGTCAAGGAAACACAGGAATCCCTGCACACTGCAGGAGCAGATTCTCAGTGCCTGTGTGCAGCAGGTTCATCCCTACTAAACCAGAGCAATTTCTCTTCCTCTCTTGGTTCAGCACCATCAGTGTCTGTTAGTGTGGGTCCTCAGGCTGGGCTGCTCATAGCTCAATGCTTGAACGATGCTGCAATGGAGGTGCCTCTCACTTCTATAAATCCCCATCTGTAGGTGGCTGGCACAACCTATAGAGTCTTCAAGGCAGATAAGAGGACAACATTAAATCTCTTAAGGATGACAATATAAAGTTACTGGCATAGTATATGAGCATCAACTTCTCCTTTATCATTTTGCAAGCTTTAGAGCTAATCTAATACTAAGAGTACCACTGGTTTTAATTTTAGTAATTGCAAATTTAGAAGTATCTCTAGTGATTCATTAACTGAAGTATATAAATTGTGTTTTAACACTAACATTTTCCATCACCCCCTTGAACTTTTGCCCGATTTGGGTCTTTAACAGACCCTTCTCTCTTTTCCTAGTTCTTTTGTTTGAAACAGAGGTCAGCATTTTTCCTGAACAAGAGCGTTTACCACACACAGACTGGGATACAAATAAAAGAACATATTTGCTCATTGACATGGTTGAAGAAACTTTAAAGTTAATAATATTGTTTTCAGAAAAAAAATTTTGAATCACAATATTAGCAAACTGAGATCAGTGGTTAAAGCTAAGCGTACCATGACTGTCTTTAGTATTTAACTGTTTGTGGCAGCTTTATCTTGGATTTTTTTACTTTCCATTTGAATAAACTCAAGACTTCTATAACGTGTGTTTCAAAACTTCTACTATTGACTTTGACAAATCTCAATGCTAGCAAATACAATCCTGAAAATTAACATTAATTCACCAGATCTCCTTATAACTTTGCTTAATTTTATTTTACATTGTGGTGATGGAATACATGTGTCTTAGCTTTATTGCCTAAAAATAATTCAAGTAAACAGTCCTGAAATTTGTCATTGTGATTTAGAGTGCATACAGAACAGAAATACCTCATCTTATGATTTGTTTCTAAAGCTGTTTCTTTTTGAATGTATCATGCTGTTATGGACATAAAAATGGAACCAGTGTAATATACAGTCCTTAATAAGGCAAAATAATCATTCTGCTAACACACTCAGTGGAATTAACCAGAAAGAGAGACCTTTTTTAAAAAATAAAGGTATTCCTAGCCTGCAGGGAGAGATAATGAACATCTGTATCTCCTGTTAGGTGTAGTAGGATTCATAAACGTGCAGTGCTTTTCAAAGTTGTATTCTAGGCAAAAACAAATGTAACCCTGGGCAACCTTAGAGGTGTATAACTGTATGCAGCAACTGAGTTGCTCTTTAACTTGCTGTGCCAAAACTAAACAGTCAAACTCATCTAAGCAGACAATGGTATTAGCCTATGAATTATCTTTGCATATCTGCAGTTAGATTTGCCTGTCAGGAATTTTTCGTTCTAAACATTCCACAGATGGCTGCCAATCACTAGCTCTGCCAACTCACAGCATCAGTCCAAAAGAGACCCTGATCAGTTATATTTTATTCAGAAAATGCAGATACCTTTGAAGTTAATGATCTGCAAATTGTAAGGAACAAAGCTAATTAATCTATAGTGTACTTTGTTTAGGACACTGAGAAAGAACAGTTTTTTTCTTTTTTCCACTATTGCTACTAAGATCTTTAAAACAGGATTATAACAAGGACTCTACAAGTGTTACAGAAGCATAAGACCAACATGCAGATAAAATGCATAATACTTAAAAACTCACCGGGGTGCGCAGTGTGGCATTTGGTCCATCACTTTCAGATTCTTGGCAGAGATTTCAACTCTTGGTCCCTAAGGAAACAGAATTTATTGTACTGACAGTATAGATAAAGCATCTGATCCTTAGGGGAAAATGTTATAATGGGAGTATGGTTTCTATCTGAGAATCCATTAACTACTTTAAGAAGATCTGGAATCCACTGGGTGGATACATTAGTCATCTGTGTTTACTTAAACGATGGAATTAGTCCCACAGCACTTTACAAGCACTGCTGCTTAGCATTAGGGAATTTGTACCATTTAACACCGATTGAGACTTGGTTTTATATATAAAGAAATTGTCTTAAATATATGGGGTAGTCCCTACTTTCTTATCATCAAGGCATACACTTTAAATAATGTACACTGAGGCGTGCATTTTCAGTGCTGTAATGGCTGTGCGTGCAAAAGTCAGTTTGTTCCTGTTCAGTACACATGTTCAGATATTAACTAAGGTTTGGCTATATGGGTTAGTAGGGCACAAAATACAGTCCCACAGCAAAATAAATTGGTGTTTGTACAATGCTGTTCCTGGAATGAAAAGGCTGGCATGCAGCAGCCACACATCCAAGTACTCACCTGCTTGCGCATGATGTCTGTAGCCTGCATGATGCACTTGGGCAGAAGTCCATGACTGCGAGCCAGCGTGGCTGCCTGCTCCAGGGAGACACTCAGTGTACTTCTGAACAGGGGAACAAGAGACACTGAACCACAGATCATATTTAAAATATGTAAATAGGCATGCACAGGACCCTTACCTGTAAAGTATGACTTCTGTTATCTAGAGTTCTTATATTTACTTTTTTAATTTTTTCATTTATAAAACTGTAAAATTATCTCAGTCCAGCATTTCCACCAAGATACTGCAACTGTTTTGAGTCTCCAGCATCATTCATACAAGGTTGTGTTTCACTGCTCTGCTGCATGGATTCTTGTGAAGTTATTCACAAATGAATGTTTTTGTTTTTTTTTTACTCAATGACTTTGAGACACTGGAAGAACAGTGGGGTATTTAGAATCAATGCTTGCACACACTAAGATTCTAAAGGTGTTTTTGAGCCACTTCCTTCATTTTCAGTGTGTGATTGAAGACAACAGTGACTCAAAGTTATACGCAATGACATCACCTATGCAGTGGCACTGGCTGGTAGACTGAAAGTGTTTGTAAGCTACTAACTACTGAGAGAATAATTAAAATTCACAACCTATTCTATATAAAGATGGCAGTAGATTTAAGTCCTTATTATAGAATCGTAGAAAGCTAGAGGTTGGAAGGGACCTTGAAGGATCATCTAGTCCAACTCCACCTGCCAGAGCAGGGTCACTTACAGTTTATATTCCCATAAAATTTACCTTTCTATTGCTTTCAACAGAATAAAATATAGTGTTCCAATCTCTAGAGAGAACAAAACTTCTCATCACAGCAGTTAACACTTGGGTTTCTTAAATCTCACCTCTGCATCCCAGTGCCACACATGGTGATCTGACAGGCTCCGAGTCGGTAACAGAGCTCAGAGGAGATGGGCAGCAGACCAGCTCCTGATGTGTTACTGCTGGAATATCCTGACTGGGTTGGTTTTGTGTGAATGAAAGACTTCATCAGCCTGCAAAGCTCATCCATTGCATTGATGGGACGAATAAGCTAGACAAAATTTAAAAAAGCATTAGTGGCATACTCACAACTTCATTTACATTTACAATTCTTTATTCTATGTCTAAGCACAATAATCTACACAACAGTAAATGCCACACCATAACAACTATCTAGAATATAAATGAACTTTGGAAGTGGAAATACAAATTACCTTGGGGCAATTTTTTTCAGTTACCACAAATCACATAGATTGCTAGAATTTATATTATGATTTCAAAGGTAGTTTCTGACTTTGTTGTCCAGGCAGCAGCATTTAATGCCTTCCATGTGCACCCAGTTAGACAAACTGCCTTTACATGAGCTGCTGGGAAGTACTATTTTCCTGTTGATTTCCTTCTATAACTGTGAACAAACCATAACTTGTAAATTAAATGTCTGTTCATTTTAATGCAAATGCAGGAGAGGAACATTAATTAATTCTGTCTAACATCAGACACTGTATTTATATTTAGCAGGGGCAATCAGTGTGATATGGAGCCTTACTGGTGCCTAAGTTCAGTGGTTTGTGTTTACCCCAATACTGCACATTTCTTCTCAAAAAAACCCCAACTGTAGCCAAGCTCCAGAGACATTCAGATAATTTTTAAATATTGTTTGGTTTTGTACAGGTCTGCCATATGGCTACCCTACAGCTGGCAACTGAGAGATATATAAATAATATTTCTATGAGAGAATTTATTGTAGAAATAAAGCCAATAACAATACCTGGTCGATCTTCACTGCAGTAGCATTGGAATCAGTGGGCAAGTTTGATCTCTCTAGGTAAAATGTCCTGGGAAAAGGCCAGCAAGGGCTACATTAGTTGGTGTGTCTCATTTCAAGCACATATGTGTAAACTACCTTGTCTAAAACAGCTACAGTACAAAACATGCCAAAAATGTTGTAATTCAAGATCTGCTTTCCCGTTGAACCATTGTGAGCACAGTAAATTACAGTCAGTACTAAAACATTTGAAATCTTCTTTGTTATGCAATTTTAGTTCTGCATAAAATTTTGAAGTCGGATTAGTTGGGAATTTCATCGTGTACAGTACACTATTGCAGAAGAGGCTTCCCTATGGGAAGAAAACTAACAAGTTTCACACACAATAAGGACCTCCAAAAATCATATTTGTACAAGAAACCATCAGGAACAGAATCTCTTTTTCATTAAATGTTAAGGTTGTTAGAAAGGAGCACCCTTTTCAATGTCTTTTAAGGCAAAGGAGAAGAATTAAGTACCTGAGTTTACGGTAGTATTGCTGCACTTTTTCAAGTGAAATACCATTTATTTGCTGTGGAAATTCTTCCAGAGATGAGATAGCTGGTTGTGATTGCCCCTCCATATTCTCCAGAGCTGAAGAAGAAAATATTAAACCTATGTTAGTAGTTTCCTTTTTATTAATATAAATTTATATAATTATTTATGTCATTATCATATTTATATTCCTCACTAGCTCACCAAATGACTGTTGGATCATGTCAAGGCTCATTCTCTCACTATATAAATTTAATGCATTTCCCACTATGGGAGTATAGTGGTACTATACCATAAAGGTGAGCTTCACAGAAAGCAGTTCCATCTAAGAGCAATTAAAATTAATGTTCTATCTAACACTAATATGCCCTGGAGAAAAATTTTCTAGATTGTATTTTGGTGTGAAAATTCGCTTATCAAGTAAATTTCCAGCCAGGATGAATCAGTCATGGTGTATGCTTTTAAAAACACTTCTCTGCAGCCTGGAACATCTCCTGCTACCATACTAATCAGATTTTCCATGTAGTCCCATATAATGTCTCTATGGCCTTCACAGGAAAGCATAAAAAAAGACCCAACCAGGCATATCTTATTCTCATGAGTGTGTCTTACTATAAAATCACTCCCCAGGTCATCACAGAATAGAAACATCTGTTTCCTAAATACATCTGCAGTTCTCAGCTGTATTAGGTTTAGAGTTTCATGGTCATTCTTTAATTTGAATCTTTCAACATCATCAGTTAGCTTATTTTTCCTCAAGGAAGCTTTTTATAGATACCTTTTGTAAAGAGCACCGTGTGCAGTTTCAAGCTTCCTCCATTCTGAAACCGAGAAGGCAGCTTGGAGAAGTAGTAGCTGTCAAGATAGAAGATAACCTTCAAGGCCTGACGACTTCCTTCGATGTGGTAGAAGACATGAGTATCTGGAGAAATAAAGATAAAATACTTGCTGCTTTACCACAGCAGGAGAAATGCTAAACCATTTCTATCTGAGTGGGTTAGATTATCCAATGACATTTCAAATCACCACCATTAAGATGAATAAGGGAGAGCTTTTCTTGAGAGAATGCAGACTCTGAAATAATACACCTAAACAGATACACAGTTAACATGACCTACCATGATCTAATACTAATACAATAAAATGGTTAATAATTAAAATCTCATCTTGTTTCATGGCATCTCATAGATAGAGAGATATGCCAGGATGGGACACAGGACACAGAAGAGCTCAGGAGGGGGAGTTCTACCTTAGGCAGTGTGGTGAATTACAATCATCTGTCAGGAGCTGCTCATCATCTCTCCCGTCTCCCTGTGTGCAAAATCCCACAGACAAGGTGCACTGGCACAGACCACAGTCACAAATCACAGAAGATGCCACCAGCATCCCACAGTGTCCATCCTGCTTTTTCTATTGTGTTTTCAGTGGAAACTGAGGTAATGCAACAGTGCTTCAGAGGAGCTGCACAGTGCTGTCCACGTTTGACATGGTCTGCTAAATGTACAGTTATGGAGGATAAGAGAAATAGAACAAAAAAGCTTCAAAGAATCGGAGAATACTCACTTGCTACAAGACTTTCATCCAGCTGCTTGAAATAGAAGACAACTTTGTCCAGTTCAGTCAGAGTGACCTGGATGTCTTCCAGCATGGTACGTTCCTCCTTCTGTGGAGCAAAGAAATAGATATAAATAGGTTATAATCTGCCAGGAAGACATCAGTGGCAGAAAGGTAGAATTATGGGCATCCCTTGGTTCAGGAGACCTAGAAGAGAATGTGGAGTTTTCTATTAATTCCATCCCCACCATAATTACTATGGTTCTTTAACTTTGTGATACAAGCTTAGCTACCCTTAGCTTAGATGTCATTTGATGTGATTCACAGACAGTACACAAGCTTAAGGACTGAATGAGTTTGAAGGGATTTAAAAAAAAACATGAAGTGTAAAAAAGAGTCACTTCACTATATTGTCAGAACTACTTTTATTAACAGTTTTACAGTTAGGGTAAATTATCTGCTGTAGCTGTGGCTTGCTTATCTGCTCATTAGGGGCAGATAAACTACACAAGACCAGCTCCTCTTCCCTTAGACATGATGCCTCAGCACCATGGCAGTGACAGAAAGAGTCTATCTAAGTGTCCAGTTTTTGAACAAAAGCCTAGATTTTCAAAATGTCCAAACTTGAAATACTCACTACTTTTTCACCTATTTGTTGAAATGTGTGTTTTCACCAGAAGATGGCAGGCCACACATGCATCACCAACAACTGAACCGTACATGCAGCAGCATTACTCCAAATTTGAGGGCAGCCAGCTTCCTATGCTGTTGAGATGTTACAGTAGGTGCAGTACTTGTGAGGAGATGAAAATCATGGGATATGGAATATTGTCACAGAGTTGTCAGCAGTAGGAATCTCCAGAGGTTGCTAGAGTGAGCATGTAAACTGCTGAACTGCTGCTAGAATGGTCTAGCTGTGCTGTGAGCAACAAAGAAGCACACAGGCAAGTGTGAGCAGACCCAAGGGTGCTACAACTCTTCATCTTACCACAGCTGGGGAGAGAAGGGACTGGTAGTTGAGTAAAACACCAGTGGCTGCTATCTGTTCCAGCCATTTCCTGCTGGCGTCTCTGCTGCTCTCTTCGTATTCCCCATTGTTGTTGTATCGATAGTTGAGAGCAGCCAGTAACTGCTCTGAAAAGGTGCAAATAGCGGCCACAAGGGACTGACAGAAGATGGAATCACGTCTCAGCTGTAGCTCAGTATCTGCCAGAGAAAGACAGAAGTCATGAGTATACTTGTCTTTAATCTCATTGCCAAAGAAGCAGTTTGCGTGTGTGTGCACAGTATTTGGCTGCTGCTGTAGCTTTGCACAGACTTAACAGATAACCTCTTCTTGCTGTGTGACCTGGCTGTATAGATACAGACAGAATAGCTGGATTGCATGCATGTTTGAAAATTTTCTAGTCCACTTGACTATTTATTACTACCTCTGCCATCTGCACACTCGATTCTTCTGTCTGGGAAGAGCTGTAACTCCTTAGTGCCATATCTAGACTGATTTCCCTCTTTTTATGTTTACAGAGGCAAGAGAATTCTTGAAAGAAGGTCTCTGCCACTACTTTTCTCCTGGGCTATTAGAGATTCATTCTTCTCCATCCATCTGTATTTTGTGGGCTTCCCATATGCTTAATGCATTAACTGGGCCCGCCCATATGGTACCAATTGGTTTATGTTTCCTGGGAGAATTTCTCCTGTGCTAACTTTGCTTCCAACCTGCCTGCCAGGCAGCCACATGCTGGTCAAATCAACCTCGTCACACTTAAGGGGATTCCAGGCCAAGGAGGCACATGAATAAGTGAAGAGCTACTTCCCAGGCACCCCAGGCTCTTCCAGCAGGCACTGCAGTACAGCAGTCTCTTTTTGTCAAGGCAGCATTCCCCAGAGAAAGAAGCTGAAGACACCACGCAGGGGCTTTGAAGATCTGGATTATTCTTTAAAAGCACTGAACACAACATACTGACTAATACACTGCAGGCCCTAGGCCATATCATCAACTGAAGGGCAGCCAATCCTACAAGCACACCTCTGTACTCCTGGGAGTAAGGAAAAGAGAGCAAGGCAACTGAATCCCTGGTACCAAAAAGCTGCTATAGCCAGTCTAGTGCTGTCTGCTCCATCCACAGAGGATGTTCAGGGAAAGGCTGCAGGAGAGGGCACAGGAAACTTAGGGAGTCATTATTAGTAAAACAGCCTTTATAGACACTAGAGTGACACCACAAGCTTGTTTAGACAGAGTGATGGACCAGCCCTGGCAGGAGTTGATAGGTGACTTAGAGCGACACAAATCTCATCTTCTTTCTATGAATATTTCATAATCAAGCATGGCACAATGAGATAATAACAACCTATTCCAGTTACTTATTGCCTCATTTTCAAACAAAAGTTCACCTAATAGGTGTTTCAATCACAAAGAACTGCATGTTATCTCCTTGGAAGGGCTTTTCCCTTGATCTGCAAGCACAATGTTTTGTGCAGGGTTAACAGATTAATGATGTCCACAGTGTATTTAGGTGCTGCCTCTGCATATTTAGGCTCTTAGTCTGCTCCTGGCTGTAATTACACTACGCACAATCCTAACTCCTAACACGTCTGTTCTATTTGGAAAGATGACAGTCCATGGTGTCACAGAAAGTTGTGCAATAAGTCTCATTTTTGCTGCATGTTCTCACCATAGCAGGAAACAGCATGGCCATCTGGGAAGGAGAATTGTACAAAGGAAAACATGAAGACAGTAAAAACAGTGCTTGTGGAATATCAGTCACCAGCCAGGTAGCACAAGCAGCCCACAGTGAACTGAAATAATGCAAACTGAAGAACAGATGTCAGATGCATGGGAAAGTTGCCTCAGATGCCGAGCATGAGAAACAGAATCATAAAATCCTAAGGAAAAAAATCTAAATGCTAAGGAAAACCGTAAGATTCTGATGTAAGCAGAGAAAACTGTATTAGTGACTTCTGTATGTATGATGTTGAACTGCAATAAAAACTGCTTACCTGTGCATTTTAACAAGGCCAAAAGCAGCTGATTCTTCCCATCTAAAACAGTGAAGAAAAGGAATGCTGTAGTCAACATGATACCAAGGTAGATGTGATGCCATTTTGTTAAGTCTCATTCCCCACAACCCCTGCCCCATGCATGGCCATTTCTATTTACTCTTGTAGTCTTCACTTGCACAGATGTGTTAATGTAAATCAAAGAATTTTACAGGCTAAATGCTACCATGAATTACTAGAAGCAAATCGCACATGTATAGGAAACCCCAAGGAGGTGATTTCTGTCCAGTGCTCTCTTCATTGACTAAGAGGATTGAAAAAAGCACTGGGAAATAGAACAGTCTGATATAATTCTATTTGAATGGGATGATTAAATAAAATCTGGGAGAGAAAGTTCTTCGGAATTGCTGCACAGGTGACATTTTACTACACAGCAGTGGGACTCAGCCATCAATAACCCATTATACCTGTTCTTCTCTAGAGCCCAGGACAGCCTTGTAACAAGATGAGATTAAATGAGCTGCTAAGACTTGATTGGATCAAAATCTTTTCTCCCTGAAGCTGATAGCCTTTTTCTTATTTACAGACCTTCAACATGTTTTTGTATGATTTCAACAAGGTTCTTGATGCGCAGTGGAAGGTTCCATGGATCTTCTTGAATGCTTGCTTGAATATTATTCCGGCACCTAACTGTGGATTCTTCCTTTTGTTTAAATTCTAGAAAAAATGAAGTTTGTTAGCTGTTAAGGAAATGCTACATAGCTGAGTGGCTTATGAGTTATAATGTGTGCACAGGTGAAAGCAAAGATACAGCATCAATGGCAACACCTGTCAATGAAAAAGTTCCTTGAATAGATCTAATACAGAAAAAAAAAAAAAAAAAGGCTATTCCTATAATCTCATGATCAGCAGTCTCCTGGCATTATGTTCAGGGTTGTGGACTAAAAGTTATGTACACAGGTAACCTACCAACGTAGGGAGCTCTTCATGACTCAGAAAGCACAGAATTCTCTTCTGCTTTCTCTGCCTTCAATAATGTGCAGGCAGTTGTACCAGGTAGCTCTAGAGTCTCTGGCTGTGCAGAATCAAATCAACTTTTTGGCTGCACCTGTCACACCCCATAATACTGAAGAGAAGTTATGAAATATTCTGCTTTCTTTCACCTGATGGAAGCTACTTAATTACAGAGTAGAAGACTTGTCCTCCTTGACTCAGCTATATAGCCAAGCCAAATACCCCATTTGTTTATGATAAAAATGCATCAGCAGACAAAAACACAGTAAAACTGTGCCAAATAACTGCTCATGAACAGAAATGGGACAGCAATCAAATTTACATTCATCACTAAAAGGTGCCACCAAAGTGGCAATTACTTTGGTCCAGGATTCCAGCTGAATCTAAGCAGGGCTTGTCTGTTCCTTAGTGATGAATGGGCGATCGTCAGCTAACTGCAGTTAACTAAAAGAGACTCTCACTAATTAATCTAGTTTTAATAAATGAGACTCCATTTAAGCAAAATAAAATAAAGGAAGTGAACACAGGCTGTCTGTTATTTCTTCCATTCATTCAAACTGTGCATGGAAAGAGTAACAGATATCCTACATAACCATTAATGTATTTGTATAGATAATTTTATAGGAGTTAGTTCTGGAGGCTGGAAAAAAAATGCAGAAAAAGGTCTCTTCTAGAATTTGACACTGTAACTTAAAAATAGAACTTGTCAATGTTTGGAGCATGACTACAGCACTTGAAGTATAGCAGGAATAGTGAAAAACATTTCAGATTTCCAGTGGGAAAGGAAATGCAGCAAATGTTCAGAAAATAAAGTCCTGTGTATTTAATTGTGAGAGGAAACCACATCCTGGCCCTCAGGACCATTAAGACCAAAGTCTCATCATGCTCCCTGAGGAAAAAGAAAACACCGTATCATTTGTTTGCTCTCTATGGGAATCAGTTTTCAAAATAAGTGTCATGTGAGGATGAGTTTACTCTGGAAATTATCCATCTGAAGAAAAGCAGAGTAAGTCATTAAGCAAACTCAGGCAGAACCTTTTGGTGCCTCAGAATTACAGAGGTCAGCCCCTCCTCAGTTTATCAGAGTGCTCATGTACCTTGCATCTGGCCTATCTCTACCTTGGAGCTTTTGAGATACGTATCTGTTTTCCCATCAAAGAACAGATTTTAGAGACTTGTGAAAGAGCTCTGAGGATTCAGTGGCATGTAACAAAGAAGTGTTCTGCATGTTTCAGGAGCAATTCAGATGAAAATGACCTTTTAAGGCAGCTATGGTACCTGCCATTCATGTATAGCTGGGTAGACTGCATAGTTAAGTAGCTCTGTGTGGCCACAAAGCAAATGTACATCCATGTTAAGCTCCCAAATCCCAGCAAATCACAATATTAAATACTATCAACCTTTTTCTTTACCTTGCAAACTGTGGTCCATTGGAAAGTGCTTGGTTTCTTCAAAGGCCTTAGTTATTACTGGTCCTTTTAGAAGTGCATTGATTGCATCTACCTACAATTGGGATGTTTTTAGTGTTAAAAAGACTTGCAGAAGAAAACCTGAACAGAGCTCTTATGGAAAAATGCAAAAGCCATTACACTATCTGAATTTTGGAATGTTTTCTTTTTGATGAATAGAGATCTGTAAATGTGATCCAGTTAGTTCATTTAAGGTATTACAGGTATTACAATTCTATTAATCTTTTAATTTCCCCCCCCCTCACCCTAATGCTTGATATAAGGCCAATCAACCTTACTTAAATCAGACAAGGTAACTTAAATGTTGACAAAAATGTCCTATGATATACTTGCTTACACCATAATCCCAAATCTTCCATGTTTGCCTACCTTGAAAATATTATTTCATTAAACTATCTGATACTTCCAATATATTTTACTATCAGTGATAAGGAGAAAGCAGTTTTGTGTAGGAGCAATGCTTTACATACCTGGTTAAAAAGATGTTCCAGACAGCCATGAAGTTTGTCTTGCTTGTCTGAAGGAATCCTCATATCATTGGGAAGTTCATCTCCTGATGAAGGAAAGATGAAAATTTTTAACTGTCTTACAAAAGTAATCTTTGATGGGGCCACAGATGGTACAAGCAGACTTTCACACTGAGGTTAAAAATAAGAATTGGTGCTTTAATGGATAGATCAAAATGCTCATGAGTTTTCACATAATGCAAATATCCAATAACTGGAGAAGTTTACCCCTGCCTGTACCTCTTCCATATTCCAAATTTATGGTGATTAATTAGATAAATAACAAATCTCTACGTTTTTGTGATTAGTTTTGAAGCAACCATATTTCCAACATAAACATGCAAATACTTAGGATCTGCAAAGACTTATCAGCTCTGCTAAATGGTCAGGTATGAGAAATATGCATGTAGCTGTGTGTGTACTCACCTGATCCCATCTCATCACTGCCCAGGTAGGAGCTGTTGCTGCGTACACTGGTGTACGACAACACCGAGTCCCGGTTACTGTTGCATTCACTAGAAGGAAAACAAAGCAATTGATTGAAAAAAAGCTGTCCTTACACCCACTCTCTGTCTGATGCACTCTCATTCTAGTTTTAATACTGTAGTGCCCCAAAATAATTCTGTTACACACATACAAAAGAAAAACTAATTACATGCAGAACCACCATTAAGCAGGGCTCCTGGGGCTGGCACTGTACAAGGATGTTGTTTTCCATTTGTAGCACCCACTCAGTGCTTAATATATTGCCTGGATCCTATAAATAATGAAAACAGACTTCCCACCACAGACCCCATCTGGGTCACATCATTAAACATGCTCTGTGAGCTCTGAGTAGTGGAGGAATTATAAAAATCTAAGACCTCCACTAAACTCAACATTTGTTATCAGTTCTCAGGATATTACAGCACCCAATGCCAGTTTATACTTGCAGTCACAGTAGCAGAGATGTTGGAGATGGAAGAGAAAACTTAAGGACTCTATCCCACTAGGGAATCAGGAACTAGAGATTCTAAAATTATCTCAGGAAGCAGAGGAGTCACTACAATTGGCTTCACACCAATGTTGGCTCATGCACACCTGGAAAATTAGTATTAATCTCATCTGCTGAAGTTCACTTTACACTAACAATAACTTAATAAAAGTAATCAAAAAGGCTATGGATCTCAGCCTGTTGGTCCCAAAAAATTCTGTGACACAGTGGTTTTAATGGTACAGTCCCAAAAACTAAGCCTTCAAAATTCTCCATATTGTCTCTTCCTTTTATTTTAGATTGAGCTAAGAAAAAAAAAATGAGACCAATTGCAAGAACCCTAATCAAGGTTCTTGCCTGTCCTTGTTTAAACCTATTATCAAAGAAATCTCTTTTTAATGAAGTGCTATAACGATACAGGAAGGGAAGTAATTTTCCATTTTATTCAATTTTCTTGAAGCATTTGTATTTTGACACTGATATGAGAAAAGATTTTTTTAGCTGTCTATATCTCCATGGTAATAAATGTAATAACTACAGCTAGTGAGTACTTTACTAAGTGAATACAGAATAATTGACTGACAGGAAAAATAACTTGCTTGTTAAATCCATGCCTAGATTAGAACTTCAAAGGAAAGTAAAATTGGCACAATCTTCAGACTAACCTGTAGGAGTCTCTGAAACTCATTGTGTCATGTCCAGAGTCTTCCTGGTCCTCCTCAGAAACTTTAAAACAGACCTTCTTGATTCCACCATGCTCAGCTTTGTCAGGATCACTCTCCTCTGTTCCCAGGGAAGGTGGAGATGTTTCCTCAGCAGATGGTGGCTCACAGGCACCATCTTCTGTAGGTTCCGTAATGGTGGACAAAAGTCTGCAAGAATAAACCATGCAGCTCTCAGGGACTGGTGGGCAGAGTCACAAATGAGGTATAATGACTAAGGCCGGAATTCAGCAATGTGAAGTCAAAAGCAACATTGCCAGCATTTTACATAAACTACAGCTATGAAAAACTGTGAGTTTTGAAAGGGGTTCATTGAAATCCAAGAATCTCTGTTCACAAAAGGTCCTGTTTCCATAGGTACCCTACTTGCATGAGGTAGAACTTCATCACGTAACCATGGTGACCTGAAAAGAAGTTATTAGGGTATGACAAGTTGGCACAGATAAGTAGCATGTGTTTGCTGAGGTTAATGCCTCCATTGTATCAGAACTGCTTTCTGCAGTGCATGCAGGATTCTTTACTCACTTATTTATCTGAATCACATATTGCTTCATTTCCTTCACTGCAACATCAAGTTTGTTAAAAAGATGCAAGTATGAGTCCTGTATCTCCCGATCTTCCTGTTTCAGCAGAAAACTGAGTCCCCTTTCTTCCTGAATTGTTCCTCCATTCTGCTGGCCAAAACTACCATCAAGATCTCCATCTTCTGGGGTCAGACATCTCCAGGATGGTGCAGCCATAGTGGTGATGCAATGTTGCGTATATGAGACTGGATTTAAAGTACCTGCTACATATTGAAGGGTCTGGTTAGTATGGCTTATGTGGCTTCCCCACTCCATCCCAATAATTATAGTTTAGGATAGGTGGAACTTGAACAGGAAGAAATTAAATTTCACAAAGATGTTTTATTTAATAACATTCTATGGCAAGAACATTCTTTTTTAAAAAACTTTTCCCCTGAATGTAGCCTCTCTTCACAGCAATAGCACTACTGTGAGACCCCATTCACTTTTCTTTTACTCAGTAGGTCACCTCTATTAGGTGCAAACAATACTCCAGACCATTTAACTATCATGAGATGACCACACTGCTTAACAAATAAAAACAATTGACCTGAATCGTTGCTGGGCAGTGAAAAGACACTACTTTTATATGCAGATGAAATCAGTACAATCTGAAAGTTAACGATCACCTTGCTCTGGATCAAGACCAATAATAGAAGGTTTCCGTCCAATACGAATGCTGAACGACCTCCCTGCTGAGGTAGTGTTTTTGGGGTATGATACCTCCATGAGGTTAACATGGCAGTTGGTGGGGCAGAAATCCATGCTGTTGAGGGAATGTGGTTCCATGGTGGCTTGTTTGAAGGCTGGGCTCACCTTTGTTTTCAGTTCATCTGCAAACTGGGAGAAATAGAGCAAGCATATGCAACTTTACTTGCAAAAAATTCTGATGCAATACACACAATCCTTTTCTCTTCCTGCTTCCTATTCCAGAATCATATGATCTCTGTTGCAGATGGAATAACATATCATTGCTAAAAAAGCTCATAAAACAACAAATGAAAGCAAACAGCTATGCCTTCTAGAACTCGTTTCATGCAGCTCAGGTTAACTGCAAAAATTGCTTTGTTTGCACTGTGAGACACTACTTATATTCATGACATTTATCTTATTTATGCACTCATATGGTGAAAATGAACCTGCAATAATACAACCCACAGCCTTTACAAGCTGAAAGGAGTGACTTACTGATGAAGTCCTTTTTCCTCAAAACTTGCCATTTCAATAACTTGCAGATCTATTTTCATGCCTCAAGGACACCGACCTCTAAAACAGTTCAGATTCATTCATATAGAATACTAAGACCCAGTTTGTCTTGCATTGCCTTGAGACCTCACCAATGACCTCACAAGTAGTGTTTTACCTCTTGGTAATTTGTGAGCCTTCTGCTAATGCTCTCCAGTTTAGTGTCACAGATTTGCCGGAATTCATACTGGGGCATGGTGGCCACAGCACTGCTTAGGGATATCAGTCTTTTGCAATTCTTTACAAAGTGACTGTCCTCTGCTGCAAAGGCCTCTAGAATCTAAACAAAAAGACAGGATGTCAATGATATGAGCCCAGACAGTGAGAGAAAACACAGTTTTATTCCATTAAATAAGTGGCAAAGCCCCCATGTTGTCATGGTTGAATAAAGCTGCCTTCAGAACAAGTTGCCTTTAGTACTGCCTGACAGTCACTATCATGTCTAATCCCCACAGTCATAAAACATTCCTCAAAAATGTTTACAACAACCATAATGGATCAAAATACCCACTGTGCACTGTCAAAGCTACTTGCTCTGGCATACTTTCATGGGACTCATTATTGTCATAGATGGCCAAAGCACTAAGTGCAGTCCTCCTTTCCAATAGCACCAGCTCTGCTTGCTGCCTTTAGTTACCCATCCAACCTATGAGATGGGGAAAAGCTGCTTGATTTGCTTCCAAGGTAAAGCAAATTCTTGCCTCAGAAGAGTAATCTTGATTATCAGCAAAGAGTATGTTTATCAGACAGATAAAAGTGAAAATTCCACAGCTGAGGGCTCCCCTCCTTCAACAGCTGAAATCCTGGAAGCATTTCCTCGTACCAAATGAGCTATTATAACTTGGTGCATCCAATCCTAATGAAGAAAACTCCAAGCAGGAGATGCTGCCTCATGCAAAGAACCAAGCCAAGCTACCCGGGAAACAGTGATATTATTGGCTTCCCTACTCTATTCAGGAGTGAAGCTGGCATTGTACATTTTCCATTACCTTTGCAGTAAGATTGAAGCAACCTTTTGGTTCCACAATTTTCTCCAGGACAAAGGATTTGATCCCTGCATTGCTGACATATTCATACACCACTCCATGCTCCAGGTGGGTGTTATCCACAGTCAGGCAAACAAGAGGTGTTTCTTCACCAATGACCAGTGGAGAGGCGATGGCCTGTGGTGTCTGAGCTGGAAATAAATTAAGTCATTAGAGATGTCTGGCAACACCCACGAATACAGGCATCCACAAGGAAGAGAAACCTGCTGAGAGGTATTATTAAATGTGAAGACAAAGACACAGCCCTTGGCTCAAGGACTTTCTGAACCACATACTGCCAGAGGCTGGGAGAATATTCCGAGGAAGGCATTTGCTGCTGGGTCACCACTGGAGACAGAGACAGAAGTTTAGACAATCCACATACTCCAATCTACATTCTGATATTCTTCCATGTATGTGTGCACACTTCCATTCCCAGGATACTGCTTTTAGTTCTGTTCAGAAAAGACACAGACCCCAGCAGAAGCTTTTAAAGGGAAGTGAAGTATGTTAATCTCAGAGTCTTGTTGTTTTTAATGACCTCTGGAACACTGCCACTTTTTTCTGTCCAATTTTAGGAAATGCTCCAGATACATTTTCTGTAAGACTGAGATGGCAGGGGAGGGGTGGGGTGAGGAGATAACATTTTTTAACACACAGCAATGCTATTGTCACCAGAGAACAGATGTAAATTATAGTCAGATTGAGATTTGCCAGAGAATTGCTGACATGCCTGTACCAGGGCACTGCTCCAGCTGTTCCACCATGGAGCTGCATTGTTTGACCATTAGATTACCAGGCTCACCAGACCATAGATGGGATCCACACAAATGTCCATCTGTTTCTGGCAAAGTTGTCAATGGCATTCTGAGAGTCCAGGCTCAGTCCTTTCAACTGAATTTGGCTTCAAGTGTTCTCCCCTAACATCTACTTTTCTGATAAGCTCTCAACATGAAAGCAAAGAAGTGTTTTAGTGTTTTTTATGAGTTACACTTTTTGAAGTTGGAGGAAATGCACCCCCACCTTTTGCTGGCAGTGGTAACATGCTGAAAACTTGCTCCAGATCACAGTAATTTAATATCTTAATCTTTAATCTTGAAATCACAGAAAACAGATTATTCTAGGTAGAGTTACTTGCAGACTTTCCTTCTCCAGCTGCTGATGACCATGAATTCTTAGTCTGTAGGGGCTACCAAATGATTATAAAAATGCTGAACTTTTCCATTCCAGCAACTGTCTCTCTTGTAAAGAGCAGAGAGTCACAGGGGCATGATTTCTGTGTGTATCTCCATTTTTTCTACTCCTGAATAAACTCCAGCAAGAGCACTTCCTCTGGCAGACCTCATTCTGTTATAAAGCTCTCCTAAGAGCTACTATACAATAATAATTATACATCATATTTCTACTGCAGTTTTCATTCCTGAAGCCCCTAAGTCTTCCCTGGGTTTCCTTCCCGTATGAGAATCTTCACCTGATTCCTGTTGACTATTCTGAACAGGATCCAAATCTGCACCTCCTTCCAGTGATGAGTCTTCTTTGCTAGAGCCAGGCTGACTGCTGTTCAGATATGCAGTGGATGTTGCTTGCTGAACTCTGTCTTCCTCAGCATCTTCATGTGTTCTGTACACCCACTGGTACAATCCCTTTCAAGAGATAGAGGCTTCAGCTTTGACCTAAGTAAAAATTCCTGATCTCTATGTGTTTGAATTACAATGGTGAATCTAGCTTTAATTTTTATACCTTCTAAATTGGCTGAAATACCAACATTGCCCCAGACTTCCTCTGAACTTCAGAGAATATAAAATCTCAATTAGCATCTGGGTGAAGTTGTAGTTAATAATATTTAGTACTCTGCAGTGTATGAATACATATTATTTGTTGATGTTTTGCTACTATAGGCAACTGTAGCCAGCTCCCTCAATGATAACACAATCTTGGCATGGAATTAATAAGTCAAAAGAAGTTGTTTTGGAAACCAGAGTAATATAAGTTGGTTTTCTGAGTATTTAGTGACCATAAAAGCACAGAAGGGAAAGACAGAAGAAGAGCAGAAATTAATGTACTTCCTTTGAGGTTTTGCATTCATACCAGTGCTTCCTGTTGTCTGGTCCTATATGCTGTAAAGTGCTCCAGAACTTCCATATAATTTCCATGTGCTGCATTATTCCCATTGACTTTCAAAATACACTGCCCTGGGTGAAGGCCTACAGCTGCAGCCTCAGAACCTGAAAAATCAACAGGAGAGGAGTTAGATAGTAAAGTCATCTGGCAATGGAAGAGAAAACAGGAACATTTGAAAAGGGTTTCTGGTTAAGGAGAGTAAGAACAAAAAGCTGGTTGAATGCTGTCATGCCTGTGCTACTATGTATTCTGAGAGCTTTGTTTTTTAAGAAAAACATCATGCATCTCCCCTTCATATTATCAGTAGTGCTGGGAAAGAGACCTGGACCTAAATGCATTCATGCTAGAAATTGAAATTCCTGTGGGAAATCATTTGGGATTCTTGTATGGCTCTTCTAGCCTTATGATTACATTATCTGAGGTCTTGCTTAAACATAAACAGTTTTATTTATTTCAGCTTGTTGCACTTGAAATATGCAGAACAGTTGCATGTTATGCAATTTGCCCTGCTCTAAGAAAAAGACTGATGACTGGCTTAATTCCAGATTCACATGAACAAGACTCAGACCCAAATCCAACTCCTAGAGATCTACAGTTAAGGCAATTACATTTTTAAGGCACCATCATTTAAAATTCATATATTTTTACTCCAAAATGCAATTTGTCTTTTGCTTGCAAAATTCTGAAAAAGTAGAAACTTTCTTGCTGGCCTTTGCAATTTGCAGTGTTCCCACTGTTAAACTGTGGCTGTAGGTGCCACTGTGAAAGACTGTAATGGATGTGTCTCCCTGAGAACACTGTTGCATTTGGGTTGTCTGTATACTAACTGCACATACTTGGCTATCTGTACTTGAGAGAGGAAGTGGTACATGTCTGTATGGTTGTATTTTCTGCATCTGCTGAAAATAAAGGTTAGAGACGTGCTTTATTTGCAGCTCAGTTCACATTTCATTTATGGTAGTAGTAAATATTGGTGTCAAACTGTGTTCTCCTTTTAAAAGACAACCATAGAAAGCAGTTTGCTTCTGTCATTGGTAATTTATAGCAGCAGCATATGCCAGTGTAAAGGGAAGAGCAGTCTTCAAGTCTTGCACCATACTCAGTGACATCCATTAAGAAACCTTCTGATCCCACAGCATATTCACAACTGCAGTTATTGAAACTGTTGCTGATCACAGGTAAAAATATTGAGGAGGCAACAGACAGCACTACACTTCAACTTTTTCTCAGCCACCTTGGTTTTCAATTTTTAATCCCTGTGGCTGTAAAGCTGTATCTTAACAGTCTTAGAAGAAACAAGGTTAGGATGGCTATGCAAGTGCAATTCTAGCTAGCAAGAGATCAAGTGATAATGCTTTCTCAAGAGTCTTTCCACAGTACTGTGGATTGCAGTATCAGCAAGTTTCTCCTACTGTAGAATTGTTGTTCCTTGTTTGTGCTGATGGGATTTGTGACCCAATGTTCAGTTCATAACAATGACTTTATGTAGAGCATAAGCACTCTGTGGCAGGAGGTATCTGTTGTTCTGTGGTTTTATATATGAGCATCATCCTTCTCTATGGCAGGAATTCCTTGTTTAGAACGTGTTTGACAATGAAACTTGGATGTAGATATACACACTTTATATACACATGTATATATATTTAACTGTACTGCAAGTTTAACTATACCACAGCCTTTCTACTTACCTCTTCCTACTGCATGAACATATGGTGGTGATGCTCCCCGTATCTGAAAGCAAAGTGCTTCAGGAGAATCTGGGATTTTAATAATCCTGCAGGTAAACCGAGGAGAAGAGAATGCAGCATTTTAAGTTAGGCTGACAGAGTTTTGGACAGTTCTAACAGATCTTTCCCCAGCATTCACAACAGTTCTTTTGATTAAAGAAAGCACTCACATAGTTTACAAATAAGTAACAAATAAATAGACCTGAAGAAATCATCCACTTCATCTCATTCTCCAAGGCAGAGGGAGATTCACTTTGTTAATTAAAAGTTGGTACTTCAGAATGTATTACATCCTTAAGTGAATAACACAGGAGAGAAGCTTTCTATGGTGTTTGTATTCTTGACCACTTTTAGGCAAACTTCAGTGCAGCTGTGCTGGCACATACCACCTGAGGTTCTTTTCCATTAAAAAAAATAAAGTAGACTGGCCATTGGAGTCAACTGCCAACTTGTTAGCATCAGCTGCTCACTGAAACGTTCAGATCTCTGGGAAGTTGTGGGATTACAAATCTAGCAATGCACAAGACATTAACAGAGCTAAGCCTCATTATAAAATACAATAATGGCCTGAAAAACTGTAAAAAATTTTATTTAGTACTCAACATTTCTAGATAACCTGTCTGCCCATCTTGGCACTTACTCTTTTGATTTGGTGGCCACCAGAAGCCTAAGTGGCCTTCGTGAGCAGAAGGACTGGCTTAAAATGGTTTCCACTTCTGAAAAGGGGCGTAGGAATATTAAGTCCTCATTGATGGAATAGATTTTTCTTCCCGTCTGCAGACCAGCCATCTGCAAATGAAACAAACATCACAGAAAACTTTTGATTGTTGGCAGCATCTCTGAAAGGCCAGGTCCCAAGGTCCTGTTCTCTACTTATGGACACTCCTGGGATTACTGTCATATGGAATCCTGTACATACAGTTCATCATATTTGTCAGTCACCCTTGATGTTACCTGTATTTACAGAAAGCAAAGAGATTTCACCAGTATCTGTATAAACACCATACCTAGTCACATAGTCTTTATATTCCTAACTTACTGCTTGTGCATACAGAATACCACCCCATAAGCACAGAAAAACCATGAATGTATGAGGTACGGAGTTGAATGTTAAACTCTACAAACTAGCAACTTCCAAATAAAAACCTGCTCCTCTACTGGGATATCATTAACCAGGCTAGGGAAGGTTGGACAACAGGAATCTTCAAGAGTAAAGACCCTCTAGTGTCACAGAGCTGCTGAATAACAAATGCTCTTTATGACAACTCAATGCAGTTGTCTGGATCTGGGCCACTGTTTTTTCCCAGAGGCCAGCAGCTTGCTGTTTGCTGTTCATCTGTATGGCCACTGGCCAATTTGCTGCTTGATGAATTGCTCTGTTCAAACACTTGACATCTGCTTGTCAGTTGGCTGTTCAGAGTAAGACAACAACCACACCTCCCCCAAAAGGATAATTTTATTTACTGTTGCTTCCTTCTGATAAAGTATCATTAATAAACTAGCTCCAGGATTAAAACCTGTAGGAATAAGACCACCTACAATTAACCTGCAAGTGCTAGAAAGGAAGATGAGGTACAAAATGATCAGACACTGACATTCTGATTTGTCTTTGAGGACACACAAATTTGTGATAGGCATGAGATGTGCCACAGTACACATGAACCAACCACTGCTAGAAGACTTCTTGTCACCCCCTGTGTTAAGCCACAGGCAGCTGCTGTTGCACATATGTGACATTCAGTGCAGTGTGCTGCCACAACCTCTGCATGACAGGTTTTCTTCCAGGTATAGTAGGAGAAAGGAATTACAACCCTAAACTCAAACTGAATCTGTTAATCTTGAATAAATCCATGCAAGTAATAGATTTGTTCCCACTTAATTAGTGAACTTGGAATCTTATTCTGGCCTAAAGTCTGACACTACTAATGAATGTGATGCACTGTGATGGGTGCTGTGAAGCAAAGCTGCATGTCTTAATTTTTATCCCTAAAGAGTGTGACAGCAGGCACAGGGTATCTAAATCGCCTTCAGCTGTTGAGCCACACAGAACTACAAGCTGGGTATCTTTCTAGTATCACAAAGCAATTTTAAAAAACAAGAATGAAATGAAATGCATTAATGTGGGACCTCAGGTCTTTCCAGAATGAGCTGACAGCCCTCTGGTACAGAGAGATGCAGATTTAGTTCCTTTCTGGAGCAATATTTTAAGATCAAGTGGAAAAGAGAGGCTCACGGTCACAGATAGTTTGTCTTGGAAGATCAAGAAAAGAATTCCTTAGAAAATTTTGTGCTTCTCTTGTCTTAAAACACAACAGATTTGCAGAATATTCCACAGGCATCCAGCCAAAGCAAGTGCAGAAGGATTAGCTGGTCAGGCAATGGTTTATAGCAGAGGTTTAGATTAATAACAATTTTGACCAAACAATGTTAATTCTGAGCATGAGGTAGAGCACAGGATTGGTTCCTTAGTGACCATAAAACAAACAAGAATCAGGAATACTGAAATAATTTATTTGTAATATTAATGTTCAGTTCAAAATTCTTTCTTGTTTGACATTCTCAGCTTGATAAAATCAGTCTATCCACTTCAGCTGTTTGCATTGGGCGAGTCATCCAGGAGTTACTTGTGGCCTAAAGCAGAGCCCAGCAAAGGAATTTTGATATTACAGAATTCTGTAATGGTTGTCTTGGGTTTTTAATTAGATGTAATGTCTGTATGCTGCCACAATTTAATGTGAAACCCTGGGCAAGTCATTTAGTCCTGTCTTATCTTCATAGGCTCTAAAAGGCAGCTAAAAAGCTTTTAAACACCTTTCAGTCTCTCTGTGACTTATTTCAGTAAATGGGAGACCACATTCTGTTATCCACTCAAGGGTTTTGTATGGATAAACACATGATCACTAAATACTCATATCCTGTGACATTTGAGATATCTATGTGCCACAAAGAAACACAGAAATATATTCTCCAGAGCCATTAAAAATACCAGGGCTCAGGAGAGAAATGCATGCATGCTTTTAAACAGGATTTGAAAGGAGAAGGTTGTACATTTGCAAAGCACTGAAATGTTCTTAGGTTCCAAACCCAAAGTGTTTGGGAATATCAGGTCTTACCTCTGCAGAAGACCCCCGTCGAACTGACTTCACCACGATTGCTTTGTTCTTTTCTTCTATGTCAAACCCATAGTCATCCTCTTCTGGTAAAATCTTTAAAAAAGCATATGGTAATGCTTCATAAGTATAGAGTTAGCTGAAAGCTGAAAGATGTAGATGAGAAAGTGAATTTTTCATTGCAAGCCATGATTGATACAGACTTGTAGATCTTCAGGCTGAAAGGGACTGTTTGGTCATTTGGTCTGACCTCCTATATAACATAAACTGTGAAATGTAATCTAATAATTTTTTCATTGAGCCCTTACCATACAAAAGCAGACTCACCCAAAAGTTATCCAGTTATGATCTGCAACCTTTAAAAACTGAAGAATCTATTTCTGTCCTTGAGTTTTTTCCAGCGGGTAATCAACTCTTCTATTAGCAACTGCATTTCCTTTAAAGTGCTAGTCCTTCACTCTTCATTAGATATCTCACCTTTAGACTACAGAATTAATCAATATTCAGTGTTTTCCACTGGTGAGCATTACATGCTCAGTTTGCACCTTTTATTGTTGGTAGACTTGTTCTTTCTCCTGAGAATCTGCATCCTCTGATTTGCACTGAGGTTACACAGACTTTTCTTATAAATAATTTTCTTAAATCATATTGATCACGGCAAGTACGTATTTCACTCATCCTTTTCTCATGGCTTATGAACTATGAAAACAAAGCTTAACAACTCACTTTTCATTTAATAAAAATAAAGCAATCCTCACCACTGGTAATGCACAAGTGGAAATTCTTCCAGATAAACATCTTGCATTTGAACAAGCACAATGCATTTAAGAACCATCTGATAAATTAAAATTGAGTCACAAAGAAAAATAAGTCTGACTGTTATCTGGCATGCCACTGGGCAAAAAAATTACTGAGAATTCTGAGAATTATTTCCTTGATTCTAATGATTCTTGCACTATTTAAAATACTGTTCTTTTCCTGTTGAAATCAACACCTTCAGCTTATAAGCTTTGTCACTTAAACAAATTCACCTTAGAAAAAAAAAAAAAGCAGAAATAGAATGATCCTTTCCTGCAGGAACCATACAGCCAAGTTAAACTAATGCATGGCATGATATATCTGCAGGGAAAAAATCCTCATGTGGTGTTCAGATTAAGACATGGACAGGAATATATCCATATAGGATATTTCTAAAAATACTTTGAGAATCCATGCTGTTTATGCATCCTTAATAAAAGGACAGCTTAAAAAATTGAGTATATGACCAGTTACATTTTTAATGTGCTGTAAGTGTAGTGAGTTTGAGCCCAACACAGTTGTGTACTTTCATCACTTCCCATCTGTGATCAGATGGAAAATTTCTCAGATAGCCATACCATCAAATTCTCATTTTACATTTCAAGAGATTGCTCTGTTTCTTTTGTTGGATCTTGAAAGCATACTTGAAAAAGATATATAAAAATTTGGAGGCTTTGATTTGCCCAACTCAAGCAGCAGACAACTCCACAAACTTATATTCAATATACAATAGTTGGAGAAGGCTCTGATTCATTCTTTGTTATAAAGTAGTAATAACGTGCAAATTCACAGCTGAAGACTGTTCTTCCCTAAGGAGTCCAAAGCAATTAACTAACTTGCCATTTACAAGAATGATTTCTCTGCCCCTGAAATCCATTCAGTTTTTTGAATATAAGACAGCAGCTGTTTAATCTTGAAAGACAACCACGTTAAAATATGAAATCATATAAGAAGTAAGCATGTTTAATCAAAACATGAGCAGAACACATGCTATGCAAAGAATGGCCTATTACACCTGTATTGTGCAGAAGAAGAAACTGTCAGCCTGAATTCCTGGGGACACCAGCAGCAGAAGAGGCAGCAGGGGCAGATCAACCACCTAAACTAGGCTCCAGGACAAGATGCACATCCTTCTCCCACAACCTTTTCGACAGCTGCCCAGCATGAACTCTTCTCTGTTAGACACATCTGAACAGTCTGACCTGATTAAGAATTTCTTAAGAAGCAGTGACTTTATCAGATAATGTCAAGTCTGAATGCTTCACAAAACTGATGAGGTTTCTGTGGCTCTTAGCAGCATTCATTTGAAGACAGGTATTTTCCTGCCACCTCACCTCCCAGGCTGTTCAGTCTCCCCAGCCTTTCAAAAGTCCACAGCTCTGGGGGCACCAAAACAAAGTTTGAAAAGGCAAAATTTCTTTTCAATGAGAAGCTCCGGAATCTAAGCCAGCCCTGTTATCTTGAAAGGTATGGTTTGCTACATTAGCAAAACAGGCTTCATATACACCAAATTACTGTTTCATTTTCCTCAGGTTTGTGAGTTTCAAAATTAAGAACTGAAATTGAACTGTTCATCCTGAACAGTGAAAGATTTACAACCTAAAGGATGTTTTTCACTCCAAAGTTCACTGTAATTTTTAGTATCTAAACTCACTCAAAGCCTTTATCTGTCCACCTACACCTGGATGATGGATGTCTCTTGTTACTGACTTGCCAGCCTATCTCCTTGGGAGATCAAAAATCCCTAGAGGATGGGCTCTTATTAGTGGCTCTCTTCCCAGGAGTGTTTTAAATCAATGATTTGAATTCTCAAGCTACAATAGACTGTGGTATGCCAGAATAATAAAGAACAAAGGGCAGTATCTTTTTTTGTTCTCTGCTCAAATTTTGCAGAATTAGGACATTTTCTATTAGCACATAATTCTTCTTGAATAATTCTTCTTGAATTATTCTTCTGGAATAATTAAAGATGGAAGATATTTTTATTAAGGGCCAAATATGGCTTTATTTGAGTAATACAAATTATTATTTAATTCATTATTAAAATAAGAAAAACATGTCGTATAGTTCTGTAAGAGTTTTAAGGTGAATACTACATTTATTGGATTTGCTGGTTTAAAATGGAACAGCCATGAACTTAGATGACAGTACTACCTCTTACCTAAAAACTTGGTATTTGAAGGGCTGAATTAGAAGGACACTTTCATTTTCAAATCTGATTCTAGATGTCAGTGGATAGATGAGATTTAGCTTCCTAATTTTCAGAGGCATGGAGGTCTTGCTCAGGCCACACAGTGAGTTCATGTGAGAAATTAAATTAAAACCCAGGTAGCCCTGATTTCTGAGCTCAAACCGTTGGCTTTCATTAAATATGCTACAGTACTCAGGCCCCTGCATGAGTTAAATAAGAGGTCATGCCACAGCCCCAGCTGTGAAGGCAGTGGGACACAGCAACTACCCTCTCCTGCAACCACTGCAGCACACAGTTGAGAGTAAGAAATATGGGAAACCCTGGAGAAACACAGGAGATGTCACAGGTCTGGAAAGCTAATGGATTTTAGAATTACAGTCCAGACCTCCAATCCTACATAACAGTTTTGAGAATGCTACATGAAGTGTACAGGCATCATCTTTAGAAATCACTGGAAATGCTTTTGAGATCAGGTAAGTGATACACCTGAGACTCTGGAGGACTCTGTCTTGTCTGTTGCTCAGCTCCAAGCTACAGACTTTAATTTGTGTTGAGGTTGGCCTGGACTAACAAGTAGAGGTGCTGATCACAAGTCAACAGCACACTGCAGTACCAAGTCACAATGCTTGGAGTTGAGCCAAAATCCAAGTTCTCTTCAACTATGCAAAGAATGTTGTATATTTTTCCAGTTTGTCAAGATTTATGTCCTTCAGTGAGAAAGAACTGCACAAATAAATGAGTATTAAATTTTGTTTGAAGTGGATTTTTTCAGACAAAAAGCACTTTTTTCCATTGGCATTTATAACCGCAACGGTGGTTCAAGGGTTGGACTCGATGATCTCTGAGGTCCCTTCCAACCCAGCCAATTCTATGATTCTATGATTCTATGATAATTAGTTATTTGCCAAAACTTCTGTTGCTTCCTGTTTTCAAGAGCAAGCTCTTAGATGAAGGGGTTGGGGGAAGCTGTCTGTTAAACAGCTAGGATTTCATGGCAGTAGAAAAGTATATTCTAAAAGCTAGTGCTGAGGAAATTCCATTAGACTTCTATAGTGGGATCAGGGATGGGAAGGGCCAATGCCCTATCATGAATGTAAAAGAGGCAAACAGTGATGTTCCACTGGCTGATACACTTAAGAACTACAATAATATTATTATTAATTAAATTAATTATTATTAATTAAATTAATTATTATAAATTAAAATATTTTTGTTGCAACTATTTCAGTTACTGAATTACAGAGTAACTGGGAGGAACAAATAGGGATTATGATTAATCACTAGCAAATAGTCTACGTGCCAGGTTTGCTTGCTTCTTCTGTCTCTTTAGTGAATAACTAATAAATAATTAACAGAAAACAGAATCAAAGAACTTTAAATCCCTCATTTCACAGCAAAAGCATTACCTTTCAGCATTTTAAAAGAAATACCTTGAACTGACAGAAAAAAGTGGAAGAGACGTGCTAGTCAATCTGCTTCCTCAAACTGTATTGCCTTGATAAATTGGAAAATTAAAACTCCTTGAACAATAGCAATTCCCACCAACTTACATGAAACTGGTCTCTCAGTGCTTTGCAAATCACAACTAGAAAAACCCACAAAGCATACCACATTTTATCTGCTTCCCTTCATCCAACAGCTCTCCAGTAGGATAATCATATTAACCTGACACTCCAGTCTGGCACTGGATTCATAGAGGAGTAATTCTGAGGGACCATGGTGCTTCAAATATTACTTCTGGCCATTCAGACAAACACAGATTGGTCTCCTGGGAGACAAGACAAAAGTGAGACACTGAAGTTTGTGTGAACCACAGGAAAATTTTTCCCATACAATGGACCTCTGGATCTTTTCCAGCAGTTCTGCTTTTTGTAGTTTCTGACCCAAGATTTTATCCTGATCCTGCATTCTGCCAGTGTTCAAAGTTTGAAAAAGATGGAGCCACTGGCAGTAAACAAGGATCTCAGAACAAAGAGTTTGCACCAATCTGACCACCATGTCCAAACAGCATGAGAATAATCCCAGTGCAGTAAGGACAGTGATGGCATTTAGCGAGGTGGGAATCTGGACATGACGGCAAAATGCTGCAGAAGCATGAACATAAAGAACAGCATCTTTTATTAAATGGTTTCCATAAACAAAGTGAAGCTCATACTTAATCTAATAATGCAAGGAATATTTATTTCATTTAGACAATGATGTCCTGAAGTATCTGGGTTCTTATCATGCTTTTAACTTGCACCTGAATCTACCTCACATATAAGGGTCTTTTAACTGTGTTTATGCTTAAACTGTGTTTAAACTTGATGGCAGACCTCACCCAAGGTAATACTGCCCACTGCTTTCTCCTCTACCACATCAACCCTGTGCTGCCTGCACAGCAAGCTCAAGAAATATATGGTGCTTGCTAACATTCTCCATCTCCAGCTCACTTCCTAACTCTTCCAGGGCTTCATGGGAATAGGAGTTGGGTTGTGAACCTTGGGAAACAGTCTTATCTCTGACCCTTCTCTTTTCTTGAGACCTATCAGAAATAGGCAGGAACTTACTTGCTTTTGCATGTGAGTGTGGGAGCTGTGAATCCACAGCTCCCAGGTAGTGCACCCTGCAATTTACAGACTTCCTTTGCTGCTAGAATCAGCTATGCCATCTGCCCAGCTAGAAAAGTCAGAGCTACAGAAATTGGAGGTCTATGGCAAAGTAGCTCAAGAATTGGTATTCATACACTGAAGAAAAGTAACCACAGGTGCAATTTCCCATTCCAACTTTACTCTATTATAGTTTTCCTTCTCATTCTCCTCTAGTATAAAACAACACCAGTTTCACAGGAACATCAAAGTTTACACTAATATTTTTCTTACCAGAAGACTCTTTCCCAGGATGTTTTCTACAAGCTTGAAGTCATTCCGTAGCTGTTTGCTCTTGGAACTGGTGCCTTCCATCTCCTCATCAGCATAAAAGCGGAAATACAAGGATTCATCCTTAAATTCACTTTTTTCCAGCACTGGAAAAAATATATATGAAATAAATACATGCATTTATATAAAGAAAAAAAAAAAAGAGAGAAACAAAAAAGAAAGTTAAAGGAAATCCTAAACTTTTCCCCATCTTTACAGAACAAAGACCAGATGCATCTCTATCAGCAGATTTACAACAACCTACTCTCAAAAGCACTCTTCAAAACATGGAGAACAAACGTTAGTTATGACTAAAACTGGATGTTTCATTGGACAAAACATGTTTCGTTCTTGGGACTTCATATGTGCAAGATGGTACTGATACAGATGTGGTGTGTTTACTTTCCCAGTTTACCAGCAGCATCACTGAGGATGGATAATATCTAACTTGGCAATTTGGCATTTCAGATTTGGACAATTCAGAGACTGAGCACTGAGGATTGTGCTTGTTCCCAAAGTGGCAAGAAGTAGGCAATTCTACTTCGTACCTGACATTTCTTGGTAATATTTCAGGACAGTACTTCCCTGATGCATTGGTCTGATAGCTTTGAAAGTGATGCAGTGAAAAAACATTCCTATTTAGCTTATCTAATCATAACTGTTAGCAAGGGGATTCACCTGGGAAGGTTCATTTTGAATAAGCTTGAAAACTGCTTTTCAGAAGGACCTGCTGGGATGCCTGCACATGTACACATATCAGCATGCACAGCACAGCCGATAGAGAAGGGATTTTCAGCCAGTCAGCTAATCCTTTAATTGGCTGTAGGAAGTAATATTGATGCATTACCATGATGCATGAAGCCATTATTGCAGAGTCCAACACCCAGTGCGACAGCTTCCTCCCGAGTCTGACAGTCTCCCTAGAAACAAGAGGATAAATATCACATCTCAGACAACTTCCTTAAGCTAAACTATTTCCCTTCCCCACCACATAGCTTGTGGCTCTGAAATTAGCAGGATATTCTTTGTAGGGAACAATAGCAAGAAATTAAAACAGCCACCCCGTTGCCCAAATCCCATTCATTCTTATAAATAGCATCTCTTGCCTCTTACAGGAACTAGAAGGACAAAGACCAGGATTCTGGAGAGTAGTTGTTTAACCCACAAAGGGACACAATATTATCTCAACATAAAGACTTTTTATTAGCAATCATAGTGTCAGACTTCAGGACTCATTAGCCACAGACAATAAAACTCATTCTTACAGAGAGATGCTGAGAGATCTTATCTATACAGGAGAATAACCTGATTATACCCTGTGTATGTGAACTCCAAAGGTCAGACCAGTTACAAGTGCAGTAGCATTCTTTTATTACAGAGCAGACCTACAAACAAAGGCTTCAGTTTCTCATTACCCGAAGCCCTGAGTGTAGTATTTCAAAACAGTTCCAAAGGTGACTTGGAAATTTACAAATTTACCTGAAATGGCATTATGTATTGCACCTACAATTCAGTTAAATACCAGAAGTGCTCAGCTTTCTCTATGCATCTTCTAATTTTGCAGATCCTACACATGTATTACACCTTCTTTTTTCCTCTCCATCTCAAAAACCAGGTATCCTGAAGCTCTAACAGCAGCTGCCCAGTAGCATACTGACTTTGTTTTCAGCTTGCAGATCAAGAGCCCTCTGACCTTGCCAGCAGAACATCAATCAGTCCTACCTCAAAAGTCCTACTAAGGACTAAGCAGCTATTTGCCAGGCAACCACTGGCAAATTACATTGGCATGGTATAAAGATATTATTTAAATACAGGATAAAACAGGATCAGGTCTTGCCAATCAGCAGCACCACTGCTTAAGCAAAAGAACACAAAACCCAAAAACTAAAACCAAACAAAAGGCATGACATTTACAATGTATTAACTAAATGCTGTTGTCTTTTGTAGGAAAAAATTTCCTGCAGAATCTGCATGATTATGTAATCACAAAAGGAAAGCCAAGAAAAGGCCTTTTATAAACCTGAATTTTAACTTTTACTATTAACTAATTTCAAGTCTCTGTAAGTCTTTCCTCATTTAAAACATCCTCTCTATGACAACTGTCAGTACCCATTTTGTGTTACTTTATGGGATAAATGGGTAGTTTATTTTGCAGAGACTGGGACTTAAAAATCTAATTTTTTCTTTCAGCTCTAAATACACTGGAGAAGAAATACCTTTTAATGTTACCTCAACCTTTAGTAATCTACTTTTGTTTTAGCAATGAAATCTTTGTGTAGGAAGACTCTAAACCAGACCTGGCTATTCCTGATGGCCCCCCAAAATTCTCCCAGCAAAACACTGTTGTTGAATTATAAAATATAACTTAATCATTTCAGCTCACCTGTAAGTACTTCTAAATGGTATTTAGCAATTTGTCCAAATACAATGAAAGCAATAACAAAAATCTTAAGACAAAGAACCACTTAAAATCAACAGTCTTGACAGAATGTCTCTTGTAACTTTTTTCATACAGTAATTGGATGTGAAACTAGATACATTAGTTTTGACAAGATAATTTTTGTTTATTCAAATATAATCACTGAACTGGAGTCAGCAGTATAACAGAAACAGTTTACAGTCAGTACCATAGTGAAGAATCATGTCCAGAGCACACTGTTATTATCACTGGCACCATTACTAATATTGGTATTGTTGTCTAGTTCTGGTAATGATTTCATGGTCCATGGCTGATTGTTTTGAGGTGCATAAACCCAGCAATTAAGATTATGCCTGACCTAGATTGTTCACAACCCACAGAAGAAATTTCCCATATCTCTATATCTGTATACACATACAATGTAAATTACAGAGATTTCTGTATCTCCATATCTGGCTTTAATACATTCTGGTTCAGTCTTTATGTAAAGTTCAGTAAACAGGAGAACTAACAGCCAGACTAACCTACCAGAATGAAACAAGTAGAGAAGGAAATTACCTACCTTTTCCAGATAAAGAGCTGTTTTCCTATGCTATCTGAGTCTTTCTGCTGTTTACAGCTGCATGACATTTATTTGGCTGGATTAGCCTGATTACATCTCTCCTCATTGACCAAAGCAGGCTTCCTTGCCCCTCAGCTTTCCATGAACAAGACCCCATTAAATCACATGTAACTGATATGGCAACCTCAGTACATCCTCACTCCCCTCTATGCCCTGAACAGGGAAACAATTGGCTACTCCATTCACATCCAGTTACTTGGCACAAAACAACCTTAAGTCATACTGATCTTATTAATGTAGGAGGATGTCAAATGCAATTGCATAAAACATTTCTGAAGGACAACATCCCGGGTTGTTAGAGGCCTGATTCTCATTCAAACTACCCTCACTTTATGTCATTTTGGCAGTATAGGACTTAATATGATTTTGAATCAGGCCACCATTTAAGACAAAACCAGAACAAGCCTTTCACTCTACACTGGTGAGCAAGATGGCACACTCTCCCTTTAGATTGATTTAGACTACCAAATTTTATTTGCCAAGCTACAGGCTCCCCACTGTAATTACAAAATAAATATGGGACAACTACAGTTTCTAAAGACAATGGAGTAGTTGTTGGTATAAAACTATATATAGATTCATCTCTCAAAAAATTGTACCACACTTATATGAGATTAAATGAGATCCACATTGCTTTAAATGGCTTCAGAAAAGGGGCTTTCCTCCTCTTTATGCCGCCAAATAATTTTTCACCAAATGAACAATGCCAGAAAGCATAACATTTTAAGTTCAAAGTATCAGAATATGTTTAATTATGTTCTCTATAGAAATGTGTCTTACTGTCCCCTAAATGGAACCGAAAGATTAAAGACATCACTGCTTTAAAATATTCTTACCTGTGCAATAAGCCAATCCACTAGTTTACTTGCAGGGATTACTGATTTGTAGGTCTTCAGGTGGTAGTCACGGTCTCTAAGCAGGAGAATTCAGGGAAAATCAGTACAAAACAATAAATATTTCTTTTACACTCCATACCTATGTATACCATGGTGGCCTATTACTATCAAGTTGAGGAAAGAAGAAGAATTATAGATGGAAAAAAATTAAGACTGCTAGCCACAAATAAGTAAGACAAAGAATAGGAAGCAGATATGTTTTTTCTCTAAAAGAAAGAACTAATTTTTAGATTTTTCTGACAACTTAAATTAGGAAGCTATTCCAGAATCAATACAAAGCAGTGTATATATACAAAACTTTCAATTTTTCTAGATGCTGATTCACATCATCTTCTGAGATCTCATATTCCCTGCCAGAGGCAACCAGGACATTCTTTTCACAAAGGTACTGAGCTGCTGCTCTGACTCAGGTTAGAATGTTGCCACCACCAGCTCTGTTGAGAATCACATTCTCCTGACTCTAAGGAATCTTTTAGTTTCCATCCCAAATCCATTTGTGTCCAGTTTTCATTTACTGGCTCAGTGCCAGCCCCATCTAGAAACTTAAATAGTTCTTCACTTGTGTTTACCCATCAGTGTATTCAGTGACCTTACATACTCCCCTGTGCCCATTTTGCCTTAGGCTCACTGAATTAAGCAACTTTTAGCCTACTCTGTCAATAGAGGTTTTCCCAGTTCTCTGCATCTGTTCAGATTTTATTTCTTTTAGCAAATAAACACAAGCAAAGAGAGACACAAATAGAGTACACAGTTCTTTTATGGCATTATGTAATTTTAGCCAATGTAAAAAGTGTTGTATTGAGGTCTTGTAACACAGACACTGCCCTTGTAGAGATCAACACTGTTCCTGAAATAAGGGAAAAAACCCCTATTGTAACTTCCTGCATTTAGCAGCTTTCTTCCACACCTCTTCTCAGAGCCATGGAGATAATTAATGTTTTTGGTCTTTCATAAAACACCTATAAAGAATTCCAATACAAATATAAGAGGACTGTGTGGCTCAGGACACTGGGCTCTAACACCTTTCACCTCCAGGTCACTGGATTTAATCCAGCTCATGAAAGAAGAAAAGCTCTCTCCATTTTAAGGCTGTTTACTGGCCCATGTGAAATAAGTTTGGTGGTCTTGATCCAGTTCCTAGTTCCACATCACAAAAGCCATTACCACAATTAATTTGCATTAATTGGCTCCCTCTTGTTGAGAGTTTCAGTAGAGAGGCCAAATGCTGAATGGCTATGGAGAATTAATTCCTCTCTCACCCTTGGAGGTGGTCCTCCTATTTCAAGCTTGAGGGCCACTGGCATGGCTGTGGAAGGAAACTTTCACATCCCTTGTGAACTGTTCTACAGTCCGGATGTGTCTAGATGGCAGCTCAAGGAAGAGTTTATTCTTCAGTTCTGTCAGATCAATCTCTTTCATTAGCACCACAGCATTTGATAAATGCTTTTTTTTCTAAAGCCAAATCACATCTAAAATTCATCCTACTCATGTTTTCCTTTTACTCATCGTCTACAAATAGAAATATGTTGTGACTGGCTTTTGCAAATAAATGCAGCAGAAATGCCTGTGTGTTTGCAGAAAGCAGGGTGTGAGAAATTAGAAAGGAAAGCAGGAATTTCAGAGCTTGGAAAAAACAAAACAAAACAAACAAAAACAAACAAACAAACAAAACCAAACACCAAAAACCAAACATGACAGCATTTCCAGAAATACGTGTCCTCAGAACAAAAGCTCTCCTCACAGTGCTCACATGCATTTTTTGCCTTGTCTTCCAGTAATGTGCTAAGCCCAGCACAAAACTGTGGGAGTTTTCTGGGCAGTTTTTCCCTCTCACACTGTTATCTTGAGAAAATGTGCTTTCAAAATGTCAGGACACTAAAGCACAGCATTAAAACAGTGAGTACTAATGAGTAGGGACTTCCAGATTGTGTGAAGCAACTCCCAGCATTTTAATACATATGCTGACATAGTGTTTTGAATAAGCTGGCATCCAGATCTTGGTCCAGGGCCCAGTTTTTCACCGCTTGTATTTAAGTGCTTGTCAGGATTAATATTTCAATATTAGGACACTCACTTTCCCCATCATTTCAATCTAACCTGAATAAGAGTAGAGCATCAATTATAGAACATCATCCAGAACTGTGAGCTGCAGGTGAACAGTCACATATAGATGTGGGAACCACTGAAATTTTGGCAAAACCTTGCTGCCTCACAGACAGTGGAGGAAATTAATGTTCTTTGCAGGGTCTGGCCCATCTACACAATGAAGTATTCTCCACTACCTGTGTAAGTAAGTTCTCCACCCCTCAGAACTTCCCTGAAGTGAGTCACAGACATATTTAGAACATTGACTACACCTAGGATTTTTGAAAATGTTTTACTTTTCTATGTATCATCCTCCATAGCAGCACACTTTGTCTCCAGTGGGGGATATAATTTTATTCTCAAAGAACATCAATGTCAGAGTTTACATAAAGAAAACTGAAAAGGCAAAGGCAACACAAAAACTCCCAGGTTTCCAGGGAAGGCAACTAAGCAGAATTAAGTTCCAAGGTTGTCAACAAAATAATTGAATTCTGAACATCATGATTCCTCCAGATTCTCTTGGCACATATACCTGCTGTGCCAAGCAGTTTTGCCAATTTTCTAGAAGGAAGCTTTTACCAGAAAAGGAAGCCTCATCTTTCAGCATGATCATAGGGATCAGCAGTCTGAAGATGCCAGATCAAGCACTGGTCCAAAGCAGAAAGTAACAGGCTTTGCACAAGTAACTTGGCTAAAAGCTATCTCCCTTAGGCTGACATTAAGCTTGACTGGCAAAAAGACATAAAAAGATGTGAAAGGATGACAGCCCAGTAGATTCAGTTTTCTAGCAGAGAGATAAAGGGAAGGGTGAGTAGGAAAGAGAATGGTGGGAAGAGGAGCCTGAACATACCGGGAATATTCAGTCTATCCAGAAGGATCAAAAAACTTCTGAGAGTCTGCTGTTTTTCACTGGTCATACACAGATTAGATTCATGCCGTCACTAATAGAGATTAATCCTAATATTAAAGGATTCTCCAGCTGTGATTTAATTCCAAAAATAGCACACTGATAAAATACTCCAAGGCTGGCGTATGGTAGTTATTTTGTTCTTGTTGATTCCCTAAAGCATAAGACTGCATCCTTTCCAGTTTGTGGGTATCCCGAGGTCAAGGAAGTTTTTTCAGCTTCACTTACCATTATTTCTACTCTGCATGTGAGCTGCTGTCTTAAGGGGAAAAATATGGATGTACAAATACACAGATATATATCTGTAGAACCATTATGCCTACCAAGGGCTGCATCACTGCTTCCCTGCTCTCTCTCTTTAGGCTGAAATCTCTACTACTGTAGAACGGCTATTTTTGGGAGGAAAAAAAAGACATCTAATTAGGCAAATTTATGACTGATGAACTGTATCTTTGCTGCTCCTCTGAGCATGAAAATGACCTCTCTCAGTGAAACATCTGTTGTACAATTCAGGAACAAGAGGTTAGTTTTGTTGAATGTGGGACTCCAGCCATGCCCACCAGAAGTTTTATTCTTCCTCATCTGTTTTTTGCATGTACAAATTAAGTTATCCAAGTAAAAATTACTAATTGTCAACCATAAACATCTAAACAGAACACCTACATGGCTCAGGGTGGTTTCCATTATAGGCCAGAAATGTTCACCTGATGTCACAGTAAAGCAGTATCTGGAATTACAGCTTCAAAGTTTTATTCCACTTTAGATTGATTTTGAAAGTTTAGGGTGCTTTGAATGAAGGAATCCAAGCATCACATTGGAATCTATTTACATCATTTTAGCATCTGTTTACAGTTTCTATAACCAAACAATATAACAGCTACAATCTCACTGCACAATCTGCCCTGAATCAGTAGTTACTTAATCACACTCACTATAGCTCACAGAAAATGCCAGAACACACAAATAAACTTGTGTCATGCTAACAGCTCTCGTGAACTGACAGAGGAAGCAGATGTCAGGAAGACTGTAACAGCAGCCTTCCACTCTCCAAGAACTCAGTTCCAACAACCTCCAGTAGAAGTACAACAACAGATCTAAATTGTGGAGATTCAAAGGTAGCAAAAAAGACAAGAAAATGCAAAAAATTACCACTTATGATAAGAAAGAAGAGAGGTTTCAATAGTAACATGTCATCATCCTTTTAGTAATACCTACAAGGGGATCATGAAGGTGAACTTACTTTACCACTGGAGCGTATAGGCAGTGTAGTCGGCAGTAGAGCCTCACACCCTGAAGAAGGAAAGATGCCTGGCATTATCAGGTTGTTCCTTTTCAAAGAAACACTGACTAGCTAAAGCTAGCAAAACCTGGACACTGATGTCTTTACTCAGCTTGAATTATCTATTGATTAGCTGTTTTTCATAACAGTTCCCTTATCCTCTGTTAAACATTCTTTCCCTGCCTCCAGAAGCTGAAAAATCTGTTCTTTTATCTGTTAACACCTCCATTCCATCATTTTTTCCATTAGACCCATGAACTGATGTCCATAAGAAGAAATCCAATTTATTAAAAGGTATATGGGCAGATATGGGATCAACAGAAATCATTTGACATGCAATTATCTCAACCTCCAGTTAAATATTGATCTCTTCTATCTCCCTGAACCATAATGCCCAGGTTTTCAGCAGACATGCTGTATTATGGCCTACTGTTTACTTTTAGGACCTTTTGTTACTATATTAGGATCAGCAGTCTTGGATGCAGTCACAACTGTATTGTTATTTATTGCTAAGCTCTGCTTTCTCTCCCTGGAGTGAATGTCTCCTGCAGTGTTAGGATGGACAGCTTAATACAATAGAGATCAACAGCATTAGGGAGCTCCTATGCAAGAGGTCAATGACATTCGGTGGCAGAGCTAACTCTTTCTATATAAATCACACCTTACAACTAGGAATGATAATTCAAACCTTGGACATGATGTCTTCCAATTCACTTCTTGGCTTGTATGTTCCATCATCATAGCGAAATCTGTACATCACCTGCTCGTTCTTAAACTGGTGCTTATCTGAAACTAGAACAGCAATGTGATAATTAAAATAAGTCTTTTCTCTCCTATCATGCTCTTTGTAGTCCAGTTGTTGTGCTTACACCTAAAGTACTTGCTGGTATCTATCATTTTAGTGAAGAAAGGACTCAGCTCTTTGACTTTCCCCTTACTGTATGTATATATACTGTATGTATGTATATGTATGTATGCTTATGTGCAGCTTTGAATAGCTTCACCAACAAAAGCAGCTTTACAAAATACTGCAGCCCCAATAAAACAGAAATTTCTTCCTTGTAAACCATATGCAATATATGTAAGGCTTTGAAAACAGTCCTTGTTAAGGTAATTGGGACCATTTGACTTTTTCAGTAAGTTTTGAACAACTTGCTTGCAAACTCCAACAACAGTTACCACAACACTAAAATAATTTTTGCCGTTGCCCAAAGTTCTGTGACTCCAGAAGCAGGAGCATGCTGGTCAGAAGAACCACAACTGGTAGAGGTATTCGTCTGCCACAGTAATTCCCTCTAAAAATTAAATAGTGCTTTTGAAAGACTGCTTTTTCAACCAGAATAGCCATTCCACAAGGGCAGTTATAGTCTTCTATACTGATAGGCTTTAAAGGACAAGGACACAGAAGATGTCTCAGTGTGATATTTTCCCTTAATTTCACAGAGTAAAAGAAAATTTGCAGGATCTGAGCTATAACTTTCAGCATACAGTGGAATCACTAAGCTGTGTAAATTATTGACTTCTTTTGAGTGTCTACATCCTCTGGATTTTGTATTTCTAAATCCAGTTGAGAACTGAGCCTGCACAAAGTGCCTTTTTGTCTGGCACACAGTAGATCACCTTTTGATCACTTCTGCTCTCTGTGACAGGTACCAGAATGTCCACATCAGCAGTCTCAGATAAAATAGCCAGAATTAAAGTAGATACAGAGGAAAGTGAGTGATAAAACACATAGAGCTCAGCACTTAGCTATGGCCCTACTTCTCAGGCAGGCTGAGAGATCAGCAGTTTTCACCTGACAGTAATGTTATGCCAAGAGAAAGCAGAAGATAAAAGATACTGCCTAATGTAGAACAGGAGTAAGGGCTTCATTGTGGTGCTTAAGTTTTAAGTTCATGCTACATTAGGAGCTACATAATGGGATACTTTCCTATCTAATGATTTATAAAAATCTCAGGGGATATTTCCTAAAGTAAATGCAGCATTGCAAATCTTTTAATGTCTAGCTATGACTGTTATTGGAGGCACTAACATCAGGAACTAAAGGTAACTTTAAAAACCAAACCAGGTGAATCTTACTCAGGGCATTTGGAGAAGGGGATCAGTAGATACTACAGGACCACTTTCTTTGAGCTGTAAATTTGTGTGTAGAGAAAACAGGACACTGTTGAAAGTGTAAAAGCATAAAGTTGTGGTAAGATGAACAGTCATGAAATTACAAGTCTCAGGAGAGCCTTCAACAGTGCAAGTGTACACATTCAGAATGTAGGCAAGTAACAGTGTGATTTGCAAAAGACCATTCCTCATCCAGAGGGAGATCCCTACACATTAGAGCCAGAGCACTGAAGTTCTCCAAAGTGACAATTAAGGCCAAATACTCGAAATCATTCAGTGCTTTTGAGCTCATGCTCAAAGCCCTTTGAAGTCTGAATGTCTCTGAAAGAGTATCTTGGTACCTGATGGTGGAAGTATATGTGCACGAAGGATTAGGTGCTGCTTGTATTAGATCTCTGAATGTGTTAATTAAAAGAAGATAACAGATATAATTTCCTAACAGTGCTACTGTCACCTGCAAGACAAGTTTGTGGAGCTGAGTTACAAAGATTAAAGCAAGACTTGCCTAATTAAATGTCTCCCTTATTTAAACTGGTTTCCAAGAGACTATATGGAAATGCAGACCACTGGTGACTTAAGACCTATATACGTTACTTCTCTGATGTGCATTGTGCAGCTAAACTGATGAGTCTTATCAGAAAGACTGACCCATCATCTGGAGTCACTCACTCTGTTCTTACTTATGTCTCATCACAATCGATCACTGTTTGACTACCTTCTGTATTGCTGATGTCTCATATAGAAAGCTGTATTTGTTGATGACTACAGATTTTCAAACAAACAAACTACCAAGGAATATGCACGTGATGAAGACAACAAAGATGCTACGGAGAAATCAAGCAACTACAGCCATAAATACCTTCAGAATACAGAACAAGTCCTGTCCAGTCAATAATCGAAAAAGTCATCAAGCATTTCATGAGCATTGTACAGGAAAGTATTTAAGCATCATGGGACCAGTTGCAGTCGGTTTTCACCCTCATTTGCAGGGCGTCATTGAAATATGACATATCTTTATGGCATGGAGTACTCACCATGATGAATAATTCCATTTTCCAATAGTGCCTGTCCCAGGTTGACCCCTTCCTCTGGTTTGCTTATCTCTCCAATCTCTGTGAGCCAGGATACAAACTCACTGCAAAGGGAAGCAGAACAGAAACAATTAGCTTTTTCACTCTGAACATAAGCAGATAGATGCCTCTGCAAGGCACCACCCATGACAGGAGACTCTCTCCTTGAAGCAAGTATGGAAATTGTTGTAAGTTATGATACCACTACTAGGTGGCTCAATTTCCTACGTTTCTGGAGGAAATGCTCTGCAGAAGATCCAGCTCTCCTATCTGTGACTTCTCCCACCACAACTCTTAGCTCATCATAATTAGCATCCACTCAAAAGGAAACAAGACCTGCCTGGATCTATAAAGATGCTGCAGATTCTTACTGTATTGAGCAGTCCAGACATCCAAGGGGGAAAGGAAAGCAAGATTAACTGACAACCTTACAATGCTGGATAGTAAACTGCTACTTCTGTCCAAGCTATCCCTCTTAATACCTCCAAGCAGTGTTCATGGTCTTAGTTACCTATGCTCACCTTTTTTCACTGGTCTGATTTCTGCCCACTGACCCCCCAAGCACACACACACACACACACACACACACACACACACACACAGAGTGGTGTGATTGCATTTGCTTTAATGGAATCACAGCAAGCCTTAGGACTGAAGACTCAATCTACTGCATTTAAGCACAGTGCAGTAAGAGAGAGAACAAGACCCACTGACAGGTTAATTTAAGGTTATTTACTGGAACTGGTGCCTGACAGATACATAAACGATGCTTCTAATTTATAGACGAAAGGTTCTAAGTATGTCTGCTCATGCTTCACAAAACAAAACCTCTCTGGTGAGGGGCAGAGCTGCACATATGGGCAGAACAAAAGCCACAAAAGGATAGATATGTAGGATGTTACTGCATTAGTAAAAGTACAGAAAAACAGACATTGCAAGCCTGAGGAATACAGCACTGCCCTAGGGGGCTAAGCTGTGTGTCAGGTTAATTAGCAATTATACTGGAAATGTGTTAAATTCATAGATAAGAACAAAAGGAATATATGAAAGTAGAGTGACATATGGGAAATATGAGTTCAGTAAACCACTTGGGTGCTTGCCAGCGTGCAGAGGGTTGCTGTTTATCAAAAGCAGTATCCATGCCTCCACTTGTGGGCTCTAAATGAAGTATTTTTAGTCTCTTCATGTTTATCAGTGCTGACTCATCTAAGCTGTAGGCAGCATTTGCATTTTGCCTTTAGAATAATAACAACAACAACTTCAATACTGAAAACTTTGGTTTCCTGAGGGGCAACTCTGTCATAGAAAGAGCAGCAGAATCTATTCAGCTATGCCAGGGGAATCCCATGGAAACGAGCAGAGTTTTGTAAAACTCCTAAAGCCAGAGTACTGCAGTGGTGAGTCAGACTCCCTCTTTCCTAAGGAAAGTTCATTCTCAAATTCTTATTGATTCTGAACTACTTAAAAGCTGAAACAGAATAGAGAGCAGTATGAATAATCCTCCATACTCATTACTGAGAATACCCTCTCATAAACATGTTGGCCAGTGACTGCTATCATGTTAAGTACCCAGAGTAGGTGACCACTTGCTATGAATTTTTCCAATGGCCTATAGAAGTTTGCAGCACTTAAGCAGTTGCCCAAAACTTCATTGAAACACTGCTGTTAGATTTCCTGCTTCTTTCACTAGAAACTGTGTTCTTGGAGTTTATTTGAATTGTAAATACAAGGTGGTCTCAAAGCCTGAAATTGTGAGCTGGAAAAGAAGAAATAATGCTGCTCTCACAGCCTGGAACCTTCAGAACCATGAGATGATTTTCCTAAGAGCTACTTTAAGACTTCTGTGGTATTTGATTCATAAGCAAAATCAGTAATCATTTGCTCTGAAGGCTGCATAAGCACTGAAAAGTGCATCATCCAGAAACATATCAAGAGGTCTTGCTGGACTAAAAAAGTATGAATTCAAAAAGTGGATGGCAAAGCCTGATTTGTTTCCTTATCTTATCCTAAGCAGTTCTCCCGTGTAACTGAGAGTAACTTCCTGCCATGCTTGGGTCTCATCTGGTGTGCAAGTCAGGACACCATCTCTCAACTGTATCTCTGAAATGAAGGGACTTGGAACAGCTGGCTTTCTACTTAAGAAATAAACAGGAAAATCCAACCCGTTCAAGTTTGTACAATCTGATTAGGTATGTGTGGAACCTCCTGAGGGTAACAGCTTCTCTCTATTACAAGTCCAATACAGTTAAAGATTTTGCAATCAGTTTAATGCAATGCTGAGAAGAAGCATGGCAAGCATATCACTTACATAGATTGGTACATACACACATTTTCCCATTGCATCACTGGTCACATGCCTAAATGCCAGTATGCCTGAGGAGTGGTTAGGAAAATGGATTTGCACCCAAGCCAATCATTTGCTGAAGTTAATGTCAATAAACAGCCTTATAAATAAATGCATGTGATATTTCTGAAGATACTAGGATTGGTTCATGAGGTGTTTTTCTGCAAACAGAATTATTAGATGCTATCTGATATCCAAGGGCCAAGAGAAAAAAATGTTTTCTTTGTGGCCTTAGTGTTACTCTCAGCTGCATGTGGAAGAAAACCACCAAGTACATCTCAGCATGGGTTTTAGTAACTGCCCTAGGCAGGAATATCTGAAAAAATGAACAAGTCACAGCAAATATGCATTGCTCAGGGAAAGCCCCAGGAATATGAAGTCTGAGAGTCATGACTGGATTACACTGATTGAGGTGCACTCAGCTGAGTTGCCCAGGACTGTACCAACAAGTGACTATTGAAAAGGAATCAGCAGTAATTTTCTAGGGGGAAAGCTTGAACATTAGCAGAAATAATGCTTTTGGCAGTGATCAGGATACCTATAGGTATCTCAATCTGGGCTCAACTACCCATTGGCAAAGTTAGGTCAATTCCTCAGTACTGCAGTGTCAGGTGGCTGTCAGTTAAATTGAAGGCAATAAGCAGGACAGATTGAGGACCGTGTAAGAAAACAGACATTTTAAAAGAAAGAGGAGTACCAGAAAATTCCAGGTAAGATTTGAGACTAGGCAAAATATCAGGAAATCCACAACAGACTCATATATATCAGCACTGGAAGAACCTAAGTTCCTGGTCTGGTACCTCTTGTTGCTGGAAATGCTATATTGTGCCTACAAAATCTGACCACAACTGTTTCAATATGAATCCAGCAAATCTGAGTTGTGTGGGAGAGGAAAAAAGCAGACATCTCCAAAAACCATCATTTTTTTTATAGCTGAAAAATTGCCAGCCTGTGCTACCAGATTGCCTTCTGTCAGGCAGGAAGACAACGTGTCATTTCCACACCTTGTACACAAGGAATGCTGACTGCAAACTGCAGCTAGAGAGAGCAGGGGGAGGGAAAGGAAATGAATGGATAACCCACCTCTCAAAACCATCTTTCCTCCCACAGCTGATCATTGCAATCACAAACAGCTGAGGTGGAAAAGTCTTCTCAGTTCAGCTAATGTGTTTCCCTCTGTGCCAGGCAGGACATTTCCCTAAGACAGCTGCAGTCCTACCACTTATCATCTCTGATGCAGTTTATCTGTGGGGTCTCTTTTATGTTGTCTCATATATGTCATTCTTAAGAATTATTTCGTAATATCTAGTCTAAAAGAGGGTTTTTTCCACTTTATATAAAGCCCTGCACTTCTAAAAAAATCTATCGTGTCTCCTGATGCACAAAATTTCCTTTGTGTCTGTTACAGTGACAAATAGGAACTTCAAAATTCAATCCTGAGACTTAGACAGCTCTGCTAGACTTAAACATCAGCTGGTAAGTAATTGCTTGCACACAAAAGAAGACACAGGTTGGGCCACCAACAGCCCTGTGCTTATGGGAGTTTCAGGTATGTTTTCTTCTTCCTTTTGCTGATTTGAAACACCTGTTTTGAGTCACTGTACAACAGAATGAGCTGTCACTATACAGCCAGTGTATGGCACAAAATAGAAAACAAAGGTTCATTTTAATGAATCACAACTGAAATGGGAATTATGGCATTTTCAATTACACTGCAAAGCCCATCTGATTTGACCTCACAATGCCATATCCAGAAAATCCAGAGTCTGTTCTTCTAATTAGTATGAAAGGGCTTTTTCAATTCATATGCCACTTACTTGCCAAGAAAGCACTTGGGAACAGTACTTAATTTTCTCCTCCTGTCTTTGATAAGATTCACTTTCTTGCTCATCATCATTTGGTACAACTTCTCTCCTTTCTCTGCAATCATGACGTATGCATCCCTCTCCATTCCCAATTTCAAACCTGGAACACAAAGCAGAAACTCCTTCAGGTTTTTAACACCAGATAATGTGTTTGCTCAAAGCTGAGGCCAAACAGACAAAGGGGAAAATTGGCTGACTTATTTTCCAAATAAGGGAGAAAGTGGGTCATTTATTTATCTGAGTACAACACTGTCATCAGTTAGTTCAGGATGGAGAAGCTTGAAGCTTTTCTTCTCCATTTTAAAAAGTAACTTTAAGCTTATGGTTATGGATACTAAGAGGAGAACCACTTCTAAAAGTCAGGCAAAGAATGTTTTAAAATAAGTTTTGTTTCCTCTGGCAATGAGCTATTATTTTTCTCACTGAAAAAACAGGGAAGCAAGGTTCACTTGTGAAAGATAGCTCTGACTGTTAAAGGAACTCAATTTTTATCACCCACTCTGACTCACAATTTTGTGAGCTTGCTTCTGTTGTATAACACCTTTTCAAGATAAACTTGTTTTTTATTTTATTCCACAATGACAAGCATCTGCATACATTTGAAACTGTTCTTAGTTTAAACATAATCTTTCTAAAAGGACAGAATTTAATTCTGCTCGTAGAGGAAAAATTGAAATATTTTCTTTTTCTTTCAGATATTTATTCATGCATATACATTTCTCCTTTCTACAGAAGTACATTCATTGCATTCAAAAGTATGCTGTCCACTTACTCTCTCTCTGCTCCCTTTCCTTGATTATAGCATCCAGCCATTTCTGCTTGTCCTCTGCAGTCTTGGCCATACAGACAAACCATTTGTTTTTGGCTGTGTTGTGTATCTTCCAGCCATTTGTCACAGTGTAACCATTGCTGTGGTAATCTGCTGTAAAAACCCAAAACACAATATAGACAGTGAACAGAAGGCCTGCTACTTTAATAAAATCAGTGTGGGACAACTTAATTAAAATTTTCTTTGAAAAACTTGATTTCTGGAGGCGTTCCTCATGCATCAGTGTTAGTGGTTGTTACTTATCAGTCCAGAAGTACAGATACTAATAGAAATATCCATGGCTAGGCTGTTCAACTGACTGAATGTTTCACTCCTAAGAGTGGCACTTTGTGATTTCACCTCAGATGAAGAACTTAAATATTTTAAATACAATGACATCATTGAAAAAGTCTATAATGTTTGTTCAGGTTGTTAGTTCTGAACCTTCTAGGGACATGCTAACTTCTTGCACTGTAAGGATTTTTGTTCAAACAGGACAGGAACTGAAGAGTTCCTGTCATTTGAAGAAATTTCAGTGTCTGAAAGGACATGATATTAATTCCTGGCTTGATACAACAGAAGCAGGGGCTGGTGTGGCCCTTGTGGATGAAATCAGAAACCAAAGCAGTCTTTCCTGCCCATGTCAGAACACAGGAATCATCACTGAAATGCATTCCTGTATTTCATTCATGGCCACATTCCATACTACTGATTTGATGCTAAGACTAATATTTGGTAATATTCTAAATGAGAAGAAGATCCAGAAGTTCTGTTATTATAGCTGTAATGGCTTAAGATGTAAGAGACGAAAGAATGAAGACAAAGTATCTTTTACTAAATTAACTTGGATTAGAAATAAAAATAGACAAAGTTTGGGGTACACAAATTCTTCATAAGGTCATTTTGAATAAAGGACTAGTGCCTGAAAGCACATCCAGTCTTTCATTTATGTAAGCTGGTCTAATAATGAAGGCATTAGAAGTTACACAGTTTATTTAAGATTTCATTAATGGAGACAGATGTGTACTTTTGTATGAGCTTCCAACACAAGATCTGGACTACTTGTGTTGTTAAGAGACAGTATTTGGTCTCCTACCTGTTCCATCTTCCACATTCTCCACCTCCATGACTTCTGTATTTATTCGGCCCCTGAAGATGTACAGGGACCCATTGATTGACTTTGTCCGCTTAGATGGTTTTTTCCCAGTAACTCTGCAATTATGATGGAGTCTGTTAGCAGCACATAAGCAAACAGCAAAACATAAATGCGCATAAATCAAGCTGAGATAATGGCTATAAAAAAGGATTCCAGTATAGTGTTCTGTGGTATTTGACTGTCTCTCTGATTTTAAATAATTCTAAGTAACTACATGAGATCACAGAGATAAGCACACCACAGTGCCAGTACAGAGATAAAAAGCTTATTTTGCATATTATATGAAGACTGGGATGCCTTCAATATTTACATCCCCAACAACTGATTGAAATTCCAGTACAACTGAACTGCATATATCTTTGGGTTGAAAGCTGCAATATCACCTGACAGTGTTACAACTGGCTCCTTTGTTTGCCTAAAGCTTTGATAAATCCGTGGTATGTGTACCAGGTTTCAAATTTGAAATTAAATATGTGAAGAGGCTGGTGTCACATGGTCTGTCACATGTGAGTTAAATGTCCCTGTATGTGGCATTTGTGAAGGTCCTGCTGTGGTGGTTCAGCATCCAAAGTTTACATCCCTATCCATGAGCTTTACAGTGTCTCTGCTGAAGTGCCTTATAAAAATTTTCAGGAAGACAGTTTTCATTGCTAGTTATGTTCTGAGTTTTATCTTTAGAATATGTTTAAAACCATCCAGCTGACACTTGCTGAAGTTTAATATCTAAGAACAACCCTGTTATATGAACCAAAACTGGTCAAACAATCATCATTCGAGATGGCAGATGTCCAAACTCTGTATGGTGAAGGGACGGCTGTGGCAACTTGCCAGAAGCTCATAAAATTCAAAGAATATTGCAATAAAAAACAGCTGGGGAGGAAATTTCTGTCACATTGAAATATCTATTCTAAACTGAGGTGAGATTCACCAAGTTTTCCTCTTACAACTAGCATTAGTGACAAATCTACCTTCAGTGCTTACCATATATTTACATCCAATCAGACTGACAGGGACTGAGATCTTGGAGCTATTAGATAATTTCCTACAGACAGCTGTTGGAGTCAAAAGAAAAGCTATCCTGGCAGCCTTAGTGAAACGCTTTAAATACTCAGCTCATTTCCCCACATGAAACATATTGTTCCTGACATCAGGATTCAATTTAAACAACAGTCTATGATCCTGCTAAAAACACAAAACATTACTCAGCCCTGAAATCTATGTCATCAGTTTGTCAGCCTTCCCTAAGCTTCTGCACAGGACAAGACTGCTGTCCTAGGTCTAAAATCACAGATACAATGCTAATTCTGAGCACATCTTAACCTGGTCTCAATAATGCTCCTCCTAATTTATGCTATTGTGAGAAGACATGATGCCTAAATTCAATTGGCTGCACTGTTTACTTTTTAAAGATTGAGGCCTGAATTCTTGTTGCACTATTCAATCAAGAAAAACTCCAGTGATTTCCAAAAGATAAGCAAAATATAAAGTGATGAGATGAGAACCAAGTAATTCAATTTCAAACTAGAAACAGAGGGAGGTTTTGGTGGTTTTGCTTTGCCTTTTTTTTCCCCCTCAAAATCTGTGTCCCACTAACATGTGATTTGTCAAGCAGCTGGCCAAATGTTTGCACCAGGAGAACTGGATAGACATTTACTTTCATCCTGAACTAATTATAAATAGCAGCTAGGCAGGAGAAATATCCAAAATTAAAGTTGCTAAGCAATGCCTAAATATATCTTTTATATTGTGCAATTCCCATAAGACTTAATAAAATATTCTACTTCTTAATGGAAATCAGATTCTGAACATGTGATCAGTTCGAGCTACATTATTAGACAAAGATAAACAATATTGATCCTTTGGGAAAACCAGAGTGTTACAGCAAGCTGCTCCAAAATCAAGCCAAACTACAGAGTAGCTCAGTAATATCTCCTGCACAAAACCAGAGCTGCTTAAAAGGCAGCAGAACATTTTGTTTTCTAAATCTTAGTACCCTGGGGAAAATGTCTGGACAGCATGAGAACGGCTAGACTGATCTGGACTAAAATAGGAATAGAAAGCCAGATTCTAAGAGATCTGAAGTAGTAAGAGATTACACAGCAAAAGTATTTTTTTAATAACAAGTAGTTTTCTATTAGAAGACACATTTTTAACCCTGTTATATAAGAAAGTTTGGATTTTGACAAATGTGGTGAAGTGGAAAAATCTTTAATCTTTCTTACTTCATTTCATCAGTCAGAATGCTTCAGTTAAATAAGAGAAGCCACACAAGACTGAATTCTGTAACTGTGTTTCTATTTCATTATTTTTATTACATTCTAAGAATTTCTAACTTAGATTTTCACCTAATGGTTTGTACTTATACAAGTACAGTGCATAGTTTCAGCATTACTCCCCAAAAATGAATGACCATTACTGAAAATACTTTTCCCCAGCTTAATGGCTGCAAATTGTCATTGAACAAAAAGCTGGGAAATAAACCCAAATGTTGAGATATGAAATTTTTCTTTGGAGAGAACAGTCTGTTTTTTGAGAAGTTCTGACTGGGTTGGGCATTGTACATGGGCATCACCAGTAAAGAAGTGTAACTTGAAAAAGAAGGAGCATTTTTTAGGAAAGGGTGCAGTAGGAGAGTTTGGACTGAAGAAAATGCACTGTAAATTCAGAAATTACCAGGACATGAGAATGAGACTGATGCTGTAAAAGTAAAACACTCAAGAACTGAAATACAGTTCAATTACTACAGTAGCAAATTATCCTCTATGCTCTCAATGCTGTTTTAATACTAAGCAGTTGCTGTTAATAATGCTTAAGTTTTATAAGGTGGGATGATGCAGAAATTGTTACAGAACACATGGGCTGCAAATACTGAACAGCAATTTGTTAATCTTTATTTCACCTTCAGTCCTCTGTGCCCTGTATCTTTCGTGGTCTTTCACTTTCCCTTTCATATCATTTTTCACATTACCTTCTTCTGCTTGGAATAACCTCACAATGAAAGCTGGCAAGGCCTCCTTTCCATCACTTCTAGAGATTCATCTGGTCTGGGAAGCCTTCCAGCTGTAAGAACTCACTCTGGTTTTTCTGCACTGTATTAACCACTGTCTGTGGATCATGTACTTCTCAGGGTCAGGACCCCATTACTGTCTGGAATATTTATTTTACCATATAGTGACTTCTTTCACATGTAGTCTAAGTAATAGTAATAGTCAAGAACTGAGGAAAGTCACACCTGTCACTCAGCCCTGTAGAGCTACAAGGAACAAAGTCAGTGAGCAGTAATTCATTATAGCTTCTAATTACAAAACTTCTGAATGGTCTGAACAATAAAGACACTGAGACTCACCTGGATTTCCTCTTGCAATAGACCAGTAGATTATCGAATAGAAAGAACATTCTCTCTTGGATATTTCCTGCTGAGATTTTTAACAAAGTTCCTTGAAGCAAGAGCTGTGTGCAGATATCTGTCAGATTTGACCCCTGAAACACAGAAAAGAGATTTATTTATGATTTTCTGTGTGTGTGCACAATGATGGATTTTTACTATAATGTGGTATTTTATATACAAGTAATTAAACTGTGAAATAAGTGATGCAATCATAAGGAGGAAGTCCTCAATTTCTCAATGTGGCCAAACACATGATGTTTTCTCTGGATTACGATTTTTTTGAGTCCTCACACACTACAATAAATCTTCCCTATTAAACTCCAGGAGATGTTTTCCTGAAGAAACTTTCTCTCTCAAAGCAGCTGTACTGTGAGTCTCTCAACACCACTAGTTTTCCCTTCATAACCTGAGCTATCATTGCAAATATCATAAGTGATGGCTTCAGGAATGCTTTATAAAAGAAAAATGGCATTTCCCTAGCTTTGTAGTTCTGACACTGTCATATGTTACTATTAGCCATCTTTCTGCAAAACCATCTCAGTGCTGATGCCTCTTGACAACTCTTAGGTTAGAAGGTGCTCTCCTTACTGGAGTTCTAATAAACACAAGCAAGTTAGAAATATGGCCATGGACATCAGAGGTTGGGTCCTGGACACAGTGCTAGCTGCTATATGCAAGCCCTTACATGCACCAGACAACCACAGAGATAACTGAGTGTTGTACTCAAGAAACTTTAGCCCATGAGGATGCCCAGAAGCTGAAAACAACCGTAGATCACTTCAAAACCACTCACTCCCTGTTACTTAGCTTGTTGCTAGGAAAAGTGATCATACAGTCCTTTAAATGGGGCCCTACAGGAGCAACGCAGTTGGGCCCAAATGAAAAATGATTATAGGACTGTCCCAAGTTGCTCTCAGGACAGGGAAACTCCAAGTGTTCCCATATTCTGAATGCACACAGTTGGGAATCTGCTCCTCAGTTGTTACACTGACTAAACAAGATGGGTTAGCTAAATCTTAGGCACTAGCCTTAAATTCCTTGATCTAGTTTTACTTTGTAAAGTACAAGAGCATCCTATCAATAAAGGTCATTTAAAAACAAAACAAAACCCACAAAACAACACCCTGGGGCACTGGAAACATTTACCACTCAGTTGTCTATCACTTACTGGCTTTTGCACTTCTCTTTGAGGAAGGTGCAGTCTGCTGCCATGAAGTAGGCGAAATCATTGAACTGAAATCAGTCTTTCTGAATACAATGCAGTCACTCTAAATGTGTGATGAAGCTCTGATTATACCATGTTCTAAATCAAGCCTTGCTTTTAGTTAACAAGGAAGCAGCTATTCTTTAAAGGCTACCAATTATGCAGCACCAGTTTGTGTGTTCCATATTTGAGTTTCTATCCATTCAGGATAGGATGATGCAGGCACTAGCTAGATGCAATCCATCTGCTGTCCTGATATCTTTTTGTTTTCTTAATCGTTCTGTAGAAACAGTTAACACACAAACTGAAATGAGCACTTGTTATTTTGAAAATTACTATCTCCAGGAGAAACCACTGTATCTCAGAATTATGACCCCAAGGGCCTACTAGCACACACACAAATAGGAACAGAAACCATCAGACTGTAACATAAAAATATGCTCTTCATGTGGTTTGCCTATGGAGAAATCAAGGTTATGGAGCACTTCAACATCAAGTACTTAATTTTCCAAAAGATACTCGAAGACATCAAAGGCAATGAGCACAGTGACATCAGTAATTAGAGTCAAACTTTTAGCAACACAGAAATCACTGGGTAAAATTATTTGGCCTATTTTGTGCAGGAAGCGAAAGCAAATGGTTGTGATGGTTGCTTCTCACCCTAAAATCTAAGAATCTTTATTTTTCCATCAGAGCCCTCATGATGGTATCTAAAGACTGTTCATGCATTTCCTGTTTGCTGTTGACCTAGCTAAATTCGTAACAGGTTGAGAGTTTTTTCAATAGTAAGAAGCAAAGTAAGATTTCATTTGATGTCTTCTCACGTTTTTAAGTGAGACTAGACTGGGGGAGAGAAAAGAGGAAAGCATCACAGCTAAGAGAACTGTAAATTACAGGCAATTATAACATGATTTATATGTCTAAGCACTAACATATCTTACAACTCTTGCCATTCTATGATGGGGTTTTTCTTCCCTACACATTTCATACTGGGAGAATTTGGGGATATGTAGCAATTGTTCAGTAAAAATAATTCACAAGGACCCATGAGGAGGAGCTCTCACAGAAAAATTGATACACAATTAATAGAAACAGCATATTAACTTGTTCTTCACTAATAAACATAAACATAGTGTAGAAGAGTTGATATTCTCGTGCATCCTCCTACTTTTCTTTCCTCTTTTTTAAGTAAATCTTTATTTCCCAGAAGGACTAATCAGAATCAAATTGTTCTGCCTGAGACTAATCCATAACACCCTACAATCATTCTGTGAGTTCCAAAAGAACGAATCTGAGCAGAGTTCACTTAGATGAAGAGACCTCTGATTCAGCTGCAGGCCTTCAGCAACTTCCCAGACTTGGCCTACTTTTAACATATCCCCTCACTATAATCTGTCTCAGAAACAGACTGACAGGATGCTGCCAGTATATGCTGTGTGTGACAGTTGCTTTGGAGAGGGAGATGCAGATTGGTGGGTGGAGATGTTGAAGAGAAAAAAACCTGAGGAAAACGCTCTAAAAAGCAACTACTGCTCTTAGTGAAGTTACAGACGACTGAAGAGCAAGAAGAAATATTGCAGAAGGAAAATCCATATTTTTCTGCATGCTGGAAATAATTGAGGTCGACACTGATGGCAGTAGAATGAAGGTCAGAACAGGGATGATCCATTGGGACAGTTAGAAGGAAGTGCAAAGTTATAGAAACCCATGAAACTGCTGGTTTGGTTATGCAGAAGCCTTAGACAAGGTGGAGACTGTTCCAAATTATATGAACAAATTGACATTGGGCTGCTTCCTCACTCCCCAGAGTCATACTATATCCCTTGTAACTGTAAAATACTTAGTCATAAGAAGTATTTCTTCACTTCTTTTTGACAATTCAGAAGCCTTGGACTAGAACAGTTGGAAGGTGTAGGCTTTGTGAAATTAGCACGGATGGTATGTAACCAGATATAAAGGGCACCAGTGTATCAGCATCTATATCCATGATATCAGAAAAGGGAAATATTCTATTCCATAGGAGAGCCATCAGATAAACTAAAAATAGACATAAATTTGCCTTCTACACTTCTAGGCTTCCTTCCTAGCCTGTTCTTTGGCTTATCTCACTGCATTACTAAGCTAAAGATTTATTTAATTCAGCAATTACAGCTTTCCATAGATAGATGTTAGGATCCATTCCCATTAGGAATAAATTGCCAAATACATCTGAAAAAACTAAACACAGTTACCTACAAAGATAGCACTTTGCTCTAGAGTAATAATTTACAAAATCCTTAGCACTGGAAACCCAAGATAGGAGACTCCATCAGTTTCAAACTTATTTACATATAGGAAAGAAAAAAATACCAACACACTGAGCACTGGCATGTAACCGTGATGTTTACAGCTCGTTTTCCTCCTTCTATTGTGTTACTAGAATAATTTAGCAATGTTCCACAGCTTACTGGGTGGGAAAAACACGTTTCCCTTTTCGAAATTTTGAGCTGAGTGACCTATGTGACTTTGATACAGACCTGAAGGGTTTTCAGGACTAGAATGTAACTGTAGATAAGTTAAAACCATCCTCCCACACACCAACCCCCCCCCACATAAAAAAAGTGGTAAGGTTGGATACCATTTAATTTATGTTATCATAGACACCTTAATAGTCATGCTTCAGGCTCCAGAGTTCAAACCATGACTCTTGCCTAGATGACCAGTGACTTGCATTGAACCTGATATGGTTTTAATTGCTTCTAGAAGCCTGACTACATGAAGCATTATATGACTTTGTTTGCTGAGCTTGCTATCCAAAAAATACACAGCTGGATATCTGGGTTGTGCTCACATCTTTAGCTGGATGCCAAGAACATCCTTCAGGGAAAAAATGAGCAAGGTTTAACACATACACGAAAGATAAAAAACAACTCAAAACAGAGTCATGGAGAGCACCCAAGAGCCAAACACGAGGAAGTTTACATGACCTCCAACAAAACGTCCTCAGCTAAGAAATCTTCAGCTGGCACTGATCAGCCTCGACATTTTAAGTGTCAGTCTCACTAAACACCAACGCCATTCACTCCATGAGACCATTTAACACTACTGAATCCCTATGGTGCATCTCCCAGAGGTCTCCAACTCCACCAATTCAAGGATCTCAGCTGAAGTCACATCAAGAAAAGCAGCCAAACCTTTGCACAACAGTATTTCTACTGTGTGGTTCTCTTTAGAGATTTCCTCTTTCCCCAGGTTTCACATTCTAGTAGTTTTTTCTCATTTTCTTCCTTCCATATTAAATCCTTCTACCTACACAAAAAAATACACCTATCACCTACTGATAAATACATTACTAGAAACACATCCATGAGTAACTTAGCCAGAGCAAACCCAAATACACCAGTTGCTTTATAATCCAATACTTGCTAATCTAATCTATATCTTTTATACAGGATATCTGTATATGAAGCTAAGCAAGGTAACTTTCAAAGCTCCTGTAAAACTTAAAGGCTTGTAGAAATAGAAACTTCTGTTATTTAGGAGTCCTGATTTCATCTAGACCTATTTGTCTTTCAAACAAGATCTGCATATTTGAAATTTCAGTCCATTCTACCTCTAGCACCTTTCTTTCTTTCTTTTATAATGTTTGCTCTGCTACAATGTTCAGCATCAGCCTGAACACCCAAACTAAAGATTAAATTCTAAACTTAGTTGGAGCGATGCCACCCACACCTTCAAGAACATTTACACAGCATGTAAGGAGAAAGAAATCCCTACACACAGCGTGAGTCACTGAACTTCAGTCCCTTAAACTGTGCAGTGAACTGCCTCCATGGAGTTTGCTAGTGCTACATCATACCTCCCATCCTTCAATGTGGGACTGCAACTGTTCAAGGGCTTCCAGTTTCTCCATCTGTCTCTTGGTCTCGTTGATATTTGTACAGACTGTCTTCATTGCCTGCAATGCATTCTGGACAGCTGGGTGATCAGGATGCTTAGAGGGCGTCCTCTTAGCTAATTCCTTTTAAAAAAAGAAAATAAAGAAAAATTAAATGTAAACTTAGAAGTGGCTCATGGAAAGGCAAAAACATTAGTGTATAATCCCATAGGAAAATGCCAAAAGCATAGCAAAACTAGATGCTATTCTCTCCTCCATCTCTCCGTGGTTGCTGTTTTATATGAATGCTGTTAAATAAATGAAGCAGTCACTCGTGTTAAATATGCCAAATTAGGAGAGCTCAAGCCGAGCATGTTTTGCTGTGTCACATGTTTGCTTCTAGTGTGAATCAAGATAAAAATTACATTAAAAAGACATTGTCCACTTCAAAGACAAGCAATGGACTGTTGACCTAACCATGGCCTATACCAGCCCCAGTGCATCCAGTATTTCTGTGATGCTGAATTGAGCCCTGTTGATCATATAAAAATTCTGCCCGTAGTGGGTCTTATCTGGAAGAACTAGAGCTTTAAGAGTGGAGTTTTCTGTGAAAAATGTCCTTGCAGGGAGTAAACAGGTGTAGATTAATCATAACCAACAAAAATCTATAGGACTAATATTGCATAGATATATAACCAGTGAAAAAATGCAGCTAAAGTACAAATCAGATTTACCTAGAGTAGAACTTTCCTCAAGAGAAGACTGTCTCTTTCTGCTGACCAAAGAGGGACTGAGTGAGACACCTCTCCTAACTCGGACGCCTCAGAGCCTCAGGTGTCTCACCCGGGTGCTGGCCGGGGACTGCGGGGCCTCTGTGAGGAGCTGCCCCGCGCCAGCTCCAGACAGTTCCAGCCAGCTCGACACAGGACCTGCAGCAGGACCTGGCTAAGCCCATTGGAGAAAACAGATGAAAAATGTACGAAAACCTCTGTGAAAACGCATTTAACAATGCGCAAAAAAAAAGGAAAAGGAAAAAGGAGAAAAAGGAAAAAAAGGGAAAAAAGGAAAGCAGGAGTGTGAGAGAAACAGCCCTGTGAGGGCTGCAACGAGGCCTGAGAGAAAAGGCGGGAAAGGAGGCGCAGCAGGCACCAGAGCGGAGCCCCCGCCGCGGCAAGGGCAGAGCCGTACACAGACTGCAGCCCGAGGGTGTCCCCGGGAGGAACGGCCACACGTGGAGGGTCTGCGCAGGAGCAGGTCCTCCTGACAGCAGCTACAGACCATAAAAGACCAACACAGGGCCAGGTTTACCCTGAAGAACAGCATCAGCAAGAGAGCTACCGCTGGAGCAGAGAAGAGCGTGAGAATGAAGGGGCAGCAGAGGAAGCATGCCCTGCAATCCCCCCACTCCCCTGCACTGCTCAGAGCTGCAGAGAAAGCAGAGGATTTGGGAATGCAAGAGTAAAGTTGAGCCTGGGGAATCGAGTAGGGGCTGGGGAGAAGGTGTGTTTGTTTCTCACTATCCAAATATATTTTAGGTGGCAATAAACCAAGTGGAGTCTGTTTTGCCTGATGGTACTTAGCAAATGATCTCCGTCTTTATCTTGATCCACAAGTGTTTTTTCATCTTGTATTCTTCCCCACCCCATCAAATACTGCAAGGGTGGCTGAGCAGGCAGCCAGCAGCTGGCCGAGGTAAACCCGTGACATGTGGACAAGCACCTACAGCTTTGTGCATGATGAGCCTGTGTGTCCAGAAATTGGAGGGAAATGCACTAGCCACAGCTGTCCTGTGTTTTTGTGTCGGGAAGCATAATAATAATTTTTATGAAGGAGGAAATGAATTTGCAGATTAGTACGTAACTTGTCCAACAGCAAGTCACTTGCAGGACCAAGACTTTCAGGCACTCAGTTCCATGCGTTAAGTCCCATGATAAGCCCGTGGCAAGTGGAAACAACTCCCCAAAAGGCAAAGTGGGAAAAAGGGCTGGAGTGGGAAGGAGAGAAAACAAGAGAGCAGCAGGAGTTCAGCAGGGACTCGTCCTCAGATAATGTTTAGGAGGTTGGGGCACATGTTTTGACTGGAGAGATAAATATAGAGATTGAACAACTTGTCTGCTCTGAAGGAGTTCCTAAGAGACTCTGTTTCACTTGAATCAATACACACACACCAGCCTGCTTAAACACTGCCCGCTGAAAGAACAGCAGTGGGAAAACCTGGAAACTGACAAATATTAACCAGTTTGGCAAAAGGGGTAACCACTGTCAAGTCACAATTAATCATTTTTTAGACCAGTGGTATTTTACAGTCAGCCACAATTGGATAAAAATACATTAAAGAGACCTTAACTAAGGATAGCAATTACATCTTGATATATAATATGGTGTTTAAGACCCACATTTTTAGATTGCCTGGAACTTTCTTGATATGTTCCATTTTGCCTCAAAATGTTATTTGGTTGTTTTAAAGTCCTGTGCCTACATGGTAAAGAGCAACTGAATTGCATCATTTTGCATGAGACATAAGAAGGAGTTTGAATATAGCCTGAGAGCCTGCACAGCACTGTGGTCTGAACACAGCTAAAACCCTTCAGTGCACGGTTCCCTCAGCCAAAGGCAAGGAAAGCTTGTTGTTGTTCATCCAAAACCGTATCTGCAATCCCCCAAGTGCCTGTCATGGGCTCCAGTCAGGCTTATACTGTGTTTTTATTTGTCTTTTGCTTCTCCATATCAGTGTGTTAACCTAAGCAAGTGCCTCTTCACCACACAAGATTTTGCTATATTGACTTTAAAGATCTTTGTGCCACGCTGTCTTGCTCTGATTTCAGGTAGGACGCTGAGTATTACTGGAGCTTGGCTTGCCTGAGTTGGTGTCACAGCCTGTAATATGACCACTGCTCCTAAACTGACTTAAGTTTACACCCAACCTCTAGATCAAAATAACTGGTACTTTTAGGCTCAGGTTACATGGCCTGTCAGAGGGCAGAGGGATGCAGGCTGAAGTTCAAGTTCTGCTGAAGCCTGCATTAATTTACAGTAACTCTAATAGCTGGTAATCCAACCATTCTAATCCACACACTCTGAGCTGCTAGATCAAGGTACTTTCTCTGTCCTAGTACTGTTTCATGGATCTGCTCTACAAAGTTCTTTATTAAGAAGTCAGCTTAGCATACCTAAATGTTCCACTAGTAGGAATAACTGTAGTGTATGTAATTAGACTGCTACGTGCTCAGATACCAGTAAAACTGGAGGGAGAATGCTGGAATTAAAAGTACTACAGGGTTGTTTCTGCCTTTGCACAGACCCTCTCAGTTCTTCATCACACTGTCTGAAATAAGATTTAATTCATTAGCACTAGTGAGACCTGGTGGTGCCCAAGTGACAAGAATTTTATTTATTTATTGACATCTCAGTTTGAAGAACCTTTTGAAGTCAAATCTGCATTTCAAGATTGAACTGCTTGGCCACTGAGACTCCTGTAAGTAATGCAAGAGGTGGGACTCCTGAGCTCAAACATGGCAACAGGAGGTGCTCTCATGCCCACATAGACAGCTCCTAGAGAATGGCCCAAGTGAAAGGACAGGAATGTCAGCTGTTTATCCAATTAAATACAATCAGATTCAATTCTTCACACAGATTTGGGATTTTGATAATTTAGTTATAGCTACAATTTATCTTTTCAGAAAATTATAAACAGAAATTGTCAATGGCTCTTGTCAAATGGATGACAGAGGACATGGGTAATATACTGAGAGTTGGGAATCCTACTAAGAGAGAGGAGTTGATGCTAAACTTACAGATTTTCAGAGTAACACAGATACACAGGAAAAAAATGTTGGTTGATAAGCATATCAACTGACATCACAAATTAAATTCCCTATGGAAGTTTTTAGCCCACTTCTGCTGAAGGTAAAGCCAAGGAACATGTGTGTTCAAAAAAGAAAAGGCAGGAGAGAGGTGCTGTACTTTGGTGTCACTGGTCTCTGCTCCATGCTTCCAAAACAAGTGTGCAGAGTTTTTTCCTACCTAACTCATTAAAAAACAGTGAAGTTTGCAGCTCGTGTCACTCTCACTGCTCTGGAAAAAGATATGTACACACTAGCACTGTCTAAACACCCCTTTCTGAAATATCACCAAGACACAGAGCAGGAACTCTTCATTCACAGCAGGCCTCAGCTGCAATAAACACAGCATCTCCCCCCCCTTCTATCTGCCTGCAGCTCTGCCCGAGGAGGTGAGGAGGCTGGAAAAGGCAGGGAGGGTGCTGGCTGGGGCAGCCTTAGCAGCACAGTCAGTCAGTGAACTTGTCCCACCACTACCTTAAGCAGTCTTAAGCCATCTGAGGAAGAGCTATGCTGCTCTGACACTGCTGTTTGCCAACAGAGCAGAGCCTGGCACTTCTAAAATAAACTCTGGGTGCTTATTTATTTTAGTGGCAGATTTATGATGTGTAAACTCTGAGAGCATTTGACAACATTTTGAAAGGCAGCTGAGAGACAGCCCAGATGGCAAACCTTGGGTATGACTGTCTTGTCCTACACAAAGCTCATACTTGTTGTCTGGAATTCCTACCTTATGTATCGCAACTAATAGGGCCATGAAGTTGCTGCCACTTGCTGAAAACTACTCCTTGCAAAGTTTCTTAAGCTAATTCAAACACATCTATTTTCTAGCTACAGTCTTGTTAAACCTTCAGGCTAACCAGCAGTGAGGAATAGAAAAGCTGGTATTTTTCACAGCCTCTATCATCTTTCATCATTATCTTCTGACTTTTCTCTCTTTTTTTTTTCCTTTTGGGGGTGTGGAGTTGCAAAGGCATTCTGTATCACAAACTTGGGGAAAAAGGAATCATCACTGTTCTTTGAAGAACTAAGAAATGGGAACTGCATCCTCTGGGCACAGAATTTTCCTTTTATTTCACTCCATTTTCATATTTGCAAAGATTGAGGTTGTGCATCTCATATAATGCCTACAGACAAAACACAACTCATTTTACAAAGGGAGTAGCAGAGCACTCCAAGACATCCACATCCAGCTGCAGTGTCCTGAAGATCATACAGACAGGAATAGGACATCTACATCTAAGCTACACAGAAATGCTACTTTTTAATTATGCAATGGAGTAAAGGGATTTCCAACTTAAGTATCTCACATGCAGCTTTCAATAGCTTAAGGCTGAAAGAGTTCTCAACATGACAATCTAAGAACTAAATCACATAAGAAGTAAAACAACTGTTTATACATTTGTCTACTTGTTGATGGTACTTAAGCCCCAGAAAACCAACCAACTGAACCTACAAGGAGAGAACTCAGCCAAAAGAACATTACAAAGAAGATGCAGAGAGGTATTATGAGGGATGATGAGTGAATAATGCAGGCAGAGGAAACAAGTTTTTTAAATGTGAACACAATTTTAGCATTTCTTAGTAAGAAGGCTGTTATTCTGCTTATCTGTCATCCTTCCCCATATCCTCCCTTGCCACACAAAAATGATTGTTTGTATACTTAAAACTGACAACTGAACACATGTTTTGCAGCTGAAATTTACAAGTCTCTATGTTTTAAAAATTCCTTCCTCCTATCTTTATACGCTTGAGGACACTCAGACATGGCTTAACATGGATTTTGTGCAATGAATGTTAACATTGTGCATTGACTGCTGCAAACCACTGCCTGACAGGCTGTCTCGCTTTGCTCTGCAAACCAGCACATGCATAAAATACAGAGATGCATCCATTGGTTACTTAATGAACAACTCAGGATTAGTGAGATAACAAATACAACATATTTCTTTGCTCATCAGTTCAAAAGTTGTGTTAGTAAACAGTTCAGCTCTAGAATGTGCTTTTTAAAGCAAAAAACCCAACCTTTCAGTGAATATAAATGTTTGCAGGAGTTTTTTATTTGCATTTTTCGATTTTTAATATCTGCTTGCATTAACATTTATTCTCCACTTGAACTAACCAGAAAATAGATGTTACACAAGGCTCTATCTGTGCACACTCAGGCAGGTTTTTTCAGTCTGTATAGTTTTAAAATTAGTAATTGATATCAATGTTTTTGGAGGGTAAAGATTAGACTAGCAATGATAAATCACTAAAATGGTTTATATTCAACGTGCCGTGAAATCTACGACATTTGCTAAATTAAAATGTACCCAAAATATGGTTCCAGTGTTGTAATTACTACCAGTTATTTGTGATTTTGCATATCCAGTGTGGAAGACAGAAATATGATTTATAAATTGGCAGTGTTCCTTCCAATTCCGTAGGGTATAATTGTTAATGCTACAAAGAGTTAGATTTCAACCAGGGAATGCCATGGATCTTAGAGAAACACCACTTTTCTTGGGGAAAAAAAAAGGAAAAAAGCATCAGCAAAACCCAACCAAACAAAAAACAGACCAAAACCCAGCACCATCCCTCCTCCCCCCCCCCCCCCCCCAAAAAAAACCCCAAACAAAAAAAAAAACCAAAACAAAAACTAACCCCAAAGATCAAATAAATTCTATTATGGCCAAATAGCCAGTTCTGTTCTTTAAACAGCTCTCACAGAAACAGAGAGGAAGAGGGGAGAAAATGAGTTAATGTTTCTTCATCTTGTTCTGTATCCACACCACTCACTTCCCATCTTTCCCTTTCAAAGCCCAGGAGCTGCATTTATTAAGGCCTGTGTGTGCCTCACTATTGGGCTCTCTTTCAAGAGGATTCTGAATCTGGTCACTCAGCTTTCTGAATCCAGATTTTCCTTCCCTCTTAGGAGCAATGGGTCTTCCATCACACAAAGCAATATATAATTACTGCCCTGAATTGTCCATGGAGTTGTGTACATTATGAGATGTTTTTAAAGGATCAGCAGTGGAATGTACATTTCTGGCTGGAGTCTGAATAATTCCTTATAAAAAAACAGACATCAAACAAGAAACAATCCCTGTGACATGCACTGGGCTATCAGAAGTCTGTAGGGGCACAGTTATCATGTGCTGAACATTCCTCCTGTGTTGGGAGGAAGGAGACAGAAAGGACTGCTCCTAATCCCCACCCCCAATGGTGTGATTAACTCATGATCAACACTCCCCTAGGGGTTTCTTCTTGATGACATAAATGCTCTTTATTAAGAAAAAAAAGGCTGGTTTTGTTCAGAGATTGGTTAACACAGCTGCTGCTTCTACTCTTAAGTGGTATAGTTCACCCTAATTAATACAGCATCACACAATGATCAGTGAGACAGAGCTGCCTTAATCCAAAATGTTCTGCTGGAAATATTTACTTGGCAAGCTTTCCAATGTACATACAGGGTACATAGAGGCACTGGAGTTTTAAGTCACTTGCACAGTATGGATCTGTGCATCTCTTGGCCTGTGCTTCTTCTTACCTAATCATAATATCCATCACAGAAAGCTCAGTTTTGTTTTGTTTTAGCCTAGTCCAAGCTCCTTCCTCACTTTTAAGGAAATTTTACAAGTAAGCTAATTGCTAACAAATATTCATAATTCTAACATCCCCAAGACTTCAAATAATTTGCTGAACTTTGACAGCAAGAAAAAGATGCAGAAGTCACACTGGAAAGGTTTTGGACTGGGGATAGAACTGATTTACTGATTAAATATTCTGTGCTAATTTTATTGCATGGTGTCTGAAGCAGAAAAAATTATATTGGGGACAAAAATATTACTATCATTACTGCTCTGTTTGCACAGAGATTATGAAACACCATAGCTAAGTTTGAGTCTCACCCTTTAAAACATACGTAATGGCTTGCAAATTAGACAGACTTCCAAAGAAAGCAAGCAAAATTTAAAACAAACCCAAAAACCCCGAACTGTTTACAGTCAGCTGCTCCAAAGGGGTGATGTTTGGTTCACAAAAATGGAAAATACAAAAAAAAAATATTTATCAGTCACCATCATTTCAATTATTGCTCTGTCTCTGTCATTTGGTGGTTCTACAGAACAGTTTCAAAGGATGAGAGAACGTAAGATCACCAGTTGCAGGATGCCATGCTTTATCATGGAAATTACTTGTAGCATATGCTTAAGGTGTGTCTATACTTGGAGATATTCCAGTATATCATTGCTAATTAAGTAGCCCAAATTAACTACATAATAGATGGTATTACTCTGAAGAATACTTACAGATGGTACATATAAAAATAGGTATAGTATTTTAAATATGTGCCTTACCCTACTACTTCAGTTGACTTTCAAAGACAAGCCTGAATTACTGGCTTCATACTATTGTTATCAAACCTAACTACTTATCTGTACTGAACACTTACCTATAACAAGGTCATATCAAAATCAGAGAATCTGGATGTTCACAAACTTCTGCTAAAAACAAAGTAAAAGCAGAAAGGAGAATAGCTCTGCTCCATGACTTTTGTAATCAGCTGGAATACAAGAGTATCTGTTTGCTCTGGGAATTAGATAAAATAAGATCCAATCCCCATGAATACAAACCAATTATTTCAGGAGCAATGCCTGCAGCTCTGTATCAAAGGGAGAGTGAACAACTTAAGGCTTGTATTCTTTTTAAATGTACCTTTTTATTTGCTTGTTTGGAGAGATGCATTTTCCTGCTCAGCACTAACAGAATCAGTCTGTTCTCATATCTGAAACATTTGTGTCCACTCTGGTATTTTTGTGCTAGGAAGTATCAAAGAAGTACAATTTATTCATTATGAATTCACTACCTTTGAGATTCAGTATTAACTACACTTTCTGAGGACCACAGACATTTTCTGAGCTAACTACCTCTTTCAATGTCATAATCCCACTGACTGAGGCAGATTTGTTGCCTAAATGAAATTAAATTCTGATCAGCTTTTTCTTAAAACTTATTTCCTTCCTGGAAATTTCAAGTAGTGAACAGTGTGTGACTTAAAGCAGATTGTATACAAAAAGAAACCCATAGAAAAATAGAATGCAACATCAGGAGACACCTCGTCACAGCTCCTCCAGTTCTCTCCCTTCATGGCAAGTACACGTGGGTATGGGTGAACCACACAGAGCCAACACCAGAGTTCCCATCCTAGAAGGCGGGTTGTTGGGAGGCTGAGGACAAATTTATCTTTATTCTACCCACCTGTGGCTTCAAGGCAAGAAACACTGATTCAGTCTTAACCTTGCTGGTCTTGGTTTTGACTTTCAAAGAAGGGAGGTTTGTGCTAGCAGGCCTTTTGACAGACAACTGTGCAGATGTGAGAAAGTGGAAACCACCAGTTTATTTCCACAGGCTAATTTTTGATCCCCACAGCACAATGAGTTCATTTGTCATTGAAATTGAAAGTATTTGAATCATGGTTTAGAAATATTCCTTTTTGTTCTCATCTTTTGTTTACTACACCCTTGCAAAACAAATTCTAACCCTAAACAGACATAGTGGATTTAAAGTGAAACATTATTAGGTTTTCAATTATCTCTACACAACCAGTCCTCCCTGAAGATAAATTAGAGTTGCAGCCATTCACATGCTTTCCTGATCCTTGCCCTGTCTTGAGTACCATTACTATTATGGAAGAAATGTTTGCAGCAGTCTTGCACATGAGCTTCTCCTGCTATGTATCTAACTTGCATGTGCTTTTACTCAAACTGTGAGTGGAGTCATGGCTGGAGTGTCTGGACTGACAGAATGGCTGCATACAAATGAATCCCAGCAGGTAGGTCCATTAGGAGTGCTACATGAATGTCTGCTGTAAGATGGGTTTGTGCACAGCTGCACAGACAACAGCATGATTCCACTTGTAGGAAAGACCTATTTGGAAATTTGGCTCCAAAATTTCTAGTTGGATGGAAAGAAATAATCTAAACATTGACTAGATGGAACTATTTTAAATGGATCAACAGACCAGTATTGAGCTAATGGGCTTGCACCCCTGCTCCTGCTGGATGTATGGACACAGCACTGCAACACTTTACATGGCATACAGTGGATTCCTGTGACCAGGAGCACTAGTTTTTTCTTCCTTTCTTCCACAGTTCAGAACAGGACCTTTCTTTACATATATGAAGCAATTTCGTCTGAAATTATTTATTATTTAGTTTTCTTTTAGTAAGTGTAATGTTACTCTGATTGAGAAAGAGCCTGACATCACTGAAGATAGATGGCTGTTAGCCACAGAGCAGCAACAACACCACTAGTGATGGAAGCTCTCCCAGTGATCACTTCCTTTTTCCCCTCCTGTTACCCCCACCACAGTGTGACCCAGTCCTGACCTGAAGGGATGAGAGGCAAGTTACCTCTTTTTAGATCTTTTATTCCTCAGCTCCTATGTTAAGAATAATAGCAAGGGGGCCAATTAGTGACAACTGCAATACTCATTTCTCCACTGACCCTCACCCTTTGGGAGCTCATCTGAGATGTCCAAACAGTTTTCAAACAAGTCACCAAACAACTGTCAGATGATACAGGATTTTGATCATTACTTACCTGGACACATTCAAACCAGAGACCTTGTGATGAAAGATGTATTCCATTCCCAGTCCCCTGAGACACCCAGTCCCTCAGAACACTGATAGAACTCTATCTGAACACAGCTTTTGAGGAAGTGGCTAAAATAACACTCAGGAGCCTTAGTAAACATCTGAAGAGAACGGTAGCCAAAAGGCATTAGCTAGTTAAGTTCCCCTGTCTGGTCTATCCACACCACAAGATTTAAAAGCCTGTCAGCATCAGACAGCTTTTTTTTGTAGCTATAAAAAGCTGTTTTCTTCACAGAGGATCCAACTTTTAGCAGTACAAACGAGGAAGGTAGCAGTGGCAACAGATGTCAGGGCTAAGAAACTGCAGAAACAATCCAAGAATAAAACAACCATCTGGAGAAAAACTTTATTTGTTTTACCTTAAGCAGAAGTGGATATTTGCAAATTCTCTGAATTGGAGTCAGCAGATAACCCTCCAGTGGAATGTCTGTAGTCTTTCTGCCTCCCAAAAGCATGCAACCCTATAATCAAAAAAGGAAAGAAGTTTTACCTCAGACACAAAGATTTAAGGTACTCTTTGACATAATTTCATATTTCTTTCACACCTTGCAGAAGCACTTTGCCACATCTAAGATACAGCAAATGGGACTTCATTCACCACTGAAATACAGCCATTAAATGTGCAAAGTTGCTGTAGATAACAGTGGCTATGTAGAAAGGTATCTTCTCAGAGAAAGATTATGCAGCTGGTGACTAAAAAAATGCCATAAGCATACAATGACAATCAAACAACCTAGGTGCACCGTTACCTAAAAGAATCCAGCCCACCCCCAACAACTGATACAACCATTTGTCTTTATTCATTATACAGAATTTGCATTGTTGGTCCTGAAAACCCTAGAAGTCTAAAATAAAGCCTACTAACTAGTAATCATGTAATTAACTCTAGTCCAATACTTATGTCTGGAGGAAATAAAAGTGGAATTGAAATAAATGAGTCATCTGCATCATATCCAATTCTGTGGCAAAATGTTGTCTAAGCACAGCTGGACAAACACCATGGGCACATACTGGCTGGCTAACCAGCTCTCAGCCAGTCACAGCGTGTGTTGCTGCTTGCCCAGCAAAAAAAAGCTATGGGACATACAGGCAAGGCTAAGTGGCAAGCAGGAGGTGCATGGAGTAATGACATTTAAGGAAATCAGGAATGATCAATTCTGATGTTTATTAAAAACAAATAAAAAACCAAGAACAACAACAAAGTGCTAAAAATAAGGGTTGCAGTATTAATTTTGTGAATAGCCAACTTCTAAACAGAAAGAAGATGAGGTGTATTTCTCTGCCTAGAAAAATTCCTACTCTCCCAATGTTATGTAAACACAATAAGGAAGTGGACAAGTACTGGACCAAAACACCAAAGAAACACAAATACAAATAGTTTTTAGGTTAAGGAACAGAAGCAGCAACTGATCAATCTTTGTAATACTCATACCGTGAGTTCACACAAATTTGGAGAGGCTCTGCATTCCAGAAGAACCATTTCACTTATAATTCTATATATACTACCTCAAATCAAGTTATGTCAAGCTTCTCAGTAGATAATGGAAATTCATTTATCAGTATTCACATGGAAGGTGAGTATAAGAATTGGGTATAATATTGGGAAAAATATCTACAGTCCGTGACCTGTCCTTACTTTGTCACAGTAAACTGTAATCTTTGTGTGATAAACAAATATTAACCTACTATAAGCTTTTTATACACTTCCATGAAGACTGTGTCATTGGTTGCTGCCAGAGACTGGCAGTGGACTCAAATGGACTTCAAATTGATTACAGATCAACCAGTCTACATTCCTGTGTTTGACCATGAATCTGGACAACGTTGCTCAAAAAATTATCCCAGCTGCCAACCTGTCCCATCAATAGAAGCTGAAGTTTAAATTCAATTCAGCCAAGATGTGCTTGCTTTGGGGCATCACTGATAAAATTTTTCTCCTGTGAAATGTGTGCTGTGGCTCAGACACACACAGAAATTTAGTGGGGTTTTGGCTGTAGTTCAACAATCCTCCTCTCTTCAAGGAATGTGCACAGACTTCATACATAAATCTCATTAGTCCTAACTGGTATTTTTACAGACAATCATCTGTAAAATAACCCTTCCCCAGGCTATTCTAGATCTGTGGCGTTGGCTACCAGCTCACAATGTCCCTGTCCAATTTTCCACGTCTCGAGTGATTCAGTCCTTCCCATCTCTTCTTTCAGCCCTCTCTCTAGCTCTGGGCTCAAAACTGCCCTTTAACACTTACTGATTTTTCAAACACATTCCCACATTCTGTATTTCAGCAGCTGTGAGGGGGCAATCGGGCCAATTCTATCCTCACAAGCAAAGCTTTGTATTTTAATGCAGCTTTCTCTGCATATAGCCTTGGTTTAGGAGGCAGAAGAGAAGGGAGGCCTGGAAGAAATTACAGCAGCCACCACAAAGTAGACACTTCAATATATCCTCTCCTCCCATATTTACTATTTTAAGAGTCTTGGATGCAGGTGCTGCAGCAAGCCACAGCAGACAGACATCTTTGATGTGCCTTGTGAGCAGTTTGCCAGCTGCTGCCAGTAACACGGACAGGAGGTGTTTGCCAGCCCAGTGGAAGTGGAGAAGACTGAATGTTGGGAAGGAGGGTGTTTAACATGCACTTTGGTCTCTCCTCTTCCTCATTAGCTCCCCTCAACAGAAGCACCCAGAGGAACACACAAACAAGGAAAGGGACATTTGGTGACTCAAACCTATGATTTAACAAGGTCCATTAAAACTCAGATTAAAAAAAAAATAAAAATCAATCCAACAGCGTGTTTGTCCCTGCTGCTCCCTCTGATGTCTGCATTTTGTGGCTAAAAGAATGCTCCAGCCCTACTTGTGACAGACATTTACACAGAAGTTTTCTTTTTTGTACTATATTGGGAAAGAGCAAACCTTTGGCTGAAAGGAAAAAAGCAGAAAGAAGAACAGGTCCTTTGGAAAGACTGCCTTTCTTTTTCCTCACAGCATTTACTAAGAAAATAAGCTAATGTACTATGTTATTCCTCACTCACATGCCAACCCCATTCCAAATCCCATGCATCGATGGCCAGGAAAACAAGACACCCCAAAATCAAGCAGAATTGAGGTGAAACAAGAGGAGAAACATCCAAGAAAAGAAAGCAAAATAAGGAATGTTGGTCAGAGGGCACTGTCTACTGTCTGCATCTCCTCCCAGCCCAACCACTACAGAGGTATTTGCAGGCTGTAGGCCACAGTCCCTCCCAATATGCACCGTGGGTGGCATGGGGAATTGGGTCACTTTAGATACAAACAGCAATGACACAGTCAAAACAATGCATCCAGAGTGTATTTCCTCCCAAAACTGGACTCAGGGGAAAAGGCTGCCAGAAGCAAGCCACATTTTGCTGGTGAGTCTACAATGGTGAATTGGTCAGAGGACTGAGAATCAAATCCACTGGTCACAGACCTGCTGCTGACTTCATGTATTACTACTTTTACATTCTTTACTCAAATTTTCTGTTGCTTCTTAAAACAAAAACAATCCCCCAAAACACATTCTTCCATTTCCACTGAAATCACTCATACCTGAGCTGTGCTTTGTTCTTAGCCTGAAACAATCAGCAGTTTCAGTACCCATCCCTCCTGAATGCTGCCTACCTGGGATGGATGATATCTGCAAAGTGCCCAGAATTCCTGGGATACCAAAGGGTTCTTATAAGTACAGTGCAAAGCCAGATCATCATGTCAAGAGTGCTAGAGAAGGTGCTTACCAGAAGGAATGTTCTCACTGTTGGGATCTTGTTCAATTCCATCAGCAGTCTGAGTGCTTTCTCGTGGTTGCTACAGTACTCCTCGTACACAAAGAATTTGTCTTTCTGCAAGGAAGAATATTGTAACTTATTGACTCAGACAAAACTGAAGAGATTATTTTTCATAGTTTGATACCAAATTCTTTACAAAGGGGCAGGCACTCAGTGGCATTAGGGTTGCAGTTTAAATGAAGCACGTGATACTCCTCTAATATGAGTAATGTATAGAGATGTTCCACTAATTCCTAACTTTGTTGTGAGCAAACATCAGCTTTCTACGCAAACATTTCCACCACTTTTCCTCTTAATGCATCACCAAAATAATGTATTATTTACTGAAAGAATGGATTTTACTATTGCAAGGATACTTGCAGGTGTCTATTCCAGCAGAGTAGCCAGGAACAGAGAAAAGTCAGGAGCAAGGGGGCTTCCACTTCTAAGCTGTGCTGACCACTCCAGGAAGAGTAAGAAACTGAGGTAGCTGGGAAGAACCAAGGCCTGGAAGAAGCTCACAGATCTGGAGAGGAACTATAACACAAAGCAACCAGCTGGAAATCCCCTGGCTTTCAGGGCTGATTAGGAACCGCCAAGTGAGTTGGCTGGTTCACTCTGTGTCCTGAAACAAGAAGCAGACTTCACCATTTCAGTGCAATACTAAACAGTGGGTCAACTGTCCGTAAGTTTTCCTAATGGAAGAATTTCAGAAAAGCCACACAAAACAACCAAAGTATTACAGAAATTAAAGAGAAAGGTAGCTTCACATTTACACTGAAGTACTTATACTGGAACATGCCATACCCACCATCAGTGGAATGAAATCTCTTAAGAAATGAGGGTCAGCCAGCATCACCAAGATCTGCTTTACTGTTCTCCAGAATCAAAGACAGGGCAACTGCTTCTAACGAAAGTGATCAGAGATGCTGAAACCATTGCAAACATCAGGTAAATGGAAACACTGAGAATGGCTGACAAAAGAAGCCCTATGACTATTTCCATGCCTGAGCAGATCAAGCAGGGAGCAAGTTGATCCTTTCGAGGCTGTTGGGAAGGGCTGAACTTTCAGCACCTACCTTCTAAGCTTCCAGATTTCATTCACTGGAATGAAAGGGGAGGTCAAGAGACTGTACTGGGCTTTAGTCACATTCAATGATTCAGAAACCAAAAAGATCCATCATTTTTTGAGTGTTTCTCACAATAGTATTTTCTTTCCTGGTTCAGGTCTGCTTCTCTGCCTCAATGCAGTGCCATGCAGAGGTACTCAGACAAGCAAGCTACTATGTATCAAATAAGTAATTTAAATGCATTAGCACAGGGTAATCTTCAAGCCCTTCCAGAGCTGCATCTCAAGGCACCATGCCATGTAGATAATGAAATCCAGAGTTTGTGGTGGCATTCACACCATTAATTCTCTATTTAGGAACCTGACCTGGAAACATTCTGAGAGTTCTACTCTCCCTGAACTAGAAAGTTTGTTTTTTCAGTTTTGAGTTCTAGAACTCTTCAGAGATGTAGAGCTTCCTATGCTAGCTAAAGCTATCTAGCATCAGCTACTTTTAAGACAGCTCATAGTGATCCTAACGGAAGACTATAACCAACTGAAGGAGTTAAGTAATATGAATCCATGGGAATACAGCTGCACTATCTGGACATTCCCTTCACTACTGTTCACATGGAAAAGAAATTGTGTTAGTATTAGTTTAGGAGAATTTAACACTCTGGTTAGATGCTCAATGTCTAGATGTACATGCTCAGAGTCTAAAAAATGCTTTCAGTTTGGTTCATCACTAATCTGATGAAATATTTTCCATTCTTTGTACTTCCAAAAGAAGAATTAAGAATAAGTAGATGTATGTCCAAACACAACAATGGTACAAAGCAAATAAAACAACAGCCACAAAAAGTATGGTGCAAAGAGCTGGAATGCAGATATTTGAGACATTTCTCCACCATCTACAGCTGTTCATATTAGTACTGGAGTTTAATACTGGGAAGCTGAAAAGAAACAAAGGCTTCTGACCAGCAGATGCAGGAAAAGGTAGCACAATAGAAAAAGAGGCAATAGGGAGGCATGGGAGTTTTTCCAGACAAAAACTGAGGAGTTACAAAATGAGAAAACACAGGAGTCTCTCCTGCATTTCCTTCTCCCACCTCTCCTCAACTCCCTGGATGCACACAAGCAGCATGCTTGAAACTAAAAATAGTAACCCTTAGCACAACAGCATCAGTTCCATCAGTGCACACAAAATGTCACTGCTCAGGTTTATGACTGCAGCTTTGCCTGCCTGGAGTTTGGGAGGTTATATTTAGATCACAACAAAATCCCTTTGCTAAAGCTCAAGTCAGTACAATAATTACACACACACACACACCAGAGTGCTTTCATCAAGTCTTTTTCAGCTGCCTCTCATGCAGGAGACCCACAAATATGAGAAGTATGCTTTAAATTGCTCTGTGTCTGAAGTGTTTAATTTCCTCTCTGGGTGACATTCAGTCCTGGACTCTCCCATCTCCTGGTGAGGAAATTATCAGTTACATAATTACAGATGTTAGCCCAGGAATTCTGGACCTGCTGTTACTCTATACTGAAATGCAATTATGGTCAGAGATGTGACCACATAAAAATGGCATCTCTTACTCAGCAAATCTACTGGATACACAGCTAGACGTTGTGATTTTGGTGACAGAAATAAGTCTGCACTGTTCCTAGTTTGGCTAAAACAAATCTTTTACCAATAGTTTATTCCTCAATGTTATTTTGGGTCCATTAGAACTGCCCACAAATCAGTGCAAATTGAGAAATGTTTTGACTAAAAAAGACAAGTAAGACATTTGAAAAATTGTAGCAATTTTGTTTGGACTTATTTTCAACATGAAAAACCTGAATAAAATAGAAGATACAGCTCAAGAAAACAAGAACCCTGACTACTTAGACAGTAAAACTGACCACTTATGCAACATTGCTCCTAGAAATGACAAGAAAAACACATTTCCCTCAAACAGGTTTCTTGCTATTATCTCACCAAACCTCTGGTAAGATGGCAGTATCAGAAATGAAGTGTCAGCTCTCTGCCCTTCTGTTCTACAGACAGTCATACACAAGGCCTATGCTGATGAGGTGTGATAATTCCAAGTTCAGCCTATGGACTCTTTGATGCTAAAGACTTACTCCACACACCACTTTGTTGAAGGCTGCAGATTCACTTTTGAATGAATGTTTAAGCATGTTCTTTACTGTCTGTTATGGTCATACTGAAATTCTAGCACCTAGCATCAGACTGAAATTCTCGTGACCATCTTATCAAATAGAGTACACTAGGGCATACAAGGTATCCTAAAGTAAAACAGTTTTCCACACCTGGGTATCAGAACAAATGTATTTCATCATCTGAGAGAATTCTTTAAAAAGTCAATATGCAATAAGTGCCCTTTTGGAACCACTGCAAAATCTGTTTGCTTGCTTCAGGTGTTACTCAAGATGTAAATCCTTCTGAGCTGGAGATTCAGGGCAGAATGTCCTAGCACTTAACCCTGTGCATTACAGTTTCACTATTCCTGTATTACTGTATGCTTGATAAATAAGGAACACTGCAGAGTTCTTAGATTTAATCGGAACAGAATTACAAAATTCTATGTTCCTATACAAGAAAATGTTACCAATGACTATAAGTACCAGTCTTGAATTCAGTCAAATGACAGGATGTTAACATTTCTGGCTAGTCAGCCCCACTCTGAAACATGGTAGACAGTTTGACAGCATCACTCAAAAGCCCTCTTACTTTGATATGCTCCTTAATGAATATTAATATATCAGTACAGCACATCTTGTTGGTAGGTAATGATGTTAGTGGGCATTCAAGGTTTTAACTAAGTTCACCAATACGTTTTAAGCAGCTGACAATCTTCAAATTTGATGCAATTTTTGGGCATGGTCTCACTGTCACACTTTCTGACACTATTTTAATTGTCACAGCATAAATGAGAATTAAACAAGAGGGGGTACTTGGTAGAGCTCTGTGACTAATGAATGGGTGTATAATTGCTGTCTGCTCAAACCTGATGAACTGTGAAGGCATGAATTTTTATTATGAAAGTGTAATAGAATATATTTTCATAGAAAGTGGGCCTGTGGCTTATTGCAGTTATTAAGAATTTGAAGAACTGGCTTTTATGAACATGCTTCCTAATTTTCAAACATCTCAGGAGGGCTGCTCCAAGTATTAAAAAAAATGGGCAACTTTGAATTATTGTACATGTAAATAAGGTAATTTTGCATTTAAATGAGTTCAGCTGGTAACTAGGTGTATATAATAACTGATCTTGCATATACATTATGCTTGGTATACACGTCAGTCAGAAGATGGCACACATACATGACTGAAAATCAAGCCATGTTAAAAAAACCCAAAAATCTACCTCAAGAAGAATTTCATAATGTAAGAAACAGGTGATGAGTGGAGCAATGGTAGGATCATCAGATGAAATTACACAGTCCTTAGTATGGAACTGTGCTTTCCTGGATCATTTATAAGAACCAATCAGACTGGGTCAGGTTGGCACACATGATCATATTATGGATGTAGTAGCAGAACAAATAATACACCTATCAGACAAAGTCAGATGACACAGAAGTAACTCAAACTGTTCAAAACAACCTGGAACTGGCAGAGTGAATTTGTATCATATGACTACTTCACATTTTGTATCTCTGGCATTCCTGAGCTAGCATGACAAGTTCAAAAGCCACATGCTATTTACCTTGAGCTGCAGAACACAGGTACTTATTTATTGCATGGCAAAAGGCTGTGTGTGGCAGCTTGCACTGGATTTCAGCAAGATGAGCCACTACCTTTAATTTACTGAAATGCACACACACTACTGTAAATTATGTATTGTTCTTTGGTTTTAATTTTGACCTTTGGAGGTTGAGTTTTGGTTTTTTTTTTAATTTTAAAATACAAGTAAAATTATTCATTTACCAGAAATTGTGCTGCTTTTTTGAGACACATGGAACCAAAGCACACATTCTCAGCAAAAAATTGTGATCAGCTGGGTGAGAAAAAAAAATTCAATGGGAATAGGAAGGGTTTCTAAAAATACCTTGTTGTTTAGCTGAGTTTGATGTGGTTTCTATTGTTCTAATCTCATTCACAAGTCTTTTCCCACCCGATTTGCAACTTTCATACAAGATACACATTGTCATAGTATTGCCACAAGCCATAGAGATTAGGGCCAGCTAAGGGGCATGGGAGTTTATGACAGGAAACTGCATTTTAAGATAGTGTTAAATCATTGTACTTACAAATTTTAAGAAAACATTTCCCAGTTCATGCTGAGACTGAGGTTCTGGTTGTAAACAAAGTTCCAGGGCAGCCAGGAACTCCTTGTGAACACCAAGAATGTCTTCAATGTTAGAAAATAAGATCTGAAACATAAAAAGTAAAGCAATGTTAAAGCAGTAGCATCAAGATATTGTGACTCTGGAGTTGCTGCAAGACAGTCTTAAAGCACAGAGAATCATGAAGACTGAATTACACTCTATTTGTCCCTTTCCTGTTCCACTATGGAAATTTTCATTGCTTCCAAAGTACCTGCTATAAACAAAGTTTATCTTCCCAGGTACTTAAGCCTAATGACTGTGATAGTGAGCAACCTCTTTCAAATCTAGAGGAGATTTCCTATGACACCAGCTAGGTCAATGGAACCACAAGGACCAAACTCCCTTTGCTAGAGACAGAAGCAGGAAATGGTTTGCCCTTCCTTCCCATGCATTAGAAATCTCTTTCTAATGTATGAACAGAACTTGAAGCTATCACACACAAAGATGTACCTGTAAATAAGAGACCAAATATCTGCCACGTGGTACCTAGCATTTCACTGGTAGGAGAACAGAATAGTGTAAAATGCTTACAGACCACAAGAGCAATATTTTAGAGTTCCCTTTTATTGATCTCAGTGGTTCTAAAAGCTGTATGTAATGGGAGAGAGGCTCCTAGTTCCAACATGTACTAAAAGGTACCTGTGCAATAACACAGCTGAATGATCCCCAGTGACTTGAATATCCATATGCTAAGGGGAATAAACTGCCAGGCTGAAAGCTGCTATAGTCTCAAACTCCTCCTGCATGTGCTGCATGTGCAGAGCAGAGCTTGTCACATCTTCCTTGTCTTTGCTCCCCTCTCACTTCAGGAATAGAGATACAGTAGCATGCACCATCATTACTGCACGCTTGTGCCTCACAGCTACTTTTTAGCTCTGAACAAATTAACAGATTTCACCATACTGAATATGTACCTATGGGCTCTGACACAAAATAAAGGACAGGGAGTTCAGACCATTTGACTGCTTCCAGAAAGCTTCACATGCTAGTTCAAGCAGAGCATATTGTGGTGTTGTCACAAGTCAAACTGATGTGATAACATGGTAGCCTCTGTGTGCAAGGCTTTGCCAGAAGCTGTGCCAAAAGGGGATTAACAAGAAAGAGGAAAACATCTGTCAGGGATGATTTTATCCTTCAGGAGCAGTCTTTGAGGGGCTATTTTTTAGTCCAAGGAATATCTGTGTAATGTAATGAATTCCGAGGTGGTCAACAGAGCTCTGCTTGCAACCCAATTTGCAGATAAGATGACCTAAAATCGAGGCAGCAGTAAGACCTTGACTTTGTGTGTTTCTGTATCGAATACACAGTTACCATTTAAAAGCCTCCTGCCAGATACTATGTCTGGCATCTTGTGTACACTGTCAAGTTGTACTGCTTTTAAGTTACTGTATCAGTGGGTGCCCTGCTGCAAATGCAGAGCAACACCAACCTATCAATAGTTATTCCTGTGTGACACAGTGAATAAACTAAAAATATTTTTTATGATGTTGCTGCAGCTGTTAGTCACTGGAGCACTTGAAAAATCTCATCCTGGCACAGGACTCAATGTGGCCTTTCTGGAAGGGGATACAGTGGCCAAAGATTACTGAAGTCTCCAGCACTTAGTGCCAGCTGTAGGAGAAACCTGCAAAAATAATACCGGGAGCAACAACTCAAATTATCCTCAGAAAAGTCCTTTCTCCTTTTGCTCAGAGGTGACTGACTGCCAGAATACCCTATATTTTCCTCTAGAAATTTTTGCTGCATGAAAAAAAGAGAGGAAAAGACAGGCTTCTCCTTAAATAAGCTGCCAAACCATTTATACAGTCTCTGCTACTGTCCTTGCTGCTGCCATTCACCTCTCTGAAGACTCAAGATACAAAACATTAGCAGGCAGAGTTAGCAGAAGTCCCAATACCATCTTGCTTGTCCTGCCTCTACCAACAAAGAATAGAATGGAGAAAAAAAAAATATCATTCAACTTAAGGAAGCAACAAAATTATCTATTTAGGGGAGGAAGAAAAGGGAGTTAGAGCAGGAGATAATACTGACTCTGATCAGGAAAACTGTGCTTTGTGATTGTATTTCACCACCAATAGGTGTAGGCTCTTTCTTACTGAAGAGAAGCTCTGTGAGTGAAAATTAGGCATTGTAATAAAGAGAAAAAATGAGGTCCCTCAAAGAAACCCCTCGAAGGCACTTCAAGACTAACACAAAGATGAAGTGGTGCTTCCCCAGAGGACTGTGGTGAAATTTCACATACAAATAGATTTACATCAGCAAAGAAAGTATGGATTCTTCTGCACAGGTTTTGTAGGCACTCTACCCAATTATATGTCAGTCATAATTAACATACATTTTGTTGATATATGAATAATGATAGAATAACAACTTTCATCAACATCTGTGGCTGTTTAACAGATTGGTAAGTGGTTGTGTGGGTTTATTTCCCATGCAGACCTTACTTTTTGCACACTTCTCTGCATCCAAGATCTAACACCACTCATTTCTTTGACCACCCCAAACTTACTTCAGACTCTAGATGGCAAGTTTCTAGGGAGCAGGGACTTACAAATTTGAAGCCAGCAAGAGGCTGAACTCCACAGAGCTGCCAAGGCCCCTTGCTGCTGCCAATCAGTTGATACTACAGTATTGCTATATTATAGAATGATCAGCAAAATGGGGGCTAAACCCCTGCCAGGATCTCTAAACATTAAGGTCATACTCCTCTGTGAAACAGAGGAACCAGTCTTGGGGAGACATGTCAGCAGCACCAGCACTGGCTGCTGTAATTATTATTCCTGTGCCCTGCACCCACAAACGTAAAGGGCAAAGCTGCTGCTGATTTACGAGCTTCATGCTGATCAAACACAAGCCCAGTAAGGAAGCCTCTAATGACAAACAAACTGCACACTATCTCACTGGCTGTCAGATTTCACTTGCATACATGTATAGGTGGTTTTGGTTTCACACACATATGTGTAGGAAGAGGGTTTTAAAGCCAAATTACTAGAAGAAAATGTTGCCTGTAATTATGAAAATAACCAACAAGACCTCCTGTGACCATAGGTACCGGAGAAGCTAATACCTCAGTTCTGTTCTCTATGCCTTGTATCTCTTTCCAGTGCAAAATTCATTCAAGAAACTTCCTCTTGCAAGGGTCTCCCGTTACTCAGTCCTCCCACAAGAATGCAAATTCCCACCTAATAGAACCCAAAGTAATATTCCTGCCTCCTCATAAGCCCTATCAATCACAGATTTGTAAAAGACAGCAGATGCAAGTTGGCTAACTGAATACTGTCAAGCAAAGCAGGCAAGGGCTGTGCATTCCCTTCCTTTCCTCTCAGAGGCACTGAAAAGGCCTCTCTGTCTTCTACCCATCATGACTCAAATATTGCCAAAAGTTAGTATTCTTTGACAGCACTACACTGTTGTCAAATTTCACTGAAATTGGCTGGTAGGATGAAAAACTGCTGGAAGATGACAGCTATCCAAATGGCCAAACAGACTGACAGATAAACTGTCAACATGAGCCTTGTTTCCTGAGGGAACCAGTTTAATAATAAGCATCAATATGACATGAGGATATTTGATATTTATATCCCTGAATCTAGCCTTTCATTATATATCATTGTCCCTACCAAGAAAATGAGGAAGGTAGAAGAAATACCTTAACATTCTCCTCTGTTATGTACTTCTCAGCTTTGTCCACAGCATTCTGGCGGATCCGGTGAAGAAATGCCTGCAGAGATAAAAAGGATTATTTTCACATGGCTTGAGACATTTTGGTTTCACTCTTCTATAGCCTTAAGGTTCCCATCAACACAGTGCAGCTGATCACCTTTAATACTGGAAAATGTAAACATTTACCATAACACCACCAGAGCTGTCAGGGTTGAGTTCAGGGTAACACAAAAGACATTTCCTAGAATGTTGCTGGGTTTTGCCTGGCCATAAATGACTTCCCTCTGTTAAAACTTTTAGACTTAATTACCTGTTAATACCAAGAGACCACAGCAAGGGCCTGTTTGTTTTTTCTTTGGAGGTTTCCCCTCTCTCTAAGAGGCAGCTGGTTCATGCACATCATGACATACATCAGCAAAAAGGACAGTAAAGAATGACAAAAAGACATTCATGCTGCTGGATCCGAGGCACGTCAGAGCTATGAGCCAGGGTTACAGACAAGTTGAACAGACTCAATACTTGGGGAAGGGAAACAGAAATTGCCAGACAGTGACTGGGACACCAGGTCAGATACAAATAGTGATCCAAATATCAGCTTTCAAAGCTTAGTTTTGGCTCCTGGAGGTTGGGATCTACCTGCATTTACACTGAACATACTTGCAACATATTTGATCCAGCAGAAGAATTTAGTAAAGCACACTTTGTGGCATTTCTACCTCAACTCTAAACTATTTTTGTAATTATTGGCTAAAGGGAATTTCTGAATGGAGAGTAGGGAATTATACCTTTCATAGGCATTAGCAAGGAGACTTGCAAATACCCACAGGTGAGACCAAAGTCAGTATCAGCAAGGAGAAAATCTGCTATAATAAACCACATGACCCATGCACAGAAGGGTAGAGGGCTTTGCTCTCTGCTCTTGTTAGAGATTTCTAACTTGCCTCCCACACAAAGGAGTGAGGCCTGGGAAATGCTGCAAACAGGGAAGAAAGCAACTTTTCTTACCCACCTGAGACAAGAGGGGAAGGTCATGCCTTTGTGTCTATGGCACAAAGCAGCTTTGTTACAGCCTGATAATAAAAGGCTTTTAAAAGTTGGACTATTCCTGAGCAATGGCCATGTCAGCTGATGCACACTCAGCTTTTTCTTTTTTCCTTTTGCCTGTTGGGATTGGTAGCAGTTTACAATCTGATAAGAAGCACTGTTGCTGAACCAAACTTGGAGCTTATGGAATGTCTTCGCCTCTATTCTTTTGGTTGGAAGACAGTGAACATGTCCCTCTGACTTCCAGCACTAAAATGGGCACATCTGTGTTTCTCCTTAGCCATGGCTCTCTAGTCACTTGTCAGCCATTCACACTTTACAGGACAGGCACGAATGAAAAAAGATTAATTCACGAGGCACAGAAACCCTTCATTTGTTTTCAGCCCTGGATTTTCAACTTGCTTTTGAAAAAATTTCAAGGACTATAATCACATTGCTCCTCTTGTATTGCTAAACAGGAAGGAGATCCTGGCTAGATTCCAGCTAGATAGAGAGCTTGGAACAGGTTAAGTGGACTAAGAAGTCTGAAAGAGAGATTCCTGGTGTTAAAGGGACAGGACATGTGCCACTGGTGGAAGAGGCATTTAGTAAGAACCAGTCAGTCCACTTTGCCAATAATTTGGCCAGGAACTGCCCAGCACGTTGGCAACAGTCAAGGAACTGCAATGAAGTGTTCAGCATGATGACAAGTGGCAGGAGGATTGACAGGAATAGCTGTTGCCCTCCCATTTCAGTGGTGGGCGAGACATCTGAGCATTAATAATCAGGCATCTGATTTTTATGAGGTAGCACATCATATTAAAGTCACTCATTCTCAAAAGATAAGCCAGGCAGACTCTTTTCCTTGCTTTAATCATATCTGCTTTAAGACAACAAATCCAGTTGGAATGATTATTTAATCTACACAATTAGTAGCTTCACTGGTGACTAATAGGTACCTGGATATCAGTCCCAGTATGATGGATCTAATAATAGAAAGCTGGTAAACAGAAGTGCAAATCACATTAGCTTACAGGCTAGTCAATAAAGAAGTAGAGTCTATGTTAATCTATAAAACAGCTTTTCTGTGATGCTTGTCTGAAAAGATAATTTAATGTCAGCATGAGAAAGAAAGAAAAAGACAGAGAAGAATCAAACAAAAAATGAGAAAGGCATAAAAGCAGGAGAGGGTAGAAATGATGAAAGACATGAGGGAAAGAGGCAGCCAACTTTCTATATGGTTTGTCAAATATCCTACAGCCTTTGATTTGTCTTGATATGCATGAACAACAGTCTCTTCAGTAATAATAAAACAAGAAAGTTTAAATTTCTGGAACCAAAATATCTTGAGAATTCTGCTTTACAAAATGAAATCTCTCCCCACCATAACAACACTTAGCAGATGCAGAACTATTTTTTCCCCACCTTTCAATGCCTTCTCATGTGCAGTCTTTCGCAATGCTCTCATTCAAATTAAAACCCATTATAAACACAAGCTATTAAAGGGCAGCTCATAAAGCTAATGTTGCATTCCCTGTTCACATGACAACACTTTCCTTCAAAAATGCTTCTATCTTGGAAAAAGTGCACTTTTCCCATAGATGTTGTTCAGTCATTTAGGTCAGTGTTTTCCAAGCTTTTGAAGGGATTTTTTTGTGCTCACCTGTGCCAACACCATCCCTCTGTTTACCTGGTGACACAGACTCTAAGACCAATTACACAAGTCATATGCAGCTCTGAGACACAGAGATACAAAGAGTGGTATGATCTTTTATTAGACTTACTGATTTATCTGAAAAAATCAGATAAGTATTTCGGCCAGGACACAACAAAGCTGATGAGAAAAGAGAAAGGATGGTAGAGAAGATTAGAAAATTCACCATGCCAATATCCCTTATATTTCATACCATGTTGTTACTAAAGAGGAAGTAGATGAAGGGGTAGAGGCATTTCTGGTGACCCAAAAGGTTACTGAGGCAAATGCTCTCTTTGGCTGCTCCAACCTCTCCACATTCTACATAGCCTACATGTGGAGTTCAAGAGGTCTAGTCCTTGACATTTTCCATGAGGAATTTTCAGGGACTCCTCAGTGCAACTCTCTTCTTCTGGAACTTTCAGTCTCTACAAAAATGAACTCACTCTCCTCAAGTGCTAAGTGGAAGCATAGGGGTCAGCTTTCTTGAAAGCTCCTGAAAAACACTTATAGGACTTGGGGAGTCTGAAAATCATTCCTAGGACACAGCAGGACAACCATAATCACCTCCCCACCACAAACAAAAGCAGAACTCTACTGTGCCATGGTGTTTGTTTTCCATGCTTACAAACTACTGGAGATTCAGAGGACAGCAGCTTATGATCCACATGACACTGAAACAGCAATCACACATCAGACCAGCAAGACACTGTTGAAGAGCTTAGAAATATATGAACAGGCAACAAAAGGAGAATCTGCTCCCTTCTTTCTGCTTGCTGTATGCTGCTCAGGTTAAAAATTTCATCCAAAAAAGATGGCAGATAACACGACATTTCCTTGTTGTGCTGCATTTGCTCTCCTGCCATTCATATTGTTCAGCTGTGCTCACACTCGGTCAGGTCTCTGAGCAACCCAAGTTGGTTGCAGACCAGAGAAGAGAAGGACTGATAGAGCCCACGACTGCAGAGTGAAAACAGGTCAGGGCACCACGCAGGGAAAAAAAATGGCTGGCAAAATTTCCTTCTCCTGATAAAGGCCTGTGAAGGTCTCATCTTCCATACATACATGCTAATCATTAGGAAAACAGCTCACAGATGATTTTTGTTTAAAATTCAGCTCCTGCATCAACATAACATTTATGTCCACACTGTGACTTGTTGCCCTAGAGGTCAGTTGCTTCCAAACCACTGCTGATGCTCCTGATGTCATCCATAAACACAGTTTATAGTTTGTCTCACAATACAAACATCTTGCAGGATTCAAGCAAACCTATGACAAATTAGAATAAGGAGAGCAAAATTCTTCCTTTCTGTATTGTGTCATGTTGGGTAAGTTCCTTCCAATAAATACCAATACAAACACATTACAAATCGAGAATGCAGTGTAAAAGTATAAAAGTATAGTATAAAAGTTTGCTTCAGTAATTAAAAACTCTTTAATGGCCCTTTTTTCATGAAGATGTTTTTCTTCAGTTCACCATCCTTACAATCTACTGCTGCAATGAAACCTTGTTTCGGTGAGTGTCTTTGCCACACCTTTGAACCATAAAAGCACAAAGTATAATTTAAAGAATCAATCTGGTAATTGTGAGTTGTTCTGACGTGAAACAGACAGAAGCATCTGAAATTATTAAAAGTTTTTTAAATGGTCCTTGCTGAACATTGACTTGTACCATTAAAGAAACTCAGTGTTTATCACCTTTTGTGTAGCATAACACATGGCAAACACTTGGGATGCAGCAGTGACAGTTTGCTATTCTCCTTTCTCAAAAATCATGTCTAAGCCAGATACTTCCTCAAATATTCAGAAATAGCAAGAAACTTCTGATTAAACAGCAAGGCAGGCAAACTGTGCATAACCCTGAGGGAAATGAAAGGGAGAACAGAAACAGATAAACAGCCATGAGTCAACTGGCTACCATACCCAGAAGGAGCAATATCTGAAAGCACAATCCTGTGAAACTCGTTTTCTGAACATATGGCTGGAATTTAATATTACACTTTAGACACAAGCAAGAATTTTAAAATAATCAGTGAGCAGGATTGAATTGGAACAATGTAGCAATCTAGATAAGCCTACCATTTTCAGTGTTAAAATTAATTGTTTTACCCTTGTGCAATTGTCTAAAGCTTCTTGCACGAGCAGACATTTTGGTTTTAAGCAAACATGCTCACAGTGACACATGAAAAGGTGACGTGGTAAATGGATTTCATCATTTGACCATCACAAGCATTTTCACCTTGCAACTATAGCATGGGGGCCATGCATTGATATGTCTCTGAAAATACATTGTAAAACTTGTAATAAAGAACTGAACAAGAACTTGCAAAAAAAAAAAAAACCAAACAAAAACAGACTTGCATCACTTCAAGAGTGTTGCCACTAAAGGTGGCTGCTGGATAAGTGTTTGCTTCCACAGCAGTACAAGAGAAACCAAAAAATTCCATTGTCTTAAGCAAAACAGCCTGGAAGTCCTGTGGGAACACAGCTCCACTGGAACAGTCTATTTAAAATGAATGTTTGCTGAAGTTTATGTTTTAAGAGCAGGTGCATCCTTGCTCATGTTACTCAATTGTTAGCATTGAACCTTGTCATCCTGATCATGTTCTTTTGCTTTCTATCACATAGCAGCTCATAAGCCAAAGCTCAACCCAAATGACAGGAAATATAAAGATCCTGCATCCTAGATGGGAACAGCAGTTCTCACCTGCACTGAAGTCTCAGAGACAATGCAATAAATAATCTCAAAATAATGTAACAATAACTACACCTGACAATTTATACAAAATAAATCCCACCACAACTGTTTTTTCCCCATTCATAACAAACCAAGTGTAAATTTCTATAGAAAACTTTCAGCATTTCCTTTAAACATGCTGTAAATAACCAAGGGCAGATCTTTCACAAAATGCTAACACAGCTTTGAGTCACCAACTAATTGGTAATCAAGTCACTTCAACTAGAGATGAACCTGCTTCAGTTCTGTTCCTCAAGAGATCTGCAGTACTGTGCACTGTTAACCAAGATCTACTGACTTCCATTCTTAAGACAGGTGGATTTGTAATGACAGATTGTGTCATCCATGTGTAAATTCAGACAACTGGCTTGCTAACATTACTTCCTGGACAAAAGCCAAAATGTACATGCAGAATACTGGGCCTGATCCAGGTTTTCAGTTGTGAAATATCAGTTAGAATACTGGAAATGAGAAGCAACTCCTGTGACATCACAAGCATTACACATGTGAAATGAAGCAAGGCTGAAGCAACTCCAATGCTTTTAAGGAGCATATTACTGTATCTCTCACCCTGTAAACTGGCAGTCCCACATTCACCCACTGCCCAAACACAGGCTACTATATTAGATTTACATAAAATGCATTTTAAATTATCAGTGTCTAAAGAAAGGATGAACTTCAGCATCAGATTAGTGCATTATGCTGAAATTCCTGCCTAGACTATTTCACCTATGAACAATATTTTTCTCTAGATCCTCTTAAACAATAGAGTAACAGCTGTGAGAATGAGCAGCTCTGCAAAAAGCAGCTCAGAGCTGCCACCAAATTAATTCATCAGCAAACAGCTGAACAGGCAGTTGTCTGGTAGGCAGAGGTGTTCAGTAAGAGGAAATAGTATTAAAAATATCTTTTATAGCCCTAATTTCAGGGCTATAAAATTCCTGTGTATCAAATTGTATACACAATTCCTGTGTATCAAATTGGCTTTAAAGCATCAAAGATTATTGGTACCTATTTTTTGATCTATCCCCTGAAAAGGAACTTAACTATTACCAAACAAGATGATTTAAATAAAAAAACAGTCAGGTAGGTTACAGAATATAAAACACACTTTCTGCAGGCAGTTCATGCAGTCCAAGCTGTAAGCTTGCATCACTGCCGACTGCTAAGCAGGAGGTCAGGTCAGATAGACTCCAGTGTACAATTTTAAAGTAACACTTCTTTTTCAAAGGTTACAGCCCTTGCATAATGCTAGGCTATGTTAGACACAAAATGAGACTAATTACTTATATGATCACCTATGCTATGTGATATTCACTTTGATATTTCAGAAAGCAAATATTAAAATCTCTGTCTTTAGAGATATTAGTCCCATATCCCTGGGGAAAACGTCTTTCTTGCTCATATGCCACATCTCCACTCCCAACCCCACACTTCCTTAAGATTTTTTTTTTCTGTTCCATTGTTGTGATTTAGAATAACAATCACTTCACACACACAAAAGCATGGATGTTGCAGCATGAATCATCTGTTCCCACAGAAGATTGCAAGACCATTTCCAAAGAAAAAAGTAGACTCCATCTCAGGTGAAACTGGAAAGGCCGTCAGAAAACAAATGCAGCTCCGGCTGTAAAATCCAGATGTATCACAGGGGAGATATTTCCTTTTATCTGAAGCATACTGTCAGGTATATTTTATAATTTTATAGATACATAAGTAATATATCTATACATATTACAAAACCTCTACTAATACTATCAATTTAATAAATATTAACTAAGTGCTGATCTTGGCAATCTGAAACCTCTTCCCCACGTCCTAGTCTGACATATGGAAAACCCTGATAAATACCAAGTGAACTACAGGGAAGCATTCAGAAATTCAGCAGTTTAAAACTATGTAATCATAGGTATGATTAAAATGCTTGAATAAATAAACTGGTTTATTTCTTTATATACTACATAAGAGAAAAAGTCACTGCTTATGGAAGTTATATGCCTGAGATTTCAAAAAATTCAACTGATTAGTCCTTAACCAATCCTGCATTTTAAGGCTCCTGCAGTTATGGCCATGCTTAGCTGATTTATCTTACATCTGTCTTGCCAGCAAGTGTTTTACTGTCTATAATATCAAAGTTAATGAAAAACAGTTGCAAAAAAAAAAAAAAAAAAAAAAAAAAGGCATCTCATAACACTGGGATTTTCAGTGGTTCTTGAGAGTGTCACACATTCCAATTACTTTTTACTTACTTTGACTCTCTTGACCTGGACCCATCACAAAATAGTTCCTGTCAACAACTCACCGTGGCTAGGATCCACCTCAGCTAATTGCACCCACCTAAAAGTTGAAGCCTACCCCAAGCTGGTGATACAGGTTCCCTCTATAACAAAAAGCAATGGGTAGGCAACTTTAGAGGATGAGTCACTGCAATCTAGGAGTGACATTTTAGATGAAAGGCTGAATGACCCTCTAGAAATGCTTCTCTCTTTCTACCAAGAGACAGCCTGGGTGACAAATTCAGATTAGACCACCCTCCTTGCCTGTACCAGTTTCACAGCCTCTGCAAATGAAAAGTTCCAGGGTAATGAATGTTACTGAATCATTTCTAAAAGTGAAGCACTGACTGTGTCTCAGCATGGGTGCTACGAACACGAGGGCACTGCAAATTGACAAATGCAAAATTCATGTGCACAGCCATTCTCAGCACAGTAGTATTCTGGGACTCATCACAATTAATCTGCAGCACTTCCCAGAAAAAGTAATTTATACAGAAAGATGCGAGAAGATCCCAGACTGTATCTGTATTTCCAGTGTACTGATGTTTCCACCTGAATACTGCAACTACAACAGAAGGTACCAAATGAATGCATACACTGACTGGTGACAGAAGGTGAAACCAAAGGGAAGTGAGAGTGAACTAAGTTGCAGGGTTCCTCACTCCAAAAAGAGATCCCTTTCTTAAGGAGGGTTTGTTTTAATCAATTTGAATTACAAAAAAAAACTCTGTGAAGTGAAAGACACCATTGTCCCTTTTCTACCATTGCCCTGACCTCTGCTATCTCCTCCCTTCAGTCACTAATATTTGCATCTTCAGGCAGGTCAGAAGATCCCAATTAATTTCAGGGCCTAACAAAAGCTACATTTTTCACCTTTGGAATCCTTTCAGGACTCAATTCTACTTATTTTTTTATCTCCCATACCTCATCTCTCTTCTCATGCTCTCCCTTTGCCTTCTCGCCTTCTCTCCCTAAATCACTTTGAATATTACTGACTTTTAAAAAACCTTCCACTTCTTTGAAAACCCACAGCTTAAGCGTGCTCTTTAAGACTTGTCCCTGTGTGGCTGCAGATCCTTTTTAATACCAACAGAAACTGTATTTGTTTGGATTCTCAAAGGACATTAAGAAATTTATGTGCCTAATTCTCTCTAGCCTTTGGAATATTCTCCCTTTTACTGGCCTCTTCATGTCTTTCTCCTTGCTCTATAATCATGAGATGATTTTGATCATCTCACTACACTGCAGAACTCTTCAGAATGCTTTCAGCACATCGTTTGTTTGAATACTGTTTTACTTCATTGCTCTTATGTTCATTATGTATAAATCCTGACAAGCCTGTGTCTCCTTAGCCTTTAAGTTACTTCAACAAAAATTAGCTTCAGGAGCAAGGGCCCAGTAAACAACACATAAATAATTCAGAATTTGACCCGTATTACTTACATTCACTGTGTCCATAACAGATAGAAGCCTGGAGACTGCAGTCAGTTCTAGATTAGTCATGTCTCCAGCTACTAAGATCCTATCAATACCAGGGAATGTTTAATAAGGTTTCAGGCTCTACACAAGTACACCTTTTTCAAGAGGAAGATGAAACAGAGTCACTAGAAACATCACGTGGTTCCCCAAAATAGTAAAGTTTGGATGGTGAATGTAACTGTAGCAAACACTGGGATTTTTTCAGTTAATATTTCAAGATCCCCATGTCAACTAAAGAACTTTGGTAGGTTATTCTCTCCTTTCTCTCCTCTTTTCAGTGCCTGTGTCATAATACATTAAACACTAAACACAGAAGACAGAGAACAACGTAAAATAAAATCTAGTATCATTAAAGTCTAGGGATTTTTTTTACATTAACTGCAACATAAGCTAGGATTTCACCAGGGCTATTGTCTCAGCAGCTAATAGGTAAAAGAATTAAATAGGTAAAAGACTAGAGAATAGGTAAAAGATTAAAAAAAAACACCAACAACTTGAATCTTTTCTTGGCTACGCAGTTTCTGAATATGTGAAATGTGAAATGTGAAATGATCATTTCAGAGCCACAGTGTTAGCAATTTTAGTTCAAGTGAGTGTGTGCCAAAATGTGCAGGGGTTTAAATCCATATTAATGTCATTGATTGCATGTGAGTAGAACCACCTCACAACCTGGCCAATAGTCTTCCAATTAAGTTTGTGATTATAATGAATAATATAAATTTTCAAGCTTAGATTGAATCTCTGAGCTAACTGAAACAGACCTGTCCAGCTTACTGTCATCAGGTTCATTGACACTTGTTCTAAATTACATTGTGAATATACACTGGGCCCAAATACCATGATCTCGGGTGACCCACAAACTTGATCTACAGAGCAAATGTAACAAAATCCCAGGGTCTTATTTCACTAGGAACATTTTGCCTGTGTCCAGCTGATATGGACACTTAAGAGTCTCACAAGCCCTTTTAGCATCGGACTCTGGATCTAGATTGAGGTTCTATGCACCTCTTCTCAAGGATGCATCTATCTGACCTCAATTCATGTGTATTATAAACGGCTAACAAGTGGAGGGAATAGTATTCCATGCTCTGACTTACATGTGCTGAGTTTCTATCAGGTTGTGTATCAAATCAAACTCTCAAATGCACACTTAATGTATAAATATTTGTGCTTGACTCTTCAGTTTAAAAGGACCCAAGAGTGCAAGCTGACTGAAGAGAATTGTGCTTTTTCAACTGATAAAATTCAGAACTACAAAAGAACCAATAAAATTGACAAGACTAGGTGCTTCACCTTGGAGAGGTCCTCAGAAGTATTTTCATCAGTTCTGTTCACACACTCATGGGTTTCTGAGTAATCGGTTTTCAAAGCTGAGGTAAAATGGGAAGCACTGAAATCTGCAGGTGCCTTATCCAGAAAACCAGTATTGGGATTGGCAGCCACTACCAGAAATTCCAGTGAAGTTGCTCTGAATTCAGGCATATCAGCCACCTGATTTTAGGCAGCAAGTACTAATAACTAAATTTGAGAATTTCCATGCAGGTATACTAGACATGAGTGCAGTCACAAGTCAAGAGACTTAAATTCCAAAATTATTGTTAGTTTATGAGAATCTCCTGGTATCCACTTGTGCAACAACCATAGTCAGCTCCCCTCAGGCTCCTTACAGGCAGCAGCCTCCACATGAGCTCTCTGGCTGGGGTTGTAAATTCTTACAAAACCTTTCCTCCTTCATAACCAGTAAACGGGGCTCTGGTGCAGCACACAAGCCTTAGCATTCCTGGCCTTTGGAGCTTGAAATTTCCTGCTGGGAGAAATCTGCTTAAGTGCCTGTGGTGTGACAATGGGAAAGGCAGCTTTCCGTGGAGGCGGTACTAACCCCACAAAGGGCTCTGACGTCTCAGGATTCTCACCGCTGGAGCCTGGTGAGAGAGGCTGCTTCTCTGTAGCCTGTGAAAGGTTTCCAAGAACTTCAAATGCATGGAAAAATATGTGATTTGGTGAAAAGGAGTAGAATCCCAGAAGGGAAAGGGGGAGGAGAAGGGAAAAAAAGAGGGAACTCTGACTGCCCCAAGTCCTTTCAGTTAGAGGATGCATTGATGTTGATGGAGTCAGCTCTCTCCCTGTGCTAAGGGAGCACACCAAATAAGCTGTGGTTCATGGCAGCTTCAGCTGCCTCTAAGCAGCCAGCTGCACACCAAGCTCTCCCTGCTACGAATTCTCCCACCTCATAACACCACAAGTTAGAGTATATTTTTTTGAGAGCTAAAGGATTAACCTTCTACAGGTAAATGGAAAGGAAAATGAATCTCAAAGGAAGCTGACCTGAATTTATTTGCATTTTCCCCAAGAAAAGGCCACGGGGCAATGTGACACATCATCCCTCCTGAAATCAGTGAAAGCAAAGTTTAGTCTCCAATTTATATTCTTTATACAAACTTGCTTGGTAGGTCATGCTCTGTCTTCTGAGAAAAGGAAGTACCTGTTTACAGAGACAGCCATTTCTATATTTTGACTGTTTAGTAAATATTTGTCTGTCTTGCAATTTTGTAACCCACTAAAGAATAATGCTGTAAATAAGAATGAAAGATCCCTGGTCTATGGTCAGACCACCAACCACTCAATAAGTGGAGGGATTAAGTTTGTGAAAAACTACCCAACACCTAGTGTACCTTTCTCACCCAAGTACTCAGGATTTTTCACTCACTGATTTAAAAAAGACAAACAGGAGAGGTATTTCCAGGCAACATGGCAGGAAATATTTCAACATTTGACTAAATTTCACTAGTCAAAAAAGCTGTTAAATTAGAGCTAGGTTTGTTGGGGTTTTGTTTGTGGTATTTTTTTCTTTTGAAAGAAATACAATGCAGCTACACTTCCTACCACAGAAAAGAAGCACGGCTTCAGAGCTGCCACTTTTGCATGTGCTTTACCCTTAGTTGGTGCTCACAACCACTGATGACACTTGCAGGCAGGCAAAGAAGGGTTGCACACACGGCTGCACTTTGCAAAATACGGCTCATGTATTTGCAATTATTTACAAAAAAAAAAAAAAAAAAAAAAAAAAAAAAAAAAAAAAAAAAAAAAAAAAAAAAAAAAGGAAGAACATCCTTCACATGTTGGATTAAAAGAGGAATTAGAAAAATTAACCTCACAAGCACATTTTTCATCACTAGCCCTGAGCAGGAACAAACAGTTTAGCTGATGAAAAGCTGCTTGCTGAAGTACAGTAGCTGACCCGAGCTGGTTTTCCTAACTAAGTCAAATCTAACAACGCCTGCACCACTTTAAAGTGTGCACCATCTGCTGCTCCTGGGGATGGCACACAGCATTGTCCAGACTTCTTTCCTAAACTACAATGAAGTAGTAAGTAAAGACAGAACCAAACAGGCAGGAGAAAATCCTCAATTCATCATGAAACATGATGCCAAAATTTTAACCAAACTAAGAATCTCCCTGCAGGCACTGCCATTGGTGTGCCTTACTTGTTTTTTCTCTCCTCTTTCCTGCATAGCACTACACCACTAACCTCTACAGAAAAGCACAAGCCCACTGCAGAGTGGTCTGTAGCCAACCTCTGTCCACAGAATACCTCAGAAATATCCTTGAGGCCTATTCATGTCAGGGTTCCTGCCCAGTTTTACAGACTTCAATCATCTGTGCTATTCAAAAAAGCACCAGTTTGGGGTGCCTAAATTCTTCACTGCACTCAATACTCAACAGTAGCTTGTCCCATTCCTTTTCAGACAAGTAGAAGATTATGCCATATTGCCAGGTCAAAGTACAAGACAAGAGCACAGTCTAAAAATATCGCCTGTCCTCCTGCCCCAAGCCAGCCAGAGAGCTGGGTTTTACAGTTCCCCTTCATGTACATTTATTTTGTTGTGACAGACTGAAGAAAAGCTCCCTCTCATTGTGGCATTTCTTCTCTGCACACATGTTCTTGCAGAACACAATCATATCACACACAGCCTTAAACCCCAGCTTCCTCTGAATCAGGGCAAATAATTAGACTATTATATTTTAAACATAAAGGGGAAGTTGAGATAGAGTGAAGCTTGGTAGCAGACCCTGAACTGAATGGCTCCAGCAAGCAGACTGCCCTCCCCAGCATTCCCATGGCCTCTGACTGGTTTTGAATGTTTGTGAGGACATACAAGTATTGCCTGGTATGGATGAGGATGGAGAGGGCTCTCTTTAACTACAGGCTATGTTCAAAGGTCATTGTTGCCTGGAGCTATGTAGAACCGAAGGGTCAAGCATTTTGTGCTCTGTTAGGAGGGTGGCATTGAAAGTGAGCCAGCAGTTGTGTTTCTAATTTATGTATATTCTAGAGCAAAGCTAAAAATGTAGCTTTAGTATCTCTTTGCTCTTTCTTTAGAGGTGCAAACAGATGGAAAGACTTAAAAGGAATTACTGAGATTTTAATTTTACTGGAAGTGACTTTGTGATCAGAACAGTTTGTTCAAAGCATTCTGATGTTTTTTAATGAAAAACAACTAAAATTTTACTTTCCTTCATCTGAAGTCAACCTAGTTACATTGCTGAGAGACATGAAGCACATCAATCCGACTTGTTTCTGCAACCTGTTTTGTTCTCAATAATGCCACAGGTTTCTCCCTTGCATTGCAAACAAATTATTAATCAGCTTAGGACCCTACCACCAGGACAGTCCTCTGAAAACTAGAACAACTATTTTTATTGCAGGTAATCCATATTTGCAGACTTGGAGTTAGGATTAGATACGACTTTGCCCACCATCCCAATCCAGCCACAGGAATTGTACCAACTAAGAAAAGGACATTGACCACACTACTTGCGTGCCAGTGCTCTGACTGGTGCATTTAGCAGTCCATTCATTCAGGCTGCCATTTTCTCTTAAATATTTTCCTCTCAGCTGCCTTTTCATTAGAAGTTGAATAGTAGCACCTACTGTCTAGCCAAGAAATTCACACAAGGAGTTCCCTTTGGAGGCAATACTCTTGCCATTCATCCTATCTGTCAATGTAGCAGCTTCCCATCCAAGTCCATCATCCATCACCTCAGACACTGCAGGCCAGAATGACCCATCTCTACCAGTTCAAAGAACAAACCTCTAAATACGCTGCCAAAGCCCTGGACTACACTAAGCCAAAGTAAATAGCTTAGTTAACACTTCATCCACCACATTTACACACTGGATTGAATTTAGTTTTTGCAAGAGTCCTAACCGCATCTGTGAACCCAGCTGATTGCCAGTTACTGAGTGCTCACATATAACAGGGCTTTTATTTGTAATAAAATATTTAGAGTGGAAAAACACCCCAGAATTTAATAAAAGCAACAGTCTCAGATTGCCAATGACTTGTGGTACATCTATTCAGATGCTCGGAATTCCCTACATAAATAAAGCTGGACTTTCAAGTTCTGCCAATTAAATAAAAGCCCATTTTAACTCCGTTTTGTATTAAAACAGTAACCAATTTTACTTATACAAAGTAAAGTGTGAGATACTGGATTGTAAATAGGCTCTCTCTGTTGATATATTTTCACGGTTACTTTGTCTAAATAGCTGACTGTTCAGAGAAAAAACATCCAATTTGCATCTTGAGCACAACTGCTCAAGAAAACTTAAAGGCAAAACACAGAAAATTGCATTTAGACACCTGAATTTTAAAGCACTGGCAATTCCCACAGAAAATCCATTAGACATAAAAGTTTTTTAGAAAAAAGTTTAATAAAAATATCCAAGGAAGCCTATAGAGGCATCGTAATTTCTAGTGAGTTTGTTTCAGCCTTTTACACAGTCATGATCCCAAGAAAAGAATTCTGGATACACCATCAAAATCACCTCAATATAGGATCCCTTCTTAAAACTTTTTTTGCCTTTATTCAAGCCACATACCAAGTGGCTGTGTTTAAGTTCATTACAGGTGACAGATAAAGCAGAGACAGAGGACTAAAAGTGGGATTGCAACCCTTCCTTCTCTGCTAACAGCCTGAGCAGAGCTGCTCACTTTCTGTACTCTGAGCAATCACACCAGCCCATCTTCTTGTTTTAGTCTACTGACACTGAAAGTTGTTCTGTGGCTTTCTCCAGCCTAGGTATTAAAGAAGCAATACAACATGGAAATAAGAGTGTGATTCCACAGGCAATTACATCAACCAAAATTCCCTCTGCAACCAGTCCCTGGCTGCACATTCCTATATTCTGCCTTGTACCAACATTGCTGCTTGCGCAATTAGGCAACTGCAGCCTGATTGCAGCTGGGTGAGGTAACTCAAACAGCCAAACACTAACCACACAAAAATTAAGCAATTCCCTTACAGCCACCTGAGCTTCCTGAAGTGCCTCATCACCCACTCACCTGAGCATTACTACTAATATACTTCAGCAGGTTAGACACAAATTAGAGCTGTTTAAGCTACAGGACCCACACATCTTTTCATGCTTTCTAAAACTTACTCTGGAGAGCACCCACTGTTTACTAGAACACACTGTTAAACTTAAGAGTTTAAACACCAAAGTTAAACTTAGGAGGCAGTGAGGACAGGGCTGCAATGCTTGGTCTAAACTAGATTTTGGATTTACACCTTACCTCTGAAGCCCAGTATAGCCCAAAAAAGCAAGACTGTTCACCATGTTGCATCAAGCCCAAAGCAACAAGAGAACTTGCTAGACTAATGAATTATTGTGTACTAACAGAGGCTTGAGGGTTCCACTGTAACATCCTGTGGCTAACACCCTGCTGCTGTTTGTGGAAGTGTTAAGTGGCGAGTACATGTGAGAAGCATGACTTGATATTCAGGGAGGGGTGGGGCACAGGGTTTCTCAGAAATTTTCTTAAGACAAGACACCTGGCTTCAGTGTCAAGCTTTTTCCATCCACTAACACAAATACAGAGAACTGCTTCATTTCAACACTTTTTTCCTGTTAAAATGGCAGCCTGCTTGTCTTTAAACAACAACAACAAAAAAACCTAACAGGCAGTTCAACAGTGATAAAGCTGATGGAAACATCACTCAGGTCTTGACTACATTGTGGGATTGGCTTTGGTCATGACCATCAGCAGCCAAACCCAAGTTATCCTTCTTGCTTTAACCTAATGTAACAACAAACTGCTGCAAGCCTCCATTGGCACTGGAGCAGCTTGCTCCACTTTTGTTGGGGAAGCCAGTGCAGAGGCATTTCCCTAACAAACTTTTGCCACTCTGCAAAAGGTCTGGGCTGGTGCAGCCATAGCAGCTCAGCAACAGCTGTGAGCCAGGAGAAGTCACAGCCTCAGTGTGGTCAAAGGCATAAGTTCTGCTGGGTGTTTTAGGAGTCAAGTTCAGCCACAAAGAAAGTATTTCCTGCTAGTCTCCCAGATACGGAAGCAGAAGCTAAACAAAATGAGAAATAAATGAACAAAATCTTCAGGGCACTTAACCAAACCTTGACAAACCAATGCACAGTTCTGACATCAACATTCCTAACATAAAACCCTCTTTACATATTCAAGACTACTGTAAAGCTATGTGTGATCATATAGTTTCAAAAGTCAGTGCAGGAGGACTGGTTACACTGTGCAATCTTCAGTGAGTATCTATCCCATAAGTCTGTGCAAGGCCAGTGGGTGACAAAAACATCCTGTTCCTTCTGAGTAACTCCATCAGAATGGGAGAACTTCCAGAAAGACAAGGAGACATCACCCACCATATTGATGAAAAGGTAAAACTCTTTCAAAGGTTCAGATTACAAGAGCAGTGTACTACTTCCTACATGGAGATTACTTTCCACACAGCACAAAAGCAAGGCTCCCCCTGTGATGTACACACTGGAGAGATCTTCAGACATTCTGAATCTTAAGAGTCACCAGCTTCCCTCCACTCTTCTTCCCCTTCTGGTTAAATTTCTCTCCTTGTTCTGACAAAGGGCTTGGTGATCTCTAACTCTGCTGTGTCTGAATGTCAAGAGCATAACAACACAAGTGTGAAGCAGAATTTTGGCATGCCAAGGTGTCACCAAAATACATGCAATTTGTTACTTCAAAAAGCTGCATTAGTGAGATGGAAAGACATATTAAGGGTAATTATCAATACAGATGCAGAGACAGAGACACCACAAACAACCAGAATTATTCTATACTCATTGTCTGTATTGACTCTCACATAAATCAGTTGCTCTTCTCTCCTAGGCACCACGTAATAAAGGATCACCCTTCCAAACACACATGCTCATTTAACTGGCAAATTTCTACAGAATTAAAAAGTGTTGACCTCAGCCTTAGAGGTGACAGGTCCTTTTCTGCTGATGGGATTTCTGGCTCATTATCATAGCAGTAATTTACATAGCTCTCATCATACCACTCCTGATGCCTTGTCAATTACTGACTGTAGAAACAGGATGGTACCTCATCTTTCTCTTACCCCTTGCCCTGGAGCTGCCAGCAGTGCTTCTAATTACAGAAAAACTGTCACAAACCAAACTTTATCTTTAGGGCAGAACTCTTAAAGGAATGAACTATGAATACAGGGATGGCAGAAATCTACTGAGAGGTAGCCCATGACCCTGGATCCAAGGTCCTCCTGTGCATTACAGTGCTGCTGGCACTTTATATGGGAGGCAGAAAGCTAATGGCAGCGACTGTTCTGCATCTAGACAATTATAGTCCCATGCTTACAAGATCTCATTATACTAGCATTTCCTTCAAAATTCATTGTTTTGAATGAAGTAACAATATAACTTTACTACTATAAAAATAATATTAAGCCTTATTCCCCAAATGAAGTAGGGCAAATTCTAGAAAATGCCTTTCTTCCATCAAAGACATGGACATTTTTCAGGTTTTTTTAGTATTTAATTTAATATTAATTTCCATCTCAGAGTTATTACATGAAACTCTGTTTAAAGTGCATCCTTGGTTTGTTATCTTCTCTACAAAAGCTTAACAAATCACCATTGATCTGCAAGGGTGGGATGTTGTGGCTCAAGCAAATTATGCAAGAGTATTTCAAACCCCTCTGTAAAACAAACAAACACTGATCACATTAAAATAGGTAGAAACTAAGTCTTCAGATAACTTTGATTAGAAACTGCATCACCAAGTAAGCAAAAAAAAAAAAAAACCCCAAACAAAAAAAACAAGAAAACAAAAAACCAAACAAACCAAAAACCACAAAAAACCCCCCCATAGTACTGCTAGACACAAAGACATGTCATATACTGAGGACCACTGTTCTCATCAAAATAGCTTGATGATACCTATATTCATGTTTCACAATGAAATCCCAGTCATCCAAACGGAACTTGTTAAAATGAGGTACAGCAAAAGTGACTATTTCCTTCACAGAATTTGAATTTCTTTCCTTCAGCCTCTTCCAGAAACAGCAGAAGTAACAATGGAGAACAGAGGTGAGAATAGAGGCAATGGAGAATGCCAGACCAGTAAAGCAATGAGGGAGGTGAACAGACACCAACTTTTCCTTACCAAGTTTCACATACTGCCCTGGCATAAGACAGCACTGGTGTACTAATTAGTCTACATCTCAGTTAACTAAATGTGACCTAAAATAGATTTAAAAGCTGGTTTCGACATGATAAAAAAAAGTGATGGTGGCAACATGAGCACTGCCCAGGAAGATACTGACATACTTTGCCAAGTATGCTCCATCATGGGGCTACCATCAAAAAATGTGCTACCAGGAACCAAATCAAGAACACAGAGATACTCTTAGCTTCATGAATGGACACTAACATATACATCTCCTATTAACAGAGCTGTAGCACATGAAGTACCTTCTATTCATGATAGCCACCGTCAATTTTTTATGGAGTAGCTTAAGTGGTCCTTTAGAGAGCAGGTACCAGAAAGCTGCTTGATGACAATCCAGAAGTTGAGCTCTTCCAAACTATTCCATTATCAGCAAAAGATTAAATCAATCAGCTTATACCTTATGATATACCCCTGAAGTACATACCACAGGAGCATCTACAGACACCAGGTAAATACACTGAAAGATTTCTATTCCCCTCCCCAATAACAATTTATTCTAACCTTATTATTTTTCAATTGTAGTAAATTTCCATTTCAGGTTGGTAAGCAATGCTCTTAGAGATAAGTGACTGAACTGCAATACAACAGAAGTTATTTGCCTAAGATGTGCAGGGAAATGCTGCTTTTCTTAAGGGAAACCTTTTTTTGCTGACTCTCACCTGGCATTCAAGAACTAAGAGCACAGTTTTTAATAAAAAGCCTCACTTATATGCAACTTCTTTTCAAGTCATTACACCAGTCACTGACACTCTTCAAATTCTACAAAAAAAAGTAAGGGAAGAAGAACATTTTCCTTCAAAAAAACCTTCACATTAACAGTTTTTTTTTTAAATCACTTCAGAGTGTAAGGGACGATTAGGAAGTATGAGATCTTTGAAATCTCAGTACTCAAGGGACAGCATTTTAACCTTGCTGATTTTAAGTGATATAGTTAAGCAGGTTGCAAATCTCAATGTAGATGATATGATTTCTAAGGAAGTGATCTAAGATAAGTTTTTAACTGGTACCAGCTATTCTAAGCTAAACTGCAAACAACCACTGCTGAAAAAGTTTGCATAAGAGTAGTGATTTGGTTTAAAATCACTACCATAAAACCACTACATGAGTAGATCTGCTTGGGTAACCATGGACTAAAGTGACAGTTCGCATGAAAGGAGAAAATTGCTGGCAGACGTTGGGCAGAAACAATTCTGTGAAGAAGTGAATACTTTTTCATACACAGCTACATGAAAATAATAAAATAAGTCACAGTCCAGCTCTATCCATCCTTTCAATGTCTGCTTCAAGTCACAATGAGAGCACCAAAAAGTATGAGCCTTTGTCAGGCTGACATTTACATAACATTGCCAACAGTTCCTTTGATTCAAGATTCTGCTCAAGGCCCATTTTCATAGCTTGAAGCAACCTATTTGTGTGTGCTGATTGTAACAAGGCTGGCTCCTGAGAAGCTTCAACTCTAAAATGCTCCATAAAGGATCTATCTATGGAGTGAAATGTGGAAAGGCATTTTAAATAGGATATGTGATTTTACCACTCAGGTAATAAGTGTGACACCGATGTCACATAGCAACACAGAGATGGATTCCAGTCCTCACTCTCACATAACAATCATTACAATTGTCACTACCTACAAACCCTCACATAAAAAATACAGCTGTTTCCTCTTTGTTCCAAAGCTTTTGTAATTAAGAACCACATATTCAGATGGTGAAAAAAGATGCTGTTCTATTTCTATAATCTGAGGATTCATGGACTTCATGATGCTGTCACTCCTTAATCTCCAGCATTCCCAGCATTTGGGACATTTAACAAACAAAATGAAAGCATCAAACATGCCTGATTGGCTTAGGACATTTATCTGGAAGCAGAATGTACCAAAGTTAAGGTCTCATCAGTGTGCCTAGCAGTTCAGCAGCTCTTCTCTTCTGGGAACTAGAGGAATGGTGACATGATCAGACTGGAACTCCAGGATTCCTAAGACCCTCCAAAAGTTACTGCCACATTAAACAGTATGATGAAAACTTACTTCCCCAGTGCTCTCTTCAGTATTCATCCATGAAGAAATATGAGGAGCTGAAAGCTTCCCTCACAAAGAAAGATAGGCTCAGTTACCAAAGTGTCACATGGCAACATAAGCTGTCTGTGACCCAGAAGCATCAATTTTACATGGCCATAACTACAGGGGACTGAGGTAAGTCTCCCACTGCAAGCAATATTCCTACTAGTACTTCTGCACACAGCAGACTTTTTTTCTGGTGGCTTGCATTTCTCTCTGTTTCTGAAGTCTTGTCAACAAAAATGCACTTACACCTTCAAAACCACAAAGGAAGACAGAGGAAATCTGACCAATAAATGCAAACAAAATTTTATTGTTTGCAATAAATGCAAACAAAATTAACAGCACTCAGAGTACTTAAAGGGAGATGTGTGCATGCTATTTATATGTTGTTTTAAGCAACTGATCAGCACAGATGTTCCTAGAAAAAGCAATTCTACTTTCACGACGCAGTGTTACAAATTGTTCTGATAACTGAACTGAGACATGCAAAATAATCCAGAGATTTTTAATAATGTACATCAGCTGGCAGAACATTAGTCAAATGCTGGCAAATCTCTTAACTATTGCAGTACAGTGAACCTAAAAGAATTCCAAAAAGAATATAAAAAATTACAGGCAACTAGTAGAAGAATGCAGAACTGGAATTATTAAGGTCTTTGTGTTCCTAAGGAAACCAGCCCCCTCTCACCCCTTTCCTTTCATTAACATCTCCCAGAGAAATGTCAGCTCCGAATTGCTCCCAAAGCATTCAGTAACACTTCAATCTTGGAACCATGCCCAGAAAGTTCAACCAACCCAGTTCTGATGTGAGGGGTCTCCTTACCCAGAGATTTTATATTTCCTTGAATATATGTGAAATTTCAGTGCTCTGGTAGAATATGGTACCAGAAGGAGAGAATCAGTGAAATGAAATCACCTTGCTTCACAGCAGAGAGGAAGCAAAGTTCCTCTGGCTCAGAAGGTTGGTGTGAGAATGAGACACTTTAGGTTTTCCCCTTAAAAAAACAATTCAGCATCCTGGACCGAGACCAAGGGCTTACCACTGAATTGCTTGCTTCTCACATTCTGGTGTCCTAGCTACTACATAAGCATTACAATGTATTAGTTCTGTCCATCAATTATCTGCAGCAACTCCAATTTTGCAAAACATAAATACTATGATTAAAGAACAAAATACAGCTTAAATAGAGATGGAATCACTCTGCAAAAGCCAGACTGCCCTAAAGAGCTGTAGCTCCTGAACAGTGTGGATTCATAAGGCATTTCTACAAATGAGCATCCTACATGCTACAACCCATTACTCTCACAGTCAGAGCTAGCCAATTAGCCCTGGTTTGGGATGAAAGGAATTTCTGAAATATTAGAAGTTAGCACATAAGAGGATCTATCCAAATTGCAGTATCTGAATTTCAACCATCTCTGCCTGTAGGATGCTCTGTCTGCTTCACAGCAATGCACTAGAGTATGGCTTAGAAATTGTTGAGAGAGAGAAATTTCCACAGAGGAAGGATTCTCAAGTTTATCCATTTATCTTAAAAATAAATTAGATCTGGCTTGTCAAGGCACAAAACTCTAGTTATTCTTCCACCTCATAGAAAAGACAATTTTGGAAGAAAAACTATTTTAAAAAAAACACTTCAGTGGCAGCCCTAAGAGTACACGCATCAAAAGCTATATATTGCTAGTGCACTTAAAAAGAAATCTGGATTGATTTATAATTGTAACCTGGGGTTCTACTAAGAGCTTTCTTCTGTATTGATGACTGAGGTTCTTGTAATAAGCAAATGCAGCTGCCCTTGACAATGGACAAGTCTCTAGGGAAGAGATGAGGATTGCATAATGAAGCTAATGAGGTTAGGGTAGAATGAAACTTGAATTCCATAAAATAAGCAGTGGAAGACACAATGTTTTGTAGAATCTGCATGAAAGCACATACAGTTTCATCTCTCAGTAAGTGCTAAAGAATGCTCCCACAATTATTCATTGTCAGGCACTAAAGTATACACATTTTACAGGAAGATACATCATTCTAATAAATATGAAACTAGCACAAACTTTTCCATTACATTTTTTTTTCTATCATGTCTCAGGAAAAACGTTAATGCAGTTGCCATGATCAAGTGTCCTCACAGGTGGTGCAGCACTTACACGTGTGACATAGTTCACATCCTCAGACCCACTCTTGGTGGCTCTCTGCAGACTCAGCAGTCTGTGCCACACTTCACAACATCTGAGTAGCCAGAACTCTGCAAACTGAACTAACTAGTGCAATCAGGAAGCCTCATCAAAACAACATATTAACTAGTTTTTCTGCTGTTCAATGAAGATCATATTGTAAGCAGACTCTCCTACAGACATCTCTAAACTGTATGCTGTGATTTTATTTTTTGTCATAAAAAAGACAAGTTGTAGCTTATTTTTAAACCAAATAGAAGCAGATGCTGCCTAGGACAGGACAGAATGGTGAGTGATGTAGTGAGATCCAGGCTCTCAGTCAGAGGAGATTCATATGGCTTCATCCAGTGCATCCAGTGCTCTGTTAGCTCTCAAAAGGTTCCTGGGCTCTGATTAAAACTTTTCTTTCTTTGCTTGTTCTTTCCTGTTCACACAGCTCCTCTGATTTACAAGCTTAGGATCCATGCCTCTCTCTTTAACTTCTGTATGTTCCTTAATTCACTGATTTTAACATTCATATATTAAACATCTTTTCATATTTTTGTTGTTAGTAGCTGTTAACTTTTCTTCTATAGAAGTGTCTTTTGAATAACAGACTCGCTGTTTCTAGCAAAGAATCGACCTCAGATTCTGTTGGTAAATATAACTCCAAATCATCCTTTGAGGAAGACAGACGTGCTTACGTCAATTGATCATTTTGCTTTTTTCATGTTGTGCCTGTACAAAAGCTCCCATTCAAGTGGTTCCCTGTTGTGAGCATTCTCTCTGCTTTACTAAAATCCATCTCATGAGAAATCACTTCCCAAGGAAATCAGAGACCCAAAGATTGACAAAATAGATTTATCCTCTTATGTGCATAATCACACACTGGCAAAGGCTGCACATACAGAACTGTTCAACCTGACTTCACACTCCTTAAAATGAGACTTTTTTTTTTTTTCTTTAATTAGGAGAAGAATGGAGGGGGGAAAAAAAAAAAGTAGTTATTTAGGAAGAGGTCAGAGGATTCCATGAGTTGCCTCAGTGACAGTTAGAATTCCATTAGCACCCTGGCCAAAACACTTTCAAGATTTTCCCATAAAACTGATGGCTTTCATACCTGAAAATTGTCACCTTCTCTCAATGAGACTGCCATGCTCTGGTACCCAAGACAAGAGGCTTGGTACTCGAGCAATCACCTCAGCAATATGTGAATACAGCAAACCTTCAGTACTACTTCGTAGCATCATTTTGATTTCCCTACTCCTCTGGGAATAAGGACTTATTTAATTTGGTTATTTACTATCTCAGCAGTAAGATACCTGTAATTCTCACCTGAAGCAAGGCACAGGTCAACAGAAGACATAAGCTGATACACCCTACTGCTGTATAGCTGCTGATCAGTTACAGTCCAGGGAAGAGAAGACTGGGTACACTTGAGGTGCTTGGAGCTGTTAAAGAATATTTTAAATATATTCATCTAAGTAATATTATATAAGTAGTATTATTCTCATTCGGCAACTGTGTGAAAAAATTTGTGGGTCACAAATTAATTCTTCTAAAACCACTACTGCTCTAGGCACTCATCTGCAATGTTGGTGGTTAAGTAGAGAGAAATTGCAGTTTCCTTTCAAACACAGATTAGGTGTACGACATTGAAGGCTTAAGTGTGCTGCTGCTGCTTGTTTTTACCGTGCTGCAGTTTAAAGGCCTCAGTCTCCAAAGAGTTTCAAGCCCACCAGGCCCACAAAAACTGCATGGAAGTGGAACAAGCAAAATATCAACACAAGGGCTGATTTGCAGTACGTTTTTTTCAGCCACATCTAAAACATTTCTATGCAAGGAAGCAAAGGAGAGTTACTATCTACCTTATTTATTAAGTCCTGTACAAAGAGAATCACAGTTAATGTTGTGTTTGCTTTCCAGCTTTACGCAAGCAGCCACGTGAACCTCAAGTTTCTTGATGCTTTAGAGGTTAATTTCTTGGCTTGGCTAGAATTACAGCATTTTGTGGAATTTAACACTTCAGGAAAAGATGACACTCTAGTGATGCCTGTAAAAACCAAGCCAGATGTTCAGCCTGTAATTCATCACAGCTCTAAATGCATTAGCAGGAAACAGCCAAGTCTAAAGGCCTCACAAAATGAGTAACATTCATGGACTCCCTGCAAACCATCAACTTTCCTCACTGCAGCTACAATCACTCCTCTGAATGAAGCAAGACTGGGAGTATTTCACTTCTCTCTGAATATTGAGAAAATTACTAGGTCTGATTCTATGTCACTCAATTCTGTCCCTGGAGTCTTCAAGGGTCCCAGGAGAGTTCACAGGAAAATAAGTATGGTCTATCCTGCCCACTGTGTGCTAGCACAGATGCCAACAACTGGCAGCCATGGCAACTTCTCTTTTGCCCAAGTACAGAACAGAATAATAACCTGGATTTGACCCAACAGAGAAAAGAGCAAATATCTCAGGGTACAACATTCTGAGCTAACTTCTGCTCTTGCCTTCCCTGAAGAGAATTTCTACCAAGTCAGTGCAACTACTCTGGATTCCGCCATAACATAGAGGAATTGAGTTGGCCTTTTTAAAGTTTAGTTTCTTTTTTTGCATGGCTGGAGTCTGACACCATTCAAAGATGACCAAGCCATGCAAACATTTCTATGCTCCAGAAGTTAGTACTCTGCTTTTCTTATTTTAACCATCAAAAGAAAGATATTATAGATGCCTCATTTATAGCCCACTGATCAATGTTACCTAAATCTTCCTCCTTTCCTCCTCCCTCAAACTGCTAAGTTTACTCTGCACTCCATTTCTTCCAGTGTAACATTAAACAATACTGTTGGGGTTAAACAGCAAAGTGCACACTATGGAAGTCTCTCCTTTCCCTGTTCTTTCCACCCATGGGAACAGCTTCAGAACCACGCCTCTAATTTAGGGTTAGCTTCTCAGGACACTCTAGCATCACAAATGTTCTATTTATACCACATTCTATGATGTGGCATTAAATATATGCATGTAGGTCTAAAGTGCTGGCACTGTGAGGTTGGTTCCACCCTGTCATCTGATTCAGCAATTAGGCACTGTCCTACAGGATAACAGAAGGAAAAGGAGACAGAGATACCAAGCTTGTACACTGCCCCCCACTCCCCAAACACACACCCTGACCTAATCCACCCCCTGCTGAAGTGGTGTAGAAGCCTCAGTAGCAAATTTGCAATGCCAATGAAGTGATGAGTATCTCCAAGGACATTTGGATCTACCAGAGGTGACAGAGACAGCTAGACTGCTAGACACTGCCTAGACACCAATTCAGAGATAAGTGTGGTTCCCTGTATGCAGAGCCTGGCCAAGCTGTGAGTTATTTCAAACACAGAGCTCAGCAGGGGGAGATTGTGGCACCTACCTGGTAGGTGGGAGGCCTTGGATTTCAGGTCTGGTTTCATCTGAACTGAGTTACTAGTTGCAAGAAATCACAAAGGAGTCCCCCAGGTAGAGATGCAATACAAAGCAGTTCTTGAGAAATAATTTTCAACCCTTAGGGGTGAGGGGGCTTACATTTGCTACACTAATTAATCACACCCAACAGGAGGGAAGAGTGCAGGAAACCAACTCCAAAACTGTTGTGGCATCAGAAAACCTCCAGCTGCCAGGGCAGCAGCTCCTGAGGGGACTGCCTGGGAAAGCTGTGCACTTTTTGATGCTCTAAACCATTCAACTTCATAAAAAGGTAGCCTCTATTCTTTGTGTGTTTGGAAGCATAGAATTTAATTTTCAAAGCCAAACTGGAATAGTGTGCAAGCGGCTATGTTGCATGTGTATAGAACATCTGATATTTCTAGGTAGCCACAGTTCATGGCTTGTGTGTTAAGAAAGGCTAGTTCAGAAAAAAAATGCAAATGCAGTTAGGCCATGAGCAAAAGCCATGGCTCTGTGTACATATTGCCTGCAGTTTCAGCTCTTTTTGTTCACTTCTACTATTCCTAACACTGCGTATCAAAAAAATGGAGTATTTCCAGACCATTTCCCACTGCTTCACCTTTTCTTGCTTTATTCCCAACTTCCTTCTTCCTCCCAATACCTCAGTGCAGTTTCATGGTCACTCCAGCCCTTTGCACCATGTGTCTGCATTGCAGAGGGCAATACTGAAAGCCAGTCAGGACTATAGAACAGGCCATTTACAAATGGTGTGCTGAATTTTTCCATAAGCTTGCTGCATGAAGCTCCTTCTAAAGGAATTTTTTGGAAATTCCCCAGTATGATCCAGTGAAATTAATACAGAAAAACAGGAGGGAAAAAAAAGTGTTATCTACAAATGATGAAACCCCAGGACTTGCAAAAAATAATCTTTTCTTCACAGGGAAGTGATACAAACTACAGCATAATTCTCTTGATGAACTACAGAGAACATGAAGTCCAGATTCTTCTTTCATTGCAGTAACAAGATCACATCCCCTTTCCAGAAACCAATAGCTCCCTGCTAAAGATCACAGATGGGAATCACAGCCCGGCTACTGGGCTGCAAAGAACACATCTTACTCATCTCTAGCAAGAACATGCAGCAGTTAAAGTAAGTGCTGAATATCAACACACATGAAATCAAAGCTAGCTACAAAAGAAGCCTGCAGGCCACAATATAATTTAGAATTCAGACCATCTTTTTTAATTCTGCCCCTGGAAACAGATGATTGATCCAGAAAATATTCTAATAAGATATATGAACGCAGGAAAAAGGCATAAGGGAAGACTCAAGAAGACTCAAAAATAATTTCTGTGGGCAGCATCCTATTTGTTAGATTTCATTTGACCCAGTGAAATGACATTCACTGGAATTCAATTGCAGGCAATAAAAATGCAAAATACAGGGGACACATACTAAAATTAAAATTATGCAGGTTAGGTCTGTTTGCATATGTCAGTGTTATCATTAATTATTTTAGCATCTACACCGTATCTTGGATGCAGAACAAGGCTGCATATATGAAACTACCCTCTGGCCCAAGCAGCTACAAGAGAAAGAAGTACACCTGGAATGTCAACAAAAGGTCAGAGCCAGGCTATGGTACAAAATACCACCCTCAGCATTAATGGCTGTTGGATGACATCTTTAGGTCACTGACTGCACTCAGATGCCATATTCCTTTAATAGAAAGGGCTAATTATGAAATTACATTTCATTCAATGGATGACAAAGCTTCTTCAGGAAGCCAAAAGGATCATATTTTCCCACAAAAATAGCTGCTGGTGAGTCTGTGGTACATCATGCAAAACTCATGTATTAGCAAAGACACCACAAAAAAAAAAAAAAACAACACAAAGAGACACATCCCACACGTGATGTTTATCACCAGGATGTAACATGTATTTCACCTTCAGACTTCCTAAAGCTCCCCTTGGAATCAGTGCCTAAATTTTCTGGTGATCTCAGGCTGTAGTCAGGGTTAACTTGGCAGTTGTCCCTTTCTTCTCTAGAATTAGATACTTCCTTAGACTTTGGATAGATAAATCCTGTGAGAGCAGTGATTCAGTTCCAAACTCTAGGGTCTTGCTAAGTATTTTTATTATTTATCATTATCTTTGCAGATGCAGCTTTAAACCCTGTAAATGCTGCATTGAACAAGTACAAAAGGTCTTTAAGATGCAAGGAATATATGAGGATTTAAAAACTCCTCTGCATTACTCCTGAGCTCACTTTGATTTGGTGTCCATAACAAGTAATTTATGAGAAGGAATCACAATCACTTTGAGCAGCTTCTCTCTGCAACGGTCTCATCTGGGAGAAGGTACTATCAGCCAGAACCATCTCCTGGAGATTTGCCCTAATTTTCTTCCTGTGAACTTGTATAAAACTGTCTCCACTCGACTGCCTCTGAATAATGTACAGCAACAGATGAGCGACGGTGAGTGCCAAGGGAGCTCCAGCCAACAGCAGCTAAGTGAGCCCATAGCTCTGCTTCAGCTTTCAAAAGCATTATGAGGGCATCAGAACAACACAGATTTAGTCAAGAAAGATTCAGACCCTTAAAAAAAATACACGTGTCACAAGAACAAAGAACATCTGATAGTTCACTGAGGACTGAAAAAAACCTAGCAAATTACACTGCTCACAGTTTTCCCAGATAAAATCCAGATGACTCCAGAACCCACACCAGAAATCCTAAAGTGAAAAATTTGTTTTTCTTGACACTCTATATTCCCTCATTATATGCCCTTCATGTGATCCTCTACTGCCCTCACTTCATACTTAGTGTAAACCCTGTTTGAAGACAGATTTCATAAGATGTTTGGGTATTTTTGTTGAGTTGTGTGGGTTTGGTTTTTTTTTTTAAAGAATTTAAGTGTTTATAAAAGAGCTGGATACTACAGAAAATTAAATCCATCTAAAGGGGAACAAAAGATTCATTACTTTTAGATCTGAGATCTCATGACTGCCCAGCCAGAATGCAGCAGCCCTGCAGCCTTCAGACAGAGGGAAAGATGGATGTATCTCTTCCCACAGTAGCCTGAGCTTTTTGTACAACTGCCAAGGGAACTGCTAGTCAGGACCACTTTGAGGAATCACTGGAGGGGATTACCTTTCTAGAGAGAACTGTATTAAAGTGTTTCAACTGGAATATTTTACACATACTGGTGAGGCTGGTAAGGTCTACATATGCAAAAGGATGCAAACTCTCAGGACAAAATGAGGGAGGCACAACAATCATGAGACAGAGTGAACAGAAAAAACGTGTCTCATAGTGTGATATTACTGAGCTGCACTGAATCAGCACTTGAGCTATACACAAAATCCATCACGTAACTTATTCCACGTCAGGTACAATGAGCTGGGACACAGATGTGTCTCTTACTCAGTGTTCTGTGAACAGACAGCATTTCCTCTTTAATACTGCCTGTCCTGGCTGCAGGATACCCAGTCACACTAACATACAGTCTTTGCATACTATGACTGTGATAGTTCTTAACAGAAATAGTTTCCCCCTGAAAAGCACAGACCAGAATCTCATGTGTGCACCAAATCCAGAGAATCAGCCAATTTGCAGTATAGGATAATCCATCTCCATGGCTTCACTTCACCCAAGCCAATTCTCAGAGCTTGCCCCCTAGCCTCTGCCAAGATGTTGGTTGATACTAATCAGTTTTCTTTGCCATCTTCTTTTACTTCTCCGTTTAAACATGTGAATATTTATTTAAATTGCTAGTGTTGTTACCAGGGCCATTTTTGCTGCTACATCTGTTTGTATTCTATGCTCCATTACTCAAGAGTCCTGTTAACATACAATGCAAGTTGTTACTGTGATACTATTTCTTTACATTGGGCTCTTAACAGCTTTATGATCTACAGAAAAGCATTACTCAAATCAAGAACATAATTCCCATTTCCTTATTTTGAAATCCTGCGCAACACAAATAAGAGTGGAAAGGGGAATCTTACTGGAGAAAAAAAAAGTATGAGTTCAACTGATGGTAAGGACAGATGGAGGTTGCCTCACATAGAACTCCTTTACAGTGCTACCATATGGCTGTTCCTGCAATACTGCAGCAAAAGCAATCTTTGACACATGTCAGTTCCAGCTGCTGATGTGTAATCAATCCTGCTACGAACAAAAATGTTTGTTTCTTCTACTTGCCTTTGATTCCCACCTGAATCTAAAGTTTTGTTCTTTTTCCCTACTGTTTGTCCTGTCCTCCCATGAATCTGCTGTCCGTTTTCACCAGTCTCTTTCTCCTCAAGGAAAAAAAAAACCAACAGGTTGGCCAACTGGTTACAGTAACAGAACTAGAACTAGCCACTGGAACTGAATTTTTCAAGAAACAGTCAAATGGCTGCCTGCCACAGGGCAATAATCCTTTCCAGGAATTTGGGTTAGGCAGCAAAGATAACTCATGCAGCAGCATGAAAGGCCTCACGAGATAAAACGTTCATGCCGGCAAAGCACAATGCTTTCCCAGTAGTTTGTGATTCAATCATGGAGATGACAGTGCAGAGTAAATTTATTCAACATTGTTTACTGCACATTCTTTCCATATTCTTGAAAACAGAGGAAAAACAATTATAAACAGACACTTCTTCCCTTAGACAGGAATCTTTGCAGAACGGCCAAATCACCAAATTAGCCAGGAGTACTGGGAGCTGGAAACGATGGGAGAGATTAAGTACTCTGAGCTGAATTCCCAACAGTGCTTTCCCTAACCACAAACACAATTTTGGGAGACACAAGCAGTCTCAATTTGGGGAGCTGCTTTATTTCACATTCAATCCAAGTCTGACAGTGTTGACTACAACAGGCATATATTGATGGCATGTATGTATGACACAACCCAGTTGTTCTGCAGACCTAAAGTGTTCCATAAAACTTCTAAGGGATTCCACCAATCCAAAGACAATGTCACAGCATGCTTAAGAGTGCATCTCATTCCTAAATTTCTAATCATTTTGTGGTTTGTGATCAAAGCAGTTGCTTATATTGATACAAGAGCTGAAATTTTCCATATGCTTTCCTAGTCATTCCTGGGTCCATGTTGGTGTGAGAAAGCATATTGTGTGGATATGAAGGTGTGTTGGCCAGAGAATCAGAAATCCACACAAAGCTCGTCCCACCTAAGATCTGCAATTACTAGGAATCTAAATTTGATAGTGAGTAGTGCCACTGCATGTTACCCAGTGCCACTATACTTGACTGTGAGAAGTTATAAATGCAAGAGTTAATTAACAGCTACATTTGCATTATAGAGACAATTTGCAGACAACTGGTATCAGGCAGCCAAATGTCTCCTTTACAACAATGCCTAATCCACACAGCAATGTAGTAACAAAAAGAACTACTAGCTTTGCATCAGCTTTCTGGATCTCTTCCCTGCCAAATGATAGCAGGAAAAACTGCATGCTGTCCCTCTTCCACAGCAGCCCCAGCACAGGTCAGCCTCTCAAATTCAACCCTTTACAAGTGAAAGAAATAAAATAACCTTCTAAACAATTCCAAACAGCCAGACGCAACCTTGGGAAGAGAACCAAGTTAAAAGGAACTGGCAGAATGTTATGACAGTACCAGTCAGAGAGGCTATCAAAACAACCAGCCCATTCAAGGGCTTCCCTCAGCCTGATTTCATATGCTGAGGCAAATTGGTGTCAAGAGTTGTAATGCTGCAGAGGAGTCAGAATGACCTACTTTCCCTCTCTACAAGCTGGGACACATCCTAGTCCCTATTAATAATATACACACTTCATTTTAAACCACGTGCTATATTCTGAATATTGTTTTAGTCCTTAGAGTAATAAAAAAATGCCCAAAAACCTAGTTTACAGAAACATCTTTAATACATGAGCATTTCAGTTGCTTGCCACAGATTCATGAGATAAGGTTTGATTTAAAGAATACATTCACTTTCTGTCAAATCCTTATTGAAGTTAGATCTCCCTTACTTCAGTGAGTTTGATAGATTATGCCACAAGAACACCCATCCTGCTCAGATGTTGCTCAGGTCAGCAAAGCAATCTTTGTGTTCACTAAGGTCTTCATAAACATTAATAAAACCTTTTCCCATTCCAATGCTCAAAAGGTACATGACAGTGACGGCTTTATCCTATCTTCTCAAATCAGTGTTTACTTCTGATTCTCAGGAAACACACACAGCATCTTTCTGCCCCAAGAATTCCAAAAAGCTTTCAAAGCTATAATGGAAGTTTCAACTATAAGAATTTACATTCTGGCCAAAAGCAAGAGATAAAATGGATTTGCAGGAGCAAGTGGGGATTACCTCCCACCAGAGGTTACTAGAAACACACAATTACGTGCAAAATGCCATTAGAAGAGTAGGTAGACTCTTATCCTGTAATCCAAAACAAAAACACTTCAGAACCTTCTGACAAGCCCACAGATTTGCAGTCCTGACTCCTCATGGGTGTCTCCATACAGTAAAATAATCCAGGAAAAACTGACCAAGTTTTTCCCAAAGCAGAACAGGAACAAGTTGAGGTTATCGAGGCAAAAGATCAAGAAAAATTCAAGGAGCAAACAAGGTACTTCCAAGCCAAACAATAATCAAGGTTCACAGAGCCTCGCTGCAAAGCTCTTTGAGAGCCTGGCCTAGAGAAGAAACCCTTCCCTTAGTAGAAAGAGGCCCGTCAACTCAGCACCATGAAATTGAATAAAATCTCTCTTTGTGGCAGCATCCAGGGGAGAAGGACAAAGGGCCTCTGCCACTGCAGCGCTTCTGAATGACAGAGGCCTCCAGCACCTCCAGCACTCCTCCCACCCGCAGCAGAATCCCAGGAAACTGAGTGCTTATTCATGACTTGAGCTCTGTCCATTTTCTGAGTTTCCCCCAGCATGCTCCAATGCTGAGTATTTAACAATATCTTCTTTTAGCTTGCCTCTTGTCTGCCACTTCCGCATTTAATTGCAAGTTCATGGGTATTAAGTGGCCTGCACAGCTGAACTAAGTCATCTCGATTTGAAGGCTCCCTTTCCTCATAAAAGGGGAAACAGTTCTCTCTCTGTCTGTCTCCATTTCCCTTTTCTTGACCACTTCTCTTCCTCCCCTCCAATTTTTCTCTTTTGTATTCCTTTTCCTCTCCAACATTTTTTGTCTCTCTCTCATTTAAATCAAATCCATGCTTCTCAGAGATGTTGATGTTTATGGGGAAGGAAGGCAAAGCTCTCAAACTCTGACACCTGTTCTTAAAATGGCTCCCAGTCTTCTGCAGGAATTTCAAGTCTGCATTGAAGTCTGTAGCAGAACATAACAAAACAACTCACTGATATTCCTCATGCTAAAAGAGTGGGCAGACAGCTTTGTGCTACCATACCTGTAATTCAGTTTGCTGGTAACCAAACCTTCACAAAGATGGGAGATTACTTCTGTTGTACAGCAAGTTTCAGAAGAAAATGTTAACCAAAGCTGTACCACCTGCAGTAGTTTACCATACAGAAGCATCAGTAAGGATAAACAACACACTGATTTCCCCTTCACAACAGCAATTCTGATTGCAGTTGTCTTATGTTACTTTCTGCTCTCACTGGGTAAACCTAGTTATTTAAGACTGTCTTTCCTGTGTACAAGGAAAAAAAAAAAAGAGGAAATAAACACGGCAACAGGCATCAGCTTGAGAGGACCTAGAGTACAGGCTGCACTTTTCTTTTACACCACTTGCTATGTCAGAAAGGGGAAATTCTGGTGCCAAAAGCACTCCAGAATTAGTTAATTGGGTCACATATTAACCAACATGTTCACGATGCTTGTTCACTGCACTCTGGCACACAAAACTCACAAGAACATTAAAACCTTCCTGCAGAACTTCCAAAGACATAAAAATATATTACCTGTAATAATCAAGTAGGCTTCCTACCTACTCTGTAAAATAATTCTTATTTTACAGAAGCAGGCACAGACGAGAAAGCTTCCTAACCTAACTCATCCACTGAACCACTGTGAGGGCAGGAAGAGAATCTGATCATGAAACTCAGTGTCTGCCAAGTCACTGACAAAACTGCTTTTAACCTCTGTGAGATCAGGATGTGCAGCCCTCCCACCCCAGCTCCCAGCATCTGAAGCTCCAGGCTCCCGCCCCAGCCATTGTTGAGGTGACATTCAGCTGAAGTGTCAGCTATTAGCAAGGGTTTCTAAATCATCACCTGCCAATTTTAGAAACACTCACCTGACAAGAGTTATTTCACAAATTTGAAATTAAATACTTTCCCCACTTTAAACACTGGATTTACTGAAGTTTAAAAATTCTTTAGGAAAATGCTGTCTTATCCTCACAATATTCTTTCAAATCAAAAATGTAAAAAAACCCAAAGGTCTGAAATAGAAGGCTGAAATTAAATTAACTGTGGTGCAGGAAATTCCTGGGGTTTGGTGAAAAATTTTCATATAGCAAAAAGAACATTATAAAAGCATTAAAAAAATAACAAAAAAAAATTCAGGAAACACCTTCATTTTCAACTAAGCTATACATAGGATGATAGGATGTTCTATTTCACATGCCTTACTTGGAACGAGCAATTGATTATTCTACTTCATGGGCATATGGATCTTTGCCCAAAAGAAAAAATCTAAAGAGGGAGATGGGGGACAGTAGAAGGAAGGTAAGCATAGAAAAATAATCCATTGTTTCTTTTAGGACCTTCAGAAAGTTTTGAAAATTGAAATGTGAAATCCAGACAACTTATTCTTTCAATTAAGTTAGAATAGGGAAAACCAGAAATCTCACTCTGACGCCCTTCTTTCTTTCACATCCTAAAGACCCCAAAACTCAGACCTTGCCAAAGCAGTTCAGTAAGAAAAAGCACAGCTTGTGGAAGTTATGGCTTCCCTGGTAACAAAAACTATAAAATATTTGAGGACTTAACAAAAAAACCCCAAAAAACAAAACCCACCCCACAAATACTATGTTGGTATATTTTCTTCCAATTAAAAGCAGTGCAAAAGGGAGAAAGCCTTCTTAGCAAGGGTTAGTACAATACTGTGTTCTGCTGTGAGAAAACATGGTTTTATATCTAATGTGGGTGTTTGAACCAGTATTGACATGATATTGGAAAACCCTCCCTAATTTTGGAGACCTATGTGATTTAAAACAAACATTTAAGAAGTTTACTCAGCACTACACTGCACAAGATACAAACACAGGGAAATCCATTTTTTAAATAACCTGCCTCAGCACTAAAGTGAGGATGCCTTGGAGCAGTAAGAACAGGAGGGTAACAGCAAAAGGCAGCCTAATCAGTTTGCCTAATCAGCAAAGAGCTCCAGCCTTTCTTTTTCAAAGCACTTAACACACTGTTGAGGTTTTTATTTTTACTGAAATGGAGAAATCAAATTGCCCACAACAATTTCACACATCAAAGCATGTATCTGTTCAGGAATTGTCAATAGCAGCTGGACATTGCCTGAAAAAGGCTTTGGGTCACTGTCCTATATGGTTTGTACAGTGTGCCACTAGCACTCAAAACAATATTCCTAAGTTCCTCTGACACAAAATTTGTGGAAGGTGACGGTAAAACATTTCTGGTTTCCAACTCTCTTTTGCAATGCAACCACAGTGGTTTGAAAGCTCAGGACAAAAAGCTGTTATTCCCCCTCCATTCATTATTCAGTTTCCTCTGAGCCAGCTACTAATGGACTTTAATATGAAAAAATAGAGCTGTGTGTCCCATGAAGAGGCACACTTCAGGCTTAACATGGAAAAAGATAATGCCACCCATCCTCCTGCTAAACTGACAGGATGATTTCTGCCAAGAGCAATAGCAGCAGAATGGGTAACCTGGCAATTATGGACCAACAAATGAACTACATGACAAATGGTAGAGCAGAAGTCTACCAACCACAAGAGTTCAGCCATCTTTGAAATCAAAAGGGTTCTTTGGTAGGGTTTTGGGGGCAGTGGGTGGTGGGAAGAGCGCTATTTTAATTCTTCGCCTTTTGAGTCCTCAGCCTTCCAGTGCTAGTACACTCATTCCACAAGCTGGTCTCAATTTTACTGAAGCACAGACTTGGCCATACTTCATTACACACCTCTGCTGTGCAACTGCATTTTTTTTTTAATTCTGATCTCTAGAGAGATAACTTTGTAAAAGCAGAGACCTCCTCAAGGCTTTCTGTGTTAATTTGCATGCTTGACAAAAAATGCTAAGCGAAGCTATACAAAAATGGTTTGGGTTTTTTCAGTTTTGAGAACAAGGGAATGTAAGCACGTGAAGAGATAGCTGAGGGAGAGAAAAGGAGACCAGAGATGATAGGAATTATAGGAGATTAAGTCCACAACAGAAACCAAGAAGGATAGTGTTCAAACTGCAAGAGGTCTGGGGTAGCTTGGAAACACTCAGTTAGCACATGTACCTTCAAACGTAGCTGGCATTCTGCTAGGTATTCTAAGAAACCACATCCCCTATTATAGCTAGAGCTACTGACAAATGTCTCTTGATACAAAGCTAGTAATTATTATTAATGGTATCATTAATTGTCATTTTACTATATACCATGATATTTTATTCTCATTAAGCTCAAAGAGGACAAAGTCTCTTGGAAATGGTTTTGACAAAATAACAACTAACTCCGTGCAGCTTTTAGACATTGCCTGGGCTGTTGTGGTAAACAAAAGGACCCAGTCCCACTGACTCAAGGCATTTAAGGAAGCACAACTTTGATGCAGCAAATATAATGAGGAGTCCTGAAAGGAGATCTCCTGAAAACAGTCGATCAGGCATATGCTCAGGCAGATCGTATCTTGCAAACAGATTTCAGAAGCAGACTTTAGAGAACAGCACCATCTGGATCAAATTTGCAATTCTATCCAAAAATAAGAAGGGACAGCTTATGGCACCACTGCAAGCATATTTATAAAGTGTGGGAATATTGGGCTGCAAGGCAAGAGTGCTAAGGGGAAAATGCTGTCTCCAAGAGTAAAATGCAGCTGTACCATTAAGGAAGTGGAGTGAGGAAGCCACTTCACAGCAGCATGAAACTAGCCAGGACAAAGAGGATTGGAAATGGGGCAGTTGGATGCCAAGAACATTCAGAAAAAAAGGTGAAACCAGCCAGGTTCTTGATTTCTAAACTGTAACTTACGAACAACAGGCAAAATTCTTTCATCTGCACAGCAAGCCTCCAATCTACCATGGAGCTCCTCTGTGCAGAGACAGGCATGTAGGGAAAACTGACAGGCAGTGTCTAGTTCCCACGAGAGAACCTGGAAAGACAATTTCCAGTGTACAATTGAAAATGGTCCAGTGATTTACACTTTTGAGAATTCAGGCAGACAAACGTGTTCTTACTCTTTTGACTTAAGTGACCAGCCAGCAATGTGGTGGAGTTGCACACAGTCTGAATTAGAGAAAATCCTTAATCGAGTGAGGTGACTTTTAGCCATTTTAAAAGCCTCTAATTCCTCTTCACTGTTTAAAATCAAAACACGAAGGAAATCAGGACCACAAGAGATGAAAATGCTACCCTGTACACTAAGGCAAGCACACAGAATCTTTTCCAATTCTGTTAACAGTTTATCTCATTCATTCTCAACAAGAACTAGTTTCAGACACTTCAGAACATGTACTTTATCTATCCCACAGCTTTGTTATCCTGACTTTTTTAAAGCATCTCCCAATTGTCTCAGTTGCTGAATTTTAAATCCAGTACTTCTTGTTCTATCAACTATGGCTAATGAGAAGAAATACTACCTTCATCCTCAGCAACTTCTTCAGCCAAAGCAATTCAAATTAATTAAAATTTGGTTTAGAACATTCCTGTTGTTCTTCTCTGGATATGGATACCAATAACTTGGAAGTCTTATACACAAAATTAGACACTGTCCTGTTAAACAAAACTTAAGTAATAAACTGAATAATCTAGGACTTTTTCCCATTTTAGCAGTACAGGTATATCAATTTTTAACTTGTGCCCAATTTTTAACAGTATCAAATTAGAGTTTTCCAGAACTTAGTCATTCTTGCTTTATAGTCCATTAGACTTTTTCCATGTCCACACTAACTTGTTCTCATACATGATGATTATGTCTGTCACCAATACAGATAAATTAAAAACAGACTCTGGTATTCAGCTGTTTATTCAGTAAATGCTACAAACACCATCTTCGTTTTCTAAGGAGCAGAGCCAAGGCTGAAGAGACCAACACACACGGCATCCAGGCAGTACATAATAGGTGGCAAATCTAGACAGGGAACCATAGATTGGGTCCTTGCTCTTGTATTTAGACACTCAGGGTTTGCACACAGGAAAGGGTATCAAGTATTATGTCAGACAAATGGCATTCCAGCTTCCGCTCATGCTAAAGTACATCTCAGTTCCTAGGTCTTCTGGCTTTTTTTTTTTTCTTTTCAAAAATTCTTTCATTTAATTCTCTCCCAGGAGTGTGTCTATGTCTTACTGTGCCTACTCTTGGCTCTGCTGTGAGATCATCTGTTCTTCAACAAAGAAAGCTATCAGCCAGAAATGAAGAGAAATGCTTTCTGGTTGCTCCCTCATACACAGCCCTTAGAGAACTCATGTTATTCTGTTCAAGTTATTTCTGGCTCTGAAGAACTGCTGGCCTCAGTTTCACTCATTTGTAGATTCTATTTTTTCCTCTTAAAATTCAAAGCAGCAGGGATTGAATTTTCTGCTGTGTTACCACCACTAAACTGAATCTATATCTCCCTATTTTATTTAATGAATGATTTACACAGTAGTAAATGAAAAACAAACCAAAATAAATCAACAAATTTGTTTTGTTGAAGAAATAGCCACTGCAACTGAAGAATTCAAGACCTTGAAAGCATATATGAGCTGCTGAGGAGGCAGCATCATCTAATATTTAGCACCATACTCTTTATGCATGACTACCCTCCATAACTCTCTCCGAACTCTGCCAAGATTTCCAGCTCATGCATGCTTTAGCAGTTGGTACCACACATCAGCAGGTTATGAATTTAGAGTTATGACTGCTATGTAAACTCATCAAGACTTCATTGAATCAGTCATTGCCAAGGATTCACTGCCGAGAACCCCCTAACTCTGCTGCAGTTCCAAAGGTACATCCCATTAATAAATGGGCAGTGTGTACATGTGGTGTGGTAGGACCTGCTCCTGAATCAGGAAACCTTTATACAATATAGGTTCCACAAGCTCTGGATCCATGAAAACTCTCCTAGTTGATGTTATCCGAAATTAAAAATTTTGTTTCTTTCTCTCACAGTAACCCTCCCCTACCCGTAATTGTACCTCTACAAGAAGAGTTAGAACATATGCACAATTTCCTTCTTCCCTGGGTATGAAATTCTGGAGTGCACAACAGACACACTTCATGTAATGTCATTTCAGTGACGATTAAGGAAAGATGTGGAGCAAGAACTTCTATAGGATTTCACTGCATGTCAGAAGTTTGCAGATATTTGATAAGTCATCCGAAATTGATGTAGTGATCTTTTCTCTCACTTCTACCAACAGAATAACTACACCAATAAGAATGAAGTGTGATAAAAGGACTGCCTCACTGGGCACAAAAAGAATCCTTGTTTTCAGAAGAGTGTTGTTAAGGAGATCTACATATCACAGAGCATCAAACCTTTTTCTTCCATGACGCCAAAGCAGACCACTCCTTTGGAGAGGCATCCTAGGATCCTGATAGCATCACAAGCATGACGTGAATACATGAGATGGAAATGACATTGAGTGTCTCTAATTGGAGGGATGTTCCTGGTGGATGGTATTATGCATCCTAACCAAAAGCTTCTGAAGGCAGAAGAGTTTCCCCAGAAAAATAGAATTTTGAAAACTGAGCATCATGTTATCAAGTCACACAACATATAGAGAGACTGTAACTAGTTCGTGTTCTTTTCCTTGAGGAAAATATTTACATAATGATGACTGAAGACAGAAATTATTCATGTAGCCAAATTGCACTTAAGTGCACATTATAATAGGTAATACATTTCTAATTAAGCAGCTTTGCAATGAAAAGATTGTGAGATTTCTGTCACTAGTGCCACAGCTGATGTACCATTAATCAGAAAAAAAGTACACTCAAGCCCAAATTACTCTCCACATTCAAAACCAGAAACCCCAAACCCTAGGGAACTTTTTTTCACTTCATCCTAAAGTATCAACCCTTCTGACCAATAATTCCACAAGCTGAGCTGAAACTTGCTTACACAGCAACTATAAGAAAATAACATACATCTAGAAAACAGAGGCATACTAAGACAGCATATGGTTCTCTTCCTCCTTTGAAACTGTCACTCAAGTATCATCTGTATTTAATATGTCTTGATTCTAAAAAGCAAGCTGTAGTCTTATGGTGGAGGTCCATTGCAGATGACATACATGAGCCACAAAAGGTCAGAAGAGCCATCAGAGCTCTGTCTGGATGAAACCATATAGCAAGGCTGTGCCTGTGCTCTCCTGCCCTCACACCCACTGCCTTCACATAGGCCAAATAAAACCAGTATCCACAGTATCTGCCAGCCCAGACACACAGCACCAGCTCAAACCTACAGAGGAGCTCTGGCAAATACTGTTTTTGAAAGCCTTTAGGTGTCTTACCCATCATTTTCTGAGTGTTGCTGTGTCTGAAGTATATGTAGCAAAACTGGCAAGTGCCTAAACCTCAATCTGTCCAGTTGCCATCCTACAGATAACTTAATTAGCATTCATTTGGGATAAGGACTGTGACTCTCATTTGCAAAGAGATTTAAATGATATGGCTGAAGCAATTACTGCCCTTCCTCTGTTCCTTCCTCTCCTGAAGGTTAAACATCTGTCACAGACCAGGCTCCACAGAACACACATCTGTTGCTTAAGCACTGTCCTCTACATCTCAGCATACAAAGTCTCACTGATCTCTGTTCAACAGGTTCAATGGTGTGACTTGCAGAGATACAGTAGGCTACTCCGTTTATTTTGATACTGTGTTAGTTTGAACAAGGCATCAGCAGCTTCTGATAGAGCTGATGGAAAAAGATTTTTATGCAAAAATAAGAATTAGGACAAGTCAACAAGTGTTTTGTCTGAAGATGTAGCTTCAAAAGTAATGGAGGCAACCTTGTAAGATCAGAGGTGTGCAGAGAGGTGCAAAACATACTGAAAATAAACCCTCCTGTCCCGAAGGATGGGCTTGTGCAGAGACTGTCAGGATTCAACTGCTTTGATTCACTTCCAAACAAGTCTGAACCCTGGAGCTAAAAATCTGCAGAGGAAGAAGTTCCAGCTCCTCACCAAAAATCAAGTGCAGGGAGGCCACACAAGCAAAATGTTTTATATACTGACTTTCATAACTAAACTTCTTCCAGTTTCTCCCTGGATTCAGTTTGGCCCCAGACAGTTTTACTTTGCTGGAACCAACTGGCTTTTCCTAGTGAACAGAGGGGCAGCACCAGCAGTACATTCAAACCACTGACATTCTCATTTGATTTCTGTTTTTCACACCTTTTCTGCTCCGTGTGTGCTTGACTGAAGAATTCAAGCTTGCACTTAATGCTTTTAAAAGTATTTCTGCACAGTGTTAAACAGAATTAGCTTCAGCAGCTAACATATACACAAGCAGACTAGGCAAGTATGAAACAACCAGATGTCTGAGTGTTTGCACTTGCACTTGCTGAGATTCTAGCATAAGCACAACTGTTCAGACAACTGTCACCGAGTAATTCCAAGAGGTAACATTGCTTCTTTATTTACATTTTCATTACACACTGAGAGCATTTGGAAGCTGCTGACTGGCAAATCCTGAAGACCCAGTACTTACTTTCTATACTCTATGTTCACATAGGATGACAGCTGAGAAACTCTCCAAGCAAAATCCCTTGAATGCAGAGGTACTCCTAGAGTGGAAAATTGTTAATGCCTCCCATCCCCATTGATTCTTGGCCTGTGTGCAGAGACTGTCAATACTGATTCTGGTTCTGCCTAACAGTCCCCCTGGAACTAAGCTACAGCCACCAATTCATCAAGCACTAGCTGCCAAGCATGTGTCACAGCTGGTTGCCAGAAGACTGAACTAAAAGTTTTGTTGCACTTTTTTGCAAATAAGATAGATAGCTTGTGTGACATCTTGTACTCTGCTTTTTCTTCTGAAGCAGATTAAAAAATGGAAGAAAAAAAAGATATTTAGCTTCAGTTGCTGGCTCTGCTTGTTACTTCCCCTGCAACCTCTGAACAAGTAATTTTGCCTTTCTGTGCCTCAGTTTCCTCATATGCTAAATAGGTTTACAATTTTGCATTGAAATTCTGAGGATTGTTCAATACAGCCAAAAAAGTGCTGCAAAAATACAGACTACTGTCTTTATTCCTAATGGACTTGAAATCAAAATTTTCTTCTTCTCTAAGTAAAATAGACTTTTCTTTCCCCTGGACTAAGCAGTTTTTTTGATACCATGCTGCCCCAGCGTCTCACTCAGAACAACATTAAAAGAGAACTGATGTAATGCAGCCTTGCCTCCCAACACACACCACCTGGACATAGCAACTGCTGCCACTGCAATTTAATTCTTGCTGATTGCAAATTTCAGTTCCTCTGGTTGTGTGCTGTAAAAATTTTTATTCATACTTTACTTTCCAAATATTGTGGCTTTTCTTGTGCAACTGCTTAAGAAAGATGTCTTGGCCTCTACTGTGCAAAAGGATCTCTTATGACACACATATATACTGCATACACAGTGTAACAGACAAAGCCAATCAAAAGGCTGGCTGTTCTTTCTGTATTTTATGTCAAGATGCAAATTAAGCTGTTTTTAAATGGGGAAGGAAAGAGGTCTGACTGAAATCCCCAGAGGTACCTTGATGTTCATGATGTCCACATTCTACACACAGAAAATGCTGACATTGCAAGGTGACAGGCACCTGCTAGAATGGGCTGACCCCAGCTCCTCCTCGGTTCAGCACCTTGAAGGACACAGTCCACAGAGACAGCAGAAACCTCAACAGGTGCTCTCCCAGTCATAATGCAAAATAGAAAAAAGTTTACTTAGGATGAGATTCTTTCTCCTCTGCTATTCAGCTTAACTCCAAAAAACTTCTACCCTTCACCACCAAAACCATCCATAGTTTCATCAGCTTGATCTGTTCACCATGTCAGAATCAAGATGCAGCTGAGTACATTAAATATTTAAAGAAAAGGAGGCTTCACAGTTGAAAGGAGGAAAACATATTTCTTCAGGGAATGTTTTGCTCACTGAGTAAAGAGCAAGAAGGCTTTAGCCATTTATTTTTGTATGTAAATATACAAAAAACCCAAACCCAACCAACAACAATCAAAGCAAAGTAATAAAAACAATGCACAATTTAAAATTCATAACAGAAAGAACTGCCCACTGATCATTTTTCAGAGAATCACTATAGTTGGTAAAAAGTGAAAGCCTGTCTAATAACATAATATTTCTGCAATGACGTGTTCTAATTCCAGAAATACTGATCTGTCCTTTTTACTTCAACTATTTATCAAGAACCAATACTCTTTTCAACTGAATTTAGATCAAAAGCATTGACTATACTTTAAATTTATCAATCCCTTTTTGTTTCTAGATGTTTTTTGCTCTGTTCCATAACTTTTAAGTGCACTTATTTTCGCAAGTAAGTGCTGAACAGAGAAGGAAGAATACACAGAAGTGAAAAAAAAGAAAAGAAAAAAGTGTGCAATGAGATCATCTGCCCTTGTGCAACAGCTTTGTAATCTGCTGCAAGGGAAGGCAAGGGTAAACCAAGAACATGGGTGCACTGTAAGGGCTACACAACTGAATGAAGCAGAATTCTAGGAACAAACCAGTAGTAAAACTGGAGTACTGACTGGAGTAAAAGACCTAGTAAAGCAGACACTGCAACACTAAATGCACTGGATTTTGTGCATGCTGTATCATTTAATGACTAAGTTGAATGTTCCAGTAGTATTTTTGTCTTGTTTCAGTAACTTAATTGGTAAATCTTGCTTTTCAACTATACCTCCCCCAAAAAGCAACGTTTGGTCCATACACCCTGAAAATCATTTACAGACAACTTTTCAGAACATGTTCTCATCACATGGGAATGAAACCCTTGTGCCAATGCAAAGGAGACGTATTTGTAACAGCGATAGTTTCACATATAAAATTTTCAGATGATGAAGGAGCCAAACACTGGGAATAGTGTTTTCCCAATATCCATCTCTCCTTTTCCTTTTGTTGGATCATGCCTCTGACAACTGAATGCTCACAGCAAACACACTTCTGCAGCTCTCTTTGCAAAACTTCCCCTGCTGTTCTTCCCTTATTCTGTGTCTTGTCAACACCCTTTCCTCACCAACAGCTGCTTCCCATCTGAGCAAACTTCTGATCACAGTGTCAGTAACACACCAGACACAGAACTACCAGCACCCAGAGGGATAGGAGCTCAAAAATTATACACAAGTGTCCAGTGATTATCATTTGAAGCCATTGATTTTCCACAGTAAAAGAGGAATTAAACAAAAATGGGCAAGCGGCACTTCATGTGAAGGACCAATGTGCTTTCGTGCTGTCTACAATATCTCCGCTCACAACTGTTGGTAATGACACTCAGAATTAGGTAATTAACATCCAAATCCTTTTGACACTTTCTTAAAGTAGTCCCACCCATTCAAACTGCATTTCCTTTCTGCCTCCCCCTCCACAGATCAAGAAAATGAAAGATCACAAGTGTTGACAAGTCAGTAATGACAGCTGACAAAATACAAAATTCGGGCCTAAGACAGAACTTTCATGTAAAAAAAAAACCAAAACATTGCAAATAAAGCCACCTGCACCAGTCACCAACACAGGAAAGCCAGTACTGGGTCTGGGTGTTAGTTCTGCCACAGACTACTGACATCCTATTTTAGCAAGATGTGCCACAGCCAGGCATGGGGCCTCAGGCTAATAGGCCAAGAAGCCAACAGTGCCAGGACATGGCCTAAGCCTCACAACTCTTAGAGAACTGTTTGAATATTTCCTCTCACCCTTTGACCCGGGCCTACAAGCATTCTCCTAAACAATTCTCTGTCATGGTGCCAGAGTTAGAATGGGCCAAGGACCATTCCCCATAGGCAATCTGAATGCAGCCATCCTACTTGGAGACTCAAGAGAGTTCAGTGGTACAAGACCAGATCATGCCAGTTGGCCTGAGAGCCAGAGGAAAGCCTAGCACTGTTTTGTTTACTACATTTGTAGCCTAAGTCTCTTGTTCAACAATTGAGGGCATTAACTACTGAGCAGATGTAACACGACAAACTTTTGCCTCCCATGTCTTCTCCTCTGCGACCTCTGTGACATATAGTACACTCATATATATACCTACATTAGGCTTGTCCATTGTTTCCACAACAACCTGGATTCTGTTTAAGAGTCAGGTTTCAGAGTCCAAAACATTTTACCAGGTCAAAAGTTTTACAACCTTCTGTTATTGCCCCTTCAAACAAAATTAAAGAGGTTTCTTCAAGCACCTAGTGATGAGGTTAACAGCAAACGGCTCCCAGTGAGGTGATGAATTCATAGCAGTTGTTAGATTAGACAAAGTCCCATGAGACCAGAGACTTTGCTGTGTAGCTAAAACCTGCCCAACTATCTGAGATAAGAACTCACTAAAATGCAAATTCTTATCAGGAGTCTGTCTCCAAAGCAGGGCCCTCCACCAGTGACACAAGGGAACTCCTTTCATTGCCAGCTTCCTCAAGTGACAAAATAATCCTTAAGTCAAACCTTTCATGTTTTCTTCTCTTTCCTGGCATGTATTTCCCTCATGTATGGTAGGTTGTTCCAAGTTACTCAAACCAAACTAGGATGCCAAAAGCATGAGCAGGACAAAAGTGTTACTGCTGAAGTGATTTACTATAGATAAGAAAATATGTTAAGGAAATATGGGTGATGTTGTTAGGCTTTTATAAATCTAAGCCCACTCTATCACATACAAATGTAATTAACATCTGACTGCCTTTCTGTAAAACGAGTCTTGCAGGTTAAAAGCTGTTTCCTAATGCTCAGATCACAAAGACAAGCATCACTCCTTGGTGGCAATGTCAGCAGTCAGGGTCACCAGTTGCAAAGGACTTCTAGCCTCTCTCTTTAAGTGGTCCACTCAGTAAATGGGTGAGCTGTGTGACCTCTCAGAGATCAATATTTGCTCATTCTGACACGAGGGTGAGTCACATTAGCTGGGAGAACATGGGTTTGGTATCACTGGTAGTGACATTGGCTCACAACTAAACTAATAGCCTGATTTGTGCAAGTCAAACTCCTAGACCAACACACCAAGTTTCATACCCAAAATAGCCAAGCAGTTCCTAGTACATGCTTGAAGGAGCCTTGAAAATACTGGTCCTAATTCTAAAACAGTGACAACTAAGTAACTGATAAACCCACAGGGAATGTGTAATCTGCACCCTGCATATTAGATTGGTTCCTCTTTTTTTTTTTTTTTTTTTTTTTCCCCGTCTCTTAAAACTGAAAGTGTATTACTGGGCAAACTAGATAATTATTAGGCTACAAAGATTTTTAATGACTAAAAGACACTGTTTTTGTTAAAAAAAAAAAATAAAATTAAAAAGTGCCTTTACTTTGCTTAAGCCAAGTGACTTAGAATCAGCAAATGAACCCGTTAGCACAAGAACCAAACAAAAGCAAAACCAGAAGTATGAAATTAAATTCAAGCTGAGAATGGTCAGAAAATTCACTCCATGAGTCATGACACATCAGATGTGTTGCAACAAGGTATTATCTGTATAGCTGATATGGTTCCATAAGAGTAATTACAGCAATGGCAATACCAGTGAGATTGACCCAATACACTTACATGAACATAAATGTTCCTCTAACTCAGTTCTAGTTCCATTATCTCAGTAACCACCCCCATCTTTAAATAAGGTGTAGAAACCTTTTTCTCTCTCTTCAACACAAAAATGCATGACATAAAATTGCAGCTGCTTCTGGAACTGTAGGAAATCACTTTGCCAGCCAGGTTGTGACACGTTTTTGTGGTAATAGAACTAGGTGAAAAAGCAAGGTGGGCTTGCACATGTGTCACGACGCCCACAATGGTCAATACCTGTCTTTCTTTCACTAGGTTTCAAGGCCCCTATCAGTGCTCTCTTTCGGCTTTGAGCAATCACTATCTCATGGGATGACATATGGCTATCAGCTGTGTAAGCAATGAGTTATTCTTCTGAAGAGGAGGGATCATTAGGAAGAGTGAAGGAACTGTTTTCTCTTACTCTGGTCTTGAGATCTGCAGTTCAAAGGGAGGCAAGACCTCTTTAGATGACTGTGCTCTACAGAAGGGTGAAGAAGAGTATATGCAGGAAACAGGCATTTCAGTCCAGATAACTTCACTGAGGTTCTCTCCCAGTACAGACCTACTTCAGTTCTGAATGTCCACTACAGATAGACTCAACCATATGTGCAGAAGGCAATGTTAAAGCTTTAATCACACTTGGCAAGGCAATCAAGTAGGAATCATCATCTGCAGTAATACTGAAATCTAAGACTAGTAATACTTAAATCTATTACTTTGCTCAGGTCTTAGACATGCAGTTGGTGCAGCCCCCAGTCCAAACCCCAGTTTGTGATCTAGCAGGAAAAAGTAGTAAAAGGTAGCATTCAGTCTCTGTATGAAATCACTTTGCATGAATTGCATTGCTCTTCAATGAAGTCTCTGTGGCTGATTGAGAAATAACACTGCTGCATATTTCGAATCTTTTTCTTGCTTCTAGCTGTTAAAGGCTGAGAATACTGCAGTCATTTCCACAGCTAAATAGGAGTTGTTCAAAACAGATAAGAAACACAGTAAGATGGTGGTGCTTTCTCAAAGAGATATGACTAGTTGCTTCAACAAGTTGAAAACAGAATGCAAAATATTGAGACTGACTGAAAGGAGGGCAAGGGAGGAATGGATTGAGGCCACTGTAACAGAGGAGGAAAGGGCAGTCACCTTGTGCCACAAGCACAACCCTACTTTTTGCCTCCTTAATTTAAGAAGCCTTCATGAACTCTGAAACAGCATCACCTTTGATAGCACTCATCAAGGGATCATCTGTCAACTCAGGGCATTTAATGGAAATACTGCTATGTAAATAAGGATTAAGTACCCCACCACAATACAAGGACAATGATAATAAGCAGCAGCATTAGTGTACTGCACGTGCTTTCATGTCATCTAAAGCACGAAACAAAAAGGTCAGGCTGAAAGACATCTTCAGAGAAACCTTGCCACGTAGTCAGAGAAACTGAGAGACAGAATAACTCCAGACAATTTCAAATATTTGGTCCACAAACCAGATTTCTGTAATCATGGCAACTGTTATTTGCAAATAACAATAAAAAAAACCTACTTATATGAGTCCACAGAATATATTTCTATTTCTTAATTCCAAGAGTATCTCAAAAAAAGGAGATGAAATGCAGGAGATTTGTAAGTCTGCCACAGGAAAAGCCTGGTCCAACAAGAAGGTCAAATAAGGTTTCTGTAAATCTTTTCTATTAAATCCTCATTTGATGCAAGAAAACTGATGTTGCTCTTTGCAGATAATGAAGACCTAGAGGATAAGCACATATATGTGGGTCAGTAGTACCCTCTCTGATGGTGACCAGTATAGGCTGCCATTGCACAACAAAAACAAGAGAAAAGGGATTCTACAGATGGAAAGAAGAAAATTTTCTCAAATTCCTTCATATTTCCTTGCAAGTGCCTGAAGGAAACAATGGGCAAGCAACAGAAATCAGTAATTTCTTGAAAGCTTCATCTGTCACAGACTGATCTGGATGCCTGCAGGCAGACACTGCACTTGGGAGATCCTGCTTTTTCCAGCCTCAGATACCCTTCTCAGAGCAGGATGCCTCTGGGACTGCCAGGATCTGAGCACAGGAAAGCCAGCTTGAAAACATGTCAGTCCATTCCCCTAAAGGGGGGTTCAGTGTTCCCTTCCAGTGTACATCCCAGAAGTCTAAATATTAGACTGCTTCCATAAATACACTATGCAGCTACCTAACCACAGTCACTGGCATGAGCAATCGGTTGCCCTCAAATATAGCTACAAACTCAGATAAACCTTTCTTGCAGCTCCTGTGCTATGATAATATTCCTCTATAAATGCACAAAAAAATGTGAAGGAATCCATTCCTTCTCTCAGTACTGTTATAGCCCTGGGAGTATCTTATGTCTGCTTTTTGAGCGTTCTACTTTAATAAACAAATTTATCAGAGACAAAATGAAACAGTTTTTGAGGAAAATTACAATTTATGCTAATCTGAAGCAAAATGTGAAATATGCATGAAATACTTGAGGGATTGATGCTAAGAGAAAGAGAGCACCTCTATGCTCACTGCAAACAAAGCAATTAGCCATTACGTTTGACATTAGGACATCTCTAATAATGACATCTGAACAGCAGGATAAATGATCCAAAATTACCCTCATTTCAGATAAGAACATGATGGGGTGGTTTGTCAAGAACCTCTCCAAGACTACTTGTCATGATTCTATGATATGATGCAAACCTAGAACCACATTTCCCATCCCTACAAAGCAGTACTCCTGCCTCTGCCACAAACTCTGTGTGGACCTGCGAAGTGGAAAATAGCAAAGCTTTCAACTTCTTCTCTTCCTATATTTAGGGACAAAAAAAATCCTATATTGGGAGTCTGCTTCCTGCAAAAATCAGCCAAAAGCTACGTAAAGTCACACATACATTCAGCTATGTGTGGAGCAACACACTCAAATAATTTCTGCTGTGATAATTATTTCACTTTTTGATCTGTATTTCCTTTTCTACCAAAGCCCCAGGGTCTCTGTCCCTCCCTTGCACTGACTCAGCTTCCAGGAAGCTATCACAAGTGAGTTTCTCTGCAGAGACAACAGAGTGATGCTGGCAAAGCACAGGGCAGCCAACCTCTTCCTCTCTTCCCCTGAGATCATGACACACCTTCAGCCAACAACTGGCATCCCTGAGGTGAGAGGGAGGGACAAATGGCAAAAGGGTTGATTGATGATATCACTGCAGTTGAGAGCAGGGAGAGACGCAGCATGAGGGTCAGGTCAAACACCTCACTCTGAAGGATGTGAAGAGACCAAAGTAAGTCTCAGATAAAGGATAACAAGGGTCAGATGCACACCAAGCTGGAATTAGCTAAGGGAAGCAAAGAGGAAGTTTTTGTTCTCACCTGTGTGGCAGTAAACTGGTGAAACTACACATGGGATTTATTGATATTTTTCTCATCGTGGAGATTCTGTGAGAGTGCAGAAAGACAAACAGCTTTGTTCATATGAAAAATCTGCTGAAGTCCCATCTATGTTTGATTTCTAAAGCCTCACTGCAAAAGGCATGGGCTGGTCACACTATTTTCCAAGTGAAAAATTAAACTAAGACATAGATCAGAATATCTCAGAGCCTTCTGAACCCTCCATCTCTGCTCTTAGAGCCACGGCTCATAAACTGGGTTCTGCAGACCACAGGATCAGATGAATAGAAAGCTTTCTCTTTGCTTTGTTTTGCTTTTCTGTTTTTCACTTCTGCTTCACTTTCAACATTCAGATTGTTTTCTTCACATTGTTTGTATGCAGAGCAAAAAAAACTTACATTCTGTTTGGATTTCAGCATTTAGCAGCTAATTTTGCCCAGACATTTATTCTGAATAGAAAACTCTAGTAGCAAATTGCCAGCCCCAAATATTCAAGAGTCAGAACACAAGTCCCTAAGAAGTCATGAGCATTTATGTTTTCCTGATGTTGTATCTTCCAACTCTGCTTTACAAGCAGAAGGGCTACAAATGTACCATCTTCCTCAATGTCAGGAACTGGGCTTTTCAGAAAAATGTCCCATGTTGTTAAGACTCAGCAGGAGAAAATCTTAATCATTTGCAATCATAACAACTGGCTATAGGTGAGTGCATGTGACTAACTGACCAAAACAACAGAACAGCAAAGCTAATTTAAATTACTTCCAAACAAATTTCCTTTTCCATCTCCTTCATCTCCTCAATTGCTCTTTTAGCTGTCTCATAATAAAGGAGCAACATTACCCAAACCATATGGTTCACCTTCCAGAATCAGAGTTTATCTGCATCTACTGAGGGTGAAACAGGCAGAGAACAGGGTAGGACAGGAAGCCACACCTCACAGCTGAGACAAATGGCCTGTTTGCTATCTGAGCACCAGAGCCCAAATCTTGGATGCAAACAAGATTGTGAAATATGAAAAAGAAAAATAAATAAAATTTGTGATGCTTATCACATTTTGAGATGGGTGGAGTGCAAAATGCAGAGATACTAGATCAATTAGAACTACAAAGCAAGCAAGAAAAGGGAGCATAAAATAATATTTTGAGTCTGTAGGATGTGGGTTAATTTATCTGATGGCACGTGCCTTAACGTAACATTTATATAATAGTTAGGTTGTGTTCATATAAAAATAAAGGATAGCATAATATTAAACCTAAAAATAGTCCTGGTACAACTACTTTATCCAACTTGATACCTACCTGATATGAACAGTTTGACTTTCATGGTGTTTTCATGCTTGCACAGAACACACAGCAATTGCTCAAGCTAAAAGTACATCCTGTCATTCTGACACTAACATTTACAAGTTGGTGGTTTGTCTTTGAAAGATGAAAGAGCCATATGTATATAAAACAGGAAGAACAATTTGCTTTATATATTTTAAATTACCAAAGGGGTGGGAGCTGCATGTGCAGGTTAGACATAAGTGTTCAGTTAAAGGAGAGGAAAAAAAATGTAGCAAGAAAATACCTACAATCTAGTGTATTGGATAATCATAATTATTATACTTTTACATGTACATTATATCTACAAACTAGTAAACCTAACTTTTATATACTGCTATCTAACTGCTGTGTACCCACTATTCAATTTAATTTTAGTATGATGGCCAATGAGTAGGTCTGAAATCATTCAGGTGACTCTCAACTTGAAAGCTGGTCTTTAATTACTACAATTTGACTATCACAAATTTGACTGGGATTCTGTGGAATGACCATGCAGCACTCAAACAAACTGCTGCTTTTCTTCTCTCAATGAATTGTTTGTGACTTTTCCATACAGCTTGACAACACAGGGAAGAGCAGATACCTAGAGAACAGGTAGTTGCAGTGTGCAGACATTGCACCTCAGTACCCAAAGGCTCTGGTGTCAGTCACATATTCATGTGAAAGACTGTATGACACCAGACAGATGCTTTGACATTCAACCAGCTGCTCACTCAAACTGAATTATCACCTGATTTAATTTTGACACAGAGAAAATAAATATTTACAAGACCACACATAATGTAAACATTTCTGCCCCCATTGCAGAGACTTAAGAGAGGCCAAAGGCAGGCGAATGATTAATTGATATTTGAAGTCTGGAAAACAAAAATCATTCTGGTTTATGATGTCACCAGAGACTTACAACTGAATTACCTGCCTTTCTCCTTGGAATTTACCTTGCTCTATCCATAAGTTTTATTCAATCTCCATTAGCTTCTGACCATTTTCCACTTTGCTTATTTGATCAGTAGTTCTTTACTAACATTGGCAACAGTATATTTTCATCTTTTCCCTGTAGTTATCCCATCTGATTAAAAGGCTTGGTTGTGTGATGAGTCTTCATTAGTCAAGTTATTACCATGTCTGTGTAAATGTAGTATTATCTACTGATACTCCTGGCTTATAAAGCATTTCTGCAAGGAGAGTTCCATATTTTGCAATATCATACCTGCCTAACAAAATGGCAGACAAGACAGAACAGCATGTGCATGTTCATAATTCAATCAGTAATTTCAAATCAGCTGTGAGCTGATAGAGTTTGCCCTCTCTCAACATGGTAACTCATCATTTTGAGGATTAATCTAGGAAAAGTAACACTATCAAAATCATGATATGTATATGAGTATCATACCTTTATTGTACCACCATTTAGCATGAAATCTAGACTTTGTTAAAAAGCAAACAAACAAACAACAAACAAAAAAAGAAAAAAAGCTAAATCTTATGAGATGTGGAACAAACTACAGAAAAAAACTAATGGTTTCAGTCCACAATTCTGGTATCGAACTGCATATCACAACCTATCAACAGGAGCAAAAACTGACTAGGAACACCTTGTGCCCAAAATAAATGGAATAAAAATGTCACAAACAACACAGGCAGTGAAAAAGTAATTGTGTATTAAACGTAACTAACTGAATGACCTAACTAGGCTGTAATGGCACAGGGCATCTAAGTTATATTTGCAGATGTAACTCCTTTTGTCAGAATTACTTGCGGGATGACGTGCAACAGATGCTAGAGAAAGAAAAATGTATTTATATTGGTAAACATCTGGAGCATTTTTATTAAATGAGTCCAAAATTCATAGCAAAGTGTTATCATGGTGACTAACAATTTTTAATATGAGGAGAACTCCATCCTCTGTAACTTTAATGATACCCACTTTATTGATCTATGAAAGCAAAATATGGACCATGTTCTTTTAGGCAAAGCAAATAAGGACTGAGTCCCTATGTATATAGTTACTCTATCTTCCTTGCAGACTGGCACGAAAAGGTTTCTAAGCATTCAAAAAGAAAAAAAAAAAAGAAAAAAAGAAAAAAAGGAAACTTTTCCTTTAGCATGGAGGCATATTAAGTCTCCTAAAAAGGACCAAAATACTTTTAATAAATCCAAGTAACTTTGATTTATTTGCAAATCCATAGTTTTAAATACTTAAGAGATTCTTTCACATTACCAGGGAGCACAGGAAGCTGCTGCTAGAGAACAACTTCAGTGCTGTGAATAAAGCCATAGAATTTAGTTGTTTGCTTTTTAAAACATTGTTTATTGTGACTACTTAATGATGACTTGGGCTTCAATAGCAAATATTTAACAAAGAGCACAAACTCCCTCATCAAACCTTCTTCTAAAGCACAACTCTCCCGTTCTACTCAGGAAGAGCTAATTCTGACAATAGAAAGATATGAGATTTAGCCTTCCTTTATTTATCAAAGCTATCGAAGTTTCTTAAGCAAAGGTACAACACCTGTACCCTGAATCTCTCATCTCATGTTTGACAGGAACAAGTTTCCATGAGATCTGAGAACTGCAGTCTTTTCTCCACTAGAGCCAAAATTGCTCCTGCAACATATGGAAGTAACATCAAATCCAGTACAATTCACACTATTAAGAAAAAAGAAAAAAAACACCAAACCCCAGCATCACCCAACCACGTCTGAGTGATAACTACATGTATTACCACAGAAAGAGTAACAGTTCATACTTATTTTGTACTGGGTAAGTGCTATTCACACAGAACATGAGATGGTAAGAAAGAGGCCCATGGGGCAGGAGCAGCAGTTCTTATGCAGTAATGTCACTCAGAAAACAAACTAATGGGAGTAAAGGGAACTTCCTTTGTGAGGTTCAAGTAGATTGGAGAACACCAGGTCCCAGTGCTACAGCATTACTGTCATTAGTGTCATAAGACAAAACTTTTGTCCTATAACTGCCTGTAATTCCAGTGACTATAGATGCTACTATCCTCACATGTCAAGTCAGCTGTTCCATCTGGGAGTCAGGGAAGAATTCTTTTCTTTGCAATATCCTGTTAGAAGGTACTAACTTAGGGCCAACCTCCAAATTCATGCAGGAAGTATTTCTTACTCCAAATTTTATTTTGAAAACTTTCATCCCACTGCTGTGCTTTTTACCCTCTCATACTGCAGTATATCTTCACTCAGCTCCCCTTGGTGCTAACACCATTCAACTACCTGAATGCAGAGAGATTGAGCCCATAAGAATTAGGTCAATGACTGAAGAAACTCATTATCTTCTAAGTTTCTAAACTCAGCACATGAACATTTAACACAAAGTTAAGCCTGTGTGTGAATGCTGCTCCAAACCAAGGCCTAAATATAGGAAAGATCCTGTTCCTCAGTACTTTATTTACATAATCACCAAAACAGCAACTCCGTAACAGGGTACAGCTGCACTAACAGAAACAATCACCCAAGATAATACTACAGCCAATCTAAACCTGGTAGCTAGTAACAAGGGACTGTGAAGGGCTCTGCCTGCAGTGCCATCCTGAGACCGCAGCAAAGTGCACTCAGAATCTTCTCCCATTACCTAAGGCATATCACTCACTACTGCTCCCATGAAAACTGCCAAGTTAATGAATATAAATAAAGTCTTGGTTTGCTTTTTAATATATGAAAATCCCATTCGTTAACACTGTGAATGCATTTAGCTGTATGAACTGGAGCTAAAAATATACACAGCTTGAATCCACATTTCAGCCTGCAGTGGACAAAATCTCAAATTCAGTACTTAGGACAGAGGAGTCTTCTGAGGTTTTTTTTTTGTTTTGCTTGGTCTATAGGGTGGGGCACTTTTGCAACTTGCAGCTTTTTTAAGAATCTCCTCGCATCCAGACCAGTTCTAAAGGAAGCTAACTGGCGCTTCAGTCAGATGCATTCTGAAATTAAAAAGACTCTGAGTTCAACTATTTGAGAGACAAAAGGATTTAAGTAGAGACTAGTTCATAAAGCAACCACCTCCTTTTCATTTATCTTATATGCTAGATAGTTTGCCACTTGGGTGAATCTGAAAAACACTGAAGACAAACTGATTTTAAAAAACAAACAAACACTACGCCAGAAATACAAGTCAAAAGGGGTCCAGGGTCTTAAGCCCATTTAGATGAAATCAGGGTTTAGTACTTATTTAGCAAAGCACCAGAAAGAATTTCTGCCCTGTCCAGTATTTCAGAAATCTCTGCAGAGACTTCGAGTCTTCCCTTGCTTTGATTCTTGATCTCTGTCGGATCAAACAGTTTCTCTCTCTCTCTCTTTTTTTTTTTTTTTTTTTTTTATGGCATATCTGTTATCTAGTAACTTTAACTGCAGGCTATTCTAGTTATTTGCAGAAGTGTGGCGGTATGCTGATGAATTCCACATCTATAGGAATATAGGAAAAAGGAAATACCCAGATGGAGTTTTACTTCTGAACCAGTCCGTGGATAATTTCAGAGGGCGGGTATAATTGTCTCCACATGCACAGACACACCCGGCCCAATCACATAGTTATGTTTACCATTAAAGCTAAACATATATATATAATACATTTATTTATAAATAACAGGCAGTAAGGCTAGAGTTTCCAAGTGGGTGTTACAGTAACTTCTAAACACCACCACCAACAACAAAAGGGATGAGGCATTCTGAAAAGCAGATCCACTACTGGATCCGTCTCTGTCAGCCCCAACGAGGCAGAGCCTCGGGATGCTGCGGGATCCGGCGCTGCCACCGCTCCAGCCGCAGGGTTTTTCCTCACGGGACGAGCAAACACGGTCGCTGGCGGTCCCGCTCTGCCCACGGCGGGCTCCCGCCGGCCCCTAGCACATCCCCCCTCGGCCTCTCGAGCAGAAGAAACTCCCCCTCGGCGGAGCGGGCCTGGCCCCAGGCACTTCCCACAAGTTCTGCCAAGCACTCGCAGCCCCCGGCTCGCCTGGGGAGAAGCCGCTTCGCGCCGGCCCGGGCCGCCTGCCCAACCTCCCCGGTACCCCTGAGGGGACTTCCCCCGCCCGTGGCGCCGCTCACCGACTGCAGGAAGTGGAGGGTCCCCACGTAGTCCCGCTCGGTGCTGAGGATCTCGTTGAGGACGCAGAGACGGAGGCGCAGCTGGCGGTCGGTGTCCTTGGGGCAGCCGGCCGGCTCCGCGGTGCTGGGGGCTTCGGGTGGCGGCGGCGCCGGCGCCTCCATGGTGGCTGCCGGGGGGCGAGGCGTTCCGCTTCCCCGCCGCTCTCTTCGGCCGCCTCAGGAGCCCCCCATGGCCGCGCGGTGCCCGCCGCGGCTGGGCAACAGCCACCCTCTGACACCCCCTCGGCCCTGCCTCGCCCGCGGGTGGAGGCGCTACAGGGGCCGGTCGCTGAGGGGAACGCGGCTCCGGGACATGCCAGGGTAGCAGCGCTGCGAGCGCTCAGCGGCGAGGCAGCGCTGAATGAAGAGAGAAGGGAAGCCCCGCCGGCGGGGAGCGGGAGGGGGGGAGAGCGAGGGGCGGGCGGGGAGCGGGAGGGCGGGACGGGGAGGGCGAAGGAGAAGGAGCCCAGCCCCTGGGGGCTTGGCCGGACCAGAGGCAAGCGGTGCCCTTGTGAGGCAAAAGCGCGGGAGGGCGGGGGGTCAGGGGGTCAGGGGGCGGGGAGGCGAAGGGCGGCTACTCCCTCACCTCACTCCCTCACCTCACTCCCTCACACCTCCGAACCCGCGCTTTCTTGTCTCCTCCCCTCACGCACCTCACGCCTCACCCCCCTCTGTGCCTCTCTTCGTGCCTCACGCTCCACGCACCCCTCACACCCACCCACCCTCACACGGGCACAGCACACCCTGCGCTTAACATCCCCCATTCCCACACACTTCACACCCCATGTGCTTCCACACCACCACCCTCACACTGCACACATACATACTCTGCACACCCCCTCACATCATTAATATCGCGAAGAGAGATAAACACACCACGGGTACTTGCCCGTCTGGAGAAAATCACACCCCAATCTATGGGCTCCCTTCCACCGCACAGTGTGAGGGGGAAACAGGCAGACAGCTTGTACACAGGAATACAGCTACAAAAACGTACAAAAAGAGACAGAAATGAGCTATCGCTGAATTTTGGGCCAACAGAAAATGTACACGACAAACGTAAGTGTTTCATTACTATGAATCAAAAAGGTAGGTTGTTACGGCTTGTGCAGGGTGGGAGTGAATGGGGCAAGTTGCACACAAAAATAGGACAAATCCTGCAGATTAGTGCTGGTCCCGCTGACTTCAGAAAAACTTGATTGGGTTCAAACCAGGGGAGATTCTCCCATTCATTCTCATTGCACCATAAGAAAGCTGCCAAGCTTTTTCAAGCTACAAATACATAAAACTATGAATTTGCAGTAAGAAAAATTCACAGGGAATTTTTAAAAAATTTTTAATACGAACTTTTAAGTGGCATAATGATTTGCTGGATCTATTGCCTTAAACATTAACACAGATAGTGTAATAAACCATCTTCCTGAGGCTAAAAGAAAGTACCTGACTATTTTACTTTAAAAGTGACTTTTTGGTCTTGACTGATCTTCTTTATTCTAGTTGTTAAGTTCTCAAGATAAAATTATGGCAGTGTAACATACACAATTGTCATCTTTAGATGACATTATTACATGAAATTAAAAAAACAGCTCCTTACTCAAGTTGCAGCAGGCTTCAGGTCTGCAAATAAAGAAAATGTACAAGATGCTTTCAGTCCTAATTGTGGAAATTGCCTTTAAGAAGTAACAGTAATATATTACTGTGTCACACCTCCTTATGATACAGCCTTTGCTCCAGGTGTGCAACGTGCTTGTTCACTAAGGTGCCTCTTGATATGTTGTAACACCACTTTCTGCAGCAGTATCCGCGAGCAACCTTTCCTTCACTCTAAGCCTGTCTGAGTCACAGTTGCTCAAAATGAGAAAAAGAATACAGGAAAGCTCTTGTCTTTGAGGTGAGGGAAAAGCACTAAGGGGAAGGGAGTGGCAAGAGATAATTCTGGGTTTTATGCAGATCACAGCTGTACTGAGCAGGAGATGGAAGATGTCAACAGTCCAAGCCTGAGACATCAACAGGGAAGCAAAGCCTTCAGAAGGTCAGACTAGGCTCCAAATTAATTGTTTTTCTTTCAAGCTGATTATGTTTATCTTCTTGTTTTCTTTTCAAAGTCACTACAGCATTTTAATTTATTTGGTTAATTTACTGTTTTTCTTCTGTTTGGGACAAGCGACAAAACTTCCTTCTAAAAGATCCTAACAATTTAAATAACAATACATTGTGCTAGGAAAAATCAGCATCCCCAAAGCTACGCCCCCACCCTGTGGCTGAATGGGAAAGTTGTTAGTTTTAAGCTGTTAATGAATTAACTCTGTCTCCTGTGTTTGCCTCAAAGTCTTGCAACTATTTCGTTTCCACATGAAATGCTGAGACAGGAGCCCATCACAAAACCAGTAGGATGCTATTTGAGCAATGTTGGAACATTGTTGTGCCTTTCTGTTGACACTGTGTATGAGCTACATAGCTTCAAAATACTTTTCTAGCTTTATTATCATTGGAAGCATTAGTATGTGAGGATTTTAAAATAATGCTACTTGTGACTGGAAAGATTAAAATGTTATGGGAAAAGTTTACAATAAAATTAAAGGCAGATTTTTCACTTTTTTTTTTTTAATGTTTTTTCCTTAGTTGTAGGAGAAATATTTTTTACAAAGTGTGGAGTTTTTTTCAATTACTTTTTACTTCCTTTACTTCCTTCTAAATTGTCTCAGACATAGACATTATCTGTACTTCAAAAGGGATACTTTGCTAGGTTCTAGCATGTATTTTTAAGGACAAAAATCTTTAATTAGTCAGAAAGCTCTTATTTTTAAAGGGATATTGTGAAGAGTGATTGAAGTTTCAACAATATACCTCTTCCTTCTAGCTTGTTTTTCCTTCTTTTTAGTTTTGACTATTTTTACAAAGGATGTAGTTTACTGTTATGTTTTAAAGATAATCTTTATTACCAATATTTTTTTCAAGTGAGCACTTCAAAAGCAAATGCCATGCGTTAAAACAGTTAGGGAGTCAATTATCAGGAGGCTGACATATCAATTAGCATGAAATTCACCATCTTTTGTGAAGATGTAATTAATTTACATTTGCTTGTAAGTTGTCTGGAGCTGTTATATTTGTACATTGTCTACCACAATAGCACCAAGGTGGTAAGGTCTTTACATGGTATCACAATACCAAAGAAAATAAGCATCGTTTACATGTTTGTCTGCTGTATCCACACTTGTAGGAGAAAACAAAACCTGTTTTTTTGCTATTGGCATGCTCAGGGCCCTAGGAAAGCTCCCAGTGTGGGATGCGACTGAGGTTGTATTTGCTGTACAGTAGGTTTTAGAAATCCAGAGTGATTGTAGATTTTTTTCTTGATTTATACTGGGAGACCCAGCAAAGAAGATCTTCAGCAAAGAAGATCTGATAAACTACCCACCTGCCTCTTCCCCAGTGTTTTTTTGTTATTCTCCTTTAACCATTGTTATTCCCTTCCAAAAGGACTATCTGTTAATCAGGCTTCCTAAAGCCATACCATGCTGAAGTTTGCTGATGTCAACAGGTGTTCTTTCTCCTAACTTCACAGAATTTCAAATCAGTTAATATTTCTGGCTTATCAGAAATTGCCACACATGCTTAGTTTCAAAGTGACTTGATGACAAAGGCAGATGTTCGAGTGCATCACATGTTCTGCTTGACCTTTTGTGTGCACATTGTACATATGATTTATATGAACCAATCCTATGCATTTTTTTTCTGTTGCTAAATAAGCTCCAACCTCAACATGCTTTGATTTATGAAAATGCTTATACAGCTTTTTAGTGGAATTTAGTACACAACAGTTTCACAGTTTATTGAACTTCTCTGTGGTGAAAAGCATGTGGACAATAGTGTTTGGTACAGTGTACATCTGAGAGACAAGACATCTGAACACTACTTTGCTGCATTAATGTCTACTGCACATTTGTGTGTATGGTTTTCATGTTGTTTTAGAACTGAGCTGTTGAATTACAGGTTCCTGCATATTAGTCTTCATCTATTGGTGAATATGGGTCTCGAACAGTCCATCTATAACAAGCTAACTTTAGGAAATGGTTAAAGCTGGGAGTGAGCTTTATGTAGAGCTGCATATGAGCTACCAAGCACTGCAGAAATGCAGGCATTGCAAAGCTATTGCTCAAGTGATCACAGTTATACTGTTTCCAGATCTGGTACAGGATGTCCATGGGGCACCCTAAATTTACCATCTCAGTTCAGCATTTTATAATCCATAGCCCATTTCACTGAGGAATATAGAAATGCCCAAGGACTCATGGGAAATCAATAGGTTGTTCAAATTTGGTTCCCAAACCAATTTGGGTACTTAAACCCTGGCTCAAGGTAGCTTATAGTTTTCCTGAGCAAGAGATTGTATTTCAACCATTTTTTTTAATAGTCACCAATGGGCCTGTTTCCCAATGCTCCAAAAGCCTTTTGCACACATTTAAACTTTTGGGTTCTCTAGGATCCTTCAGTAATTGATTCCACATTTAATAATGTACTGTATGAAAAAAGAATTCCTTTTGCTTTAGACCTCATACTTTACTTGGTTACACCTTAGCTTTAGTATTACAAGAAATAGAGCTTAATCACTGTCCATGCTCACATAGAAGTCATTTTTACATGACTGACCATCTTTATTGCCCTTCTCTGTACCTGTAGCAGTTTAACTATATCCTTTTAGGTATGATAGTAATGGATTTCTGCAATACATTAAAGATATATGTGTGACAGGGGTTTGTTCAGTGGTATTGTGATGTTCTATGTGCTGTTTCCATATAGCTTCTAAAATACAGATTGTTTTTGTGGCTGCTGCTGAGCAGAGAATAAACCCTTACCCCAGGGACTGTTTGTTGAATGGCAGTAGCTCATTGTATCTGTATATATGCAGAGTAATTCTGGAAACTTCAGTCAAAATAATGTAGTTAATAGAGATTTCCATCAGTGTAATTGAAATCAGATTCTGGTCTGTGTGTAGTATCCATGAATCACCTTTCACCTGCCCTATATAATTCATTGCAGCTTACTCATTTCACTAAAGCCACTGCTGATTTATTCCAGCTAAGAATTAATCCCTTTGATTTCTACAAATGATTTATCTTTGAGCAAGATATATAGAGGTAGACTGCAGTGAGCTTTGCAGAACTAATTTTTCAGGTTCTCACTTTCCAAGAACCTACACTGCCAGTGGAGCATTTGCATTTCCTTTTTTAACATCAGCATAAAAATAACTTGAGAATAAAAATGCTCAGGTAACTTGATTGCAGAGTGACTTGGAACAAATACAGAGAGGCTTAGAATGAACATGGAGAACAAAGAAACAGAATTGCTGGGAAGGGTTGGGTGGAATTCTCTTTGATTAGAGAATAATGTACACACATTCAGTCAAATTCTGAAAGCACTTAATTAGACTCATGGTGTGTGACAGGCAGAAAGAAGTATTATGTCCATTTGAAAATGGGAAAACTAAGATATATGCTGCTGAAGTGGCTGCCCAAGAAATACAGTGTCAATATGTGAAAAACAGGAATTCAGAAATTCAGTTTCCAGCTTTGACTTACAGAGCCCACCCAAAGAGGTCCCCACAATGTCACAAGATTTCAGTTAGCATCTCATGTTTTAACCACGGAGCTGCTCGGGCCATCTGGGAGTATGATGAGACTGCCGTGCCTGAAGCTTGTGCTTCTCCTTGGCACCCTCTGATTCCTTCTTATCTGACAGCTCTAATATCCCAGAGAAAACTGAAGGCAAACATAACTTCATGACAAAAGGAATTCAGGATCTGAGGACAAGCTATGAACTAGATCATGGGATAAGCACACAACATTTTGTAAAACGTGTCACCATTTGGACAAAACCTTTTGAACATATTCCTGGTACTGAGCTCACTAATTATTTGAAATGCAGCCTGTTTCTTTTTCATAAGCTTCAGCGAGTTTTGTGTCAAGTCCTAAATAGAGGAAGATGCATGTCTTATTTCAAACATCCTGTAATCAAGTTAAGACACCCAATTTTTGAAGACACTCTGGGAGAAGGTTGTGTTTCTTATTATTTGCCTCACTGATACCTCTTTTCTTTCCATTGCCTGAGTCACATCTTTTATCCTATTACCCCTCTTCTGCTCTTCCTCAGTCATACCTGCCTACTGAAAACCAATCACGTACTAAGAAGTGCATAATGAGCTTTTCATTATGCTCTTTCCTGACATAATTTTTGATTTTGTAATTAAGAGTTCTCATTGGGCTCTTGAACTGAGAAAAGATTTTTTTAGTTTAATTAATCAAAAGGTCTTGCTCAATTCAGGCTATTTTTAAGCAGGTTTGGATTTAGGAAATGTGCAGAAATCATTTCTATTATTCCTGACATGTAATGTTATGTGATAGGTACTTTACCCTCTAAAGTCAATGAAAACAATGTCTTGACAGCAGGCTTAGGTACTTTTATCTAAAGCACCAGAGCTATGTGTATGGAAAAGAGAATGCATCAATCTTCAACCTGCTTGAAGCAGGATGATTTTTTTTTTTATTTATTTTGCAGGTTAGAAGTTTGTCAGATTTTGATGAAATAATCAGTTAAACCAGGGTTGTTCCAAGTGTTTTGGGTTGTTTTTTTTCCTATATGGGACCATTTAAAAGTTTGCAATTCTTTATTTTTTTTCACGACAAATTAACATTCTTTTGAAATTTATTGGCTTTGGGGTATACTTTGAGAAGCCTCTGGAAGTTTTGCATATTCTATCCATCCATGCATCCATCCACTCTTTTTTTTTTTTCCTTTCTCCCATGCACCTCAGTGGTTTTGAAGATGTAGGTCTTGATTTTGGGAGCTAGGGATTGGCAGCAGTTCAGCAATCTGTCGTCTGCTGGCTTTCAATTGCAACATGTGCTTAAGAGGTTTGATTGATCCTTCACATGCTTAAGTTCAGATCACACCTAAGTGATTGACTCAGCTGGGGCCTACCCCCTGTGCTGGTGTAAGGCAAAGCAGCAAGACAGCTTATAATATGATGCTTCATCAGCTGCTTCTTTTATACTCCATGTTCCAAGTATATCTGAACTGGGATCTAATTTCTGGTTTTTATTGTCTGCACCTGCAATTTTGTTTTTTTTTTTTTAATACTGTGGGACATCAGTAACCTAATATGCATATGATACATGAGCATGATACTTCTCCTCTGAATACTAAGAGTAAGGGAATTCTGCATTTGATAAACTAAAGATCTTCTACTAAGGATGGGCTGAACCATTTAGATATTATATTAGCACAAAATAGATAGCTTTGTCATAATACATAATTGTGCCATTTACGATCTCCCTGACCATTTAGCCTGTGCTCAGGGTAAAACTCTCCATGGTTATTGTTGTGTACATATTTTATATCCATAGGGCTGAATTAATGTAACTGGGAGAAAAAGTAGTCCTGTATGTATCTTAGACTGTGGTTTTGTGGCTGGACTTGAGTCAATCTAAGTGTAAGCTATCTTTTTCCCCCTTTCTACATTACTGCCTGTTTTCACCACCTCCTTTTTGACACTGTGGTGAACAGGATCACAAACTGATCAGCTGATCCAGCTGAAAATTAACCGGAAGGCACACAAACAAAAGGCCCTTTTTCAGGCAGATTTGCTTCCTGACTGGCTCAGTGTGCAACCCCCAAGAGCTACGGCTGGCATGAGAGGAGGTGTAAGGTCTTGTGGTAAAGGCAGGGCTGGGAGAAGGATGGGACTGCCTGCTTTGGCAGTAATGAACATGCAGATCTGTTTAAAGCCATTTGTGAAACTCTAGCCTTTCACTGCTGCATGCATCAATGCTAGAAGCAGTCTGTGGAATTACAGCCACCTAGAAAAGGTCAGTGCATGGGCTGTGAGCTCACAGTGAAGGAGTAAAAAGACAGTCTTAAGAAATCATCACCTGCCTCTAATAAAGTGCTGACTACAGCAGTCCCACTAAAGAATGGGAATCAGACTTTTTTTTTGCCTTATTCAAACAAATAAATAAAGCCCAAAGGGGGCTTTATTTTTTCTTTTTTAATCTTTCTAAATTTGTGCAGCAACATTAAAAGTAGGTATAGCAATAAAATGCCATTAAACTGACAATATCTCTTGTGAAATCACAGAATGCTTTCACTTGAATTACAGCGTAAAATGCTGTACAAGTCATAACAGGAAGCCAGTGATAGCAGATTAAATTTGGGAGAAGGCCTAGATGCTTTGCCATGGAAGGTGCAACTTGGCATAAACACTTGTGGTCCAGAACACAGCATGCAGAAGGTCTTAGACTGCACATGGAAGGAAATGGGGCAGTCTGTTTTTCTTGCAGCTTTTATTGACAACCAAATTACTTTAACAATAGCAAACATGTCATTTATGATCACTTTCAGAAGCTCAGTACTTTTAAGAAACCTTTGTTTTGGCCAAAAATTTCTAGTGGAAAGTCCAAAGACAAAAAATTTGTTCAGAATGTTTGGCTGGAGTATAAATGAAATAATACCCTTTCCTTTTCAAAACTGAAGAAAAATATCACCATGTAGACTCAGTGATGTGCTGGAATTGCTTTTCAGGGAAAAATTAAAAGTTAATTTGAACTGAATGTAGCTAGCATGCTACAGAATGTGTTGTTTAAACAAAAAGTATTTACCTAAGTCTTGAGGTGTTTGTCTTCAGCATGCATGATGTTTGGATTTTATAGCTCATAGGTGCACCCTGGTGTTAAGTGACTGTCAAGTATAAAATGCTAAGCAGGTTTCTGAGGATATTAACTTGAACTATATTGTGCAGCCAATTTTACACCCTTACACCCCTTGCTGATCTCCATGATGATGTATCACATAAACAGTCACAAGCCTTTAAATATACCTCCACAATTCATACTTTTCTGGGTGTCCTTGCAGAGTTCAGACAGCAGCCATGAGCTCTGCCAGTCCCTGGGGAAGAAGGAAAAAAGACATTTACATCTGCTTACTCCGTAGCACATGAAGAGGAAACACCTCTTGAGAAGCATGCAGACAAAGCCTTCCCTTTGGATGTCTGATGCTTTGAGCATGGCTTGCAATAGAGCTGTGTTTTCATTGTTCAAGCACCAAAATCCCTGCAGAGCCTCATCTTTCCTGTGCTCTGCTAGAGGGGTAGGAGTTGGTGCTTTTGTGTGTGCAGTTTAGGCTTTGGCTAGATGATTTCTGTTTGGTATGCACCAGGTCACAGCAACAAAGCTTGTGCAAGGGAATCATACAGACAGGCCAACTGTAATCAGTGACAATAGTCATGTGCATAAGGGTGGAGGAGGATCAGTAAATCCAAGTCCCCACATTTCATCTGAATGACTTCTGATATGGAAATATTTTTTCCACTCCATTGGCTGAACAAATTAGGGAACCATTTTGGTTTCAAATTGAGTGTGCTTCCTAAATGCCAGACCAGGACAGTTAAGAACTGCTTTCTTCTATGTCAGTAGAACATATTGCAACTAATTTTTATTTTTTTTTTAATGAGAAGTTTCCTTAAAATGCTAGCTGATATTTAAGTAAAAAGTACAGAGATACAGGGGGAAACTAGAGCACTAAAATATCGATATTAAAAAGAAACCAAAAGAGGCAACATAATGATGGGGCAGACATTCAAGAAGGTTGTGGAAAAGTTTTGTACTTTATGAACTGAATCAGTCTGTCAAGAGAAGGAATTGGTAATGTACCCCTAATTTCTACAAACACACACCATTCAGTTTTCACGATATGTTTCTTTTTTGCAGTAGTATTTAGTGTCATAAAGTATTTGGGAAACACTTTAAGGATGAAGAAAATTAAGCTTAAATAAAATGAGGGTGACTGGAGAGTTCACTAGACCAGTTGGGCTGTACATGTTAATTCTGGCCCAGGAGGCAGAAGATACAAGAGGCAAAACCAGAACAAAGCTCCTTTTGTCTAAATGAAGATTCCTCTAAAGAATACCTAACAGCAAATTGAGAATAAATGAATACAGTAATGAGCAGAGAGAGGAAGCCTTTCCTGCTGAGAGGAAAGGAAACAAGTCTTCTTAAATCTGAATCAAGGAGCCAAGGAAGTGTCTTGAACTGGCTTAGTGAAAAACATGAAGAGTTCTGCATGTGCATGAATAAAATCTGTACTGCCTGGTAAAAGCCAGGGACATTTCTTGATGACTCTTAAGTTTTTTACAAGAAATTATAAAATCTTGAAGTTCAGATGAAAGGTCAGAAATGAGGTCATTTATCAAGTTGATTTCTTCTGCTACTAATATTTCTCTTTGTGACTGAAGTCTTGAAAGCAAAGTCAGGACTGTTGCACAGGAGTGTGTGGCCAGAAGTAGGCAGCAATTGCTAAAAACACTATAAATGTGCAAGCATTTCTAAGTCCTTTCAGTTTAAAAAATTTTGACCAATTTTACGTTGTAAATCAGAATCTTTGTAGCTTAGTATTGTTTCCTTTTTTTTTATTTATTTTTTCCAAATACAAGGTTTCTGTCACGAAATCCAAATAGTTACACTGTTAGCTGTGTGAAAAACACAATGCAATGCAAAACAGCATTTTTTCAGCCCAAAAAAGAATGTATAACAAGTCAATCCGGTGTCGTTCAGATACATTCAAGTCTAACTAGAACTTGCTTGTGTGGCAAATAAAGTCTCATTATCACCTCTCAGACAGAAAAAATTACAATTGAATGATTATCCAGCCTTGGGTCTTCCACCTCTCAGGCACTTCAGGGTGTGGGAGCTACTCAATTAAATTTGCATCTTTCCGCTCAATTAGACATCTCAGTCTGCAGTCAAAAGCAGTGACTGGCAAAAACATTTTTCCCATCTGCTCTCTCACTCTGTTTTTCTTTCAAAAATAAATACACTTCTTTTTGTAAAACAAGCTATTGCTAATGTTTCTATATATTTAGGTAATTGTAGACTTTTGGCCTAGACATATTTCTGAAGTCTATAAAAGGAAAATAGTCTCAAATTTTCAAACCTGAGTAGGTTAAGTTTCTTAAAATTACTGTTTTTTAGGGCTGTAACCCACCAGAAGCACACACCAATCTCAGTGTTAGCAGTGAGGGTTCAGTAAAATAATTCACTAAAACACTCCATGAAAGTAATGATACTTGGATACATGAACTCTGAGATTTAATTTGTGATCTTCAGGTTCTGTTGGATCTCTGGTTGCCCAAGCACTGTTGTGTTTCTAACAGATGCATTTATTGCTGTATATTATTAGTTAGTATGACAGTGAACAAACACTGCAGTTCAGGATTGAAGTGTTTGTTTTTATCTGCTTCTGTTTAGCACATCTGAAGATGTGGTTTACAGAACTAAGTCATGTGCATCCTGTGTTACACTCAATAGGTACCAGACCACTACTGATTTCTATAAGGAGCTCCTTCTGCCAGGACTCCTAAAATAATATAGCTCTAATTTGTTTTTTATTGGAATGTGGGGTTTTAACAAAATTATTCTGTGGGAGAAGTGTCTACTTTCTTTGGACATCTTGCTGATCCTTTGAAATGTGAAAAATATGAAAACAGCAGATTTTAGGTCTAGTCAAAGTGTTAGTGTAACAGATTTTTTTTTTTTAGAGAAAGTGCATGTTCTCTTGTGAAAGAGCTGAAGGATCAGTTCTGTTGGCCTTATAAGAAAAGAAGAATTAAATTTTTATTGACTTAGAATTGTAAAAATATCACACATTCCAGATATGGCTCTTACCCTTTGTAAACTTGTCCTGGTTTGGGCAAAGTGAAATCTTAAGGGGAAAGGTAAATTGTGAGCACTGTGTGGAAATACTGATGTAAGTTTCAGAGGCCTGACTAGAGGTAGAAGAATATCATTGCATTAGAGGAGTGCTCTGTGTGGACTAATTACATAAACAGCTGGTCTAATTTCTCAAGCACAGCACTGTGTAAATACAGCTATATTGCCTCTCCTGTCAAATGTTTGTTTGTTTTCATATCTGAACATTGCCTGGTGGTGTTTAGATATATTGTCAGTGTCATCTTCTCTAACTGCAGAGCTTCTGTGGGCAGCAATGCAAGATCAGTGTGAGGCTGATGGCAGTAAGCTGGTCAGGAAGATGCAGATGGTCTATGATCCAAATTTGAAGAAAGCAGTGGGAATGAGAGGGAGAGAATTGCATATAAACCTCATGATGAAATGTCTTATTAATATCACCTGAACACTTGCATAAATAACCACTCAATAATTGGTTGTAATAATCCTTCAGTTACCTTGATTGCACTGCTAGCAATGGGAGAATTCTTTACCGTTTGGATTTCTTGATTTTAGGGCATGCAGTGTTGAACTGGACAAAATTAGAGCTGAGGCAGTGAATAAAATGTGGAGTCTCCTGGGAACTCCTCTAGTAAGTCCATTACTGGACAGCAGAGAAAACAGCTAGAAGCCAAGCGTAATAAATAGAATCAGTCCCTATGGAAATGATTAAAAATGAGCAGCAGAAGTGAAAAGATGAGCTACAGCAAATTTCTGCTAATGCCAGAGTGGGAACTGAGCTACTGTACAGACCAGTGCTGCTTTCCCAAGAATTTTCCTGTCCATTCTGTATCCTTTTTTGGGTGAGGTTTCCTTCCTAAAGTAAAATATGTAGCAATATGCCAGTGGGGGAGGTGCTGTGTTTTAAGCCCTGTCAATCAGTGAGGAGCACCTGGCCCCCGGGCAGAAATCCAGGGAAGCTTCTTGCCAAGGAAGTAGCTTATACAAACTGTGAACTCTGTCCACCTGTTAGGCATTGTACGTTCTTGATTTATGTCTTGCACCACAGACATATTTGCTACAGCTAGGTTTTTACATCAGTTTAATAATTCTTGTAACTGGCACTGAATTAACTTGGAAACACAGACATGTAGATATATGTATACTTTCTCTTTTTATCTTTTATCTGCCTTCTCTTCTATTTGAAAAGCTTTCTTCCCATGCAGTTAAACTCTGTATGCAGCACAGTGCTATATTTAATAGTAATGTTAAGTTAGTCTATATTACTTTTATATTAGTCATCAACCCACGTTCTCCCCTCAGAAAATCAGCTAATGTGATCTTAAAATACTTTGAGGAGAAGAATTAAAAAACTTTGACAATGGTTCTGAGAATGATACCAAACCCAGTGGTCTTTCCCTGCAGTTAGCTGTGAAATCTCAGTTCAGTGATGGGAGCACTGTTTGCTGAGTATGCCTAATTGGACATTAGAACTGTGTGCCTTTGGAGGCTGAGACATCATATAGACTGAAAGATATTGAAACATATACCATGTGCTGGAAAGCCCAGGTCTGTTATTTGGTACCCAGGTGAAAGAGGTCCTCAGTGATGCACTGTTCAAATGTAAAGTAGACTAAAACTTTTTTATGGCATATCAATCAGTTAGACACTTATAAGTAGGGCAATGGGACTCCATTAAAATCATGTCTAACCAGCAACCAAAATCACCCCTAAATGTCTAAAGGGGAGAGCTACTGGCCTCTTCCACTGTTACCATGTTGATGCCTGTTCTTTCTTTGACAGGCCAACTTCATGGCCTCATCTTGACATTTTTGCTTTTACTTTAGAAGACTGTAAAAAAGACATACTACATTCATGTGCAAATAGATATGTATCAGCCATATCCACAGTAGCATTCCTAGCAGTTTGATGACTTGGTTGGTAGCTACCAAGCTTGAAGGCTTGATGTTATTTCTTCCGTTTTTTGGGATCATAACTGGTCATCTGCACTGAAAGCTGATGTGTTGCTCCCCTGTTCTGCTTTTTCTGAGGTTCATAGAAGTTACTCATGGGAATCATAACATTGTTCTATCTGCCCTGGTCATTTAAAAAACAAGTGTGTTTCCTGTTTTCTCATCAAAGGACAAGCATGTTAAAAGAGTGGAGGAAAAAAAGAGTATGTGATCACTTTTTTCTGAGCTTTCTGGATGAAATAATTCTCATTCAGTCTCCCTAGTTAGAGCTATTCTGAGTGACATTCTGGTTAGAAACAAGTAATTTCTAGGCTTGACTTTAAATATCCTGTCGTTGAGGATATGCCACTACTGCTTTAGCAAAGTAGTTGTGATCTGTGAGAGCATTTCTTTGATTCTTTGATTTTCTAGAGAACGCATAGCTTTTGAGATTGCAGACAACATCTTCAAACCATACATCCTAACAAATCAGAAGGATAATAGAGAACACACCAGTTTTAAATTCTGAAAAATCTCATGCCTTTTAAGGCAATATGATAGTTCTGGGAAACTGTATTCCTGCTTCACAAATAGTTCACAAATACCAGTGAACAATTCTGCCAGTTTCTCACTATGGAAAAGTACCTTCTTCCATCTATCCCAGCAATCTTACCAGGACATGTTGACTCAATCTCACATTGGCACAGAAAGCAAAAGCCTGGGACATATTTAATATTTGTCTTTGTATATTATGCTAAAGTTTCACATGTGTTGCAATATTAGAACAGGAAAGAGATTCTGATTCTATTTTCTGCTTTCTTTACCTTTAAATGAACAAACTTGGCATCCATTGGCAGAAGCTGTGTATAGTGTGTCCTACACATCAAGTACAGGTATGTGTTAGATGAGGAGTCCTGTATTTGTTCTGTCTTTTCTTCCTTAACCTGGAATAAAATAGTTTGAACACTGACATATCAGTGTGAGATTGTGGCATATGGAAAACACACCCAAGCCACTGAGGGCTGAAGCAGATAATCTTATAGGTTGGGCATTGACATACAAGGATAAGCAATAATCAAAGTCATCCAAGCTATGTTATCAACAAATGTTGAGGTTTCAGACAGAATATGAGCCAGCTATAAACCAACTCTATCAGCAAATTCTTTGGCATAAGCCATTCTCCCATCCTGCCTCACTCCAAGTTCTCCAAGTGAGTGCTGTATTCCAGCAGAGCCTGGAAATGGTTCTACTGGGCTGAGGCAAACTCACACCATGTGGCAGTGGGTCCTTACTAACTCAAGACTAGTTGAACTGTTCATTGTAGCTCTTTCTGGCTATCTGGATTGCTAGCAAAATGTTAGGTCTCACAGTTGGTGTAGGAGACAAAGCAGATTTGTGGGAATGTTGGTGAGATCCCCAGAGTTCTGCTTTCTCAGCCTCTGAATGCATGTAACAAATCTACAGGGGATTTCAGTGCTTATGAAACCAGTGCACACATTATTTACTTGTAACTATGGCTCTCTTTCTGCTCAGACCTCACAGCTCTCTGGGTGATTAACACTGTGACCTGGCTTGAGGCCTCCTTGCAGAGCAAGGGCTACCAGTAAGACAACAGGGCATGGGCTTAAGCTCTGTCAGGGGAAGTTCAGGTTAGGTATTAGGAAGAAACTTCACAGAGAAGCATGATCAGGCATTGTAATGGGCTGCCCAGGGGGTGGTGGATTCTCTCTCCCTGGATGTTTTTAAAAAGAGACTGATATGGCACTCAGTGCCATGGTCTGGTAACTGCAGTGGCAGTGGATTAAGGGTTGGACTTGATGATCTCAGAGGTCCTTTCAAACCCAGATGATTCTGTGATTCAAGCAAAATCAAGCTATAGCTGAAAACTTCCAGCAGGACAGAGGGGGTTTAGAAGATCTGAAACTATGGTGGGAAGTAGTCTTCTGGCTCAAACAGACTAAAAATTTCAAATGAACTGCCAGGTTATGGTGAAGCAGCAGTCATATAAATAGTTGCAGAATGTCATTAGAAACATTTAAACCCCAACTGGTGCATCAGCATGAACAATGTATTAGTCATGTGTGATTCAGCTGTGAGAAGTGGCTTTGCTTATGACATCAGTGAAATATTTGTTCTGTTACCTCTGGGCTTCAGCTAGTACTTTACAGATTGAATAACAATCCAATCTTGAAAAGTGACAGAAAGTGTCTGCTCTGTTTATAGATATTAAAAAAAAATACAAGTATGTAGTGTAATAAAAAGCTACAGGAGAAGCTTTTGAAAAGGAGAAGCTAGAGGAAAGAGAAAGATAATCTGAACAAAGCAAACTTTTAAAGTCTGTGGCAGGACCAGATCTGCTGCTGAATTAAATATTAACTTCTGGAACTAGAACAAGCAAAATGGTAGCTATGAAATTGGACATATATGGACTAGGAAGGGCAAGGATAACATCCAATGGAGGCAAGTACAAACAAAATCTTCAGGTCCCTGTTTAATTTAATGGGCTGACTCTGGCACAAATCTGTCTGCCCACCTGTGTGGAAGAGGTACTGATCACAGAGCAGCAGATACGAGTTTCTGGTCATCTTCTGATCCAAGGCAGAAAGCAGCATCATGGCCATCCCTTATGATCTGGATGACAATAGTGTCTTTCCACCTCTGGCATCCAAGATTTAGTCATGGTAATCTGTGTAACTGAAAATAATAATTTACACTGTCGTGTTCCTTTCTTCTTCTGTTATTGTTTGTTTGTCTTTGGTTTTTATAGTTTTTTTCTTTTTCGCTGTCGTTTTGAGGGACTTGTGAGCAGTACAGTGCGTTCCCGGAGCTAGGCTTTTAGCGCCCTCAAGTGAAGTAAACTGGTTAAAACGGGTGCTACGGTTGGAAAAAGCACAAACCCTAAGAACACAATACCGAAGGAAAACAATGGTATAATCAGAAACAATGCATCTTGCTCGGCATGGCTGTCTAGCTCTCTGGGCTTTTTCAAATTAACAAGTCCAATGCAGGTGTGGTCCCAGCTACTAACAGTACTTCAAATGCTATGGCATCGATTAGGATAAGTTCAAGTAGCATTTATGACCACCTAAATACCAGGCTTGATTGTCAAAGAGGCAGATAGTCAAAGAGGCAGCCTTACAGTGGCATCAGTAGGAGGTACAAGTGAAGGTTAGCATGTAAATTGGAGGGATTTGCTCATGGATGCAGCCTGGTTTTTTCTTTCCATTAAATGCTCCCAAGTAGTTGTCATTTTAGGCAGTCTCAAATTCTTCTGTTTGTGTTCTGCAGATTTGTGTGCTTGGTTTCCACTTCATATATTAATTCCATAATGTGTTTCATTCATCTATGATGCCTGAAGAATTGGGATGTGTAAGTGAAGCATGATTTTCATCATGATACACTTGCAAGGTGAAAATATTGTGCATTCTGCTTATAGATAAGTTTCTGTCTTACCACTTTCTGTCATTGCCCTTTTCTGAAAATTGATGTTTGGAATTCAAGCTGATTGTGCTAGTTGGTTATGTAAATTGCATGGAAATGTTTCCATTCCTTCGTTGGATGAAGAGATTGCACTCAGCAGGAGTGGTTTGAAAACCCATAAGGGCAGTTCAGGCAAATAAAAAGGATGTGAAGTGGTTTAGAAAATCTGAAAGATTTTCCTTTCTACACTGTGCAATCCTATGCAGACCCTGGAGAAACAGACCATGGAGTGTTTGTCACAATGTTGAATGGAATTTATTTTTATTTTGTACACTTTGGTTCATTGTGGTTTTGTAGTGTTATTTACAAAGGTGCAAGAAGTGCCCTCTCTGTAGCACTGAGTTTTGAAGCATTCTGGTCAAGAAGCTGTAGGGAAACTTTCTATTACCAATGTCAAGCAATGCTTTCCCCAATAAAAGACATACCACTCCCAGTATGAATATTGAAAAGGAGTTCTGAGTGGTTTGTCCAAATAAAATTAAATGGTTTTAGTCTGTGTGGCCTCTGAATAGGAGCCACAAGGCAGGCCATGGCTTTCCAATTAGATGTCTGCCTCACAGCACCTCATCCTAAATTGTTTAAGGAGATATTAAACCACAGTTTGCTTGGGTAAATGTAATATACAACATACCCTCCAGCTCACTTTTGGATCAGTCTGCTGGCTTGATGCAGCATGAACTGTTTTGGAAAGAATATATAAAGTGAATAATAAACACAAACTTGAGACACCCATGGATTCCAGTTGGGCAAAATAGAACTATCTAAACATGTCCACAAGAATTAGTTTCTTAAGCAGGGATAAGAAGAAAGATCTGAACCTTTTGTTGTATGTAGACACCGTTTTTTATTCAGTAGCAGCCTGGCTGTGTGAGCTCATAGTCTGATATTTCTGATGCTCTGACAAGGTGCCACCCAGAACTGATCTATCTTTCTCCAGCTGTTGTCCTTACATTAAGTAAGCATGGAAAATGCTTTGTGGGAATTAATTGGCTCCAGTTATGTGTACCCAGCATATTACCCAGTGAGAGCAGAGATCACCTCAGAGACCACCTCCATAAAATACACAGCCTAATCTTTTTTGCATGTGAGTAATGGAGAGAGGTAATATTCTCTCATAAAGGCTGCATCCATGGGGTTGCACTTGCTTTTGAATTACAGATTTTAAAAAAACTGTTATCCATTTCTTCCATATTTTCTTTCTAGTATGCTCAAGCAGGCCTTGATATAGTGAACTCATTAGTTTGGTACGAATGATTCAAGTATCTTTGGCCTCTATATCCAGTTCCATGCTGACAGCTCTTTAGCTGAGTTGGCAAGAAATGTGCTTGTATTTAAAAAATACAAAAATACAAGAGAGAGAAAGAGAGAAAGAAACAAAGAGGAAGAGAGCTCTATTTCAAGAAAACAGAAATGAGAGTGGTTCTGGTTTGTGGGTGGCAGTTCCTAGCATGTGATCCCTGTTATGTGTGTGAACAGATCTGTAATAGCCCAAACAAGTGAAAGCCAGGTCAATAATAAAATGGGAAAGCATATAAATAACAGACCTGCTATTCTTTGTTGTGGACTGCAACTGAGGCAGATTATCATCATGAGGATGACTGCCTTGTTATGGCATAAATGCTAGTATTCCTGAGTTATTTTATTGTGGCTGAGGAAATCCTTGGTCTGGGGAGATATCTTGTCCCCTAGGTTTTGTAAAGTATGGTATAGCTGAAATGGTTTAATTTACTTTTGAGTACTGCTGCAGATCACATTTCAGTTCCTCAAATTTCCTATTTTATTACATATGTGAAAATAAGCTATAGATTTTTACCAGGTATGCTGTTTTGGTGAGTAAACAGCACAGTAAATTTTCTTAGGCCATTAAAGGTAATGCGAAGGCAAACTAGTAAGAAAATGGAACAGACTACAGAGAAGCCATTTAGAAAGAACAGGTCCCATAAACAAACTGTATGCAACACAGAGGATCCATTGTACTCTCCTGGAGTGAGTCAAAAGAATCTATTAGAGATGAAAGGATATCTAATATATTTTTATGCCTATTTCTATAAAAGAAATTTGCAAATCCATTTCAGATGCCTAATTTTTCTATATAATGGTATTTCCAGCACATGGCACCCAGTGAGGATAAGCATATATTATTTTTTTCAGGTTATAGTGCATGTGTGCAACTGTTTCTTGAAATATGTTCCATTTAGCATGGATCACTGACTGCCTCTTTTACTTTAAAATAATGATGATGTTGGTACCATGCATAACAGGAATTGCAAAAAGGATGTGAGTCACCAAACTACTTATGTTTTGCTGACTTGTTAGAGTTAACAATCTAAATCTAGGACTAAACTCATCTGTCCCTGTAAGCTCAGGCCTAACTTTAGCTCTACTACTTTAGCTACTACTATATAATTTGAAAGATAAAATTTATTTTATACAATTTTTTAAAAATCTCTAAAACTGTCTATTCAATCCATTTCCTAAAACTAGCCTGTATCCATTTTGCTTCTCCCATGAAAACTAATTCTGTCCCACAATAAAAATCCTAAAATCAGAACTGATAATTTGCCTGACAATACATTAAAAGCTGCTTCTGCTTAATTAGTTCTGCAATGCTGCTAACAGCAATTACAGCTTTTTGTGTGTCAATAATTAAGTCACCATCTCTCAAAAAAGATTCAGGGCCTTTCTTGTCTTTTAGTTATGTCACTTCTGCATCACTGTAATTTCACTGGTTACAGGAAAATTACCCTTGATTTACACTAATGTCAGTGAAATAAGAATCAGCTGTATAGGCAGCAAGAGCAAATGCTGGCAGTGCTTGGTGGATTATCAGTCAATTTCTGATTGTGAGCATATCTGAAAAATACACATCTACAAATAGTGCCAGCAAAGCAGTTCTGGTGGTTCCTCCAAGGAGTGCTTGGGTGTGAATTTCACACGTGGGTGTGAATTTACCCGGGAAGGGGATAATAGACACCTCATGTCATTCTCTGAGCTGCTTGGGGAAACTTGGTAGATTCATTGCTTCATATCTTCACCATTGCTATCACTTCTAGAATCACCCCCAAAGTATCCTGACACTGCCAGAGCATTTCTTGCTCAAATAAGCAGCCCCTGAATTCCAACAGCTTGGGAGTGGGTTTCCAAAGTTCCACTCACTTAAAATGTCTGTTTATTGACTTGTCTTAGATTTGATATTCCAGATAAATTACTGCAGCAGAGACTAAAAGTTTGTGGGCAAAACTAACAAAATGTTTTAAAGAGTTATAACAAATTATGTTATGTACTTATAAGGCTTTAAACAATCTTTCTAATTTCTTAATTATCTTTCCCTTGTGAAGTTCTCTATTACTGTTTATAAAGGTCCATTTCATTGTGTTGCAATGTAATGCTCCAAATTTCAAGTACTGAAGGAGAAAATTTAGACTGCTCCATTCTTTCTTCATCATAACAGTTTAAAAATTATTTTTATTAATTTTATTAATTCATTAGATTAAGGTATGTTTTGAAATGTGATAGGATCTTTTCCATGGCCACTAGATACAATAAAATCTAAAAAATAAAATAAGAACCCAAACATATACTTCACTCAGGAGTACCTCACTTCATCCCACCCATCATTAAGCACTTGGCTGATATGCCTAAATGAGGAACCTGTACTATTTTGTACCAAGCTTTGGATTTAGAGGCTTCAGCCACCAAGCTCTTGCATTTAGGTAAGATAAATCTGAACTCTGAGAAAAAAGTCTCCAAGCATGAGCACTTAAAAGGATCTGTATTTGGAATACAAATTTGATGATTTATCCTTATTTTATCACTGTCTGCCCAAAGATAGAAGGCTTCCTTAGCAGAACTGGATTGGTTTTGTTAACACAGAGGTAGCATTTGAGTAAAACTGGGTATGGGTGGGAGAACCTAAACAGTTAAAATCTCAGAGCAGAAGACCTGGGGATGAATGAAAAGAGAAACAGAGAAGTTTCTTTGAGGATGTATCCTTAAAATGATCTGGCCACTTGCACTGGTATGTTTCAGACTGGTCTATTTTCTGTGAATTCTAATAAAATCTAATATAATAATAATATAAAATAAATCGAATAAGAAAATAAATCTAATAAATCTAATCTAATTCTAATAAAATCTAGTCTATGCTACACAAGATCTAATCAGTTGTCAATGGGTTTTCTATTTTGCTAGAAAATTATGATAGTAATATTGATGTCACATATACAGAGTGTCACAGAGAACAGGCAGATCCAGCATGATTTGAACTTTACATTTTGGTAGTAACAGCTGATCAGCCAAGAGAAACAGATCAGTGTGGTATGTTAAGCACCACTGCAGAAATTTGAACTCCAGGATATCAGTTTAATGCTGCTGGCCTGGAAATAAACTGTCCTGACATTCACTGCTTCTCAAATTAACCTTTCCCTCCTAACATGAAGTCATGCCCGTCAGTACCACTTACAGCCAACTGATAGACAAGGATTGGTATCATTGCACTTGGAGTGAGCTGAACATGCTGCAGCACCTTAAGTTACTGTGTTCAAAGTATATTTTGACCTTCTGTAAAAGTGATTGCCTAGAGGCATTAAACACAGATGCACTGAGCTAGTGACAGTTCCTCAAGCCCCTAGACTAGACAAGAAAACTTAAAATTAATAATTAAAAGCCTTTATTTCATTTTCTATAAACTATCATGGACATATTTTTCATTGTCATTCTCAAGGCCCTTCTGCATCTTAGCATGATTCACAGAAAACATCTTTGTAGGTTTTTGTTTCTCCTCTGAGAAAGATGAGGTTTGTTTTCTTCTGGTTTGTTTTCTCACAGGTACTACATCCTGTGCCATCTTCCCAGACTCAGTGATTTGGGGATATCAAGATATTTCTGAGTGGGCTGCATCTACAAAAAATAAAAAGGGCCGTGATTCATTTCTAGCTCCTGTCACAGGTAACAAGACAGATGCCACAGGCAAGGTATCCTACCCTCTTTTTCTTCACAGATTTTGTACATTTACTGGTGTCTTTTCTGCCTGCTCACCCAAATGAAGTAGAGTATTGCTGTGTCCTGCCCCTTAGGCTGTCCAGTATTACATTTCAAGAACGTACAAAGGTCTCTCATCAGCATTTAGAGAGGGATACAAAAATTCTTCCTGCACTCCAGACCTCCTGGGAAGTGTGAGATCATTTGTGTTGGAGAGGAGACAGTTTAGCATAGATGACAAGCTGTCTGTTTACTGCATATGGATTACACATGACCATACAAATACCAAAGGCAGGCACTGAGCCCAGTCAAGGGGAAAAGTACATTTCTGCAAAAACTGTTTAGCAATTAGACCCATCTGCCACTGTGCCTGGGACCCAGTGTTGACAAGGGAAGTGAGGAGGCTGCTCCTTGGACAGCTTCTTCAGAAGCTACTACTAGTAGATCAAGGAGCAGTCTGTACCCTGGTAGCTCTGACAATGTATCTTGTACAGATGCATTTCTCAGGTTTTGTTGGATCAACTTGTGTTTGAAACAACAGTGTGATCAGTCATGGCAACTGTGCTCACTTTGGTCTGTGCAGTCCCTGCCAGGAATCTGCTTCCTTTATCCTGCAGTGATAAAAGGCAGGCAAGGCAAGGCAATCCTAAATGCTAAAAAAGGTATTAAGAGACTTACTTGAACATCATCTGGAACAATTAAGGATGAGGTTCTTTGGGGGAATTCAGAGTATAAAGAAGCCCATCTATAAGAATGTAAATGATAGCAATAGCACTTAGCTTAAATGAAAATGAAAACCCCCTTTTTGAATAAGCATCTATTATTTCATGGACTCTTGTCTCCTTTTCTTATTTTAATAACTACACATTTTATCTTTTTGTGGCTGTACTCATAGCTATTCAAGAGATAGGTCTTATTTCCTTAACACTACTACTTAGAATAAAACCTTACTGGAAGCAATAACATTCTGTCACCTTCCCAACTTCTCAACTTCCCTTCTGATTTGGCCATCTTGTTCTCCAAGGCATACCCAGACTGTAGATTTCAGCACTAAAATGAAATTACTCTAGAGTACAAGCACAATCAATTTGTCTTTTGATTTCTGAGCTCTCAGTGTCAGTTCTTTACTCAATGACAGGTGATCCTGGTCTCTCTTTATGCTGTACTATTTCTCAATCTCTCACTTTCTAACACACAGGATTTATTAGGGAGACATAATAAACCTTTTCTTATTTTGGATGTGGTAAATTAAACTATCCAGAATAAATTTGATATTGTTCCTTTTTGCCATTCTTTTGGGTCAGGTGTATACTGAATTTTTTGCCCTTCAGAACAGAGCAAATTAAATTATATGTTGTATGATCAGTAAGATAGTCAGTGAGATACCCTGTGGATTTGATCCGAGAGCCTGCAGTGTAGCAGAGCTGCACTGGAGCTGAGAGTAGGATTTAAAGGACAAAGCTGAGTCATGAGATGCACAGCAAGCCACCTTCCTAATTCCCTCCCAAAGACAGACTGAATCAGCATTTATCTGAAAAACCTACTTTTCAGTCTTTGTCTTTGGGAACAAAGTTTTGAAAACTACAATTAAACTCCATATTACTATTTCTATATGAGTCATTAATGAGAATTAATGACTAATGAGAAACAATTAAACCACCTGACATGTAAACCATCTCTCACCCTCTTGATACCTGAGGTGGTTTACACAGAAGTGGCACACTTAGGCATGAAAGATATCCAAAGCGTGTTTAAAATGTGAATGTGTTCACAAGCTCAAAGGATACTGTGAAATATCTCATTGAACTGGACACCCCATACAAAATACTAGACCATGCAATGACTTAATACTCAATGCTTTTAGATGTGTAACATATTTTTTAAGATAAATAGCAAATATAAAATTATTGCATTGCTGACACTATTTAAAAATAGTGGCATACTCAATCCTGCTAGAAAAACACCAGAAAAAATACAGGCTACTTCAGCATTCTGAAATAACCTGCATGTTTCTAAATATTTAATGGAGTCAGTTGCTACTGAAGAAGCATAGATTACAAAGTATCAGCACAAAGCTTGAGAAGGAAACCTAATCTTAGTGTAAAAACAATTGTGTTAATGAGGCTGCAAGAAAAGTGAAATCAGCACATCTGTATGCAACAGGAATGAGAAAAAAAATTAAACAGCCTAAAGGAAGAACTGTAAGAACACTTCTATTAGAAAACAAAAATGAAACTATAGTTACAATATGGAAATGTCTTAATTAAAAAAAAAAAAAAAACCAAACAAAACCAAACCCACTAATAACCTGATTTCTACATTATTTGGTTTTTATATTTCCATCACCATAATAGAGTCCTCTGCTTATGGATAGCAGGTAACATCCAGACTGGATGCTAGGAAGAATTTCCTAATTAGATAGTGAGTGAAACACTGAAGGCAACCAACTGAGAAGCTGTTGAATCTCCTCTACTACAGCTTTTCAGGAAAAGGGAACATTCTGCCTTTGTGTTTGAGATGGGCTGCATGATCTATTGAAGTTCTCCCAGCCTTGTATTTCTGTGATTCTGACCTGGAATAGCAATTCATTCTGAGCACACATTAATCACCACAGAGGAAAGTTCAAGTCAGTTGCCTTATGACAGCTTCAGCTGACACACTCTCAGAAAAACTTTAATCTTCTAACGTCTCTCGCCTTTATTACATGGTACATGTTCTGGTAGCAGAAGAGGCATAATATACTATTACTGTAAAGAGAATTCTGAGCAGTTACACATTGATAAATTGTGATTGAATCACATGCCATGAGATCACACTCATATCCCACCCATACTTGAACTTCTCATCTCCAAGGAAAGCCCATGTCTTCAGATACTGACAGACCTTAAAAATTGCTTCCAGAGAGAGGCTTTTCCCTGCTTCTTGTCTGGCCTTGTTATAATTTCTGATTTCCCATCCTTTAACTCGTATTTTTCTGTACAAATGGAGTCCTCAGCTCTGTGTCAACTTGTCCAAACCTCTGGACAGTAGAGGTCACCACAAAGCACCTGTCCTTTTTCCCTGTGAAATAATATTAAACTAATGCTTTGCATGGGTGTTTGGATTTGGAACCTTTGTTAGTGGTTTCTAGCACAAAAACGGTAGCTCTTAATAACTTGACACTATGGATCCATTTATAACATTTTAAAGAATTAGAGTCCTGCTGTTTGAGAAATAGGGAAATAAAATTACAATCTAGGCAATCTAAGGTGTTTCTCAGTTAGAAGTCATCATCTCAATGTGACTGAGCCCCTAATGGAATGACATAGAAGAGCAAACTGCATCCCAGTGATGACTGACAGATTATGGTGGGCAATGTCAATTGAGTAAATTGGGAATAAATTTGTAAGAGGAAACTCAATTTCTGGAAGTTGAAATTTGATTTTCAGCAGTTCTTTACCATGGCTTTGTTGGGGTGTTTCATGTATACTTTCTCAGAGCTTCTTTACAAGACTCTTTCTATGAAAAGTTAACTGTGATAATGTACATGTAGATTAGAAGCCTTATAAAAATAAATATTTATTTATATATATATATGCTTTATATATATATATATTTAACGTGACTTCCCTTTCTGTAATTATAGCTTAATCGATGCAAACATTTGCAGCAGTAATTACTGTACTCTCAATTCTTATTGAAACTCGTATGTGAGACCAAACAGACCATTTCCTCTTAAGCATTTTCCATTCCAGCAAGGATGCTGGTTGGGTTTCCACCAAATGCACGGAAAGGGGGCTATTTAAAGAAAACAACAACCACCCAGGTAGGAGCCCAGCGCGGGGTGCCCGGGAGTCCTGTTTCGGGGGGGAGCTGGTGAGGCAGGGCAGGCCCCGCTAGCAGACACCTACACATTTGTAGGCACGGAGAGCTGAGCAGCAGCACACCAGGTACCCGAGGCAGCGGGGAGATGGTGTTTATTGTATTTAAAGGCCGCCGGAGGAGCGGTGACACCGCCTGCTTGGGGCCGCTCCCCTCACGGCCGCCCCGCCGAGGGGTCGGAGGGCGGGAAGGCGGGGCGCGCTCCGGGGTCACGTGACGGGGCCAGTATGGCGGCGCCGTGGCAGCGGCTTGGTGGCGGCCGCTGAGGGAGCTGCGTCTCTTCCGGGTGATGGGGCCGTGGCGCGGCCGCACGATCTGAGCGCCGGCCCCTGCCAACCTCCCCCTTCCCTGCCCCGCGGCGGGGCCTTCCCCTTCCCCATCTCCCCCGCCATGCAGCCCCCGGCCCGCGAGCAGGACGCCCGCACCAAGAGCATGTTTGTGTCGCGGGCCCTTGAGAAGATCCTGGCGGAGAAGGAGGCGAAGCGGCCCCCGCACGGACAGCTGCGGAGAGCCTGCCAGGTGGCGCTGGGTGAGTGTGCCCGGCACGGCCCAAGAGGCTCCCCGCGCCTCCGCCGGGCTGGGGGCCGCAGCTGCTTCCCGGCCTGGGGGGATGGAAGAGGGCACTGCGGGGGACAGGGAATCCCCGCTGGCCCGGGCCGCTGTCACCGCTCCCCGGGCCGGGGCGTGTCCTCGGCCGCGTCCGATCCCCGACGGGATGCGAGGGTGCCGGCCGGAGCCCCGGCTGAGCTCGGGACTTTGGAGAGGAGAGGGAAAGTTCTCCTTCTGACGCCAGACATCTGTGTTACTAAGTTCTGGTCTCGAGATAAATCAAAAGGGGGTTGGATTTGTCACTTTAAAATCAGTTTTGAGAAAATGATTCATAAACTTTTAAACGAGGGAACGGGCTTGCTTAAGGCCCTCGATTTGCCTAATTTCACACCTTTCAGGGCTAGTAATCTTCTGACATCTCTGACTCGTGGCAAAAAACTGCTAGCAGTGTAGACGGATACATACAATGTCTGTGGTGTCTTGTGCAAAGAAATACTTTCTGTGGAGTTGGATTACTCCTGCAAGTACAAATTTGATGATAGAGATGCCTGTGTTAAAGTTCTGAAAACGTATGGTATGTCACAAAGGGGAAAACATAAACTGGGTAAAGCAGTCTAGGTTTACCCAGTTCTCTGTGGTCTTTCTTACTCTGCAAAGGTGACATCTCTTACAGTTTTGGTTGCTTTGCATCAATATTTTTTCCCTTTAATTAGAGGACATTTAATGTAGCAAGAATAGCAGAAAAAGCAGGTTGCATCTGTAATGAAACTGGGCAGATAAAAGGATAAAAGTTCTGTCAAGTGATCTATGAAAGCCAGCTTGAAAAGTCGCTGTCATTTTTATCCTTCTCATACTCACAAGAAATTTTTAGAACTTAATTGTAATGATGAGATATCCAGAGAAGGATAAGATAAAATAGAAAGCTATTTTTATTATTCCAAGTTGACATTGTTACCTATAGTGTAACATGTGCACCCCAGCAGTTGGACACTGCTTTTCCTACTCACTTCCTTTTCCTGATTTCTGCTGTAACTCCCCCAACATGCACCCAACCCAGTTAGAGGACTGGAAACCTGTTTTTCTGCTCTGTGAATATATTTAGAGAGTGAGAAAGGGAACTTTCTTGAAAGTTTACCAGTGAAGGTCTTGTTTCTGTGAAAACATTGAAGACTTATTTTGAGGGAGAGGGTGCAATAGCCACTTGTTAGCATTTCCATGTTGCATTCTAACTACTGTATGTGTGTATATTTTAACATACAGTGCATTTGAGGGTAGTTAATGTTTATGATGATGTGCAATATTTTTGCTAATCTTGATTGGAAAAAAAGTCCATGTGTTTTCCTAGACTAAAGCAGAGGTCAGCAGGAAAAGATAACCTTCTGTTGCCCAACCATCCTGCCCTAGTAGGGCCTTGATTATTGTACTAAAGGATTTCTTGTTATGTTTGTGGAATGTGTCTGCATTGTTTCAAGTTGCCATCATGACTGTGGTTTCTTTTACTTAAATATCTTCCTCCACCCCACACTTCATTCTATTTAGGTTAAACACATTTTTACTCAAATGAAAAAAATCGGTTTTATTTACACATACTTTAGTTTAATTAAGCTTATACTTTCTATTAACTAAGACTATTACTTTAGTTTTAAAAGTGTTAGTGTAATTGCCAATCCCTGTGCAACAGTAAGCATGCTAGGAAATGTGAGAAGAACATAAGTTGCAGTCTGAGGACTTCAGGCTGAACTTCATAATCTGCACAAACTGTTATGGGTGAAATAAAACTGTTCTTACCCTTTTTCTCTTCCTTTCCCAGTAATATACCTTTCACAGGACTAATACTGTTCAGGTTTGGACTGCAAAATATCCTCACAGTTTTGTAGAAATGAGGAATGTCATAGGTTCAAATAGAACATAAGAAGGGGGAAGAAAAGGAGCAAAACCAGTTCCCAATAGTGGTTTTTGGTGTTTTTTTTTTTCTCTGTCCACCCCTCCTTTGAAATATCCAGTGTTAGAATTGAGTAAGCAGGGTTTGAATGGATTCCTTCATTCAGTTGCTTGCCTCATCAGGAGGTGTAACGGTTGTGTCCTGTCCTGCCAAGTCAGCCCCTGGAGACACTGGGAGAGATGGAGGTTTTTAAACAGAGAAGTTGTTCTGCTCTGCTTTAGAAAAATGTTTTAAAGAAAACTTGGTTTCACCAGACAGCCAGTGTATTGTATAAAAATAGTTGCTTAATAAGCATTTACATGGATTTCTACGTACACACGCTTAGTAAATCTACTGAAATAATCTCTGTCCTGAAACACTGTCAGTGAAACACAGGCAGTGTGTGTAGCAGCAGCTCAGGTTGGTCTCATGCTAATCGTGCACCTGGGTGTCCCATAAAAAGATTGCTCTTGCCCTACTAGGACTGTTTCTAATGGCACTCTGTGCAGCCAACCTGGTTATATGACCTTCTTTGATTGCCTGGGCAGCTCCACGTACATGTCTTCGAGTTTTGTAAACACAATTTGTTTAGTTAGCTTGTTAATGAATTTAAAATTAAAAAAAAATAATAATCTTTTAAACCATGCCTTCACTTAGCAATCTACCTGCTGGGGCAAAGTAGACATAGTCTGGCTTCACTGTGCCAGCCTTTTCTAAAGGGTTCTCTGCAGGCTGATAGAATCAGTAAATGTGGGGGGTTGTTTTTTATTCAGTTTAAGGCAGCTTGGGACTAGGCAATGCAGGCCTTAACCAGGCTGGGGGGAGGGAAGGTTTTGCTGCTGCTGGGTGTGTTTGTATTGGCATCGCTGTTCTGACAAGCTATGGAAAGACATTGCTTGTGTCCTTGTGCTAACATAAGCTGTGCCACTTTCTGCACAGGGACGAGTTTCCTTCCACTGAGACAAAGTTGACTGTACCTTAGCACAGGATGCACCTAATTGCAGACAGGCAATAATTTCCTCCATTTTAATGAACAGGCAAACATAAACCATCCATCTTAATGCTGAATGACAGTTACTCTCAGGATGAGCTCCATCCTGCTTTTATTATGGCCAGAAGTTCTGGAAGAAATTGCAGCAAGGCCTTGCTTGTTATTCCAGTTGTGTTTCCTAGTAGGAATGCTGAAGTGCTTGGGTTGAGTGATCAGCTCTCGCAGTCCCTGGAGTAGAAGCTAAAGTAAATAAAATGCATATTCTGGCCTTGAAAGGAGCAGGTAGCTCTCCTATTGAAAGCACCAAGTGAGGGATCTGTATTTTGCTGTCAGATGTTGGCCAGAATTCAGACTTTTCTGTAGCTGTGGAAGGATACTGAGCCCCTTAATCCTGTGGCTGGAAGAGGAGGCTGTCAGTAGGTTTCTGGAAGCTGGCTGTGCCTGGTTAGGGGCTGGCAAGCTGTTTGTGGCAACAGACTTAATTAGGCAACAATTTCTGTGTCATTAACTTTTGGTGGTCAGACCACCAAAGGAGCGCTTCAAATGCGGGCATTTCCAAACTGTTTTGATGCAATCAGTAGCAGAGGCATGCCTGTAATGTGCTTTTGTCCTCTCTTTTATTATTTTCTGCCAGCATTATTTACTAAAGAACAATTGTGGTGCAGATGTTTTTATATGGCTTTAGAAAAACCTCTCTATAATAAAATTGTGGGGAACTTTGTCTGGCCATGGTTAGATTTTTAATTCATGGAGTATTCCTGAGAGTGGAATTGTTGTTGCTCTAATATGGGATGCTATTCTTAAGTACTTCTCCAAGGCAAGATGTAATACAACTATTAGTAAAGATGGGTATGATCGTGTCTCCTTAAGGCTAAAATCTTTGTGACATTTCAGTTTTAAACTTTTTTTAATGCTGGTTTGTTAATAAACAGCATAGAGGGAAAGTGATCTCTTTGAAAGAGAAATTATTTCAGTCTCTTAAGGAAATATGGAAAAAAATAGCATTACTCACTTCTAAATGTAGAAGTGAGAATTTCTGCTCCTGAGAACAACCTATCCTCACAATACTCTTTTTCTTGTGTGATAAATGTTACAAAAATAGCAGTTTTATTTTCTTGTGTGGACTTGCTGCTACAATATTTCTGGAGTGGTTTGAATATTTTTTTTAACAAACAAATTTTAGGTAAGGAATTTTTATTTTGGACCCTGCCTCTCTTCCTTCCAAAGGACCTGTCCCAGCAAACCCTCCCTGTCCACCTTCCACAAAATAGTATGACAGGATGAAGATGAGGTGTACGACCTTCAGTTTTCTTTCTGTCAGCAGCTGAGTGCAATGCCAAAGAAGCTGAGAAGCAGCTGAGAAGAATGCCAAAATTGAACTGGATGACTGAGAGAAGTTTTGGGTAATAGGCTGGCCAAGCTAGTGGACACTGTACAGGTTTTAGTTTCAGCTCAAAGATGACAAAAGTTAGGTTTGTTCAGAACTTCTGAAATAGCTGCTGAAGAGTGAGAAGTGGGTAAGGATGCAAATGAGAAAAACCCTAAGGAAAACTTGTGTTCATCGAGCTGGATGTATGAAATAGGGATATTTTATTCTACTTTATCTGATGATTTGCACTTAACTGGTCTGTCAATGGGGAAAAAAAGTGAAAGCTTTTCTATTTCACATGCTATTAGAATACCTGTGAGTATTGAAAAGGTGTCTGGTCTGACTTTACCAAAACATTGTCAGATCAAGGAAGCCTTTCAGTTGCAAGCAAGACAAATTATCATTTTTAGTGTCAGGAGGGACACTTGGCTAACTTGAGCAATCTTTCTGCCTGGGAAAAATAAGTGTTCTCTGTTTGCAATTGTTAAACCCACAACTGTAAACCCTAGTTCTAGAGAGTGTCTGAAATACAGTGTTAATTATGTTATAGTTTGCCACCCCAGAATCCTGATGTGCTTGGGATTCTGGCTATAGCTAAAATATGACTTTCTCTGCCAAGACGTGGAGGCAGGGGTAAATGCTCAGAACAGGTAAAGCTACCCAGACAACTGTTTTAAGCAGCCAGTTGCTATAGGTGCCAGGAATATTCTGCTCTAACAACAAGACCTATCTGAATAGGGCTATAATAAATTGGTGGGTTTCTTAGGGTATGTTATTCTCAGCAGCACTGTGGATCGTAATGAGGTGTTTAGGATGGGGAGGTGAATAAAACCAAGAGGACTGGTTTCACATTTTGCTGAATTGAGCTGACTCCCCATCTTGTTGATAAACCAGCTGGATACTGAATGAAGAAAACAGTGATTCAGGAAGCAGTGCTGTGTTAAGATTTAGTGTCTGTTTGGCGTGGGAAACCTTGGTTATTTCTTATCAGTGTTCTCCATTCTATTGACTCTTCTTACCAATTAAATCCTGAGGTATTAGGGGATGATGACACTGGGTTTGCCCTGTTGCAGAGCTGCAAAGTTACTTTGAATTTTGAAATCCCAGGCACTGGCACTATGAACTTGGCTTGTTGCCTTGCTACTGGCTTTTGCAATACTAGCAAGTGAAAATTGCCTCCCCTTGCAAACAGCCAGGTGCAGTACTTTAAAGGATAGTCTTGAACAGGGCCGTGATGCATTGTGGCTCTGTGACTCTTCCATTTTTTCTGTAGTCTATTCTTTAATTGATTACAATGTGGATAATGTTACATCAGTTCTAGTTATATCGTTTATTGCTAGTGGATGTCAGGCTGACTTTCAACCAAAAACAAACAAGCAGACAAAAAAATCCCCCAAAAAAGCCACAAAACCCCAAAAAACACCACAAAAAAACTGGCAAAATTGCAGCATGTATTTAAAATTTCTTATCTTCTGAGAGTTTGTTCAGCTGGTATCATGTTGTGAGGCTTAAGAAAAGCAGGCTAACTAGCATTGTAGTTAGCAGGAAGGTCAGATTCATTGAGCTAATAATCTATGCAATGGCTTAAAAACTTTGCAGCCCTGAGCTCTCTGTGATGTAGACATATCCTTGAATAAAAATTGCATACTATACCTGTGTTTTCCAAAAATATTTCTTGTAAAGAATGTTTGGAAAAATTAGTTTTTTCCTGTAGAAATTGAGAGATACACCTTCCAGTAACTTTTAACTGTCTATGATTAGTGAAACTGAAGATAGTGAAGCTGAAGAAGGAATAGCAGAGACTGAAGTGTAAGACTTGGAAGTTTGAAACAGTTTTGCCTATCTACATTTTCCTTATTTGTATTATTGATCATGATAATTTATGTTGGGTATTAAGTACTTTGCTTTTTTTTTTTTTTTTTTATTTCTTCCAGATGAAATAAAAGCTGAGCTGGAAAAGCAAAGGTAAATTATTAATTGCCAAGAACTGTGCATGACAACAGGAAGTGGAACAGTTTGGTAGTAGAAATGTAGGAGTGTACATACATTACAGCAGTGAGTTTGTAAATACCCAGTTATGCACCTTTCTGCCAAAAACGTGGCCTATATGTTCCAGTTACACAATGTTTGTGGCTATGGGGACTGAAGCCATAACTGCATTTGAATTTCACTATGGAAAAAAAAAATCAGAAATTCTGAAAGGCACTAGGTTTTCACTTGCTTTTTACTGGGCTTAATATAGCCTGGTAGGAAATCATAAAAAGCAGTGCATAGCCTCTGTTTGATAATATATACTCCTTAGCTACCTAGATCAAGAATACCAATTCAAATATTACTTAAATTTAAACTTGAAAACACTTTCCACAGCACTGTGCTGTGATTTAAAACAAGCCTCCAAATGTGTTTATATTTGCTTGGTAGCCCTCATTTGGGTCCTGTCTAATTGATTATGAGTAGCTTTGATAGATTTGTCATTAAATTGTGCAGGAGTTCCCCAGTATCTCAGGTAATGGGGCAGTAGTGGAGTGTAGTGAGGGAAAGAGTTATCCTTAAGAATATATGGAAAATATCAGATGCATATAAATAAGCATGAAGTGCCTTTTATGTGATTTATAAAGAAAGTTGAACTTCTTTTGAGAAACTATGTGTGAGAGAAACTTGTGTGACATTTGTTTGCTGCTATGTACCACTGAGTTTTATATTCAGAAAAGGAAGTGTAGCTTGCTGTGATATATATGTTTAGGAAAACTAATAACTCTTATTATCTCACCCAGAGAAGGCACTGCTGCTCCACCAAAAGCAAACTTCATTGAAGCAGATAAATATTTCCTTCCGTTTGAACTGGCGTGCCAGTCCAAGTCTCCACGCATTGTCAGTACTTCACTGGACTGTTTACAGGTGAGTGTTCTTCTTAAATTCAGACAGAATGAAATGGAGAAGCAAGCAGTTAGAAAATTCTTGTGTGCTGTTGGTATTAAAGTAATGCTGCCCTGGGTATGGACAGCTGTGCAGATACCCACAATGGCTACCTCAATGCATACACAGTGAAAAATAGGCTACCATCAGACTTGGCTGACAGTTCATCTTGTCAAAGTCAGAAATCTTCTTTCCTAGTGAAGGAAGCCTTTACTGAAGTTCATAAATGCTAATATTAGTCAGTAAAGATGTTTCACCTGTATTGTTCTGGAAGGTGTTTCTTGTAGTGCTGATGTGATGGGAGGTCAGAGTCTGGATCTTTTCATCTTGTTACTCCTTAGATTCTTATAGGAAAGACAAATGCAGCTTCATCTCAGCTGACTTAGTGGGCAGAACCTTTCCTTTGTGAATAGGTACAAAAATGTTAGAAAATTTGTCTGAGAGAAAGAAATAATCTGGATGGAAAAAGCTTGTATGTCCCTTACTCAATCTGTTCTGTCTAGATGTATGAACAGTCCAAGTATTTGGTAGCTGAACTATTGATGGTTTTAAATTTTTGTGTTAAGTAAGATGTCTGTCTAAATCCTTCTTTTTGTATACTTAATTGTATTTTACTTTCCAGTACATAGTTGTCTAACCAGTGTTCTCTCTGCCTAGAAACTCATTGCATATGGACATATCACTGGCAATGCTCCAGACAGTGGAGCTCCTGGAAAGCGACTGATTGACCGAATAGTTGAAACAATTTGCAATTGCTTTCAGGGTCCTCAAACAGATGAGGGAGTACAACTGCAGATAATTAAGGTATTTTCTCTGGTTCACTTTGGTGTGATACTAATTTTCTTTCTCTGTCTCTGATTTTGTGACTGAAAAAAAAATTAACCCAGTTTCCCCCTTCCTTACACTGTTAGATCTGTCACTGAATCCATGGAAGCTGTCAGCAGATCAGAATTGCTGTGTTCAGTGTATTTCCTCTTGGTGAAGCAGAACATAAGGGAATACTTGTAGAAGTTAGTCTCTCTTTCTGGGATGAGCCACAGTCTGGATAGTTTATCTTGCAGACAGCTTGATGTTAATCTTCTAGGATAGTAATGCCCACATTGATTAGGCCAATGAATTCTGAAATCTACTTGGGCTAACATAGCTGAGGTTAGAAGTTGGTGAACCTTCTAAGTAGTCAGATATGATGGTAGTATAGACTAATTGACCCTTTCACAGAAATGAGGGTATAGACTATAATGGTAACTGTTTAGAGATGGAATATCTCCTGCAGTGGAAAACTAGTGATAAAACACTGTAGCAGCTCAGGAGAAAACAGGGATATGTGAAAGATATTTTAAACGTTTTTGAAATGTCAAATAAATTATAAGAACTTGAAGTTCCTTCTAATATCTTAGAAACAGATATATGGATTTCCTAATAAATTCTCTGACTATTAGGGAAGACCTGGATGAAATGTATTGCTGCCTGCTTGCTCACATTTTCTTTCTACTCTGTTTTGGACTTTTTCAGGCTCTCCTCACTGCAGTAACTTCTCCATATATAGAAATTCATGAAGGAACAATTCTTCAGACTGTTAGAACCTGTTACAACATCTATCTGGCCAGTAAAAATCTTATTAATCAGACAACTGCCAAAGCTACCCTTACGCAGATGTTAAATGTAATTTTCACACGGATGGAAAATCAAGCTGTATGTAGCTGTTACTTCTGCTCATCTCAAATGTTTGGGCTTGACAACTGAACAGAAAACTTCTATTTTTAACGTGTCTGTCACTGCAGTTTAATAGTTATTGATTTACAATTTTAAAAACAGCTGTCATCCTGTAGTGAAGCATAGTGATAGATAAAAATAAGCTTCCTATATTATTGCTGATAACAAGATTTTACACTGTAGGTTTTGCCAAATGGCTTTGTATAAACATCTGTTTAATTTGTCTAGTGAAGTAATTATATTTTCATGGTTTCATTCTTGTTAACATGAATTCACAAAGGAACATCAGTGATCATAGACATCTGCTTTCCTTTCTCATGTTTTGTGCCTTAGATTAACTTTTTTCATATTTTTTTTTTTATTTCAAGATACAAGAATCAAGAGAAATAGAAAAAATGAATCAGCAAAAATCCCAGTCTCCTGCAATTCAAGTGGTGACCAGATCTCCAAAGATTGGTCCATTAAAGCACAGCTATCAGGAAGGCAAACCCCCAGCTCCTGTGAGTGTGGAATTAACTAATGGTGAGCCTGAGAAAGCAGAAATTGAAGATGTGAAGTTGGAGCAGGATCTGACCATTTCATCATCAGGTAACAAGAATTGTCTGTTACTTTCAGTCACAACGTTTCCCATGGAAAATGCTCTTTTTGGCTGTTTTGGAGAGAATTGATTGGGGTTATTGACTGAAATCATGCTTCTATTTTCTCCATAGTTATTTACAGTATACAGTCCATCCTTAGTTCTTGTCTATGACATTGTAGCTGTTGAAGAAAGGCTCATGTTTTTCCTAGAACTCTGATAAAACTATGCATACAGAGTAATACTGGAATTTGACTTGCTTAGGTTGATAAAGGGGAAGGAAGGGGATAGTCATAATATATGGGGAGTGATAGAATCACTGTGGTGATTCAAGTCCTGTGATAAAAATAATGTGTGTTTTGAAGATCTTATCATAGGCATATACTGTACCCAAACTAGGAATGTAGAATATTCCAAAACAAAGTTTTTAACTGTTGATAAACAGAAATGACGAAATCACTTCATTAAAAATATCAGTGCTTTGATTTAAACAACAGAAATAACATCAATGATTATTTTTGTTTGACTTCTTGGAAAGGTTTTTGGGAGGACTACTAAGGAAATTCTACCCTTTTTAAGCCTTCTTCCTCCCTCATGGTTTTCCTTTTAATCTTCCTGAAAAATGTACTGAAATAAGGAATATGTATTTGTGTGTTTCATTAGAAGAAACAACAGATGGAAGAAAGGAAATGGTTCAAGACATCTTGGAAGATGTGGTTGAGTCAGCTGTAAAAGGTAACAAAATATTCTAAAGTAAAACAGATGCATGTGTATTGCTAAACTTCTATTTCCATGGTTATAAAAGCATGGAAGTGCTTTTTCTTACTACATATCTGTCAAGATCACTTACTTAGGTAGTAAGAACAGGTTTTTATTGTCTAACAATATTCTTCTCTTTCTATTTTTTCTGGGCTGCTTCTGTCCCACTTGGTTGTAAAGCTTTATAAAGTCAGGATAAAGAAACCTCAGTGGGTAATTTTAATCAGTTGTCTTTTTTCCCTTTTAGTGGCTGAAGAAAAGCAGGTAACAGAAACAGATAAGGCTCTACCTGCACTAGAGACTGCAGATACTGTTCTTTCTGGGTCTAGTAATGAAAATGTACAAACAAACGGGATTCCAGATGATGGGCAATCTGTTTCCTCCACTGATAATTTGGTAAATAACCTCACTGAATGCTAATACATATTTGGGAAAGGGTAAATGTTTCTGTCATGCCAACTAATACAGTGGGATTTGGGGGAGGGAAGGGACAGAATCTTTAATATGTGTGTGCTTCTCAGGTTTAAAAAGGAAGCAGAAGCTGCAATTTAAGTAGGTTCTAAAAACAACTGTTCTCAAATGCTTGCTTATTTTAGTACTGGAGGCAGGGGGGCAGAGGGGAAGAATCAACATGTGTGAAAAGATACAGGACACTTGTAGTCCTGCTTAGGCTTAGCTATAGGCTTTCTGAAATGTATAGGTTTTTTTTTTTTAACTGTAATTAATTTTCAGAGGAGCTGTGGAATCTTCCTTTGTTCAGTTCTCTGGTTTCACTGAGGATCTAATGATGAGTTTCTTGTTCTCCAGGAAACAGATGTATCTGGACATCAAGCAGCTTCCAAATTTTCCCATGTTCTACAAAAGGATGCCTTCCTTGTCTTCAGGTCGTTGTGCAAGCTGTCCATGAAACCACTTGGTGATGGACCACCAGATCCCAAGTAATGAGATTTGTATTTATTATACTCTCCTCTTCAGGTAGCTTTTGGAGACAGCTAAGTAGCTGCTGTAGAATAAAGCAGGTATTCAAAATTCACACATCAGGCCCATGCTTCAATTAGAATCTAAGATTGAAACTTGCTTCAAATTATTAAAAATGTAATTTGGGGGGGGGGTTTCTTATGTAAAGGGCTTAATAGTCTTGAAGCTGAAGTGACAGTATTTTTGAAGTATTTCATGGGGGAAAGGAGGAATGCATCTGAGTTGCATCTATTATCCTAGTTTAAGATAACAAAACTCCTGGGTAATCCCAAATCACTTGCAGGCTGATTTCCATCCCTCTTCCATCCCCCACGCTGAAATATATTAAAATGGCAGTACTTTCTTCTTGACATGGAGGAAATGCTGTAGTTTTTGTGTTGAATCCAAGTATGTGTTCAGAAATACAATAAGCATATTTAATGCTGAATATTTTTTTTAGGTCCCATGAATTGCGTTCGAAGGTAGTGTCTCTCCAGCTGCTTCTCTCAGTACTGCAGAACGCTGGTCCAGTTTTCAGGACACATGAAATGTTCATCAATGCAATCAAGCAATATCTTTGTGTTGCATTATCCAAAAATGGAGTCTCTTCTGTTCCTGATGTATTTGAGCTCTCTCTTGCCATCTTTCTGACGCTTCTTTCAAACTTTAAGACACATTTAAAAATGCAGATTGAGGTGAGTATTTTTATCTGTCATTTGTATGATACTCATTTTCAAATAAAAATATTGCAATGATTAAAAGACAGGCAGAATTTAGAAGTTGTGATCCTACTATTGTTGACTTACCAAACTAGTATATTAATACTGTATACAGTATAATATACAGCATATTAATACAGTATATTAATACTGTATTCAAATTTTAATACATGTGAGATCATACTCTTTAAGAGAAATTCTTGAATAGAAATTAATTTTTACATTTGATGTGGTTCTAGTAAGTTTCAGATCAAGTCCTTTACCTCATTTATTTTGCAGGTCTTCTTCAAAGAGATCTTCCTGAATATTCTAGAGACTTCTTCAAGCTCCTTTGAACACAAATGGATGGTGATTCAGACTTTAACTAGAATTTGTGCAGGTATTTCCGTTGTTGTGAAAAGTAGTCACTTCCTCTGACAGCAGCTGAAAGCTGTTTTGAAGACAAATGTCACATACAATGTTTAAGTGTGAAAAATAATTTTATCCCATAGTGCTAGAGTTAAATATCTGGATTCATCTCTAGTGCCTGCTTCAACTAGCTGATTGCTTTTAAAAATGCTATTATACTGAGTGCTAATACTCACACTTTCTTTTATTTTCAAGATGCCCAGTGTGTAGTGGATATTTATGTTAACTATGACTGTGATTTAAATGCTGCTAATATATTCGAACGCCTTGTAAATGATTTGTCAAAAATCGCCCAGGGACGAAGTGGGCATGAGTTGGGAATGACACCTTTACAGGTAAGACAAACAGATTTGAAAAAAAGGTGCTGTTTTTTGTAAATGGTTCTGACTCTATCATTTTGATACTTCCAGGGGTTTGTATTGTCTGTAACTGACTGATGTTACCTACGTTTTATTACCTAGCTAATTTGCAGCTGGATGCTGAAGCAGTACAATCAGTTCACATGGTGATTTTCCTGCATATTTGCATTGTGTCACTGGGCTTTTTCTGGGCTCGTTTTGTTGGGCTGCCATGGGAGGAGGGAGAATTGAGCATCCTATGGCTTATGAACCAGCGTTACCTTCATCATATGTTAGCTTTGCACACACTTCCTGTGACTTACTTCTGACAGAAGTATTTGGAAGTGAAAACCAGGACACTGATGTTTCAGACTTTGAATAGAACTGTTTATTGTAAAGCTAAAGTGGTAACATGCTTGTCTTGCTTGGGAAGAAATCTGACACTGAAATCTGGCTTACTGGTTGTCCTAATGGTTCATGCTACAAAGCAGCCACATTTAGGATTTGGTGTTTATTGCCCATTGGTTGTACTTATCAGTTGTCAACAGACAACCTGCTGAAAGTAGCTGGAGTGTGTCCTGGCATCAGGCTGGTTGTGGTTGCTTTTGGCCCAGATTATACAACTCAAGTTGTCAAGAAGTAGACACTTTGTATAACCAGTAAATTTCCCCTTAACTGCAGAACTTTCTAAAACTTGAATGTTGTGATGCAATAGCTTCTAAAAACTTGTGGATATATGTGTATGATTTTTATTTGGTTGGTTTTTGGTTTTTTTCAGGAGCTAAGCCTGAGGAAAAAAGGACTTGAATGTTTGGTTTCTATTCTAAAATGTATGGTAGAATGGAGCAAAGACCTTTATGTGAACCCTAATCATCAGGCTAGCTTAGGTAAGATTGCTATGGAGAGCCTTCCTATTTTGTTAGCAAGTTTCTCCCTGTGTTTATTGAGTGTTTAGAAGCTGTTCAGAAGTGTGAGTGCTAGGTTTTTACTTAATTATTTGTTTATACAAATGTAGTGTTTGACAGACAATTTTTGATGATGTTGCAGTAACCAACTCACCAAGTCTGTGGTTCAAATAACCAGGTTCTGTTTAAGAGTTTTTGATAGGTTATTGTAAACACTATAAAAGCTGGCTTATGTAGAACAAGATGTGACAAATCTTGCAGTTACCAAGTTTAAGAATTTCCCCATAGCTGCTGCTGCTTTCTGCCTTTTGTTGGATTATTTTAGGATTGCATCAATTCAACATCTTCATGTAGGGTAGGCTGCCAAAATGTATGTGATAAAATAAAATTATTCGTTCAGTTTTCTACTATAAAGTGTTACAAGTAAAAGCTTTTAGTAACTTTAGTCTCTCCCTGTTTATAAATAGGTTCATATAAACCATCTGAACAGGAAATGGCTGAAGGTAAGTGCCTTGAGAGTGGAGGGAGACGGAGTAGTGTCAGTTCCTTGGACTCCACCGTGTCATCAGGAGTTGGAAGTGTTGGTACCCAGACTGCTATCCCAGATGATCCTGAGCAATTTGAAGTCATCAAGCAACAAAAGGAAATAATTGAACATGGGATAGAACTGTAAGCCCAATATTACAGGAAACGAAATGTTCACTAGTAAAAAACCTGTTTCTTACAGTCATAAACAGTCAAACCTGTAGGGGCACTCTACAAATTTATTTTAATGCTAAAGACTCTTCCCTGCTGTTGCCAAAAGCTGATGCTGAAAGCTGTTGTAGTTAAAAAGAATTAAGTAAAATTTTGGGTGGAGTGTGATTTCACAGTTTTCCTTTGTGCTGATTTCAGCCCCGTAGGAGAGGAAAGTGTTTACATACTGGAGAGAAACTGATTTGAGCAGGCAGGCTTAATGTTGCCCTACAACTCTTAAACCATTTACTGTGTTTTACTGAAATAGACTTTAAAGAACTGAAACATACTCCAGCTATGCTTTACTTCTTTTTCATTCATTTGTGTCTGTGAATGCTATAAAAAGGTCTTGAACGGCAACATTTGTAGCATTTCATGAAAATTATCTGATTTGTAATATCTCAAAAGGGGTCAGGTTTTAAGTGAGCTTTCTAGTAGTAACTTCTAAGCTTATCAGCAACTGAATATACCTTGAGATGTAGCCTATGGTGTGATACAGTTAATATATTTGTTGCACATTGACTTTTTTCTAACTAGGAAAAAAGACAAGAGCTACAGTATAAATCTGTAGTTTAGAAGGGCTCTGTAAAACTAAAATTTTATATGCTGTAGTATTTTTCAACTATACGTCTCAGTTTTTCCATGTTCCTGTCTGAACAGGTTTAATAAAAAACCAAAGAGAGGAATACAGTATCTACAGGAGCAGGGAATGCTTGGCACTACTGCAGAGGACATTGCACAATTTTTGCAACAGGAAGAACGCCTCTGTTCTGTAAGACTACATGCAGCATTAGATAATTAATGTTCTTGTCCCACTCATCATCTCCCTCGTCTTCTGATGTCTGAATGCAGTCTGTTTCTAATTCATATTTCATTTATAGTTAACTCTTAACGAAGCTACCTAAATACCAATGCTACTTTCTCTTTCCTTGCTATCCCAGGCTTTTTAGTAAAGTATCTGTGTTTGCAATAAAGTGCAGAAGGGATTCCCCATAATTGGGAACATGCATTTTCTCTGTATCTGTTAGTGGTTCCTTGCCAGCAAAGGAGCATCTTGTACTGCAGTGCAAAGCATTTTCTACTGCATATGAAACTGGGCACAGTTCAGCTTTCCTTGGCTCTCCAGTAATGCAGATCTTACCTTGGGGAGTGAGGGAAGCAAGAATATGCAGACAAAAGGAATTTAAGGACACTGGTTTCTTGCCATCCCTCTAACAGTTGCCCTGCCTGCTCAATGGAGCATATCAGTCTTACAAAACTGACAGCTGTGTAATTCTTGTGCTATAAACTTTCTTGCAAAGCTGGCAGTTGGATTACACAGTAATAACTGTCTCTTGTGTTTTTAGACTCAGGTAGGGGAGTTTCTTGGGGAAAGCAACAAGTTCAACAAGGAAGTGATGTATGCCTATGTAGACCAGCTTGATTTCTGTGGAAAGGACTTTGTCTCTGCTCTACGTATATTTCTGGAAGGTTTTCGTCTGCCAGGTGAAGCCCAGAAGATTGACAGATTAATGGAAAAATTTGCTGCTAGATATATTGAGTGCAACCAACGGTAATTCAAAGTCTTTGTATTGGATAAATGCCTGGAGAACGGCTGGATTGTTTGTGTACCTTGGGGACAAAGTGCATTTCACACTCATACTGAGTTGGGAACTTCTCAAGGCTTATGTGAGGAGCAAATGTTGTTGCTGAACTCTTCAGTAGCTGGGCAGAATGGCAACTTTAGATAGATATGGTGATGCTGGCATTTTATTAAATCCCAAATACTTGCTAGAAAGAATTATTGGAGGAGAGAAGCCCTAAGTATGTTATGTTTGTGTTTTAGCTGTCCTGGTTCCCATTCCTTAGCCCCATCATTGAGTTGTTTTTGTATAATTATTTATGAAACACTGAGAGTAAAACATAGGCTGTTCTTTAGCTTTTGTAGAATTAGCCAGAGAATATGTATGATCTTTTGGGAATGTACTTGAAAATTCCAGTAACCACTGGTTTTCAATATTGTGAAGGTGATGCTTTTATATATTTTTCCTTTTTATTTCCATTTTAAAACTCCTGGGGCCTCATGGATTTCTAAAGACTAATTTTAGGCTCTCCTGGCTCTTCAGTTGAATGCGTAGCATTTATGGTTATTTTTCTTGCATGAGGAAATAGAGCTAATGGATTGAAGAATTTGGGCTCTAAAATCATGTTTTGTTTTTTTCCTCCCATAGGCAAACTCTGTTTGCTAGTGCTGACACTGCCTATGTTTTGGCATACTCTATCATAATGCTGACTACAGACTTGCACAGTCCACAGGTAGAAATTTAAAAAAACCTTGTAGAAGTTCGAATTTGTTAAGAACTCACATTAAAATCTGTTATCCAACTTCCATTCTTTTTTACAGGTAAAAAATAAAATGACAAAGGAGCAATACATTAAAATGAATCGAGGAATCAATGACAGTAAAGACCTGCCAGTAGAGTATTTATCTACAATCTATGAAGAAATAGAAGGAAAGAAAATTGCAATGAAAGAGACAAAAGAATATGCAATTACAACCAAGTGTAGTAAACCAAGTAAGGAGAAGCTAGGAACTGGAAAGGCCACAGTGCTCTTGCTGTACTCTTGCAATAACTTTCAGGATGACATGGTGGATTTCAGATCCCTTTTGAAAACATCTTTGTGCAATACATAAATTAGATTTAGAATGGCTACTATACATATTTGGAATGGAACTGGCTTAGTTATTACTTAATACTGCTACTTTTGTGATGGAATCATAGTTTTTTAAATGCGTCTGGCACCATTGCAGAAAGGCACTCAAAACTAGATTTGAGTGTGTTTTGTTTGTTTGTTTTCACAGAAATGTGAGAGGAAAATAGTAGAATTCTAACTGAAGGGTATTTTGAGCATGTCAGCCTAAGAAGCTGAAAATGACTGGTAGACTATGCCTCTCTGATGTCCAATGATTAGATCCTAACGTGGCATATAATAAAGGGCTGAATTAGTTACCCTGTATCGATAAAGGTCTTAAATTGGGGTGTGGGTTTGAGTGCTGGAGTTCCTTGCTTGCAGCCCGTGACAGCCTCCTGGATTCTAGCATTCTGGAAGATTTTTATCTTTAGATTTCATTTGCAATACCTTTATTTAGCATTTCATGATGTGCAATGCAAAGACACAGAGTATGCTCTTATTAAAAAGAAAACAATGCAACTTTGTGATGTTCTCTTTAGATGTAGCTAGTGAGAAGCAGAGGAGGTTGTTGTACAACTTGGAGATGGAACAAATGGCTAAAACAGCTAAAGCCCTCATGGAGGCAGTAAGCCATGCAAAGGCTCCTTTTACCAGTGCCACTCATCTGGATCATGTCAGGCCCATGTTCAAAGTGAGTGTGGGATTCTCTTTGTATCTTCATTGCCAAAAGTTTTATGCATGGGGAAAAAAGTGAAAAATTACTCTGAGGAGTTAGGAAATGCAACAGGTGGACTCCTGGGATGTATTTGGTTTCACTTGCCTGGTGTTTTAGGCTAAAATCATAACAGACTTATAAACTCAGTTTCTTCCTCTCCTCAGCTTGTGTGGACTCCATTGCTGGCAGCTTACAGTGTTGGCTTACAGAACTGTGATGACACAGAGGTTGCATCCCTTTGTTTGGAAGGAATACGCTGTGCAATTAGAATAGCCTGCATCTTTGGAATGCAGGTCAGTATAAAACTCAGCATGGGGTTTGCTAAAGGTAGTGTAGGCTGGGGGAGACAGGTAATGATTTATAAACTTATACACAGAAAACCAAGTGTCTCATCTACTTCCTCAATGTTAAAATATTACTGTCTTGTTTTAGTTTAAATGCTTGATACCATCAAGCTTTTCTTCAATGCTGCTTTCCTTTGATTGCTGAGTCTTCTATAAAGAGCATTTGCAAAAAGGCATCCTACCCTTCTTCAAACAAAAAGTGCTCTAATAATGCCTACTACACATAAAAGGAAAATTGTGTAGGCAGGCTGAGCAATCAGCTTTCTGTAGCTTTTCAAGGACTTCATTATGAGGGTTGTTTCTCTGTCTTACAGCTCGAACGAGATGCTTATGTACAGGCTCTTGCTCGTTTTTCCTTGTTGACTGCTAGTTCCAGTATTACAGAAATGAAACAGAAGAACATAGATACCATTAAGACACTCATTACAGTTGCTCACACAGATGGCAACTACCTTGGGAACTCTTGGCATGAGGTAAATTTTGACTATCTTAAATAGTGCAACTGCATTGTCCCTTTGAAAACTTGCAGGATTTTGTTCTACTTTCAGTCTTCAGTAACTGCGTATGTATTTTCTTGGAGTGTATTATCCAGGAGCCTTTTAATCAGCTCTGAAACAGTACTGCTGCTAACAGGGGCATTCCTGATGCATTCTGTTCTCTGGCACTAGTCTTGGCTACCTGATAGTATGAGCCAAAAGGTACTCAAGCTGATAAATTACTTGGACCTGGCTTACAGCATACCCTCACAAGTGCTTTTACAAGCCCAAGGGTTGTTGCAGTGGAGAAGTAAGAAGGAAGAGCTAGTCTATTCTGTGTTGATGACAAGGCACAATTTTGGCATTTTCACTGCCTACATTGGAAAATCATTATTCAGTTCCAGCAATAATTCTGTGTTTTCATCTTACTGGGACTATGAACTCTCTTAGAAGATCAGCTCACATTTATTTGTGGCTTTGGAAGCTGATGCTATGAGAAATAATAAAAAGGTTTCCTCTAGTAGTTACAGACTTGAGTTAGATTTTTGGGTCCTGTTAATTTTTTTTGTGTGTATGGGAATTATTCATGGCAGCTGGTGATCTAGAATGAATCAGTCAACTTGGTTTCCTGTTGTACCAGTAATGTTTCAGCTACATCAGAACTGTTACCATTGTCAGTTGTTTTAAAGGTTAGAGAACTTGGAAAGGTTATAAATATAAATATATGTTAGAAGTAAAATATTATAGTGTCAAAACAAATTATTTCAACATTTTTTGTTTTAGATCTTGAAATGTATTAGCCAGCTGGAACTAGCACAGCTTATAGGAACTGGAGTGAAAACTCGGTATTTATCTGGCTCTGGACGTGAAAGGGAAGGAAGCATTAAGGGCTACAGCTCTGGAGGGGAAGAGTTTATGGGCCTGGGATTAGGTAAGGTTAATAATCTTGGACTTCAAAGATGCACTTGTAAATAAAGTATGGTGAAAGTTTAATGATATAGATATTCAAAGATATTTATTTGCTTCCAGAGGAAGCTATATTAGTTTAATGAAACTGAGAAAAATAGAAAAAACCATACATTTCAAGATGTATTCATAATTAGCAAATCTGTACTAACTTTGTAATTGGATTAAGCTATTTAACAAAGCTTCTCAAGGTTTATTTCTTTGAAGATATTGTTGTCAAAACTGTTCTATCATGCTTAATAAGTCATGGGTTTGTCACCAGCATTATATGTTCTTCCTATCCATGCTCTTGTTTTTTTAATAATACAGAAGACATTTCCCTTCAGGAATTAATGGGTGTTTCATTGGTTGGTAATTGGTTTTCCAAAGTTTCTTATCTCTGCATATCTAGCTTGCTGTTCTATTTTTTCTTGTTCCTACAGCATGTGCAAGAAATAAATCTTAGGTTTTAAGCTAGAAATTAGAGGGAGAAGGCAAGTTGCCTTCATCTTTGGAGGACTGCCAAAGAAACCTTTTAATTTGAAAATACTCTGGAGTTTATGCTGTACACAGTCATGATGCTGAATATTACAGAACTGTGCCCAGCATTTACTACTTGTATCTGACTTAAATATTTTATTGTCGTATTTTAAAATAATTTATCATTTCCAATCTTATTAGCAACATTACATAATCTTAAATTAATAAACACAATGGTCAAAACACAATGCCTGAAGGCAAAAAATCCATAACTCTTACTGGATGTTTATTTTCATAATAATCTGGCACAGACCTGGCAAAGGCATAATCTGCACCATATAAATTACAAGATAATTGGAAGCAGTAGTTCCTTTTCTTTTTCTTCTTGTATATAGTTGGGGTTAATATGAGGTCACAGTTTCATGATGCAAAATACTGGGTTTGAATGACTTTTATTGCAGGTAACCTTGTTGGCAGTGCAGCTGATAAACGACATATGGCAAGCATTCAAGAGTCTGTGGGAGAGACCAGCTCACAGAGTGTAGTGGTGGCAGTAGACAGGTACCAAGAATATAGTTTCTTTCTGGGGGAAATCTGACTTGAAATTACTTACCATCCTCACTTTATTTACAGCCTCTGACACGGGTTTTTGTTGTTGAAGCATGCTTCTCTTATGGCAAGGAGATTTAGATGCTTTCTCTGGATGAAGCATGCTTCTCTTATGACAAGGAGATTTAGATGCTTTCTCTGGAAACAATAAATGTGTTTTTTTTAAAGACTATCATTAAATAGCAGTATAATTCATGTAGTGTGAAAAGGGGCATGGTGTTTATGCATGTGTTTTTGTGCTTTTTTTTTGGCATAAGCCAGTGAAGATGAGAGTTAAGTTGGCATTCAAGTACTGATACTTGCTTAGAGCACTAAGATGCAACTGACTTCTGTGGATGCACAGCTCAAACTGCAACTTACTTATTTTTTCCATAGGATATTTACAGGATCAACTAGGCTGGATGGAAATGCAATAGGTACGTATGGTGGCCATCTAGTGGGTTAGAGGAACTCTTGCAATGTAACATCCTGAACTTTACACTGCTGCCTTTTGCTGTTCAGTTGACTTTGTCCGATGGCTGTGTGCGGTGTCCATGGACGAGCTGGCAGCCCCGCACCACCCGCGCATGTTCAGCCTCCAGAAGATCGTGGAGATATCCTACTACAACATGAATCGGATCAGGCTGCAGTGGTCAAGGATTTGGCATGTGATTGGAGATCACTTCAATAAGGTATTTTTAAAAGTCAGTTTGCAGAACGTGCACGAATAGCAGGATTTCTTTAATCAGGTTTTTTTCTTCTGTGTTTTTGGTGGTGTAGGTTGTGATATTTAAAAAGCGTTTCCATTAAAGGTGCTGAAAGGAAGCACCTATTTAAAAATCTCAAGTGTATAAACAGAAATGGAAATGTTTATGGGAATGATCATTAATCATTTCATTATTATCTTTTTGATCAAACGTCAGGTTTTCCTCTAAAATAAATATAAATGATCCTGAAACAACAAAATTGTTTTTCTTAGGAAACTGGGATATGCTTGAGTGGGCTTTTTTAACCTAAGATTTTTTAATTATTTTGATGTCTAGCTGACTGTTATAGTTCTGTGCTTGCTGTATACAAACTCTAATGACTGAGGCCCTTTCCAAAAGTAATCCCTTATTTTCTAAATATCTGAAAACTAGAATGTGCTAGCACTTTTTAATGGACTTAGATGAAACTTGAGTATTGAATCTGTTACTCATATAAGCAACACTTTAGCTGCTAAGTGTTTAAAAATACTATATTCTTCCAGGTTGGATGTAACCCTAATGAAGATGTTGCCATCTTTGCAGTGGACTCACTAAGGCAGCTGTCAATGAAATTTCTTGAGAAGGGAGAGTTAGCCAACTTCCGCTTCCAGAAAGATTTCCTGAGGCCTTTTGAGCATATTATGAAGAAAAACAGGTGTGATGCACTGCAGTTTTTGTGTTAGCTTGCTTTAATCTTAAGCATGTTACTTGGTGTACTTCAGATTGTTGTGCACATAGAAGTGGCACAGTTATTTTGTGCCCTGGTAGAATTGTGCCACTCATGAAAGTCTTACTTGACTTTTTTTCTGTCTTTTTTTTTTATTTAAGGTCTCCAACTATTCGGGACATGGTAATACGCTGTATTGCTCAGATGGTGAACTCTCAAGCTGCTAATATTCGTTCAGGCTGGAAGAATATCTTTGCAGTCTTTCATCAGGCAGCATCAGACCATGATGGGAATATTGTAGAGCTGGCCTTTCAAACTACAGCACACATAGTTAGTAAGTAATGTTTGACAAATATGAGTACCCAAATTAGATTAGCTGCTGTGATTCTTGTTTAAGAGGCCTGTCTGAATAAGACTTCTGTATTTCCAGGTAAATAAACACAACATCTTGCAGCCAGACTGTTTAAACTCTGCACCTAGATCTTATCTGTAGTCTTGTGATTGCTATGGACAGGAAAAACTAGATATAGATATCCTGCTATAGAACTCAAGTCTGGAATAAATTCAATAAGTTTGTATGTTGCCCCATCTGTCACAAGAAGTTTCAGATTAACAAATGCATTTCATGAACATCAGTGCTGATTCAGTATCTTATGATGAGCATTATGAAGCTTGTGACTTTGAGACTGCTGGCAGAGCTGAGTTCATACAGCTTACCTGCTCTGAAACTGTCTTTGGGCAATATATCACTGCCACTTTCAACAGAAGAGTTCAGCTCAAACATTTTTGTAATGGATCCTAAGTACTGATCACAGCTTTCTTAAATGTCCTGAAACTGTTCTCTTCCCATTAAGTAGCATGGAGAAAAAGAGCTATGGACAGTATTAATAAAAGCAGACAGTAACAGAACTTTTTTTGTTAACTTGCACAGTTCTTGGAAGTTGTAGTATGCTTAACAGATTGTACAGAATATGAATAAATTCAGTTTGGGTAATTTAGGTAAATTTAGGTAACTTCATTTGCAGCAAGGAAGCTAACATCAAGCTTTGCTCCTGTTATATCAAAATATTTTAAGAACTTCGGGTTGCATATGCTATGGAAGGAAACTATGTAAGAAGCTGTGAAATAATTTTGGTGGTGAGTTGGGATAGGGGACCATACTTAATCTATAAGATCTCATCCTCTCATGTTTGTCCATTTGGTAGTGGGCTGACATATATAGCTCAGTGCCTGTTCATCTTTGCATTTCAGTAGCCGTACATTTTTAAGTGGTTTTTTTGTTTTGTTCTTTACAGCAAACATTTTTCAACAACACTTTCCAGCAGCAATTGATTCATTTCAGGATGCAGTAAAATGTCTTTCTGAATTTGCCTGTAATGTGGCATTTCCAGACACCAGCATGGAAGCGATCAGACTTATTCGGTATTGTGCAAAATATGTTTCAGAAAGACCACAGGTATTTTTTTTTTCATTTTTACCCTTGTGAATTCTTAGGCTGTCTTCTACTGGTCACTGAGACTAATCTTGTAACTAAGAGCTTTCAGATTCAGACTTAAGTCTCCCAGCAGTGAATGTTTGTATTAAAAGCTTATGCAGAATTAGAAGTATTATTAGGGTGTTATTTAAGCAGTCTACCAGGACTAATTAAGAAAACTTAAGTCTGATTAGTGCAAATTGGAAATAACTGAATTAATTAGCCCATTTTTTTCTATGGTGTTAGGGTGTAAACGATACTCCTTCTTCTGTCACTCTATTTATGTCTAGTTAAGTTTGTTACAAATGTGCATATATTTCTACATCAGTCTATTGTGTGAATACTTTATATAATAATCACTTTGCTGAAAAGAGCCTGGAGTTGGTAAGCAGTTGTAAGCAGTTCCCATTGCAAGATGGACCTGCTGTGTCCAGTATGCCAGAAAACTGTAGAACAGGTTTATACGAAACTTGAATTTCCTTATTACCTATATTTATATCATTGTTGCCTGTCAGAACTTAAGTAAAATGGGTTTAAATATTTTTTTCATATCTTCCAGTGTTTTCACTGATAGTTATGATAGTTATGTCTTAGAGTTATATTTTACAGGATTTGAGTGTTATGGTAGAATCTAAACCTGTCAGATTTAGAGATTTTTTGTGTGTGTGATTACTTTTTTAAAAATATCTTTTTCCCTGCCCACCTCCAAGGTGTTAAGAGAATACACAAGTGATGACATGAATGTTGCTCCTGGGGACAGAGTGTGGGTCAGAGGATGGTTTCCCATTTTATTTGAACTTTCTTGTATCATCAACCGTTGCAAACTGGATGTTCGAACAAGGTAATAGAGCTTTTTAAATTATTATTCAGTTAGTGAAGAGATCACAGGTATGCATTTTAATGTCCTTTCCTATGTTTGTGTTTGTTTACAGAGGCCTAACAGTGATGTTTGAAATAATGAAGAGTTATGGCCATACCTTTGAAAAGCACTGGTGGCAAGATCTGTTCAGAATTGTGTTTCGGATTTTTGATAATATGAAACTCCCTGAACAGCAAACAGAGGTAAAAACAAAAGGCAAGCTAAGGTTAGAGCTGCTTTTTTGAGAACTCAAATGATCAAGGCAGCAGTTTGTATAGTTTATCTTGTCAGTGTATTTCTACCTCAAACTGCCCCAGAACTGATAACGTTGTTTTATTATTTTGTAGTATTCTGTGGTTTGTATGGAACTTACAGTAACCAGTGACCTCTCTGTCTGTTCTGTCTGAGTGTTCTCAAGGAGAATGTTCACACTTTGTTGTGAAAACGTGTAGTTCTCTGAGCAGTATTCATATAAATGCTTCTGATAAGACATCTGTAGTACCCAGACTTTTTTAGTTTTATCTAAATTCTGCTCCTCCTCCATGTCCTTTGTTGAACAAGTGCTGTCATCACACAAGGAGCTGCATACAAACACAGTTTTCATTTTTTCTCATAGAAATCTGAATGGATGACCACTACATGCAACCATGCACTTTATGCAATCTGTGACGTATTTACACAGTTTTATGAAGCTTTAAATGAGATCCTTCTTCCTGACATACTTGCACAGTTACACTGGTGTGTAAAACAAGGTAGCTTATTTACTTGTATCTTTTGATGTATTTTTAAAATTCTCATTACTTGAAAAGGGCAAAGCTAACTGAATTTTGGAAGAATGATTCTATCATAATTAGGACAATATGAAATAGATGAATGCAGTATTTTAAATATTCTAGCATCATTCTATTTAATCAGTGAGCAACATTGTCAATGTGTTAATAATGTGTTCATGGTGCTATTGTGGCAAAGCAACAGCTTTTAAAGAATTGTACCAATATTCTGCCAACAGCCTTTCCCTATTTGACTGCATGGTTAAATTACCTCATTTATTTATGCATATGTATGCATTTTGAGGATTTTTGGTTTTGGTTTTTTTTTTTTTTTTCATTTTTCTTCCTCCCCCCTCCTCTCCCACCTTTGCTCAAGCATCTACTACTTCTAGATAAGACTTTCTAAAGAATGTGATTTCTTTCAGGCTCCAACTCTTATGCCTGAAATCCTGCATATTGCTAGCATGGAATATGAGAAGGAAATCCTAAGTTTCTAATTGTTCCTTTTCCTTCCTTTGTCTCACTGTACCGTTTCCTTTTGCTTCTCTCTTGTCATTTATCTTCCCTGTTTGGATTTCAGTCTCATGAATTCTATTTCTAAACACTGTTTTCTTATTCAGTAGATTTTTAAGCTTGATATTATTGTAATACACTTCATAAGTAGGCTTTGGCTAAGTTACTCTGTGTTTCACAATATTGTTAAAAATGTTTAATGGAGCTGTAATACAGAATGCTTATTTTTTCATTGATATTATAGAAGCTGATGAGTATGGAACATTTATTTCACAGATAATGAGCAGTTGGCTCGATCAGGTACAAACTGCCTAGAAAACCTGGTAATACTAAATGGACAGAAATTCAGCCCTGAAGTCTGGGGCCAGACATGCAATTGTATGCTAGAAATCTTCAAAACTACTATTCCTCATGTGTAAGTTCATAAACTTAATTCTTACACTAATACCTAATTCCAGAGCTATTATGTTTACCTATTCAATTTTTTTTTTTTTGACTTTGTAAAGCTTGCTGACATGGAGGCCTGCAGGGATGGATGAAGATTCAGCTGAAAAACACTTGGTAAGAGTTAATTCAGTGCAGCAAACTAACTGTGATCTGTATTAGGCTGGTTTCCAAAATATTTTATTGTAATGAATACAACTGGAAAAAAGTACTGGAATTGACATGGGCTTGTCTTTGTTGTTGTTTGAAAATAAGATATAAAAAATGGATGCAGGATGCCTTTGAGTCTAAAATTAGTAAAGAAATCTGAAAACTGATAGCTGGTTGGTAGTTACTGTATTGGATTGCTAGAATCGTTCTGCATTCTCTTCTAGGATATAGACCTAGATCACCAGTCTTTAAGCAGCATGGATAAAAATGCTTCAGAAAGAGGACTAAGTCAATTTTCTAATCCAACAGATGAAAGCTGGAAAGGTGGTCCATACACAAGTAAGGAAAACTTTCAAGTTTAATTAATTTTATAGCCAGTTTTACTCCACTTCTGTAGTTTTGTAGAGAATATTTTGGGGAACTAAAAGTTGAGGTCTATTTTTACAACTTGTGTTTATGCCTTCCAGAGAAATTTTCTCTTTATAAGATAATCACAGCATCACTAAATATCAAAATGCTAATGCTAATGTAGTCTTTTGATAGCCTGTTGTAAGTGGTGTATTATAAATTTGCTTCTGAAACTTCTGTTGCTCCATTTCATTAGACCAGAAGCTATTTGCTGGCCTCCTTATTAAGTGTGTGGTACAGCTGGAATTGATACAGACCATTGATAACATAGTGTTCTATCCAGCAACAAGCAAGAAGGAGGATGCTGAACACATGGCTGCAGCTCAGGTACCACCAGATTTATGTATAAACTTGGTGTGTCGGTGAAGTACAAAGATGAACCAATGCTTTAAAGTGTGTTTACAAAGTAAAATATATAATCTCTTCCTTTTTTTAACTTGCTGCACTACCCTGAATGTGTGTGTCACTACTCATAATCTACAGTATTTTGACTCCCTACTTGTAGTCTACCTGTTTGATACTAAAAATAATGGGATTTAGTGATACGTAGTCTGTGAAGTATCGAAGTCTCTTTAGCTACATAAAAACAATGTTATTGACAGTCTTCTCTCCTTTCTCCCTCCCCTCAACCCACCTTAGAGAGATGCATTGGATGCAGATATCCACATTGACACAGAAGATCAAGGAATGTATAAATACATGTCTTCACATCACCTCTTTAAGTTACTAGATTGTCTACAAGAATCTCATTCATTTTCAAAAGCCTTTAATTCAAATTATGAACAGCGAACTGTGTTATGGAGAGCAGGTAAGGCTTTTATTTTTAGTTTGATAAAAATACTGAGCTCCACACAAAGCTTTAGCTTTAGAACTACCAGTGCAATAATCTCTACAGTTAATCTTAGTGCTGTGTGCTTTTATTCCTTGTCTCTTTCCTGTGTTTTGTTTTTTTTTTTAATTCAAGTAGAGCTACACAGTTGGTACTACATTGTATTGGTGGTATTGTATGAAATAACTTTTTATAAAGATATTGGAGGAGCAAATACTATCTGGGCAAGAAATCATAACTGTTTGCCTAGTGTGGGTGGTGTTGATAAACTTTACCTCTTGGCTAGTAGCTAGAAATGTGAATGTTTTCTCTCTCCCTATGTGTAACTGATCTCTAGGGTTCAAGGGTAAATCAAAACCCAATCTCTTAAAACAAGAGACCAGCAGCCTGGCTTGTTGCTTGAGAATACTCTTCCGAATGTATGTGGATGAAAGCCGCCGGGACTCCTGGGATGCCATACAACAGCGACTGCTGAGGTGAGAGCAGCAGCTGGGCTCTGCTGCCTGCTGTTTTCAGACAATGTTGCATCCCTGGGTGACAAGTGCTCTATTTTAAGTTGCTGAACAGAGTATATAAAGTATCTGAAGATAGATGACCAGTGGTAATGAAAAGTTTATTCATCAATAAGGATGCAGTCAGCTCAGAATAAATGAAGTGCCTCTTGTCTGATTTAAGTTTTCTTTACAAAAGTTGTGGTGTATGAATACTTTCACATCTGAGTACATAATGATATTCAGAGGTACAGCAGGATACAGTAATACAGACAGAGTGCAGTATAAGCTGCTCTATATGTGGAACTTGGGGAAATACAGAAGATCATTCTAAATGAATATAAAAAGGTATTGGGGTCCCCTTTATTTGAGGAGTTGTGGATACATGGGTACATGAAAGTTCAGAGTACTAATCTCTACACAAGTATAAAAAGCTTTTAAACTTATAAACTTATAAACTTATAAAAAGCATTTTAAACTTATCATTGGCACTAATGCAGTGGATTTCAGTAGCATTCTGATTTACCAGCATCTATGGATTTATTAATCTTCCAGTGTATAAAAGGGGAGGTTCCATTCTTTCTTAAATTAAAATGGCACCCACAGAAAAGCCATAGTAACCGTGGTACAGATCATACCTTTTATTGACAGTCCATAGCAAGGGCCAAAAATGTATTAATGCAGTAGTAATCCCTCTAATCCATGATGCTGAGCTCTGCAGATATTTATTAAAGCTGTCTAGTTTTGGAGAGAGAACTCTTCTATGTTGCTGCTGCCTAAGTTGTCCCAATGTTAGGATTAGGAAGTAATGTTTAAAGGTTAAAGGGGACAACACTTCTAATTACAGAAAGTTTAGAAGGAAAGTCAGTGAAAATTATTACAGTTCAGTTATCTCTAACAACTACTGCAAAGAGAAAAATAATCAAAACAAATTTATGTAATTGAAGTTGTTGCATGACACTGAAAAATTTCTAATGAAAATTCATCTGACTTGAAAAAAAGCCATTATGAGAGGATAAACTACATGTTATATGTGTGTTTTCTTTATGGTTTGTCTGAACTGTGTCATCTCCTCAGTGTATGCAGTGAGGCCCTGGCATATTTTATTACTGTGAACTCAGAAAGCCACAGAGAAGCTTGGACCAATCTCCTGCTGTTGCTTTTAACAAAAACACTAAAAATCAGTGATGAGAAGGTAAGAACAGGCTGGAAGCAATCTCTGTTTGCATTCAAGTTTGGTTTATTTTTTCATTTCTGCTTCTGCTAAATTTAGTCTTTATTATCATCCATAATTGGATGACACCATTGCAAGGTGTCTACTTTACTTGTTCACACAGAGCATATTCTCTATAATATACAGCATAATATAGAATATTCTCTATATAATATACAGCAGCTCTTGTGTCTCTGGTTTTTGCAAGCATTCCCCATTGTAACAGTCAGACTGCATCCAAGAAATTCACATTTGTATAGAAATATTGATAGAATTACTGTAGAGCTTTTATATAAAATCACACTGCAAAAAAGGATGGGCTTGTGCTTCTGGGCAGGTGTTTTTACAAGCAGTCCCTGATACCTACCTCTAGTCTGAGAAACCCCTGAGTCACAACACAGTCTGACTGTTTTAGCCAAGTAAAGCCAAATGCATGCTTTGTGTGGTTTCCTGTAGGCATCTTCTAAGGCTGCTGCGAAAAAGTAGAGATTGGGCTTGATGGCCCTTTGGCTGTCCAAGGGGCCCTTCAGTTGGGTGAGACCTTGTGTTTTAACAAGCTGCTGTACCCATGAATGTGGAAAATCTCTGCACTTTCCTATAGCAATAGAGAATAACATGCTCTTTTCATATCTTCTTTGATAGTTCAGGGCACATGCTTCAACATATTATCCATACTTGTGTGAAATCATGCAGTTTGACCTGATTCCTGAGCTTCGAGCTGTGCTACGGAAGTTCTTCCTGCGCATAGGTGTTGTGTTCAAAATCTGCGTAACAGAGGAGCAGATAAGGACAACTGGGATGAACTTACCCTCGTGATATCCCTGGGCAGGGTTGGAAACTGCTATTTGTACATACAGCAATGTTCCAGAGATGGATTAAAGGGGATGGTGATAAAATGGGACCCTGGTGTATCAAGAGAGTGGCACGGTTACTCTTACCACACTGGCATTTGTGGAAGAGGGGAAAAAAATCCTGTTCTGTCCATCTAACAAAACTATCAGCAGTTTTGTTTAAATTAAATTATTGCTTACAGAGTTAATACAGTAGATGTAAAGTCTTTGTTTCAATGCTAGTCATCCTTATGATCAGGTTTGTCTCTTCTAGTCTTTTATCAGTTGTTCAGTCTTGCATCCCAGCTAAATCTGATAAATCCGCTGGGTTCTTCAATAGAAATTATGCCCCTTGGAAACACTGAATATAGTTGTGTAGCCTTGTGATGTTAGCACATGTGTTCATAATAAAATATACTGCAGTGGCTAATGATGGCCTAAGATCATTCTGGGTTTTTCTTCTGTGTACATGACCAGATCAGGCAGCGTGTTAGGGTTTTTGAAGTGAACAGCACAGAGGGTATCTGGGGAAAGGGTTTTCTCTTGTTCAGCAAATTCATTTTTAAAGCCTTTTTTTAATATCAGTGCTTCCTCTTCTGAAACTTATTTTTGGTTTTATGGAAGATTTTGCATCAGGAGCACACTATAGCATTTACTCTATTTAGCTTGGTAGTCTTGAGTTAAAGGCATTTAAAAAAAAAATCTACAACTTTTACACTTTTCCATTTATTTTCATACATTGACAGATCATGGACAGAGCATATACAGTAATATTAAAAACAAGGTTCAGAACAAATAAAACCACCTTTTTTTTACCCTATTCAGTAAAAATTGTGTCTGTTTAGCAAAGTCTTGTCCTTAATACATAGCAGGTTCTGTCTCTTTTTTACTGCAGACCTGCAACTTGAATTGTCTTTTTGTGCAGATTGCTTGTTCCTGTTGTGATCTAAAAGAACACTGAATTCTCATGGAACTGCTCTAGTAAAATTAAATTAATTCATGTACTGTAAGAGTTAGCAATACATTTCTAAGCTTTGGAAAGTATTTGTGAGTCGAGTGTGACTTAACACTGCAGCTTTGCTTGCCCTAGAGATTTTCTTTCTTTGAAATACATCAGTTTTCTGAGAACTGTTTCCATGATAGAGTACCAGGTGACCATTGTAGTATTGCAGGACTGAGGTCTGTCCTTTGAACTAATTGTAATTTCAAGTTTTAAGCCTTCATTAAACTGGAAGAGAGTGGCAGGGCAGAGAGGTTCCACTTCCTAAAATAACGTCAACAAGTGTTGTATTAACTAACATGTTACCCATATTACCCAAATGGAAAATATAACAGTATTTTAAAAAACCAAAAACAACCAAACAGAAAAATGTACACAATATACTTGAATTAGTATTAAGTGTTTAACCTGTTTTGAGTTTCCTAGTACGGTGGCTAGGTTGTATTGGGATATTCCACCCTCAGATGTTTGGATTTGGATTTGTAAGGTTTTCTTCTTGTTTGTTGTTTTATTATTTTTATTTTGTGAGCTATTTCCAAAGGGTTCATAGGGTGCTCTGCAGTTAACAGTCTTGCTCTAATAAGCATTGTTTGGGAATGGTTTTGCAGTCAATAGTTGTGGTAAGGCTTTCACATTTTTATCTTTAATTTTTACCAAAGAAAAATAAATGGTGGTTGTGGCAGTAACTTTTAAATACCCATTAGATTAAACCTTTACACTAAAATTTAGTAGGAGGGTCTATTTTACAATAAGAACAGACTGAAAAATAAACAATGCTGATGTTTAACTTGCTGCATTTGAAATACCCTTTTGTGTTGCATTTAGTATAGATGCTTATTCCCTGGTAATGTCACTTCATAAATTCCAGTAAAAATTATTTATTTTAGTTCTGCTTATATCTGTAAGAACAGGTTATCCCTTTTCTTCTGTCTCTAGATAATTCTAAAAAAAAAAATATTTGACACTTTATTGTTCAGATTTTTGAATGTCACTGCCTCATACTGAATGTATTACCCTCATCTCCTATCAAAAACTTGTTCCAGTAGCATGCTTTTTCTGTGGTTTTGTTTCAAAAGCCTTACAGCTCCTGTCTTGAAATAAGTCTCTTTAGTTTTTAGACCCTGAATTGATTTACAGTTGCATTGTGGGCTTTCTTTACACTTATCCTATCACAGCATATAGAATAAGGGCCTTTAATCAATCCTTCCCTTCAGCCTTAGTTCTGAGACTGTTCCTTTACTTCAGTAAAACTTTTATTGTATTTAAACCATTTATAAACTGCTGAAATTAGGTATACTACTCTGTATACACTACTCTGTAGTGTATGAAGGAGAAGGGGGACTGGAATGCAGTTGGATTATAATAGCCTTAATCCTGTCAATCATTGGGAATTGATTGTTAAAGCAATAAGAATGGTTTGCTAAGCAGGATCCAGGACTCGGGTGTATTCACATCACCTGTTTGGTTTCCTTTGTACAGTCAGAAAGATGATAACCCACAGACATCTTAATGAAGTTAAAAGCACTGAGCCAAAACTCCTGCAGTAGTCACTGCTGGTTCTGATCCTGTCCTGACCTTGCTGACAGAGGCTTCATCTGCCTGTTTTGGTTTATTGGTTTTAATGGAACTGTGAGTGAGACAAGGTCTGTGTCAGCACATCCTGGTAGGGATCAAGACATCTGTGCAATACATGGAGTAATAAAAAATAACCTCTTAGACTTTTAAAGTAGTGTTATGCAACAAATTAACCTGATTTACCCATAATGGTATAAATATGGAGACTGCATGGTATTTGCTATTCTTATTTTGGAATCCTCTAAGAAATCAGTTGGCAGGGGTGGATGCTAATGAAGAAAACCTTAAAGTCCCTTTCATCTTGATTCTGTTGTGTCTTACAGTACAATAAAATAGTATTTTTACAGAGGTTTTTCATGTCTGGGCTCTTGCTTTCCAAATTGTAAACAGAACAATCTAAATGCACGTCCACTTATACAAGCAAACAGCTCCTGGACTTTAGCTCAGTCTTATTGTTAAGAATGAGAAAGATTAAAAATAGTAACTTTAAGTCTGAAGTAGAACTAAGCTTTTCCTGTCAGAAGTACAGTTCCCTTTAGTATGTAAATCATTTGTTGAGCACCTTTAATGTTATTTCTGTGTAAAAATGTATGTTTTCACATATTTAAAATGCCTAAGTTTTTTTAAGATCTCCATATTAAGTGCATTTAATATCAGTAATTTAAAGAGCATTCCTTGCCCAATGGATGTATACATTTTTAAGAATACCAAAATTATATGAAAACCTATGTAAAGTTTTCTACATGAAAATACTATGTACAATACTGTTATAATAGTTAATCAAGTGGTATATCAATAAAGTTTTAAGAAGTGGTGTTTGTTTTGTCATGGAGTTTATGAGGTGGCTTTTAACGGGACAATTTCTCATTGGTGGTAATTATGGGGCTCTCACGGAGAAGGGTTGGTGGGATTATTAATATATTGCGGTAAACACACCCCTCGCTGCCTTCCTCAGTCCTTGGACCCGCTCTTTTCCTCACCAGGCCCCTCCAGCGCTCTCCTGCCTTTCCAACTCCCTCACTTTCTGCCCTCCCGAGCCCCCCGGCCCACACCCTCCCCCAGCCCCGTTCCTCCGAGCGCCGGGCCGCCTCCTCGTACCCCGGACCCGGCTGCCGCCTGCTGCGTTCCTCGGGAGCCGCTCACTCTCCCCCCGGGCAGCCGGGGCCTCGCCCCCCGAGCCCCCCCCGGCCCAGCCCGAGGCCGCCAGGCCCGGTTCCGGTGGCTACGAGAGGCGCCGCGGGGCCTTGTGGGAAGAGGCTGCGCATTGGCTCAGCCGCCCGCCAGGAGAGCGCGGCAGGGATTGGCTGATAGCAGCGCGCGTCAGGCGAGGGGCTGGCGCTGATTGGCCCGGCGGCCCCGCGGTGTCACCGCCCTGCGTGATGCGGTCACGGTGCCGCCGCCGCGCCCTCTCACCGCGGTTTGAATGTGAAGCGCAGCCGGAGCTCTCGGAGCCGCCGCCGCTGCTGGGGAAGACGCCAGGTGAGGTTAGGCCGCGCCGCTCGGCGATGCTGGCGGTGGGGTGGCCCCATAGACTGGCGGCCCGCACGGCCCGCTGCTCGGCCGCCGCTCCGCCGCCGCTCCGCCGCCGGTCTGCTCCGTGCTGGGCCCGCGGCGCAGCGAGAGGCGCAGCTCCCCATGCTGAGGTGCTTGGGCCCGCCCCCCGCTGCTCGCCATTGGTCCGCGGCCTCTGAGGATGAGCAGTGCGCTCTCCCCATTGGCTGCAGCTGCTGCCGCTCCAGAGGTGGCGGGGAGGGGGAGGGGAGCAAGTTAGTCTGAGGGGGGCCGGGTCGGTGAGGGGCTCCTCAGCTGTGGCCGCCGCCCCGCGCTGCCCCGGCCTGGCAGGGTGTGCAGGGCCGGACCCGGGCCCGCCTTCCGGGGAACGCGGGCGGGCCGCCGATGCTGGAGGCAGCGTGAGCGCCGGCGCGGAGGAGGCGCTGTCTGGTGGCGGCTGCGGCGGGCGGGACGGAGGGGCCCCGTCCCTCGGGTAAACCCCTCAGAGGCTTCAGGCGGCTGGGATGGGAGCTGGAAAGCGCCGGGGGGAGCTGGGCTGAGGAGGGGAAAGGGAACTGGGGAGCCCCCGTGGTAGCAAAATCGGGGGCAGCCCCGGTGGAGGTCGGGCCTGGAGGCTCCTCAGCCCGCCCTCCCGAGCGGCCGCTCCGCCTCAGGGGGGGGCCTCGGCTTTGGTCCCCAGGGAAGCGGCGGGAGCGGGGGGTGGGGGTAGGGGGTGTCCATGGGCGGGAGGTGTTTGTCTCCCCAGCCCTGCGGTTTGGTGGCGGGGAAGGTGAGTGTAAAAATGCTCGGTTTGGTGAAAAGGTAACATTTCCCATAAAATCTGGACTATGAACATCCTTAGGCATGTAGGTGATGTTTGTTAAGTGCTGGGGTGAATGAGCAGGAGCAGACTTCTCTGAAGTTCTTCACGATGCAAGGCTTGGAGGACTGCTGCTTTTGGGTTTTTTTTTTTCATAAGTGGTCTGTCAGTAATTTGTCTGAAGTAGTTAACGCATTAAGCACATTGTATAGGTTTTTGTCTTAAGAGCTGGTCTGAAAATAGTCTCATTTTTCTGTGGCCTTTTTGAGATGCATTTGTCACAACGTAACAGAAAGTATTGCAGCACTCATACTAAGTGCCACCTGGTTTTTGTGGTGGAAAACAAAACAAGTTAATAGCTAGAGGAAGAGAAGGAAATAAGAGCAAGCAGGTAGCAGGTGGAAATACTTATCTTCTTATACCAGGGACTGACTGAGGGAGTCAGATCTTTTTGTTTGGCCTTCAGAATAAACTCCTGCTCATCTTGAGGCATATGGGGATTTAAATGGGCCCCTGTATTACATACAGTATGTGAGGTGTTTGTTAAAGGCTGTGCGGGGTCGTTATCTCCTCTCTTGTTTTTTTCCCAGTTGAGTCCACTTTAGTCTTACTAAATGATTTCTGCATGGGCTTGCACCTCAGCTTTAGAAACTTCCCTGGAGCTGATAATTTACGTTTTTTAGTTATGAAAGATTTAAGTATTTGTTTCAACATCATGAATGTTGATTCGTGAGGCTGTTTTCTAGGACAGGTGAGCACCAGCTTTTATTGGTCCTGGTCTCTTATTCTGTACTTTATTGAGATTTTGTTGGTTGATGTGAATTGGTGAATAAGACTACAAGCAAGTAAACGCTGAAAAAGGAAGTGAAACCTGAGAAGCAGGACTCATGGGTAGATTTTTACTTTTTGCAAAATATGTTGAGATTTCAGTTACTCATTAGCATTAATTCGATTCAAGAGGATACTGTTGCACTCTCTTTTAATGAGACATTTGGCATAGTACAAACTCACTACCTTGCACATGTGCTTAAATAAAAAATATTTTTGCACTGATAATCCACATAGAATAAATACAAAGTGGAACAGACAAAGTTCAATCTGTTTTAGAATTGGAAACTCCACAGAAAGAAGGGAAATATTCCTTGTTACTTCTGTAGTGCTGGTGGTAAGACAGAAGTGAGCAGAATTGATGCTATCCTGAACAGCATTTCCTTGAATCACAGAATCCTAGGGGTTGGAAGGGACCTCGAAAGATCATCTAGTCCAACCCCCCATTGAAGTCATGTCTTGCTACTCTTTTAGTGTTACTGTAATTTTAATTATTACAATTAAAGCTGTGAAGTTAATATATTGCTGTGGTAAGTATGAGAATGTGTGTGGGAGGATTACTAGAGAAGTAATTTAGACTTATTGCGCGGTTATTCTCTAATAAGTATTACAGCCTAAATTAACTCCCACCCTAATCTAACTTAATTTCAGAGGGTGGACAAACCCTCTGGCTTTGCACAGTCTTTTGTCTCTTTATAAAAAATTAATTTTCTGTTGAGAGGTTTTTTTGCTAATGACTATTTAATTTTAAACAAGCCTTGACTCTCCAGTACACTTTGAATTGCTCTATTTGTGGTTATGTAGGGCAGGACTACTCAGCTTTTTCAACCAGGAACAGATTTCTGAGGCTTACAGTGGTTTTCAAAAACGAACTCCTGTTGTCCTGAAAGGGTGAGAGAATGTCTTTAGGTCATGCCTGGTTCATGATTTGCTGGATGTGTGAATCTCCTAGGAGTTTGGTGTCAGTAAACAAGTCAGTAGCAGTAACATGAAGTAACATGAAGTTTAAGAAACTGAATGTTTCTGGTTTTGTGCACATTAGCTGTTGTTTTATTGAATGAGACATAAATGATGGGACCAAGCTTTAGGAGGTATAGCCAAAAAGAGCTGACATATGTCTTCTGTGCAGTCTAGTCTTATGTATGTATTGCTTATAGGATGGATTTTTTGCTCTGTATTTGTAACAAAATTACTTTTGGGTTTTAGGTTCTGCCAAAATGGAGCTGAGTGATGCCAATTTACAGACTTTAACTGAATATCTAAAGAAAACACTTGATCCAGATCCTGCTATAAGACGTCCTGGTAAGTGATTCTCATGAGAGATCAAAGAAGTTTAGTTTCTTTTTGGCTCTTATGTCTGTGCACAGCAAAATTCAGTGGGTGTTTATGCAGTAACATATTTGAAAAAGTACTCGGTATCCTTTTAAAATGAAAAAAAATCCCCAAAGTAATGAGGGATGGATATAAATATAAATATACTTTGTATACTTTTTAAAAAGTCTTTTTCCTTTATTCCTGTTGTTTGGGTTTTTGGGGGTTTTTTTGGGGGTTTTTTTGGCAATTATTTTAAACAGTGCTGCTCGTCACAATAAACCAGGGTTTACTTTTATCAGGTGGCTCTTAGAAGTGGTGAGAAGGCAATATTTCCTCATCCTGCTTTGAATCAAGAGCTTTTTCTAAAAGCAGAAGCATTCAAAAGCTTAGTAGTAAAGAAGCTACAGTGCCTCTTGTCAGACTTATTTCATGTTTCTATTCTTGTGAGACTGGGAAAGTGTTCATGTGATGATTATTTTAAATAAGACATTTGAGGAATCACAGGACTCTCATTACAAAAGATCAGTTCAGCTTTTGCTAACTGTAGTGTATATTCTCTTCCAGCGGAAAAGTTTCTTGAGTCAGTTGAAGGAAGCCAGAATTACCCATTGCTACTCTTAACTCTCCTGGAGAAATCACAGGAAAATGTCATCAAAGTTTGTGCATCTGTAACGTTCAAGAATTACATAAAAAGGAACTGGAGAATTGTAGGTATCCTTGTGAGGAGTTGTGCTAAGATTTAATAATCCCTTGAAGGTACATTAAGATACTCTACAGTAACCTTGAAGAATATGTGTTTGTCTGTACTCAGTGAAAGAAAGTAAATATTTCTGTAAAGAAACACAAGGTGTAATTTCCTGATGAGGGACTAAAACCTGGGCCTCTGGAGTCCATCCTGTTAAAAAGAGGTAGAGATGCATGATGATACATAAATAATTTTCTCTAATATTATATGCATATTTTGCAGAAGCACAATATTTAAAACTCATTTTAATACCACTGATACTATTTAAATGAAAATTATTGTGAAGTGTCTATAAAGATGAGCTGGTCAATTTGCCCTGTATCTGTTGTAGTGTTACAAGCATTTCAAGCCAGCACTGCAGCTGAAAGTGATGATACCAGCTTTCCTTTCATGTTAGTGCTTCTGGGGCAAAGAATAATATGTGACAGTTTATTTTTGTGGCCTTGCCAGTTTAACACTTTGAAGTATTTGTAGACCTAAAATAGAATTATTGCTATTTAATCCCATTTTATCCTTTGTTTTGAAGAGGTCGGGAACATTTTTGATTTAGAGCTTTTGGTATTCATGAAATTTAATTTTTGGTAAAAAGTGTTACATTTGAGAGCCCAACTTCAGTGATGAGAGGTTTTAATCAGTAGCCTTTGTACTTTGTCACACTGAAACTACTGTTTATATCTGGAAAATATCAACTGTGTAATGTTGCTTTACCACAAGGAAACTAGTAAGTGTTTCATCATTGCATCTTAGCTGGGACATATTTACAATTCTGCTGTGATTTCTCCCCTCCCCGTCGTACTAATATTAAGAATGTAGAGCAGTCCCAGATCTGGTTACATTTGGTGAGATCAGCACATTCAGTCTGGGATGAGATTTCTGGAACTTTGCTTCTGTAATACTGTATTCTCAGTCACTTCTGCCAACCCTCTGTCTTTACCTGCAATATATTTTAAGTAGAAATAATGTTGTGTTATGGAAAAAAATTTAAGTGACTTCCTTTTTTATCGATTACTGATGTAATTCAGGATGAGATTTTGTTCTGGAGTAGGTGGAGATGCTATGCAGGAAGTGTGCTGGGGGGACTGTTTTGATTGCCTCTGTGGCTTCGAGCATTTTGTTTTGTCCAAAATTGAAGCTTTCTTTTCAACTGCAGTTGTATGAACATAAAATACAACCCTAAGGCTAGCTTGGCTAGATCACATGGTTTAATGTAGCAGCCTTGGACTTGACTGGTACAAAACTCAGTGAAACTAAAAGGGACTCAAGGACTTTGATCTGGTAGAGCTCAGGGAGCCAGACGGACAGGATACCTGTGGAGTGAGAAAATATTTTGCTTTTTCTAATTTATTTTTAAAGCATGTACATAATACTCATCTATATGCTGTGTCTCATGTCTTATAAAAAAAATCTCTTAACTCCTTAGTAGAATTTGCTGTTGCTGATCTTTCTGCCATCTCTGTCTATGTAAATACATAGCAGTGAGTCCTGCCTCTCTACTTGAAGCTTGCCTGGTACAGTTATTGGTGCCTTTCACATTGTACAAACCTGTAAAGCTCAGGCTTTAAAGATCATGATTTTTGTGGTTTTTTTTTTAACCTTTTGGGAAGATGGTGAAAAGGATGTAAGTTGGGGGGGGCAGTAGCTGCATCTGGTTTAAGCATCTTAAAATTATTGAATTACTCTTTGGAGGTGCTTGCCTCTCAATTGCTGTGTAATTTCTAGGCTTCTGAATTTTGTTGCTGTCATCACAGATGGTGTGACTGGCACTGCTGTCACTGGTTGGTGACAAGCCTCATTATTTTATTTCTTTAGTAGAAATTTTGAAGTTTACTGCCACTTGGTACTGTTGACTGACTGGACTTTGAACTGATTGCTGTTTAACTGATTGGGTAACTCAGTGGTATGGTTTTGAGGGTGCCTGCTGGCATTTGCTTGTTGCCTAAAGTGTACTGATATGCCCATGATGTAATTATTATTTTAATTTTAGGTTGAGGATGAACCCAACAAAATCTGTGAATCAGACAGGGTAGCAATTAAAGCCAACATAGTGCCCTTGATGCTCAGCAGCCCAGAACAAATTCAAAAGCAGGTAATATGTCAATTCTGGTTGTGTCTATGGGACTCTTGTAATATTTGAAATGTGTCTAGAGGCTCTGGTTAATGGCAGAGCACGTTTTCCTTACCAATGTGGCCATCCTAATCCAAATAACTTGGTGTATATTGTCACATCTACTTCTGCCTTTTTTTTTTCCAATTTTATTTTTTAGGCTGTTACTGTGTAATCTTACAGCTAAGACCTAGCACTAGACAGCTAAATTCCAGAAAGTGAGGCAGCATGTACACATTTAAAGTGAGATTTAGTTGTGCTGAAATCTAGTAGATATTTAACCAAATTATTTTTGAATCTGACAAGAGTAATAAGTATTTTTCTTAATAAGTATTTGCAACATCTGACATGGTGCTGCTGTATTTCTTGTGATTAGGAGCCTATTTTATCATGTCATGGTCATATTTCCTTTCCAGTTAAGTGATGCTATTAGTATTATTGGTCGGGAAGACTTTCCTCAGAAATGGCCGGATTTATTGACAGAAATGGTGAATCGCTTCCAAAGTGGAGATTTCCACGTCATTAATGGGGTCCTTCGTACTGCTCACTCTTTATTTAAAAGGTATGGTAAGGAAAGGAGTTAGTGTATGAGTTGTATTTTGTTGTTCAACTCTAAATTTTTCCTGCTAGACTCAATCTTGAAGATTTAGGAAGCCTACAAGTTGTGGCTTCTCCTTTTGTTTATTAAATTTTTAATAAGAATTTCAGTGGTTATCATATTGCACACCTTGCATGGTATTGAACTGTTGTTTAGTGGCAGTACTTGTTTGAAGGTTCAGCACAAAAAATTAACAGTATGTAAGTCAATTTGGTAATAAATATGATGACTGTATTCTGTTGTGCATTTGTCTTTCACTTGTCAGGTACCGGCATGAATTTAAATCAAACGAATTATGGTCAGAGATTAAACTTGTTCTTGATGCCTTTGCTCTGCCCTTGACGAATCTCTTTAAGGTATTTCTTTGTGAATTGTCTCTAAAACAAGTTCAGTATTCTGAAATGCTTGCTGTGAATGCCTGCACAATGAAAACTAAAATACCTGTTCTGAAACTGTTCATGAGGTTGAAACTAAAGTCATGAAGTGAGACCAGACAGGATAGATAGGGGCAGGAAAAAGAACTATTTTCTGTTTAAAAAAATAAATAAAAATGCATGCCTCTTGTCAGTGAGGTTTGTGTGTGTATGTGTTACTTGACTGAGTTTTATGTCTTTTTCTAGGCAACTATTGAACTTTGCAGCACACATGCAAATGATGCTAGTGCTTTGAAGGTTCTCTTTTCTTCTCTCATTCTAATTGCGAAGCTGTTCTACAGTTTAAATTATCAGGTGAATATTTTTGTTCTTCTGATGGTTTTGCTTTGCTCTCATGAAGCTATTGTGGTCTTATTTATAGGGTCCATTTGAGGCAGTCTTTAAGGCCATACTTTGTTGCAAAAATAAAAGTTGACAGTCTGCTTTAACGCTGGAGTAAAGGCACAGTAAGGATGGGGTTAATTAACGTGTTAGCTTGGCCCTGTCTACACAAAAGCTCAAGAGGGTCTAAGCTCTTGTCATAGCAAGGTTGTGTTGTATGGGTAGCTCTTATGAGCTGTGAAAGACAGAACTCAAATGCCTGAGTTTGTACTCACTGTGCTCATTTATAAATGTGTCTGCACTGACATGAACTCATGTAGATGAAAGTTAAAACTGGTAGCACCATAGTAGCAAGTAATTCTGGTAGCAGTGGTTTTTTGTGTTTGGAAATTGGATTTTAATAATTTCCAATATTATTAAATATATATGTACTATATGAAAAATTATTTTAAAAGATACTTTGAGATTATGTATATTTAGTTTCTCAACATGAACATCAGTCTGTGAATTGTGATCATTCCTTGATTGCTTGGGTTCTTCTGTGTTTGGGCAAAAGAGCCTGTTGGAGCTAAAAGGGAGGCTTGTGCTCTCTTACTCTTGAGTAAGAGGCAATAAGGTTGTTTCCTTATAAAGGTATAGGCTGTAAGCAACTAGGTTATTTGGGAATAGTGTATTCCAAAGCTTCTGTCTGGAGGGCTTTCATGTGGGAAGAGGAGGAGGTTGTGTTCTGTTTGAAGATTGTTTTCTACACTTGGTGTCCCCCAATAAAGACTATAAGGTGCATACATGCTGCTTAGAACATAGGTGTGTTATCTGAGCAGTGCAGTCAGAAATTCTAATGTAGATTTATGCTTGTACTTCACAGGACCTTCCTGAGTTTTTTGAAGATAACATGGAAACATGGATGACAAATTTTCATAGTCTGCTAACTTTAGATAATAAACTTCTGCAGACTGATGTAAGTACTGTGTAAACCTCCTCGTTTGTGTTCTGGAGGGGGTTGACGGAATTTGGACCTAACTTTTATTGGGTGGGAAAAGTAATAGAATGACTATAAGGAAATAAATTTCTAGAGAAGTTGCCTTGTTGTTTAAGGAATTTGAAAGCCAGTTCTTAAAGCTGTATCTCAAGTGCAGTGTACAGCTCTGTACAGAAATGAAATTACAGATAATCATCAATGACCATATTCTGAGGAGGTGCTGAAGTCACCTAATAATTAGTCACAGTGCTCTGGTTTTCAATACCTTTCATGCACTATGTTTTAAAAAATGGAATCTCTTAAATAATTTGAAACAGTTGAACAGAGACAGCCTGACATCCCTAAGTACTCAGTCAACATTATCTGTCTTTGTCTAATTACAAGATTCAGTAGTTTCACAGGTGGAAGATCTATTTTGAGCTTTGACTTGGTGTATGTTTGACATGCTTGTGCATTGTAAATGATGTCTTCCAGCTACAATGCCATAGTTTGCCACATGATGGAGCTAAAGCAACTCTAAATGTCCTGACCAATTCCTAGGGAGGCACACGAAGTGTGTTCTCTGCCGTTTCACAGTTGTAGAGAAAACGCTGCTGCTAAAAGCAGCTTTGCTGCACTTCCGTCTTTTGACTGTGGGCTGTTGCCCAGCACAGACGTTCATGTAGCTCTGTGCTGAACTGGGTGAGGAGATGATATGCATTAAAACTGAAAGGTGGTACCTGGGGAGGGAGCTGGAACTGGGGTACTGTTTGGTTATATTTTTTGGTTCCAGCTCAGTTGCCCTGGTCACTTTTCTTTGTGGCTCCACAAGCATCTGTGCTGATAGAGGGAAAGGGAAGGAAATACTTTTGCAGCTACTGTAATTTAAAAGAGCAAGCATATTTTTTTCAGTGCCTTGTGCTGTCTTTTTCCTCATACATTTGTAGATTAAATCCATGGAAAACTTCATTATGTCTAAATTATTTGAAATACGTAGTACTTTCACGTGAAATGCAGGTATGATTTATAACTTGCAGTGCATTTCCACCACAAATCAGCAAATACAGTAATTCTAGCTACATAAAAAGGATTTATTTCACCAATTCAGAAAATGATAAAGTAATTGTGTAAATATATCCTTCAAATGTGTTGATACCCTTAATCTTTAAGTAGTGCTGAAGTTTGGATGTTTAAGTTCTTAGTTTTGTTTTATGTGAGGATGAAGAGGAAGCTGGATTACTGGAGCTCTTGAAATCACAAATTTGTGATAATGCTGCTTTATATGCTCAAAAATATGATGAAGAATTCCAGCCCTACCTGCCACGTTTTGTAACAGCAATCTGGAATCTATTAGTCACAACAGGCCAAGAAGTGAAATATGACTTGGTAAGTTGTTCCAAACTAATCTTATCACTTATCAAGTTTAGTAATGAATTATAAAATGGTCAATTATGCTAAAACTGTGTGTCTTCTGTTTGTGATCTTCTAGCTTGTTAGTAATGCAATCCAGTTTCTGGCCTCAGTTTGTGAGAGACCACATTACAAGCATCTGTTTGAAGACCAAAATACATTGACAAGCATCTGTGAAAAAGTTATTGTTCCCAATATGGAATTTAGAGGTAACTTTTTTGAGACTTAGTTTTTCTAAGATACAATAAAATCTAACTGTAATTATAATGATACATTGCTTGGCAGGACTGAGAATAGGGGATTACCTCTTCTATACCTGAGTACTAGATTAAAAACCAAATTTCTAGAAGTTTGCTGTCCTATGGGCGTTGTATAATTGTATTAATATATCTAATAATTCTTTTGTCATACTGGGGTCTCAAATTGAAAAATATAGGAAGTCTTAGGTCATGTGGTACCAATAACTTCACATTATTAAAGTGAGTATCAGAGTATTTCTAGTGCCTAAATAGGCACTGAGATCAAGCCTACTAAATTATAATGTCTTTCCCCAGGTTTTGATGGGATTCTATTGATATGAGTATCTTAAATACAGTGATAAGAAGTTTCTCTCTCAAGTCTGTGGTTCTAGAAGCTTCTTCATGTGCACTTAGTATTGAATATGTTATGTCTTTTCTTTTTCTTACTTTTAAATCAGGAATACACCTGCTCATGAGTATGAAATAATTAATTTGTGGTGCAGTAGCAAGCTAAAGAGGCTAGTCTGGGTGGATATTTGTGATTAATTTCTATTAATGCTGTAGAAAAGTACTTGGACAAAATAGGAGGCTGCTAGTAATAGATCTTGATAAAAACCAGAGACCTTGATGCTCAAAGTTCTGTATGTTTTATATTTTCAGCGGCTGATGAAGAAGCATTTGAAGATAATTCTGAAGAATATATAAGAAGGGATTTGGAAGGATCTGGTAATCCACAGATTTATACTAAGAATACTTGGTCTTTAAATATAGCTCTAAAGAGCTGAAGCTATTTACTGAAGCTTTTATAACTTATGTTTTTAATTGGTAAAGTTTTTCCCTCTCCTGCAAGTTTTATCAACTTTTTGATGAAGTTCACTGTCACAATGTGCCAATCACAGATCAAATTTTGTTTTGAACAATGTTTTTATAGGTTTTATTCCTTAATTGGATTGGTATGTCTCCTGCACTGCACACATTCTCATTTCAGCAAAAATAGCCTGTAAGTCCATGCTGAATGGTGGTCACAGTTGTGTACTTAGTTCCTATGTGCAGAGTTTTAAATAACATTGGAGAGACTGTGCCTGTATTTAGTAGTCTATCATGTTTAAACTGAAATTCTGACCAGTGTTGCATACTAATCTGTGATCAAGCCAGCTGGACACCAGCCAGCTCTTGTATGTCAGCACTGTGTTCAAACCAGTACAGTAACCACCCTTGATTGTAGCTGCCTGGACTTCAGCCAGGTCAGAATACAAATGAACTGAATCTAGATCTGTGTGGCAGTTCTGACTACACTGTTCTGTGCCACTAACAGTTTACTCACTGACACTTTTAAGTTAATGACTCTTCACAGTAGATTTATGAAATTACTTTACGCTTTCAGTGGAGGACAAAAATTGGAGGAGACTGGTTTTGAACTTTTTTCAAGCAAATGTTTTATCATTGCTATGCAGGATTGGCTGCATTTTATGTATTTGTGAAGTTCTGTTTGTTAGCTAGTTCTCCTTTTAAAAGAACTGAGGCAAGAAGTATTTGTGTTCTTCAGAGATTACTTTAGAAACACACTCTGTTGCACTCAAATTGACTTGCTAGATTTTCCTTCCATGGCTTCTATTAAGGTTTTTTTTGTTGTTTGGTTTGGTTTTTTTTAACAAAAATGTCCTGATTCAGTGGTGGTGGGCCAGCATCTAAGCACAACTGAGCAGCTTGCTTACTTTCCACCTTGCTGCAATGGGATGAGGGAGGGAACAGGAGCAGGAAAAATCAGAAGACTGGTGGATAGAGGTAGAGACAGTTTAAGTGAAAGAATGGGGAAGAGAAGTAGGGAAAAACAGTCAATAACTCACCATCTCCCACAAGTAGACTGATGCCCGGCCTGTCCCTGCGCAATTGCTACCTCCCCAAAAACCCTCTCCCCTCACTTTTATTGCCAAGCATGGTGTTAAATGGCATGGAGAAACCCTTTAGTCAGTTTGGATCCAATGTCCAGGTTGTGTCCCTTCCCAGCTGCCCACCTCCAGCCTGCTTGCTGGGAAGGAAGGAGAGAAAACCTTGACATAGTGCAGGGACTCTTCAGCACCAGCCAAAACTCTGAGGTGTTTTAGTCACCACTACGAAACAGTACCACATGGACTGTTTGTGAAGAAAATTAACTCCAACCCAACCAGATTTGGGTGCCTAATTGTCAACATAGTAAAAAAGCCTCTCCATGCATGCTTACTGAAACTTTATTTAGAGGGCAGTAAAACTGGTGAATACACATGAAGTATTGGTAGGTCCAGTCCTCTTTCTGTTGTACTAATAGTTCCTGTTATGACAGTAAGTAAAAAATTAAATGTGTTCTTGCACATCAGTCTGTTGAAGTTTGCAATAATTAACACAAGAGGTAGCTGTTACTTGAGAAACTGTATGTTATTAATAGATTGTGGTGTTTATTAGTATGAAAAGCTGTATACTTTCTCATACATAAAGACTCTTTGTTTCTCATGCAGATATTGATACCAGGCGCAGAGCAGCTTGTGATCTTGTCAGAGGCTTGTGCAAATTTTTTGAAGGACCTGTGACAGGAATTTTTTCTGGATATGTTAATTCTATGCTGCAAGAATATGCAAAGAATCCAGCTGTCAACTGGAAGCACAAAGATGCAGCTATTTACCTTGTTACGTCTTTGGCATCCAAAGCTCAAACACAGAAGGTACTTACACATTCTGTTCATTTTAATCCATATGAGTTCAAATATTGTAGTGTATATGAAGGCTGCAGTTCATTTTGTGCTGCTTCAGAATGGAGGTTACTGTATTTGTAGTAATTTAGTGTTGGTGAGATTAAAAGTTGGCTGTTATAATCTTGTGGCAGTTGGTAATTTGGTTGTATCTGATCTTCAGATGGATTGGGAAAAGTCAACAACCATGTGTGACCATTTGACAGGGTTTATCAGCATGTGTGAAGCAGCCATATAAAAAAATAAAATCAGCTTGAGTCTGGAACCTCTGAGCTTTTAAATGGTTCTGAGCCAGAGTTGTAAGCCACAGAAGGCCTAATTTAGCTTTACAGAAGAAGATCAGAAGTGTTAAGCAGACTAGAAAGATTCTAAATGACTCTTACAGGTCTTACCATTATATTTCCCAGTGTTTCCTGTTATTTGAGTGCTAGGATTTGGAAATGGCATTTGAAAGCCAGACATGGCTGGGAATGGATCTCATTGCTCCTTTGGGAGAAAGCAAATAATAGGCTGGGTATATTGAAAAGCCACACCTGAACTGAACTGTCTTTGGAAAAAGTAGCATTGTATGTAATGCCCAGTAGAGCAGATTCTAATACACTAATAAATATTTTAAATTTTATTACCATTTAAATTTCAGTGGCTTTATGAGACAGACCCGAGGCAAACCTATTAAATCATGTTGTACAGCATCTTTTTGCAATTTTGCTGAAGGCTTTTCAAGTTTTTCTTGAAACTGTGTACTACTGCACGGCCACTGCTAGTAATAGTGATGTGTAATGTGAACCACAGTCTGCTAGCAGTTAGCTACTAAGTTGTACATCTTCCTTTTCTGTGCTATTCAGCAGCAAATATGCCATAATATCACTAAGAACCCTGCATAAATATCCATCTAAAAATCCTGTTTTAAAAATCAATTGCATTGTTAGAAGAGAACACTAAGTTGTCATCTTGTTTTTCTAAGCCAGAATTGGAATTGGAGTCCTGAATTTATCTTCTTTAAAAGGCCTATCAGAAAAAAAAAGTATCAAGTTAGTAAGATGCTAATATTTTCTATCTAAAATTCCAGTCTATTATCATTGTTATATGCTGCTGTTCCTCAGCTCAGTGCTGTCAACTTTGAGCTTCAGCAGTGCTACAGCTGAATTGTAGACACTAAAAACATCAAGAAAAAGAAACTTTATGTCTCTCTGCCAAAGATGATGTCAACAATCTCATCATGTTCATGGACTTTTTAGATCCCTTTTATTAAAAGCACTAAAACCAAAGTTGTTTGTTTTTTATTTTTCTAGCATGGAATTACACAAGCCAATGAACTTGTTAATCTGACAGAATTCTTTGTCAATCACATTCAACCTGACTTGAAGTCTGCTAATGGTAAGCTAATGTTAATTTTGATATGGCATTTTTTGTGACCATCTACAGCCTTGGCAGCAACTGTTGCTTTTTGAGGCTCAAGCACTCCTCTGTCAGTGTGATCTCTGAAAAGAGAACTGCTAGCACCTGCCACACAGCAAGTAATTCAAATTTTTTTGGCCAGCAATGAATTAGCTGTTAAACAAAGGTGGATTACCACATGCTTTCTGCAAGATCAGAGCACACACACACAGTTGCTATCAGCTATGTGCTTCAACTTGAATCAAAGTAATTTGATTTCTGTGTTTGAGAATTAATGGTGACCTTTGATGCTATACAAAACCCTGAGAAATTAAAATACTGAAGGCTAAACCATAGCCTGTATCAGCCCTTACTGGTGACATTATGGATGGCTAGATTTAAGCCACATAATTTATTGTATGCTTCAGCAATTATCTTATCTTTGGAACACAGTGGGTTTTATTGGAATGTGTAATTTGAGGCTTTTGAAATAGGGGCCAGAAGGGGAAATTTCACATGAAAGAGTTGGACTGGACACTTATTGGTACTGGGATGTGATTTGTACCTAAAACTGACATTCTGTCTAACAAACAGGATATCTTTGTAATGCTCCTACAGAAGTGCAGAGACTAAGCAGTATAGAAGAACATTGGGTGTGTGCTTTTTGAGGTGAAAAATAGTGATGTAATAAAATAGTGATGTAATGTCACCTCTCTATAGTAAGTGTTCAATAACCACATTTATACAAAAAGTATCAACAAAATTTTCCTAATTTTTCTATTGCAGTGAATGAATTCCCTGTGCTGAAAGCAGATGGCATAAAATATATCATGATTTTTAGAAACCAAGTAAGTTTTTCTCTTAAGATAAAAACATATTGTAGATAGTTACTTCATACTTGCCAATCTTATTTAACTTTCTTGGGCAGAAGTTAAGTCAACAGGTATTAGATAGCCATATATAATATTTCATGCTGGATTTTTAGTTTTGAAAATAAATAGTATCATTATAAATGTCCAACTAGCATGTCTGTGTGCTACCCATGCGCTGTGGGAGCACTGAACATCTTAGAAAGCTTAGTTCTGTGACACACTCAGACTTTTTCATATGAATCTTAGTCTAAATAAACTTGATTGCTCATGTCATTGCAGTAGTTGTTAGAGTTTATAGGAGCTTTGTCCTTTACCTTTTCTAATTTCTGAAATGCAGTAAGAACATATATTGAGTATTATTTCTAAATTTTGTTACTTTTATTCATGTGTTATGAAATACCTGTCATAATTTTTTAGTATTTTTTATTGCCCCTAAGACAAATTAAAATTGAAAAAGAAATGTACACTGAGTATATGCACTGACTGACAATCAAATGTAACAGTGATGTCCAGGGGGAGTATACAGGTAATGAGAAATACAGACCTCTTGGTTATCAAGGAGGGATTTAGCAGTTTCAGGAGCTTTCTAAGTTTTCTTCCTCTGCCAGTCTTTCAGTTTGTAGCTGATGAGCTCCCAGTGGTTACGCTCTAGTGTTGATCCATCTGTATTTCTATGTAACACGTGTAATTTGTTGCTGTGTTTTTGTAGGTACCTAAGGAGCAACTGTTGGTATCTATTCCTCTCTTAATCAGTCATCTTCAAGCAGAAAGTATTGTGGTCCATACGTATGCAGCCTATGCTCTTGAAAGACTGTTTACCATGAGGGGGACAAATAATACTACCCTGTAAGTTTTGGGGCAGAGATAGTCATTGCTACATAGGTTTTGTCCATTTTGTCCAAAGATGAGAATTATCTGTAGGGAGTCTTTTATTTCTTAGTGTTACAATATTGTAAAATGCTTTAAGTTTGTGAATCTCTTTAATCATTAAAGACCTGTGTTTTACTAAACAGGATTACAGCTGCAGAGATGGCACCATTTGTAGAAGTGCTATTAACAAACCTTTTTAAAGCATTGACTCTTCCTGGCTCATCTGAAAATGAATACATTATGAAAGGTAAATGCTGTTTGATTTCTGCAATTTAAGAGTAATTGTGTTAACTTGGAGTCATGGAATATATTTACAGGCTACTGCAATTTTTATTTGTAATACCTGATTTATGCAAACCTTCTGACCACAGTGGTATTGTGACAAATTCCTTCTCATATGGTAGTCTTTGTAGTCAAGACAGCGGCCTGAGCAGTGTCAGTAGATGATCTGAGTGGCTAATGGCTAATAGAAGATCAAGATTTGAGACTTATCCAAGATAAATTATGTTCTCTGCAAAGCTGCTTAATCTTCTGGGCTCTGTCTCTAGAATTGGCATCCTGAGGCTTTGCTTTATCATTTCTCATATTTACAGATTGTTTGCTCGTGCAGTACGTGCTCTTTCTTATTGTACCTAATTCCTTGGGATCCAATTTAATAGTAAAAAGCAAAAGATTTGGTCAGATGACAGATGGCAGAAGTGTGTGTTTGTCTTCAGAAGATAATACTTTTCAATTTCCTTGCAGCCATCATGAGGAGTTTTTCTCTGCTACAGGAATCCATAATTCCATACATCCCATCTGTCATCACACAGCTCACACAGAAACTGCTGGCTGTCAGTAAGGTAAAGAAACAAGCCATTGGAGCAAAATGTTCAATTTTGACCTTGTAGAGCAGCCTTTCTGAAGATTTGTGTGTACCTTGTTGCTTGTGTTCCGTTAGAATACTGTAAAGTTTTCAATATTTTCTGATTAAAATAAGTTAAAAGAGCCTTCCAGTGAAGGATTGTCTTAAAAGGAAGACATTTTCAATAATTGTTCCCTGCCCTTACATGAAATTGGAAACAGCAAATGAAATCTTTTCTAGAACAAACTAGTATTAAAAATATTTGCTTGCACAGAGGCCCCCATTGCAATAATCTGGTTTTCTCACTACTTCTTTATTCTTTGTCCATGAAGCTTTTGAGGCTAATAATTTATGCTCTGAAATGTGGGGTTAAATCACATAAATTACCCTCCTGCTTTTCTGGGTAAAATTCCTAGGTTTTATTTCTTCAGGCAGAACTCATATTCTTGGACATTGGTATTGGTAAATGCTTCAGAAACACCTTCATCGACTATCCAAAAATCTTCTGCTGTGTTTAAACGTAGTTGCAGAGTGCAAGAACTGTTCAATGAAGAATTGTCTAGACACTTAAGAGATTTGAAAAATAATTTTGCCCAGTTTTTGTTTTGTGATACTTAAGCTGCTTGCTAGTTTATGTAGAGCTTCAGGAAAACATTTGTTGTCTTAAAAAGAATTATAAAAATCTACCCCTCCCTTATGCTTTAAAGGTCTCCGTTTGCTTTCATCTGTGGAATTAATTTCATGAGCATATTAATAAATCATCAAAATCCTTATTCCCAATTGCTACTTTAGGCTTCAGTTAAAATACATATTAAAAATATAATTTGCTAAGTGATTTGGCAGCAAGTTTGAGTTGATTTCTCTGTTTATAACTTCTTTTTAGAATCCAAGCAAACCTCACTTTAACCATTACATGTTTGAATCAATATGCTTATCAATAAGGATAACATGCAAAGCAAACCCTGATGCTGTTGGAAGCTTTGAAGAGGCTTTGTTTATGGTGTTCACAGAGATACTACAGAATGATGTGCAAGGTAAATTAAAATCAGTAAGTGCTTGTGCTCTCTCTCCACTATGGTGGGTTGCTATGATTGACCTCATAGCAGTTTTTCTGTAACACAGGAAATTCGAGTGAGAATGCATCATGTTCACAGTCCCAAGAAAAAGAAGCATCTGGGTTGTTCCAGAGGGTAGAAAGACTCTATTAGCTATGTATTAAAACAAACCATTTTTAAAACTACAACAGTCATTGCTCCAAAGCTGCTTATTATGTTGTCTTGTTTCTAGTAGTTTGTTTTCCATGTTCTGAAACATTAATGAATAGAAGAAATAGAAATTAAATATAAAATGAATGCTTGCAGATGTTTGGAGTAAATCATTTGGGAAATGGTACATTTCTCCCAAGCTTTATTTGTTGGAATCTTTGTTTTAAAATACTGAAATTGTAGCTTCAGTCAGTGGATGGGTGGTTCCTAGGAACTGACAGTGACCGTATTTGTGCAATTTGTAAATGTCCATTTTTCTTGCAGAATTCATTCCCTATGTGTTTCAAGTGATGTCCCTTCTTCTGGAAATGCATAAAAATGAAATCCCCTCATCCTACATGGCATTGTTTCCTCATCTGCTTCAGCCAGTGTTATGGGAAAGGACAGGAAACATCCCTCCTCTGGTGCGGCTCCTGCAGGCTTATTTAGAGCGGGGTGCCAATACAATTGCAAGTGCTGCTGCTGACAAAATTGTAAGTTGGATTGATTTATTGATAGTTCTAGGCATGTTGGTTTAAGATTAAAAATTATGAGGAACTTTTTCTTTAGTGAATAGCTGGATTTGTCCTTGTACTTTAATTGTGCTTATATAGAAAGATAAACAAGTACTCTGAGTGCAGGCTTTTGAGGTGCTTTTCCATCGCATAAATCACGTGTCATGTTTTTTGTCAGTTAAGATGTCAAATTCCTGCCTTTAGTTTTTTCAAGCAGTTTCCACAATTTTCCTCTTTCATTTGTCTCATGTGGAAAACTGGAGATCAGGAAAGCTCTGAGGTTCTGTTCAGAACAGTCTTGAAAAGAGTGAGTGAGGAGGAGCCAAAATGTTGGGAGATGTGAGGATTAGTGAATTCAGTGGGAGATTTATTCTGCATACTTTACTTCTACTATTTCTGCTGCGTGATCTGCTATAGTCAGGCTTGATTAGATAATGCCACTGATGAAGCAGATGGGCATGTTCAAATTGGCTTTGGTCTTTATTTGATCAACGTTAATCAGAATGCTCCGAGGAGCATCACTTGGTCCTGAGAGAAATCTGTCTTCCTTGTCCTTAACTGCAGAAGCAAAATCCTGGTTTAGGTTATGAAAGTTTTTGCCTTGCTGTATGTCTTAAATGGTAAGGGGCAACTTTCTGGTAGGTCAAATATGAAGAACTGATGTATAGAGTTTTATATTTGGTTTGCTTACAGCCTGGATTGTTAGGTGTGTTCCAGAAGTTGATTGCCTCTAAAGCTAATGACCATCAAGGATTCTACCTTCTGAACAGTATTATAGAGCAGATGCCTCCGTGAGTATGAGTTGAAATCACATTCAAAAATAATTTCTGTAGATTTAAATATTTTAATGTTTGTATGCCTTATAATGAGTTTATAACAACTGAAAAATGTCCCATGTGTCAGTAAAATTGATTTGAACAATTCTATCCATGTTTACCATGACGTGACATTTGTAAAATCCTACTGTGAATTGAATAACTATTCTTTTAAATTTCCAGTGAATCAGTTGACCAGTACAGGAAACAGATCTTCATTCTTCTATTCCAAAGACTTCAAAATTCCAAAACAACAAAATTTATTAAAAGTAAGTTCCTTGCTATATGAAAAGCTTCAGTGCTGTTGATGCCAGCAGTTTAGAACATGCAGCTGTACTGTATAAGTGTCCTGTTATGTGGGTGTGAATATAAACATCAGTGACTTGCTTCAAATTGTTTGTGTAATTAGGGGTGGCATGTAGGACAGTTGCCTCAGCAGGTAACAGTTTCTTCTTGAAAACTCAAGGAATGGAACTAAAATGAAGGAAGAGATTTGTGTATTCTTCTTGCTCTGTAAGATTTATGGTAAGGTTTAGTTGGTAAGATTTTATGTTAAACTAGCAAAGCTGTGACAAATTACTGAAATACATTCTGGTTATTCCTGCTGTAACAGGAAGATTGTCATACTGATTAAGTTATTTTAATGATACTATCACTATGCAAATTATGCAATGTCTATTACTTAATCCAATAAAATCTGGTTAATGCTGCCTGAAAGGAGCAAGAACGGTTGTATTGCACATAATGGTCTTCCACAAACAAGATTTAAGTGGTGCTTTTAATGCTTTTGCATCTGTAGTCTGGTACAAAGGCCATGCAAAGGGATTCAGAAAGATCTGAAAACTGCTTTCAGCTGAAAGCATGGAAGAGTTCTTCTGGTCATTCATCTGAAGAATTCCCAAATTACTTTCAAAATGCTTTGTAGCTGCCATAAGGGAGACAAAGAATTAATATGGTCTGTTGTCTCACTGCCATGTTTTAGTGAGTTGTGGCACATGGCAAGATAAGCAGCTTTTAGGCAAACTTCAAGGCAGCAAGTTAATATATTTTACTGAAACAATATTTATAAAGACTGTATTTTCTGTCCCCTTTAGAATGTATTTTGCTACAAGGCTGTTCTTTGGTCTTCATGTTAATTTGAACTTTTTTCTTGTTACAGGTTTCCTAGTCTTCATTAACTTGTACTGCATAAAATATGGGGCATTAGCTTTGCAGGAAATATTTGACAGCATACAGCAAAAGTTAGTATTATGTTTTGTTTGTTTGTTTATTGTAGACTGCTGTGCCATTTTTATCTTGTAAAGCAGCAAACAGCTAGAACTGCAGGCTGCATTTGTCACTAATTTACTACCAAAATGTTTCTTCTGATATTTTGTCTTTCAAGTATTCAGGTTTACTGCCCACAGTTGTTTATAGTTCAAGATACTTATCTTCTAAGCAGATCATGTAAAGAAAAGTGAGGATGGTTTTCTTTTTCCTTTGTGAAACACTTGTATGCTCAAATTTCTGCTTGGAATACACTGTAACAGGGCAGCATCTTATCAAATTACCAGTTTTTCTCTTTTTTCCTGGTGATTCGTATTGTTTCTGTTTTTCTTTTGTCATTGTAAGGCTGATAAGGCTTCCTAATACTTTTTCTTCTAATGTAACAATAGGATGTTTGGAATGGTTTTGGAGAAGATTATAATTCCTGAAATCCAGAAGGTGTCTGGACAAGTTGAGAAGAAAATCTGTGCTGTTGGGATTACAAAAATATTAACAGAATGTCCTCCTATGATGGACACTGAGTACACCAAGCTGTGGTATGTAGAATACTTCAAGTTCTGTTAGGGAGGCTGTTTGACTTCTTTTGAAACTTGAGCTGTCTTCAGAATTTATTTTTAAAAAAACTGATGATTTCTTCAGGCTTGCTGTTGTTATAAGGCTGAGATGCAGGCTTTTCATATCACTTCCTTATCTCAACAAGTGAAACTGTATTTTCAAAGCAGGTGCCAGAACTGGTTTGAGATTTCTGTGCTGGAGATAGCACTGATTGGGCTAGCCTAGGACTGCATTTAAGAAAATGCACTAGTTTCTGAAAATCTAGGCCCAGATTTCACTTAAAACTATTCTACTAGTCAAAAGAGCTGGGCATGCTTAAAACCTGACAGACTAAGATCTTAGCTTGACAGTAGGGTTTTGGTGGAAAGATGGGAAGCCATTCTAGGATGTCAGGTGGCCTGAATTTAATGCCAGTACCTGGATCACTGAACTGGAACTTGTTCTTTTTAAAATGTACTTAGAGAAAAGGTTTAAGTACAATCTGGAAAATAGTGTTTGTTTCTTGTGTATGTTTCATGACACTTTGCAGTGATGAAAAAGAAAGACATTTTTTAGTTTGGTCATGTTTTTAGCATCAGCACCTATATTATACCTGTATCATAGATCCACAATTCTTCAAATCCAGCTTAAATTGGGCACTTAAAATTTCAGTAGCTATGCAAGTATCCATGAGGGGTATATTGTAAGGAGTTCCAAGTAATTTGAATATTCTTGCTAAATTCACCCTGCCCTAATGTATTTTAAGCACTCCTATTTTATCCTCCCATCTTTATGTATAGGATCCCTCTGCTGCAGGCCCTCATTGGCCTCTTTGAATTGCCTGAGGATGACACTATCCCTGATGAAGAGCACTTCATTGACATAGAAGATACTCCAGGATATCAGACTGCATTCTCTCAGCTGGCCTTTGCTGGAAAAAAAGAACACGATCCTGTAGGTCAAATGGTGAACAATCCTAGAATCCATCTGGCACAGTCTCTTCACAAACTGTCTACAGCATGCCCAGGCAGGGTAGGTGACTTAGACATGGCTAATGCTAAAATCTACCTTTTTTTTGATAATGGGACTCTTTTGTTATAGTTTGGTAATCAGCAAAATGAAGCATGTCATAACTGAAATGCAAAATACTGCTCTCCTTTTTTAATGGAATACAGCTTTTTGCCTTGGTAACCTTAGGCCTTATTTTCACGTGGCTTAATTTAGCAATTAGCCTAAATATGCCATTTCTTATTATTCAATTTATCCACTTGCTAATATATAACTAATGCTTCTGTCTAGGTCAGTTGTATGTACTCAAATTTCAGGTGACTCATGCTAAATTAAAAAGTTAAGTTTATAGTTGACTATTTTAACCCATAGGGACTTTGTTTTGTTCAAGATTTTTCTCAGTAGAGATTCCTGAGAAATCAGATGTTTGTTTCACCCACATGCCTGCTTTAATGTCTGAATACTCTTCTTTTATGTTAGATTCAGGTAAGTAGTACATAAAACTGTCAGCATCAGGACTTGTAATTTCCAGCTTTCACAATGAAAAACTGCTGCTCTCAGCATGTTTTGTACCATGTGTTGACACTGAGATTAACAGGATACAGCAGTAGTTTCATGTATGCACACATTGACACTTCTGCTCTATCCCATGTCTTAAGGTTCCATCAATGCTGAACACTAGTCTGAATGCAGAAGCGTTGCAGTATCTCCAAGGATACCTCCAAGCTGCAAGTGTGACACTGCACTGAGCTGCATCTGTTCCACAAGAAAGATCAAAAGCTGTTTTGGTATACAGAAGGTTAACACTGACTTTTTTTATAGCAGAGCTCAGACAAAACGAAAAATGCTACTTGAAAATGCATTGCAGAACCCATCTTGCAAAAGATAAATGTGGCTTTAAGCAGAAACTGAAAGAATTTGGTGGTTTGTGTACTCATAGATAAAAGGTGGCTAACTTCCATTCCCAGTTTAATTCCAAAGGGAATAGTCTTAGCAGTTTGTTATGGGATTTATTTGAAATCTGCATCTGCAGTGTTTGGGTAACATTTTGAAATGTATGGAGAGCACTGGCTGTAGAAACTCACTTTGCTCACTAAAATTCCTTTTCATTTTGATGTTGTCATTTGTATTTCTTCTGTCTTTCCTTAAACTTTATCTAAATTGTGAATAAATAAGAAGTACTTGTTTAAAATGCCTGTCACTGTGCGCTTACTGTTTTAGAAGAATGCAGTTGGTTTAAAAAAGGTGATGTTTCAAACTGAAGATAGAGTATATGACAGTGAGACTGTGAGGATTTTCCTTTCTCTTAAGTAATGGTTTAAATACATTGTAAGATGATGCAGAACAAATCTGAAATTTTGGCAGGAGATCCAAAGCTATTACCACTTCTGATATTTATCAAGGGGTGCACCCCTTCTCTTTGAACAAGACATGTCAGTATAGAGCAGTATAAAAGTAAGTATACACCTTCTTAGGGTGGGTGTTGGTCTCCAGTTGGATATTCAGTGATGTAATAAAGCTGTGGCAGTTAAACTTAACTGGGATGTTCTTTCTGTTTCCTCATAAATATAATTATTAGGTTTGGTAGCCTTGAATTTTGAGTGCATCAGTTTACCTTGTAGTTGTGGCTGTTTGAGTGACTAGTTAAATGCCCAAGCCTTACTGTGCTCTCAGATGGCACCAAACTACCAGGCCATAAGCTTTTAGAGCACTGGTGCAGCAGGGATATAAATAAATCTAATTATAGAGCCTGAGAAACTCCTGAATGAGGGTCAAGTCTCAGACTTCTGTGATATTAAGTGATGTCATACATAGCAGATTATTATTTTTTTCAGTTGTCCACAGAAATTCTGCAGACTACTTGAATCAGGACTGGTGTTTTGTAGCTAGAATGCCTATTGAAGCTGGGTCTTGTATCAAGAATTACTGAATTTACTAAGGGTGAAACATAAGGCAGACTGTGCTGTCTTTCAGTTCTTCATTAGTATTTGTGGCTACCATGTGGGAGTGCATGCTGGCCAAATCTCTCAACATACAGAGAAATGAGTTGCTTGTTAGACAATGTACTAAGTGCCTAAAAATGTGTTAAATGAGTCAGCATCAACAGGTTTTCTTGAATCTGGGCTGTCATGCAGTGTCAGACCCTCTTTGTTGATAGGTATAAAGTGAAAGCAGTTCTCAAGTCCAATGTTATCCAGTGGTGATTATGAAAAGCATTTGCCTTAACACTGATGAGAGGGACCTGCCACGTGTGCCAGAAGTGTGCCCAGCACCTTGCAGAAGGAATTTCAATAGATGGGCTGAAACCCCATGGGAGATGTGTGACATTTGCAAGGAGCTGCTGAATGCCTACCTCAAATGTCAATGTTAATTGAGCTGTGGTCATTCAAAACCTTCAAGCCAAAAGGATACTCAGAGCTCTGTCTGCTTTGCAGCTTTGTCTTTTTCCTTGGGTAACAGGGAGAGCAGTTTTACAGAAGAGTTGCAGACCTTTTTTTTTTTTTTTTCCTGATGGCCTCAAAGAGCCAAAATTAAATTGGCACTGGTGGTCATGTACCAGTAGTTTGACGTGCTACCTTTGCATCTGTTCCAGCAGGCAGCCTGTTCTGCATGTGTGCCAGAGAACCTTGTGCTGAAGTGAGATTCTTCAGCACTGTTCAATATTAAGGGGCTTGTTTAAAACCAATTTACTTCTGCAGTTCTAAGCAAGATTTCTTTAAGGGATAGCTTGCTGAGACAAGTAAGTAAGTGAACAGATGTTTATTACTTTACCAGTACCAACAAAGATGGAACTGGACAGGATTTCCACCCAGAACCTGTTTTAGAGGTAGCTTAAGAAAAAACTGTCTCTTCTGAATGGAAGATGGGTAGTGAATCATGATGCTCACTATCCTGCACTTCCTGTAACACGTGACTTTTTGTTGCTGGACAGACATTCCATGTGAGTAAGTGCCTAAGTGACTTCAGAACAAATACTAGTGATATACTTGTCCTTAAGTTCACTCAGAGTAACTTGGACTTTGTAGACATTGCTGTAGCTGTGGCACTGTTAGTGACATGTTATTTGGTCCTGACCTATTCCGCAGATTTCATAAGGCATGCAAGGGTTTCTGTAGAGCACTTAACCCTTTCAGGGAAATGAACTTTTCAAGTGTAGTGCAGGCAAACAGATGCATTTCTGCTTCAGAGTACAGGCAAATGTTATTGGCAGTGCCATCACCTTCACTTAGGTGGAGACCTTATTGCTGCTTCTGGCATCTCCCATTCTCCTCAAATGTTCCAACTGTATTTATCTGGTAATTCTGGTGGAAACTGATGCATGCAGTGTTGTAACAGCCTTTCCCAGAACTGTTGAACTTCTCAAAGCTATCTTTCCTTGTTAAACAGGTTGGCAAGTATTAGTTTCTTAAGAAAGCTCAGGCTGGAATCATCCGGTGTCAGTGGATCACTGAGGATTTGGGAGCATCTAATTCAATGTTTAACAATTAACTCCTGCCCATTACCTGAGCTCTTCTGAAACATCCCTGAAAATGAGTAGCCAGTTCTCCTTTGCAATTGATAATGGCAGATTATTCACATTCAAGGACACCTGTGTAGTGGAGTCTATAAACAACAAAAAAAGCTGAAACAAGAGTTGTGCATTCTTCTAGCCCTCAGCAGAAGCATTCCAAAGACATTTTCTCTTGTTTTGGGCATTTGCTTTAAAATTGTGCAGTTGTTAATTGACAAAGGTTTGCTCAAGGTGTGACTTCCCTGTGAACATTTAAATCTACCTATAAATACACCTAGCTATCAGAAAGCAGAAATGCAGAAATGCTTTATTTTCCCTTAGCTTTCCACTCTCACTTAAATTATTATTGCCTTTAATATAATTTGGAGGAAATCTGCAATGTTCCTGGGGAATATGGGCTATAATAGTAGGTACCAGCTACTACATGGAAAGCTGAATGATTCCTGTTGACAGGTAGTTGCAAAGTAATTATAGGCTTTAAAATTTGCTCTCAAAATAATAATCTAATTCATGTGAGGTCAAAGCTTATGCTGGACTTACTGTATTGTATTGAAGGTGAGAATAGAAGAAAATAATAATATTGTACTGAATAGAAAGTAAAAGATATTTTATTACAAAGGAGTAACATGTCAGAAAAGCAGAATAAAGGTTTTAGCACAGCTAGTTCATATATTTAGCTTTCTAGTTAAGTTTTCATTTTCAAAAGCTGTAAAGAGAAATTCACAGGTTTGGGCCTGATATAAGGGGTATTTTTAAGTATTAAAGAAAATACATTATTAACAGATTTCTTTGTAAGCATCTGAAAATACTTTAATTAAAGTACTGCTTCCTTCATAAAAAAAATGGAAGTTTCACATACTACAAATTATTAGCTAGAAATACATCTCTGTCATTGTTCAAGCTGCTACATAAAGAAGTGGAAGAGCCTTTTGTAACATTTTTGAATAATTAATAATCATAAATAATCATATGCATACTAGAGGAGTAAATATCCTTCAGATGAAAAGACAAATGTTGGATATTTGAGGTGGTGTGCCAAGTGTTCCTCAGACTTTTGAATTGCATATGTATTTGCTTAAATTATATTCAACTCTGTAATTTGGCTGCAGATACTTTTTGTTCCAATTGTTCAGATTTTACATTCATCCAGACATTCATAATTTCCTGGAAAAAGAGAACATAAAACTGAATTTTTAATGTAACTCAATCTTGGAAAAAAAAAAAGTAGCTTTGTAATGCCCTGTCTCCACCTAACTTTCTAGAAAACAACTTGCACAAATGCTGTTTCTGTTACAGACAACATTAAGCCTTGCAGTAATGATTACACAACAGTTGAAATTTCATTTCCTTCTGAAATGTAACTGTTGCTGGCTTGGAATAATGAAAGCATCTAACAGCACATTCGTTTTTGCAACAGACCACAAGAACATATGAATAGATGTTTAAATGTGATATGGGATATATATCTATATACTTACCTGCTGGAGAATGTCTTTCAAATGTTATATTGTCAATTGATTTTAAGTGTGTGATGTATTTTCTTTATGGTATCTTGGGAATCCATATCAGTATTAAATACAGAGCTTGATATGGAGCTTTAGGGATGTTGGTTTTTTCTTTCTAATTTGGTTTTGCTGCAATGTTGTAGTTGTGATTCTCCCCACTAAATATGAAGACATTTGCATCTGATGTATTTGGTTAGTAAATGGTGTGGGCTGGATGCTGTGGGGTTTCATTGCTGAACAATGGCAGAAATTACTGACCTGCACTGTAATGCTGCCATAGGGTTTAAATGCAACCTTGTAACTTAAAGTGTATTTTTACCTATTAAGGAAGATAAAATATTTCTAAAACAAAAAAGTTCTCATAGTATCTTATTTCTGACAGAATCCATTGACCTGGGCTTGCCCACCTGAGGACTGTTTAACATGCTTTGCTAGTGCTGTTTGCTATGAAAAGCAGTTGTATTCAGAATTCATGCAGGTTAGGAGAAAATGTTGTCTTTAAAATTATACTTATTTTAAAAATACTTTTTTTATACTTAGAAAAAATTAATGATGGCATTTATTGAAACCTTGTAGGGCATTTTGAATGCTGCAGTCACCCAGAAAGGGAAACTCGCCTTATGTCAGAAGTTCAGTGGGCAGCTGCATGCTGCTATTCACATCGTTTGCATTCTCTGAAAAGCTACAGTATCTGAAGCAAAATAACCATTTTTAAAAGCTCAAATTGTGTGACATCTAAAATTACTGTAAGCTAAAGTCCTGAGTAGTTGCATGCTGGAGTTTTTCCTTTCTTAGTGTAACAGAAATACATTCATATCTTGGCTTTGACTTAGCTAATGCACATGGTAGAAATCTCAAAAATCCACAAAATGACTGAGCCGTGGTTAACTTAAGGTCGTGGCAGTTCAGTACCGGCAGGGGAGGGAGGAGGAGCTTTGGGAAATGAGAGGGATGGATGCAAAAAGGGCAAATTAAAGCTGTGCACAGAACTGAACAGCTTCAGCTTCTGTGCCTTTTAGGTGCCAGTGTAGAACTCGAGTTTAAACGCAGCTGCAGAGTTCAATCATCAGCTGTGTACAGAGAAAGGCAAGAGGTGTGGGATTTCCTGCTGAAGGTTTCTGCATGTACACAGTCACTGCTTTTACTTGACTCTCTCCCTAGGATCAGCGTGGTGATTTCTTCTGCCCCACGCGTGTAGAAATTTCAGGTTTTCTGTTCCCTTTCCTCGCTGTGTTCCCCGACACTCGCTGTCACCTCGGCAGGAATCAGCCTAACGTTCAGCCCGAGTGCAGAAGGGGCCCAGGGGTCCCCAGCAGGCTCTGCCGCTTCCTTTCACATTTCTTTTCCAATAAAGGCTGGGAGGGAAGTGACAAATGTGGGTTTTATAGCCCTGTCTTTATTTCAATAAAACCGAAACTGGGGAGAGGGGCTCCCAGCCCCGGGGGGCAGCGCTGGAGCCCTGTGGGATCCTTCGGCCTCTCGCGGGCCCGGAGCCGCCTCCCGGCAGTGACCGGCGCTACCCGGCCCTTGCCCGCAGGGATCGGCAGCTCGGCCCCAGGGCGCTCCGCTCCGGCGGGGCCGCCCACCAGCAGGCGCCGTCGGTCGCGGCCCGTACGTGGGTGAGGGCGCTCAGGCTCCCGCACCCGCGGAGCTTCTTCGCCCGCTGAAAGCTCGGGGCTTCCGGGCTTTCACGGACCGGGAAGGGACAGGCGGGAGGGGCCGAGCTCCGGCAGAACGCAGCCAGGAGTGCCCGAGGCACCGGCCCGGCCTCCTCCCTGCCTCCGGTGCCGCCATCTTGGCTGGGTACGGGAGCCCCGCGCGGGGCACGCCGGGAGTTGTAGTTCCCCCGCCCCGCGGGCCCGCGGCGCCGTGTCCGGGCAGGGCGGGATTTGTAGTCGCGGCGGAGGAGGTGGAGCTGCCAGCGGCCCCCACGCCCATTGGCTGAGAGCACGGAGAGGGGCGTTCCCCACGGCGGAGCGGCCGCTCTCGATTGGCTGTCCGCCTGCCCCGCCTCCGGCGCGGTGCCGTCACTTCCTCCCCGGCCGGACCTGGCCCCGCTCATTCTCTTTAGTGTTTGCCCTGTGCCCGCCGCCTCCCTCCGCTCCCGCGGTCGCCCCCCCGGCCCCCCCCCTCCCCCTGGGACCCGGCCCATGGACTGAGCCGCCCGCTGGCCCGCACCACCAGCCGGCCCGGGAGCCGCAGCCCAGGCAGCCAGGTGAGGGGGGAGGCGGCCCGGGCTCCCCCCGGCGCCGAGGCAGCGGGGCGGGGGGTGGCGGCGGCGGGGCCTAGCGGGGGCCGCGCCGAACCGTGCAGAACCGGGGCTGTGGGGAGGGGCAGCCCCCGCGCGGGCGGGCTCGCCCCCCCCGTTCCCCATTCGCCCCTTCCCCCTTTCCCGTCCCGCACGGGGCTCTGCCCGAGTCCCGGGGTCGGGCCCGCTGGGCAGCACCCGGCCCTGTGGCCATCGCCCGGCGGGGGCCCGGAGCAGGGGGGCAGCCGGGGCTGGTCGCGGCGGGAGAGCCGTGGGGCCGTCCCCACGGAGCCTCGATGGGGCCGCTGGCGGGGGCAGCGCCGGCCCCTGCCCGAGCGGCCGCGGCTCCCTCTGGCCCGAGGGGCGAGGGTTCGGTTCTGGCGAGGGGAGAGACGGCACCGGGGTCCGGCTCCCTGGGCGCTGTCAGAGCGGGTAGCGGCAGCACCGGGCATCCCGGGTGCGCCAGGCTGGGACGCTGGCAATGATCCTCTGCCGAAAATCCCTGTTCCGTTTTGAAGGATGACTGTGGTGGCTTCGGGCCCCCAGGAACGGGAGGTGGTGGCGGCAGAGCTGGTTGAGGCTCTCTGAACGCTTTGTAGAAAGGGGCTGCAGCCATCCCGCGTCTCCAGACTGCCAGGAGCGGGTGACAGCAGTCAGACTTCTGCAGAGTCTCCGAGGCACATGATTTCGGTAGCAAAACTCCCGAGACTGAACTAGACTCGCCTGACGGTTCAGATGTGAGGTGTAGATGTGGTGACAACACCAGGAGACGCCCCCAGTCTTCTCCCTGAGCAGGTGACGGTGCCAGCACCGAGGCTGTTGGTATCAGCAGCATCACTTTGCTTCCTCAACGCTGGCATCATCACTTTTTCCTCATTGCCCCCTGGGTTAGGTGCCATTGCCCCATCAGCCTCACCTGTCACTGGTTTTTGATCCCAGTGTTAGTTTTTCAGGAGATGCAGAAGCAACAAGTGCTTTTTAAATCTTTACTTCTGTCTGCCCTAGAGGTTGTAGAGGGTTTGGTTCATTCGGGTTGCCCATCCAGGTCATACTGGAGCTGGGAATACTGACAGACATTTTTCTGATTTAGTCATCTATTGGGGATTTTTGTTGTTGCTTTTCTGGCAGGGTTAAGGCAAACCTGGGAGGAAGATCATTTGGAAAGTACAGGCTAGGTATATATATATATAAATATATATATACATACAGCTGTGGAATAAAATATCTGAATGTAAGTCCTTTGTCTGCTTTTGGAACAGTATATTCATAAAAGCTTTCTTCTAACTAGAATATGCAAGTGTACTGTGTAATTCCCTTGCTCAGACTGGCAGATGTGTGTTTTTTAATAATAATGAACATCAGAACTTGAGTTTTAATGATGGAGCTGTTGCTATGATGGAATAAAGTAATCTCTGATTTGTCTGTTGATCATCTCATACATGCACCAAATTTGTATATTCAAACTTCTACAAAGATATTCACTGGATTTCTGTCACATTTTGATGAAAATTTAAGGAGCCACTGGGTTGAATTTTTTTCCTATATTTCCTTTTTTTTTCTGATGTTGAAGCAGAATTTATTTTCAAAACTGTCCATAAAGGATGTATGCAAGACACAATTCTTTTATTATTATTTCAAGCAGCCACTCTTCCTTAAAATTTGTCAAAGCATTTATCTTTAATAATTTTTTCACTATCAGTACCAGTGAGCCAAAGTATCAATATTTTGTGGCAAAACAAAGTACTCAGAAGTTGAAATAAGTTTGAGGTGATGTAACTGTACAAAGTCAGAGCAAAATTGAAAACTGCTCTGTGCTTTTCAGACCTTGCTGAAGAACAGCAACTTTATTCTGAAGACCTAGGAACTTAAAAAAAATACATATATAAAAATTGCTCTGTCTAGGATCCTTGCTGAGAGGTTGATTGTTTTATTAGAATTCTTGAAGAGGCAACTCCAGCAATAGAGGAGATCTGTGCACTGATTATCCTGCAGTCAGTGGGCTTTTCTGACCTGCTGTACTGCAGGAAAAAAAATCATTAAATATTTTGTCTCTACGAATTCATCTAGAAGTAAATGCTTAAGTTTATTCATGATTGACTTAGCACCTTCTGGTTTATTCCTTTGCATTGCTTGGACCTGTCTGGTTTGGGTGAACATCTCCTTTAATTCAGATTTTAACTCAAATTTTAGCTTCTCATTAGCTGTTTCCCTATTAATAATCCATATCTTAGCTTCCAAACAAATGTGCTTAATATTCAGCATTTCTGGCCTTACAAATTCATCTTATGGGTACTCAAAAAGACCATAATCTTTTTCTACAGTTATTGTTACCCTTGAGATGTACCTTTTCATGCTCAGATATTACAGGAAAAGATTTAGCTAAGAAGAGAATGTCATTCATCTGGTGGTTTACATTTTGTGTTGAGAGCCTTAACTCTGTACATTTTGTAGGGTTTTTTTTTTTAATCTTGTTTGGTAGTGAATATTTATTTAGACTTTTCAAGTGTAAATATTTAGATGTTGTTCTTAAACACTCTTCAGAAGTCAAACACATTATAATTTTACAAAGCTGTCACTGGTGTAGGTTTTTCAAAGGTACATTAGAAAATTAATTATCTCAACAAACCTCCTGGAATCTTTGGAAATTTCTTCTTTGTGCTCCAAAATGGTCAAGTGTGGGACAAAAGAGATTCAGCCACCACATTTGAGTTTTTAAAACCCCTTTAAAAAAAACAGGAGGAGAGAGGGAATCTTTCTGACCACCATTTTGTGTAGGTAATGAATGCACTGTAATATTCCCTGGTAATATTCACAGGTGAAAATGCTGTTAGGCAGCAGGTCTGAATTTGATGTGCCCAGAACTCCTGTTCAGGACTGTGGGGCTCAGGCTCCTGTGTCAGAGCAGCTCAGGAGATTGTTGCTGCCTGGCAGATCAGTGCTGCAATGCCATGGTGTTACCCCAGTGTGGGTTGGTTGACATTTTGTGTGGCAATAGAGCTATGGGCGTGTAAAAATACAGGTGACAAAGGGGTTAGTGAGTAAATGTTGTGCTGTTTCAGTTCTCCCTAGTCCCTACCTCACATAACCTGCATCATTTTGCAGGGATAGGACTTGGGGTTTGTCTTGTAGTTGCCCATCTGTGAACCAGGGATAAATGGAGCTTTTCTGCTTTGGGAACAGTTTGTTGTTGGTCAGGAACAGTCAATCTTCCTTGCTATGTGACTGAAGTGTCTGCTTTTCAGGACATTCATGCTTAATTGAAGTCCTCATTTCCTATAGTTAAAACTTTTTCTTGGATATTATTTATAACATGATTTTTAACAGGTGATGTCAAGTAGTCCTTGTAATTTGAATCTTGGTGATTTCATCTGGTGTCCAGTTTCCCATTCTGCTCTGTTCTTGTTTTGTAAAAAAGCCCTCTGCCTGGTGCTGGTTGGTTGTGAATGAATGCAAAGGTTTAGTGGTGTACACATGCAAGTTCCTAACAAGTAGCATAAGAGTCTTAACAACCTCCAGCTTTCCAAATGTGTGCATCCAAAGGCATAGGGCACCTTTCCATATTCTGCTCCTGACACTGAACAAACTCTCTTTCTTTGAGGATTTATTCTCTCTTGAGTTTTGAAGTGATTTATCAAAGTTCAAAGCAAGTCTGCAGTATGAGCCATGTGAGATTCCATGTTTTGCCAAACCTGTTGTTCAACAGCAAGGTCAATGTCTTCCTCTGAGAAGGTGCTGTTACAGTTCCCACAAAAACTGTGTTCACAGCCATGGGAATCTGGGCTGCTGGGTACCCAGCCTCATTCTGAATGGGTGTTTATCAGTTACAGTTCACCAACAATGAAGTCCCTTCTGTCACCCAGAGCACTACAGTTCATTGCAACCATTACTATCAGAAAGTGTTTTCTTGGTGCACTTATAAGCCTCTTGCCTCGTGTTCTTTTGCTTTAAGCATAAGGAACAGATTATTCTTTTCCACTCCAAAATCCTTTTATGCACTTGAAGACTGCTGGTTGTCAAGCCCCAGCCAGCTCTCTGCTCTTCAGCATATAAAAATCCTTTAGTGGGGTTTTTTTTGTAGGTTATTTGTTTCTGTCAGCATTGGTTTGTGTTTGGTAATGATGTTGTGTTGGGTGTAGCTCCTCCCATTCTCTTGGTGCCATTTGGTGTTTTTTCTGTCCTGTGTTTGAGCAGCAGACAGTGCCTGCTCAGAACTTTGCACTTTTTCCTGTTAAGATCAAGTGCCTGGTTAGACCAGCAGAGAAAATACAGTTGGTTTGGATCAAAAATTGATTTTGATCCTGCCTGGGGGTATTGTCCATTCCCTTGGTTTCCAGAGAAACTGTGGGAAGAAAACTTGAACTGATAGGACTGTAATCCTCTTGTCCACCTCCTTCACTCTCCAGTTAAAAAAACAGGCACAATGTTGGCCTTTTCAGGCCCTGTATCCTCATTTGTTCTGCAGGACTCCAAGATGCCTGTTTGTAGTTCTGAGTTTCATTGTAGAATTTTGAACTGAAGAAAACCCAAGAGCTTTTTTATCTGTGTCTTCTAACCTTAAGATCTCATCCATCTTGTTCTTGGTACTCATATTTCTAGCATCTGCGTGCAGTTGGCCTTAGTTGTGGAAAAGAAGGATTAAACTTTGTGCTATATTTGTAAGCAGAATAAAATACATTTGATTTCCATTTAGAGCAGTCCCTGCAGTGACAGGTTTCTTATTAAGCACTGATATAATTTTATTCTTAAATGGTTTTAGCTAGGTTGAAATTTTTATATGCCTATTTATAAGTGAAATCATTAGACTGGAAATGTAGTCATAAAGTAAAATTTGTATCATTGTTTTGCAGTTAATAGCTGCCAGAGTGTCTCAGGTTAGTGGCTTGCTTTTAGTTTGGCTTTGTGAATTTAGGTCTGGGTCTGTTTCAGTAGCTGATCTCCAGAGCTGTTTGGAAGGGTAACTTCTGCAGAATGGAAATTTTGCTACAGAAAGAGAACTTGTAAGTGACTCATAATCCTGCAAAGAGCACCATTGCAAGATACTGATGTTTGTGTTAGAAAAATTACTTGGGTTTGCAAAAGAGCAAGGAAAGATTCTTGGATGAAATCAGAATTTTTGCTTGGAGAAAAGTAGCTCCACTGAACAGTTTGGTGAGAATTTAATGGTCATACAAATTCTTGTCACCCAACAGATAAGGAAAATTCAATGTAGTGGTGAAACATTTACTAGAGAAGATCTTTTTGTAGCTTTGGGAAGCAAAATGCTAACTTTCTGTTTTTCCTTTTAGGCATTCTCCATCATAAATATCCTATTCAGAACTATATTCAAATCTTCACTCTCTGGATCTCCTAAAGGTACAGGAAACTTACTTAAAACATTTGAGTTTCTTACCTTTTATTTTCATCATATTAAAGAAACCACAAGTTGTGGTAAAACATCAGTATCCACAGGAAGTGTCTGTTTTTAGTTTGATCCTCTGGGTTCTATCTGCAACACCTTTGAGAATTATAACATGAAAGCCCCAAGAGAACTTTTATCTGAAAATGATACATTTTTTATTTTATATAGAAATAATTTATTTAATTGAGACTATGTTAACATCTTTGTCTACTTTTTTCTTACTTTTTGGTTATATTATTGACTTCTGAACTTTGTATTCAAAATTTCTGAATATTCCAATATTCCAGGCATTGATACACCAAAAGAAAATTAAAAAATTAGGAACTGTGGTGTGGAGCAGTGCTGTAATCTGAAAATCCATCCTTCAGAACTTATTATTGTCCATAGGCCATTGACTTGTTTGCTGGCAGACATTGCCATTGTGAGGATAATATTCTGGCAGGACACTGTCTCAATAAAATTTGAAATATTAATGTCTGAAATAGTGAAAAGAAGTGTGGAAGGGTAGGAAAAGAAGTTCTGTGACCAGCTGCTGGCTAAAATAGTATGAATAAAACATCCATTCACTGATCTTTTGTTGTCTGTGGGTGGTTTCAAGTTCTAGCAATATCTTGAGTGTGGTGTTGGGGGCAATTATTTGTAATGCTGTTTGGCTTGAAAAGTTTGAAGTAGCTAACACCTGGTTAAATGGAAAAATCATCTGAAACACTGGCATCTCTTTCTTTCTCTGTCCACTGAAACAGCCTTAATAAGTTGTTAGCCTCAACTTCCTAGATTATGGTGTTTTTCTTGGATAGTTAGGACTTTGTAAGCCTGTTATAGGGTAGAGGGTGTATTACTTTGTAAAAGCACTGTAAACCCTTTTATGATCCCCAAATAACCTGTAATTAAATGTGCAGTGATGAAAAGTGAGCTCTTAAACCACAGTGAAATAACTTCACACAAATCAACTACAGTTTCATAAACTTCACGAGTAGCTGAAAAATGACAAACAAAATTCCAGTTGGTTTTGTCAGACTGTTCTTTGTAGTTGCTTTTCATTTATGAGCTAAATGTTTTTAAAAGGAAAATATTGGTATACATAAACTTTTAGGGTATGATAGTGTAAGTTGCTACGTAGGGTCTAAATTGTCAGAAATTTGTAATGTGGAATTTCAGCAATTCACAAGATATTTTTAATGCCTCCTTTGCTTTGGTTCTGTGTGAATTCAGTCTAATGAACTATTTGCTGTGGTTCTGAATTGGTGATAACTTGCAGGATGTAGATTCAGCTTTTGATCTGAGTATAAAAACGTGAGATTGGTGGATTGGTGAAGCTGAGAGAAACACGGTGGTGTTGTAGCAGCTTATGTAGAAACAAGCATTATATTTTCTAGTTCAAGAATTATATGTACAGTTTTATTTTCATTGCAGTTCAGTTCTCTCCCTGGTGATAAATTTCTCTGCATATATGGCAGAAGACTGTCATGCCCAGATACTCAGCTATCTCAACATCTTGGGGATAAATGTTGAACAGCAATGCATTCCACAGGCTTCAGATTTCTATTTTAAGTTAAACTATAGCTTATTGATTCCTTACAATTTTATTTTTGGTTTGGCATTGCAGCTTTTTCTGGTTTCACCTTTGGAAACAAGTCATAAAAAGGAGCAATCACACAACCCTGTTGAATACCTGTCTTATTTCTTGGTAAAGTCATGGCTCTGGGATTTCTATGGTAATCTTGGGCTACACTTTTGATTGCAAAGCATTCTGCACAGAGGATGGGTGGGTTTGTCATCATGATGGATGCATAAAGTGAGCTTGCTTAAGCTCTCAATACTTGGTTTCTTGTGGGGCTGGAAGTCTGTTGGCTTCCCAGCAGGTACATAAAGGCTGAGGTCTTCCAGTTAGTTGAAGGGCTGAGGGAGGGTGTGTGGTTAAAGCAAGGGGTGCTTCCAGCTCCCCTGAGTTGTGAGTCTGTTCATGTGACTGAGCAGGCAGAGTGCTGAAGGAGTTGTGCAGTTGATCTCTCTGCTGAGAATAAGCAGGTTGTGAGCTATGGATGTGTCTGCACCACTTCTTGTTTGGTCGTGGAATGTCCACAGCTGAAGTCTGTTCCCAGTTGGATCTTGTTTCCAAAATCTTAATGTTTCAAGCATTAGGACATGACCTCAAGTCTGCACAGATTTTTGTCAATAATGGCTAAATTGTCTTTCCTAAATATTATTCTAGCCAGAGGTGTTTGAAGAAAAGCTTTTTCAAGCTGAACAGTGGTAGTTACAACTCTTGATGGAGAGAGATCTGGGTAGAGAGAAGGCTGAGCTGTACCACTGTGAGATTCTCTTGTACTCCACGGTGAACTTAAAATATCCTCGTTAGGAGCTTCCCTTCCTGGGGTTAAAAAATTATGAGAGATCAGTGCAGCATTCTTCACTGCATCTGTAGGGATGGTTGGCTAGTAAACCACTTTACTACATGTATTTTAGAGCTGAAATCCCATGTTCCCTGAAACCAGGTGATGGCAAATCAATGAAGGATAGTGCCTCTCTTTAAAACCAGTCATTTTAGGCAGCTTTCTGAGATGAAGTTTGGACTTTCTGATGTTATTGACTAAAAACTAAAAAAAGTGTCTTCTGCTCAAGATGCTTGAATTAGAAACTGTTTAACTTCAGTTCCTGTGAAGAGCATTTCAGCAGGGACAGTGAGTTAGCTTTTTTATTGTATTGCAAGACTGTTCTTTTCCAGGCATTTATTATTGTTGCATTATGTTTGAAAATTTTCAGTGTTCCTAGTGATGCTCCTGGGAATTAAATGTAATGATTATAAAATTATTACCCTGGAGTCTTAGTCTACATATTTCTCTCACAGCTTCTTGGAGCTCCTTTATATAAATGTCTGAATACCCTTTTCACACTTATAATGAGCCCATTGTATAATTTCTGCAAATTTAGTAGTCAAATATGTATATTTTGACTATTGTCTACGTATAGGTCTTCTGATCCAATGAGATCTGAACAAGTTTTGCTCTCTAGTAAAAAACAAAGTTATCCAACCAGTAGTGTGTATGTGGTGATTTGTATGATATTTTCTCAAAAATCTTTCAGATGGTAGATTTGTTGGTGTATCTGCTGTTTCCCAGTAACTTCTTTCCCCTTCTCTTATTTACTAAATAGATAAATAAATCTTTGTATCCATGAATGCATTATCCTAAGTTCTCCTCTTAGGTTTGTTTTATCAGTAACCAGCTAAAAACTTCACTCTGACTCATTGCTGCTCCTCTTACATTTTGAAGTCCATTCACAGGCTCAGAATTTGAAGCTTACAGAGCACTGGTGGAGTTGTGTTGCTACTAATAGCTCTCTGGTGGTATCTGAAGCAGTGATTTCTCTTCATCATATTAATTATGAAAGAATAAACCTTCTCTTGCTGCCCTAATAAAATCCGTAGGTGACCAGCTTATGTGTGTGGCTTTTGTGTGTGAAATGCCTTAACTTGGCTGTAAAATTTATTTTTAATAAATCAATTGATATATGGATCGTAAGTGGATATGGGCAGCTGAGCTCTGGCAGCAATGATAGCATTTAAACTGGCAACCTGTTAGTATATATTTAGGTTTAACTGTCTGAGCATGAAGATAATGTTGCATCCATGTGTAAGAGAAATCTAATATTAATTTGCCAGTGGAGGAAAAACCTATTGCAGCATTTCAGATTGGCTGGTTCAGCTTCATGGCTTGGAGGATTTTTTTTCTTAAATGAACTTAAGTGCTGGCTTACAGTGTTGCAGGGCCAAATAACTCTAAATTGCTTCTTGAACTGTGACTGAGACATGTTCTGACTTAAATAGAAGTAACCTTCAAAACACATGTAGCTTATAATGTTTATGAACTCTCACACTTTCCCTTTTCCCTGTTGTAGCTACTTTGGCATTTTCTGCTGGACACCAGTTGTGTTCCCCTTATAAACAGCAAAGCTCTTCCTGGTGATCCTGGAGGAAAAATAATGTAGACTCATGCTCTAATTTTTTTTTTTTTTTTTTTTTTTTTTGCAAAGACTGCATTTATTGCTTGCCCTTTCAGTTTAAAAACTTTAACTTCAAGTGATAGAATGCATGATATGTAATCTGTTCATGAGAGTTGCCCTTTGTGTAGTATACAAACAGTGGCTATCAGTTTAAGTAACTGGATTTGCTTTGTAAGTGGATTCAGTGATGGGGAAAACAGATGGGTAGTTGATCTTAAATGAGCAAGCATAAATAAAGCTTCTATTCTACTTCCTTTTATAAATGAAAGAAATGCAGAACTCCAGTGATAAGGCACACAGATTGAAAAGAGCTGTTAAAAGGGGATGTGTAAGTGACCTATTGCATTCAAAATGGAAACGACTGAATGTTGTTTTACCCTTTTGCCTTTCTTGCTAATGGAGAAATAATCTCAATAGATTTTTAGTTAAAGAACATGAAATAATTAGTATAATTTTTTTTGTCTTCACATTTTAGGTCACCAATTTGGCTTCATCACACTGAGTCTGCCCGCATTCAAAGCTGTTTACCTACAGTAATTTGATCTGGTTGGAAGTGAACATGTCTCAAGTTCAAATTCAAAATCCTTCTGCTGCCATTGCAGGGAGCCAAGTATTGATTAAAAACCCATCTCTTTCACAGCCTTTGAGTATTCCTTCTACTACTAGTTCTTTGCCCTCTGAAAATGCAGGTAGACCTATCCAAAATTCTGCTTTACCCTCTGCTTCAGTTACATCCACCAATGCAGCTGCAGGTAAGATTGAATGTGTATAAGTGTATATATTCATATACTTTATAGTTTGGTATGATATATCCCTGATGTACTGCACCTATAAATATTTTAACAGTAGTGTTTATCCAACTAGAGTAGTTTGTAATGCTTTCTTCCTAGTTAGTGGAATCAGATAGAACCATACTTTCCTGTGAACTTCTAATAATTCATTTAAATGTTAGTAGTAATAGTAAAGAATATCCATCTTTCTACAAGTAGCTTGTTTTAGGTATAAATAACATGTTGCACAGTTCTATTATCTCAGTTATTTTCTATTATCTGAAATAATTTTAGTGTATTATCTTAGTTCTTTTAGAAGCAATTTAATGATAAATATATTGTGCTAATACAATAGAAGAGAATACCATAGAAGGTGATAAAAAAAGGTAATAGGGAAAAACGTAAAGAAAATAAATTCACTGACTTTTTGAAATTATTCAAAGTAAGTAACCATGATAAATACTTAAATTACTCCTTGAGATGTACTACATAAGAGGCAAGCTAAAAGCAGGAATCTTCTAACTTTGTATTTCTGGATTGCATTAAAACATTACATTTAATGATGCTATCTTTTAGGCATTTGGGAATTTGGAAATCCCCAAATTCAATAGATTTGTTGCCAGTTTTACTGCTGTGCAGAGCTGCCTGTTCCATCGCATCTTTTCTGATAAGCAGTGTGCAGCAGACAAATAAATGCTAAGCCAATGAAAAAAATTAAATTAAAAATTGTAGTGGAGTTCATTGCTACCTGTTCATTAATCTGATTTTATGTTATCTTTCAGCTCCTTCAAACATGGCAAACCCCAAAGAGAAAACCCCAATGTGTCTTGTGAATGAGTTAGCCCGTTTCAACAAGATTCAGCCGGAATATAAGCTCTTGAGCGAGCAAGGTCCAGCTCATTCTAAGGTAAATATTCACATAAGTTTCTTATTGCTGCTGTTCATGCTCTTTTACTTTCATAAGTTGTATGTTGGAGGAATCGTCTTGGAATTGAATAATGTTAAAAAACTAAAGCCTTTTGTCCAAAATATGTGTATTTTCCGCTTCAATGTGCAGAGGAGGCAAGGTGGGCATATAAAAAAATACTGGGATAACATTCAGAGCATCTCTTCTTGTGTTTTTGTTATGCTCAAAAGTAAACTTAATTTAATTCCCAGGCTTGCTTTTGTCTGATTAGTTTGTGAAAATTTAGGGCAGTACATATCCTTTCTTATCCCACATGCTTAAAAAGAAGTGCCACAGAGTTTGCTCTATAATCACATAGGCTTGTGCTCACCTCTGGGCACATAGAAGCCTTCATGGTGCCACATGAATCTATGTGTTTTCAAGCCACTGAAAAATATCATTAAAAGAAAAACAAGCCACAACATTAAAGCAAGAATTCAGTTTTCTGGAGCAAAAAAGTGAATTTCAATGCTGCTTTTCAGAGTAATGCTGGCATACCAGCTCTTCATGGGGCTGTCACCTCTATATACAGTGTCTTTTGGTTTTTAGGCTGTTTGATCTCATGCAGTGTGCAGGGCAGTTGTTCACTGCAAGTATTGGGAAATTCTAAATTTGGTCATCTGGAAAATCCTATCTGTGTCCTAAGTGTTTATCTGGAGATGGTCTGGCAGTTGAGGAAAGCTTTGATTTCTGTATTTTCAACTTCTGCACCACCAAAAGACTCCTTGTTTTGTGTAAGAGGGTCTAATAAATTAAGTGAATTCTGAAGCATCTCCTAGTAAAGTTAACATTTTCTATTTTGAAGGTGTTTACAGTGCAGCTCACTCTTGGGGACCAGCACTGGGAAGCTGAAGGAACTAGTATTAAAAAGGCACAACATGCGGCAGCAGCCAAAGCTTTGGAAGGGACAAAATTCCCTAAACCCACTGCTCGTCCATCTCGTAGTGAAGGCAAGAATCCAGGTATATGCCACAACAAACAGATTTTTAAAAAAATTAATAATAAAATACACCTTTCTGGTTTTGGTATGTATTTTAGAAGTTGCAATAGGATTAATAAAAGCAGTGATTCTGCATATTTAGCAATGGCAGTAGCCAGGTTTTTGAGAACCTCATCTTAATTTAACCCTTGATCATTGTAGGCAGCATTAAAAGAAAATAATTTTGTTAACAAGCTACAGATTTTTTCCACCAAGTCATTCAGATTTGAAGAACCCACTGTCTACCTTAGTGCTTTTTGTCACAATATTTGGATGAATCCTGGAAAAGCTATGCTCTTCATCCACACAATGCCTGCACTGAGAGAAACATTTGGGGTAGCAATAACCCCTCCTTTTGAAAAGGTCAGGTGCTATCTGAAAGTCAAGAGTCATAAAAACTCATCTTAGCTATTAAGCAGAAGGAGAAATGTTTCATTATTCTCAGTAAACAACAGAAACAGAAGAAATGTAGCATGTCTGTTAATTAAAAGGGGTTTTTTGGGAAGAGAAATTTCTGTTTTGCAGACCACATTGTTAGATTTGCTGTAGAAATAAACTGGTAGCTTCACAAGTTTAAGGCACAATATAAAAATAAAGCCCCCAGAAAAACCTCAGCAATTTCACTTTTTTGTAACAGGATTTGTCACAAGTCTGCTGGGCTGCTAATTTAATATGCCAAACATAGACCTATTTTCTTTTTATTCATTAGCATTTTTATTCAGAATTCATTCGTTTAAGATACTAGATAGGGCAAAACTTGAGTTCATTTTTCCCAGTTTGAGACAGCGTAAGAGTTTAGATTGCTTTGGTCCCTTGTGACATCTGGACAACTCTCTCTATTCCTTTTTATATAGACAGTGTAACCCCCACAGTGGAGCTAAATGCACTTTGCATGAAGCTGGGAAAGAAACCTATGTATAAACCTATTGATCCTTATACGGGGATGAGATCCACTTACAACTATACTATGAGGGGTGGCACTTACCCTCCACGGTATGTGTGTTTAAATTTTTGGTTTTGCAGTCTTATAGCTTTGAACTTCTGCTCTCTTTGACTGAGTGCTTTGGTGATATCTTCTGAAAACAGCTGAAAATATGTCACTTAAAGGGATATTCAGCTTGAAACATAAGAGGCAGAAAGTTTTGATAAGTACACCCCACCAATGTCTGTAATTTGTCTTACTTAAGTCTTTTTTTTTTCTTTGGGGGAGGGAGGAAAAGCAGAAAAAAGGGAACTGAACCAAATGCTGGAGTGTTTTTGACATTCAGGTTCATGAAGCATATAGCTAAATATTTCTTGCGTTTCCTTTCTTTGTAAAAGCAAAAGTGAAGAAAACAGTTTGATGCTTTTTCTAAAACAAAATTTCAGCTTCATTTAAAGAATCTTCTGTGGGTACAGGAACTGAGAATTCAAAACTTATTACCAAGTCTATATAAACGTAGTTACTTTCTCTGTTCTAGCTGGTTAGAAAAGTGGTCATATAAAACAAGAACTGCTGATACTCTGTTTCAAAGATCTATCCCTAAATACTTTCAGACTTTTAAATCAAAATTTGACTTTTTCATACAGTGCATTAGTGTTGAGGTTTTAGTTACTGGTATCCAAGAGATTCATCTGTACAACTTAATTTCTGTTTACTTTGTAGGCCAAACTGTTTGCTTATTGAAATCTTTCTTTGCAGGTACTTTTACCCATTTCCTGTTGGGCCCTTACTTTATCAAGTTGAGCTTTCAATTGGAGGGCAGCAGTTTCATGGGAAAGGAAGAACAAGACAAGCTGCTAAGCATGATGCAGCTGCTAAAGCACTGAAAGTTCTGCAGAATGAGCCCTTGCCTGAGAAACCAGAGGTGGGAATTAATCTCAGTGTTGTAAGCAAAACTTGATAAGATAAACTCAGCAACTGTTATAGATTTTTCCCTAATTGAGAGGAAGATGACAGTTGTGAAATTTAATTCTGTGTCGTAGTGTTGACCTACTTGTGTTGATAAAACCACTTTGTTTTAAAGCATAAATTTCTATGGAACTAGAGCTTTCCCAAACTTAAGTTATATTAATTCTTTTGCTGTCATGTTTTTCCACAGCAATGCTGTAGACCTCTGTCAGATATGAGCACTGGAAGCATAGATAGGAATTAATATCTTATCAGGTACAGATCATATACAAACTTCTGAAGAAATATGTTAATGGGGTGCTTGCATTCCAGTATGGACAGCGTAGAAATCAGACACAGATTTGCTTCCTAGACAAAATTACTACATTGTTTTGGAAAGAACCATAGAAATTCTAGGAGAGCAGGAAGTTCGTGGAAGTAGAAAACTCATACACACATTTTTATATGAATGTCAGAGGCAAAGTTTTAATGCTCCAGATATTTCTGGCTGCCCAGCACTTTCCATTCCAAGATCCTGTTATGGGTCTTTTATGTTGTGAAGCTGAGGGGCATTAAGTTAAAATTCATGAGTGTGTTTGTGGGAGAGAACATTGCCCAGATAATTAGGCAAAAACACTGGATCTGATGGTTCAGAGAAGAGGCCTGGGGGGCACTGATGGTAGTAGTGAAGGAATGTAGAGCATTGAATGATGGAGACTACTGATAGTGAAGGATCACAGATGCTACTGGGGAGAGGAGGGTCATGCTAGGAATAGAAACTGAAAGAATGGTGGAGGTGAGTTCTGCACTGAAATCTGGAACTGGTGATACCCCAGAGGGGGGTAAGGGATAAGCTGGAGGTCTTCATGTAGGAGAAGTCAAGACTGAGGGGCATGTTCCCCTTCAGTTCAGGGAATTCCTGAATTTTCCCAGATTGCTGAATATTTTTCTGTGTCAGTGATGCATAACATCTTTTTGAACTCACCCATGGAAAGGATAACCTACTGTCACCAGCCATTTTCCACCCCAGGCAGCAAAGTTCTGTGAACTGGACCCAAGGAATCCCACTCTGCAGACAGTAATAGGAGCTCATGTCACTGAATTCTTTTGTTTACTATTGTAGAAATGCCTCTGTACAAGTGACATGCAGAGTATTTGTATGGTTGTGTTTGAAGTTGAGTAATGTGAAGTCATCAGAACAGAATCTGTAATTGTCTGTATGTGACCATGTAGCCTTTTCTCTAGGATGCCTCACTCAGTGTAAAGGTTGTAGATTGAGAGGTTAAAGGAGGTAAGCCTGTGAAGTGTCTCCTTTTTCAGTTCATTTAAGGACATGATAAGGGAAATACTATTATGACTGATGCAAGAGATGGCAAGATGGGACAATTATTTTATGAATACAACAGTTGCAGGCTCACTGGGAGCTAAATGTTATCTTGACCCTGCTATACACGATGGGCAAGTCACTTAAACTTTCACAAGAAACACACATCCATAATTGTAATTTTGTTTTATGTTTGAGTTGTCTAGAAAATGAACAGTAAGAAATGCAGCTATGCTTTAGAAGAGCAATCCTTTGAACAGAGCACTGTTCTATAATCACTCAGATAAACTGGATTTTAATTTAAAATTTGGTACTTAAACCCTAAGTTCATTAATATTTACAGCTTTCAAGTACTGTAGTTTTAGGAATGTCTTGAGAGAATTGCTGCTTTTGAAACAGTGTTTTGTACTAGAAAAGATGAAGATAAAGTAAGGAAGATTTGGCACTGAGTTCATTCTTGTATTCAGTGAGGCAAATTCCTGGAAGGGTACAGTGGGTTGAGGTCTTAGAGATACTTTACAAGAGCATCCTGTTTTTGTGTGTAAACAGAATATGCTTATCCTTAAACACTTGTAGTTTTTGGGGGGTTGGGCTTGTAATTTTCATAACTTTTTATTCCCCTGTAAATCTGTCTATTTACAGTATTTTTTACTCTTGTATTTTCAAATGAAATACTCAATGCTTAAGAAGAAATCATGGAATAAAATGATGTGACTTTAGGAATGGCCATTTTCCATACCTTCTCAAACTGCAACTCTAGAAGCAAGTGGCAGGAAAATTATTTTATTTTACTTTATTTTATTTTATTTTATTTTTAATTTTATTTTAATTTTAATTTAATTTTAATTAGCTTTGAACTGACGAAAGCCCTGCCTGAACAACCCAATTTCATTTTCTGGACTGTTCTGCTTTGAGCTGGGGGGCTGTAATAGGAGGAGACCTCCGAAGGACCTTTGGAACCTAAATTATTCTGATTGGAGGGGTGACACACTGAAAAAGTTGCACTACTCTGTTACTTTGTAAATTTACAGACAAAGATGATGAAGCATCAGTTTAAAGCTTAGAAAACATACAAAGCTATGGTTTCTAGCACATTTCTTAGAAATTCTAACTTTTGCCTGAAAATACCCAAATCAGAAATGCTTCTATGTTTTTGCCAGCTTACTGGGTAAATATCAGCTGCTCTTTATACCTCAGCATGGAAGGAAACAGTCAGACTGAGAGCTGTGTTGAAACCCATGTAGTTCTGATCAGCCTCTCCACTGGTTTTCACAGTTCGTGTATAAGCAGTTTTTTATAAAGTACATGTTGAAAGAATTCCTAGAAAAGGGCAAATCCCTCTTAAAGGAGGATACTGCTTTTGCAATCTGCTTTGGAGTTTTTAAATCTATTACTTATGTTTCCTTTTGTGACTTTTTCTTTCACCTGTTAGAAATGGATTTGAACTGTGTCATGAGAACTAAGAGTGGTACATATTTATGGTTTTGGTCTTCTGCTGATTTAGACACAGATTCCTTGGAAAGTTCAGTGTGCACACACAAACTACTTTAAAAGCACCTTTATAGATCATCTGCCTTGAGGTGTGCAGGGAATGGGAAGAGCGTGTGTGTGTGACTGGGTTTGATTTATGAAATAAACTGGTACAGAACTCAAGTAGAGGCAAAATAATAGGTAAATATCTCTAGTCTGTTGACTGATATTTTGCTATTAATTTACAATTTTTAGATAAATGTATTGAAGAAACATAACTGTGTTTTACACTGTGTGAACAGAGTAGGAATATGTCAAGAATATACAGCATAATATAGCAAATAATTTCACACTATTTATTTCTGTTCTCTTGAAAGGATATTAAATGGTAAATGTCTAATCCAATAAAGAGAAGTCCTGGTCACCTTCACAAGGAAAAATGTGAAAATTTGAAAAAACTATAATGTATCTGAAATCATAAGAATTGGAAAAAATATTTTTAATTAAAGTGATTGTGGTAAAGTTTTAACAGTAAGGGCAGTGGCAGATAATTCCTGGAGATGCTGGTAGTAAACTTGATATAACATCTAACCTGTAATAAAAGAAGACATCAGTATATCAAATATATTTTTGGGCATATGCTGCTTTTGAACTTGCCAATTGCATTTGAAATAGGTTTTAAAATATGATGATCAAGACTTTTGAATCTTGTGTTCAGACTTGGTTTTGCCAATTTTGCCTGGCCTCGTGCCTTCTGCTGAGGTATAGTATGGCTCCTCCTGGCTCCTGTGGGAATGGTGCCATCATGTGGTCATCAGTTTTGGAAGACCTGAAGATTATGTACACCTCCACATGGAGGTTAGAGACTCGATGTGGCAGTGGGATCAGAAGTATCAGATGGTATCCTTGAAAAAGGATGTTGGACTCTATGTGCTCTTATGAAATGGTTGCAACTCGAACCTGAAATACATGGTCAGCTGTAAAGAACAGTGTGAAATCTGATGGGGCAGGGGGAGGAGTGAAACCCACAGATTAATTTTAAGAAGATTTTTTTTCTGAGAGAGGAAAATGCTGCTTGAAATGGTGGGGAAAAAGATTTCCTTCATGTTTTAATCTGACTTTGGGGATGCTTGCTACCACCAAAACTAGTTTTAATCAGTGAGAGCTCTCTAGCCTATTTCTGCTGCTCCAATAAAATATTTAAATAATTTTTGTTACCTGATTGCATATCTAGTATTGTGGCATGATATAATTGGTGAAATTGTTGCTGTTCATCTTTATCATAATCTTTCCAATATCACTGCTGGAACCTTAGTCTTAAAATTTTTCTGTTGCTGTTACCATGCCTCTTAGTTCATGTTGATCCCAACATCAGTGAAGACATTTTTGGAATCACAATCAAAATTTTACCTGGAGATACGTAGAGGTGCCTGTAGGTAAGCTTCACCTGGCACTGCTGTCCTCCTAGCAGGTGTGAGTTCTCAGAGATGTACAGCATTTGATTTAAGGCAAGTTCCTGACAGTGTGTTCTTCAGATGAGGAAAAAAAAATGTAGCTGAAGGACTTAAAAGGTAGCATGTTAAAGGACAGGGCTGTGCCAGGGTCTGTTTAGCCATCTTTTATTCACATTGGTCCCATTCTCAGAATCTTTATTTTTCCTGCCCTTTCTCTTACCTGATACTGTCTTAGTGCTTTTGGTACAAATGTCCAATCAGTATATGAAAATTGTATTTCATAAAGGTACTTCCATTTGGAAATCAGTTCATTTAACACCTCAGTTTCATTTTCTATAAATTGATTTTTAAACCTATTGGCCTATATTTCATTTGTTCTTTACTGTAACAAGCACATGAAACACAAAGTTTGCTAGATTTTACACATACACCTTAAATGAGCTTCTTAAGTTTCAGTTCTGTAGTATGTGTGCTGCATTTCTACACATTCACAGAAAATGACAGTAAAGGTTAGACTACTTAAAATTTTAAGAGTTCAGTAAACTGGTTGGATGGATAAAATTCAACTTAATAGGATCTTTATTTTAAATAGAGTATGCTTCTTTTAGGTTAACGGAAAAGAACCAGATGATGAAAATCTCAATAAATCTGAAATAAGCCAAGTTTTTGAGATTGCACTTAAAAGGAACTTGCCTGTGAATTTTGAGGTATGTTTATTTTACAAGCTCTAGATTTGTTTTTATTAGAATATTAAGGATACACATATAAGTTGAGTCTCTACTAGATAACCCAAACAACTGACTTTTTACATGCCTTGTTAGTTGTGAATACATTTTTACCTTTGACAGTCACACCGATTGTCTCAGTTTATATGGTAAAGTGAAGAAAAAAGAAAAATCCACCTGTTCACAAATTCATGTAGTAAAATCATGACATGAGTGAACAGCTGTGCTGTGGTTATCTGTGCAATCCTTTTTTCAAGCTTTTTGAAAAGTCAGCTTTACAGTGAAGAAACAACATCACATTAATGGTTAGAACATAGAAGTGCAGAGTTGAGGCAAAAGAGCACAGCTCACTCTGAAGGACATTTATGGAAGTATTTGCTTAATGAAACACTGATGTGGACTTACCCCCAAGCTGCAAAATCTCACAGATAGGTTTCTTTTCTTGCCATGAGGTGACCTCATGTGCATCTTACTTTCCTTTCCCTTTGGCCTGGCTGCTTGCTGCCTCTTTGCCCCTCCTCAATCACTTTAGTTATCTTAAATCAATAGTTTCCATCAGAGCATCTCTGTTTCACTAAAATATTAATTGATCGTGCTGCTTTCCTGAGCTGACAGAGTAACATTTAAGTCAACTATCTGAATTACTATAGTAAGAAAATGCAATTGCGTGTAGCAAAATTGCTTCTATAACTGTTCTATGACATTTTATACAAAGCCTTCAATTCGTGCAGATTAGCCTGAGTGTCACTGATAAAAATACACTGTCACACAAACCAGTTGTGGGTGGAAGTTCTTAATTCATTCTTATTTCTGACTTAATGGATATTTTTGTATATTTGTATGATGTGTTATGAATGGAGTTAAAAGACTAAATCTTTTTAGTAGTAGCAATCTCTTAGAGGTCTCTAGAATTCTTGATTTCTGAACTAAAATGCTGGTCCTAAAGAATTATCTTCTATTTTCTATTACTGTAACATGATGTATTTATTTAGGTGATGTTAAATATATGGAATTACATACTGATTGAACAGAACAGTCATGTTTAATACTGAAAGAGTAAATCAGTACATTAAATTAGATGGGTTAATGACTTATAGGTAAAGATTGCTTGCTGCATCTGATCTTTTTCAAGTATGTGTTTGTTTGGGTGGGAATATGTTATTTGAGTACTTTCTGGGAATCTAAAATATCTTTATCCATAGTACTTGAGAGAAGTTTGCTATAAACAATGTGCCCTGCCATTCTTAATAAGTGTTTATCACGCTTTCACTCAGTTTTTCCCTCTGAAACAGGTGACCAAGGAAAGTGGCCCTCCCCATATGAAGAGCTTTGTAACCAAGGTGTCTGTTGGAGAATTCATGGGTGAAGGTGAAGGAAAGAGCAAGAAGATCTCAAAGAAAAATGCTGCAATAGCAGTCCTAGAAGAACTGAAAAAATTGCCACCCCTTCCTACAGTGGAGAAAATGAAGCCACGAATCAAAAAGAAAACAAAATCAATAGTGAAGGTAAGAGAGAAATGGATTGGAGCTCTTGACTGTTATAAATAATCATTAGTTGAGAAGCATTCCTGAGTTAATTAGAAAAACTCAACTGCTCAACCTTTATCAGCAGTCTAGTGCAGCAAATGAAATTATATTTTGCTCCCACTCTAAATGGGATTTTGACACCCCTTTTACAATAGTTATGAGTAAATTCATGGATGAAAGAGAATGAGTGGCACATAAAAATCAAGCTCTGACTTTCAAGCCTAAGACTTAACAGCTTCAAGTTTCACGTGATGTTGCTTGTGCAAATTCTCCTGCAAGACTGTCACTCCTAATATAGCAGGATTAGAACTTGTAAAACTATTACCAGTGGTAGGTTATATGTGGTCAACTGTGACAGCAGAGCCAAATAAATTCAGTGTTTCTCTTTGGCTGTGACAGTGTTTCATTAAGCAGTTTTTAATTCCCTGCTTTTCAATTCTAGACACGAATGAATTCAGTGGCATTTTGCATGTTGTCTGTTAAACCAAATATTCACAAATTTTGGCTTATCTCCTAAACGTTTTTCTGCTTTAGCTGCAAACAAGTCCAGAATATGGTCAAGGAATGAATCCCATTAGCAGACTTGCCCAGATACAGCAGGCCAAGAAAGAGAAAGAACCAGAATATATGCTTATCACAGAACGTGGCCTTCCACGGCGCAGGAGTTTGTTATGCAGTTTGTATGTTAATTTTAAAAATGAAATTGCATGGCTGTGATTTTTTTGTTGTTCTTGTTCTTATGGTAATCAGGTTGTCATGATGATATACAACATCGACAGGATTACAGCCAAATTTCCATGAAATTTATTAAGAGAATATTTAGTGGGATACATTGAAGGAAGATAAAGGTTCAAGAAAAGTGATCTGAATAATTTTATTTTTTTTAATCGCATAGGGAATCAGAAGTCTGCGTTGTAGCTGCCTAATGTTTTAACTAACAGGAACATTAATATTCTGTTATGAGATACTGAGCTGCTTATGTTCCATAATACAGGATTTATTAACATGAACCTGGGTATCCTTCATTTCCTCCTCCCCAAGATTTTGTGTGGTGCTTTAGAGTGCAGCACTTTCTGCAATCTGCATTGCAAATCCCCATTGTGTGATAGTATTTTTAATACTGATATCTACTAGGCTCAAATAATGAAGTGAATTCTCCAGACCTCTTCCCTGTCCTGGCCAAGATAGGCTAGTTAGTTGCTTCTTTTTCATTACACTAGTAAATCTGGTAAACCTGTAATTTTAGCTTGGAAAATTTATATCTGCTGTAAGTTTCAGCATCTAGGCTGTTTCCAAGGTGAGATGATGAAATAGAGTTACTTGTTTTACTTCTGTTTCAAATTTTTGTGCTTGGAGGATAATGATCATTGCTAATAAATGACAACTTAATGGTCATTTGAACTATTCTGTGACTCAGGGAGTGCTGAAGAGATAAATCACCAGTAAGGGAATCCTAATACTACCGTTTAGGAATTTAGAGTTTCTTCCTCTTTTGTCCAGGTGAAAGTTGGTGCACACACAGCTGAAGGAATGGGAACGAACAAAAAAGTTGCTAAACGCAATGCAGCTGAAAATATGTTGGAAATTTTAGGTTTCAAAGTCCCTCAGCCTCAACCTCCAAAGCCAGCATTAAAAACAGAAGAGAAGGTAAGTATCTTCAAGAAACAGCTTTACTGTTTAGTACTACAGCAAAAGTTTTGTTGAAACAATAGCAGCTTGTGAGGCAGGAACAGTGTAGAAAATCCATGCTTTCTGCTTTAGTCAGAAAGCAGTTTTATTGGGGTGACTGGTTCTTAAAAAATAGCCCATTTGTGTCCAGTATCCTACCCTCAGCAATACCAATAACTAGTGTTAGTTTTACTGGGTTGATTATGGTATCTGTATTCTTAATACCACTTCACTGGTAAGTAGTTTTAGTCATTCAATGAGTAAGAGTCACTGAACTTCTCTTCTTGGTAACTATGTAATAATTGAGATTTTTGAAAAATAAGTTTTGCATTAAAATGTTGACGGGTCAGATCACCTAAATCTTGTAAACTTTAAAACTAGGGGGTAATTAAAGGGTTATGTTGTATGTATGGCTTTTTTTCCTTTTATTTTTAAGACACCAGTAAAGAAACCAGGTGATGGAAGAAAAGTAACCTTCTTTGAGCCAGGCTCTGAAGAGACTTCAACTAGTAAGTAACCCTACTGAAAGAAGTGTTATCCTGTTGGGGCCTGTGTGTATCTGTTGTGTTTCTCAGTCCCTTCAATAATGTTTTTAACACACTGTAATGAGCAGAGATGGAGAGCTGCTGGCTTGCAAACTGAATGAAGTGAGGGCAGTTTCTTGGGGGAAAAAGGTAAAAGGAGGAGAGTTCAGCCACTCTGGCCAAGGAAGACATTTCTCCCATATTATGTCCCAGCAGATTCCCTGGGAAAAAGGTTGGGATTTCTGATACCTGGGAATTGCCTTCTAGATTTGGAAGAATGGTTGCAGATTTAAAGACTGCCCCAGAAAATCCTTAGCCTTGAAACAGCTCAGTCCTAATGAACTTCATTTATCTATTCTGCCATTATACTGTCTCCTCTGTCTATTCTAGTGGCATTGTCTTCCCCACCTGTCTTGAGCACACCTCTGATTTTCCTCCACAGTTCTGTGTGTGCAAGTTCCCTGTAAAAAGCTGTTCTTATCCCTCTTAATCTAATTTATGCCATACTGCCAATAAATTGCTATCAATTGACTGTGGGTTGGATATCTTCTGTAAATTGTCATTCTTGCTGCTTCATACTGTGCTGACATTATATTTAACCTTATCTACCTCTTTACATTTATACAATATTCAATTTAAACTCTGTGGGCTGTCACTCTCTTTACAATATTTAATAGTGGCTCTGGCCATTCTCTGGTTTCATTATTTCTTCCTACAGTTTAAATGATAAAATAAAAAATCCTGAAACCAAAAGATATATCTAGAATGTGGTTACAACTGTCTGAGGTGTCTGTAAGCTTGACTAGCCTGGATAAAGTACCCCTGGAGGTAAAGGTGCTCCTTTTGGCAGAAGCAGCTGTTGCACTACATCAGTTACTCAGGAAGCAAACTCTCTTGATGCTAAATCTCTGACCTGCCAAATGCAAATCAAGCCCACTAAATTTGTTAAGTGTTTCAAAATAATTTGTAATAAAATATTTTTTCCAAAAGTGGCTTTTGATGCCTACACATCCCTTCATGTGCCTGTAGAAAGCCTCATAGAAACAGCATTTGCTTAGTATGTGCCTCTCTCTTCTCAGGTAATAAAGAAGATGAGTTTAGGATGCCTTATCTCAGCCATCAGCAGCTTCCTGCTGGAATCCTTCCCATGGTCCCTGAGGTTGCACAAGCTGTAGGAGCCAATCAAGGACACCATACCAAAGAGTTCAGTAGGGCAGCCCCAAATCCTGCCAAGGCTACAGTAACAGCAATGATTGCTAGAGAGCTATTGTATGGTGGTACTTCTCCTACTGCTGAGACCATATTAAAGAATAACAACTCATCAGGCCATGTACCCCACGGACCACTTGCTAGGCCCTCTGAGCAGCTGGACTATCTTTCCAATGTTCAAGGAATCCAGGTAAATGTTCAGCTTTGCAAGATTTCTTCCAAAGTTACTCAAACTGGTCTAACCTGTTCTTTGTCCTAAAACTGTTCAGTTGTGCTGGTGCCTGATATATTCTAAGGCTGCTTGTTAAGCTGAAGTGCTGAAAAGCTGAATGTGTTTTACCAATGAAATGTACTGAATTTAACAGATTTTCTAGTTTAGCTTTCAAATGTGCATTTATGAACTGCATTCTCAGCCTTAACTTAGTGATACTCTGGAGTCTTGGAAGAATAAAATTGAAAGCACCATTTCCCGAGTATTGTCTGATATAAGAGATGTCATGACATGAACTTTGCTGAAATCAGTTTTTCTGATTATTCTTTCTTACATTAACATTTAGTTCAAGCTGTACATTTTCTTGTGTTTGATGCCTCTCATCAGAGTTGCACAGAAGTTCCTATATTAATGTTAAAGAAGCAAAGTGGATTAAGATGTGTAATAGGAAAAAAATTAAATGATCAGTATAAAGGTCCCAGCAACTGTCATTATTCAGAAGGCTTGCAGAGCTCTTATGATTACTAGAAGAAATATTGAAAGTGACCTCAGACTTCAAACTAAATGATTCTACTGGCTGAAAGAATGATTAAAAGCACAGTTCAGATTTGTATATGGATAATATTGATATATAGCAATTGTGATATATTTCTGGTACTTGGTTAACTGAGAACTAAATCCTTTCTTTTTCTTCAGGTTGAATATAAAGACTTTCCAAAAAATAACAAGAATGAGTTTGTATCTCTTATAAACTGTTCTTCTCAGCCACCACTGATCAGCCATGGAATTGGAAAGGATGTAGAATCTTGCCATGATATGGTATGATGTGTACTGCTGAAATGTTTGCTCTTGGGCCTTCAGTGATCTCAGGGAAGCAGTGGATAGACCACGGTTTCATATTACTGCTGGATAGCAATGAATTAAATACTGTACAATTCCCTGGCTTATTTTTGTCTCATACTTCACAGGCTACTCAGATAATTGACAAATAATACCAGAATATAATCTAAATAACCTTTAAAATGCTGTTCGACATTTTGGTCTATATGTTCACAATTTTGGTCTCAAAAATTGCATTTGTTTTACCTTTGATGTTATTTACATGAACACACATTAAAAAGCATGAAAAAAAAAACTGTTAAATATAAGGGCATAGCAGCTTATTTTCTGTAAAATAATGGGCTGATATTTCATTGGGAAATATAATATTTGGATTCACCTTACCAGACTGTCTGCTGGAACAGAATCCAAAATGGAAAAATGCCAGTTCACCATTAGAAAGTAGAAGATGCTCTAAATCTGTTAAGATCCCTTATATATATTAAAAAATCTTTTGTTAACTATGGCTGAAGTATTTCTTTGTGAAAGAATGAGTCTTCCAGACTGTAACTATAAAAGCCATTACATATTGCTAATCAATCTGTACATAGTCTACTGTAATTTGAAAATAGTTTTGTTCTTTTGGCATCCGTGGTGACCTGGGTAACTGACTGAACACCACAGTAATAGTTTGGCAGTATGTAAATGCACATAGGAAACCAGATTTTACCCATTTTTAAACTGGAAAAAAAAAAAAAAGGCAGTAATTTTCTAATGGTTCTAATTGATACAGATTTCTGTGGTCTGTGGTCAATGCCATGGGAATTCCCCTAGCCACAGCAAGATTCCTTGTTTAATGCAGCAAGATTAGTTCTTTACCATTTTGTTTTTTCTACCATAATTACACATCTTAATAAAAATATTACCAAAATGAGAACACATTTTAAGTGAATTCCAGTCCTGCTTTCACTAAACTAATGGAATGGACTCAGGCTGAATTTCTGAATGCTCTCTCCTTTCTCTAGGCTGCACTGAATATTTTAAAGTTGCTGTCTGAGCTGGACCAACAAGCCACAGAGATGCCAAGAACAGGAAATGGACCAATGTCTGTGTGAGTGTGACCCATTGACTATCCCTTGCCTTAATGGAAACCTCTAACCCCGTGATGTACTATAAGCAAATAAAATGTGAGGGTTTTTTTCTTTGCCAGAAAAATTAAAATGCCAAGTGCTGGTACCTTCAGAAGGATGAGAGGGTAGGTTTTATGATCAAACATTTAATTTTCATGTGTCAAAATGTGTGTTACTGAACAGGAGCAAGTGGGGAAAATGTAATGGGTGATACAGAGCAATTCTGACTCTGCTTCAACTACCTACTACTACATAGATTTGTAAACTGTGATTTTTAAAGTGTGTTTTAAGTGTTACATCTGGTCCTTTTTTTCTGTAAGTCTTCTGTACATAACATGCAAACAATGTATAGGTTTCACAGCTTGCTTTCAGCAGAACTGGGAAGGGTTACAAGTTTCTCCCTCTGACCAGGAAAAAAAAAAAAGTTTACTCTCCATTTAGATAATAAGTTGTCAAAATGGTGGAATTAAGAAGATGCTAATTGATTTAAAATGAAGGCCATTTATGTGGAAAGAAATCGCTATATGCACCTCAGATTTTTTTCAGCTGATTTTGAAGCATCTTATTTGTGGAAATAGTGTTTTGTCTCGTGTAAGTAACAGGTGTTTTCTTATTTGTAGATGTGTGAAACAAGAAATGGAAAGTGACCCTCTTCTCAAACCGGCTAACTCAAACACTTTGGGACAGACACTGGACAGCACTGCCTAAAAAAGGCTTTTGACTGGACCCAAACCTGAAAGCACCAGAGAAAATCAAATGCTTCCTCTTAATGTAACCTAACTGTTTTTAGAGTGCTACAGTCTTTACAACCTACTGTAGTGTATAAATCATAACCGTTGCTTTTTCTTCAAACAGTGATGAATTTTTAGTTTCATTATGTTGTTTTGATTGAAATGACACTATAAATTTTTCATTTAAAAGTTTCTTAATTGTATCTAGAACAATAGCACAGTTTAGAAACTTTGTCTTCTGAGACTGACATGTTATCTGTGAACTAACTTGGGAAGATCATATCCATGTATGTGGTTATTTTGTTTTTATTGAAATAGCAGTTTCACTGGAAACAAATTGTGTGCCCACCATTTTAAAAAGTCCAGCTTAGTAGCTTAACTATCCAACGGTTGAATGAATTAAAACACTTTAGGAATTTTAAACTTTGTTTGATCATTTTTGGTTAATTTCTAGTTTTCTTGAGGGGGGGGGGGAACTCGAATGCAACGTGACTTTAAATGATCTATGTTTTAAGGATTGTGTGTTTAGATGGCACACAGCTCACTGCATTACAGGATATGATCTCAATGTAGTGCATATAAAACCGCAGATTGATTTTCCTTGAGTGCTTTATACTGTTTAATTACATCTCCATGTAGGGCTGAAAAAAATTACCTATGTTTATATATAAACTGTGTTGCTTTTGATGTTGTGTTATTGCGTGCTGAACTGTGCGCAATAAAGTTTTTTGCATATGGTCCAGGTAAAGCACGATAGCCTTGCAAGTTAAGTACTGCTTCAGTTCATTGTTTACGCTGGAATTTTTTCTCCCCATGGAATGTAAGTAAAACGTAGTGTTTGTCACCAATAAATGGTAATACTAAATTTTTTTTTTGGTTAATTTATTCTTGTATGCCACTACAGGGGCTGCTTTTTTATAGGATTTGTAATGCTTGTGATATAGTACGGGCAGTATTGTAAAGCTATGGAGTAACTGTACAATGGTTATCACTTACATATGAGTAACTACTATTTGGTAATGTGGAGGATGTGAAAACCTGGCAAGGTCAAGGGAATTCAAAAGTAATGTTGGGTACATTTTGTTATTTGTGCCACAGTGTGTTAGTGCAACTGTATTAATGGGAGCTTAAGCTGAAGTTATGATTATGGCAAGAAACCTGGTGTAACAGGTTGGTATGATTTCAGCATTTAAGTCTCTACTTTTAAGTTTCCTTGTTTGTTTGTAATTTGAGTCATAACCTTGCCTTGCACTTAGTAATTTTTGGGGGGGTAATACTTTGAAAACTTTCCCTCTAGCAACAAAATCTGGCCCCACAGACTGACACGAGAGTGTATTGTTTGGATGTGAACTACATTCAGTGTGTACTTATCTGGTAATCTGTAGCAGCACTTCCTAAAGACCTGTTTGCAGTGCCTGTAGTAACTCATGTCACAGAAAGCAGTTACTGCATATGCTGTGTCTCAAAGCTAAATGTCTCGGCCAGTTTAATTGCACTTTGGAAAGCAATTGGGCCACATTAACTGCACACCAAACTTTATTGAATCAAGTTGGGTTTGATCATTACAAGCGAAAACAAACATTGTAAAGTTTGGGGGGTTTTGTTTGGGGTTTTTTTTTTTTTGTTGTTTTGTTTTGTTTGTTTGTTTTTTACATTTGTAGAACTAAAATGCTGTACATTTAAAAATTAAAAGAAACTTGCTAGGCTGAGGCTTTGTACTGCAAATTCTTACAACTTAGAAACTACTGACCAATTGTACTGGAACACAGATACCACGTTATCAGCAGAGTAAATGATCCCCCTATCTTTATCCACTGCTATGTGGAAGTTTTCTCTTTGGATGGGACCAGAGACTATTCTTCTGACTACTTTGCAGCATTCATTTATTGATGAAGTTGTTTCATATGAACCTGAATTAAGGTATTTTGCCATAGATACCTCTGCTTCAGTACTCTTAAATGCATTTATCATCTTAGAGGTGCTATGTAAGAGAAGGTTCTTCTGTTAAAGACCTTCTATGACAGCCTCACGATGGAAGACTTCAGGTTACGATGTGGATTCTAGGTAAGCCAAAGTTCTAGATAAAAGTGTGTTTTTTCTAGAGCATTACAATTGCTTGCTTTTCCTGGTATCTCCTCTTTGCTTGATGCAGGAAAGGATACAAAGAGTGATTACATGTAATATGTAATACATACTACATGTAAGCACATGAAGGCTTTATATGAAACTTGTTCAACAGATATTTGAGTGTTCTACGAATAAAAAGAAAAAACTGAGGTGAAGTGAAAGTCTTGAGTGCCATCGTCAAGCAGGCTGGTGCTGGTATAAAGCATCCATAAAAATAAAAGCAAGAGTGCTTTCTGCAAGACACCTCACCCTTCTGGATTCTTTCTTTGAACATTTTACTTTTGGTTTTGATCTTAAGAAATCTCTTGACTGGAAGTAAATGAGCTGGAGCTTCCAAGTAGAAATATCACTGGAATATTTGCTTGGGTTTCATACCACACATTTCAGTAATGATCCCATTGCAGAAGATTTAAGCATAGGGTCTGCTCCAAAATGGCTTTCTCTTACTCAGATCTTAATTGGTTAGGATTTTTCTCCCACAAGTGGATTTTACCAAGCATTTTTTTCCCCTCTATCTTATTTAAATCTGTCTAAATTACTGCAAAATCTTAGTTAATTACTTCATGTTTTCCTGTGTTTCTCCAAATGTATTTGGCAATATGGCAGTACTAATCTGAGTATTCCAGAATCTGCTATATGTTTAGTAAATTGTGAAATCTTGCACTCAAAATAGTTCAGTTCAGCTACAAATAACTTAGTGTTGATCCCTTTCTATGACAGTAAGGAGGACAGTGTATTTAGTTCAATCTGTCAGGCTCATAACTATTGTACTAACAATATCCAAGATATCCTAGAAACTTCAGCATCTCTTTCCTTCAAGCCTTTTTTTATTTGTACAAGTATAAGGCTGCACTAAGAGTGGATCTTGTCAAAATAATGATGCTGTGCTACTGTTCTTTGAAGAGGTGCAGTCAAATGTCTCCTTGGAATGCCTCATATAAGAACCTGGAGAGTGGCTTTGTACATCTGCAGCCTGTGAAACCTACACAAATGAAGCCTTTTCCAGTGCTGCATTATCAAACTTTAAGACTGCTGCTCAGGTCTTCTATTTTAAGTAACAAGTTATACCCTTAAGTTGGTGTACAAGAAGGAAGGTAGTCCATGGTCATCCAGGGATTTTGGAGTATTATTTGCTTTCTTGAATGGGTCACTTTGCTACCCATGAGACAAAAAAACTGCATTACATAAAATTAAAGGAGAATGATGAAAATTGGTCACATGGATTATTTTTTTTAAGCAGATTATTTTGTTAATAGGAAGTCCTGACCCCCCAGAGGAAGAATCTACTTTTTCATGATCCATGATTCTTGTTTCAAGATGGAGATCTTAAGAAAAACAAGGATTTGTGCAAAATCTACTGGGAATGCTCACCTGCAGATAGCTAAAATGTGCCTACAGAATGAGGAACAGCCTGGATTTGCTGTGATACCTGTTTGTTCCACAATATTAAAGTACATTCCTGTAACTTGATTTGGTTTAGGATATAGAAAGCTGATATAAATCCTGTCTGAAAAGACTCAGCTGGGGAATCTGTAGTCAGCAGAGCAGTTATTCTTGTGCACAGTTCTCTGGCCAAATATTAGTATTGTACATCATAGTTAGATATAGCTGTACTGGGAGTTTCATTACAGTACTAAAGAAAACTAAAATTCAAACTGATCAAAGTTTGAAAAAGTTGTGTCCTAAAAGCTAAATACAAATGGTGGAGATTCCAAAAGTGCCTAACTGCAGGAAGGGATAGGATGTGTGTGTACCACTTCCCTAATCTTGTTCTGTGAAACAACCACGTAATTGTTTGCTGCTTCTGTTTTGAAAGTGTGCAATAGAAACCAACAGATAAGTGTGAATCAGTGTAATCTTCCTTAAGGGCTTCTGTATTTAAGTGATTTTATTTAGATTACGTCTCAGTTTAAGATCAAAGAAATGCTACTCCAGAGGTGGTTGCAAGTCCAAAAATACTGCACTTCATCTCTGTGGCTGTGACATGCTGTACTGCTTCCCTTTACCTGCTGATTGGATACGTACACTTATTAACATCCAGGAACTTATAAGCAAGAACCTGAACATCCCATGGAAGCAGGCTGGGAAAGATAATTGATTGTTAGAGCAAATTAAAATCCCAAGGGTATTAATTTAATCTCTGGATTAGAACTGAATAAAAGCATACAGATGGTGAATACTACTAATCGACGGGTGTATTTTACTCTCCAACAAGACAAATTATTTTGTATATCACTTGCAATATTGTAATGAAACAAAATTTATTAGAAATGAAAAATTTTAATGCTTTTAAATTTTAGTCATAATAGAGAATGGTTTAGATTTTAAATGTGTCGTATTAATAATGCAGATCCTTCATGGAGTATGCTTTCAGTACTTGCAAACTCTGCTGCCATTATTTCATTATCTTTATTATTTTCAACCCAAAGAGTCTTTTATCTTTAAATGTCTTTTTCCTTGGTTTTTGGTTTATTGTCTGGGTTTTGCTTTGTTTTTAAAAGGGAGGTTAGTGCACCCAAAGGAGCCAATCCCAACTCCGTGTTAAGAGACAAAACCTTTTAATACAGTTGACATCAAAGCACAAATGCAAAATCTGTTTGGTGGCAAATGAGCATCTCTACAGACACTAATCCCCATTCCTCAGTTTTATCATGAGTGCAATCTCCCCAGTTGCTGCTGCTACCATGTTAAAGCCCACAAACAAGTGGTCACAGTAGGGATATATATTGTGGTCTGACTGGTCTTTCGTTGTTGTTTTTACACAGGAGTTTGGTTTTAGCAAAGAACTATTTAGCTCTTGCCTAGAAAAAGCAATTGGGAAAGGAAGGCACTAAAAAAATAAATTGATCAGTAGTTTAATTAAGATTCAGCATAACTGTCCTACAAACTGCCATTGTATTTGCATAAAAAGTTTCTTAATTCCCTTTAAAGCTTGTTAAGTAGATAGGGAGGAGCTTTGTTGTTATTCTATATTAAAATGTTGACCCACCAAGTAATTTTCATCACTGAAGTGGATAAAAACTTGAAGATACTACCTCGAACTCACAAAGGCTTATTACATTTATATAATTGTCTCTTCTCAGCATTCTTAACAATAACTTGAGCTTTCTCCTGTACTGTACTAACTCCAAAGGTATTGTTTTTAATGACTGTTTTAGCCTCTATTTCTGTGTATGGGGATGATGCAGAAATCCAGTGCTGACTTTCATTTAAAAGAAAAAAAGGTTTTCTCATCATTCCGTGCTGCCCACCTTGACACCTCTTGATCCCAAGAAGCAGCCAGCAAGGCTTGTGGTAAATTCCCAGTAGCAGCTAATTATACACTGTTTAGATGAAGTAAACTACTGTTTATCTGTTGAACCAAAGCATTTCCATATGAGTTAAACTGAGAAAGTCTTGTGTTTGAGTTCCTGCTCATGGTTATTTAACATTGTAGTTGAAAAGCTATGGAAGTGGACTAAAACCAGTTATTTTTGCAAGACAAGAGAAGGATGTAAATTTTTGAGTTAGCACCATATTGATCTACAAATTAGTCTTTTTGCTCTGTCTCTTTCTGACAAAAGTAGCATCCTATATCAATGTCTATGTAAAATCCATTTACTAGTAATTACAGAGATTAATCTTTAAGCCATCAAAGCTCCCTTCCCCCTCCAAAAAATGTTTTCTCATTTTAGGTCATATCCTAAAAAAATCCACACAATCTCTAGGCAATATTTGTGTTCATGAGAAAATGAATGTTGGGACCTCTCTGTAAAGAATGCTTTGTATGTCTGGTGATCCACAGCTACTGACCTCTAAACTTTCTGCTGCAAACAAGCCCAAAGTTTCTGCTACAGTCACCATATAGCCATGATGCATTTCTGTCATTTTTGGAAGGAAATGCTTGACAGTCTGTGGGAAGAAAAGAAGAAAAAAAAAACAAGGACATAATTTATGTGCAAATAGACCTATTAAACTGGTAAAAATGAATACATCTCCTTGTTTGGGGGTCTTTTTGCTGAAACTCAGCTGGGTCATTCAGTCTTCATTTTTTTCTCGTCTTAGCTGCAGGCTAGAAAAGTTCTGGCTCAACAACTGAACAGTTTGTCTTACTGCCCTTTAAACCATTCTAAGAGTTTTGTGTTTTGAATTTTTCTTATTCCAAAAGACCAGTGTGTATGATTTGGCAGCTGCTCACAAAGATTTTTACCCTTTCAGTGTGCTGTTTTAATTATCATAGTGCTCCACAGTGAATCGCTGACCCAACAATTCAAAGAGGTCTTTTCATGGCTTTCTTGATACACTCCTTCTTTCCTAAATTTATATTACAAATTTTTATGTTGGAAAATTACTACCTCTGTATTGGAGGCATCTGGTGCTGGGTTTTCAGTTTAGGTTATGTCAAGTAGTCATCCCAATTAAAGTTTGGATTTCTTCATATCTTCAAATCATGTAGCAGCTGGATGCTGGCATGTGAAATATTTAATCATCCCATGAGATTAAAAAAAAAAAGCAATCTCCAGAAGTTGTTAAACTGTTAAAAAAGGCATGTGACTAACTGCTTAACGTTTTATCTTCCATTTGGCAACTCTTTCACAGAGTAACTGTTGCTACACGACTCATACCAAAGCAAACTGGAGAGGCCCTGCCCAGCCCCGTGTTGCCTGTGGCTGCAGCAATAACCAGCTGTGCAAGAATAGGTCCTGCAGGAGATGTCTATCTTTTGTACAAAAGCTCTGTGTGCAAAATTGGCAGTGAAGCAAAACTTGCACAAGCTGGCTGCTCTGCCCAGCAACACCCTGTGGAAGAGATCACTCTGCAAGCAAAAATCATGTAAAACTGGGACTTGAGAATGTTCTGACTTTTGCTGCCTGTTGAAGAGCTTCCTGTGTTCAATGTGTCTTGACCAAATAGAATAAAACCCAGTGAAATCAAACAAATTTGACACTAAATGCTGCTGCAGCTGTTTAACATCCCGGACCTTCCCATTTTCCTTTCTGTGCCAAGCTAGGCCACACAAATCACATTTACAATTCCTTTTGCGTTGTACATGTGACATGGGCTTGTAGTGTAACAAGATTAGTTTTCCCTGTAATCCTCTTAAAATGTCCTTCCTTTGATTGTCTTGTTATCTTTTGGTGTTCTGGAACTTGGATTAATGGGATTGAGATTTATTCCACAAGTCCATCTTGATAAGCTGCTTTCAAGAATTAGTTGCCTACAAATGCATTTAATTTAGAAAAAGCATTTTAAGGGTAGCTGAATGATGTAGTGTTATGCTAAACATACTATAAGGTCTATATATGTATTTACAGTATGTAGATACTACTAGACAAGGAGGTGAGTAAAATGAGATGGGTTTACTCATTCAAAGTGTCTAAAATATCTTGTGGCTTCTCTAGGCTGATTTGCAGAGCCTCAGCTGTGTGCTTGCAAGCTAACCCACAAACTGACTGTGTGCCTTTTCTTGTACTCATTTCAAGCATCATCCTTGAACTACCCCTTCTATTGGTCCCACAGGATGTATTCACCTTGATGTATTCACCTTGCTTCCTCTGGTCACCAAATCCCTGTTTAATTAGTAGAAGACTGATACCAAAGTAACAGCTGGTTTCCTGAAGCAGTGATAATCTCTTGTAAACATTTCATAAACTCAAGAGTGACTGAACTGCTCTATCTGGTGCCTTGCAATAACTGTATTTTATGTGTGTGTATTTTATATATGTGTGTATTTTACAAACAGAAAATCCAAAGCATGGAGCAATCCCATGATTTTGAGGTAGCCTAGACCAGTGCTGCTTATTGCAGAACTCAAGTTGTTCAACTCCTGCATTTAGCCCAAAAGACTGTCCTGATGTAGAACTAGTGTATGGCTTTGCACCTACCCCTACCTCTTTAATTTTGACTCCATTTCAAACCCATCTCTTTAGTTGGTCTTATTCTAGCGACAAAAGCTTCTACCTTTCCCAGGAGGTGCTGGATGGGTCATGGTTGCAGAACATTTCTGGATCATATTGTGGCAGCCCTGGCTATACAGCAGCCACCAGTGAGGGATTAAATGCTTTAAATTCTGTGCTTAGCTGACCTTTCTCTACAGGAATAGATGTATGCACTGTGTGCAAGAGCACAGGACATGAAAAATACCTCCAATGTGTATTCACAGATATCATGTGGGAGATCACCAGATATGGATGACTGGATTCATGCCCTATTTCCAAGGTGAAGTTATAGCTAAAAAATCACCACACTGAGTGATATGCCACCCAGTTTAAGACACATCTGTTGATCTCTATTAATCGGTGGCAAATTATTTTATACAGAGTAATTTGCCTCTCTATGGCCATCTAAAAGAAGAACAACTGCTGCTGTGATGTTTCCCAAAGAGCTGTAGGCATCCCCCCAGTGACACAAACCTGGGCTGCAATACCTGAATTAACTGTCTGGGGGCTCCTGCTCTGGATTAAGGCTGGATGTTACCACTGCATTTGCACGTGCTTCTGGACAAGTCCCAAAACACCTCCGAACCCTATATTTTTCTTTCTAAGAAGAAAACAGAGAGAAAATTAAATTTTTAAATCCATCCTCGCCCATCCCAGCCAATACTGTTAGTCGTATCGGTGCCTCAAGGTAGGGGCAAACACCACTTGCCCGGTTTCAATCTCCGGACCTCCCTCGCAGTGACACTGTGGACCGACACCCACTCCGGGACCCAAGACGGCGGGAGGCCTGGAGAGGCGGGGACGGGAGAACGGACGGCACCACGCACCGACTGCCCCTCATGAAAGCCGGGCACCAGAACGGCGCTGGGGCGGGCTGCGGGCACTAAAGGCGCGTACCGCCATGAGGTGAACGGGGCCAGGGAGCTCGCCTAGCGCCTCGTCCTGCCCTCAGCCGCGAAATGGCGGCCCGGCCCGGGCGTATCTTACGCTACCTTTCCCTTCACCGCCTCAGACCACGCCGGAGTTAGGAACTGACAACACAACACACCGCCTCCTTGAGAGCGGAGGACTCATGGCCGGGGGATAAGAAGGTGAAGAAGACAAAAGATGAGGGAGGAGGGCAGAAGAGGGCAGGGCTGAGGGCGGCTCCCACAGGACCCCGAGCGGCCCCGCCCAAGATGGCTCCGCCTCCGGCCCCGCCCCCGCCTCTGCGTGGGCCGGTCCGGGGCGGGTCCCGCCGCTCCTATAAAAGGCCTCGCGCGGAGTGCGGCGCCCTCTTGTTCCAGCGTGGCTAAGGTGGGTGCGGGTTCTCCCCTTCTCTTTGGGGGTGGTCGGGTTGTGGTGGCTTTCTCCCTTTGCCCCTCCTTGGTGGTTGTTTCTGCTTGAGTTGCCTTCTGACCGCCGCCAGCGTCGCCTCCTTCTCTCCCAGCCCGCCTACTGAGGGAGCGGCCGGGGCCGCATGGGCTGGCGGCATGGCCGCTTCTTTCTGGCCTCATTCTCTGGAGCCCTGTACCCAAGATAATCTTTTAAGGCTCCTGTGGTATTCCTTGAGGAGCGGCTGCTCGGCCACCTTTGCCGGGAAGTTTTTCCATGAGCTCCCCCGGAGCTGCCGGCACAGGCGGGACCGTAGCGGCTGAGCAGCCGCTCTGCCCCCGGGGCCTCGCTGGTGTAGTTGATGACAGTTTTTTTCCCCGTCAGAGCGACAGTGTTGATTTCTCACTGTTCAAGCCAGGTCGTGTCTGATGCACCAGCGGGAAGCGCCGCTGTGTCCCGTCCGCTCGGTGCCCCGGCATTAACTGTTCCCTTCGGCTTCGCTCCTAGGGCGCTGCAAAGGCAGAGGGTGCGGAGCCTCTCGCAGACCTGGTGCGGCGGGGTCAGGAGAGTGATGGGGGCAGCTGCCTGGTTTGTTCCGCCTTGCCCGAGCCTCTGGCAGGTGGGAATAGTAAGTCCTTCAAACAGCTAATGTCTAATTACGTGTGTGAATACATATATATATATATCTTATTTTTCAAAAGACTTAAGCACTTGCTTCTGCAGGGCTTTGCCACGTGGTATCCCTGGAGCCAGGCTAAATGCACAGGTTTGCCCCCTAGCCCGGACACTGTGGAGCTGCCAGCAGAGAGGGTTTTCTTCCTGCAGGAGTTTCACAGCCAGACCCTTTGTGTCTCGGCTCTCCCAGTGTGCAACGTGGCAGCTCAAGGAAGGAATCTGCAGCCTGGGGAAGGTGGTGGGGTGGCAGCTATGAGCCCTGGCAGGTACCCGGTGGCTGCAGGGCTTGGAGATGCTGCAGCCGTGGCAAGGGGCAGTGCTGGCCTGGCTGGTGGGCTCTTGGTGGAAGAGGCTGGGTCTGGAGCTGGCCGGGCCTGCCCCTCGCTGTGTGGGTGTGCGGGGGTGCTGGGGGCATGGGCCGTGCCGGATCATGGCTGAGCTGGTCCCACTGCCGGGACTCTTCACACCACGTGTCCTTTGCTGCTGTGGTGCTGCTGCTCCCCTTCCCACCCGGAGCTGGGAGCCTCACATAGCCACAAAGGCTGGGCCTGCAAAAGTGCATAACCTGCTGCCCCTGCTTGCCTTGTGCTCTTCATCTGTCCTGGCTGATGCTCTGCTGCAGAAGCATTGCACATCAGTCTTTTTTTCTCTAAATTTTTGTACCTCTTCACGTGCCTGTTAAACATGTCGGCCACCCAGCTTTTTTGGGGGAAGTTTTCATTGAATTCCCTCACTTCCTCAGCCCATGGGTCTGTCAGGGGGAGGTGGGAATGTGGCAGAGATTAAGTGGTCTCGCTGGTGTGAGTGATGACAGTTTTTTCCCCGTCAGAGCGACAGTGTTGATCTGTCACTGTTCAAGCCAGATTATATCTGATGCACCAGAGGGAAGCGCTGCTGTGTCCTGTACCCTGGCAGGGCCCGGTGCTAACAGTTTCCTTTGGCTTTACTCACAGGGTGCTGCAAAGGTGGAGGGGGTGTTGAGCCTCTGGGGAACCTGATGTGATGGCTGTTACTGTCAGTGATGAACTACATGATGAGGGCAGTTGCCTGGTTTGTACCACCATGCCTGAACCTCCAGCAAGTAATGATGGTAAGTCCTTTAACTAGCTGTTCAACACTTTTAATTTAAATTAAATTAAATTTCAAAAAAGGGAAGAAATGCCATGGGAGTTTTGCATTCTGAAGTCTGACTGTAGACTTTCAGTATTAGTATAGATGGTGCAAAGGTGAAAGCAGAGATGTTTTCTTCATACAGAAGTGTTGCAACAATGTTTTTTGTGCCTCTTGTTGCTCCTATTATAGTATGTCCAATCTGACAGGTGTAGCTAGTGAACAGGAACCAGCAGGACAAGGAATCTGCAAGCCACAGGAGTGCAGGCTGTGCTGGAGCAGTTTGGTGTTTTACACCTCTGTCCTGTGTGTTTCCTGATGGCATTGGGTTCAGAGAGCTCACTTAAAAAATATTCTGCATGCAGACCTGTGGGTGATCATCTGCTCAGAGCAGCTGTTCCCGCAGTGAGTAAGAGACAGGAACCATCCAGCTGAAGTGTATCCCTTTGGAAGAGGGATGCTGTTCAGTCTCTCCTGCCCTGCCCATTTTTGGCCAGTTTGGTTGTGTGAGATGACTGCAGATGTTCAGTGTGATGGCCATCTGTGTGCATGGCTTTGCCACTTCCTCTGCCATTATTTCACTCATTCCCCATGGATCTGTTGGGGGAGGTTGGGCTGTGGCTGTGAGTGTACAGCCACCCAGCTGTTGGGGGTTTGCTGGTGTAAGTGATGACTGAATTTTTTCCCCGACAGAGCGACAGTGTTGATTCCTCACTGTTAAAGCCAGATCATATCTGATGCACCAGCAGTGAAGTGCTGCTGTGTAGCAAAGCCTGGCAGGGCCAGGTACTAACTGTTCCCTTTGGCTTTACTTGTAGGGTGCTGCAAAGGCAGAGGGGGTATTGAGCATTTGGGAGATTGGATGTGATGCTTGTAGCTGACAGTGATAAATGGTATGATTAGGGCATTTGCCTGCTCTGCTCCACCATATGTGCCCCCCTTGCAGAGGAAATGGTAAGTCTTTGATCTACTTATGTATCTACTGGTTTAAATTAAAAAAAACACCTTTTTGCAAGGGTGTTGCTTCTGGAATGTATTGATCAGTTAAGAGATTTGGCAGATGTGTAGATAAAAGCATTGCAGTGGGGCCCTTCTAAGTGTTGGACCTGAATATCAATGCCTGTTAAAATAATAAAGTTTCCTTTTACCACCTTCCGCAGGGATTAATATCGTACCAGATTTTATGAACATGAAGAGTTTTGAAATATAAAGCCTTCTGAGCAGCTGAAGAGTGTCATTTACCCCAAAAAGTTAACAGTTCTGGTGCAAATTTCTGGTTTAGCCAGTTTGATTCCACAAATGCAAGATTATTCAGTTCTTGCAGCTGTATGTTGAGGCTACATGCCATTGACCTGATATTACAGAGAAGCTACATGTATGCTGCATGCTTTGAAGGCAGCACTGGAGGGTGCTGTCTGCACATATCATAGTAACACTGTGTAACACTGTCTGGCATGTGTAAAAGACTTGGGGATCAAAAGTGAAATCGCTTTCGAAAGATCTCAAGTAAATAGCAGAGAGCTCTGACAGTTATCCATTAATCTTTTAAGGGCATAAGCAGATCTTTTTTGGTTTGCCCCATTTAAGCATTGTTGTAAGAAAGTGCTTTTTACAGACTCAGGGAGCTTTTCTTCGTATTTTTCTTTCCTCCTTGCCCCCCTCAATGGGTGGTTCTCAATGCCTTGGAGAAGTGTGGACAAAAGTCAGCTTCTAATAATGTGTCTTTTAGCTAGACAGCAAGTGCTTTTCATGGGTTTTCCTCCATTTTTTAGTAGAAGATGAATGATGTGACATTGGTAAACATGGCTGAATCACTGGCATTTTATTAATGATCTAGAAAGTGTATAACAGAACTTCATTTAAAAAACCTCATACTGTCACAGGATTCATTCAGGCTACAGCCTTGTGTTGCTGTGCAGGTGCCTGTTGTGCAGCTATTGTGATGTTCAAGGAGGCTGAAATCTCCCTACTAGCCTGTGACCTTCCTATATGGCTATTCTTGAATTCAGAACAAGTGAGTTAGTGGTCTGTGTCAGATGGTAGAACTGGACAAACATGTCACTGTGGTACTCTGCTCAGTCAGCTCCTGCAGGCTTTTATCAAGTACTACAAAAGCTCCCACAAAACAATTTCTAGAATGGATCCTGTTTGGAGTGCCTGGTAGTGAAGATTTTGCTCTTTGCAGAGCAGCCCTTGCCTAATGGTTTAAAGGGGGGATGGGATTTGAAAACTGCATATTGGCTGTTTGTGGTATAGTGGACTGATAAAATGTTGGCTGTTTTCTTGACAGGTTGAGGTTTGTCAGAAGTTGTCCTGCAACCTGCTGTGGTATCAGTGTACTAGCAGAAAAGTGTCTTCTACTGATGTCCCTCTTCGTGCTGCTACCTGTGATCCTTGTCTAAGCTACAGCATCCACATCACCCTGCAACAGATCTGGTCTTTTCTCACAGCTAGCAGGAGTGATAAATGGATGTCTGGCTAATTAACAGACAGAAGGAGTTTGTATTTTTCTTTCCCTTGATATGAGGCATTTAACTATGATGGTTTTGGGAATTTGCTGCATACTTAATGTAGTTGAATGCTTTTGTCTGTAAGGCCTGCATTAACCACCTGAAAACTAATGTTGTCCCACTACAGTCATTAAAAGTAAGGAAGCTGTTCATCAAGAGACCAGTTGCCAAGTATGTGACAAATGTCATCCAAAAATCTTCAATGTATCACTGCCAGTCTGTGAAGTGGGGAGGGGGCATCCTGGATGCTGCAGTGCAGTGTGCATTTTTATACTGTTAAGAGCTTCTTTTTAATAAAATCTGAGTACTGTGTGAATTCAGCTGGTGACTGAAATGCTCTTCACATGCCTTAGACATCCAATTTCTTCTGATTGTTTTTAGGAGTTGAATGGTGGCAATGCTACTGTGAAGTGCATAAATTCATAAAGCTGCCTGCTGCCTCAAGCTCTAGGAGAAGGGGGCCTGATCTCACAGCTGTTTCACGTATCCTGAAGTGAAAGTGCTGAGACTTGTGGCTCCTGCTGTGCTGCAGGAAGCATTACTAGGCCACAGTTGTTTACGTGACAGCTGTGGGTGCTAAAGGCCAACAACAAGTCTGTCTTCTGGACCAAAGGGAGGAGTGACTGCACTTTGTTGTACAGCTTCTTTAAATCCAGTGTGAGGAGTGGCTGGTGTAGAACATGATTCAGTGAAGATTTGGGCTGACTTGCTTAAGGGTGTAAATTAGCATGTTCCCAGGTAAGTCACTGGTATTGCAGATACTTACATATATGAGTCTCCCAGAAAAGACAGCAGTCTCAGAAGGAAAGGAAGCTGATGTCAGCTTCTTTAAGTATTTGGATGTTTCCCTGGTGCAGTATGTTCAGCTAGCAGGAATGACTGCTTCTGGCTAGAAAGATTAAGTGACAGCTGTTCATTCAGATCCTGCAGCCTTCCCCTGGATGCTGTTTGACAAACTTCCAGGCTTGCAGAGCAGGAGAATTAACTATGGTTTGCACCTAAGTGCTGAAGTAGAGAATCACTGAACAAGTGGGAGCCTAAGGCTTTCCTAATCCCGAGTTTCCTAACACCACACCCCTAGGATGTATTGTTTTCTGTACCTCTAACTTTCATACCTCAGATTTGCTGCGTGCATTTGGAGTCAATAGGGATGAGAAATTTGTGTCTGCCTTTGCTGTGTGACCTCTGCATGTGTAGAAGGGTTGAATGAATGGGTGAGTGTTCTGCAGGGAGGGAGAAGGCATTTTCCATCTGCTGTGCCCATTAGCCTTGCAGTCATGAGTGGTGTCTGTGATGCAGTCTAACAGACCTTGGCAGATGCCCTATGCATTTGTCTGGTAGCATTTATGCACCCTAGTGGCAATGCAAATGAAGTAAACAGCCCCTTCAGATTAAACTAATGTGAAGAGTGGGATGTGTAGCAGCCAGCAGTGTCTCAGCAGGTTTAGATTCAACCTCCAGGCCGAATGATGGAAGTAGCTGTTCCCCACATGCTGCTGTTGGGAAAGAGCACAGCAGGTATGTGCATTAGGGATGGGGTTAAACCAATCCCCTTGCAGCCTCAGGAGGTTCCAGAGGAGCAGAGCCACCTGGCAGCTGTGGAAGGTTGCTACTTCTGGGTCATATTTGATAAATGCCAACTGAGGGCGTTGCTGTCTGGGAGCTGGGGGCACATGCAGGGGCTGCAGTGAGCTGGCTGGCCCAGCAGTGAGACTTCAGCTTGAAATAGCTGGAGGGAAAGGTAAGGCATGAATAACAAGCTGAGAAAATGTTATTCTTTGCTATGAAAGGAATTACTTCCTGCAGGATCTAAAGTATTGAAGTCTAAAGAAAAACCACCAAAACCATTTCAAGTATTGCAGCGTTATTTCTGTGATAGTAACAGCCTAATTAATACTCTTAAGAACTGGATGTTATTTACAACAACTACAAGTTAGGAGGATATCTTTGCTACTTAAAAGCAACAGTTTTGGTTGTTATGGAAGGGGATTTGGTATCTGAACTGATAGTGGCCTTTGGCATGTATGTGTAGTAGGAAAAAGCAATGATGGAAAATTAGATATTAATCAGCATTTAAAGCAATCTTCCATTAAACTAGGTAGAGATTTTCCTCATCCATTTAATGGAAGCAGCATAATCTCTTGAAGCAACATATTAATATGGGATCATAACTGCTGCTAATATTTTCATAATCTAATGAGCATACCCAATAGCATGCAAACTTTAGGGAGTGGAGAGTGGGAACTGATGGTCCAGTGGGAACTATGAGGACATAGAACATGTAACCAAGTCCTTTGCATGTTTTATTACCTCACCAGTAGTAGCTCAAGTTAGGATTCAAGCACTGCTGCTACTGCCAATATGCATAGGGATGGAAAAGTCTTGTCTGAAGATAATTGATGCAATGTAAGCAACCCTGTAGTCTGGATGAAGGGACAGGTGGATGGAGGAACTGAACTGCATGCAAGGAACTGAGTCTGGAGATCTCTGACCTGGCAGCTGTAGAGGGTGCTGTGTGCATGCATTGTCCAAAGCTTAGTAAGGGCCAGATGGTGTTTCTGCATGAAACTGTCCATTTGTTTGAGTTCTGTGTGTATGTGGTTGGGATGCTTTTGCATTGTCACTGCAGCACTGTGCTGTAATAAATCTATGAACTAGTGGTCATTAGCTCATCTGTAGGACCATGAAGTGTGACCAAAGTGGAAACAGACCCTAAAAGTAACATCTTATTTAGAGGAGTAGAGATGGAGAAGGTCTGTACTGATAGGCTTTTGGTTCAAATTTAGAGGAATTTGCAGCTCTTCTACTCAGCTGTCCTCGGTATTTGTTGTCTCAGTACTTGCCTGAGTTCTGCAGGCACTGGGCAGTTCCTGTGTGTCTGCTGGGTGTTTTCAATGAGAACATAAAGGCCAGGAGATAGTTTTGGACAAAGGTTGACTCACACCATTTTTTTTTGGTCTGCAAAGAGATCTCCCTTTTATCTCTTGGGGTCTGGCAAAGTATGACAGCATCTCCAGAGCTCATTCTGCCCCTGTGAAATGGCTAAACAGGTTGATGAGGACAAAGGTAGGATTGTCAGTTCTGTAATTGATAGCAGGAACAGGCAATGCCGAATACTTCTCTTAACTTTCTAAAACAAACCTGGAGTCACTCACTAGGCTGGTATGTTTAAGCAAATGCTTACTTTACTCAAACAGCTGTTTTGTGGTGCCATGAGCATTTGAGAGGAAAATAGCACAGATTATTTCTATCAGGTATTGCTTTCAATAGACATTCCTTCAGGAATCACTGGGTTCAGCCACGGGTGAGTGGCTTGTTGGTGAGTTGTGGTTTCCTGTAGGTTTGCCTGATGCTTAAACCTGCACAGGACCTCTGAGAGGTGGTGGGACTTGTAGCCCTGTAGAGAAAATTGTAGGGATGGAAGTGTTTGGATGATTTAACAGGTTTTATTGTTCTTTATTTTCCTCACACTAGAGCAAAGACCTCAGGAGCTGGAACAGTCATCCCCATGTCCTGTCAGATCTGTATGTGCATGGTGCTCTGGTTCTTGCTTTCTGTGGATATAACTCCCCAAAGCTGCTGTCAGAGTTATTTGAGAGTTGTCTAAAACAGATCATTTGGCAGGCTAACTTTTCCTGATGAAGAAAAAACTCATTTCAGCCCCTTTGGATCATGTTGCAAAGGGCTGTGTCCAACTGGACTGTGCAGGCCTGGTAAGAGAGGTTATATCTCAGCTCCTGTGTATCTATGGTAATAGCTCAAGTGAATTAGGTGTTTGATTTTCCATGTATCTTTGCATGAACAGTGAGCACACTAGTGAGAGATCTACCAGGAAAGGGCATGTGTAAGGGTGATTCTGAGGTTCACCAGTAAGTAGTTGGAGCCAGCTGTGTGCATCTGTCTCTTAAGTGTGTGTGACCAACCTGCTTGTTCAAAGTGTTCCTTCTGTATTGATGGAGATCTGAGATACAGAAAGGGGGGGGGGGAAAGAATGCAATTCATCTCCAAAATAAATATTCTAGATTCATTGATTGGAATGGGAGTGAACAGACCTTGAATGCCTGTAGAAGAATAACATCCGAGGGATTAAGTAAGGCTTCATCAGATTCTCTGTCACAAAGGTGTGTGGAGATGGAAGGGGCCATGCAGTTATTATGAACTGAGTTGAAGTCACTGATTCAGTTCATCAGGGCTGTCAGAAACTGTCAGATTTTTTTCAATAAATATGGATTCCTCAGTGTCTTGGCCACCACCATTCAAATCACTATGTGCAGCCCCTTCAGTGAGGGAATGTCAGCAATGTCCAGCAGCTACAAGCTGGCTGCATGGATGGAGCAGAAAAGCCTTTGTGGATCATTTTCCCATCCATCTCCCTTTCCAAAGCACTGTGTCACTGTGCTTTCAAGACATAATGAACAATATGATAATTTTTAGAATCTGAATTTTACACATTGAAATTTCCTTATGACTTTGTGGTGCTTGTAAGCTGCTTTTGTGACTCCCTTTCCTTTGGCCATATTGAATACAATTGAGCATTGTTTCCATTATCAGCAGAGATACAATAGGAATATTCAGTGATAATATTAGGGTGATTTGTGCTTAAAATGCCAATTTCTTGGACTCATTATGAATGTTACTAAAAGTCTCTTCAGAACATCATTATTTAAAGTCTAGGGACCTCTTCTGTTATCCAGACATCTGACTTTTGAGGCTATGAGTCAGCTTTGATAGAAACTCTACACTTCAGATGGAACAACAATATACAGCACTTCTATTAATTTTTAAAGCAACTTGGCAGGGTCACATAAGTCCATAGAAATATAGTTTTGGGAAAAGAAACAAAAAAACCTCTTAGGTTGTTTCTCTTTGATGTGTCAGGATAAAATCCTGGTCCAACTGCAAGGAGCAATAGCTGTGAAGTCTGAATTCAGCAAAATTCAACCCTATACTATCTCTAGCACAATTAGACTAACTTCTGAAAAATTGCTAGTGATCCTCACACTCTTGAAAATATGTAGACTTATGCCCCACATCCTACAGGCAACAGACTAAAGGGCAGATTCTACCAGGAGAGTTGGACTTGGTAGTCTGCCTGTGTAAACTTGTTGGGAGGTTCCAGGCAAAACCAGTTCAGAAAAAAAAAAAAAGTGGGGTTAACTTGTTCTCCCAAATCTTAGCATCCTCTCCTCTTATCACTTAAAATTTCCATGGTAACTAATTCATGATTTTCATCAACACAAGAATTAGTAGAAGTGTTAATTTCAAGATAAACACTTTCCTAATGCTTGCAATACTCACCTTGCTTTTCAAGTGGGCAATTTAAATTTCTGAAATGTATATTGGTACTAAGCCAACTGTCTTTCAAATTTCACCTCAGTCAAATACTAATGCATGTTCAGTTTATTGGGGAGATTTATTTAAAGCCAAGGTTTCTTAGGATGTGCCATCAACTGGCAACCTAAAAACAGGACCAGTTTTAGTAAGTGTATCTGCTTGCTTCTGTAGCTTGTGTAGCTCATTACAGAGCTTGGTTATTCAGAACAGTTGTGTCTCCATGCAGTGTAATGCTTTGAGTACCATGTTTAAGCATGTTCTTGAATTTAGAGACACATTTGTGTTCTGTTTAAGCAGCATCTATACCACTTTTAGGATTTGGTTTCCATTTGCTTTGATTTTCTATCTAATGTCAGGAGAGAGATTTAGCAGAATGAAAATTGCAGGACCCAAATTACAACTGCATTGAAGAACCTACTGAATCATTCTGGTTGGAAAAAACTTAAGATTGAGTCCAACCATAATTTGAAAATACCAGGTTCAGAAAAATTGGCTGGTTTCCTTTCTTTGGGAAAGCAAAAGACACAGAAAACCAGTAAAAGCTTTTTCTTAAAGTATTTATCTTTCCAATTTTCTAAATAAGACTTCTGACCCCTTTGAACTTTCTCCAGCTTTCATTAAAGATAATAGCTTTTTAATGTCAACAAGTTTGTTTCCTTTATTCCCTGGAGTGCCTCATAGCCCTGCTCTCTATGGACAGGCAGTATGTGATGGGCTTGGGCAGTGGCTTTTGGCAGAAGAGAAAAGGCTTAATCATCTGTGTTTTCTGTCCATGTGGCCACAGCTTAATGAGAGGAGTGGGACTTCTCTTCCAGCCTGACTTCCCTCTGTGGTCTTATAATGCAGCATTATATGAGAGAGGAGAAAGCAGAATAAGCAGATCACATTTCCCATGTGTTGGAATCTGCTGGGGACACTAATTTTGCTGTTGAGATGAATCTTTTATCAAGAGTGAATGCTTTTGGGGTTTAAATTGAAGGTGTTTGCTCAGCTGTAACTGATCTGTGGTGTGGATTCTATTGACAGTGCCTTGAAAGTCTGCATCTTTGGGACAAAACTGATGAGCTGAAAACCAGCAGATGCTTTGGACCTAGCTGGTCATACAGTAGAGTTCTGGAGAAGAATGCTGCCCTCTGCAAATGTCCTCTGTGCACTCCATCTGAGAAGCTGATGTGGTTCTCTGTAGCCAGCTGAGTGTTACAAGGGTGGAAAATGCATGTCTGGAGAGGTGTGCAGTTATTGCTGGCCTCCTGAGCACATTCCGAAAGTCCAGGTCTAGCAAGAAGTGATTTTTCTCTGGATGAGATGCTTTCTGGTCCCTGGGTTGATAGTTCTGCTCATATGCTGGCCAATGCTCCCTTCAGACCTAATGAGATCCCATCCTGAGTGGACAAGGTGTGCACTTGCGTGCTGTCAGCTTTGAGCATAAGATTGGAAAGGCAGCAGACCACAGAACAGACTCTGCTGCCAAAAGTGATTTTCAATTGGTACCTGTTCACCCCAGTAAAAGTGTAGTTGGAAATACTGACCTTTTGCCTTCTTTTGGACAAGTGTTGTTGCCATTGCTGTTGATTTGTGTCATGCTCTGGAAAGCTTGTGTGATCTGGTGGTACTTCTTGCTGAAATACAATGAACAAGCAGAGCATCCCTTGTGATAGCCTCAGAGAAGGGTTTGAATGAGCTGGCAGACAGCTCTCTTGTGGCCTTCTCCTATCTGCGGAAATCAGTTCCAAGAAATCAAATTACTTGGTTGGCTACTTTCCTTCTATGCTTTTACAGTCTTGGCTGTGACAATGGATAGTAAAATCAGACACTCTCTAAACCAGAAACTTTTTTTTTTCTGGTCCTGCATCCTTGTAGCTCTGCTCATTTCCTTATTGCTGCAATGCACAGGAATCCAAGTCCTGCACAAGAGACATGAAGTGCAAGGAGCTATACAAACAAAGAACAAAAAATTCTGCTATCCTCATGCATTTGCAATGTACATACAAAGTATCAGGTGATAGAGGCAAACACTTGGGAATATGGTAAATCATATTTAAAAACTTGCTGAATCCTATGCAGGCTGCATAATGATTATCCAAACTAAAAGTGAGAGTAATCTTCCCTTTCCATCTGTGACAACCTCCTGTCCCTCAAGTTTAATGAAGGGAGAAGGAGGGCCTCTGAGAACTGGGTCAGTGGCAGCTCCAGCACAGCGCATCTTAGTTAAATGAAAGAAAAAGAGCAAGAGGGCAGGAACCTTGTGTGGTCATCTGGAAAAGCAGCTGGGATTCAACAAGGAGATAAAAGTTGTGTTTCCACTGGCTGCCTCCAGTGAGCTGCATCTTGATGTTCCCTGTGGGCTGGAAGGCACAATCTCCACCATCAAGGAAAGCCTTGCAAGCTGTTCTGCTCCTGAACCTCCTTGTAAGATGGATTAGCCATGTTTCTTTCTTTAGAGCAAATTTTCTTGGCTTCAATATTCCTCATAGGACCAATAGTCCCACTTTCTGATTCAGCAGTTGCCTTGCAGGAAACCTCTTGCTGGGCTGATGTGCTCCAGCATAGTTTGTACCATGTTTTCCTTGGCTTCTTTTAGATTACCATCTTCAGAGCCTACCAGGGAAAAAAATCAACCTTCCAAAAATCTCCTAAGGGCATTGTCAAACCAGAACAAGGGTTTCAGACTGGGAATGTGAGAAGAGCAACAAAGGTTACTCCCAAGCACTTTAGGGAGGGGTGGATAGAATTTGAACACTACTAAGATGTCAGGACCAAGATCCAATTTCCTTCATATAGTGCAGGGTCAGTCAAAACTGCAGTATTTATGTGAATGCAAATGATAATTTTTTATTCAGTCAGCTTTCTGTGTTTCAGAATACTGTGAATGTGTTCCACCTATTCCAACAATTGTTGGCAGGGGGACTTGGAGCAGGAAACAGAAATGCCTGGGAAGCAGTCTGTGTTCCTGCCCCTCAGGCAATTGCACAAGAGCCACACAGGCCTCTGGTTTGTGTTGACTGATAGGTGAGTAATGCCTGAAACCATCTCCTTTTGAGTGCACTTCCTCTTTTAGATCAAGAATGAGACATACATTGATTAAATGACTTACCTGGGTCACAGTGACTCATTTGCAGAAGCAGGAGTTAACACCTGATATCATTAAATTCCTGCTTTCTAGACCTCATGGCCTCTTATTTCTCATGCCCTTCTCTTTGCTCTCATGGCCTTTTTGCCTCTTGCCCACTGCAGGATTTGTTATATGTGTGATTTCCAAGGTAACAATATCTGATTACTGCCAGGAAAATGAGACCTCTGTCCTTTGCATACAGATGCCTATGGATGTACAAATAAGCTAAAGTTCCATTTATTTCTTATCTTTCTGGAACGTGTTGCCATACTATGCCTGAGCTGGTGTGGTGCCAGGTCTCCTCTGCTCCTGTGCCTCTGGCATTGCACATGATGGTGTTAGTCTGCTCTCTGATATAGTTTCCATTTTTCTAGAAGTATCTGCTGCAGTTTCCCTGGAGTGGGAACACTGCCCATCTGCACTATTAGTACAATAGCATAATTGGTTTTATAAGTGGGTGGGTTTTATAAGTCCCAGTTTGGTATTCAGCTAGGTATAACATCTGCTGTGATCAATATTTTAGAACAAGTCTGTTTGATAAAAAGTTACAGTAAAGCCTTTAGCTTCCTACCAGATAGCTAAATAATTCACAGGAATAGATCTCTAATCACTTTAAACTTCTTACATTAGAGAGTAAGCAGAAAATTCAGAGTAATTCTATCAGGAGGCAGCATACCCTGCTGGATTGTGTTTTTGTCAAGCTGTTGTACTGAGAATGAAGTATTTTCAGGTTTTTAATGATTCCTGAGGTATGGTGGAGTCAAATCCAGCAAAAATGGTCTGTTACAATTTTTTTTTTAATGATAATCCTTACAGTTTGGCTGCTAAGTGCTAGCAGTCAGTGCAGAAACCGCATCCTTTAAAGTCTGCAGAAAATGGAACCGTAGGCTGCACGGGCATCATCAGATGCCACGAAGGTTAAGGCGAAGAAGCGGTAATTGGGAGCGTCAGGCAAAGCAAGGCCGGTTGTGTAAGGAACAGCCGCTGCCGGGGCGCGGGGTACAGCTGGGGCAGCCCAGGCTCTGCCCCGGCAACCCCGGCCCCTGCCCGGCGTGAGGAGCGGGGGCTGCCCGCCCGGGGACACCGAGCGCCTCCGCGCTCGCTCCGCCGCCCGGACTGGCAGCACCGCGGCTCCGCCCGGTTCGCCCTGCCGCCTTCCCCCGCTCAGCGGCGGGGCCAGGGCGCGGGAGGCGGGACGGCTCCTTCCCCGGCGCCTTTAAGCCGGCAGCCGGCCCGGGCTGCGGGGAACGAAGGTCGGCGAAGGCACCGTGCCTTGTCGCCATGGCGGGGACCAGCCGCTGGGCCGCCGTGCCGGTGCTGGTGCTACCGGTGCTGCTGGTGCTGCCGGCCTTGCCCCGCCGCGCCGCCGCCGGCTGTGCCACCCTCGGGCTGTGCTGCCCGGGCCGCGACCCGGCCTGTCTGAGCCAGGGCTGGCGGCCCGACGGCTCCCACGGGCCCTGCTACTGTGACCAGGTCTGCACCCGCACCCTCGACTGCTGCCACGACTACGCCCAGGCCTGCCCAGGTGAGTGCCCAGTGAGGGCTGAGGCTGCTCCAGGGTCCGGCTGCCTCCCGTGGTTACCCTGCTGCCTGCCCTCGGGGTTCTGGCTGCCTGGCTGCGGTTAAAAGCGCTGCTGGGCTCTGCTTAGCTTCTGGGAACAGCAAGAGGAGACATGTGGAGATGCAGGTGGCCAAAGGAGAGATGCTGTAGGCACTTGTCTTCCCACCGGGGTTGTGGTTCTCAAGATGCTGAGGTGTCCCTGGAGCAGATAGCTGGCAGGACACATCTGGATGCTGTGTGTTTGTACAGGGCAGAAACGTGAAATGAGGTGTCTCCCAAGTCAGCGTTCCTTGATTCCTTTCTCTCTTGACTGAGCTCCTATGGATGGGATAAAATCTGCTGCTCCTGTTAATCTGCACACCCCTGCAAAAGGTGTTGACAACTGCAGCCCTAGCATTGGTCAGGGGGAGCCTCAACCAATACACTGGCACTGCTGGGTGCTGGATGCCCAGGCAATGCTGCCTTACCAGGGAGCACAGCAGCACTCCCTCCATAAATATCTTCTGTTAAAGTGTGGAGATGAGCTAGGGAGAAGTTAGTTTAGTGCACTGTACAATCACAAATTTCCTTCCCACAAACAGCATCTTCAAGAAGTCTTACCTGTTTCTTTTTTCTTCTCTTTTATTTTCAGCCTGTATAGGTGTACCTTTGCAGTTTTGCTCTGGGCAGATGGGCAGATGTTCCCATGATTTGTCTTTTTTCTTTCAAAAGAGAGATGGAAAATGGGTGGGAAATTAGTTCATTCCAAAGTGATTTAACCAAGCTATGTCAATGAGAACAGGTTGGCAGGTCTGCAGACCAACAATTCCTGAGCGTGGCAGAGAGGAGTGAGCTCAAGACCCCCTAAACCTGCCTCTCCTCTGCCTGAGGGAGGGCACCCCAGGTCTGCAGGGAGGGTGCCCCTTGCCTTTCCTGCTGTTGGGGCTGCCAGGGGAAGGGTGTGTTGGTAGGTGCTGGTTGCCCTGTCATTTGACATCTGAACCTGGTTGGGCTGTTGCCTGCTCCTTCAGTACTGCTGCCCCCGAACCTTGCCGCCTCAGAGTACGGAAGAGTAATAAGAAAAATGTGTTTGCAGATCCTTGTTTTGCTTTTTGAGGGAATAGCAGAGGGCAGCCACTGCTCCGCTTCTTTGCAGGACACCTGGGCAGCTGTAACCGCTGCCGCCCTGCGCTCTCCCAGCCCGCTGCCATCGTGTGGCTCACTGGAGGAATAACAGCATCCAGCTTACGGAAGGAAGAAAAGTTTGTCCAGGATGCGGTGTTACTGCGTTATTTCTTTTGATTAATTTGTGTTGGATATAAGGGACTCGGATCTGCTTTGACTTGTATTGCCTGTGGAGCCTGGCCTTCTTACAGTAGCTTTTTTTCCTCCTGCCACTTAAGGCCTGCTTTATCAAACTGACCTGTAAACCTTAGCATTAAGGCAAAGGTATTAATATCTGAGGCCAAACAAAACTGAAAAGAGCAGAAGAATCCTGTTGAATGCGATTCACTTTTCTTGTTCTTCCAGTTTCAGTTCCTCCAGTGCAGGTCCCAGTTTGCAGGGGGGGCTTGCAGTGGTGTAGCTAGAGGGAGATGACTGGCCCCATGTAGACTGGCCTGGATGGGCAGGTCATTTCCAGGGAGAAGACCTATAGGGAATGGCCCAACACAGCTGTGGGACCACTGATAAAATAAGATCGTGTGAAAAAAGCATTTTTTCTGGAGAGAGCTCATCACTTGCCTCATTTCTGTAACCTTCCACATTTCTGTGTGTTACTCGTCCTCCAGTTAGCCCCTGTGTTGTATCTCAGTGGAGTGCCTGGAGTGGCTGTGCAGAGCCTTGCAAGACCACGTATCGTGTTCGGAGGAGGCAGATCCTCCAGGAGCCCAGGAATGGTGGAGAGGCGTGTCCTGCTCTGGAGGAGAGGGCTGGCTGTGTGGAGTACTGGACTCAGCAAGGAGCAGAGTGCAAGCAGTCCCTGAGTAAGTCTGCTGAAAATGTGTCTGGGTAATCAGAGGGAGGACAGAGCTGATCTTTCTTGACTGTGCTTGAAAAGAATTGTTTGCAAACACCAGCATGTTTGCTCTGGGCCTGTCTGGTGTAATTAGAACTGAGCTCTTCACACAGGGCCTTAGAGGTCCTTCCTGGGACAGTAGTGTCTGCCATTTGGAGTGATCTGCTCTGGTTCAAAAGTAAAATATTGCAGATCTCTTGTGATCTTATACAAGTGTAGATGTCTGACAATTTTGATAGAGTTCATAGATTTATGCCTGTTTAAAACTTTTTTAAGTGGGTGTTGAGCACTTTTTATTTTATGAGTCACCTGTAAAAAGTCATGAAGGAGCAATACCCATCAAAGGCAAGGTATGACTTCTCTGTGCTGGAGCAGAGTGCAGGCAGAGGAGACCTCCAGCTAGTTTCTGGAGAAAAAGCCTGACTTCAATTTGTTCAGAATTTTATGACATACCTTTACTGCTTTTTAGAAGAACTGCTTGTAATTTTTGCTGGCATTTTGGGGTCAAAATTTGTCAAGTCTGAATGCTGCTACAACTGACTACTTCAAATATGTTGAGAGTTGGTATGACGTGAATATTGCCTCCCTTCTCTGTCCTTTGGGTGTGCCTGATAAGAAGGCTTCCTCTGCTAAGGCAAAAATCAGTCAACAATGGAGATTCTCTTTTCAGTGAAATGGTTCATGATCACAGACAATATGAAAATACAAAATTAGCATTGGTTTTGTCTCCTGATGGAGATGAAACTGTCTGACATTAAAGGCCCCATCTTTGCTGTTTTACAGACATCAATGGCTTCAGTGCAGTATTGCCACTTATGCTATGTACTCCTTCTCTTTGATATTCACAGTCCCAGCATTAATAACAACAGGAGGGTTTGGAAAAGCAAGGAAAAAAAGAGCTGCAGCTGATGGTAATGAAAAAGCAGGGTAAGTTGGAGGGTCAGCACAATGACTTAGTCATGCTCCACCTTTACTGGTTACAGTTTTAGGCCCAGGTTTTTGCTGGTGTTTCTCAGCAGAAGGGAGGCACTTCAGTAGAGCAGGCTGCTGCTCTACCCTCAGTGACAGCAGTTATCTGCAATGCTACAGAAGGTTGTGGGTCTGTCTTGATCTAAGGCCAGTACAAAACTGAAATTCAGCCTGTCATTTATGGCATTGCTGCTTTTTAAGGTTGTGTGGCCAAAAAACTGAAGACCAATCCACTTCAGCTCTTACAAAATGGGATCTTGTGCACTTTTTTACACACAGCTGGGATAAATTCTCAGGGGACAGTTGTTGGATGGGAAGCACACCTCTCTCCCATTTGAGCCCCACTTAGCTGTAACACTGCCTGTTTTCTTTCTCCTGCAGCTCTGTTGCACAGCACAGGTCCAGGCAGGGCTGTGCAGAAAGCTCTGTTGCATTTTATCTTCTGAGTCACAGCCACCTCTGTGCGTGCTGCTCTGCCTCTGGGCTGGTGCCTCAAACACAGAGGAGATGGATTCAGCCTTCCCAGCCCTCAGTCATCACTAGCAGTGACAGAATGCTGATGGGAAAGGTTATCTTCCACTCTGTAACCCCATGTACACAGCTTGCAAGTTATTCCCCAGGGTTTTTACTGCAGTTGCTGGTGGCTTGCCTGGTCCTTGTTGAGAGCTGACATTCCTGTAAACACTGCATGGACTTTCCCTGAGCTGCTTTTGCAGCATGAACCAACCTTACACTTGTTGTTTCATTTCCCCACATGATGTTGTACCTGTAAGTATTTCCATTGTGTGTGGGTGCAACTGTCACCCTCACATAAGTCTTTGAACACATAAGTCATCTGTTCACCCTGAACCTCCCTTGGACTCCTCATTAGTTGAGCCTTCTCACTTTAAAATTCAAGAATGTGAGCATGGCTCTATTGTGTGTGGTTTTATCCTTGCTTTCTTTCCCTCAGATAAGACAAGGAAGCAGACTGCTCAAATGGTTCAGTGTGCTACTTGGAAGTGTTTGGAAATCCCCAAAATGGGGATGACTGATATGGAACCAGTCTAGACTAGAACCCAATTCTCTGCTGTGTTTACACTGAGCTGCCTTGGTTTTCCCCTCCAAGCAAGGCTATTATTTTTTTTTAGGCTTTTCAATTAAAAGGTAAAATTCAGAAGCACAGAAAAGTCTCAGCAGGGCAGAAGTGCTGGTTCAATCTGGTAGTCCTTCTCACTTAGATTGTCACATGGCAAAACTTTGCAGACCAAATCTTAGCTTCTGTTGCAATTTGCTCTACAGAGCCCACTATAAATAACTGAGAACAGAAGATAGTGTGGTTCAGCAAATGGATACCAGCCTTGGAATCAGAAGTCTGGTCTGTTGTGTTGTTTTCTGGGGTTTTTTTGGTTGGTTGGTTGTTTTTTTATTTTTGCTTGAGTCAAATGCTTGACCAATCTGTGTTGCTATGTGTAAAAGCAGTGTATCAGTAACAGCTGAAATATTTTGGTGTTGGTTGAAAACACCAGCAGAGCAGTTTTATTCCCTCTTTAACCTTGACAAATGCAGGTAGTCCACTTCTTCTAGTTTTTATGACCTGGGGTGTTGGGTGGATTTTTAGCTGTTTGCTTATTATTTTTTGTAACTAGTGATCTGTGGTCACCCAGTTTCTCATCCAGTCCTCTGGAGGGCTCTGATCAGGTTATTGAGCTAACTTACTTGATTATTTTGGTTGCAGGTACTGTGTTGAATTCCAGCTTGTGGCCATCACACCAGGCTGCTTGCACAGCCACCACCCATACACTCACTGGATGCAGCACCTCAGGGAGGGCCACACAGTCTGTGTGGAGTGCCAGCACCCAGCTTTAGACTCCAGAAGTCTCCATTGTTCTGGGGATGGCAGTGGAAGCAAAAAGTAAGAGTTCTAGGTTTTGTTGTCATGATGAATTTTTTATTCTCTTCTTGATCCACTTGTCCCAGTTTCATAATACATTGCATGCAGCTCTCTGGAGCACTCTACATATATTAACTGATCTTTGTTGCATACCATGACTTTCTTGCAGAGATGAAATGACCTGGTATAGATCATGTATTAAGCCAGTGGTAGAGGCAGGAAGTGTGGGAGTACTCAGTCTGCTAAATATTTGACTTTAAATGGGTGTGGAGGTTTTTTGTTTTGTTTTGTTTTTGTAGAGACTCTCCATGCTTCTAAGGTTAACAGTTCTGTCAGATGTCAAATATAACCTAACCTGGTTTTGATTTTTAAGCACCAGGGATTTTGTTTCTACAAGTGACTCTTTATGAGTACTTCTGGTGAGTGGTAGCTGGCTTGGGGCTTGAGGTGCATGCTGGCACCCGAGGATGGAGGGAAATACTGTTGAGTCTTTGCAGTTACACCATACTTTCCCTGGAAACCTGAAGAAGCTTCAGAGTGATTGATAGGGACCACCCACCCTGTACGAATTGGGCTGACTCCAGCAAAGATGAAGCTGAAAAACACATCCGAAGCAGAGAGAGCATCAGAGGAGTTCTGGCTCCCGAGCCTCTCCTGTGGTCACTGGAATTTCTGCACTGTTTTTGTGCTCTTATCTCTGTTGTTAGCTCATCAAAGCCATCTTCTGGTTAGCAGCCCTGTGTGTGAGTGAATGAAGTCTCCCTTATTTCATAGGGACCTTTTAGATAACTCCCACATATCCCCTAGATAAGTAACCTTGAGAGCCGTGGTCTGGTGTTCTTTATCACTATTTGACCTTAAAGTTGGGGGTCAAGGAGATTGTTGTCCAGTGCTGGGTATCTTGCTTGATTTTCTTGATATAAACATTTCAAGCGCTGGCATTTGCTACAGGTATTCTTGATATGAACTTGATGCCCTTGCTCGTGGGGTAAAGGGACAGAGAAGGTGAATGGACTTGATTTATAGCTAAGTCAGTTTTTACCTCTTCCACCAGCAAGAAGAGAGAAAGCAAGTTAAACTTCTGTGTTTAAGGACTAAAGCCTTTTAAAGATAAAGTTGCAGCCAGTTTTTAAGGGTATGGGACTGCTCTGTGCACAGTCTGCTTTATCTGGGATCTTAATCCTCCCTGTGCAGATTCTGGTATTTTGAAATTACTCGGAGCCAAAAGAAAAATCCAGTGAGCCTTTTCCAACCATTTGTGATGCATAAAACTCTGTTCTGGAGCATGACATCTCATTAAACCAAGAACAGGGTTATCTTTATGGAGCTGGAGCAATAACAGCAGTTTCCACAGAGCTATAAAACAAGCAGAAGTCAAGGGTCTGATGGGCTGTTCTGTGGGCAGCCCTCTGCACAGGACAAGAGTTGATCCAATTGTATTTACGCTTCACCAAAACCAGGGCTGGGACACACTTCTGTGAGGAATTATCTTAAGTCACTATATGCTAAAATGCCAAAAAATGTGAAAGGGCACAGCACTACAGCAAAATTTCAGTTTCTGTAACTTTCAGGTCAGCATTGTTTGTGCAGCCAGTGACTGCTAAAAATGTCCTGGGGATCTGCTTGCTTATTTTAATAGGATATTTCTCTATTCATTCCTGGTCAATGTGCTGATGGACTGCTTGGGAGAAAAAGTGTTGGTTGTTTTTTTGTTCTTAAAGGGGTACATGAGTAACCTTGTTCCAACACTTGTGGGTCTGGTACTTCCAGGCAGCTGCCTTCCAGCAGCCATGTTCATGTGTAGCTCTTAGCAAGGCAGAAAAGTTTAGGCAAATGTTCCCCTAACCTGGGTATCCAGAGATGCTCGTGTCCCTGCAGCTGCTTGCACAGATCTGTGTTGTGCTCCTTGTGCTTGCTTACTCAGCATCTCAATGGCCATGGGTGGCAACAGAGCTCTGCCTGCTGAGAGGGAGCATGAGGGTTATAAAGAAAAATGGAGAAGGAGGTGTTTTACCCACATTGCAACCTGTCAGTTGTTTCAGTACAGAGGTTATGGGGGATGATGGTGTGCTTTGCAAGTTGTTGCATGCAGTGCTGGGCACCTTGAGGGAATGCTTCTGTGAGTGCTTTTGAACTTAACATCTGGAGTATATGCTGCTCTGGGTTCTCCCTGGTCAGTGTTCCTGACTGCTGTGACTTGACTTTACACTATTATAATCCTATGGGGGTCACTGTGATTGCTTCTTTACAGTGGTAGAAAGGCTGAATTAGGTCCATAGAGTAAAAGTCCATGTTAGTAAATAAATGGGATTTACTGGGTGATTGTACAAGTGGCTGCTCTGCAGTGGAAGTGCAGCAAAATAACTTTCTCCCTCTTATGGTTGTGTTTCAGGAATCAGCTGTTGCATTGGCAGGCAATAGGGAACCCTCAGTGCAAGGGAACCTGGAAGAGAATTCGCCAGCTGGGCACTTGCTCTTGCCCTTCTGTCCACAGCTTCTTGTTCATCTAACTTGTGACACTCCCAGCAAGTGAGTGCTGTGATGGCTTGTCTGGCACCAATGGGCTACAACAGTAGGAACCATGGCCAAAACAATGACTTCTCTGTGTCAGAGGCTATGCAATTTACTTTCAAGAGGTTGCTGTCTGTACTGGGGCATACTGAATCATAGAATTGTTTTGATTGGAAAAGGCCTTTAAGGCAATCAGGTGCAATCCTTAACCCAGCACTATGAAGTCCACTGCTAAACCATGTCCTTAAGCATCACATCTACATCTCTTCTGAATACCTCCAGGCATGGTGACTTAACCACTTCCCTAGGCAGCCTTTTCCAGTGCCTGACAACCATTTGAGTGGAAACATTTTTCCTAATATCCAATCTAAATCTTCCCTGGCACAACTTGAGGCCATTTCCTCCTTTTCTGTTGCCTGGGAGAAGAGATTGACCCCCACCTGTGAGAAAAGAAGGAACCAGGGATAAATGGGCCCTTGGATGTCAGGTTGCAAGGACCACCTGAGTTGCCCCAAAATGCAGTGCAGTCCTGGAGCTCTACAAAAAAACTCATTTCAGCTGTACCAAGAGGACTAGGTATAGCCTTGTATTTATGACTGGAAAATATTTGAAATATTTTCTTATATTCTGCTGATTTATATTCATACTTTTCTATAAATGAAAATAAAGGAGACTGGAGACATTCTCCCAGTGTGTATCTCTTTGATGTATCTATGTAGTGCCATCTCTTTAGCTCCTGAACCCACCTCATTTGTTCCAGCCAATCTTGTCACTGACTCTTCTGCACCACCAGGTAAGAATGGAGGAAAAGTGGCTGCTGTCCAGCTCCAGAACTAATCAGTAGAGGTGGAAATCCAGCACCATGATTTACCACTATGCTGAAATGGGTGTAATCTTTCTTTAATATAGTTCTGAATATGCTGAAGCCAGAAAGGACTTCCATTTTGTGGCAGAGCACTGCAGTGGTGAGCATCAAGGTAATGAGGTAATATTTAGTCCTGACACAAATCTGGTTGTGAATCTTTCAGGGTAGAAGGCTACCCACTTGCTTCAATGTCTTGAAAAAGCAAGCCTTGAAAGAGGTTCTTTTGATGATATTCCATCCTATTCTGGCAGAAACTGTAGAAAACTGGCCAGTTTAGATATGTCTGTGTGGAAAGTTTGCAGAATTAGTCTCTTATGTGAGTGCAGGTAGCTGTGGAGAGTTGGGAAGTCTGAGAACAGGCTGCTCAGAAGTAGTTTTATGTCAGATCAGTACAGAATTTGGGCTTCCTCATTGACTGTACAAACAAATCTTATTGGGAAATTCCTGGGGGAAGGAAGGAGAGAGATGCAAGTGTGTGTGCATGAGAGAGAGCAAGAGTGAGCCTTTTAAGTAGCAGATAATGAAGCTGTCAGATCATTCTTTGCAAATGAACATTAGCTCATGATGCAGACATGCACTGAGTCCTGCCTGTTTCCCTCTAAGGGATTTATCACCGTCCATTTTCATAATCTCAGATTTCTACTGCCTGATTTTTGGGCCAGAGAAGACTATCAGAAACCCAAGGCAAAATACTCCTTAAAAAAGGCTTTGTACAGTAAACAAGCAAGGCAGCCTCACACTGGGGAGAGACTGTTCACAAGAGATGACAGCTGTTCCCATGACAACACTAAAAACCTTTTGCCACTGGGTATCAGCAGGGGAACATCTTCTACAGCAAGTGCATGAAGCCAGGAGCTTAGTCCTTGTCTTCCATGAATCTTCCTGTTGGGCACTGACAATGAGGAACTCTGTTGTGCACATGCAGCTCCACCTTCCAGGCACCAGCCTGGCTCCAGGTGAAAGGAAGAGCAAATCAAGCCAAAGCACCAGTGAGCTGGATTTATATAAAAGGAAAATTAAGCTTGACTGATGTTCCTGCACTTCCCTCTGCTTTCCAGCTGAGGATCTAAATTTTTAATGATGAAAAGCCCAGCAAAAATCCAGGCTGTTCTGCAAACTGCAGAAGCAGCCATGTGATTTTTCTCTTTTGTAGAGAAATCTTTCATCATCATCATGAGATGGAGAGATAGGGAGTCCCTGGGACAATGCTGCTTTTCTTCACTCTGTAATGTCCAGCCACCAATTGAACAGTTTTCTCCTGCATTTGAAACAGAAGGTTATAAAAGACCATTTTATTTTATTTTTTTTTACCATGAGATCTTCATTAGGGACTCCGCCTCCCTCAGTGTCATATGTGGGATTGCAGTCATCTGAATGTATGAGCATCTGCTTCCTTTCTTAAGGAGAAAGCCCCTGTGTGTTTGGAAAAAGGGAGAAAATATGCCCAGAAGGCTTGGGAGTAAAAGGAAAACTTAAAAAAAAAAATTAAAAATAGCTTTGTTGCCCTAAGGCAACCCAATTTTTTCTTTTGCTCCATGGCCAGAGGAGTTGAGCACATTCTGCTTGAATGCTAGGGATTCATGGCTTTTCCATGAATGAGACTATTCTGTTATCATTAGCTTTTCAAACCTATTTTTTCCCTTAATTTTGAGTACTTTGTGTGTTTAAATATTCAGATGACTGACTCTTTTTTTTTAATTTGTTGGGGTTTTTTTGTGAGGAAGTGTTTTTCAAGTCCAGTTTTAACATTAGTTGCTTGGTGATAGTCATGATACTGCAAGTGGAGGAGTAGAGGTGAGAAAGGAGAGGAGAGTCTGAACCAGCAGAGATTATTCAGTCCTGCAAATATGTCTCCTGCAGCTTAAGACTAGAAATCCAAATACTAGTGAGATACTTTTTGCTTTTTTGTCCTTTTTTTAAGCACTCTGGTTCCTCAATTCTCAACCTAGGTGAAATGCATTCACTTACAAAAACTGTTCTATGTAACTGTGACTGCAAATCTCTTCTGTTTGAGTCCCCAGAGTGCAACTGGACATCTCCTTTCCAAGTGTGTGTCTGTATCTGTGGTGTGCTCCCTTAAAGCATCATCCTGGTTACTGGGGCAAATGGTGGGAGGCAGGAGAGCATCTGCAGGGAACAGTCATCAATTGTGTTAGAAGGTTACTAGCTGGAGAAACTGGGTTTTTCCCATGTGATAACAGGATGCTGTTATTTTTCCAATCTCCGTTTTAACACTCTCTAGCAGCTGGGTGCTATATGGCAGCAGATCTTTATGCTTTAACAAAGGAAATGCTTTAACAAGGATGGTGGCTTAGGGTGTGATTTCAATTCAGGGGGATAAATGAGTGAGCAGTTTCACAAATGATGCTCAGGCACAATGTGAGTTGCCTCACCCACCTCTCCCCCTCAGCTCCTTGCTGGGGCATTGCCTGAACTCAGCAGTCTGTAATCACCAGTGGAGAGAGTTGATCATATGTAGTAATGAAATCCCACAGCCACGGAGGTTGTGTTCTGCCTGGCTTTTCCCCCCTCCCCTCACTTTGTGTGTTTGGGGTGAATCCTGACAGGTGCATGGGTTCATGTGCTGAGCTTCTCTGTGTGATGAATTCTAATGTCATCTGCCCATTTTGGGAACAGAGTCCTAAGTCATTCATCATACTAAGGCAAGTGAAAAAAAAAGCTTAAAATATTTCCAAGAAAAGCACCACTGTTTATTATCTTGGCTAGGCTGGAAAGTCTTAGTTACAGCGTGTTCTGAGGACTGCCAGGCAGCCCCAAAAGAAACAAGCCCACGAGCCCCCGGAGCACAGCCAGCACCCGGGGCTTGTGTGCAGGGAGGTAAGTGCAGCTTAATGCTGCCTCATTTTCCACTAACAACTAAACAAATGGGAAAGGAGCTGTGATGTGAGAAAGGGAGAGCACTCTGGGCACTTGGGGGGGGAAATATCATGGCCTTATGCAGGAACAGGTTCCCATAAAAATGAAATTATCAGCAGCTGGGAGTCACAGTCTTCTCTGCTAAACATGACTCTTTATAGCCATAAGTTTACTATCAGCATGGCTCTGTGAAATATTAACACTTCTGATGTAAGACATAATTTCTTCCTGTTGTATTTATTGCTGCCTGGCTACTGGGAGAGATGTGTGAAACCCCTCCTCTGCCCTGACAGGGGCAGGCTACCACCCTGGGAGACACAGCTTGATAAGAAAAAGGCAGGAAAAAAAAAGTAATAGAGAAGAATCTGCAGAATTTCCGCCTTCTGCCGCAGAAGAATGGAGTGTGAACTGCAGGACCTGGTGAACATAAACATCTCAGCTTCCATAAACTGTTTAAGCTCTTGCCTTCAAGCAGCAGACGTCTGAACAGAGCAGCAAGTACACACACTGACCCTGCCAGCCCCTGCAGTGCCCCCTGTGCATCACTGCATCCTCATTACCCATGGACGCTGCTTCCTTATTTGAGCATTTTCTCTGGAGAAACAGAGGCAGAGCAGTTTTGTGTCCTGTGAAGCAATGCTCACACCTGCTTTGTTACTTTGGTTTAATAATCCAATAGATCTTTACCTATTTACTGTTTTCAGGTCTGTCTGTGACAGCATCTCCCATGCATACAGCCTGACTGGTGGCAGCTCAGCAGTTGAGGTGGATTTCCTTCCTGAGGGGCCAGAGGTAAAGTCCCAGCTTGTTCACTTTTGAATTTAAGTGGTCTCTATTTGCCAGTGATAGTTCAAAAAATTTTTATTGCTCTAAAATTTTTTTATATTGCTCTAAATCCATGAAGCAGTGGGCAGAATTTACTCTGTACTTCTCATACCATGAATGGAAGCTGGGCTGGAAGTTAGTAGAGAACTTGACAGAAAAAGGATCCAGTAGATAGATTGGTGTGCTTTGGAGAGGCTGACTGGGGGACTGGAAAGGCTGTACAAGAACCTGGGTGATGGGGTGGTGGTTTAGGGATTTTCCCAGTCTGTCCCTTCCCAGCTGCCTCTGGATGTCTTATGGCTTCTATCACAATATTGGTGTTTCAGAATGATTTTAATTTGTTTATGATGTGTCTGGGCTTTTCTTTTCTTTTTCTTCAAATGCAAATGCTACCTAGGGCTCTTACTGCTCCTTGTGAGTGGTGGCCCTACCAATGTATAGTCATGAACACCTAACCACCCAACCTGGGCTCACAGGGCGTGTGTGGCTTCATCTTTGTGTCACACCCACCCACCCACTTGCTTTCAGATCTCTGTCCTTTGAACACAGAGGGAAATCAAAACCAGTTCTCAAATCTGCTCGTGTTCAGTCTCCTCCTTGACCTCTGTCAAGGGGGGGGAATGGTGAAGCTTCATAAGGAAATTCATTTTACACAAGATCCTGGCCCTGCAGATAGCTATGTTATAACTGACTGTGTTAATTTGTGTGTCTATTTTGCTGCTTTTTTTAATCTTTGCATCTCTTAATTATTGCAGCACGGTTCTTACTGATAACTCTCTGGCAGTTTGTGCTGCTGTTCCAAAATTATAAAATGATACAGTTGGCAGAATGGGTACAGACATGTACAGTTAATTGGGTTTTTGCAGAAGGAAATTACATAGTATAATAATATGCCCAGGGTGCCATGGGAAGTACAATTTCTTATTGCTTTAGTAAATAGAATTGGGAGAATATGAGATCTGAGTTATAAATTGTCTCAGAATTTATCCGAAAGTTGAAATCCTCTCACTGAGGTCTGGCATCACAGCCTTGGTGTTGGGAGGGAACTTCTTGGTATTTTTTCCCCACCCAGTTCACACAATCAAAAAACAAGTGGTGGGACATGGTGGCTACCAAGAGGTGAGCTGAGAAAACCCAGAGCTTTGCTAAGGGAACAGAGCACTTCTGTTTCTCACAGGTTTGAGTTTTGTGGGTTTTGTTGGTGGTTTTGTTTGGGTTTTGATTGTTTGTTTGTTTGTTTTTTGTTGTTGTTGTTTCTTATGAAGGAGAATTAGATAGAATTCCTTGGAGGTTTTTTTGTTTGTTTTTTTGGTTGGTTGGTTGGTGGTTTTTTTGGTTTTTTTGAGAAAAGTTGGTGAGAATGCTTTTATTTTTCTGTTAAATCCAATCTTGGGTCAGCTTCAAAGGTGTTACACAGATAGGGTGGTTTTGGTGTGTGTGAAGACTTAAATACAAGCATGAAAAACTTGAAGGAAATTTGAAGAATAAATGGAAATTGAAACCGTGTTTCGTGTAAGAAGCTGTGTTTCATGTTCTTTTATTTTGAAAAGAACAACTCCTCCCCCAAAAAAGTTTGAGTAGCAAATCTGGATTATTGCTACCAGGTGCCTTATCTGGAAATGTCACTAATTTGTTATCAGTCTCAGCATTGAAATATGTCACAAGTGCTGCGAGCTGGAGCACAGCAGAGACCTGGATCCCAATTTCTTGTTCAGCTCCTGGCCTTCTGCACCTCTTTTCCATTTCATCTTCTCAGCTGTCAAAGGGGGGTTGTAAGCCTGATCATTCTTATGAAAAGCTCAGAGTCCTCAGCAAGATGCTCTGGGTGCAGGCAGCCTGCTCATTTCTTCCCGTGTAGATGCACAGTGTGCAATCTCCTCTCATCATCTCCACTAATCTCATTAAAGCTCTGGTTCTGTGAGTTGAGGATTTGTAATTTTTTGTTGTTGTTGCTGCTACTGCTGGTTTTTTTGCATCACCACTCATAATTAAAGTGACAGCTCTTGAACTAGTATGTCAAAACAGCACGGTTGAGGCAGGGAAGTACTGGGAAGATCATCTGTAATCAGGTAACAATGGTTCATATTTTTAAGGGAGTAGATGGTAAATCCTGGATCTAGCTGGCGCACAGGGAATTTTCTCCAAGGACAGGGTGGTGTTGAGAGTTTTGCACAACTGTTGAGGCCCCACCCCTTGGGGTCTTTGATGGAGCCCATTTAAATATCTGGTTTCTGGCATTGTGTCAGAGCTGTAGCTGGGGAGCTCTGAATCCTAGCAAATGTTTTCAGATTTAATTTTTAATCTATACAAAAAAAGAAATGTAAAGGACATTATTTTGGTTTGAAGATCAGTTGAACTCTCCAACTTGGTCGGAAATTCATTTTGTCCAGGAATCCCAGCTCTTTGTTCCCCAGTCTCTTGGCATCACAAAGCCAGGTACCTTAATCCCCAGGGTCTCTCAGAGAAAAAAACGCTCTACAAGAACCCTGGATTCATGGCAATATTTTTATATTGCCTTAAATAAACATCCATACTTGACCAGACCTTTATACTTCATTACACTGGCATGCTAAGGCAGTATTTATTTGCAGTGCTATGCAATCTTACAATAATAACATTTGATGCTGCTTAACATTAAAAGGCTTGGATTTCAAGAGCTGAAAGGATTTCTAGCTGGAAGGAATCAGCCCTCCAGTGCTCAGATGATTTATAGCACAAGTCTGATCTGACAGTTCATTTCCTAATAACATTTCTAGGGATGAAGCTACTGACCCTTGTGAGAAGCCCCCCAGAGCATCCAGCCTGGTGCTGGTCCAGCGTGGCAGCCCCTGTGTTCCTCTGGTATTTTACTTCTGAGACAATATTCTCTTTCTCTCTACACATATGAATGAAATACTTGATTTAAATACTCCTGATTGGTAAACACGGATAATTTAAATGAAAAAGAGGAGTGAGCAGGTGTGGTGTGATTGTTTCTTACACATGTGCTGCCCTCTGTGGGTCACTGGAACAGGAGTTTGGTCCTGGATTGCAACAGCTGGAGTAGTGCAATGGCTGCATGAGGATGCTTTGGGCAAGCTAAGTGCTGCTAGGATCTCTGCCAGAAAGGAGATGAATGTACACAGCACAGTTGTGAACTGCTCAGAGAAATTAGTGGGTGGGTGGGAGGGGAAAGAGAAGGAGGGAGGCTGGGCTGCCTTTTTCTCCTGTGCTCTCATGCAGAGGAAGGCTGGCGACTGGGACCTATTGAAACGCTTATAATTGTCTCATTATGGACAGAAAATGTAATTAAAAGGGACAGAAATCTTTTTCCAAATTCAAAAAACTGCAGTCTATCTTTGAAAGCAATTTTGGCTATTAGCACAGGCAGTAATGTCCCAGCAACTGAATCCAATCTAATTTCAGTGTCAAACCACGAAGGAGAAAAAATGAGTTCCCTTCCAGAGGCCACCTGACACAGCAGATACATCTGGAGGGACAAACAGAAGCGTGAAACAGTGCAAGGAGCTCAGGTGGGATGGGAGGACAGGCAGCCCAAATGTTGGGGGCACTTGGACATGGGTGGGCACCCACCAAAGAAGCACAGACTCTGTCTTTGCCTGATCTGCTTCCCTTGGTGCATCCTTGCCCTGCAATGGAGCCCTGGTGAGGACACCAGCAGCACACGATTTTACTGTGTTTGCTGGAGCTGAGCCGTGTTCTCCAGGACAAGAAGAAAATCACTCACACCTTGGTCTCGTTTTGCTTAGATGTTAAAGCAACTCTGTGTTCTGGGAAAAAGCATGTTCCCTGAATTTGTCAGTGAAGCTGAGGTGTGTGTCAGAGACAGCTGGGTGAAAACTTCAACTTGTCCCCACAGTTGGACACAGTGTTGTGTTTTCCCTCTCTTGCTTGGGCAGGGATGGCTTTAGACAGCTGTATCCCTGCTGCAGAAAGAGGGAGGCTCCTCCAGGCTTGCAGAGCAGCCTGGGTAGGTGCAGAGTTAGTCCCCTAGAGAGCTCTTTGGTGCTCTTCAAGCTTTCAGAAAGATCTTTAGAGCCCTGAAATAGCAAGAAATTTAGTTTCACATTCCTCAGGCATTATGAGGTAGAACAAACACGATTTGGTTCAGTAGCCAGTAAGACTTGACTTCAACTATTGGTCTTTGAACGAAAATCTAAAAAACTCTCCTCTCCCTCTGTTGTTCCATCATGTGTGGGGTTTTTCTTCTGGGATCCACAGCAGAGGAGCTGAAGTGCAGAGAGGAAATCTGAAATGTGTCTCCATGGTCTCTGTCTTAAAGACTTCATGTATGGACTTTACAGCCTGGAAAGAGTTAGGGATGCTGGAGGAGACTGAAAGGAAGGAATTAAGAAGAAAAGTAAAATCGCTCATTTTTCATTTCATCTCTTGAGACATAAAAGAAGACTTTTGCAGCTAATGAATTATTTCTGAAAACATTAGTAATAGCTGCAAGCAACATTAACTTCAAGTTTCCCAATGAGCAAGCATCGTTTATGTGCTGATTTAAAATTCTAATGTATTTTCATTTGCAGTAGCTCAACTCTAACATGACTGGAGGTCTGGAAAGAGGCCAGAAGAAGCAGCCATGTTTCCAACAGTTTAGTAATCTCCTTAGATGCAGCAGTGGAAAACAGTGGCTGGATCCCATTTAAGCCTGGGGCAAGCAATTATCTCAGCAGAGAGGCTTCAGAGCCCTGTGATAGTTCTGGGGTTGTGGGGAGTTTCTCCTTGCTGCAAGGGCAATGATGATGTCAAACTAAGCAGAAAAATCAGTTGTATCACAGGTGAAACAGCTCTGCTGCTACTTAAAAACTCAGAGTGGGACCTCAGCCCTGCTGAGAGCAGTGCAAGTTTTGTGCTGGACTTCATAGACACTGAGGATTCTTTCTTCAAAGAAACTCTGTGGCTAAGATGGTGTTAAAACCCAGTCAGGAGTGTGGAATACAGCAATCCACCTGAGTGTGATCCCCTCCCTGCCTTCAGGTGGGCAGGTGGGGGTTCAGGGTCCCACATCACACCTGAAGCTGAGGCTGGTGGCCACTGTGGCCATGGGGAAGGTGCTGCTCCATCTGAGTCTCCAGGCTTGGGTTGGCATCCCAGTGGCACCACTCAGTGCCTGAGGGATGTGTCATCCCAGAGAAAAAGAGAAACAGATGGTAGAGGGAGTTACAGTGGGAGGAAAACCCAATTAGAAGTCCCAGCATGGTTTGTGGTAGGGATATGGATCTTGAATAACAGCCAGAAAAAGAGGCACCCAGCTTTTTCACTCATGGGTGAGAACATTCTTGTCTCAAGCAGAGAATTTTATTGGGAAATGCTTTTACAAAGATTTTGAGAGATTCTTCTCTGAAGGGAGAGCAAATAATGGAGATACAATAGGGGAGATGGACTTAATACATTCAGAATGGGAGACTTATTCCAATGCAGGTTTTTCTTAGGTTCCTCCTCCTATACAGATGCTTAATATTTAACACAGCATCCTGGGGGTTTGAAGTCTGTAATCCCACCCTGGGAATACCCCCATCCCTTCCTGGCATAAACACCTGGTGCCTTTGGGGTCACTGGCACCCCCGTTTTGGCCATTCAGAAGTTCATTTTTGGCAGACGTGAGCTTTAGCACCAGCTGAAGTCAGGCAGCCTGCTCTGCCTTGGTTGCTGTAAAATCTCTGATGTGGGGGGATGGAATTTGTACCTGAGCAGCTTGGAGGGGTGGCTGTGCTGGTGTCGTGGTATTCTCAGCCTCTGGTGTGGGCTGAGGTGGGGTGAGCAGAGCCAGGGCTGGGGTGACAAGTGTGGCAGGGTGGCTGGGCTGGACAGGATCCTGCCAGGGCAAGCCCCCTCCATGCTGCAGGGCAATGCTCCTCCCAGCCAATGCAGGATCTGTCAGAGGGCAGAGGCTGCAAAAAGGTCCAAGAAAGCTCTTTGCATATTCCCAGCAAGCACCTGGGGGATGCTGGATTTGGCACCAGCTGGGATAGTGACTATGGAAGGGAAACTCTGCTGAACAGAGGCTCTGGGGGCAGGTCTATGGATTCAGAGGGGGCAAAAAGCACCCCACCCCATCTCTACCCTATTGTGCACCTGGGTGATATTTAACTCACAAAATACAGACCTTGAATTTCAGAAGATGTCTGAGCTGTGTATTCATTCCTGTGTGGCTCATGCCTTGTGGCTTTGGCAATGCCTCAGGATGACGGTGCAGGAATGTGGCTGCCCCAGCCCTGCCTTGGGGAGGAGCAGCAGAAGGGATGGGTGATGGGCTGGGGCTTCCCACCCTTCCCACTCCTGACTTGCTGTCAAAGCAATCTTTGCTCTCCATACAGCTCTGCAGCCAGCACTGGGGTTGCTTTGCAGGTGTTCTGCACAGTGTGTCCTGCAGCACACTATTTATAGGAGGGCAAGGAGTCTTGAAGGAATGGGATGCATGTTCTAGATGAGAAAGAGAGATGGAGAGAGAAAAAAAAAAAAAGAAAAAAAAAGAAGAAAAAAAAAGAAAAGAGAGAGAGAGAGAGTTCTGGTTTTATTCAATGACAAAAAGGGTAAGGAATAAGACCAGAAAAATTATTCCTGAGTAACCAGAGAGATAACAAAATGAATGTATTCTTTGTTTATTCTTCCTCACTGTGAGTCCTTTTTTCCATGTAACTATATTCCTATCTGATACTGTACTTTTAATTATCTTTTTGCATGCACTCAGATCCTAACTACTGCTACTAAATGACTCCTGTGAAATAGATCTGTTTTCTCCCTATTGAAGGGTGCTCAGGAACAAAAGGGCAGAGTTAAATATAGGACCAGAGCTCAGGCATTCTCAGGCCTCACTATTATGCTAAGGCCATCAAGTCATCTTAGAAGCTCTTAACAGCAACACTGGTAGAAATTCCTGCCCATCCTTAAAGCTTTTTGTTTTAAACAAAGTGCATGAAATGCTGTTTGAGTTTATTCTAGAACTTGATGGGAGTATCAATGGCACAAACTATTAATGATATAAGCACAAATGAAAACTGCAGCACAGTATGTGGTGTTTGGTGTCCTTGTACATTTATAAAAATTTCTCTGATCCAGGCAGCAGTGTCCAATCTCAGCTTCCATTCATCCACCCTGACAACAGCAGACCAAAAGCATTCAGTTGGGAAACAAGCACTTGCAAAATCCTTTCTTCATTTTCTCTTGATTTTTGTTATATGAATTCTGTATTTCCTGGAATAGAGGCCCTGAACTGCTGAACTCAGTCTAAAGTCAGCCCAGCTATGAAGCTCATTTATATTAATAGGAAATCAACTGTTCCTCTTTGCTGGGTTCCCAGTGGAGCAGCTGGTGGTCTGCTTTTTCTGTTCAGCCATCCTACTCCATACTGAAATGCCTCAAAAATATATGTTTGCTAGAAAATGTTGGAAACCAAGATTGCTGACGTGAAAAACAAATATATAGAGAAAAACCACCAATTGTCATCAATCAGACCTTCAGAAAGTGGTCAGTTTTTTGTATGGTATTACAGAGCACTTAATATCTGTCTTCCAACAGCCTTGTGGCTTTTAATGACAGATGATAAAAAAACCCAAACAGAAGGAAACAGAGTTAGAGCTTTGGCCAGATCATTTGCCAGGACCTTGTATTTAGGAGTTTGGGTGTAGATACTGCAATGCTTTCCCATTTATTAATTCTTTGTCTTGTACTGTGATTTGCTCTTCCATTTATTTGCTATTTAGTGTTTAAACCATTTGGAGCTCCTGGGACATCCAGACATCCCCCTTAGTGCAGTGGACAGCACAGAGATGGTCTGGGGAGCCACTGTCACCTTGAAGGCAGAACCTGCCCAGTGGATGGACCACGACAGCACTTGGGACCTAAGGACAAGCAGCACAAGCCCTGGGGGATGCCAGAGGCTTGGGAGGTGGGTGCACACTTGTGTAGAGCTGTAGGTATCTGAGCCTACAGACTCTTCAAGGACAATTTTTTAAGGCTTTTTTTTTGGCTTTGCTGGTCTCTTATGTTCAGAATACAATGTCTCCAATTTATTGTATCATCTGGCCATTAGTTCTGCCTGTAAAGGTGATTTTAAAAAGGAGTAAAACTAGACCATGAACATCTATGAGAATTGATTTTTGTTAAATAATTTAAATTTATGCTTTCTCATGCCTGGCTCACTCTTCATCTGAGTGTCTCCTAGTGCTGGCCTCTCCACTGGTTAGAGTGCTAGAAGCTGCATGGCTTTGCAGTTCATTTTAAGACTAATGATCATCAAGACATGAAAACAGCATTCTGCATTGTTTTTTTCTGTTCAGCACATTGACCAATGCATTTTAGCTTCAATTATTGTTAACAACATGTCTGCCAACATCATAAAAATGGCACTGAGTATAGCAGAACATAAAGCTACCTTTAGATCAGAGACATGGATTCACTGTTAAATTATATAAGGATTAAAGTATATGATGCAATGTTGTGGAAATTTGCTCTTTTTCCCCAAAGCTAAGGTTACTGCTCAGTGCTTGTGTTTCTAACCAGAAACCAAAAACTTTCATTGCTGTGACACATTAGTCAGCTTCTGCCTGGGTGGTTGCAGATGATACGCTAGGGCAAAGTTACCTCTAAATGCTCTTGCTTGCTGAGTTATAATATTGTTGCACCTCTCAATAGCTCAGTTTCCTTATGGAAAGTAGGAAGGAAGAAAAGTAAGTAGTAACAAGCAGTATGGAAAAATCTAATCCATATTTTATAAGCAGTTATACAAAAAACTTGGAAATTATTTAAATTGACTGACTCTTTTGCAATTATCAGCTTCACATTTTCAATATTTTTTCCCCTCATGTTCATCTGTGTTGAAATTCTTAAGTATCCTCCTTGCTTTCTGTGACTTGTTATAACATTCCATGGGAGAAGAAACATCCCTGGTGAAGGCAGTGACAGCTCCAGGGGCGAGGGCCATTCTGCAACACCTGAACCTTCAGCAGCCCAAATTCCAGCACAACTTAATCTCTGGGAAAACTCCAATGGAGTTATTAAAGAAAGAATTCAAAGTAAGACAGTAAAGTGCCCCTGGCCAAACTCAGCAAGGCACACACCTGCCCAGTTGTTCCCTTGTACATATTTAATATTTGTGTTGGGAGGAAGGATGTCAAACACTGCACAGTGCCCTGCAGCAGGCTCAGGCTCTGTGCTCTCTTGCCAGATGATTTTGTTGGTGAAACTTTGGGTCTCTTGGTTGTCACCTGGCTCGGTGTGAGGTGGACATCTGAACATCAGCTTGCTCGGGGTGTTCAGGAAACAAGGCATGGTGGTTTTGTAGGTGGTTTAGAGGATGGTGTGTAACAAAGAAAGAAAAAAAAGGTGGTGAGTTTAGCCTAAAGAAGAACTCCAAATGTCACTGTCACATCTGTTATTAAACACTCAGCTGATCATTTAGATTTTTCTTGAAAAGATCTTTTTAAACTGAAAAAGAGCAGAAGTAAAAGCAGAACCTAAGCACACGGGACTGAGATCTGTCCACTTGTGCAATCATCTTTCTAGGTTCCATTTGCAAATGTGGTGGATGTGTAATGTAAGGTGTAAGATTGTGCACTCAGTCTTTTTAACTTTGATTTGCATGTGCAGTAACTCTGTGAGGGTGCAGGGACCGTGGAACCAGACAACCAGTCAGTTTGGGTGGAAATGTGTGCTTAGTTGTTCCTTTTACCTTTTTAAAAGTCCATAATTAAAGACTCCAAAAATCAGGGAGTTCAGATTAAAGCTTTGACAACTATTACAGAAACTGCATTTCAGGATAAAAAAATTTTTGCTGCAATCAGCAGAAAGAAAATATTCCTCAGCAGATTAGATCACCTTTGCTCTCATGGCTTGCATTGTTTAACCACCCCACTGCTTCATCCAAGGGGGAAGAAACCCCCAGCAGCTCCAGCAGGGAGCCCCAAGTGTTTGCCTCTAGCAGCAGCACAAGCAGCCTGTTGGTTTGATATTCACCCCCAAAGCTCCAAACCTCGACTGTTCTCCCATCTGTGCCTGGTTCTGCAGCTGCACAGTGGGCAGGCTGGGGTTTCCCACACTGTCTGTGTGTGACAGGGACATCCCCGGACCTAGGGGCTGGGAGGTGTGAGCTGGCTGGGTAACCCCACGGGGGGTGGGTGGGGGGTGATGGATTCAGTGCTTCAGCCTCCTAGCAGGAGGTGACAAGCTTGGCACTGCTCTCCTGAATCATGGCCTCATCCCTGAGTAAATAACACATGTTGAAACCTGCTGTCAACTGCAATGAGCTAAAGCAGAAGCTCAGCACCAGCTGATGGTAGTTATGCTTTTGGCCAGTACATACGACCATGAAACAGAGCAGATAAAGGCTTTGGTTTTATCCATACCTTTTTATTTATGTCTGTAGTAAGGGACCATTGCTTTAAAATCCTTAGACATTTGGACATATTTTACAAGACAGTACAGTTTCTGAATGTCACACATTGATCACAGTTTCATACTACTACATGCATATAAAGACACTGATTTTTTTTTTATTTTTATTTTTTTTTAATAATTTATTTACGGAAACAACCGGAGAGATCAATAAACTTCAACAAAGAATGACTAAATCAAAGTTACAAAAAATGTAAGACTCTAAGTACACTAATATATGGCTAATGTTGCTGTAATCACCCCAAAGTGCCAGAGTATTGAAACATTGCTTAAATGGGGAGAAAACACCTGCTGCCACCTTGCCCCTGCGGTGGAGCCAATAGAACCCAAGGCAGCAGCTGCTCAGGAGCAGGTGAGAGTCCCAGCCCTGCACTGCAGAGACTCAGGGCTGGGGTCCCCATTGCTGCCCTATTGCCTGGGGGGAACAACTTACCAAGTGCAAGGCAAGGGAGGACTTTTTCAAGCTGGAGTACAGTTAGTTTCAGTTTCCAGATACAAAAGCCACATTTACTGGCAGAGCCACAGGAAACTTACATTATTTTTCAGTTTTTATTTGTTGTTAAGTATCACATTTTTCTTTAAAGGGAATTCCCCTGCTTTTGTATCGCTTGGCGACCACAGATGGTCAGCACTCCCTTTGGAGGTATCACTGGGAAGCTTATGGGCTGCTCTGCAGGCCCAGCAGCCATCCTATGCTTTTAGAGAAGGAAGACCTGAGGCTGCTCCCCCAGCCCACAAGATGCTGAGCAGCCCTGATGTGCAGCACAGCAATAGCTCACCCCAGCATCCTCCCACGGGCATGGAATTGGTATCAAACAGCACTTGCACTGGTGTGTCCCTCAGGCTTTTCTCCCCATTCAGGAACTGCTTCACTGGCCTGAGTAGAAAGCAGGATTCTGCTGCAGTAAGTTGGGGGATGTGTTTTCTTAATGCTAATCTAGTTGGAAAGCAAGTTTGGTTGGTAGCTGTGGCTCTGGCCTTTCTGATTGCAGTATCATGGCTTCAAAGTTCAAAGTAACACAGAGATGCTGCTCCCCCTCACCTCCCCCAACACACGAGTGGGGAATACTTCATTGCAAAAGTAGTTTTCTGCACCTACCACTAAGAAGAGAAAGAGGGAAAAAAATGTTCTTTGGCTTTACTACAAGCCAACAAAACTGATAGAAACAAAATAAATCCTAGTGGCTGCATGAGCCAATGTGTGGCTGATGGTATTTGGAGGCAGTGAAACAATGGGAAGAGAAGGCATAATGGGCAGAGCTCCTAAATGCAGTATGGAGAGTAGAGAACTGACAGATCTTAAAATGGTTTTAATTATAGATTATCAATAGGACCAGAGGTTGTTACGTGATCAAAGGTAACCAGTGGCCCACCCACCAGCAGTGTCCTCCAAGCATTAGTACCACCCTGGACCGAGGGCTGAGGGTGTTGACCCATACGGCTGAGCTTGTGGTCCTGCTGTAGGGATGGTCACCTGTGAGTCTGGGACACCACTGGAGCCACTGAGCCCACAAAGGGAGGTGACACAGAAGGATGTTCTGTCAAGGTTGGGATGATGTGACTATCATCCTTTTGCCTGAAGAATTCCCTCTTTTCCCAGGCTTTCAGGGACCTTGTTTTGTTTTTCATTACCTCACCCTAGGTGTCTGCTGGACAGACACCTCCACCCATGACATCATACAGAGTTTTTTAGGTTTCCATTAGCTGTTAGAGATATGGGCCCAAACTCTTTACTGGGTTAAATGGGGCACAGCTCCACTGACCTCAATGGGCTTTTACTTACAGCAGCAAAGGACTTGGCATTTCATACAAATCTGGCTCTCTGGCTTCCACAAGGCTTTAGTTTAGGTGGATCTTTGTATCGAGCTCAGCCTGATTATTATTTTTTGAAGGTATTGTTGCTACAATCTTGAGAAGACCCCTTTAAAAATGTTGCAGATTTATCATTGTTCAGGCCTACAGAATCTCAATAAAAGTACTTCTAGTTCAAAAGCAAAATGAAGCTGTCTTTTCTAAGCCTCTAGACCAAAAACTTGTGCGATGAGTCCAGAATCAAGCAAAGCAAAATTCTGAGTAATATTTACAGATATGAACACTTGTGGCACCCTACCAGTGGTGTCAAAGGACACTTATTTGTGGCTCAGGTAACACCAGCAGCAAAGGGGATACAGATCCTGAATGCAGACATTCAGTTTTCCCAAGATTTGCTTTGTCTGACCAAAAGGAATTTTCAGTGCAAGAGCCTGAATCTGATCAGGACAGGGTGGGAAATTCATGCTGGAAGAGAAATCTCTCTTCTTTCAAGGGCTGTTTGGTATTTGGGGGGTTTCTGGGGTGGGGCAGGAGACCTGACTGTGGCTACAGGTTTAAGACTGGTCTGACTAGAAGCTTCTGTTGACTGTGCTCAAACTTACTGATATGAAAGGTGCCTTCTGAAGGGGTTTTGTGATTATTGATGATGGATGCCACAGGCTATTGCATTTAATAGTTTCAAAAAAGGAAAAATCCCACCCAGATTTCATACCTTCATCTGTAAAGGGGTCTTGCTGATACATGATCACACCAAAAGTGTGTGCTGGTTATTCTGTTCATTCGGGTGGTATCTGGACTTTCTGAGACACATTTTCCTAAATTAATTCTGTTTTGAGTTTATTGGCTGGTGTGGTGGGCATATAAGATAATCACACAAGCAAACAAAAGGAAATGGGACCAAAACTCCATCTTTGGAAAACACATGGTCACTGACCAGGCTGCTGGGTGGATTGAGAAGGAAATGTTTGTGCAGAGCTACAGAGCTGATCCAAAGCTCTTTGTTGTGCTAAACTTTAACAGGCCATGGGATACCTTCAGAATGCACATTTATCTCATGGACTTTTTATTCAGTTTATGTGACAGTACAGCTATAAAGGAGCAAGGAAGATCATTAAGTAAGCAGGTACATGGATGGACTTTACCATATCCAAATCAAAATCTGGTCCCTTTCTGAATGTGTACATTCTGTTTATTCACCACCCCCACCCCCATACTTTTTTCTCATTTTCTAATTTTGTCTGGGACTGCAAATAGAAATACCAAAACTCAGTGGGAAATTAAAAGTCCTGACCCTTCTGTTTTAACCCAGGAAAAACTCCCTCAAAAGTGGGAGCTTTGCCTGAGCATTGTCAAGTCACTGCCTTAAAATAGAAGCCTAAATTTTGATGCTTATTCCATCACAATTATTAGGACAGTCAGAATCAAATCCTGTCTCTTCTTTTTGCTCTCAGCTTAATTGACATAAATCTGGAAGAACATTGAAGTCCAGGCTGTGGCCAGCACTGGAACCAGTGGCAGGCACTGATATTTACAGTGCCACAGCCAAGGGCAGAGGCTGTCCCACTGTGTGTCTCAGAAGGAACATCTCACTTTCCATAGCCAGTCCCTGGTTATTTTTAAGTACCACAAACAGGAAAATACAAAAACTTGACAACATCAGACAAACTCAGAGACCTTTCGTAGACACACTTCCAGGAGGGATGTTGTGGGTATTTTTCAGAACAAAAGATAATAATGACAACAAAAAGGTTAGGGGGTCAGCTATGTAAATGAACACCAAGAAAGCATCTAATATATTATTCTGTAATACAAAAAGAAGAAATCTGACTTGATTGCCCTATTATAAATTTGCTAAAAATACAGATATATTTATATTTTTATATATATATAATTTTTTTTTAAAATCTGAACAGAAAAATAGACTACTCTGGAATGCATGAAAGTCACATGACTTTTCCATACATCAGATACTTATAAAGCCAACACAATGGCAAACAGGAGGTACAGAGGTAACTAGAACATCTGTACTTTATTCAAGAACTATTTAAAGCCTTATTCTCCCCAGGTGGGTGATCCTAGAGGAACCTAGAGTAATACTTGTTCAGCCTGATTACCATAAGCAGAAGTGACTGACCAAACATGAAGAAGTTGGAGCTAATTTGGAGTTGCCAGGGGAGCCCCTCTCCCCATCTCGCTCAGAGGGCATCAGTGCCACTTGGTCTCCAATGCTTGGCTATGTTATTCAGTAATTCTACTATTCACTTCAAAATGAGGCCTTAAAAACTACTGGAGATCATGTTATGTGGAGCTGACTGGCAGAGAGAGAACTTGGCTTTGCAGTGAGTTTTAAATACCCTCGTTATTTACTATAAACTGTACCAGCCATCATTCTGTCAATACATGAATATACAATAGGTACAAATATTAACAATACATTACAATTTTACAGAAGAGAATACTGTTTTCCCTAGAAATGTGTATTTTATTAGCTGCAAGGGAAGAAAAGGCTACAGTTTATCACATCCATAGTTCCAAAGAAACCGAGCGCCTGGGATGAGTTTCTGCGTGAGGTGCAGAGGGATATTCCCTGGCATTGGACACATGGCATGGTCAGGAAGGGGATGTGCGTTCTGCAGGTCATCCTTTTCATTTTTTTCCCCTCTTCTACCTTTATTGACTCCTGAACCTTTCAGAAAAATGTGAATTTCACAGGAAACCACTTTGTTTCAGGTTTTTTTGTTTTGTTTGCTGTAAGTGTGCTTAGGTGAAGTTTCTGAGAAAAGGCACTGAGAAATCTACTGCAATGTGACTGCTGCTTTCCTCTTTTCAGGGCTAAAACCCAAAGGGTCTTCGCCTCCTGGTTAAGAAAACTGCACCCATTCCTTCCACATATATATATTATATATACTTATGTAGACGTATTAAAAACAATGTTGATGGTGTAAGATGCAAGCAAGTGCAGACATCACCTGTACACAGTCCTTTCAGCTGTGATGTCTTCTGCAGCAGCAGGTAGAATGCTGTCAGCTTGCCTGATAAATGATGCACAGGAAATTTGCAGACCTGGATGCCAAATATCAGTGGTTAAATGCAAGCTTTAGCTTGATGCAGGAGATATTGCATATTTTTCCCAACTGTAATGAGCTTTGGGAAGCATGTAGCAAACCATAAAATGAAGTTGCCTTTCTAGTCTCTGTAGGATTTGGTTGAACATTATGTTTTCAAAGCACTGCCTTTCCTTTTGTAATGAGTACAGATTTAGTCTACCATATCTTTATGTTAGAGTAGATTTCCCAGTGCTTACATTATATATATGTGTATTATGCACACACACACATATATAGATACATACTTCATATTCAGACTTTATTTCATTAAAATAAATTAAACATACTTCTTTTTTAACTGGGCACAAAATGAGAGCTACATCGTCATACACAAATAAGAAAGAAATGCTCCTCAAGCATATTATATGCTTAATTTTAAATTATTTGCTTTCTATAAGAAATCTATAGGACTTTGGCTATTCAGACTTAAAAGGTAGATTTTTTTTTAACGATACTTTTGAATGTGGCTTTCAAAAGTGATTCAATAAAATGCTACTTTAAAGGTAGGACTAAATAGATGGTACAAGGTGTGTGTCATGAGTGATCACACAAGGCAGACAGAGGGCCTTTGGTTACAAGGAGAGTTGCACCAGTTGATTATCAGTTAAAAAAAATGATAGAATTGTTGATCTATATATTTTTGTCAGTGCCATCTATAAACCAAATACATCAGTTTGGATGAGAGCGTGGTAAATACTACACTATATGGCTATATTTAAATACGTTCACTTTCGTGATATGTAAAATATGACTTTTTTTTCCACGTGAAAGCATCAGCTCTAAAAATATTTGACTTGGAAATCACTATTACTTACTTTATCAAAAAAATTTTCCCTGATTTTTCTTCTTTTTTTTTACATTTGTGCTGATGGCAGACATGAATGATCACTGAAACATAGAGATTATGTTGAGACTGTTCTCTTTAGGATTTCTCGTTGCCGCTTTATGGCCTCGGAAAGCCACGGAATAAATCAGTGTTTAAAGCTTATCTGCTGGAAAGTCACTTCACTGCTTCATGACGACTCAATCTTAATTAGCATCTCAGCAATACATTGGTTCCTCTAAGTACACTTGTATTTACTATGGCCAAATCCTACAGTCCTTCACCAGGCAGGGAGCCTGCTCAGGTGGTTTTGGCTGGGCAAAGGCTGAGTGAAAACTAATGAACCCCAGGGGACTGGCCCTGCACCAACACTGGAGAGGATCTTTGGCACTCGTAGGTGCCTTCAGCCCCTCTCAAATACCTCCCACCTCACTCTGCAGACACCAGGGCTCGCTGGCTGCCAGAGGGCTGGTCCCTGAGTTGGTGGCTCATGTCTTACTCGTGCCTTGCCCAGGGCCTTGTTGGGACACAAGGGTGACTTCTGAGCAGGGGTGCTGGGGCTTGTCCCCCCTCCTGGGGACAGGCTGGCTGAGCAGAGCAGAGTTAGCTCCAACGAGTGTACAGTTTTGTGCCAAGGAGAGACCTAACAAAGCTATCATTGTAACCCATAATAGTTCCTAAAACATTTATGTGCTTATTGCTTTTGTCCGTACATGCTGCATTCACTATTACGGATTACAGACAGAAGTACTGCACAGCTCGGACAGACAGACATTTACATTCAGGACTAACCAACGGCTTGTTTTGTTTTGTTTTGTTTTGTTTTGTTTTACAACAGGAAGGAACAAAACACAGCGAATTTGAGCAGCTTGGGGTCTTCTCCTGCCCGTGAGCCTCTGCTCCTGCACCTCAGCACATCCCTGGCCTGGCTGCATGCAGATGGTTACATGCCCCGGCAGGAACTCAGAAATAGGTCAGGAAATGCTCATTGACGGAGTTATTTACAGTTGAGTTTTACAATAGAAACAGAGAACAACAGAAAAGATTACCAGCACAGTTATCACAGGACGGGTTGTGACTTGCTACAGGCGTGTAACAAATCACGGTTACGACAGGAGGCACAAATTAAAATAGTGCTCAGTTAAAGTGCTTGATTGTTACACTCTGCTAACCTACTCCAGCATTGCAACGACAACAGAAATTCAACGTAAAGTGCTTCCCCCCCGACCCAAGATTAAAAACCAAAGACAAATTATTTCCTACACAATTTGACATGACTTTATTGAAACAATAATATTTTAAAATCCTAGGCTGGTGGCTGCTAGTTCTGTTCGCTTAAAATGATCAAATCTTTTTTTTTTTCCTCTTTTCTTTACTTCGTTTTCTTTACTTTTCTTTTTTTTTTTTTTTTTCCTTTTTTCCTTTTTTTCCTTTTTTTTTCTTTTTTTTTTTTTTCGTTTAAAAATGACTGGATGTTATTAAAACATCAGGCCTGATGTTCCTGTCTCTCTCAGCTGCTTTGCACGGCAGCTCCGCAGGAGCCGCTCCTGCCTGACCTCCTGGCGAGAGAGAGCCCAGCCAGGCCCGGGCCGGGTCGCTAACGAATCCCTCTTTTTGCATATTTTATGTAACGCTTGCATATCTTTCACCGTGCCGCTGGGGCGCAAAAAAGCTTCAGACCGACCGGTTCCTCTCCCGCTTTGCCCAACGTCTGGAGCCGGCGGGAAGGGGAAGCCCGGGAGCTGTCCCGGTGTCCCCGGCACGTCCCGCAGGAGCATCCCGCACGCCGTCCCCGCGGGGCAGGGCAGCCAGCACCGCCCTGCTGCCCAAGGGTAGGGTGAGAGCCGAGCTCTCCTTCCAGCCCTGGGCTCCCCGGCACTGGGCAGGGGTCTGTGATGCCTCCGGAGCTTCTGCATGGCTCCTCCACACCTTCCCAGCGTGGGCTGCGGGTCCCCGGAGGGCCCTGGGACAGGTACCGCTTGTTAGCAGAGGGTAAGTGCAATGTTTCGCTATGTCCTAGGGGGTGTTTGGAATTAGATACAAGTGGTGCAACTCACCCTGCTGATATTTCAAAGGAAAACGTCAGGTCCTACAGGATATCGTATTGTTAAACACACAGAGAGCATTTTAATAATTGGTTCTCTAGGCAGGTATTTGTTTGAAATGGTTTTCCCTTGGATTTTCCAATATTGCGAGTGTTCCCTGTTACCTTTAGACATAATATCCATCAGCTGCAGATGGGGAACAGCTGCCCTGAAGCAGTGAACATTGTGTTTTGATAGCTTTATATAAACCCCAGCAATTTATTCCAGAGTTCAAATCTGGCTGCCTTGGCATCCTTTATGGAACTAATGCAAATCATATGTTAATATTTCCAAAAGGAGCTCTTAGCATTCAAGGGGAATGGATGGATATTTGGTCACATTGGCTTCACTGAACAACATGAAAGGAGATCAATGTGTGATCATGATTTGCAATCCTTATTTTTGACCAATGTGGGCAACGTCTTTAGAGTTGTTTCAGATAAGGACATTTTCACAAACCCACACTGGACCTCCCCCAGACTCTTAGAAACAGGTGGCTTATTTCAGCCAAGTTCATGCCATGCAGAAGCTCTTGGTTTTGTGTTGACTGTAAAGACATTCCTTTAAACTTTCAGTAAGTTTTTTTTTTTGGAGCCCATTTCAGATGCTTTGATCATGTGTGCTACCACGTCCTCCACTGCCTGGTAATACATGGACTTCTGGAGAAATGTGATTTTCTAGTCTGACAGTCTCCTGATTGACCTGGGTTCTTCCAGTGATACCTTCCATAGAGTAAATGCAGTTTTGTCCTATCAGCTTAGGGGAGGTGGGTAAAGCAGCAGCTTCTAGATGGTTCTTCTCTGTTCTATAAACATTGTCTCTTTGCTTTAGATAGCCACTGTTTGTAACATTGTACTTGGGACTCACATTTCTGGGTGGACTTGAATCATAAAGCAGCTGACCTTCATCATCAGTGTCAGCATCTATATATTTGTGTATGCCAGCATCATGGAAGTTGAAAGCTATGGCTGTCTGTGTCTCTGGTGACTTTGGAGGTGTTCTTGCACTTGCTGTTGTGTAGATTGAGGGTTCTGGACTCATAAGGGATCTGTCAGAGAGTAAGGAAGCATCTGTGGCAGCAGCAGCAGCTCCCCGGCTCTTGTGAGGGTCTGTGTATAATCTCAGTACATTGGATGCTGGTACTAATGTGCTGGTGTCCTCTTCCATGAAGTTGACTTTCAGAGATCTTAGTTTTAAAGGGTTACTGGTCTTTATGGAGCTTTTGGGACTTTCTATGAAAAAAGCTGAACGCTGGCTGCCTTCAGAGCTTGGGATCATTTCCACAAATCTGGAACTGCTCCCCTCATGCCTGCTCTGCTCCTGAATCACGTTGATGCTGCCTTTGCAGGGAAGGGTAGCAAGAGGGCTGTGGGAAAACCTCCCAGTGTCAGGGAACTCTGCTGCACAGCTGATGAAGCTGTCAATGCTGGACATGCTCCTCATGTCAATGATCCCATCAGTGCGAGTCGTCAGCAAGGGCACCATAGGGCCGGGAAGGGTTTCCATTTCTAGCTCTTCCTTTTGCTTTCCAGGTTGACTCGAATCTTTAGTATTAAGGTTTGGCTGGGACTGAGTCTTTGCCATTTTGTTATACATGTCCTCTAGCTGCTGGACATTCAGGTGCTGGGGACTTGAAGATGACCTGGCTTTTTCTGGAGATCCTTGTTCCTTAGTTTCAAAAGATTTACTAGAGCTAGTTTCAGAGAGTGTCCTCTTGGTCCATTTCCATTTACTGGGAGATAAATGATTGTCCTGAACTTTATCCTTTTTGGATATGTTTTCCCCATTCTTTTCAACCACGATGTCCATAAGTTCTATACTACGAGCAAATGCATCCTTCATGTTCATGGACACAATACTGCCATTCCTCTTTGCTCTTTCAAGAGCTTCCCTGCGCTTAATGGCTTTCTCCTGCCTCTTCTGTTCTTTGTAGAACTCAGAGAAATTATTGACAATAATTGGGATGGGAAGAGCGATCACCAGCACTCCAGCAATGCAACACAGTCCTCCTACTATTTTACCTAAAAGTGTTTTGGGGTATATATCTCCATAGCCTACCGTTGTCATGGTGATTGTTGCCCACCAGAAAGAAGCTGGGATGCTCTTGAATTTTGTATCATCCTCATCCTTTTCTGCAAAAAACACTAAACTGGAAAAGATCATAATGCCCATGGCCAAAAACAAGATGAGTAATCCAAGCTCATTGTAACTCCTCCTCAGTGTAAACCCCAAGGACTGTAAACCAGTTGAGTGCCGGGCGAGCTTTAGAATCCGGAGTATCCTCATAATCCGAAATATTTGGACCACCCGTCGTACATTTTGGAACTGAAGTACACTTTTATTGGATTCTGTGAGGAAGATGGTGACATAGTAGGGTAAGATAGCGAGCAAATCGATAGCGTTCAGTGGGCCTTTGAAAAACTTCCATTTCTTAGGTGAGGACAGGAACCGCAAGAGGTATTCCATGGTAAACCAGGCAATGCACACTGCTTCCACGTGGGCAAGCTGGGGGTTATCTGTGGTCTGCCCAAATTCATCCACGCCTTGTAGTTCAGGAAGTGTGTTAAGGGACAAGGCAATAGTAGATAGTACGATAAACATGATGGAAATGATTGCCAGAATCTGGAAAGGAAAGAGAAAAGAGTGAGTTCATCTCAAGGTACATTATGTTATCTCTCATCGCTATTTAAGTGAGGCTGGATTTCCACTTGCACATTTCAGGATTAATTTTGCTCTTAGTACACCAAAATCAGATAACCAATGCATCGTGAGTTCATCTTATTTTGAAAGATGCTTCAGCTATGTCAGATGCTTGGAGGAGATAAAGCATCTCCTCCAGCTCCTGTGCATTTGTCTCTGTGTAGTCAAGACACACGTACCAAGCAGCCAGGATGCCAGGAGGGCTGTGAAGCACTTCACAGCAGGAGCTTTTGATTAACTACTAATTAGGTGCCCAACAAAGCCCATCTGGACAACAGACTCTGAAATCTAAGCAAGAAGGAATGCAATTGTGGATGCAAGATTCTATCAGAGCAATATCCTCCATTTAAGGCATGGTTACATCTGTAATTTTGGGTGTCTATGGCTAATTACAATTAGTGTGTGCAATTCTACTACATCTAAGGGTACAAGTAATAACTCTTCTTTAATGACTCATCTCTAATTTGATACTTGGTGGTTGTGAAATACATGAGAACTTAACCAAGCTTTCTAAAACATTTTGAGCTCTGAGCTAGTCTGCAAGTGGCCATCCTAGCTCCTTATCACAACCAGGAGAAAAAACAAACTGCACAACATGGAGACAGCATAAGTAGAGCTTGTCCAACCACTGGAGAACCCATACATAGTCAGAAACCAGGTTTTGGGCTAGAGAGTGCCATGGGAAGAGCAGCTTCTCTAAAAACCTACATAAATCTCATCAGATCCTGGGCCACCAATTGTATGCAGAGCTGGAAAGTGTGAAGTGCTGGATTAGTGAATTTGCAGCTTTCAGGTGGTGTAGGCAGACTGTCCTTCCATACCTGTTTTCTATAGACATTAAGGCTATACTATATACTTTTCCCTAATTACATCTTCTTATAAAGTCATTTTAGGAAGGTTTTGGAGCTGACAGACAATTAGAGGAGCTGGATTTTTTTCTGTTAGTGATTTCTTCTTCTCCTTTGTTAACTAGATGGGATTATATCTAGTTTCTTAGGTTACTACGAGAATACAGCAATGATTTCAAAGCACACGTATGTGTGACTAATGTCCTATGTATTCATTTCAGTGTAAGCAGGTCCCTTATGCTTGTTTTTCTCTGCTTGGTAGAAAAGCAGAGAGAAATCAAGTGCAACGTATGTGTGTGATGACTGGATACACAATATTAAGCAATGAATTATAAAACATATGACAAGAGTTCTGTGTCATGAATTGCAAATCTGACACACTCCTTCCTGGCCCATATCATGAGATTTTAGGCCTTGCTGCTGCAGAAATATGCAGATGCCAAAGGGTTCAAAACACTGTGGTCTTCTCAAGAAGAGCCTCATCTCTTCTCCAAAGTTGAAAGCCAGAAATGGTCTACAAAGGCTGGAATCTTTACTTGAATGAAATTCATATAGCAAGCTTAAGCTATGGCTTTAGGAGAAAAGTCCATATACCTCCAAAAAATCCAAATTTAAGGCAAAAGTTTCAATTCTGGAACTCTGATTTCAGCAGGTGTTTTAAGATCCACTTGCTGTTAAGATAATGCCTTCCAAATCAGTGCAATAAAACAATTTACCTTTTAACTCACTAAAATGTACTATAGAACTTTGATTTGTACATGACACTGCAGACCTAGTAATTTGATCTGAAGAATGAGATTGGCTAGAAACAAAAATTAGTTCCATTAAACACTCTGGTTTCACTGCTAAATTGGATTAAATGGAAGAAATGAACATTGTAAATAGCTCCTGTGCAATGCTCTAGTGCTGGGAATTTCAGAATAATCTCTCTTTCAGTCACTAAATTATTGCCAGGAATAATGCTGGGAAGATTCCTTTTCCTTCTAAGCAGGCTGTCTAAAAGAATTTGTCATTAGCTGTGCTTTGCATCCTCAGGGTGCTGCTAGTGAACCTTTTGCTGTGCTTCCCTTCCAGAAACTTGATGCCAAAATGCAAACAACCCTACAACTTGTGCAAGAGGAGGGTTTGCCTTGTTGAAAGACTTCTCAGGTCAATAACCTAAGAAGCTGTGGGCTGCAAAAAAGTAGAAAGAACCATGGGAACCTCTTCAGAAGTGGAGAGGCATGCAGGGAAAAATTCTTGGACTGATGGCTTCACATTCAAGAGAATACCATGTAAGTCAAGGGTCTTGTGATGAAGTGGGGAGAAATTCAGATGTTGACTACTTCTGGTTGGTTGTTTCAAAAGACCATCTCCTGAAGGCCAGGTAAAACCCCTGGGAAGTATGGAGCCTGATTTTCTTTCCCAGAAGGTTCTTTTAGTGCTTTTGCTATCATTTCTTTGTTTACAGCCCAACATATCTGAAGGTTTTCGGGATGTTTGCAATGGTAATTTCAATATTTATTGCTTGGTTTACCTCTGCCCACTATACACAGCTTATTTGTGGACTTAGATGTACCCAGGGTGTTCTATCTCCTTCACTTCCACTGTAAATATTAACACTCCATCTTTATTCAGTGGATCCAGCAGCAATAATTGGTGTCCAACTTGCTGTTTTCTTTGATATACCTTCCTGCTTTGAAGATCAAGTTGATGCCAGATGAACGTAATTTTGATAACTGGAAGATCTGAGGGTAAAATTTGGTTTTGGTTTAGCAGATTCAGCCATGGAGCTAAGCAATAAACAGAGAGACACATTTATCATTTCTCCCGCAAGTAGCAGCAAGATGTCACCTGTGCTCCTAAGATGCAGATTTTTTCCCCTTACTGATCTACTGCAATCATACATCTTTGGGAATCTTGTCAGGCAAAGAAAAACTTGTAAATGTAAATTGACTGTCCTCAGGTATTCAAAGCACTTTCCAGTAGGAAAGTACAAAAAACCTGGGAGATGAAATATTTTCAGTAGGGCTTAGAGGATCCTTCTCCTACTCTAAAGCATACCTTGTCCAGCCACCATGCAACAAAACCCACTCAAGGAGCAGTTGTCCACAGAAAACTGGATCCAGCTGCTGGCATCGGGCATTAACTCTGCATTCTGTGGCACAGGGCTCTGTCCCAATGAATTTTCAGTTTGGGATTTCAGATTACAGCAATCACCATCTGTCTGTCTCATTAATGAGAAAAGCCAACAAGACAAATTTGGACTTGAGCAGGAATGATCCCTTTGCAGTGAATGAAGTTCTGGTTGCAGAGTCAAGTGGTCCCTGGCAAACAGTGCCCCTTGACCCTGCTCCAGGATACTGACCCAAAACCTTGCTATCTGCTGCTTGAAATGAAAGTAAGAATGGGTAGATGGCCTTTCCTTGGGGCTCTAGTTTTCATGATTCCTTAAAAGCATGCAGCATGTCCTTGTGCTGGTGAAAACATTTGGACTGGCAATCAAAGAGCTGAGGTTGAAAAGACTCAAGGAACAAGGTGCTCTTCACCTGTAGCAATGTACCAAAAATTGTGACATTCCCCATGAGGTGCTTTTCCAGGTGACATATAGAAGGTCCTGGGTCGACTTCTAGTGACAGCACTGGCTTATAGCAAAAGTCACAGTATGTATGGGCAGAATTCCAGAAAGAAAACTTCTCCTCTGCTAAACTGACTGTTTCCCAGTGAATCTCTGGATTAGTGCTGTGGTTCCTTTGTTAAAGCTGAGTAACCCAAGGACAGGCAGGGCAAGGTTTTGAATGAATTTAAAGCAGTTGCATCCCAGCTATTTGCATGATTGTACATCCATGTTGGTAATTACACATGCAAATGAGACAAGCAAGCTGATGATGTGGGTGAGTGCAGGCAGTTTGTGTGCAACTGCTGCTTCCTGAGGCAGGATGGATGTGATGTGCTTGTGAGCCATTAATCCCCACCTCCTCCAAAATCTCCTCAAAAACTAAGGAGTCAGCCTTGACCACACATCTTTCAGATCTCCACTTGCTTGCAGCCTGATCCTGCTTGCTGGGAGAGAGGGGCCCAAGGGACTCCTCCTTTGTGATTGCAAGGCCTTGCTCATCCTGGGAGGAAAAGGGCTCCCCCAAAGGAATCAGTTTGCTCAGAAATTTCCCATCTCGCTCTTGAGCTCATGGCAGCAGCAGTCTGTGGGCAGCAAAGCTGTGAAACCCCCCTGACCCCTAAAGCAGCACAAAGCTGGGTAATTTTCAGGCAGCAGGGACTAACCCAAGATTTAGGTTTGTTGATATTTATTGCTTAATTATCTGTTCTTTGCCCTGCTGAAGACCCTCACTAAGGTGAAGGCATAAGACTGGAGACTTTCAAGGCCATTAAAACTAATGATAATTGGCTGTCCAAATCCCATAGATAGCTCTGGAACCTGTGCGAGTCTCCGAGATTTCTCTGCTCATGGCAACATGCCCTACACTTTTTCTGTCTTCAGACTCAGTAATGAAGCTGATATAGCAAGGAGAAGGGGTGGTGTATGTGGGAGAGAGTAGGAGGGTGTTTGAATATAGATACAATATTCTTGGAAATATGATGAAGAAAATGTTATGTAATCAAGAAGTTCAATAATGGTTTTGCCTAATGTGCTTTTTTAGCTCCATCAAGGCCTGCATAATAAACTTGGCATGAGGACCAGGTTTCATTCATATGCTCTGTTTACTGAGGGATTTTTCCTGCAGCTCCCCTGCTTCCCCAAGCAAACAATACACTTGGAGTCAAACTGTCCAGCTCCATCCTGCCATGCCTGTGCCAGTCTCTGTCTCCCCAGGTCCTGAGAGACAGAGAGCACGGGGTATTTTGAGAGAAATCCCATGTGCTTCCCAGTGCAGAAACAGATGGAGAGTTTCTCCATCTCCTCCTTGCTTCATTCTGTGCAGAAATAATGTCTCCTGCTCATGGCAGCTGTACATGTCTGCGGTGTTTACTGGCAGGGACTTGTTTTAGGAAATATCTCTTCACTAGAAAATACCTATTTATTCATTAACTGAAAGAGTTTGCAGAACATGGCCACTTCTTATGTCATGATATGGACTGTTGGGCTTGCAGGATGCTTTTTTCTATAAAATGCTGAGGCTGTAAGAAAAGGTGCTGCTTGCTTCTTGGATCAATACAAGAAGTTGAGGACATGGCGAAAGGTTTGCAAGATAGATACGGAGAATGTTTAATCTGCTTTTTCCTGTGGCAGGATGTTAAGATGCAATGAAAGACCTTGAACCTCAAACTCCCTTAAGTCCCACTGATTCCTAATTCCTTAGCCCGTGGTTAAGAGTTTTCCCTGGTCTGGCTTCTGTGTCCTGCCCAAAGGGGTCCTGTTTGCACCAGATCTGTACTCTGGAAGGGAAAGGGGGGGACCCTGCACACCCCAACTCACCCATATCCCTGTGATGCCCCCACTGACGACAGTGAGGCTGTGAGAATATAAACTCCTATACTCTCCTGTAAGCATTACTCTATAGTATAAGATCCAGAAAACCAAGATCAAAATAAACCCATTTATATTTTGCTTTAGAAATAGATTAGATCTTAATTTTGATATTGCCTGGAAAAGCTCAGAATGTATAATGCTAAGTTGTTTGATGTCAGCTATAGATGTAATAATTTTATCTGTTGAGAGAGTAAGCCTGTTTGGGTTAAAAGGGGATACAATACTTCTGCTGATTATATGTCAATGCTTTGTTTCCCTCCAGGCACCCAGAGAACTGCAGCTACAACTGATGCTGACTAAGCTACAGTGGGCAGAAGAGTTGCCTTCAGGCACAGCTGCCTGTAAATTCCTAAATGCTGTCGGGAACACAGTTTAGTTGTCAGAGAGCTACCAAGCCCCATTAAATGATAAATGATGTCAGCTTTCCTTCTGAGCAAAGCCCAGTTGCAAAGGTGAGCTGGAGAAGAAAATGTTGAGTGAATGAAAATACTGAAAAGGCAACTCCAGCACCTGCCTTCAGACACCAGGGCAGGGGGAGTGCTCAAGAGAGGAGCTGGGAGCATCTGCCCTATTTCTGTTGCTGCTAGCATGGGGAAAACCAAAAAGGAAACAAATGCCTGGCACATGGAAGCTCAGCTTTCTCATTCTTCTCCCGGCCTTACCTTCTGCCCAGGCAACCCCAGCAAGCAGCACTGCTGCAAGATGCTCAGCCCCAGCAGCACTGGACAGAGCCAAACTCTTTACATAGCCCCCCTGCACGTCCATGCAGACAAACTTACTGCCATCCTGTAGCCCTGGCAGCATGCTCTACTCATACCTCTCATGTCAGAAGGTGACATGTGCTCCCAGAAGGGCCCTGGACATGCCAGCAAGTGCTGACCCCAGCTCCCCACCAGCTTGAGCCAGGGTTTGCCCTCCCTCCCTCCCAGCCCTCTTGCCTGGCCTGCTACGTCTGCATCATGCTGGCACATTCCCACCCTTCATGCCCCGAAAAATGCTGGCCTTGGAGCACAGAAGCTGAAAAGGCAGTGTGCTATCACACAGCTTGCTCATTCTCTGGAAGACAACTAAAGAGATGGACCCTAGTGGTGAACCCACCCAAAGCACAGAGCATCCCACCTGCTCTTCAGCTCTCTGCACCCCATGAGCTGTCATCAGGGGCAAGTTCTTGATCACCCACCCACACAAAACCTCCCCCCAGCTTGGCACTTCCCTTTCAGGTACATCTCCAGTTCCTGCTCTCTGTCTTGCACTCCAGTAGATAATGGTTTGAATTCAGAAAACAAAAAAATGAATCCCTTAACCCTCAGCACTGGTGAATGCCTGGGAACTGCTCTTTAAGATGCCTTTATGATTTTACCTTGCACCAGGGAAAGAAAATGCTCGTGATCAGGTCCCACTGCCCCCAGCAATCTGCTCAGCCTCAGACACTATTTACAGGGGATGCTGAGCTTAAAAGTGTTGGTGTTTGCTGGAGTAGTTGTGGGAGGGATTTTCTTTTAATGATTAAATTAAGTCAGGAATGTGCCAAGATAGCATGAAATCAACTAAATGTAATTAAGCAAAAACTATTAGCTTGATTGCTAAACCAGTCCTCCTCTCATGAATATGCATGAGACTAACTGATATTAATTCTTCTCAAATCTGAGCCACATTAGTCCTGCACATTATAGTATGGATTTTTTTTTTTAAACTAAACCAGTTCCACTGATGCTTTCGCACCAAAAGGGATAATTAGTTTTGCTGTGGGGAGATTTACCTCCTCATCCATACCATCCTGGGCTGCTACGTAGTGAGGAAATCAGAGCAGAGCTCAAGTGTTGTTTTGTCTACAAAAACAGTGACCTGTTTAACATTTTCTTCCATAAAAGTGTTAGGAGAAATGGCAAAGCCAGTTACCAGCCCCAGCCACACTAATGATGTTATGAAAGACAGGGAAGACTGCAGGAATAGTAAATCCCAATAGACAGAAAGCAGTGGCAATATCCTCTACCTGTTTAACATGTTTGACACCAGCATGGCCCTGTTACCCAAGCTCTGAGCATTTCAGAAGGCTGCTCCTAAGGACTTAAATTTTTTAGTACCACTGCACCTGAGCTCCTTCGGCAGGTTTTTCTCTAGATGCTTTCAGAGGTTACTAATTTATTTTTTTCTATTCATGCTTGGAACAAGGACACAAAGTTTATGATGAGACGCTTTCCTGCCTCAGAAGCTGGAGATGATGTAGTCTTTTAGGGGGACAAATCCTTCTGTGCTGTGGGTGCAGCCTTTGGCCAGGCTGCAGAGCCCCACAGTTTCCTCATGCACTTCGAGCCTGACTTGAAGAGTTTTCATGGCACTGATGACAAAGACTTGGTCTCATCCCTGTTAATTATTTATCCCTTGCAAGTATCCTACAAAGAAATGTAATATTAGCATCTTTCTTTTTGCAAAAGAAACATATGAAGGCCACAGGTGGTGGGAAACTTCTCTGCAGGATCCCTCCAAGCTCCCACCAGCTTCTTGGTTCTTAGTCCTTTATTTTGGTAAAACTTCTTGTTTTCCTGATCAGCTTCTCTGCTCTCCATCATGCCCACATGTATCTTTGTGTTCAGCAGGCAGACCTCGTGTCAGGTGGAAGGGCTTTGGTGCAGGGACACATCCATACAAGGGCCACCTTTCCCCAGCCTGGGTGCCCCAGGATGTTCTTCAGCTACAGAAAAGGCCTTGGCATGAAGTGAATGAGGTGTCAAGCACATCTCAAGCACAGATGGTTCTTCTCTTTGTAAACACTAAGCACTGGATTAGATATCCCATATTTAATAAACAGCAACAACTATATACAAACTGTGTATAAAAGCAGCTAAAAGTTAATCCTTGGCAATGAATCCTTAATATGAGGCCTTGCAAGTGGCAAGAGTAGATACAGACTGTAAGGCTCAAAAGGCAGCTATAAATCAGCACAGCTATAAATCTCCTCAACAGGAGAGTTTAATCTCAGTAAGACAATTTTGATGCATTCTAAATATAAATACAGAGGATGAAACTGAAATGTGGAGATGTGTACCTGGCTCTTTGTTGTGGGTTTTTTTTTTGTTTTGTTGTTGCTTTGCGAGTTTTGTTTCGTTTTTTAAAAATTTTATTTTATTTTTTAAAGTCTGTTGAGCTCAGCAAGAGCTCAGACTCTTTGAAATGTCAGCTGGCAATCTGGGAACACTCATTCCCTGCTCACTGACTTCTGGCCATTGACCCAACAGTCATCCTTTCCAATCCACAAGAAACAAACGCCTACTCTGGATAGCCCTCAGCTTTCTGATATGATAGCTTTGCAATCTCTTTGATAACCTCTCCTCTGTTCCTGCATCCCAATGTGCTCCCAACAGACACTGCAAAGGCAGATCAGCAGCAAGATCCACATCCCACCGTGCATTCCCATCCCTCTCTCAGCACCTCCTCAGCACAGATTGTTGAGGTCACCCCTCTCCTGTCACCCTCCCATGGTGGTCACAAGCAGCAGAGATTCATTTGTGCTACTGTGATACCCGAGAAGTACATTTACAATAAAAACTTACTTTTTCTTTACTACACCTTTTTTTGTGCTCAGCAGACTGCAGAAAACCAAAGCTGAAAAAAAGAAAAAAACAAACAAACCCACCCCAAACACAAACCCACTCCATCCATTTGAATACAGAGCAGAGCTTGGTTTTATACTGTTTCTTTGGGGATGACCAGGTTTTTAGTGGCTGTTTTACTGATTTTTGTATTGCCTTTTGACCTAATAAAAGTCACCTGAAACTGTTTGAAAAATGCTGCCCTGTAGTGAATGTTTCCTGATGAGAGGGGAGGGAGGAGGCAAAGGTTTCCATAAGTGGCAGCTGAACAGTGCTGAGTGGTACATGGGATTTGAAGCTATGAAGCAGAACAGCATTGGAGATTAAAGGAAATTATACATTTCTCTGGGTTTTAATGCATTTTTCTGTTGCTTTCTTTTTGTTTGAGATGTCTGTGTTAATATAGGATGATACCACACTATATACTGCCTGGCCAAAGCTTGTTGTGAATGTACTTCTTGGAAAGGCTGAGCCTTCCTGAGCTCTTAATTTCAGTTGATTTGACTGTCAGTATCATAGCAGCAGATTTTGGAATAGCAAAGTTGAACCTTATTTGAACTTGTTGACTACATTAGCACTGTTTTTCTTTCTCCTCCCCACCTCCATCCATGAATAATAATGCCCACTATCAGTTTTTTTTTTTTTCATCCTAACCAGGCCTCCTAGTAACTGTTTGCTAAACAAAAACAGGCTGACATGGTGCACTGGGGGAGAAGCATATTAAAGTGTCTGAGTTTTATTTGCCGAAGATAGAACTTGTCATTCCCAGGGAAATGTGCCATTTTGATGTCCTGGGAAACTCGGGATTTTCTGTCAGGCACGTGGTCCTGTCATCTCACGCATCAAGCAGACCGTGAGCATGACAGCTTTGAGGTCTGCAAAACCCATCCGATGGGTGGACTGGGGTCAGGTCGCTTCTTGTTTGTGTTTCTGCTCTGAAATGTCATTGCAGTTCAGCTGAACAGTCCTCAACTGGGCTCACTGTTTGTATCCTGGAGCATGGCTCTGCTTGGCTCATCCTCCTATGATTCCCCCATCACTGCAGGGAGGCAGCTCTAATGTTGGGAAGGTTCAATTAAGGCTCTGCTTGGCCAGCAGAAAAGAACCTGTCCTAAAAACAGACAGGCTCTGACACATCTGACTCTGGAGGAGCTGAATCCACCCCCTTCCATCTGCAATAACTGTTTGGAAAGAGCGAGTGGGTCTGCAGAGGCTCTGCCCCAGGGAGGGACCCTGCAATCCTGTGCAAGGTCACATGAAAGTCACCCTGTGGGTTCCCTTAGCTGCCGGATAAAGCTCTGTCTCCAATCAGGTTGCATTATTCTTAACAAGCTCTGGCAGAGCTTCAGCTCTCTGCTCTTCCATCAAGACTGGTAAGACCTTCCTGAGGGCAGTGCTTAACCCTTTCCATGTGCATTTGCTTGCCCACAGGGAAGCCCATATACTGCCTGGCTCCTGAGCAAGGCACACAAATTGCTCCCACTGCTGTGAAATGCTGAGCGCTGAACAGGGGGGACTTATCCTGTGCCCCCGCTGTGGGAAGAGGTGATCTGGGGTCTCCCAATGCTCTGCATATCTGCAGCAATGGGCACCTATTTCTGTGCTGCCATTTCGCCTCGGCATGACTACAGCCTAACACAGCAAAAATCCCCAACAGAGCAAGATTTGCAAAAGATAATAAAATATGGCTTTTTCATGCATGCAGTATCCAGCATTTGCCACTGACAGCACTTCTGACAATCATTGGCTGCCTGATGTGGGCTGCTGGACCTGCTCTGGTGGGAAGTTGCTCAGCACATTTGGAGATGAAACACTAAGGAAGCCCAGCACAGGGAGAAACCAACTGCTGAGTGAAAAAAACAAATCTAGTCTAAACTGTTCAAAGAAGCGAAATTCTAAGGAATAAAAAAATGCTGTGGAAATACATTTATGGAATAACCAAGGGATGTAGGCATAGCCTTAGAATGGATGAAATCTGGCACTGACAGATGTGAATGAGAATCCCCGGCAGCTGCGGGCTCTCTGTGCAGGATATGGAATGAGCTGGCAATTCCCAAGGTGGTCCAGAACAACCAGGCTCATCAGAAGAGCTAATATTGGCTTATTGTTTTCCTGTATTTCTTAGAGAGGAAAAAAGCATCCTAAGAGTAGCAGTACTGGAGCTGTGTGTCCCAATTAACCTGCTGCAGGTAGGGTCAATCTGCTCTCTCCTGCTTCTCCTTCAGAGGGCACAAAATGTGTTTGTTCCCATGGCCACTGCCCCCTGGGAAAGAGAGGAAGGAACAAAGGTGCTGCTCCAGTTATGAGATAGTTCTGCTTTATGGAGCTGCCCTTCCTGCAACCTGGCTGAAAGGTCTTTTTTTTTTCTTTTTTTTTTTTTTTTCCCCTCTCTCTCATTTCTCTATCAATTGATTGCTCAGTGCCAGAGGGCATTACTGGCTTCAAAAGCTTCATTTTCTGGTTCCTGAACTGCTCATTTTCTCCTGGCTCATTGCTGCTATTGGAGGTCAGATCTGGGTCCCAGACTGATTTGGCCATTTTGGGTTTGACCTTGAGACCTTCCCTTGCTCTTGAAAAGCCCCTTTGATCATTTCAGACACACACTTAAAAACCCAATAGAAACAGGTGATTTGATTATTTCAGTGGTAGGCAGAAATAGGCTAGAAATAAAACATTCCCAGTCAGATTTAAAGACTCCAGGTGCCTGGGGGCATTCCTGCTCACTGCAGAGCTGGGGGCTGTGGCAGTGCCCCAGCATCAGTACCCACTGCAAAAACTTGTTTTAGTTCTGTAAAGCAGCAGCAGTTGTGTTCTGCTTCCAACTTTTTCAGTGGACAAATCCATAGCTTGAAAGGTATAATTGTTGTCCAATATGCAGGAAAACTGCAGCCTGTCCCTGAAGGGTTCCCACCTGCACTGGAAATTCCCAAACTTTAACTTCAAGTGAGTGGCCCAAGATAAAAAAATGAAGTGGTGAGTCCTGAGCTTCTGCACAGTGCTGTTCAACTTCATCCTGCCAAGCTGGGAGAAGAAGGTGCACTGGTAAAAATGCCTCACAGAAAATTATTATTTTCTTAATTTAGCACCTTATATATTGCTCCCTGCAATATTGCAGAGAATTAACTTGCTCTCTGGAGAGACTGGCTAGCAGAGTCTCACAAGATTCAAGTATTTGATATGAGATTTCTACTGTCTTCTGGGCAGAAACATCTTTTAGTAATCAGTACTCAGTACTCAACCATGTAGGAAATGGTTTCTGGAGATCAGCAGAGCAAGGAGTAGACTCTCCCTGGGTAAGCAGGGAGCCAGGCATGGGCTCTCCTTATTTCTGGGGTGAATAACCTGAACATGGAGCTGCTACTCCTGTGGCTAAGCTTGACTGAAGACGTGTGGGTTGGGTCTGTTGGTAGGTTAACTCATTTCCTCTAAGGCTTTGTACCTTTGCAGAAGAAATAAATAATGCTGTGTTCTGGATGGGCTCATCCTCTGCTGCTGCTGCTGCTGCTGTGCCAGCGTAGGCTCCCAGCCAGAAGCTGTTAACAGGAGCCCAGACAAGCCAGGCTTGTACTGACCCAATCTGTGGCTCCATGGAAGATGTGGGTGAGATCCACACCCTGTGGGCAGTGGGATGTCCCCATCAGCCTCCCCAGCTGAAGGCAGGTGGGTGCCAAGCAAGAAGAGAGGCTGCTCACCCATGAGCCACAGCCAGGGACAGCAGAGCTGAGATCATGTCTGGAGGAAGAATTTCTCAGAATCATCCTCATCTATGAGCTTCTTCTATGAAGATTGTAAAACACTTAGCTTCCTGAACGTTCAGTTTAAGGCAAGAAATGATAACAGTTCAGGGTTAAAGGGGCCAAAAGGAAAAGTGTTGATAAAAATAATTAAAATTTAAAATATAACGGAAGCATGAAAATAATGAAAAAGTTGTTTTGTTTCACACTTTTCTGTAAGGTAGTTTGCAGGTAGCTTATGTAGGTTTTGCAGTGTTCCTTTGGTGAGTTACCACTCATCATCTATCTGTCTGCATGGACAGAGAGATATCTGGAGGAGAGATGCAGTTACAGGGTTCTGATCCTGACCCAGCTGAGGTCAGTGGCAGAAATCCCTTTGCCCTTCAGCAGGGCACTCTCACTGAGGGGCTTTCCTTCCATGCTATTTGCCAAAATACAATCCTGGGCAGAGGAAGAATCCTTTTCTTACCAAAAGGCTGCATACACTGGCTGCTGCTCTTGCCACCACCCCTGCCAATGGAGACCTGAAAACTTCACATTTAAATTCTGGCTTTGGGCAAGTTGAGTGCCAAACCAGGGCATTCTGCCTGAAACCCTGCTCCTGGAAATGTGAAGTTACTCAGGCTGTATTAAAGCTGAATGCAAAAGATGACACTATTGGAAACCAAATTAAAAATAACAGGGAATACTTTGTCAGCAGGGCAGGAGAGGAAGAGATGGTTCTTATTTAGAAATGTCTTAAGCAAATCCAGCCCCTTCTATACTTCCAGACTTTGCTCCAAAATCCAGTTAAAGCATTAAGCTAACAAAGACCCCAGTTACCAAAGGGAGAGATAATAAAGATACAACAAAGCCTGCTCCTGGATTATTTCACTGCTCCATGGGGAAGCACTGAGATGCTGACAGTTTACCTTTCAAACCTCTCAAACAAAACAACTCTTGAAAATTGCTAAAATATTATTAACACAAACGGCAACATAGCAGCAGGGTCGCTTTGTCATAGTGACAGCAAAGGCTGCATCTCCCCACGATGCCATCAGCAGAGTCTGACAACCACACCAGGAGGGTTTGGCTCTGTGGACCCCCAGGTGTGGGTTGTGGGACACCCAGGCGTGGGATTTGGGAACCCCCTCTCCATGCTGCTGCTCCCCTGGGGGTGGGAGGATCATCAGCCTTGCTCAGACTGAGTGTGCTGCTATTGCAGCCTGAGCAACACTTGCTTAAACAGAGGATTTTCAAAGATTGTAATAAGTGATATAATGGACTCCCACCTCTTTGTTCTGTCTTTTTCAAACCCTCCTCTCTCTGCACCAAAAAAAACCCCAAAACAAAACAAAAATCCTTAAGAAATGATCTTTAAACCAGTGTGGGACCATGCTCTCCCTTAATGAGTCAATCTGGAAGAAATGTTCTGACTGCAAGGAGGGCTCTGAAGTGCCTTTTGCAGGGCTTACCCTTCTCTTCTGAGACTTGTCCCTCCAGGTATGGATGCTCAGAGAACCCATGTTGGACTTTATGTCCCCCTCCAAAGTTGCTGTTTGCAGAAAATAATTGCAGTCAATCTCCCTCTATATGAAGAAGGTGGAAAACTTAAAAGAAATGGGAAGTACGGAGGGAACTATACAGATACTTGGAGAAAAATGTCAAGTATTATTGTTTAAGAAAATTGTATTGAATCAAAAAAAACCAACAATCCCCAGCTCTGCATTTGCAGTGTGGTGTCTGATGCTTTGAAATCAGGTTCCAACTGATGTTATTTTGGGGAATTTAGGCCAGACTCTTGCTGTCACCATCTCAATGTTCTTGGCTTTGTTACTTTTTCTCTGTTTTATTATTCTGAAGAAAATAAGTCTATTAGTGTTCTCTTTTTGGCAGAGGAATGGCTGAGTGAGCACTGAGTGGATGGACTCCAGGTGGCACAGTGGCTCAACACATGAGTCCTTCCTGCTACAGTCAGGTGCAATGTCACAGGGATTTCCCTCTCACAACCCAGGGGTTTTGTGGTCTGTCAGGCTCTCCCCACATTAAGCACCTGAGCTCCAACCCCGTGGCCATATCCTGCCAAATGAAGCCTGGATGTGATGCTGGGGCCAGGGAAGGGGGATGCAGATGAGCAGGCACATCCCAGCTGGACCCTGTCTACCCCTTCTCTGCCTTAATGAGAGTCTGAGTCGAAAGACCTGGACTTAACAAACAAAAAATCAACAAAATCCCAACCCTTATTTTACTGCCAAAGAGTCCTTCTGAGGCACTCATAGTCACTGTGTGCCTGTTCTTGGTGTCACTGAGCCTTTCCCTGCCCACACTCGCCAAGTTCTGCTGCTTGGTGTACACAGATGGGCTGGGTGCTGACAGACCCCAGCAGCAGATGTGACTGTCCTGAGCACGGGCTATGAACCAACTTGGCTTCAACAAGCTGTTCTTAAGATCACCCAGTAACACCTCAACAGGGAGCCAAGTAGACCCCTTCGTTTCTGATCACTTCCTTTTAAGAGTTTATTAGTCACCTGCTGCTACATTAAAGACTGGCACTGTCACAAGCCCTTGCCTCCAAGTGCTCCGTAATTGCCCCTTGAAAGCCCCACACCCAACAGGTACCCAGATAATTTACCAGACACGTTTTCATGCCTATATTTAAAAGGGTGACCCTAGTTTGAGAAAGCATTTTTTGAGGCCAATCTGTAATTTGAAAGGGTTTAAACATATTTTTAAGTAACACTATAAAATAACGTGCTGCCAAGCAAGAGCTTTGGGTTCAATTATACCCCCACAAAAATCACAGCGTGCAAAAGCTGCTGCTGGAAGCTGACAGAGCCTTAATTAAGGCAGCCTCAGTGGGCGATATGGCAGCAGTACAATCAAGCCTCTGAAAACCTGTGCTTTAAGGCCACGGGTTCATCGTGCAGACCTTGAGCATCTCCTGCCTTGGGGCTGAGCCACCGGTGCGGGTCACAAGCCCTGAACCTCGTTTTCAGGGAAAACGGCTCCAGAACAGTCAAGCATGTCTGCTAGCTGGGGGAGATTTCTGGGCTTTTTTTTTTCCTTAGCTCAGGCTACTCCAGAAAATAAACACAGAAAGAGCTCTGCATAGTGTTTCTTGACAAAAAGACACCACTCTGCTGCACTGTTTTGTGGCAGTGGCACCATGAAGTATACAGTTCTTGTGCTGCTCTATTCTGACATCCCTGACTTGTGACTTAAAAGTCAGCTCCTCAGTCCTTTCTCACATCACCTCCTTCAGAGCAAGGAGTATAAAAACACTAAGCCTTGTTGTTAATGGCCTAAGCAAATGATTTAATCACAGTGATGTAAAAGGAGTGAGGAGCCTGTAGGATGGAAAAAATGCAGGATAGACAGTAAGACTAATGAGGTAATGTGTAAACCCAGGAATTTTTGAACAGACTGAACATGCCAGAGCTGACATGTATATTGAAAAAGACATAAAAACATAGACAAAACAATAGCCTGGGTTGGCCATAGCTTGATTTACGCAGTGGAAACATTTTTTCCTCTGAAGACAAAGGCAAGCAGCAAAGACAGCTCTGTGGCAGCACAGCACAGTCACAGCATCATGACTGGAGATGCAAGACCCAAACACACAATGCCATTCCCCCCCAGCCTCTGCAGCTGTGCTGGGAATCTGTCTCATAAGAACTCATGCAATGACTTTCTCCAGGCTCTACAAGATCAGCTAACATCACTGTCCCCAGGAGGAGAGGGGAGCCCAGACAATTTGCTGGGCATCTCCCTGCAGGAGAGTGTGGGTGCTGACACCACAGCTTGGGGTACAGGAGCCAGTCTGCATTGCTGGTGCTGGCTGCTACCTAAAAGGTAGCTCTGAAAGCAAATTCAGCTGCTCTGCAAGGCAGAGAGTGCTCCTAATTTACACCTCCAGATGCCATGGGGTAAATATCTTTGTGCAGACAAGCTCCCAGTTCTCACTGTGGTGGTCAGGGCACAAGGCAGCAGCAGGTGCTGGGTGATGCCTGTGGGCACGGTGGCACCACAGCAGTCCTGGGGCTGGGACATCTGCTTCCTGAGCCAGTCTGGGTGCCACTTGCTGGGAGAGCCAAGTGACACAGCTCCCAGGGCTGCCAAACATACTCTGTTCCATGTGTGAGCCCTGCACATGCTGCTTAAAAACACTGGCTGCTCAAGGTGAGAGCATTCGGGGGGAGGAGGGGGTGAGGGAAGGAGGGAACAGCTCAGGGCCGTGAGCATGTGTGCCCAGTTTCACTATGGGATAGATAATGAGGAAAGCCAATATTCTTGCTTGCCTTCTCTTACTGGAGAAACCTCTTGGAAATTCCCGGTGGTACATGCAGAAAACCACAAAGCAAAAAAACTGAGTCATCTGTTTCAAATTCTCATAGCAGCTTCCCCTGTCAATCTGCATGACCCACTCAATTCTCATCTACTTCTGTCTATTTCTGGGGGAGCTGTGAAAAATAACTACAATCATTCCAGCTGATTGGTTACAGCATTTGCTTGAACTGAAGTTTTGTGTTCATATTCTCCTAATGGCTGTGCCACACCTTGGACTTTATATAATCCAGGCTGTAGCACCAGACACGATTGGTCTGGCTGCATTGCTGCTCTGCTTTGGGCAGATTTACCACAGTTCAGTGCTCTGCAGTAGCTAAGCCACGGCTAAAAAAAAAGAGAGAATTTAGTTATTAATGTCATTTTCCATTGAGATAGTGGCTGAAATCAACCTATCATGCTAAATCTACAAGTTCCAAACTGTATACATAAGGTATATTAAGGGATTTGGAAAGATTAAGAACAGCTCCTAGGCGTCTCTGTGTATAAGCACTGATTGTTTTATCTATGAATTACCTGCTGCTGTGCAGAAAAGGCAAAGATAAGGAAACCATCCTGAACTGGCCTAGCTGGGAACAGCTTTGGAAGAATTATTTGCTTGTAGCTGAGCTCTGCCCCAAGGGGTGCTGTTCCCCAGAACCAGGGGAGCCCAAGAACTGCCTGCTGCTCCTAATCCAGACATCTCTCCCTGTGCTCAGTACTGAGCCTCTTGCTGCTCACACGAGGTGCCCAGGTTGGGTGTCTGCTATGCTCCCAGCTCCCCAGCACCACTAAACACTGATGACTTCTTTACGAAAAAAACAGGCATTAAAAAAATACAGTGTTAAAATGCTGCAGTGTCCATAGCCAGTGGGAAGAGGCTCAGAGTGGGAGCTGAGGCTGGCATTTCTTCATCAGCTGGGTGCTGTTGGGGTGTTTCAGTGAGGGCAAGAGCATCATCCTCTGGCTGCATCAGCTCCCTGAAATGGCAGACCCTGAGCAGGATGGGCTGCTGGACCATGGCTTGGGGCTGCAAGGCAATGGGAGGCTCTGGATGTGTAGCTTTGCCCCTGTGCCATGGCTCAACCAGCTGCAGGGCCCCAGCTTGTGTGGCTGAGCAGGGCTTTCCCATGTTTTCTTAAGAGCAACTGGGACAGCCTGAGTGAGAGATCAGGATTGGGCACTTCTAAAAATCCATCTTATATTCAGTGGAGCTTCCTCCTCCATGCACCACAGACAACTACCAGGGTTTGTAGCTCTTCCCAGCTAGCAGCTAAGTGTCAGGCTCAGCCTGGCTCTGCTCCCGCAGAAGCAGCAGGGCTCTGGCTCTTGTAGGCAGTAGCCCAGGAGCTTTGTCTCTGCTCCTAATAGGACACACAGATGAGTTATCCATTCGCACATGAACACGACCCTGCTCTGACTCCCACCTTGTGACTTGCTGAACCTCGGAATTCCCACAAGAAGGCTGACGTCTGCCTGCACAGTGATGCGTGGGCCCGGGCTGGTGAGGGTCACCAGGGCTCACCTGGATGAAGGCACCTGGATTTTAGTCCCAGGATTAGTAACAGAGGAAGTGCTTAGAGGGAAAGACCTTGCCACGGGATAGCAAATACGCAACTGGCACTATTTTAGTGGCCATCCCCAGTGCCTTGGCATGGCAAAGTGGGGGCTGTTCCTGAGTTACCTGGGCTGGCTCCAGCACACCTACGTAGGGAAGGAAGGATCCCCTTCCCCACATGCTCACAGCATAAGCAACTGCTCAGTTTATAAAAAGCATCCTCTGAAAAGATTTTCCTACTGGGTAAAGGCCCATTATGAGGACTTCCTGGCTTACAAGGCTGTATATAGCAGCAGTAATCCTACTATGCTTATCCCAAACTGTCCTCCACTGAACAGTGAAATGAACTTTACAGAACACTAGAAGCTTAATTAAGCCTCCAAGCCTGCTGCTAGCAGCACAGTTCTGCCTCTTGCAGCCACACGGTCATGTTATCACAAAAAAGCAAACAGCACACCTGTGCCATACACACATCCTGTCAGCTTACAGCTTGTTCTCAGCAAATTCAAGGCGAGTTCTTTGTAGAAAGGGTTATCCTACTGATTCTTTATCACCAAGAGCCCAAACCCACATCCATGTACATATGGCAATAACTCTGCTCTTGCTGAGGCTGAAGACATCACACACTGCTGTATTTTCATTTTACAGCTGTAAGGATAAAAAAATGGTACTGGTCAGCCAGGCCCTGGGCCTGGGTTTTGAGTGCTTCTATTGACTGTTTTTTCTGAACATCCACAAGAAACTTCAGAGCACCCACACATCTGGAGAGCTGAACAGATGTGTCAGTCTGTGCCATGGGTGTCAAGGCAGATCGGAATGGCCCAGATGTTTTGTTTCAGTTGTGTAAGGTTGGATGACAACATTCATGTTTCTTCCCTAACACTATTTTACACTATTTACACTTTAAACTCTTGGAATTGCTCCAGAAAAAGCTGAACATCAACAAAGCTCCTGGGCAGAAAGCAAAGGCATGAGCAAGAACATACAAACTGCAACCTGAGAGGGCTGCTGGGTGATTATCCTGAAATCTTAATATTGCCAACTAATATCTTAATTATTGCTTTAAAAACCACAACACATCTCACGGTCCTGCAAAGAGTACATCTCCGGCTGCCACAGCAATCTGTCTGTGTAATGTGTGCCCATTCCTGGACAGAACGAGACCTGACCCAAAGCAGTCACAGTGCTGGTATCACTCCTTGTGTGGCCAGCATGGCTGAACTGCTCACCATCACTAAACATGTATTCCTGTGACCTTTTCAGACATTCTTCATTCCTTTTCCTAATGGAGGGCACATCTGAGACTTAGGTCTAGAAATTAGTATCTTCAGATGCTTGCTTTTCTGGTGTAACAGACAGAGACAGTCTAAATATTTTGTGTTCTTGTCTTGCCCTCCTGGTAACCCAGATACCATTACTGAAGCACAACTGGGTCATGTGAATTAATATTAGCATCTGTGTTAGCTGCTTTATTTACATCTCTGTAGCTGTCAAAAGTTGTAGGTAGCTTAAAAGGAATATGGTTTATTCATTTTGACACTAGCAGTAAAATAGCTAGACAAAGGCAGGCTGGCTCCTCAAGCCCAGGATACCAGGCAGGGCCCGTGGAAAGCACAAGCCAAGGGGGGCAAATGCCCAGAATGGTCTGATCAGGGTGGGGTGAGGGGGACAGCCCATCCTGATTCACATGGGCCAGCAAAAGATGTGGCTGGCAACACAGCCTAACAATGTCCACAGTCTTCTGTATTGTCCCAAACCAGAGCAAATTTTAAAATAAGGGAGCCTGGAAGGGCCCAGATTTTTTCCAGAGATTCCTGCCCCTGTCAGCCCCATTGTGGCTGCTGCTGGATGCAGACACATGAAACTCGTGTGTCCTTATGGCTAAGAAGCTAGGATAGAGGACAATACTGATGGTTAAGGAGGAAACTCTCATGCTTCCTAACCTCACTTCATATCTTCTGAGTGGAGACCTATGTCACTTCAAGATGTGGACCTGGCAGATCTTTAAGGGTCAAGCTGAACCTTTTCTCAATGGCTGACCCATGGCTGCAAACTTCCTCACTTGGTGCTGCTGCCAGGACTGAGGACCCCAGACCCTGTTATTCCTGGCTCTGGCTCTGGTGTCTGCCTGTATTCTGGAAGGGGAAAACTGCCCTGAACTCCCCAGAGCACCCCACCACCCCTGAGTCCTGTCTTGGCAGCTCATGTCCTTCCCCAGCATCTCACTGTGCTTCTGCAAGGGCAGGGCCAGGTCCAGGGCTGGATTTCAAGCATCAGGTAGAAGAGATTAATTTTTAAAAACTCTGAACACCATTTCAATATAATTAAAGAATTAATTAACTTTCCAGCCCAGTAATCATGGAAACTTCAGCCACATGAAGTAATGCCTCTTTCCATGGGTCCCTCTGACTCTTGCAGTATCTCTGAGAACATCCTGCAGGTCCTGTTTGGAGCAGAGTGAGGGGGGCTTTGGGGTCAGTGTTCAGAGGGGGATGGTGTGAGTGTAGTCAAACTGCACCGACCCAAGCACACAGCATTTGGGAAGAATAACTATTATTATTTTTAGCCAAAGTACAGAAGATGCCATGAAGTGCAGGGGCAGCTACACCTCTCTCCAGTGATGTCTGCAGCCAGAAGCTCTCTGACATGCAGGTGCTCAGTCATGTCTCTGTGAATGGATTTTAGAGCCAGGGGTTTGTCTTTGCCTTAGAAACCACTGCTGTGAGAAACTGGGACTGTCAGCTTGTGCATCTCCTGGTGGAACCATTCCTGGTGGCCACTGCCTTCCCTGGCAGGTGCTGTGTCCATGCCATACTCTGCCCCCTTTCCAAAATCCACTGTGACCAAGAGACAAACACTCTGTAAATGAAGCCAGTGCTGGGTTTTAAGTTTGTGGGAACTGAGGCAATGCAGGTTTCTGATTAACAGAAATCTCAGCAAGGTAGTATGTAAGCAGCAGGTATGTGTCAGCAGAATTCTTATAAATGCTTCTTCTTCTCAATAGAAATGTTACCAATTTATTTACCCAGTCTGCTCAAAAAAAACCTGTAATGAAGAAAACTAGAAAACAGTTTCACAAACTGACTTGGCTGGGCAACAACACTGTTACAGAAACATTTGGGACTACACAACCATTTTTCAAAACAGAAACATTCTGGTAACAAGAGCTGGGTTCCTACAGTCTGTTAAAAATATATATGCATAGTTTTGCACATTCAGAATATTCCCTTTCAACAGCATTTAATGAAAAGCTCTCTTTTGAGCTCAAAATGCCTTCTTTCCCTAGTTGGTTAATTTCATATAAATAAGGGATATTTTTGAAATATCCTGGTCTCCAACTACTGAAATAAAATATCTTGAATAGTCAGAACCAAAATGTAGGGTTCAAGGGCAAAGAAGGTTGCACAATTTGGGGAGGGAAAATTTTCAAAGTATTAACAATTATTTCAGACAAGAAAACTATTTCTTGCACCTTCCCACTCTACCACCTAAAGGAGATCTGGCCCATTCCCTGCTTGGCCCTCTTTTGCCTTTGAGTGGCTTGATACCCTTCCCAAAGGGACAAAGTCATGAACACAAGTCATGAACACATCTTGAGATGCAGTTCCTGAGATAATACCCAGTGTATATCAAGTTTTCTTACTGTATTTGCTGATGGAAAGTTAAATTTTCAAAAGCAGCCTTCATGAAGATGCAGGGATTTCAGTGGAATTTTTAAGTTTCACCCAAATTAGTGTCTCTCCCATCAAACTTGTCAGCCTTACACCCAGGTGTGTGACACTGCACTGTGACAGACCTGCTGGGTTTGTGATGAAGCTCCACACTCCTTCCTGCTGTAGCATTCCCATGGAAGCCTGCTGTCCTGGCCAGCCTGTCTCTCCTTTTTACCTCAATGATAGGAAAAGACAAGACTTTTTTTTCCCTTAATCAGCTGCTGGCTCCATAGGTGTTCCTCTATCAGTCATCTTCAGCAGTAATCCCAGCTTTAGCCTGTTCTTGCCTTACACTAAATCTAGACAATTCCCTGCCAGGCCTTTGTCAGCTTTGCTGTTTTATCTCCAAGGGAAGCCTGAAATAATTAGGAAATTTTGCTTTTTCTTTTTTTTTCTTTTTTCCTGGCAGGTTTAACAACCCTCTGGTTCTTTGGATGCTATCCTGTCATCTGTCAATCATGCTTTGTAGAGGAAGATCCATAAATATTACCTCACCATGTCTAAAAATCTCACAGAAGATTTTTTTTAGGGGATGATTAGTTGGTGGTGGCTGCAGATCCCTTGCTAGCAAAGCTCTTCGAGCTGTCTCTTTTACAGATGATTGTAAAGAGAGCTTCTGAGTTACCACCTTCATCTCCCGGGGCACTACCAACCCCAGCCATTGCTACTGGAAAGGGAAGAGCAGTTCTAGAGTTAGTATAACCCGTGTTGTTTATACAAATACATCAGTGTATATGACTTACTCCTCCTCATTGTTCCAGAAATCCCACCCTAGGCTCCCAGCAAACTGAGTTACTTTGGACAAGAAAGGCTTCCTGAGGCTGAGATGATGCTTCTCTGCATCCCCTCACACAGGCACTTGCAAATCCCACCTAATGATTTCACAGACACTTCTCCCAGCATTAAAAACTCTCAGAAGTACAAAGAAAAATAATATTGGAGGCTTGGGAATACTACAAAATTCTGGTCCTGATTTGAGAAATTCATTGGAACTGTCTGGGGTTGTTCTGGGGGCTGCTTTCCTTGTCCTGAGGTCCATGGGAAGAGCAGGGAGAACAGAAAATATATGAAGAACTGGTGGAAAAAAGAGTCACTCTGGCTGGTTATTTTTGACTGAGAGCTCTGAGCATCTGCTGGCTTTAGTTTTGCTAACTGTACTTTTTAATCTTGGCAAGGGTGCACAGAGCCCAGGAGAGAAATGCACTGTATATATAATTATAAATCAAAATATAATAAGTGAAATGAGCACTGAAAAATACCACTCACTAACTGCATATGCCATCTACCCAATAGTTCCAGGCTGAGTCACCACTTGAATTCAGGAGGTGAAGCGAAGCGGCGGAGAGCCAAGGTCTGCGAGGCACTCCGGCTGGACTCCTGCCTTGGCACCCACCTCTTCCTGAGGTCAAGAGCTCCCTGATCCCACCTGCCCCAACCCCCAGTGTCCTACCAGGCTGCCCTAGCAGAAACCTCAGCATTGGGCTGTACGTTTTTGGCACGATGCAGGCAAAGAGGTCAAAGTTGACAAAGTCGGATCCCAGACCCATCTAGAAATCAACCTAAATGGAGCAGGAGCAATCCTGGGCTGGGACAGAGTTAAACATCACTGTAAGAGGTGGAGAGGAACTTTCAGGAGGTGGACAACTATACCAGGGCTCTTCTTTCCCACAAGAAAAAAGGGAGAAAGAGAAGATGTTGCCATGCCCTGAGGGATGGCATGTATCTAGGGACTGGAGGAGCCAGTCCAAGCTCTAATAAAGCTGGAGCCAGCCTTGAAGAGGGGAACAAATCTGAGAGTGCTGATGAGCTTCAGTCCTGGAGCAAGGAGCAGGGTGGCTCTTAAGAAAAAAGGCTGTGAAACTGGGGTTATTATTTATTTTTTTTTAAGTGAACACTTATGGCACTAGAGAATGGAAATGTAAGGGTGACAGGGACAAGGATGAAGACACAAGAGTCTTCTACTGCTAATCTTAATGCTCTCAATAGAAGAGCAAATTTGCATGAAGATAATGAGTGGGACAGGGTCTGTATAGGCCATTCACAGACACAGAATCTTGATGCTGTGTGCAGGAAAGTGCTCCCCTGACACATCTGCACACACACACACACACACACACACACACACACTTGCACACTGAGCTGCAGAGCCTCAGCAAAGCCACCAGCCAAGGACTAAGCCTTCACTGGGCCCCCCATGGCCCTGCTGCTCCTGCTCTAGGTGCTTATGGATTTATGCAAACCAGCAGTGCAAAATAATTTAGTGCTGCTTTGCTGCAGGATGTCAGGATTCCGTCATAATAATTCATGGTGATTCCACAACAACCTTAAGCCAGACATTTCCCATCCTGCTGTCAAGACCATGTCCTTGGCTTTGAACCACTTTCTCCCCAGTGGAATTCAGCCACTTCTGCACTGGGACACGCTGGGATTTTAATCCTGTAAATGACAGCACCAGTCCTGGCCTCAAGGCCTTCCCTGGGAATGAGGGACTTGAGGATTTTTCAGTTCTGTTTCCAGACAATTAAATATTCCCAGCAAGCTGTTAATCTTCAAGAAATGAGCTGGGCTTTGGTCATCATTACTTAAATGGAGTGGATGGCAAAAAGTAGGCACCTGAAACCTTTATAAAAAGCCAAAAGACATTAATATTTCATTTCTCTACTAGGGCAGCACCTACAGAGTGTGATGAGGCTCTGACAACACATTGCCTTGCTGCTCTAACTGAGCAAAAACAGGATTAAAAAAACCTTTTTGTGACACATTTTTCTTTACAAGGTCCTAGAAAAGCTCTATGTCTTTTTGAAACTTTAACACCACCCTGAGAAGACTTAAATTATTTCCTTCCCAGTGGATTTTGTTCTCAAAGTGTTTCACATTTCTTACATTTGGGAATGGCAAGAACAACAACTAAAGTTCATAAATCCAGGAGGGAGTCTCCTAACCACCTTGTGTGTGGTTTAAATGAAGCAGATTTGTTTACGATATATTAAGGAGGTCTGAGCATTTTTACCAGCTGTTCCTTGTGATTTTTTGGCAGCTCTCTGGATGTCATTGTCATTCCCAGCATATCTCAGGACAGCTCTCAGAAACCCAAGGAATGTCAGGTAGGCAATTTGTTACCCTGCTGGGAGTTCATCTTACCTTGCTCCATCCCAATCGCTAAAGGAAAATCCCCCCCTTGCATTGGGCCTTGAAGCATGAGAAGTCTGCAGGTCTAGAAGTTCTTCTCATTAAATGGAAGATACAGAGATAGGGAGAAAGAACACCCTAAGAATATTATTTTAATGATTTAAATTGTCACACTAGAGGCTTTTGAGTTGCTGAGAAGATATTAACAGTCATGCTGAAAGTCCAGCCCCTTGTCCTCAGGCTGAACCTGGACAGTGACTTTCCAGATCTCACAGCATATCTGGTTCATGCTAATTGCCCTTCATAATTACTCTTCATGATATTTTTATCCACATTTTTTTTTCCTCTGCAGGAAATTAACTTTTAAGCTTGTTGGCTGATCCTTTATCTGACAGGGGATGGACCTTTGTGGTTCTTATAAGACCTTCCAGGCTGTAATTCGGATGTTCCCTTTCTTGCACATTGAACTCACTTCTGATTTGCTTCTGCAAAAAATGGTAGAGACTTTTATGTGGGGCATTAATGTATTTTTTTTCTTGATCGATAGTGCTTCAATGGAATGTGACACATCCACCTAAAAATTCTGACAATAGACCATACATTTTGGGCTGTGATGAACCTCATCTAGTTCATGCACCAAGGAACTCAGATACTGCTGCTGATCCTGTCGATGCTGTACCTGCTCCTGACACTTTCAAACTTGGTTACAGGCAAAAGGCCCCTTTGCAAGGCTGTCAAGATAATAAGAGTTATGCCCACATTGACCTGGAGACTGGAAGGGCATAAGATTGAAAGACTAAAATGTGCCAATACTCTGAACTTGTCTCAGGCACAATTTGGTCTGATGATTTTTTCAGAACAAGCTTTAAAACCCTGCCATCATTAAAGGTTTAAAAAAGTCATAGTTTCCCAGGTAGTTCTTACCAAAGCAAAACAGAGCACAAATCAGTATAAATCAGGGTCTTAACAGAACTGTGTGATTTGCATTTACACTGCTAAAGAGTCAAATGCAAATCTTACTTTGGCAGACAAGATGCTACATTGAGACTGACTACTTCGATGTGTAACATTGTGGTACTGCTGAGTCAGAAATGAAGAAATAGGGTAGATACCAAATGGAAAAGGGACTGGGGAGGCAGGGGGGTGGATGAAGGAGTGCCTTAGGGAGAGTAAGTCACAGCAGGGAGGGAAAATAACAGTTGATGTTAAAGCACAGGAAGACAAATTACAAAATCTGGGTTCTTTTCCTAATTACGGCATTTTGGATTAGTTCTGTGACCTTAGGTAAATAATTTATTCTCTTTGTGCACAGTTTCCTCATCCATAAAAGAAAGTTAATAGCTACTGCTTAAAAAGGTTTGCTTTTCTTGGCCCAGGTGGAGGTATGAGTCAGGGCAGACTTTGGCACACAGCAAGTCTGTGATGTGCTAAGAGACAGCATGGAGGTAAAAAGCTCCAATAATTACTATTTCTTTTACCCAAGGCAGGTGTTAAGCACAGCTGTATCAATGGGGCAGAGCTGTCCTTGGGAGCCACCAGTGTCTCTAGATTGCAGGGGATGAGTTTGGACCAGCTTCAGGCACCTCTGCTGGGGGATGGCATTTTATTATCCAGAGGAACACCATGAAGCTGAGGAAAATGAATTTTGAGCTTCCCCTATGAATACCTGCATTTCTACCCTTTATCTTGAAATCCACACTGCTATTTTGGAAACCAAGCAGAAATTCTGCCCAATTCTGTACTTCCTTTAGGGTTTTTCCCAACCTAAGTACAATGCACAGTAGACCTATTTGCCTTGGAAACTCGCTTGCTGGCTAAGAGTGTTGCAAAACCCCATTAAATACAGCAGTTTGGGTCTGACTACGTTATCAGTCTTTTTTCTGCTGAAAACAACATGCAGCACTCCTCCCCTGCCCAAGCAATACAGCTCCCTATAGAGTGGTCCAATCTGGTTTTGAGTGCCTTGGAAAACCACCATTTGAAATGGCTTTGCAGGACCCATGAGCAACCATTTTTACTGCAGTCCATCCCAGAGTAATTGTTCATCCCAAGAACATGAGCATCATGCAGTGGGATGTGGAATCATTAATAGAAAATTCAGTGACATGATCAACACAGCAGCTGATGAAGTTGGTAGTATGGTTTGATCAAATTACTGAGTTTCTATGAACACTCAGCATTTGCCCCAAGATACCCGAGAAGAGAATTTATCTCTCAATAAGAAAACCTTTTATGACAAACTATAAATGTTAACATCCTCTGTAACTTTATATTAGTTCACTTTTTTGTCCCACATAATATTGGTAATGTTTAGAGCTTTTTCCATGCTAATTCCCAGCAAAATATTAACCACAAATTCACTGTACTACCTATCCTACTATTTCTTAGCTGTGCACAAATGCAGAGTCCAACTCATGCAGAGTATATTAGTGCTGGCCTGAATCCCTGTGAAGTTGCTTATTTTAATTTCAGTGGACAATCAAAAGAAAATCCCAGAGCCCTAATGCTGCTGAGGTAAGGAGGTGTCAGCCTCTGGCATCTTCTGTCTCACCAAACTGGGGAGTGGGAAGCACAGGAATAGGAGCAGAGCTGGTGGGGTGTGACAGCAGCAAGGGGCCCATCTCCAGTGGCACTGTGCAGTGTTGCTCTGTGCCTTCTTTGCTGAAGGTGATAAAACAACTGCTCTGTTTCCCTGCAGAGTGTAGTCTTATGCACTGCTAAGGTGAATAGTAAACTAGTCTGACAGCAGATGGGTTGTCCTGGCCGTATAACAATGAACAGCATCCATATCTTTTTATTGAATAGCTCAGGTTTCTATATCTTCTGTAAAAAAAGAAGCTATGTGCACTTAAATGGCAGCTCACATTTTAGGAATTTCCTATTAAAATGTGTGTCATTCCTAATGGTTAATAACTCGCCCAAGTGTGACCTGAGTAGCCAACATCATCAACATTAAATGTGACATTTACTATCAAGAATAACGTTTTGGGGCTTCTGCCAGCCCCTCTCACTGAGCCATAAATATTTTGATCATTGAACAGGAAGAAGAAGGAGCTGATCAGCCTGTGCTCATGCCTGATACCAGCAGGGAGTAAATGGGTGTTCTCAGGGGACCTCAAGTGGCTCAGCAATTGCAGCCTTGGCAGCAGCATCTTCAGGCTGGTGGAGCCAAGGGCTGAGTAATGTGACCCTGAAGGGTTTGTGCCTGTGACCTCTGCCCAGGCTGGAACCCTGTGCTGAGGAGGCAGTGCTGCTGCCAAGTGTGCTGATGGGCACAGAGGGGAGGGATGGAGACATTTCTCCTGGGTTTTAACTGCATTGCAATCACTCTGGAGCAGCAGTTCAAGCAGTCCTGTGAATGACTGCACTGTCCTGAGCACTCTGTAAAGCTTGGGAATGGAGGAGTCCCCATGCCCTGGGTGGGACCACCTGGCCCACCACAGCATTCTCCAGATGGTCCCTCAAATGGGATTGGCAAAATGTCACCTTCCCTCCCAGAGACAAGCCAAAGTCTGTCTAGTACAATTATTTGTCCCTCTCATGATCTTTTACATAGAGTTTGCTCATGGCTGCGTCCAGTCTGAAGCTGCAGTTATCTGGGATGTCTAAAACTCAATTAAATCACATGCATTCATTTCATGGAATCTTTCAGGCTGGAAAGATCATCGAGTCCAACCAACATCCCTACTCTACAAAGTTCTCCCCTAAACCATATCCCCCAACACCACATCTAAATGGCCCTTAAATTTACATCCATGAATGCACGGGTACCTACATTTGTTCCCTATGCAATATTGTTGCTATAGCTACTTCAGGACTGGAGCTGTTTGTTGCAGTGTGATCACTGCTAAACAATACATAAACAGTACAAACCTAAGAAGCTACTGTTGTTTAAAATGTGGTATCACTCTTTGATTATACTTGTCCCAGAGCAATGATACACCAGAGCTGATGAGAAGAAAGGCCCTTGTAAGGGACATCCACATTATATATTATGGTTATTTCTACATTTTTAGGTGAGAGCAAGGGCTGTGTCTTTTGTCTGCTGCCTGTGTTGTTCTTAGACACAGCAGAGAAGTGGGGAGGTGGGGATGCAGTGAGCAGTGCTGCTAAATACCAAAACATCCAACTGAGAGATCAAGCTGAAAAACTGAAAAATGAAGTTCTGACTTGTGCTACAATATTGTTTTCTGCTCAAAAGAACAAAACTTCGGTTTCCTCTGCATTACCAAAATTAAGATGCTTTTAATTTATTAACTAGAAAAGTTATCTTAGCACTATTTCAAAAAAGAGCTCCAGGCCAACCACTTCATTCAGAAAATACTGGACCAAACCACCTCCTTTCACAACGGTCCAAATAAGATGTTTAGCCATCCCTGAAATACACTTTTCTTTGCTGCAGACTGAAAAATTCCCCATGGCTGCAAACTGAGAAATATCCCCCCTTGTCCTGAAAAGGAATATTTTGGCAACTACATGATTTGATAAAAAAATATATCACTCAGCTATGGCAGTATGAAAATATCAAAAAGGTACTGCTAAGCAGTTTTGGTTGGTTGGTTTTTTTTTCAAAGTCCATTATTTTAAGGAGAAAATTTTTGGAAAACTGCCAAGCACTTTGTCATGAATGTGACCTGGAAGTAGACATGATAAATAATCTGGAAGGTCTCCTTACTATGGAATGGCACTGTACAATAAAGACTGGAGATACCAAACAGCTTAATTACTCCCATTATAGTCTTTTATCATTGTTTAATTGTGTGTATCAATTTTTAATAAAGAAAAGTCATGTGCTTCTGAATTAGATCATACTGAGAGGGGCTTTCATTGATTGCAGAAACATAACCAGGCAGCCTGGGTCATCCAGATAGAGAAACAAGGTGAAACAGGCTGAAGCATCTTAGTTATTCTGGTCTGCACGAGGAACAGAAACACTTGTTAAACTTTACTCAGTGTCACTTAGTGTTATTAACCCTCCTAGATCAGAGTGATTTTACTGCCCCTCCAAATAATGACAAATGGTGCAGCTGGACAGAGCTGAGCTATTCACTCCAGTGATAATTACTGCAGAATGATATTAAAGAAGCATTCACCAAAAATTTCCGTGGTTAAAGATGTTTAATTCATTATTAAATGCAACTCATTACTGTTGGAAAGAAGGCCATTTAGCAGTCATTAGCTTGGCTAATATTGCCCAATGTCTTACACTGGCCAGACAGCAGGGGGGAAGGCATGTTTTAAAAATGTATTGTCACTCCAGAATAAAACCAGAAATATTTCTGGCAGTGTTTCAAACAGAAATGTCTAATACCATCTGAATCTCTTGTTTCCCTGTGAAATCAGAGCAGTCAATTGTTTGCCACTGGAACTAACATCTCCTTTACATGAGATTCTGAAGGTGTAATTTCATTGCAAGATAATCTCCTTATTCAGCAGCTCCTGCCCTCCTGGTTCCCTCGGGCTTTGCTGGGATGTAGGTACAGGCATTTTAACCACAGCCTGTTTGGCAGCTCTTTCCTTGCTGCCTCTGAGCCCCCAGCTTTCCCTCAGCAGTGTGGGTGCTCCTGCTCTTGCAGTTGCTCCCCGCCAAGCCCCAGTGATCAGGACCCTCCTGGTCCTGGCAGCAGAGGAGGTTGAAGCCCCTTACACCAAGCAGCATCCCTGGGGCACCCTGAGCTGCTGCAGGATGTTTGTGTAACAGAGGTACTGAAGGTGAGGCCAGATGGTGCTCCACTTAGAAAGCTCATTAGGGAAAGGTGTTTGGTGACTCATGTCTAATACCACCTTAATGTTCCTCCAAGCCCTGGGATACAATTCCCAATGCCTCTCCTGGGCTGGAGTCCCAAGGCAGAGCCTGCTTTTGGTCTGCAGTCCCTGCATCACCCAGAGCCAGAGCTGTGCTGATGGGTTAGCCAGGTACCTCCACATAACACCTGAAATTAGCATGGGGAGAGTAAAGCTGTAAACTCTCTGAGTAACGTGTTCAGGATTCTCTCTTACCTCAATGCCCAGGCAATGTCTTTGGCCAACCTGATACCACAAAACCTTACTGTTCATTACATTGAGAGACGCCTTGGGGATTGAGATAGCAGGAGGCACAAGTTGCCTTCCTAGATCCACAATCTCTCTCAGGCTGAGCAAATCCCATGATTTTTCTGAAAAACAGATGTGCCAACAGTGCCACCTCCCTTCCTCCTCAGCTCCTCTCAAAGCGCAGTGAGATCAAGCGCTGCTGCACAAACTGAACGGCAGCTTCCCCCCCTTACCCCCCCCCGAGCTGCACACCATATGTTTACAACAGAGCCTTTCTAGATATTGTACAAACATTGCTTAATTATACTCCAGATAATTCTCCTGAAAGGACTGAATAGCACTGTTACCATCAACATTTACACACGCTGAACTGAGATGTAATGCCTGGCCCATATTCACAGGGAGTTGCTGTGTCAGTCCAGGTAACATCTCTAGAATGGTGGGGATGGTACCTGGATCCCAGTGCCCTCTGAAATTGGAAGCATTGCCCAAGGACTTGCAGTGTGACAAGACAAGACATATAAGTAAAGGGATACAAGTATTCTTACTCCAACTGGTGTAAAAAAACAAGAGGGCCATGACCCCTAAACTCTAAAAAATGTTGATTTAAAGTATTTTTTCCCCTTTTTTCCTTCTTATCCTCCCAGAAACTAGACTCTGGAAGAGACTAGTCTGAGAAAACACCTAGCTCTAATACAGAAAAACCAAACCACCTTTATCCAGATAATAATATTATTGGGTCAGCAAAAAATTTCTGCTGAAAACATGAGACTGTGGACCAGAAATATGACAGTCCCATTCCCTGTAATGGCCCTCAGATGCCACATCACATAAAATAATATTTTGCTCAAAGATGAGCCAGGATGAAGATTAACCACTCAAGGGACATTGCTTGGGACCTGCAGTAAGATTAAGAAGCCTGTTTGTTGAGCTGTGCCCAGAGCATTGCCCACAAACACTGCTCTTGCAAGGGCTGGAGTGAAAGCCATCACAAGCCATCCCAGTATCCTGCTCCATCCTCACCACTTGCTGGGGATGGTGCTCACCCTCCTCACCTGGAAGTGCCTGGGTGCTGTGGTTGACTTGTCAGATAGCACCTTGGGAAGCAGAAATGCAGCTAAAACCAACACAGCTTACAGCAAGTGGGTCAGGAGGCAAATCTTGTGGTTTGCAATTACCCAAAGCAACCATACAGAAACGTCAGTGGGAAGGACAGTGCTCTGGAAAAGCCTGGCTTTGCCTGGTGTGATGGGGCACAGGGTAGTACTCAGTTGTTACTCAGCCTTCCTCAGACAACCAAGGTACTCTGAAAGCCAAGGGAACCAAGGTCCCAGTTTCCTCCAAAGAGATCTCTCAGCACTAATTCACATCTTTCAAGCTAAAAACCGTACAGGGTAACGTCAGGTTATAAAACAGGTCTGGTTTGCCCTGGTTTAATTAAGATAATGAGAAGTGTAGGATGATGAGCTATGGTTCCAGACAGCAAGGGAAAAAAGGCTGAAGAACAATTACATTTGGAACAGAGAAGAGCCTACAAAGTTAGGGGCTGGGGAACAGGCTGTGACAAAGGGGATGTCTGCAGAAGATTTATTGATGCCAAAAATAGAGCACGGTAGGACTAGGTGGCTGGAGAAGTTCTGTGAAGAAATCTTCTGCATTTGGAAGGCAGGTGCCAATGTGGCCTGTTGGTCCTCTGATGGTGTCTAATGGATGGAGAAGAAAATGAGCTGGCAAATGTCAGCACTGTTCCTAAGAGACACAATCACAAGCTCACACATCCAGGCAGCCAGGTGTCTGCAGAAGGGCAGTTCCCTGGATTGCACCACGACACTGCTGACTGCTTGTAAACCTTTCCCAGTTTTATGTACAGTTTCCAGCAGTGAGGTTGCCAGCAGAAGGAAACCCCAGAGCACATGCTGAGTGTCAAGCAGTCCCATCAGTTTCTGACAAGTAACTCAAGCATGTGTTTAAGTCTAACAGATTTCAGTGGGACTTGTGTGGACCCAAGCTGAAGCATCTGTTCCAGTGCTTTGCTGAACTGAGTTTAGCTACTCCCAGTACCCAGAGACACATGAGAACATTTCTTCCTTAATGCAAAATGTTGGGGAAGCCTGGATAAAACTCACTTTTACCGTAAGGCATTATTAGCTCTGGCAGCTCTGGATCAAACCCAGGAGAGGTTCAGTACTTTCTAGTTTAAATATAGTCTGTCCTTCTCTGAGTCTGCCACTGTGTCCTATTCCTGTCCCAGGTAAGAGCCCACCATGATACCATTTGGATGGATGTGTCTGTTACAGAGAGCACTGAATTAGTTACTGATGATTTCTTTATACCAATAATGATAATAACGATAGTGACACTAACACCACCACCACCCACCTGGCACCAGAACAGATATGCCTGAATTTACCATTTTGTAACAAACAGTTGGCTTCTCATATACTGTCCTTTCAACATATTTGCCTTGGAGAAAGAGACCTTTAAACCACAGACCTGCCTGGTCCCTGCAGCATCATTTTGAGAGCAGCTAAAAATGTATCTTAGGAAGTTCAGATCCCAGTCTGCACTGGGAGAGAGAGGAAACTCCAAATGGGTCTTTATGTCCATGCTACATAATTCACCAGCACCATAATTAATTCAGATCACTTAGTTTTACAAGAAGTTCTTCAGCAGTATAATTAAGCTTATCAGTGATCAAATTGTGTCTGACTTCAGCATTAGAAGAGCAGCCAGAGAGACAATCTGTGACAACAGGAGTGAAGAGCAGAGTTTAGACTAGAGACAGGTGGTCAATATTTGGGTGGCATGAGACTCATTATATACCTCCTTAATAAAAATGCATTTAATTGCTATTCCACTGAGTATAACTCACTTGTCTGATGTTGTATTATATTGTGTTTCTATGCAGTTCTTATAGGTTGAGTCCCAAGAGCCATAATTTATTGACATTACTTCATAAATCTTTAAAAGGGCAAGAGAGACTGACTTAATCAGAACAAATCATTTCTCCTTTGTTTGGACTTGTTTAAAATCAGTTGCTTGCTACTTGACACAATTTAAGTGACTAATTATGACTTGATTTTCTCCCCTCCCTATCCTTTTGATTCATAATCAGTGCTTGCAGCTACTGAATTTACCATTCTCAAAGTACCATTAAAGACTTGGTCTTCTCCATGAATAGTCTTATTTATGCAAGTATCCCATTGACTTCAGAGAGCATCAGAGTGATTAATTCACAAATAATTTATCTGACAAATGCTGCTTCCTTTCTCTTCCCTTCTCTTGCAAACTGCCTGTGGGCGAATTAGAAATTTCTCAATTATTTATTATTCAGAATTACTTGCAAATTTGTCTCAGTAAACAATTTTTGCCCTAAACATTGAGTAGCTGCAATGTTTGTGAGTACACTTTGCGCTCTCTTGGTCAGCTTCTGAAGCCACGTGGCCTTATTTCAGCCCACAAACTGGGTGATTTTGATACCTAACCTGCACAGAAGCAATGGAGAACTTCACTTTATGACATGCAGACTGACAGCTAATTCTGTATTACCTTCAATTATTTATCTACGAGCCCACTTTGAAGTATTTTAGGGAAGACTTACATAAGAGTAAAGTATTGTTATCATTTCATGTGCCCTCCTTTTCCCAGGACAGTGCTCCTCACTCCTGTCTGCTCAACAGCTGCAGGCATAGGCAGCTCTTTTAACTTTTCCTGCTTGGTGAGGCTTGGGAAGGGAATCTGAGCTGTGGGAACAGCCCCTGAAGCTGCTGGGAAGGAGGATTCACCTGATTTCAGAGCACTGCTCTCCCCTCTCGCTCCCTGCCTTTGCCTCTCATGGAACTGCCCAGGACAGAGAAATTCCTAGCTCTTCCCTGCTCCTACACCTTGACATGCCATTCCAAGCACTGGTTTTAAATGGTTTGAACAGGTGAAGGTGTGTGACTCCCAGTTCCTGTGGCCCTGAGCATGGTGGAAATCAAGGGTCATGATGCTTAACCATGCACCAGAGACCTGGTCCTGTGGATGGGCTGCAAACAGCACCTAGAGATGGCCCAGCAAAGGTATCCAGTGGAGTCCCAGGGATTCCCCAGAGACCTGCCCAACATCAGAGGTCCCGGCAGATGTGTGTGTGCTGGTCTCAGAGAGCCCCATGAGTGGGTGATGGTGCAATGGCCATCACAGCTGCACTGTAATGCAGTGGGTGTCACACACTGGCTGTGACACTGGATGTCACAGCATCTGGGATGTTGCAACCCCAGGAAAGTGAAGGCTTTATTGCAGGCAGGCAGCTGCAATCATCTGCAAGGCCAAGTGAGGCAGTGTGCCTGAGCTGAGGAGAGAAGATTTTATTTGTCAGGAGATTGGATCATTATCTGACAATGAATTCTGGGCAGCCACTTACACTCCTCTTTCTGTGGAGGGTTTTCCCACACTTTGGACTCAATATTATACATAAATAGAATTGATTTAGGTTCTGAGAAGAAGCTCCTCAGTGAAGCAAAATAAAAAAGCTCTTCAGAGGGAGGTTTGCCAGGACACATTTCTTCTTGAGCAAGCGTCCCTTTGCACAGAAAACCTGTCATACATGAAGCTCTCCAATGGCTAACAGAGCTTCATCTAATTTACATTAAATTACACCCTCTCTTTCCCTCTCTGACCTCTGGTCCTTGCTGGTTGCCATGGAAAATGGACAGATGAAACCCAGAAAGAATTTAGAGAACTTAACTAAATTGAAATCATAGCCCTAGAACCTTATTCATCTGCCTGGGTCTGCCAATAGGGATGTTGATGTTTCCTGATTATTAAATAATTGAACAGTAGTATTGATAAAGCATACATTACAAATCAAGTTAAGTGAAGGGTCAGATGAATGAAGGCAGCTTGGCAAAGGGACTTTGATCCATGATGGGGTTTGCTCTGCCTGGAGACCAGCACCTCTCAGCTCACCTTGAAAGGGGTTGTCAGCAGCTCCTGGTTATATCTCCACATGCCCTTCTGCCACCACTTGGTCTTGCCAGATGAAGGGCTGGGCTGAGAGCAGTCACAGGGACTTGAACCAGGCCAGTGAGAAGAAAAGTGAAGTGAGGAGAGGAGAGGAGAGGAGAGAAGAAGAGGACTGGAAGCTAATTAAAGTGTGTATGGGGCTGGGAGTTCCCCACTCGATTTTCTGGCCCCTCTGACCCTTACTCCACTTAGCAACATCAAGAAGAAAAAAAAACAAAACAGAAAAGCAGGTATCTATTATGCATAAATAACCTTGTTGCCATGACAGCAGCAGTATCTGCAAGTCCTAAGAGCATTGAGAGCTTTTAGGTAAATGAGAGCTGACATCCTGCTCACAAAATTAATCTCCTGGGTTAACCAGGTGAAGAAGAGCTCAAGTCATCTGCCAAAGGGCAAAGGGCTGAATACATGTGTGGTTTTTTTAAAAGAGATTTCTGAACACAGTATATATTTCAATCACTATGCCTTTGGAAGAAACCAACCCCTGAGGCACAGGGTCTGCTGTGGAGCGTGCAGGATGCACACACCAGGGACAGAGCACATGCAGCACCCTGGCATCCATCACAGCTCTTTGATTGCCTGCAGCTCACTGCACCACATATCGTGTGTCCCACTTGTCCCCAGATCTACTGTGAAACTGGTCAGTAGTCGAGGAGCTAATATTCCTAAAAGATTTGGCACATTTCCCAAGTGCCATTTTTGACTTTCACAAATGAAGTGTGAGCAGTGACTCACCCCCTGCAGGGCAGGCCAAGCTGTAAGCACAGACATGGCAGGGGTCAGGATGGGACCATGCCAACAGGGATGGGTTACACAACGGATCAGCCCAGCAGTCTCATTCATCATCACCTTTTAGAGTGATCAAGGAAAGATGGGAACAGATGAGGACTCAAAATTTCTCTCTTGCATTTGCAGTCAGCTGTAGTTCGCTTTTCAACATCCTGATAATGAGAAAAAGGGAGTGCTGTGACAGGAGGTCACTGACATTTTGTGGTGGTAGAACTGGTTTTTTACAGCATATTCATCTTTAAGAGATAAAAAACTTGCAAGGTGAATGCTGTGGCTGGGTTTTGAGTGTACGTGTGTGTGTTTTACCAAACTGTACACCTCCAAAAAGCAAGCCAGACCAGAAGAGCTCAGAAACAGCTCTGTCTGATTCACAGTCTTATTGAATCCTCAGATCTGGGTGACTTCTTTGCCCTGGTGTTTAAAATCTAATGAGTAACAACTTTGGACTAGGCCTTTTCCTCTGCCCAAACACCTTGAGGATCAGGTTTCCCTTGCCTCCCTTAAACAACCCCCCAGGCAGATGCCTAATAGGCTGAGGGTGCCTGGTGATAACTTCAGGAGAGCTGATCTGCTGTTCCACATGGGCAGCAATAGGCCTGGTATCAGCCAAAAACTGGGGAAATCTCTCTCATGCACAGTATGCAAGGAAACAAGGACAAAAGCAGACCAGAGGGCTCTCCCTCATCTTTTAAATACTGTTTCAGGGACTTTTCTCCAAAGCATTTTTTAATAGGAGCTGCAAGTATTCAGGACAACTAAGATTAATGGCTTTGGTTTTATCCCAGAAATGTATTGCTCAATCTCAGGTTTGTACTTGTGGAAAATTATTTCTATATTAACGGGATCTGTATCACAAAATCGCAGAATCAGCCAGGTTGGAAAAGACCTCTGAGATCATCAAGTCCAACCCTTAATCCACTGCCACTGTGGTCACCAGACCATGACATGCCTCCCCTGTGCCCCTGCTCTCTGTTCCTGTGGCTGTTTCCACCACCATCACATGGTGAACTGGGCCAGTGCCTCCTTCCAAATTTATTTTCAAAAAACGTTTTGCACTGCATAATCTCTGCTGCCAATGCAAATCTCTGCTGGTGCCAGACAGAGGAGAGAGGTCAATAGGTCATTCCTGCCCCAGATCTGCCCCAGTCCCTTCCTGTGCTCACTGCACGGGCACTGCTGCCTCTCAAAAAAGCCTTTGCTGGAGTGGAGCCTGCACATAAGCTGAGCCCTGAACGTGACCCCTCTTGCATGAACTAATGACTTCAATTTTTCCATACAAAGTACTGTAAGATAAAATTTCCCTCACTGGCTGCTTCTGCCCTCCAAGGAACAACCCCCAAAACGTTCTACAGACCCTCTGCAGATCCCACTTTGGGAGTTAGGAGTGTAACTAGGATATGTTTTCCTCAGGGGAAAAAACCAAGGCTTTTTGTCACAACATTTTTCTTCCTTACAGAAAAACGCTTTCCTACTGAAGTGTCAGACACAAGATGTTTCTTTTAAATCATTATCCCTTGACTCTTCTTATTTTTTCAACTGTCTCTTAAAAGCATGGGAACTGAAAGAAAGTTACCCTTTGGCTGAAAAACATCTGCACTCAGAGCTGCTGTCACCGTTTGCCCTGAGAACAGTGACAGGGATGTGCCTCCTACCTTCCCCCCACCTTGCCCAAGGGCTTGGTGGAGCTCCATCTCAGCCCAAGGGCTTGGTGCTGGAGGAGCCTGGGGACATGTGCAAGAAGGACCCTCTTGAAGGAACCCACAGGGGGACCAGGAGTGCTTTGAGATTTTGGATGACCTTGCTGGACATTTTATGAAGGGAAAGGGGATCCAGATGTGATGACAATCTGTGCTTCCTAGCTGGTGCCTTCACATTAAATTTTACTGAAAATCAGCACTTCCCATTATTCCAACAGCACTGAGACATACTTGACTCACACCTTTATCAGACAGCATTGCCTTTTAATGCTGCAGGAAGTGATTGGTTCTACAAGACTTATTAAGAGAAGACACATTGAAGAATAATACCCCAGCAGTACAAGACACTCAGACTTATATATCCCATGGGGATGTCCTACTCATTTCTTTTCCTTTCTGGAGAATACTCAGTCATGAACCTCTAAGGAAACCTTCTAAACACCTATTTAAGACAGATATCATTACACTGACCCAAAGGTGAAATCTCCAGCTTTTCCAACATTAATGTCTCCTTGTATAGTAACCTTATTATAAGTAAGTGACCCCACCACAGTACTGGCTTTGTTCAGGTTTCTCAGTAAGTATAAGTAGATTACTATACACATCTTATTTCTGTTGCCATAAGCAGCTTAGGCAATATGACTAGGGGTCACTCCATACAATAGCTCTGTGTAATTATATATAAGTTTCTGGTGTGCAATGAAGTGAGCTGAAGGTTTCTAGCACGCAGCTTCAGGCCTTTACCAGTAACCAAGCAATTCCATGCTAGGACTAGAACTTGCCAAGAGGCAGATTTTTTTTTTCTGTAGGAAATAAAGACATTTTCACATTTACTTCACAACAACAATTCTGAAAATATATTTCAGATAAATAAAAGCATTCTGAAAGTATTGAAAACTTTTGTTCCAGTCATGACTTTGAGAAAAACTGTAGCACCATGCATGATCGAAAATAAGATGCATCTTGAATGTAAAGTGATTATCAAAGTTGTACTATCTCAGCTTCATCAAATACAGTTTCTCCCTTACTGTTTTCTTCCACAACACACATCTCTGCTGATATCTCCACTCCAGGACAGGCAGGTAACACATTTTACTGTCTAGGTAACTCAATGTTTGTGCAGGAAGCAGACTCAGGTGCAGGCTGACCCCTTCTGCAAGCCCCTGTTTCCCAGCAGAACTGACCTAACTCCATTTGGGCTAGCACAGTCACCACACTGTGACTGCAGAGCCAAAATGCCAGGGAAATCATGAATGTTAACACTGGACAAGTTTCTGGAGGCAAGATGCTTTAGTGGAAACTGCCTAAGCAGCTCTGAGGGTTTGGGTGCCAAGAGGGAACTGCTGATTTCCAGGTGGGTAGCGGGCAGTATGACTTAATATACCTTGTCCCCAGTAATCCCACTTCAGGGGATCCTGGGGAGCTGTTGTGCTGGGAGTGGTACCCAGAAGACTGGCAGACAGAGGAGGGTATGCACAGCCATGTCTCAGCCTCAGCACAGCCCTGAGACCTGCTTCTTTGTGAGCTACATCAGCCCAGTGTAATCCCCAACCAGGGAACCACAAGACTTCAGGAGAGGTCTGCAAACCCTGATTTTAACAGGAACCCTGCAGGGCTGGGCAGAGGCTGGCATTAGCTGCTCATGGTAACAGAAGGATCAGGATGGAAGTGCTTCCCTGCTCCCTGGTTTCCAGAGTTGTGTAATTCCTTCACCCAAAACAGCTGGAGTCACTAACTACTGCCTTTCACCTCCTCTCTCAGGATGTTGTTATGCAGCAGGTTTAAGAGTACTTCAGAGCTGTGCTTGTACCATCCAGTAACATTTCCAGTCTGCAGCAGAATGCATTAGCAAACAGCTCAAAATGCCATTTACAGAATTCACCAAGGGAAACAAATGTGCAGCATTAGGAATCCAACAGATAATGCAGCTCAGCACTCCAGCAAAGTTAACAGCCCTGTGGTTTTGATTTTGTGAGCACTTGCAAATGTCAAGCTACAGGTTGCAAAAGGAGAACCTGGGGTATTATAACTGTCTCAGCAATTGTCCTAATTGAGGGATTCCCTCAGGTCCTTTAACTGAGGCAGAAGAACCACAGAATTGGGTTTGGTTGTTATGAATGTAAGTACTGTGCTCCTCACTACAGACCTGTTCTGACCCCTGAAATCTGCTGCTCACCCACACCCAGCCAAGTGCAGGTATAAAGAGCAATACAGACAGTGAACAGCCTAATTTATCCAAGCCAGGAGATACCAATGTAATACGTAACCAGATAAAAATACACCCAAGATCCCGTATAAAAAGATACCTATGGGAAAAGCTGCATCTCCAGAGGCAGAGGAGAATTTTCCTCTCTACTTTTCACTTGCTGAGTGCAGGAAGGCTGCACCAGGAGCACTGAGCACTTGAGACCCAGCAGGTTTTGATTATGAGAGCATCTGGTGGGACCCCTGCAGAGATGTCTCCAAAGAGACTTTCCCTGTGCTGGCTGAGGAGCCATGTGCAGCCCAGAGCCATGTCCTACTGACACAGCATTTCCACTGGTCAGGAAAACAACATCTCTCCCACCTGGAAATGCCTCCTTTACAGAGTGGAGCGCAACAGAGCATTTGAGGGCCCTGTGTCTGTGCTTCTCACTTGTCATGCTCTGATCAGGCAGTGAGCAAGCTATCAGACTTACTAACAGGAGGAGAAAATCCAGAGGAAAAAATACAGAAACATGTTAAGAGATGAAGTGGTGTCAGAGATGGCCACTTCAGCACTATTACTGAAGAAACCTCCCCTCTTGCCCCCATTAACCTGATGTCTTTGGCCTGTCTCTGGGAAGCACACATGCAGTCCTGTACATTGGCTCTAGAAATCCCTGTCCCCTGGGCTAGGTGAGCTTGCAAAGTAGAGAGAGTGCCAGTTAGAGAAAATGCTTTTGGGCAGGCTGGTGGGATACTGAGATTCTGCTGTTGCTTATGGGGAGGGATGGTTCTGCCTCAACTCTCAGAAACACAACCTGGTAAAGTGCTGCCCTTCCAAAGATAATTAATTCTCCTGACAAACAGGAGACAAAACACCCCTTTGAGACATGAGCTGCAGATGACCAAAGCTTTACTATGGTCCTGAGAGAGAACTGCAGGTCAAGTCCAGGTCTTATTTGGCCATTAAGATATTGATTTCCTACTGACTTTGCTTGCTAAGCTTCCTACAGAGGAAAGCAATTCTTAGCTGGGTCTACAAGCAGGTTCTGCCTCTGGGACATTAGATGAACCTGCAAAGTGGGGACAGGGCAGCCCCATTTTTGCCTCCAAGAAAATAGCCTGGGGTTTTTGGGTTTTTTTCTGTGAGACAAAGGGGAGGTCTCTGATTTCTTTGCAACCTAGTTCAACAGTAACCTTTGTTACTGTTTGCTCCAACCATCTCCCATTCTCCCGCAGTTTTTGCAAGGTGCAGCCACTGCCAAACATCAAGGACTGAGCTTATCAGACTGTCTGGGCTCCCTGCTCAGCCCCGGGGCTCCTGCCAACAGGAGCTGGAAGTGCAGCTGAGGAAGGGGTGAGGGAAGGTGTCCCAGCTCCTACTACAAGGCTTTGGCTCCAGATAAAGCCTTTGCACCACATGTAACACCTCCTGTGCCCTTCCTGATGGAGAGCTCTGCAGCTCAGTCAGTCCCCAGTATAATTACACACATCGTGTATCATTCCAAGCAGATTCCTTTCAAAACCAAGAGTTTAATTGGGACCTACTTTTTTGTTACTGGCCTATAGAAGTTTTTGAAAGGCCTTAGAAATCCAGGATGCTAAATGGCTGCATACAGGAGAAAAAAAACCTGTTTTTTTTTCTTGTTCCACCCTTCCCCTGCCCCACGTATGATTTTTATTCTAAGCATTGCATATGTCAACCTCTCCTTCCATATATCAATGAATAAAGGGCTGGTGAGGCCTCACACACCCTGGTTCTTTGCTACCTGAGTTGAGATGGGAATTAGAGAGAGATAAAACTTCATAATATGTGTACATGTTAAGTGGAGATCCACCTAAAATCACGTCTTTGGTTCTTAAGCAGCAGAGCCCAAAAGAGGTGTAGGAGGTGCAGCTCTCCCTCTCTGTACATCTCCCTTCTGGACACCTGTCAAAACACCATCACTTCCCTCAAATTCTTTTGACCTGTTTCTATTGATCATTGGTGATCACTGGTCATCTGTGGACTGAGAAATAGAGGCTAGGTTCACCTGTGGAGCAAGCAGCTCTGCCAGGACTCACAGCTCTTGCAGCCTTCACCTTGCAGCAGGAGGGAGGTGTGGGCTGGCTCCCCCTGCCTCTCCTCTCCCCAGGCTGGCTCCCAGGGTCCCTGCTCAGCTTCTGCCTCTATACAAAATCAGGGCTACCTGGTTCCATCCAGCCTGGAAGGAAACCACCTATTTATGGAGCAGCTCCACATCACCCTAGTGGAGGCCCCTCTGCGTCTGGCTCCACAAGATGTCTCTTGCACCTTGCTGTACCTTGGGATGCTAAGGGATGAGAGTTCTGGAGAGGGATGAGCACCCTGTGCCATAGCTGGAGGGCAGAGAGGATTAGGTAGGGGGGAAGGAAAGGTAGCATGGGGTCAGCACCCCTCCTGGATTTGGGGCTGGAGAGCCCAGTGCAGGCTGTGGATTTGGATTTACAGGTAGCCCATCCTGGACAGGAAGGGGACAGTATCATTGAGAAGGAGCAAGAACGGGGAAAGGAGATCATGTTTTCTCAATGCTCTAATCTGAAACAAACCCTTAATAGGGATTGGGATGAGCTGAGATAGAAGGGAGGGTTACCTGTGGTATGGTGAAAAGCTGGGGACAGGCAGTGGAGAAGGCTGCTGCAGAAAGGGGCGAGCTCTGTGGATCAACATCCTCCAGGCCGGAGGAGCAAGCACAAGTGCACAGACAGTGCCATTCACTGATCTACAACCTTGTAGAAAAGGTTGGATCATTTATTTGGCTAATAATGAGAAATGTCGCATTGGGCAAGCGGGGTCAGGGGTTCAAATGAACCCAAACCCCAAAGACAAGGATGGGATGCAGCAGCATTCCTCTGACACCTTCCTGCCTTCCTTCTCTCCTTGCCAGGACTCTCAGTTCTCACTGCTACTGGTTCTCTTGTACTTGAGTTCTTGTGGTTCTAAGGTTTTGGGGATAAAGGTGAAAATTCAGTCTTTTTTTGATGAAAAAAGGCCTTTCTACATTCCCTGAAGAAAGCGAAGCCAGAGGTCACTATGATATACTTTTTTCTTCAGGAGAGCCCATGAAATACAGGAATCCTGGAAGACACCTCCACTGACAATGTGTTTTCCTTATAAGCTCAGTGTGGATGGGAGCAGGGATATGGAAAATTTGCAGGCTACTCTGAAGTGTACCAGCCACACTGCACCAAACACATCCCTCAGCCAATGCACTGGGCCAGGGGTGTCAGGAGAAGACACTAGGATGAGATTTGTGCCCAGAACAACAGTCAGGTTTCTGTCTCCCACCACTGCAACCCTGATAGTTACTGATCCCAGCAAAAGCTCTTCCAAACTCTCCTGTGAAAAACCACAACTTATCTGACCCAAGGAAGAGAAGCTTAACAGCAGTATTAGTGAGGAACAAATGAGAACTGTTATCCCTCACCCATTAGTGGCTGCTCTCAAAGGACCATAGGAGCAGGGATTAAGGAACTGAAAGCCCACTGGATGTGAGAGCTACAGAAACACTCCTGGTGTGTATTGCCTTGCTGCAGGTGAGGTGAGAGCAGTCAGTGCAGGGCAATGGCTAAGCATGGAGTGGACCTCCATCCAACAGTGATTCCAGTCTCCTCTGCTGTGTCTGTTCACCCAGGAGAAGTTGCTCTGACTGGATCCTTAATATATCAACAAGCATCAGTCAGATGGTTCCCCTCTGAGGAAATTTCTCTTGGAGGGCTTGGAGAACTCACAAGTGCCATTATTTCCAACACTGAAAATGACTGGTAATCAAAAGCCTTGTTTGGAAAGTCCCATTTGTGCCTCACGCAACCCTAGGCTCTGATGTATACTAAAATACCACTTTAATTATGCATGAAATATATGTCTTTGGCTTTTAGGGACAGAGGAAACAGTTTTGTCTTGGGAATAACTGAGAATTATTTTGGCCTGGAGTCAAGAACACACAGCCCAGTTTTTGTCCATTTCAGTTGGTTTTGGGTTACTTTCTAAGTGCAGGCAGCTGTTTGACGAGGGCCCATTTCCTACAGAAAATGAAGTTATTGTGTTCTCAGCAAATTCTCTCAATGCACTGTTTCAAAAACAGAGCAGGCAGCAGAATGCCTGTTTCCTCAGTTGCAGAGCTGAAGCCTGACAGACCTTGGGTGACTCCAGAGGACACGTAGTCTTGTTCAGAGTTGTGTTCCACCTCTCTACACCTGAAAATCCAACTATGAATCCTCCAGCACTCCCAGCCATCTAAGTAGTTTCTAACCAGTGCGCTAAAGGGCCTGAAAAAGGGTTGTAAATCATATAAGTACCTTAGAAAAATGCTGCCTCTCATTTTCTGCTTGTCTGAGTGCCCTCTGCACTGGCATGCAAGCCCTGGCTACCATTTTGCCATGGCACTTCCATGTATTTGCAGATCTGTTGGTTGATCTCAACTGAACATGGGCTCTGGGAACAAGGCAGTTCCCTGTGATCACAGCTAAAACTCAGGTGGTGCTGACTTCTCTCCTCACCCTCTGCACACACCCAGCCTGAGGACATCAGCTGTGACTCTGAGCTGCTGCCTCAAAGTTACCCACTACCCAGCAAGGAGACACTGGAGCTCTTCCTCTGCTTTCCAGTATACAGAAGTTAACAGGAAAAAAGCTAAATACATGACTGTAGATCCCACATTCACCTGGGTAATGTCTGGACCTCCAACCCCATTCGTGCACTTCTAGCCCTGTGCTTTTTCTCTAGCTCCTTCTGTGGCCATCTGCCCAAAGCCCAGCTCAGATGGCTGTGTCCACGCTCACCTTATTCTCTGGAGGAAAACATTTTCCTGCTCTAGCCCTCCCATCCTTTGCAGCCATGAACAGGGAACTGTTTGCACACACCAGCACAGCTACTGCCTCAAACCCATGTCTGGGTTGTTGTGCATAATGAGGAATGTGGGAGGAGATGAGGTCCCCTCTGCTGGCCTCAGGTGCCTGGCAGGGCAGGTGGGGGTGCCAAGGCTGGTGCTGGGAGGGCTGTGAAACAAAGTGGTCTGATGAGGCTGGGGGATACAGAGCTAGGAGGGGTGGTGGAGCATGGGTTAAGCTCCCCATGGCATGCACAGCCAGCTATTTCTGATGAATGGCACTCTGGTTTCTGAGCTGGTGCCAGATGTTAAGGGGGACTGAATGCAGAACCCAGGGAACAGATATCCTCTCTCAGGAAGCTGGCTCTGATGTGGATTTTGATGTCCTTTGACTTTCCTCAAGAGTTGAATGCAAAAAATCCTTCCAGTTGTTACAGCCCACAGCTCGCAGAGCCCCGTGTATGGACTGTGATGCCCCATCCTCCATCCCAGCCAGCATCTAAGCCATTCCTGTGCTTTTCAGTGGGACACAACACAGACTGGGGTGTTTCTTCCTCAAAACCTGTCCCTGAGAGAGCAGTCAGCTCTGCCATGTAGAAACCTCTCCTGTGCTCAGCACTGGCTGAATGAAATCCAAGTGCCACTGTGCTCTGCAGCAAGCATCTTGCTCATGCTCTCGACTTCAGGAGCATCCCAAGAGCTGCCTATTTCCAGATTCTGCTTCCAAGGAAGAGCAAACAATGCGGAGCTGCCATGATATATTTAACGATGAATCATTTTTAAAATTATCAGCTGTGAAAGGCTTTCACTACTCTGGGGATAATGCAATGAAGTATTTCATGTGAATCAGTGCGGAGTGTCTCCATGGCAACCCCGTCCTCGCAGTTTGCCAACAGTTGGGGTAACCGGCCTGGAAGAGTTGCAGAAAATAAACCTGCATATTATGGGATTTTAAAGGAAAAATCAGGCCTGTTTTGAATTACAAGTGGCTTGTCTGTATGCTCAGCTCAGGATTGTTTGGTTGGCATGTTGAGAGTCCTTCAGTGGGTGTCACTACCCAGGGAAGTTAATTCATCATCTCCAGGCAGCATCCATCCCTGCTGGGTGGGTGAAGACACCCAAGGGCTCTTTCTTCGCTGCACCCCACTCCTCACAGCCATGGATGAATGTCCATGAGCTGGGTTCAGGGATCTGCAGCAGGCACTGGCCATGGAGGCACGTGAATACAGGCAGAGGCAAGTAAGCTGATTGTGATGCTCAGAAACAGCTCTTGATTTAGCAGCCTGCCTCCTACTCTCAAAAGAGGAGTAGGTACAGCAGGGACAAAAGCAAAATGCTACAGGCAGCCAAGCAGGCACATGGATCCTAAGCCTACCCCTAGGGCACTGATGAAGGCAATGCAGATCCCACCCTAGGTACAGCATTCCTGTCTGATGGTAATTTTAAAGCAGCTGAAGTGCTTGTGATGTGCTCAGAGCCCTGATTGCTGCAGGTGATCCAGAGCCTAAGGTATTTGGAAAGAGTCCAGGATGCATCTGCATTGTCAAGGGGTCTTGATCCCCAGGATGCATTTTTGGCAGTCATGGAGATTGCCCAGGCTGGTGTGAGCACCAAGAGGGTGGTTCATGGAAAACTGCTGCTATTGACTCCCAGAAACATCAGGGCAAGACATAGAATTTCCTGGTGCAAATGTGAAGTTTTACTGAGAAGACCCTTGGATTACTCAAGAGACAAATTCTGAAGACCATAAAGTGCTGAGAAGAGTCTCAAAGGAAAAATACAGTTTGCTCTTTGGCTCAAGCACAGGTATTAGACTCTCCCTGATTCAGTAATACAGATCCTATAGAAAGGGAAAAAATGAAATTTTTTTGAATCAGAGCAGTATTTTCATGATATTTTTTAGAAATAGCCTCCTGCAAAAGGGTGCTATGGGTGGTTTAACACTCACAGGGTCAGTCTAGGGCCTGCATCAGCCTCAAGGAAGGAGAAACTAGAGACTAGAGAAGGGGAAGTGCTTTTAGAGAATGAAATGGCTGTTTTGATTCAGAATGGGCCTGAATGGGCTGGGCCTGCCTGTGGATTCCAATCAGGAATGCTCAGGAATGGGGAGAGCAGCAGAGCTGGTCTATCCCTCTGGAGTGCTCAACCCAGCTTCCAAGCCTCAGCCCATTCCTGGTTTTCTGGAGCCCTGAGGATCCATGAGCTCTGCTGAGTTCTGCTCTGTGTGGATATCTAACAGATTTTATGTCTGGTATCTGGAGCTTGAAAATGCAGCCTGAGGCAGCATGAAACATGATTTTCCCCTCAGTGTTATGTGGTGAATGACTCCAGCCCATCTTTATTTTCACTAAAGCATTATGAAAGCCTAAACACTCCAAGAAAATGGCATCCATGCACAGCACGCCAAGGGCCACCGGCAGTGCTAATAAAAATTCTAATTGCAAGAGGATAACTATCAATCTCTCTGACTCATGCTATGGAAGATGCTGAAATGGCACTCTTGTTTTCATTTCTCCAGCACTCTGTTGCAGTGATAACATCTATAAAGCACGTGCAGTTCTTGATATGTTTTCTTATTCCATTGAACATTTCCCTTATATTTCCACATTAAAAAATAAGGAGAAAACAAAGGGGGAAAGGATGAAAGCATGAAGAATGGCAGAGAGAGGAGAGGGAGAAAATTGGGTAAGGAAGGGTTAGAAAGAGAAACAGTTTTGCTTCAGTCAACCTAAGAATTTTCAGTCTTCTAAAACATGAGAATGAAATAATTTATCCATTTCTCCACGTTTCACTTGTCCAAAACTTTGCCATCCCACATGCCCCTGGGTCAGATTGGCTGCCCCTGTCGCAGAGGCCACCTTCTCTCCCACCCAGTGGACACAGGCCAGTTGGCTACAAACATTGCCCAGGAGAGTCAGTCCTTCTGCCACGTGGCAGACTTCCAGGACACTGGGATATGTCCCAAAAAACAACCAAACCCAGCTCAGGGAAGTAAATTTAAAGATGTATCCATTATCATATTAATCCTCTTACTAACTTCCAGCCAGAAGAATTGTGTCTTGGCACAGCCCCAGAGCTCATGAGCCCATCCACGTTGTCAGCAGCACTACCTTGGTCTCAGACATGACCAGACAGTCCAGCCTCAGGGAACAAATGTGAGCAAAATCTAATTTTCTGTTGGATCAACCTTAATTGTAAATCAATAGTTGAGGTTTTTTGCAGGGTGCTTCGTCACTGACTAGGATGGTGGGACTTATGTAGAAATGCTGGTACAGAGCCTAGTGCAGATGACAGAGATGCTGGAAGGCTGAATGGGACAGGGACTTCACATTATGAGACTCTTTCTATGAGCAGTCACCAACACCCCCTCTGCATCACAAGTACAGAGATGATGAATTACACTGCAGCACCACAGAGCGGCTGGTTCTGACTGAAGATGTGAAATGACAGAAACTGGTATTCTGAGATTTACTGGGAGGTGAAGATCCTTCTACCCCCACGACTACCTGCCTTGCCCATAGCTCCTTGTTTGTTTTCAGCAGTGCCTGAACTAGTGGTGTCTGTCTGGAAAAGGGAGAGAATGTAAATATTCAAGCTAAACTGGCTGATGCTTGTTTGGTTATTAATATTTGAAATACTTTTCCAGGTGAACACAATAGTTAATATTACTCCATTATATGAGTAGTTGCAAAAGATCACATTTGAGGAAGATTGAAAGCCATACGTGTAAGCAGGTACATTCTGGTTTCAGAAGAATGGAAATGCAACCACCCAGGTCATAAGGGAGCTATGGGTCCCCTGCCTGTGCTTGGACAATAGCAGAGCCAGGATTTCTGGATTTTCTGTCAGTACCCACTTCTATCTGTGACACCATCAAGATGGAGTTAAATTGATGTGGCATCACTAGGGTCAGAATGTGACTCTCAACACTTTGCCTTCAGAGAAGACCATTCTCGTCCAGTTTGTCCATTCAAGAGGTCTCCCTTGCCAAAGTGGTGTCAGACCAGAATGAGCAAGACCCACAGACCATGCATGTGTCCAGATAAGAGCTTTGTGCTTTCATGTTGAATGAAGAGTACACAATCTAGAAAACCATGCTGTGACTGCCCATCTACACCTCCACCTTCATACAGACCCCAGTCTGAACCCATCCATACCTTCTGTCTCAGGACAGCAAAATGGAATGAAGCTGACACTTCAGGACCTTCCCACACCAAATGCTCTCTGAGGAACCTGCAGCCCCTTGAGAGGCTGCAGAGAGGTTTCCTCCCACGCAGTGCCTGCCCTGGCTGGGCTGGGCTGCAGGCCCCTCTTCCTCTCAGCTGCTCAGAGAGCTGCCAATTCCCATCTGTTCCCCTTCTCAGTAACACTTGAGTACCAGCATCTCCCTGCTGTTGCCTGTGTTTTATTGATAAAAACTTAATCACTCCCTTTTGCAGATGACTCAAGAAATTTGGCTTACAAAGAAGTGTCTCACCCTTCTCTCTTTCATTGCTACCTGGTTTCTGACTATGTTCTCTCTATGAAAGACCACTGCAGCCTGAGCTGGACTAGCTTGGTTATGCTACTGACCATCAGACACACTGAAATCACTCTAATTAACAGGCAAAGCACTACCTGTAGCACCCTGCAAACGTGCAGTGCCACTCATGTCCAAAGGGACACGTTTCCCTTATCCACATCTGCCAAGAACCATTTCACAGACTCCTCTGAAGCAAAATCATAAATTTTGGTGGCTAGAGCAGGTCTGGACACATAACTTCCTCCTGAGCAATAAAAGTTCACTGTCCTCCCCCCAGAGCAGCAGTCCTTTTCTGCAGAGGTTGTATTGCACTGCTGGCAACATATGAATAAGATCAACCATGTATGGTAGAAAGAACAGAGACTTCTTTTAGAAGGAAAGACAAATGTATATTTTCTGAGGCCTCAGTCTGCTGGGAGGTCAGCTAGTACAGCCAATATCAGTGATAAAACAAGATTTGACTGACTTTAAGAAGACTCACCAAAGCACACTGCAGTGCAGGACTGGGGCCTGCAATGCTATTTTCAGTGCTGTGTGCTTTTCATATTCATGCTAGTGGTGAATCTGCAGCATGCAAGCAGGCAAGCCACAGAGGGGAGGTTAAAAATACTTTTTCTGAATACATAGCCCTAAACAGTGAAGACTGAAATTCATCCTATTCAGATAAGCAAATGGAAGATGCCATTCTGATAACACTATTTTCAAGAGGTGAGTTTTGCTCTGGAAGTTGCCGCTCTATTAATAACCTGTGTCCAGGTCTTACCTTTCATTGTTTGCATTTTGCATCACCACGTGATTTCTGTGGCAGAGATAAATTGAATATTGTCCCAGTTCTATTGACAACACTGTGTCTTCCAGAGGTTAATTGATTTTATCTATGTCCTGTTAATAAAGAATCCATTACACTTGACTGCTTGCTACCTTCTAGGTATGCTGAAATCTCTATTTCCACCTTGGCTGAGAGCAGAGTCCTCATGATCTCAGTTCTCAGCTGCCTGGTCAAGTCTCAAGGACCCTTCCAGCCTCCCATTAGAGTAGGTAGTTTAACATAAAAGCTCAGCAACACCTTTTATTGTGTTGCCTTAGTCGTCTGCACTGATGACTGCAGAAGACAGTCATAGCCAAATCCCAAATGCTCACTTTTTCTTTTTTTTCCCTTTTTTTAATTTGTTCCCTGAACTGTGCATGCAGCAGCATGTACTTAGTGGTTTATAAAAATTTTTTTGCAGTCATTCTTTGCAAGGAATTTCTCCTACAGAACAGGTGGGAATGTCTGTCCAGAGCCTGAAGATGCTCTGGAGGAACACAGCCTGGTGGTCCTTCTCCCTGATGCTCCATAACACCACAAGTAAAGACTCTCAGAACTTTTTTAACCTTTCTATTGCTCAAGGTCTGGCAGCTTGAGAATTATCCATTTCCTTAAAAAGCAACTTATAAAATGAAACACTGGCAGGATAACAGTGTCCTATTTTGTAGGAGTTTATGTTCTGAAGCAATAGAAGTTGAGTTAACAACAAAATAAGCAGAAAACCAGAAAGATGTGTGAACACAAATTTACATGGTTGGTATGACAACAGGGGTGTTTTGTTTAGATAAGACTGAAAGACCTTGAGGGGAGAATGAAATAATAGATACAGCCAAAAATATGCAAATCTGGAATGGTTTCCCCAAGATAGAAAAGAATTTATTAATAATTTCCATCAGAGAGAAAATAAGGTCACACAGGAAAATTAACCTGAGAATCATCAGTTTGCAATAAGCTGAAACCAAATGGTAAACACCTCATGATTATATTACAGCTGCAACTGGGAGGGATATTTAATTATTTATTGTTAATCAAATGAACAAATAAATTTACTCTGCCTTCTTTAACAATGCTCTGTGTGTTTGAGAGATGAAGATCCACAGCTCCCCAGCACCATTCACACTCAAGCTTAGAAGTTCTCCCCTAGATCCAGGATCGAGTTTATATGTGCAAGGAACCCCCAGGAATCCCCATATTTGTGGGTGAAGCCCTGGAGATCCCCTCTCTTCCACAGAGAGGTACGAACTGGAGAAAACTCATTGCAATCATAATCCCAACCTGGTAAAGAAATACAAAACTGGCCTCTGGTTTTGGTACCTATGGTGATTTTGGATTGAAAGCTCCTACAGGCACAAAGCAGCAGGACTCCCCAGGAGCAGCTGCCATTTTCTAACATGGTATCTGCATGATGGACAAAACCCTCTTCCCTCTCCCAGATCCAGGTGACTGAGCCTGTGAGGACAGCGGGGTGGTGGATACAGCTGCCAGGGCAAAGTCAGCCTGGTCTGGCAGGTTCTATGCTCCTCCAGCTGCAATTCTACATGGAATCAAATCAAATACTCCCTTTTCTTCCCAAATTGCAGTGCTTTCCACCTTGTCTCTGTCTCTGATAGACAAGGTGGTTATAAGGTCTCTGTATGTTCAGCCTTTTAATGTGTTACATGATGCTGTATTTATCTTTGCTTTAGCAAAGCCAATCAGAAAAATCTGTTTTGTGGAAAACTGCCTGGAGAGCCATCATTTTTCTGTTTTCTTTGGAGCAATGAAAAAGAAAACATGAGATAACGTGCTTTGATACTGTTGAATTGTTTCAGTTCAATGAATTATGATGTTTTGTGCTTTAAAAAAACCCTAGAAAAGTCTGAACAGCATATGTACCTTGCCTTATATTCTTATACATTCACATTTCACAGCTTGTATTTTCACCTAACTCAGAAGCCAAAATGACACAAATTGAAATAATCAAATCAAACAGAAACATTTCTACCTTAGCAAAATGAAACACCTTTGATGTTATTGAAGCCAAACAAGAAAGTCAAAACAATTTGACATTTCCCATGAAACACTTAGCCAGTACTGACAGGCTTCTATGAAACATTCCTCATCTGAGGAAGATTCAGGGAGGCCACTGCAGCCCCAGGCTCCATGTCCTGCTCCCACCTCCTGATCCCTTCCCAGATGCTGGCTCTGTGCTGGTTCACTGGAAAACCATTTGGCCAGTGCAAAATGTCTCAGGTCTGGAGGTTTTCCTGTTTCATGTGAATTGGTTGCTTTGATGCTCTGCCTCATCTCCCTCTCTAAAAAAGTCTCTTAGATGCTTGTAGGGATGAGGTGGACAGAAATCAGTTCCATTGCTACAGGTTAAGAATGTGCAGGCATTAATAAAAAGTTTCTGGAGAAATGTATGCAGCAACTTACCTGATTCAACTGAGAATTATATTTCATCTATATCATCTTACACTCTGGTTTAAGGAAGAACATTGTTCTTTGTAAAATTCTACAGGAGAATTTGTGAGAGACTTAGGAAAGGAAACAAACCCTGCATGTTTCATCTGATACACCCAGTATCCAAGAAGTATCTTAATAAAATTAGAGAAAAAGAGAACATCCCAAAGTGGAAAATACTAAAAACCTTTTGGTCCGGGGCTTTCCCAGCACAGCTGGAATAAAAAGAGGAACTAATTGTAAAAGTCATTTAGTCTGTGACTTTATTCCAAAACACTTCCTAGGTCTCCCCTTTAATATTCTAGGGAGAAGAAATCTTAAACCCTGATTTTTGTGTTTTGACTTCAGGGAACACATGTTTACCACCTGTTTACAGAGCAGCATCTGAGCCAGCCAATTATTTAAATATCAAAACAGAGACATCACCTGTGGCTCAATTAAGCTGTTTCTCTACCTTTGCAACCTCCCTATAGCTCTGGGGCTCTTTTTCTATCTGGCTGCTGAAGAAGCAGCCTGACCAAAAATAATTTGCTGTGTTCCTTCCTGCCAGTTCACCTGCAGGAGAAAAATTAACTTAGGCATGATCCTTTTGCACAGCCTAAGGCATCTGTCTGGAGCCACCCAGGCTCCAGCTGCGGCCCTACTCAGGTGATGGAAGACAACAGTAATGATGGAGCACAGTACAAAGCCACCCTGTGACAATCCCTGCATCCCAGTGAGAAGCAGCAGTGTCCAGGGACCATTTTTGTCCCTGCCAGCTGCTTGCTGCACGGCAAAGCCATGTGATGGAGGCCACTGCTCTCCTCCTGGCAGAAGAGAGGAGCTCCCTGTGCCCCTCCTCTCCTGGACAGGATACAGCATTAAAAATGTATCTCATTCCATAGATAGAAGCAGACAGACCCAGAAATGTCTGAGTGCTCAGCCTTTGCAAACTTGGCCGGCATGTTTGTCAGAGCCCTCATTCTGCCTGACCTCACAGCAATTAGAGGCTGAAAACCTAGGGCTTTAACTATGACACCGGAGCTCAGAGTAGAGCTCAGTAGCAAGAGTCAGAAGCACCAGACAGCAGCATTAACAGCACAGGGAGCCAAGCAGTGATGGTGTGAGAAGGGAAGATCTAGGTCCTTTCCCAAAGCAGGTGGTCAGGTCTGATGCAGAGACCAGGGATGCACAACTGTGTGTGTGTGCTGAAGTGGGATTTCACACCTGGACAGGAACACACCCTGAAAAGTCTCATTCAAAATGGATTCCTGGGATGAGAAGAGGCAGGGAGGAGCCCCTCCCCCCCCCCAGTTTTCCTCTTGTTTCAGCAGTTTCAGAGGTCTAATGAAATCTTGGACATCGCAGAAGCAGCCACAAAAAGGTTAAGTAAGTCCCTGTCCCACTGTTCACTAAAAATGCATTTTCAGAGTACTGCCTTGACATGGAAATGACACAGCAACATTTAATACTCTTTGTTTCATGATGCATGCAGGACAATGCAACCTCTGGAGCTAACAGTAGCTTGTAACAGATGCTAACCTGAAGCTATGAAAATATGGAACAAAACAGTGCCTTAAAATAAAAGAGAAGATGATTATGAAAACAAGTAAAGGTCTGAAAGGCAGGATTGTTGTTTCCCAGTGAAGTACAGTTAGTGCATGGAAAGGCTCAGATGCTGGAGGGATACAGGACAAGCCACCCACTTTGAGATTCTTAAGTACAAGTGAAACTTCTGTGCCTCGTTGGCTTCTCCCACCTGGCATCAGCCTTCTGAAAAGAAAACTCATCCATCATCCCCATGTTAAACTGGATGCATTAGGAGATAAGTCCAAGGACTAGAAGGAGGCATACAGACCCTTCTCTGCAGAGAAACACCATTCATCTGCATTCACTAAAAATGCTGAATGAGAGACAAAAATACACCAACAGTTATGACACCATTTCATAGACTGTGGGAAGGAGACCCAACCCAAAAGTACCAAATATTTACAAAACAGATCTATTCAGCATTCAGACTCCAAGGAGCAACCTTCAGTTTGGTACCTCCTGTGCACTCATTTTCATCATGTTTGTTCAGATTGTTTCCTCACTGCCAAATTTTCACCAGGAGGTCCCAAATCACACTACTTAGCAATAGCTATTTCTCTTTACAGCCACCAAAAGCTAATCCTAGCAGTCTCCTCCCAACATTTGTCAAGAGATACATCTCAGCCTGTGAGCTCCTCAAGTCTGACTTAGTCTGCAAGTACCTCAGTGGCTTACAGCTCAGTTTTATCTGGATTTACAGCTTTGAAGAAAGCAGAGCATTTTGTGCCTGACAGTTTCATTTGAGTTTTTATTTCAAACATTTTGCAGGATAAACTCACTGCGAAAGGATGAATTACACAACTGGAAACACACTCACAGAAAGAGCTTGTGAATATAAAATGCAACTGGAGCATTTTATTAACAATGCCCCTTCCTTAGGGCATTATCTTGGGTTCTTAGACAGGGAGGATCTGAAGAGGGTCTCATCATTTCCCATGTCCTTTCTTGGGTCCCCCTTAGTCCAGTTACACCTATGGCTCAGAGCTGACTTCCAGCTCCCCTCAGCTGAGCTGTTCAAGGAAACTCCTCACATTTGTGACTTAACTTCACAGGATGCTGCTGGGGCTTGGTCTCCCCAGAACCTTCACGCTACATTGAATTCTGCCATCAGACTGGCTTTCCTGCCAAGGAAATTGAACAAATGGGGTTTTTTTTTCTGATTTCTCCTTTCTTTGAGAGCATGATTAGCACTTTAAAGACATTCACAGGGCCAAAGTAACTTATCAGATACATAATTTTCAAGCCTTTTTTTTTTTTCATATCTACACAAGCTGATAGCCGTGCTGACTGATTGCCTGATGAAATTTCCTGGAGGCCACCTGTGGAGGACTAATCCCCACTGACTGATTCAGCACTTTGGGGGGCTCAGTCTTTTTCCCAGACATATTCATCAGCATTAAAAGAACAAGCTGCCATAGTGCTCCTACTTATAATGACTAACGACTTATTTGGCACCTCTCATTTCTAATCCCAAGGCACTGCAGAAGGAAAGGGGACTGGCAAAATCTCAGTATGACAGAAAGAATTTTATCCTCCTGTATCACAGGAGTTACACAGTAATCGAGACACAGGGAAAAAAAAAAAAAAAAACTTTCACAGCTTGAATCCTAGGGTCTTTGGCACTGTCCCATATTACTTGTCAATGGATCAAGTAAATTGGCAGTAAATCTGTCACTTCTGACCAAACCAAAAGCATGATGATGTTTGGAAAAAGTTCAAGTGGGAGGGAGTGGGACAATGACAATGAGCATTATTTTTTTAAATATTTTGTCCTGTAGAACTGCCCGATCTGAGATGAACACCATGGTTAATCCATGTTTTTCTCAAAGCTTTTCAGAATTGTATTTGGAAAACAAGAACACTGAAAACCTTACAGAAAAAAAATATTCCAAATTTGAAGAGGTCCTTTTGAACAAGTTTGTAAAAAATATGGTGAGCTATTGGACAGCTTTCTAAAAAACCTGTTAGATTCTGGAACCAACTGAGAGCTTAGCTTCAAACCATTTAAAATAGCTGAATGAAAGTTGGTGCACAGCTTGGCATAAGGTCTCATTCTCTTATCATTTCCATGAGACCAAGTGAGGTGACTGTACTGCAGTCAATGGAAAAAGGGTAGAAAATGGGTGTAAGAGTGAGGTCAGAGTCAGCCCTTAAATCATCATTAGTGGGAGAGTTGGACTACGTGATCTCTAGAGGTCTCTTCCAACTCTGATAATTGTGTGATAAGACAGACTGGCTTCATTATTTCATTTAGTGACACATGAACTATGGAGGTGTAGGAGTAGAAAACGAATATCTGAAAAAAGTTAAGATTCAAATGAAAATGCTTTACACAGATAAAGATTGTTTTAGTTGCTTTGGGAAAGCTAAAAAAAGAAGAAGAAAATATCCTGAATAATTAGTCCAAATAGCACCATTAATCCTAAGCACAAAAAGACACTTTTTCTGCTTGGCTCCCTGGAGTAGGATATTTTACCCCATGCAGTATAGTGATTTTCCTTATTTACTTGTTGCACATTGTATGCTCCTCTCCTAACAAGCAGCAGCCATTGCCATCCTTCAGCAGAGCCCAGCCTAGGTGTTCATGTTATATTCATCACTGTTTCAGAGCCAAAAAGCTGTAAATAATCCACCACTCAGACTTCTTATTATCTTGCTGCTTAGCATCCCTTTTAAAAGGAAACACATTGTCTTCCAGCTTTGGGTCTCCTCTCAAGCACTGGTGGGAGCAGGAATAGCTCCTCTGAAGCCAGTGGAGTTGTAGGGATGTAAGCTTGGGGCATGTGAGAAGAAATGTATTGCTGTCATGTTGTCTGTGTTCCCATAACTCCCCTACCCCCTCAACCAAATATGTGTTCCAGTTGTGCTGGGAGCTGTACAACATGTAATCCTTGCAGCATCCTGACTCAAATCAAGCCTGTTTTGCTTTCTCTCTGGTTTATTCTGCTTATGTGGGGGCTCCTGAGAAGTCAGGGGCATGAATACAGTGCATGATACTACTCAGACCTTGAGGAATGAGTTGATCTTGGAAAAGATGATGAAGTAGGCTGTGGGAAACAGGATGCTTTTTATTATCTTGTTAGCTGATGGGATGATCAACTCATGCTCAAGACAGAAGGTGTGACAATGAGATTTACCTCTTTAGAAGATGATTTGAGTCTCATCCAAAGATCTTCAGTGTTGTATATGTTGTATACATCACCTAAATATTTTGTGCACCTTGCAAGAGAGACGTGGAAATAATAACATGGGGAGTGCAGAACACACAACTCCTGCAGTGCAAACTCCTTTCTACAAAGTTTTTTTCACCTGCTAAGCTTCATTTGTCTTCACATGTGACAACTGTCCACAAAATAACAGGGTCCTGGATAGCAGGATTAGAAACTGGAAGCCATGAACTGAGCTAAGCCTTGCTGCATGAAAACAGCCTTTGAGCTCAGAAGCAGAGAGGCTGAAGTAGGAGGAAGAGGCATTTTGGAGAAATGCAGAAGTCCTGAAGTGCCTTCACTCTGAGGAGACATGAGATGGGGCTTTGGAGATCCATTGGATAGCCCTTTATCTATTTGTTGCCATTTTAATTTTTATTGAAGGACCTTACTAAACATGCTGCTGGGTGACAGGACACAACCAGGCTGATTGTCACTGACAGCAAGGCAGTGCTGCCTGTCTCTCTGAGAAGTGACTGTGGTATCTGTTCATGTCACACAGGCAACATAACCAGTGAGGACAATCAGTTGTGACTGTTGAAGAGTGGACCTGTTGAAGTGGCATGAAAAGATCTGCTGTGATGGGGATGGAGCTGAGAGTGTGTTGTCTGAGCAAATCCAGCCCCGTTGTGCCAGGCTCTGGCAAGGCAGACGCTCACTGCACCCTGTGACAGGTCAGCACACAATGCTGTCCCCTGCTACACTCACAGCAGGTTTGGTCTGGGAGGTTTGTAGAGCTCTAGCAGCTTTTGCACTGAGTGATGAGATATTAAATTTGTCATAAGAGGGAGAGGAACTGCTGGCATACTTTGAGCCTGCCTGCCTGCCTCTTCCTCTACTGCAGTGATGTTCTCTTGCAGAACATGAGCAGCCTCTTGCACCTGCTGCTTAATGAACTTTCCACGTGTGTTCATCATACAGATTGCCATTTATATGCCTGAAAGGGAAGAATTTTTGCTTTTTTAGCTCTTTGTCTCGCTTCAAAATGCCTGGAGGTAGTCTCCCAGACACATAGAGAACACTGTTCACAAGCTACAGCAGTGGATATTCAAAAAATATTGGTGCAAGATCAGTGAGACTGGGAAAGGATTTTTTTCTGTAGCGTCAGCTAATCTCTTCAAAAAGAGAATGACCCAAGAGGACTAGTGCTTGACTATCTCAGTTCACCCATGTTTTGTACCATAAACCAGGTACAACATCCTATATTTTTTCTAGAAATGAAGTTAGCATAGGGCAAACAAACCACATTTTTCATTCTGTATACAAAACCACACCTGGAATACACGGAGCTAACACCAGAACAAAGAGTGTCTGTAGCAACTGCTGTTAATTGTCCTCATTTCTTCTCACCTCCTTTAGAAAGTAGTTCTCCTCATTTGATGGCTTTTCAACCATACCAGAGCCCTTCATCTGATAACACATTTTTAGGCATTAAGTAAAGTCTTAGCAGATGTTTTTAGTGACACCTCTTGAACACCTTTCTTTTTTTCTAAATTTTTCTTATGAGCTGGCTAACCCTTTCAGCCCTAAAACACCTGAGCTAACGCATCTCAGAAGCATCTGGAGTGCTAAGGCAGAGTCTAAAGCCTCCTGGTTCAGATTAGCTGTGAAAGGAATCACAGCTCAGCATCAGCAGTTGGATAACTTCACTCCTCAGTGATCTTTTGCTGTCTATTCATTGCATCCATCACATGATGACCCTTCCAACAGTTGTTACTGTGCCAGTCCTCCTGTGGTTTTAGAAATAAAGCCTCAGAGAATGCTGCCAGGGATCCCTCTCTAGCTCCAGACCTGCTCTTTGCATAAGCAACAGCAGCAGGAGAGGAATGGCCCTGAAATGGTGCATGCATCCACCCGTGGAGGCACAGGCTGGGAGTCTGTTCTGCAGTATCTTCACTGCTTTTACTATCCACATAAACTACATTGAAGATAAGCCTAAGCCATGCTGTGGTCCCCATGGAAACAGGTCCAAAGAGCTTTGGTTGATTATTAATTAAGGTATATGAATGTCCTTTCTCCTCCAAAGGTCATGGAAATGACTCCTGTTAGGAGCTCCATGAACAGATGGATACATATCCAGGAGGGTGTAGCCTGGGGCTTGCATGGGATTTTACTTGCTTCTTCCACAAGGGATGGAAAACAGGAATCCTACCCCAGTCTTTGGCAAGTTCCTACACTTTCTATCCCACACTAAGCCACAGTGAGATAATTTAGAGACGTGAAGTCACACTTTGCCATCTTGGTCTCGATGTCTGAAGGCCAGTGGCAGAATTTCCAGGACTGACATTTAGGATAACACAAAGTTTGCAAGCAGGGGTGAATAATTTCCTTAAGGACACCCTCAGACTTGCTGCAATACATTCAGCAGGAGAAAATGTGCTACCTTTAGCCTTGGTAGTCTCTTAGCATCTCTGAAGCCCACACATCAGACATGCAGACACATGAGGTGTTGCACCCTTGTCCTGTAGCAATTCCTGATGCTTCCAGTTCAGACAAACACAAATCTCAGAGCCAAACTTCCTACATATCACGTGTTACAGGGCACACGTGAGACTACAGTCAGCACAGTGACCATGGGCCTTAGAAGACTCAGACTTCTTTTGAGCAGATGACAGGAAGGAACTGCACTTCCTAGATTTAACTTGCACTGGAGAGTGATGGAAATTGTGTGTTCAAATTAGAATGTAAAATAAAATAAAAATTAAAGTTCATATAAGTAGGATAATCTAAATTATTTATGTCTACAATTGCAGAATCCTTTTTGTAATTTTAAAAATTGTTCATTTTTAGTATTTTTAGCATAAATTAGCTGAAGTTTCATTATAAAAGCTGTTTTGAATGACACATCAGAAAATCCTCTTTCAAAGCTTCTCTTAAACTCATTTTGAAACTGTTGCAAAGAAGGAAGCCCTGAAAAATGACACTTCCCTATACACAGCTTCAGCTTCAACAGTCATCTTCTAACAAAAATATTTCACCAGAAAGTTCCCAAACAGCATTTCTGTAACACCAGATTGTTCTCAGATCTTAAAATAGGAGGCTCGGGGTTATCAATTGCAAAGCCTTTCTTGGTCATAAACTCTTCTTCCTTAAAGGAAAAGCAGACTGGCATTTCCATGAAAATCTGCAGACCCATCTATACCATGATCACTCCTCTCCTATGGTGACCTCACCCTGAGCTCATGTGCAGCAGTGGGAAGCTGTCCCTTTTCCAGTTTTTTTCTTTGGACTCTGTTTCATGGGGACAGAGAAAAGCAGCCCAGGGAATATTGTCCTCCAGGATCCATCAACCCCCAGAGAGCCAAGACATCAGCCACCTCCAGGACAGCCAGACACATCACCCCACAGCCAGGCTGCTCCTTGCATTAGGATCATTACAGTGGTTCAGTGCCTGCAAGACTCCCCAGCAGTTTTGTGAGAAGCCAGTTCTAGAATCCCCAAGCTCAGAATCCCCAAGCTCAGGCTCCTCCACATTCACCACAGGGCAAGACCAGCAAGTGTGCAGCAGTCTGGGTGCTGCTGGGACCCTGCTGCTTCCCAGCTGGCCCTGTTTGCCACTTCATGTCTGCTCTATGGGAAGTTTTCCAGCATGGGAGCTGAGAATGGCAGGGATCAACACCAGCAGAGCTGGAACTGGAAGCTCTTTGCCATTTCTGACCATTTAAAAATGATGTCTTGGCTGAGCAGACTCCAGGCATTGCAGTGTCTGAAAACCCCATTCCCCAAGGAGAGTGCTCTTCATTTCTTCCATGCTTGTGAGCCATGGAACTGTACAGTGTCTCTAACCTACTCTTCTAAAAATGAAGGCAGTTGATTTTCCTTCTCCATTGTCCCATTTTTTTCCTTTCTCAACACAACAGGTGCCCTGAGGAGTGCTAAGACAAACTCCTTCTTCCCTCTGCCACTTCCATGACTTAGCTACAATCGAGTTTGCTCAGGAGATGCCACAAACCATATATATAACCTGCCACAGAAATGTGCAGTTAGAGTAGGTCTGTACCATACACGGTTATGAGCCCTGGGAGTGACAGGATGGGGAATCTTTCACGTTCAGACTCAGTCCCTGGGCAGAGAAACACAGCCCAGCCAGGCAGCCACCAATCCACCCCCTTGCTCATCCCAAAGCTCTGTGTGCTCACTCTCTGCTGTGGCAGAAGGAGGGGACATTGAATCACTTCTAAAACCAGTGGAATCTCATTGTTATTTTGCAATTCAGTTCCTTTGTGGCTCTTGGGACAGCCAGAACATTACAAGATGGCAAAATCACTGATCACTCCTCTCTTGGGACTTTAACAAGCCTCTTTAGAGGCTTTTCTAAAGAAAAGAATACAACTAGAGTATCAATTAGAGACTAGAAGTTTCCTTTTCTGTCTTGAATTAAACAAAGCTTTTTTTCTTTCCATCTGCTCTGGAAGATTCAGGATCACCAGGCTGTACTGGGGAGAGCTGCATCCCTCCACCCACAGCCCCATCACGGCCAGCCAGTGATGTAAATCATGGTGGCACAGGGCCCCTGTGGGCCAACCTCTGCAAGATTGCACAAAGAACAACAAAATTTCTAAAAATTTTCTAAAAAATTTCTAAAACTTCTCTCCAAAGTCTTCCCAGCTACAGGAATGTCTTCTCTGAACCATCATATATTCTTTAAGCACTGTCAATGGTACAAGACTACAACAGGACTCAAAAGGAAAAATATCCATTAACTACAAGGAGGGAGATGTTCCCTCACTTGACTTCAGAAACACCTGCTCAGAGGGCACACACAGCTCGTGGATCTACCCTACGGCCAAACTCATACAGAGATTTCTTGACCTCTGAAGAGTAACTTTGTTTTGTACAGTCTCAAGATAAAGTCTGAGCTAGAGGCATTTCTACAAAGAAAACAAAAGGCCTCTCAGCATCTTCTGGGCCACAAATGGAAACCTGAGCTGTTTTGTGTGTATGCAAAGATCAGGGTCAGAGCAGATCTTTCTGAGTTTTCTATTTGTGGTCCAAAGCTTTACAAAATAACTGTCCCAGCAACTCCCATAACCTTCTTTGCATGGAAAGGGCAATGATCTCCTGAGCTGCTAAAAAATGAAAATATCCAGGGTCCTTCTGACCTGATTCTCCCTTTCAGAAGAAAAAAGGCTGGAGGAGAAGATGGAAACCATCAGTGTGTGAGAGGTGTCTGGACTGCCCTGTTTCAGCAGCACTACTCTCATTCAAATGACTGCTGACTTCAAGCAGGCTCCAGCTTTTCACAGCAGCTTCAGCACAAAGTACAGGAGTTAATCCTCAGAGACAGCAGCTGAAATAACTGGAGGTCAGACAACAAGATCTTGCCTGGTATGTTTTAGCCTTTTGGAGGATTATGAAGTTTTCCATCAAAAGAAAAGGTTATGCATGAGCTCTGCCCAGAATTATGATGCCCTGGTCCCTCCTTCACCATCCTCTGCTCTGCCCTGCCAGAGGCCATAGTCAAATAAATGTGCCAAGAAACAACAAAATGTGTAGATACTTAATTCCTAAGTGGAGTAATAGATATAGGCTATTAGGCATTTACATAGGCGTTAAAAGCCCTCAAGCTTTTTGAAAGCAGACTTTAATTTTGTTTTATCCTTAATAAACCAGAAAGCCTGTGGTATCACCATGAGAAGAAATCCTCTGGGGACTGGCTGTTTTCCGTGTCACTGCTTTATCCCTGGGGCATTAACAACTTGGAAAATTTATGGAAAAACACACACATAAGACCACTTTGGGCAAAAATCTCTGGCTTTAAAGAAAATAGTGTGGTGAATGATAATCTCAACATGAAATTAATGGCCTGAGAATATTTCTGACTTTTTTTGCCAAGATGATGAATGTGTAGAACCAATAAAGGTTGTGGATAAATGGTTAATGTTCCCCTGCAGATGGTCACACTTTATTATTACTATATTATTACCATAATGATTCAGGGATTGGCAGAGAGAACCTGATTAGCAGCCCAAAAATCTCTTGGAGGTGAACGTCACTTTTGTGTTCCTCCAGAACTGTCTCTTCTTTAGAGTCCTCTAACAGTAACTGTTGGCCAAGAGTCTCTCTTAAAAATTACCCATCATTTGCCTGGGCTGCCTTGAGGTACCAGAAACAAGAATTTCTGTGCAGCTTCCCTTCTGAGCAGGCACAGCCCCACAGGCTCCTGTGTCAGTGCACTCTGGAAAGGTGTGGTGGTGCTTTTCAGTTCCATCCAACATTCCAGATTAGGAAGAACCTACTCACACCTATCAGGATTTTTTATGCAAAAAAGAACTGAATTTTTTTCAAAGCAGCAAGGTTTCCTGAACTTGACTTCTAACTCATCAACCTTCCTAAGCACAGCTCAGTTGTCCTTCCCAAAATATGTGTACCAAGCACACTTCACCTTGTCTGAACAGCTGTAGTGATTTATATTTGCTTTTAAAAACATGGTTGTTTTTCTTTAAGTACCTTGATCTAGTCTGGGAGAAATGAAAGTCAAACACAGAGGAACAGGTCAGTTCTCTGCTCATCCTTTTGCTGTGCATAATCTACAGATGTTGTCCAATCTCCATTTGAGTAACTGGGAATCTTTCAGGTCAGTCAATAACAGTGCCAGTATCTGAGTTTTACACAAGGGAACTGATGCTCAGGGCAATTAAATTTCTGTGCAGGCTTACATAAGAAGTTTGTGGAATCAACTCTTGCTCCTGAGTCTCTTAAATCAATGCCTTGGCTGACAACACCTTCCCTGGCTTTTCCTGTTCCTCGCACAGCGTCTCCACCAGCTTTGCTTAATCAGCTTGGAGCAAGGCAAAAAACTAAACCAATTGAGATGCATCAGGAAGCCCCTATATATTCACATATACGGGTAATGCAAAACCCATGGCAGACAGGAGTTATTTCCATTGCTGCCAAGAGCCAGAAGAGCTGCCCACAGCCAAGAGCAGCAGGGCCCTGAGGCACAAACCCCCTCTGATTCTACAGCTGCCAGTATTGGATGGGACAGGGCCCCACACAGACACCAAAGGAAATGAAGCACATCAAAGTAAAGGCTCTTTAATTTCTCCTGATCCATTACCTTCTATTAAACCCAAATGGTGCCTGATACATCTCTCCACTGGTGATGGGCAGCCTGTGTCCCCAAACATCTGGCCAGCCTGTCTTGTGTGAGCAAGCAGATGGGCTGCTGGTCTGTACTGCATCACCTCATCAGTGACAGTGGGTGTGTTGGCTGTATTGTATCCAGGCCTCTCTTTGTCCTATTAAGAATATGTAAGAAATAGCATTCAAAATACAATATAACAAAGCTGATTTCTAGTGGTCCAGAGATTTTGACTTGGTGGTAATGTCTGCTACAACTGACCATAAAATGTTACATAAAATCAGATGTTATTACAAGGGTCTTTGCTACAGCATAAGAGCAAGAGATAAAAAGGCAGCTGTCATTTTAGCAATCTTGTCCATAACATTAAAGCACACACCAGTGCCCCTCTGACTCTGGATGCATGATGCATATTTTACAGCCACACTTTATTGCCTGTAATTTATGCCCCAAAGCATTATTGCCTCTGTATGAAAAGAGCGATTTTGTTTTCCATTGAGAAAACAGCTATCCAGAAGGCACCCAAGTCCTCCTGAGAGGCATAGGAAACAAAATGTTTAAGGTAGAATAAAGAATTTACTATTGGACCAACACAGGCTGCAGCCTCCTCTGCCATCATACAAAATAAAATGAGAAATTCCAGTCTGACAATGAAATACAACAATCTGACAATCTGATGCTTGAATGTATAGTGTCTGAAAGGACAGCAAACTCACTTTCCATCTAGGAAGGTCTGTGTTCCCTGCCAGACATCAGCTCTGCACTGCTGATGGCTGCCATGTATAACAGACCTGTGGACAGTCACCCTCACTGTCCTTACCCAGCTGAGAAAGCCCTTGGAGCATCTAGAGTGATGCTTCCCTTACTCTTCCCCCCCCCTATCTTCCCACCCAGGACATCATGCAGCCCCATGGAGACCTCAGTCTCTACACTGCTTCCTGTAATAATCTTGTGGGGCAAGGTGGATGCCAGTCTCTTGGCCCACATAATGGTAATGATGTGACAGAAGAACAGCCATAAGTGGATCCTCACCACATTTCTAAATGCTAATGGTGACCAGAGCACTGAAAGATGACAGAATTTTGCAGCACCACAATCAGCCATTTAACCCTCTGAGGCCCCCAGTAAAAATGGATTTATCTCACATCACTTGTCCAGCCCTAATAATCCATCTGAGCTTTTCCTACTAAAGAGATGAAAAACTTTTAATTTCAAACGTTCCTCTTTCACAAAAAGCTACCTAATTTATGGCATCTAATTACTGCAGTTGCAGAGTTAAATAGCCTTGGCCTGTGCATTCCCAGTAATTGCATATGAACATCAGCATAGTCTATGCATTAAAGAACATCTTAATATTGAGGGATAAAAATAGCATCAGCTCTGTAAACGGTATAAATGAATGGCTATAAAGCTCTCACAGTTTACTTCCAGTAAGGTTTGGTCTTTAATTTTTAACCAATCAACATCCTTTCAGTTGACAAAAGTGAGCTGATATGTATCATGTTGCCTTGTGAGGCTGAAAATAGGTTTTGCAAATGTATTTCTGGGTGCGGAGGTGGTTCATACAAGTGAAGGAAAAGATGAAGAGAGGCAAGATGGACATGTTTTTGTTCCTGGAGCTGGATTTGAGTCTCTCTCATCTGCCTATGCTCATTAATCAGTTCAGAAAAGAAACTCTGATCCTATTCACAGAGGCACAACTTGTACTCAGAATAAAGAATGGAACCTAGGAGCGACAGTGCTTCGAAGTAGTGCAGAAGAATGCAGTAGAAACACCACCTAACATGTCTTACTGTGTCACACCACCAGATAAAAGAGCAGGCACTTGTATTCAGATTCTTATTTCTAATAGAACCTATGGGATTTTCTAGTTTGCATCAACTATTTTTTTTTTAAAATCTAGAGGCTGGCAGGGGTTAATAGAAAAAAAGGTTCCACAGCAATCCCTTTTGTTTCCGCTTGTGTTCTGCGCATGTGAAAAAGGTGAAAAGCAGCACTGGTTATGTTCCACACACACTCAAAAACTGGCTTCAGTCAGAGTTCTTGCAGCCTGGGCAACCACAGCCCCTCACCCCCCAGTCTGGCTCCGGGCATTGGTTCACCCCATGTGTGTCTGATCCCCAGCACCAGAGCAGAATCAGCACCCTCAGGAGATAGGGAGAGTGAGGACAGAAACCCAAGTGCAGGCCACAGCCAAGACACAACTCAGTGTTCATCTGGATACCTAAATGCTCGGAAAATCTGGTATTTTCAGGCAAACATATTTCAAACCTGCTGCTTCTGAAACTTAAGATTCAATGTAGCCCTAATGTCAACCTAACCCGAAGGAAAATTGGAGTTTTGATTGGTTTCTAGTTGGAAGAGAGCTTCAGGATGTAAATCTCTATTACCACTTACTAGTTTTGTATTACTCAGTCTTTTCATTTCCTCTAGAGAAAAGGAGACACTTCATTGACTTGCTCATTCATTGCAAGAAGAAAAATATTTAAGATCTCTGAAAATTATTCAAGAGCAACTTACATGAAGAGCTGTAACAGCTGGAGTGGAACCATTACTTGTCCAAAACTAGAATTTGCTACAGCTGTATGATTTTTATGTCTGGCAAAATACAATAAAGTCTTCTCATAATAAATTACTTACAACTGACCTCTTTTTATTTAAAGCAAGCAGACAAACCATCTCTGCAAATGAGCTGGAGGAGGAGGAGAGGCTCAGAGGATGTCTAGCAGAGCTACAGGAAGCTGAGCCTGTTGAAGGAATAGGATAATCAATGTCTTGGTGATGGAGCTTTCACTCTCACAAGAAAGAGGGTGGACACCCAAGGTTCTAGTTTCACAAACCTGGACATGAAAAGTATCTGAGTTAAGTCTGTGTAGAAGAATTTGGTTGTCCTTGGTTATCCTTCTACCCATGGCCTTGATTTGGTAAAGTTTCAGTGAGTGGCTTCCAACTCTCCGTGCCACTGCACTGTAATCTGTTTGCTTTGCTATAGCTTGATAGATTATTCCTTAGCTGTAAAGTACCCACCTACTTGCTGCTGAAATTATGCAGAGAGAAGACAGTTGAAACAGGTTCTGGAGTTATCTGCCAGGGACATGCATGCATGTTTGTAAGTTTTATGATCTTAAATGATCACATACTGTTCTGTCCCTAAAGGCCATCTACACAGTGATTCACAGTATATGTTCTCAAGGGAATCAGCGATTTTTCTCCCTTTTCTACTGTTACTGGAAGTAATATAGGATGTAAATGAACCTTTGGCAAATATCTTAAAATTTCCCTGTTGCTCACCATCACCCATTGTTGCCTTTTACCTTGACTTTCCTCAAAATCAAAGTTTCAATCTTAACCTCATTAAAGTCAAGGCAGAATCCCCATCTCAAAGACTGGCCTTATATCCCTTGTAGTCAGTCTGACAGAAACAGATACAACAGAAGAGGAGCAGAGATATTGTCTGCCAAGAAGTATATTCTGATGGGAAATATACTTTTTCAAATACTGAAATTCTCCAAGAAGCTAAAATTTTACCAAGACATTGTCCATTAAAAAAAGAAAAAAATCCTGTCTGGTTTATGGTTGCCAGTTGCTACCTTCCATGCCTCCAGTTCTGTTTGCTTTATTTTTAAGCAATAAAAGTTTTCTGGGAAACCCTTTTCTTGCTAAAGCTTTGTAGCTTTGTATTTTTCTCTACTTGGGAAAGGAGAAGGAGGGACAGTAAGGAAATGCATTCCTACATAGCCAGGTGCTCCCATGCACTGGGTCTGCTGCACTCACACTGTGTCACACCAAATGATGAACTCACACAGCAAGCAGCAGCAACACAAGGCAAGGTGCTGTGTCTGACACAAGATGGCACAGGTTGTCACAAGAGGACTTAATCAAACAGCCAGGAAAGGAAAGAGCAAGAGACACATTGCAGATGTCTAGACAGAGGTTTGGAGGCACAGCTGGTTGTGCATTTCAGGGGCAAAAAGTCTTCCTCAGGTTTTGTACAGTGTGTATCCTATCAACAGTAAGAATGGACCAGAATTCCATGTGTTCTTCTCTGGAGATTCTTTTTGCCCCAGTGTATTTATAGCCTCTTCCAATCCAGATAACGCGGCTGACAAAGCAGGATTGATTTGATTAGCATGTAAATAAAGCTTTATTGCTGGTCCTGGCTTGTCTGTCACAGTTATGTTTTGATATTTCTGTCTGCCTTTCCTATTTACCTCTGCTCCTTGTTTGTTGAGTTTCTTTCTAGCCTACAGGTCTTGGGAATTCCTGGATGGAGCCTCTGTAGGCAGTAGCACAACACACAAATTTTGGCAATCTCCAAGAGGATGCTAAACCCCTTAGTTTGTTTTACTCAGGTAGCTAAGGACACGTGGGCACCACCGAGGTAGAAGACACATACAGACCTATCTAAACAAGCTGGTTCTGGACAGCAAGGAGTGACTGAGGAAATGTCTTACTGACACAGAGGTATGCCTTGGCTTTCAGACCACAAAAATAAGTGAAGTATTTCTTGTCAGCTAGCTCTGAGGCTGATCTGATAGTATCCCTGTGCTGCAATTGTTGTGGAAACAGCCTGAAAACCATCTGTGCCCCACCTCAGCCAGTACTGTCTTCCAGGTATCAATCGCAGCAAAAGGCTGACGAGCAGCAGTGCTTGGTCATCCTCAGCTTACACTGGGGATGTGCAGTGACTCCTGGCCATGTTCTCCCTTGCACTGCTGGGCAGAATCCCTCTGTTCTTGTGCAGGGCTGCTCAGCCTCCCGTCTGAGTAGAAGACCCAGGTAAAGAACAGAAGATCCCATCCTGAGCACATGGCTCTTACTCCTGACCTGGGTGCAGGAGCAGGATCCACTCAAAGCCACTTTGTATCTCCCTCCTTGTCAGGGAGCAGCAGTTACTGGGGTATTCATATCTCACCTTTCAAGTAAAACTGTTCTGAACAGCTTAGGAGGGAAAGAAAGGATTCAAGCACATTCCACTGAACACTGGCCATGTAGCTGAAGGCATCTTGGGAAAAGAGCAAAAGAAGCCACAGATGGAGAGGTTCCAGATTGAACAGTTCAAGTAATGGTTAAATATATGCTTCTCGGAATTAAACAAACAAACCCCCTTTCCAAATAAATTCTACCACTCCCCTGTCACTGACAGACACAAGGCTGTTCTCAAGACTCTTTAGTGAGGAAGGAGAAATCTGCAGAAATTTGTGCTAAAGGTAGCAGCTATAGGACTGAATCCTAACAGTGAAAAATGGTTGAAATAACATGTTAATAGGAGACAAAATCCCAATAAACGGAAGTGGCAGAAATCCACAATACAGAGTAACAGACTGCAAGCTGAAATCTATCAACAGATAAATCACTACTATCAAAATAGGACTTGAAAATAAACATAGAAATTGCCTTGCAAAAATAACAGAAGAACTGCTTAGTGGAGGGTTGGGTTTGTATGCATAGACACATATATGTACACCCAAACATTCATGAAAGCCTCTGTGTAGACATGTTCACATGTGCAAGAGCATGAGTGTGCATACATACATTTACTGTTGCTTTCCTCACAATAACCATATCCCTAGGGATCTGCCAGAGATGCCCACACACACCTCCAGCATCAAAAAGCCTCTAAGGGAGCCCGGGACAAGCCCTGGAGTGAAGGAAAGGTGTCATGCCATGTCCCCAGTGGGGGGGACAGCACTGGCCTCTGCTAGGTGAGGCCTTGCTTTTCCCAGAGAGGATGGGGGCAATGCAGGGCAGATTGCTTTCCATTCCTCTGCTCAGAGCAGCCTAGATTTTTGTCACAACACAAGACTGCTCATAGGATGTTCCCTTTGTTTCTCAGGGTGCAGATCTCTCTGATCCACATCTAAAAAGGCCAGGGAACAAGGCTCAGCCCTAGCAAAGCAACCATGCCCCACAGATCTCCCCAGCTGCCTTCAGGTAGGAGCAGGTTTATTGATATTCAGATCTTGCTCCTGTAGCAGTCCTGAAGCACTGCAAGTATATTCAGTTGGTCATGGCAGCCAAGGAGAGTAATTACAGTTGTGTGCTGGTACCTAATAGAGGTCTCTGTCCCTCAGGCCCAGATACCAGGCTGAGGAGGTCCCTGGAATTAGATGTACAGTCAGCCATTAGTGCAACAAGGTGGATTAGGAAAAACAGAACTTCTGATCCAAACTGAAAGGAAGAGTGTATGTTTCTGAAGTACACTACAGAACAGGAACTCAGGAAGACGTTGTTACAGCAATGCCAAATCAGTTTGTTTTCTTGTGCTGAAGCAGGAGAGGGAACACCCACACTACACCTTCACACCACTCACCTCTGAACACAGAGGGGAAAGGGGTTCACCTTATGTGAAGAAGAAAGAGGAGTGCAAAAGTAAGTTTAAATGATGCCTCAATCAAACAGATCCAGCAAAGCTGTGCTTTCAGATAGAAGACTACTCTGCATTTAAACATTACTCATTTGCTGTCCCTGAGGAAGCACAGGGCCCAGCACCTGGGGCACCCCTGGCCCTTCTGTGTGCTGCCAGACTGTGTGGGTGGCCCTGGCAAAGCAGTCACTGGGTGTCCAGTGACCCCCGAGGTGAGATAACACATTTTTTGCAGATAATCTGGTTCCATCACAGACAGCAGGCAGCAGCCAGGCTGATGGCCAGTGACCAGGGACAGAGGAGCCACCCTACCCTGCTGCTGAAGGTCTCCTGTGCTGTGCTCGCTTTTTAAACCCTCAGATAACTTCTTTATTATTACTGTCAACCCAGCAAAGCTGGCATCTCAGTGGCACTGGCTTTTGCCCACCCTCTGGGGCTGTGGAAATTAATGGGGTTTTTATCTCTGCCTTAGTGGAAGCAGAGCAAAGCCAGCAGGCATCCCCTGACAGCTCCCTGCCTAGGTACAGGATCAGTGCCATGCCCTGGACCCCTGCTGTAGGGTTCAGCAACGAGGCTGTGCAGCACAAGTCCTTGGAAACTCTGGAAGTTGACAAATTTTATTATGAGATAAATAGGAATGTATTCAATGAACCTCTCTGTTCATGGCAGTGGGGTTGGACTGCAGGCTGGCAGCCTGCACGCTTCGATTCTATTATCCAAAGGAAGCAGAAGTCAAAGACTGCCTAATGTCATTTTCCTTCATAAGGAGGTTATTAGTACTTCCACTCTGTGCACTGCATCCTGACACTCAGCAGTATTTCAGGGGATTCATGGCATTTTCTCCTCTCATATAAATGAGATAAAAGTTCACAACGTCAAATGCAACCTGTGGTGTGGGCAGGGAAGTGTTTAGCCATACATTTTTCATGTAGCCCTTGAATCAAGACCTCACAAGCAGCTGAGTGCATGGCTTTCTCAACAGGAATGTCCCTTGTTTGGAGATGGATGCCTGCAGGTGAGGTACCAACCACATACATCCCTGTGGCTGGCAACAACTGCCCCACACAGCACAGTGGCAGCTTGCGGTGATCAGATGCAAACCCAGGAAGCCATAGGAGAGAACACCTCTGCCTAGGAGCACCTCTCCCCAGGCACAGCAGGGCTGGGGTCTGCCTGCCCTGCTCTGCCCCAATTAGCACCAGAACCAGCACCACGGGCACTGGAACAGCCCTGGCATAGCAGCACAGGCATGGCTGCAGCTGGGGACAGATGGAGTCATGTGGGCAGGAACCAGAATTGCCAGCAGCAGGAAATCCTGATTATTAAAGGTTTAGATAATAAAACCCTTCTGCCTCGCAAGGAAAAAAAGCCCTGAATCTTGACATTTCCTATGGAATGAAGTTCAAGAAAAAGTTGACTCGCTGATACGCTGTGTTTTAACAACACTGATACACATGAGATGAATATTAACCATAATAAGGAAATTATAGTTAAGTATAATATCTGTATTTAACATAACAAAATTAAACAAAAAACGACCATCAGTTCATTTGGGTTGTTCCAGTGGGGAATTCAGACAAAATTAACACAGCTCACAAAGCATCTTAATTTGAACATGACTGAAATGTTTTGGTTCTAGTGTCAGATTTCTGAGCAAAACCAAAGTGTTTAGCTATGAGATGTGGCTTCCACAGTAAAACCATTTTGCCTGGGGCACAGTCCTGGCCTAACAAAACCCTAGACAAGATCTGAACATCTCTGAAGCCCAGGGCTGTTCCCAGTGAGTAAGAGCATGGTCCCTGCTGTTGTTTTGCTGCCCTATAACCTCTTCTTTGCTTGAGAATATGTACCAAACCACCATTTTTAAGCAAACATCATCCCATTTCTCTCCAGAACCTTTTCTGCTCTTTTCTCAAGGGACTTGCATCACTCATCCCTTGGGTGTTTTGAAATCCTCTGCTTACAAGCCAACTCTTCCTCCCCTTGGTAGACATCTGACAGGGCTGCTGCAATCAAACATCTCAGGACACAAACCAGGACAGCAGCTCTTTGGGCAGGCATGCCTCTGTCTTTCTTATAACATATTAGCTATTTTTATCTATTACAGAGAGCTAAAAAAAGATTATTTTTTTAAAGAAGTACTTCAGGGGAAAAAAGAGACTCTGCACTGAATCCTTCAGTAATTTCTAAGCAGCTTGTCCCCCCCAGTACTTCCCAGTCCCTTTCCTTTGCCTGCCCCCTCCCACTATTAGCAGGGACTCGATGGGGAGACTGCTGGGTGGGTGTCTGTTTGTCCATCCCCCACCAGGACTACTCCTCCAGCCACCACACTATCAGTGTGCCCCAGTGCTGCTTGCCATTTTTGGCAGTCAAGCCCAGAAATATGCAGGAGACATAAATAATTCCTTTTTCGAATTTAGTCCAGAGGACAGAGCTGTGGCTCCTGCCAGCAGTGTGCTGGGGTGGGCAGGCAGGGACTGAAGGGCACCCTGGGCTGGTGGGGCACACAGAGCACCCCACTGTTCTCACCCCAAAATGTAAGGGGGGTTTTCTAAGCTCTCAGCTGTCCACTCTTTCAAGGAAGAAAGAAAGGAAAGGAGATCAGCGAACTGGGGGCAGCCCAGAGACAGGACATGCTTTCAGTTCTAATTATTGCCAGGAACATTGAGGGAGCACAGCAGAGCCTCTCCAACAGCACCAAACTGCAGATGGTCCTGGCCCCAGAGGACTCCCAGCCCAGGTTTTGGGGTAACTGTGCCCTCCTCCCACATGCCCCTGCCCTTTGGGGGAGAAGCAAGGCTATAAATCACACAAAGGATTTGTTTAGCAGAGGCTGCTGGACCCTGAATTACCCTGAAGCTGTCTCTGGGCAGCAGCTGAGGGGGAGGCTCAGTCCAGGGGGTCTCCCCACCACTGGCAGCCCCACAGCTGCTCCTGCTGCAGGCACCTGGGCAGCCAGAGCATGGTGCTGGGCAGCAAGGTCCTTGCTTCTGCTCAACCTTCTCCTGAGAGATAATATTCAGTGTAAAATGTACAATCTTAATTCCTTACAGAGACCCAAATGAAGATATGGATGGGGTGGTCCAGAGCAAAGCAACATCTCCCCGTGTCAGGACAGGAGCTTGTTCCTGTCTTGCCTGCCTCCTGCACTCTGCCCAGGCTGCCACATCGCACTCACCACACATGACAAAGTGACCTTAGAGAGTGAATTCCTCTTGCCCCAGGCTAGCATGTGTTACCTACCTGGATGCTGCCACCCACTCAGTCCTTGGCTTCTCCACTGCTGCTGTCTGCCAAGGGGCTTAAGGTCACAGGCAGAGACACACTGTTATTTCTCTATTAATAGGGAAATAATTCTTCATACATGTTATGACAGGGCTGAGTCTCAGAGTGACATTCAACAGTGCTGTCAGACTCTGAGCTTCTGCAAGACATATTCTCCCTTTCCAAGGCTTCTAGCACCCTCCCAGAACAGATCTAAAGCCTCTGAGCTTGATCCTTCTTGGCACCTTACACTTCTCAAAGCCCATCAGAAATGCCAACACATGATGAAGGCCCCATCTCACAGGGTTCTCGGTCCAGAGCATCCTGACCCAGCAGCACCAGCACAAACAAGATGGTACCAGGAGGCTGGCACTGCATTTCACAATTATGACAGTGTTAGGGAGACAGCTTACTGTGATCCATCTAACTGCCTTCCTTCATGTCTCAGTTGGGCTGACTTTACTCTGACCAGGGCCTATGGAACTCCACACCAATTCATGCTCTGTAAAATTCCCATCATGTGTCTATGTATCTTGTATCAAAATCCATGGTGACATTTCTGCACTTGCCAGCTAGACTGGCTTAGTATGAGAGCAGCTGCTCACACAGACGGGAAGCAACAGCATCTGACATAACACTGATTTTTAACCCAGGACCTGTCACATCCAGGCTGAACAGAGAAACCACAAGAATAGTAAAAAAGCAAGCAAGAGACATGCTTTCAGGTCAGGATGGCTGTTCTCATCATCATCTCATCATCAGTGGACACAGCCTCGCTGGGTGCATCATGGTACCAGGGTGAGGAAGGAGATGATGTGAAGAGCTACCACTAGGGTAAGGAAACAGACCAGTGCTGGTCCTTGCTCAGTTAAGGATTACACTTAAATTCAACCTGAATATCTGAACACTCTTTCACCCTCATGGTGAGTAGTAACTTGACCCCTTGAAACACCCAGGATTTCATTAGCTGAGAAAAAGCCTATCCAGCAGTCCTTAGCACCAAGACAGCTGCTTTATGCCACTATTTACTTCAGCTCTCCAACTGCAAGAAAAAAGAAAGAAAGAAAAAAAAAACAAACCCAACCTGAAATATTCTCCTGGTGCCCTGAAAACAAAACACTCCAGAGTTTTGGCACCAGAGGCTGATTCTTAGTAGGTGGAGATTTGCATTGACTCCAGCTTAGCTTTGCTGTTTGACATCAGCACAAGACCTCGCCTGCGTCTGCAAATACCATGCTTATGCAATGCTACTAAATGCATTCCTTGCTTCTACTCACACCAGCTCGTAAATACAACAGGCTCTGGTTCTGCACACCATGGGAATCACAGGAGCCTCCATTGCTGCAGTCAGGGAATGTGGATGTGCTGGGAAAGCAGGGTTGGTTCTGCTTGGTCCAACAGTGCTGTAGGTACTGACAGGTGGGAGCTGCCTGAAGGTTTGCTCCAGTAATAAAATCAAGACCAGTAACATGGGCAGTAATAAAACCATGGCCCATTCTCCATCAAAGGCCTCCAGAAGGTTCTTCCCCCCGGCCCAGAGCTGCAGATCCCCTCTGCCTGCTGAGGCCTTGAGCTTCCCCTCAACCAGCCAAGGGCCCAGCATGCGGCAAAGAAAGAAAAAAAAAATCTCAAGTTTACTCTCCGTGGGTGGAAAAATATTTGCTAGAGGGCCCAGTTTAATGAATAATGAGGGGATTAAAAGGCTCCAGCAACACCAGTAAATCTGTTTCGTTCCTGGCGCTTCCTTTCCTCATGGCGGTCCCTGCTGGTGCTGGTTGCGGCGGCACTGACAAACTGCTATGCCTGCCCTGCAAAGCACACGTGAGCCCTGGCAATAAACAGAGGATAATCCAGTGGCGCTGGAGGGGAGGGATGATCCCAGCACCCTTCCAGCTTCAAGGGTTCCCCCTCAGCCCTGGGGTCCGGCCCAGCCCTTTGCCATGGGCAACCATGACAGCGGTGTGAGGCCTGCAGTCCTGGAGCTGGCACGGAGCCACCAACAAAACAGGGTCCACAAACTGCCCTGAGGGTTTTGCAGGCTCCAAAATGAGTCAGGTGGTTGGATTTTCCTTTTCACGCTTTTAAAGTGTCCCCCGTGGAAGCTTGCAGCTCCAGCAGTGGGAATCAGCTGCCATGGAAACCTTGAAAATGCCCTTTTCTAGCAGCAGCTGCTTGTCACACCACTGAAGAGCATTCCCTCCCTGAGACACACAACTCTGAAATTACCCCTGCTATCCCTTGTGGGATTCTCTGTGTGCCTGCAATGTTAAGATAAACCTGTTGTGGAGCAAATTCACTGCAAATATGGCTGGGCACAAAAGCCAGAAATCCAAAAGAATCCAGATATACCCCACTATATTTCAGTCTTGTCCTGGGCTAACGAGTTCCCTGTGGCATTTGTTGCCACAAAGGTATTTCCTAGTGCTATGAGACTCACAAGAAAAGAGAAATATTTCCATCTCTTGCAGGCAGACCCTGTTTAATCTCCTACCCTGTGTCTTTCCTTCATTAGGGCCTCGCAAAGCACTGTGAATAGACCAGAAGTTGCACAGCTGAATGAGGCCATTGGGCACACAGAGTCACGAGATTGTCCTCAGAAGTTGCTGAGCTGCACCAAGGCAGTGGGAGGCAGAAACCCTCAAAGCATCTTTGGTGCTGGTGACAGCGTGGGCTTGAAAGAGTTTGGTGAACATCCTGAAAAAGGAGTGCAACAGAAACCCCACATGCTACACTGACTTGCTGAGAATTTGGGTTTTAATGGCACAGTTTGAAATCTACTGGCCCATAAATGTTATTTAAGAAAAGTCAGCAGGTATTTAATCTACCTCATGGCCAAAGCAAAGCCACCATCAAGTGCACATCTTTTAGTACCCAGAAGCCTTTCAGGACCTGGCCCAGGGTCAGGGGCTCAGACTGAGAGGAGGCTGCTGAGGGCAGAGGTGCTCTGCTGGCTCCCCATTCTCTGCTCCAGGCACCAAAAAATTTTCCCTGGAGGTGTGGGACTGGGAATCAGAAATGCAAATATCCAAACCACCCCTGAGTCCTGGAGGTGGCTCCTGATGGAGTCCCTGCTGTCAGAGCCAGGCTCTCACACCAGCCACCCTGACGTGTCAGCTGAATTTCTCAGCTTCTTTGTTGTTTTAGTAAGTTTTGCAGGGGTATGAAAGAAGAACAGCAAACAAGAACTGTGCAAGTTAACTGAAATAGTCATCAAGGAAAATTCTGACAAACTGATAAGGAACTAAATGTCATTCTTGCAACAAGAATTACCAGGCAGTTTAAAGATTGAGCAACAGTACCAGCCCCTGGGAATAAGGCACCCAGAACAGTGGGACTCTAGAAGTGTGGAAGGAGTAGTGGTTACAAAATACTGTGCAAGTCATTCACCACAGAACTTAGCTTTAGGTTTCTTCTGCTTGGTATTCAGGCCATTTGACTTGGAGGGAGCAGGGAGGATTTCACAAGCCAGATAGAAATTGTTTTGACCAAACAACACATGAATGTTGCCAAAGTACATTTCAGGCAAAGCTGAGAGGACTGGAAGGGGGAGGAGAGGAAAGATTTGTATGAGGAAAGATGATCAGTCTGGATTTTACCACTTAACTGTGGGGCCACAGACCTCCTTAGCCTTCTCCATTCATCTTCATCTCATCACACCAAGAGGACTCAAGCCTGGCATTCAAACACCAATTCACCACTGACCATCAAAAAACAGTGTCCTGCAGCAGTAATGCATCTACTCTGGGTTCACCCTTGCCATCCATTGCTTTGTTAGCTGGTTGTGCTTGGCTAATCTGTCTTTAATCATGTCAAATTATCTAGCATTCAAGGGAGCTGCCATTATAGGCTTTAATTGCCAAGCTTCCACCAGTTTTTGTTGCTGCAAATCTCTTGTACTGTCAATCAGATATGGTCCCTTGTTGCAAGAGAACAACACAAAATTTCACTATACGGAACAAGACCTTGCATAAGATTGACATCTATTTACCAGAAAAAAAAAAAAAAAAAAAAAAAAAAAAGAAAGAAAGAAAAGAAAAAAAGGAAAGAAAGAAAGAAAGAAGAAAAAAAAAAAAAAAAAAAAAAAGGAGGAATTGTTAATGTTTTTACCAAAACACAGCACGATATGCTTGAAATGCAGAATAACCAAAGCTCCAAAGCTTAGTGCCCAGGTTTTCCCTAGCACTCCCTGGCCTTTCACTTAATTATCATGGCAAGTCCCAAGTTTGCATATCCTGGAAATCAGCTACAAGGAAACATTTCCTATCATGTACCTGAGAATTCCTATTGTGTACCTGCAATTAGCAGCACCTTCTCTCCCACTCTTGCTGCCTCAACCCAAAAGCTCTTGACAGTCTCATATTGCTGTGTTTCCATAGCTTTTTGTCATTTCCCATGGAGGCTTTTCCCTCCCTGTCTCCACAGCTGCTGAAGCACTGAGGGCCAGCTCTGGGCTCAGCTCACTGGTAGGAAAGCCAGGTCCCCACTACAGAGCCCACCTGCTCCAGGGTTCCTTCGATCTCTCAACTTTCAGCCCAAACCCAGCAAACATCCTTGGGGTTGTCTGAGTTCAGAGTCATTCGGGAAGCCTTCCTGAGCACCTGGAAATGTCAGAAATTCAGGTGGGCTCCCTTTTCTCCCTCTTTCTAACCTTCAAACCTTGCATCAAATCAGATATTCCACCTCCGCAGCACCATCAGAGCTGGGTCACCATTGCTCATGGCTAGAAATGGCCTTGGTGTTCACCTTCCAGAGCTGCATGCTCTGTGATCCCAAACTGAGCAAATAAGTCCCCACGGGATTTTCTTTCTCTCAAGGACTGCTCAAATGGAGATAGGCTGACCTCTCTTCATGGCCTCTGTGGGTTGGCATTAAAGAAAATGACAACAAATTCCTGGCCTAATGTTAGAACTCTTCTGGGCTCAGTTTCAGCCAGGGACCGGTTTCTGTTTGCCTTCTCTTCTGAAGGAGCTTTTGCAGCTCCTTCAATTAATGCCATGACTCCTCCTGGTTAGCCAGCTTACAATGCTTGGGATGTTTTGTGCTCCCCTCCTCATCACAAACTTCATCTCTGCCTGCAAGACATATTTCAGCCTCTCTGGGAACCCTCCAGATGCTCCTTTAACTCCTTTTCTTTTGAAATATACAGCTCTTTACTAGAATTTGTTTTAATCCTATTTTAATTCCTTTGGCAAAGTCTCTAGCTGCCTTAGATGTACTTTGATTCCTTCTGCAAGATCTCCATCCCTTGTTTTAAGCCTTCGTTTAAAGTCTTGTGGCCTAAGGTCCTTGGGCCCTGTGCACAGCTTGGTTATTTGCTCCCTCAAATTCAGCAGCAATACCAGCTCACAGATTGTTCTTTTGAAAATAGCTCCTGATTCTGATAGCTGGACTTATCCCTGTTTGATCTGGATCAAAGTCTGGGGCCGCACTAGATGGCCCGATTAATAGGAAAAAATTGACAAGGGACTTAGGCATTTCCCTGATGAAATCCTACTTATTTATGCAGAATGAACAGCCCTGGTTCCCTGAGAAGAAACAGGACCAAAGTTTCCTTTCTTGTAGCTCCAGGCACATGTCAGCCAAGATTTAATCCCCCTAACTGCTCCTTTTAAACATTTCTGGGGTCACACCCCAGCATGCCTCTCCAAATTTCTTCCCCTCTCTGACTGTGCTTCTCCAGCCTTTATTATTCTTTGCTCAGATTGATGAAAATTCATCAAAGAGCTGCCCATCAAGAGGGCATTTCCCCTAACCCTAACTGGTACAGTGAGCAGATGTGTACAGGAGGACACCAGCATATTTTACAGGCAGAAAAGCAAAGGGTCAGCTCCCACTGACCCCCTCTCCCATGAGCCCAATTTGGGCTGAGTCACTTCTCTTTGAATTACAATCTCTCATTTTTAAATTGAGGACATGACAAAACCTTCGAGAAAGTTTTGCTTCAGTTTGGATGATAAGCACAGGTTTTGTAGAGAAACAACCCACTTTGTGTGCCCAGCAAGCTGGGTCTGAGCAGGTATCACAGAAGGATCAGCCCCAGCCCCTCTGAGGATCTTGGTGTCTCTCTAAAAACTGAGTTTCTAATAGCATCCCGGGTTGCATCTGCCTCCTTTCTCCCTGGAAGTGGCTGCATGGGGAATTTGGCCATCCTGCAACTGCCTGAATTTACAGAGGGGAAAGAGGGAGGGAGCCTGTTTTTCTGCTTGTCAACTTTTAAAAGTGAAACTTGCAGTGATATGAATTGCACTGGCAGACATAAAGACAAATCTTTACTGTTGGTAAGACCTTAAAAGACAATTGTTTATTTAAACTAACTCTAGGTCACAGAGACGTCCAGCCTGAGAGAACTATTTTTTTTTCCCTTCAAAATCCTGCATCTGAAGCTGCTCAAATGATGAAGTGGGACGGGATGTGCATGTGACTCCTGCTGATAGTGGGAGGGCAAAGGAGGTTTGGGGAAGATGCTGAAGTCTGAAGAAAAGCAGAAGCTTTCTGTGAAAGAGTATAGATTTAGGCAACACAGAAAGGTCAGCCCTGCCTCCCAGTGAGAACAGACTTCAGAGGCAGCCAGAGGATTTCACAGTCTCTTCTAGTTCTGGAAAAAAAAAAATCAATCACTACCTTTTGAATAGCGTGGATATAAATGCTGGGTTTTCCTAAATACCATGGTGCATTTTCTGGGTTCCCTACAGTGGTAGTGGGTGGCCAGACACTGCTGTTGCCATCAGGGCTACAGCATGGCCAAGAGTAAGCCAGGAATGTGGTACAGCCATTGGAGGAATTTCTGAGCAGCCAGAACACACTGTTCTTGTGAACCCATAATTTACCTGAACTTGGGGAATGTCACCATGTCCCTGCATGGTACATTCTTCTTTTGAAGAACCCCATTGGAATGTGGGGTGTCTGATAAGCCATGCTGTCAGTAGACAGTACAGGGTCATGGGCACATAGTAGCACCTGAGTGCTGGATAAAAGGAAAAGCACGGCCACTCCAACCTCCTTGCATCTCAGTAAGACCACAACTGAAACAAAAGGGTTTGGATGCCCTTTGGCATCCAAATGACTTGTTCATTAGGGACATGACTAACCACCTGGACTCCTTGCAGAAGCTGTTTGACTAATCTTTCACAATCTGATGCTCTTCTGAAAGATGCAGATCATTCCTCCCATTCCTGCCTGCCTCATTAGCACCACACAATGTTCTGCCAGGTCATTTATGCTGACAGCTCCAAACCAAGTCACATATACCATTTGATGCAAGAGGCTTTTGAAGGTCTCTAAAAGTCCCACAGCTATCAGGCAGACATCTCCACAGCAGGAGAGAGAAAAGTTGGAGAAGTCATATGCCAGAAAGAAAGTTTAAGCCTTTTTGTTGAAAAGGCACTGCCTGAAGTGTTGGAATGAGAGTGTGCCTGGAGAGAGCTTTGAAATTCAGATCTTGATCATAAGCACAACTAAAGTCTCATATCATAATTGAAAAAACAAAGCTGTCAAAACTCTTCAGAATTATGGCTCCTGGAAACCACCTCCCAACTATTTTATAAATTGATTCTCTCCAAAGTTAAAAGCAAGCTCTCTGCAGACATTTTGCTGAAAAGGGAAAGTGCAACACTCAGAGTTTAGTTTTGCTTTTGTTTTGTCAGGGACTGAGTCTTTTTTTTTTCACAGAACAATGGAATTTGTTTGGAATCAGTACCATCACAAACAGAGATGTCAGGCTTGTAAGGGTTAACCTACATTTTTCTTAAGCTCTTTCCTTCATGCATTTAGATGCTTGTAAGCATGTGCTCAACTGATCCATGACTTAGCCACTTCTTAGAGCCTTTTTCACAGCTAACATACCTCTTCAATTCAGCTTTTCCATGATGCATACAGAAAGTCTTGAAAATTGGCTTAAACCAAGCAACCTGATGAACCAGTGAATACCTGGGATTCCCAAGTCCCCTAAGACACCTTCATCCACGGGCAGCACGTGCTGCCTGCAGTGCATCCCAGTCCCACAGCAGCCTGCTGAGTCCAGGGACACAGTTCTGGACAAACAGCTTTGGCTTTGAGGTGTTTGGGCCCTGATTTTTTGAGCATAGAAGATCCATCGTACAACCTGTGCTGATTTTCATTGGGAGGGATATGATGGGGCCACCCAGAGCAAAGCCAAACACACCAGTCAAAGGCAGAAAAGAACCATCCCATGACAGTTTTCCAGCCTTTAGTGATTGGGAGTGCTAATTAAAAATTACAGAGCAATGCAGTCTCTCAGAAGTGTTGCATATGTTTTCAGGAGAAAGTCAAATGATTCCAAACTGGAACTAGAGATGTATTCTCTTGCCAAAAAACACTTGTAATTTTGGGCCCTGCTTTTACTTATGTCTGGTCAAGTATCCATAGACATATAAATCTGCACTTACAGCTCCAAACAGTGTGTGCTGGAAGAACAGTCTGTAACTGGCAGGTCGAGCTAGTGGGTGGAGATAGCCCATACCCTAGGCAGGTACTTGATCCCTATGAATGCAGGTATTATATGTCCATGCACTATAAAAATATATATCTGTGCACTACTTTGTTCCTACACTTAGAGCCAGCTCAGAACAAGCCCCTCCATAAAATATTTAGACAATAACCAAGACAACCCAAATTCAGATTAAGTTAAATTTTAAAATGGTAGAACTGCACAAAAGCAAACATGCAAACATTCTTGTGAATCCATGATGCTTTGTAGCCTAGAGTCCCACGGTTGCAGAGGCGAGTGGAAAGAGACTTTAGTTGTCATGTATGTGACAAATATCATCAAGGCACTGGGTAGGGAGTCCATCCGATCTCAGCCAGAGCACTTTACTTATCCTAACACATGCTCCATGCACACTGCATGCTACCCACAGCCCCAGGAATACAGCTGTGAATACCCTGTGAGGTTTTCTGGAGGAGGCTGGGGACCTCAGCCATCCTTGGGGACAGCCATACAGTGCATGCCTGTGCCAGGATCCTGACCTGCCACTTCCAAGCAGTTTCAGACAAGGGCTGTGGCTGCAAACACAGCTCACTGGTACAAAAAATTAGCCTCATCTACAACTGTCCATTTTAGTGTGTGAATGGGAATTTGGAAATCTTGCAAAGGACACATGTCCCTGCATCCCCGTGCTGTCTGGACACACTTGCTACATCCTAGACTGGAAACCACAACAGCTTTATTTTTCAGCTCTGACAGTCTTGACCTCTCCCAGCCCTTTGTGCACTCCTGAGACTCATACTTCTCTCAAGATCACAGTGGGCTTGTGCTTTTCATCCTCATGTGGTTAATAAATTACGCTCTACAGATATTTAAGCAGCTCATGTTTATTTTTCCATCAATAGAAAGAGAATGTTTATTTGATCTGGGAGCTATATTTTCCATTGTCTGAATTTAAAGTTCAAAACAAAAACTTTATATATATTAGACGATTTATGAGCCTGTGGTAAAAATAACTCAGCCCATTCTCATCAAAAATCTCCCATTTTGCTCTTACTAGTATCTCAGCAAAGCAATGGGTGAAAGAGGAACCAAAGACAATGGCTGCTGGTGAACATACTTGAGAATACTTCAACACCTCAACATTACATCCAGCTCTGGAGGAGAACTGTCAATGCTGTGGGACCTCCCGTGCACCAAGCAGGGCTCCACCATAGCATCCCTCAAGAAACATAAACAATTTTTTGTCAAGTTATAAGAACTTACAGCTTTAGCACTGTTATTCTCTCAGCTACTGCTGAGTTGGGTGCAAACACCTCTTAATTTAATCTTAATTTCTGAACCACAGCTTCTGAACAAATGCTCCTTACTGCACTGTTTCCTCCCTTCATTAGTGTGGTTCATCATGGAGTATGTATTCTGTCCTGGGAGCTTAGAGCCTAGAAACAAACAGGGATGTGAAGCATGGGACCACAACTCCCATGGAAATGCTTTTGCCGGGATTCATATTGTTTAGATTTTTGGCCAAGAAGTCAAAACGGTCTATAGGGAGAAAAAAACAGAACAAAACACCTCAAACAACCCAATTGCAGCAAATCCCCTTCCTTTTGCTGAAATAGTTTGCAGTTAGAAAACTGAATACTGGAAACTTTTCCAGCAGTTGGAGCTATAACAGCCATGCTTCCAGGGGCCCTGGGAAAGGACAGTGCTGGAAGAGCTGGAAAGCTGCTCTGCTGCCAGAGGGAGGGAACCATGGGCAGAAGGTCCCTTTGCCCCGTGGTTCGACGTCTGCCCAAGGGTCCTGCTCTCCTTTGAGGTCAGGGAAGCAACCCTGCAAAGGGGACCTTTTGGCTGGGATTTCTGGGAGCAAGAGCCCCGTGATCCTCCTCTTCCTCCTCCTCCCACAGGAGGTGCTGGGAGCACATGTGCGAGGCAACCCCTCGGCGCCGGGCGGCTGGGGAGTGTGGTTCCCACCTCTATATAAAGCCTCTGATTTCCTGTGATGCCGAGTGTGTGGGTGGCAGTGAAATGGATGTTTCCTCTCAGGGATGACAGTACCGGGGTGAGCGTCTGCTTCCCGCAGTGTGGCAGTGCTGGGAAGGCAGGCACGAGCCAGGGCTGCTGCCTGTGGGGACAGGAGCATCCCTTGGGAAAGACTTGGATTTCCCCAGCCCTTACGCTGCTCTAATCCTTTCCTTCCTCCAGAGGTGCTGAAGTTGGGTTCGCAGCTCAATGAAAAGACCAAATTCACACCATGCCTTGCAAGGCTCTTTGGAAGGGGCAGAGCAAGAGCTGCATCTGCAGCCTGCAGCTCTCTGGCCTGGGGGAGCACATTGTAAATAGCAACATCTCCCCAGCACCCACCTGGGCCCAGCTTGTATCCCCATACCATTTGTCTGGATAAAGAGCAACAGACAACTGGTATTTACAGGGCTAGGAAGGTCTTTAAGGTTAAGACTTAAGGGATGCATGAAAAGCAAACAAACTAGTGTGTTGGGAGAGTGGGCAGAGCCAAAAGCAGAAAGAACAAACCTCAGCTGTAATGCAAAATGGTCTCAAAGGCAACAGAAGCGTCCTAAAAAAAGAGTGAATGAGTTTGCTTGGGTGCCTAGTTGAGGAAAACAGGGCACTGTTTCCTCCTGCAGGAGTACTCCCTCATCATTAACTTGTCTGGGGGGACAGCTGATGGCTGCTACTCTGCTATCTCCAAAAATCCACCCCCCCCACCATCAACTCCACTTTCCCATTCAATGCCAACTTTACTGGTGGCAGGGCTACCTTCCCATGGAGGATGGGGTAGGATCCATTCCTACCCCATCGCTTTGTAGCATGGCAGTCAGACTCTACATGGGGAGGGGGCTACAGCCAAGGCTGCCCAGCTCATCCCCTCCTTGAGAAACCTGCCAGGGTGGGCAACCTAAGCTTCTAGGCTCTCTTAATCCCTAATTTCTGGAATACATCAGAAAAGTATAATTAAGGAGCCCTCCCCTTCTGGTGGAAGTCTGCCTGTGTCAACAGAGAGATGGGAGTATTTAGCAGACTTCTTTTTCCATCCTGCTAATTTTAGCCCCTTATATAACATTTCTTTTCAATACAACCCAGTTTCTGTAGCCCACTGAAGGAACGGCGCTTCTCATTTGTCTTACACCAGTGCCTAAAATATTCCTTGGAGCCTGAGGGCTGGCTCTGTGCTCCCCACAGCAGCCCAAGGTTTAAATAGACCAGTGTGCAGGGGGGCATGGAGGCAAAGGGGTGATGCCCTAATGTCATGGGAAGGAATAAAAACCAGTACTCCATGTGTGACTGCAGGACCCCAATTCCAGGTACTCCCATGCAAACACCAGTACAGAAGAGGGTTGCCAGTGTGACACCTCTCCAGCCTCTACACACTGATGCCTGAAACTCCTGGTTAGTTCAGAAGCTCCACACATGGAGGCTTCAGCTTTCAACCCTTCCTGCAAAAATTCTTGCCTCCCCTTTCCCGTTCTGCCTCTAGCTGTCATCTTTGACAGGGAGCCGTGCTTACCCTCCTAAGTAAACCTCAGAGTTTGACTGTGCAGCTCCAGAACGCATCAAAAATACATCAAAATAGCTCAGGCTCTACTTGATGGACCACATAAAGTTGGCAATTAACATTTCAAAGCCATGGTTGGGCACAGAAAGCAAACACAAACAAGGCGGCAGCAGCCACCCAAACCTGTCAATTATCCAGCTGATTTTCTTACACAAGGCTGGGAGAGCTACAGAAATAATGACCTGAGGCCAAGTTCCTCCCTGCTGTGGCACTGCTGAATTCCAGGGCTTTACACATGAGATGAGTTTTGACTTTTCTATGTGCTTTTTCATGCAAAAAGTTTGGTAATCCCTGCATTGCCTCACTGAGCAGATGCATGATGCCAGGTGAGAAGTGACCAGGCCAGTAGCTGGTTACAAAATGAGGATCTTGCAGTACTACTAAGGGGAGAAAAAAATAAAAGCAGTTGCCTGTGAGTGCAGAGATTTTACTGGAGATGCCACTGATATGATATGTGTAAAAACCAGTGTGTCAGGAATAGGAGCCAAGGGATTCCCTGTGGGAATGGGCTCTTCCCATGCTGGGGATGCTGATCCATCCCAGTGCTGACCTGCTCTCCATGTGGGAAAGCTGCTCAGGTTCCCTTTTTCCCTTCATCTCCTCACCAGCAGAGACACAAGCATGGTTATTTACACACACGCCACCTCAATGGCTTTGTCCTTTCCTCTGTGTGAAGTCAGGCCTTTGAGCTCAGTGCCCACCAAGGATTTCTAGAGGAGCTTTGAATAAATAATGAGCACCTTATTTCCCTTTACAGTAATTAATCTAAGGGATAACGCACTAATTTGCCAATGCTGTGAGGATTTATTTTTTCCTTAAACAGAAGTTCTGCTATGAAAGTTTCACTCCAAGCTGATAAAACCAAACCCCTCTGCCCATCCTACACTAATAGCTGGTATAATCACCAAAAGTGCCATGCCCTCCCCTATCTAGGAAAGTAAAATCTTTCTCTCATTCCCAGCATCTCCTACAAAGACTTGGCAAGCAGACAATGTTCCCCTGCCTTCTCCTGCCTTCCCTTCTCTTTTGTCTTAAAAGCAACAGTGAAGCCTTTGGGCAATAATGTTTGAGCAGCACCTAGTGCAGCTGGCTACCAGCCCTGGACTAGACCATCACAGAAATAAATGCAATTCATAAAGTCTTACTTTGAACTTGGCAAGTTACCCTCTTAACAAAGCTGGTGAGTAAAGCACTGAAGAGGTGGAACCAGCCACACTCTTCTTGATCACTTTAGTCAGCATGAAGGAAATCACTGCAAATGCTCTGACATGTGAATTCAGTACAACTGATCTCAAGTGTTGGCAGAAAAATATTTTCATCATAATCATGAAATGTCTGACCTTTTCATTGAAAACGATACCAAAGAACAATTTTTTTTTCCATCTACTCAAATGTTGTCATGCAGTGCCAGATCCTGCCTGGCATCAACCAACATAAATCCACCTTGTGCATTAGGGCTGGACCAACTCACATCAACTGAGAGCTGCACAACAGGTAAATAATGAAAAGGAAAGCAGGGTTAAATGTTAACATCCCTAACAGCTCCCAGGCCAGAAGTAGGATAAGTGATAATCTTTTTCTTTTGCAATAGCCTACTTTGGATTGAAGTTATGGGTAGTATGTTACTTATGGGTGTTAACAGCTACAATAGAAATGCTCGAAGGCAGTGATCCCCACGTCACCAGTTACTGATGGATGAATTTAAAGTTCACCATTTTGAACAGTCCCATAAGGGTGGAGCTGAAAGGAGGCAAGGCCAGACAGGGGTTAATGCAACTGAGAGGATCCAACACATGACCAGAAAGCAAACAGCCCTTCCCAGCACAAACGTCTCTCTGTGGAGATGGGAAAGTGGCCTGGGCTTGGCCAGGTTGAAATAAAGGAACTGAAGTTATTGGAGGATGGAAAGGAGAGTCAAAGGAAAATAATTATGAAAGAACATGGATAGAGAAGATGTCAATGGAAATAAAAGGAAGACAGCATAACTGTCATCATATGCTATCTCATAATTTAATGCCTTAATCTCTACTGGGATTAAGGCATTAATTGCTTACCCATTGGGTAACTGACACTGAGATCTTCTACTTTTATCAGGCCCAAGCAGTTGCTGCTGCCTAAAGCTGGAGTCTAAACATGCTGAAGCAGCAAACCAAAGTGGGTCCCCTTGGCAGTGAGAAGGTCCTGGCCAGTCACTGGTTTCAGGAGCACCCCAGGAACCTCTGTCTGGGTCACACCAGTGCTGCAGCCATCATCACAGAAACCTCCACTGAGCAGCCCAGCACCAGACAGGGACAGGGAGAGGAGCAGCAAAGGATCCTCAGCACTTTGTTTCTCAGCTGAGGTTCTTATGTGACAAGTGAATCATCAAAAATGAATCTAACAAAGACAGTGTCGTAAACTTAACAAAAAGATTCTATCCCTCCAGATATGTGCTCTATATTGAGAAAACCCTCAATATTTGTGCAGTGCTATGCAAACAGAGGAATATTAATCAGAAAGTCCAGAGCAGGATCCAAGAAAGGAGATCTTAGTCCAGGTGAGACACTGTCCACCTTCCTGTCTGCATTAGGGCACCCAATCTGACACAGAAGATGAGAAAACTGGAGGCAAAGCTTTAGCCCTGTGCATTTAAATGAGGTTCCATGTGCAAGTGTGTCTGAAGAAATAAAGAGGAGCCAGGATAAATCTCTGGGCCACAGGGGCTGAACTGCCAAAATAAATTCGAACATTGCCATGTTCTTGGTATTGAAATACTTGGAAATCAAGCCAAGAAACTGGACTTCAGGGAAAGATCAAAGGATAAGTACACCTCACTGACTTGCTTCCTTTTTTGTGTTTTTTGGGGGTTTTTTTGTTGTTTTTTTTGGGGGGGAGGGGGGGGAGGGGGGAGGTTGTTTGTTGTTTGGTTTTTAAAAAAAAAAACAAACCAACAAAAAAACACACCTCTGTTCAGATTTGCAGCAGGGGGCATGTGTTTTAAAGAGGCCAGAACAGGCTGCCCCTTCAGAGGACTCTCCCCTGCTCTGCCTGGAGCCGTATTAACTCTGTCTAAAAGAAGTGGCCATGTCATGACTCAGAGTTTCCACTCCCCATAATCCTCCTCAGTAGGATGCAGGCTTAAGAGTTTTCCTGTGACTTCAGTTTTGTTACAATTTATGCACCTGCTTTGAGCCTTTGAATCTGGCAGTGAAGAAAAAAGGAGCCTGCTTTATCTCTCTGATGGACAGGCTGAAAAAATACCCCACAGCAATGGAATTCTGAATTACCCGGAAAATAATGTCTGCGTCTATGACTTTATACCAGGCTGTGAGTAATCAAAAATAACTCCTAGAAATCCTTTGTCAGAACAAGGGCAGAGCTCAAGCGAAAGAATAAGCAGTTCAACAGAGGCAGAAGTGTGTGGCTGACACAAGACACAGCAAATGTCTTTTTAAAAACCACGCCAATTAATTATGCATGAGCACAGGCTCAAGGGCCCAGATCTCCTGTCTAGCTCCCAGTGACAGCAGCAGTGCCTGTGCTGTATCCCACATGGTTCCCAAGCCTCTGGAGCCAAGCATGAGGCTGTGGGTACTTCTGTAAAAGGATTTTTTAACAGAGTTTCAGAAAGGTCAATAGATGACATCTAAGTTTTTACATGCCCGCTATTTTAGGAAAAGTGACTTTTTTTCCATTGTCCCTGGGTCTGAAAAACTGCACACCACTTCTTCAGAACCACCTCGGAGCCGCAGTTTTACACATAATGACACATTCTGACACCATTTCATCTAAAAAATCTGCAGGTCCACAAGACCTCCCCCCTTCCAGCCCCGATGGCTCCCCACATCCACAGGCGGTGCCGTTCATGCATCACAGCCTCTCTGCAGCCTGGCCTAGAATCAGAGAACACAACCAGTTCCTCCTGCCACTCATCCACTTTCAGCCTAGGGCTTCTTCTGCTTGCCTTCTGTTGGCATTGGCCACTAACAGGTTCTCAAGGTAAAAAGCTGTTCCCAGGCTCAAACACCTCAGCTCACTCTATTTCCAGCTCTTTGTTCTGCAATGCACATTACTGCAGAAGAGAAAACACAAACTGTCTCCTTGCTGAGTCCTGTGAAAGCTAAGTTAATCTCAAAAGACATTTCATTACTACCCCCAGCAAAAAAAGAGCTTCCAATGGGAATTATCTGGGAGTGTTCCTACCTAAAGAGCTTCCAGTGGGAGCTCTCTTGGTGTGTTCCTGCCTGGCTTGCAAGCTCGTGTCCTCCCTGCTGAGATGCACCCAGACCTCTGTGCAGTACTTCCCAGCACACCCAGTCATATATGATCCAGCCCTACAACCTTTGAATATATAGCTGTGAATTAGGAAGATTTCATTGGGCTATTGCTTATTTAGCGCTGTTTCACAGCTCTGTTGGTCTAAGTTGTAGATTCTTTCCCTTCTCACATTGTTCCCTCTGTCAGGAGCAATAGCACAAGTGCACAACATACACTGGAAAAACAAACAGTTTTACTGCTGACTTTCTGGAAGCTTTTGGTAAACAGCTGCACCTGGTTCTAAGTGTACTTTGTTCTAAAGGGCTGATAAAATCTGCCTGCCTGGTGTGATGCTTTTTGAAGTCGTTAATTAAGAAAATGGTGAGTTTTATTGGTGTTTGCATTTGGGGCTGTTTTGAACATATGAATGACAGGTACCCCTGAGGAAAGTTATTATTTCTGCTGGAATGCAAGCTGAAGAAATAGATGAGTAACAGAGACAGACCCTCTTAAAACACCTCAGTTTATCTGGTCAGTTCCTAGAAAATCATATTATCTAGGTGAGAGTATAAAAGTGACACAAAATTGCTAGAGTGAAGAGATATTTTGGGATATTTCAAACACAAGTGATAGTATCTTGGTACTCCTCTGATGGATTTATTGAATGATAACCCTTCTGCATACCCTTCATTCTGCAGTCAAGGAGTAGCTCTCCTCTGAGAAGCTCAGGAACCTTTACCATCCATCATCTTGATGACTGCAAATATCTCTTCAACAGTGTGAGCCCCAGGACTGATTTGCACCTATATGAGTGTATGAAATTTTGAGAATACACCTTTCTGTGGAGCTTCCCTGAATGCTAATAATGGGAAGAAGACAGGAGGGCAGTGGGAAGAGATTTAGAAGCTTGCTGGTCTACAGTACAGGTGGATCCCACAGGTGACATCTCCAGGTTACCTGTAACCTTCACCATTCTTAGTGCTGCCAGTATAGTCACCTTACTCCATACAAATCATCTTGTCCTGTTAAACAAATTTTAAAGGAAATTTGATAGTTTATACACTTTTCTACCCTTCCCCCAGCAGCGGGGGAAGCATTCACTTGGAAATCTCAATTATAACACAGCTGTTAGCTCTATAATTAGATGGGTTAGATCATTCTGATCGTAGTGTGTGTTATTCACCTCAAATAACAAATAACTTGCCATTCCACCCACACTTTGTGCACCTTTCCAAAGGCTTAGAAATACACATACAGTCAGTCTGGGTGCCTGTGTGGTGGCACACAATGAACCTCAGCTGCTTTGAAAATCCTGGTGAGGAGCTGTGGGCTCAGCTTGGACAGAAGCAGCTCGGTCCTTCTGTCAGAGGCAAAGGAAGGAGCTTGCTTTTGGTGCTTTTCCTGCAGCATGGAGCTCAAATGAAAGCCTGATCAAATGCTGCCAGAAATGCTGGCAGTGCTGGGAAGAGAATCCATTGGGATGCAGGTAGGAAGGCAGACACCAGCACCGAGATTCCTCAGGCCTTTGCCAACACATGAAAGGGAATTCATCAGCACTCCAGGGCATCCCAATGTACACTCTCCTCTGTCTCACTTCAAATTTCACAAACCACCAGAGATCTCTGTAAATAGTGGGGGAACTATAAACAAGACCAGACCACCTGCCTTAGTGTCATTGCCAGTATACCATCAACTTCTGAACCCAAGGATTGATTTTTTTTTGAGCTATCAGACAATCCCATGGCAACCAGCCTTTCAAAGTGGTTGTCATTTGATCAATATAGCTCAAGTCATAAATCAGAAAACCAGGTCCTTTTACACCTTATCTACTTCTTTAAAAAGAAAAAATTTGACCCATGTACATTGTGTAAAAGTGCCAAGTGACTGATTTATTTTGGGATAAAGTATTGTAGAGTTACAGAGCACCTGTGACAGAATCATTGCTGCCCAATGCTTTCATCCAACCCTGGATGACTAACTCCATCACAAACACAAGGTAGCCTTTGCCATTCACAGTCCCCATGGCTTTGAGGACTAAACCATCTTACACCCAGCACACACAAAAACTGCTGTGGGGAATTAGTGCCACGCTGGGATAGAGCAAAGCCCAGCCCTGGTTTCCAGCATCCCATTGTCACCCCTGGGCAAGCCCCAGCCCTCCCTCCTGCAGCTGACACAGCTGCTTACTGCTGAGAAAACAACATAACTGCACACCAAGCACTAAGTCTAATGAAACCCTATTGATTTTGTTGTTAAGGCCCCTATTTCTAGGACTGTTGGCCAACCAAAAGGTATTTTCCAAACCGTACAGAGCAAGTGCAGAGGAATCTCATGAACAATAAACCAAGCAACCCAGCAAAGCAGCAGTGCTTCTTTCAGAATCAAATCCTAAAGGTGACAGATTTTATTGTGCTCACTGTTTCACCTCCTGCTTGATGAAGGATGGTTTTGAATGGCTCTAGGTCACTGACAGTAACTGGATACATCTTTTACACTGGGCCCCTACCAGCAGAGGAGGCAAGGGGCTCACAGTGCCAAAACCCCTCTGAACATGGGTACTGTGGCTGAATGTCTACAGAAAATTGGGGAAATTGTAAGGATAATGAAGAGGGAACTATTGTGTGAGAAGAAGGAAAAAATGCATTATTGCAAATAGTTTCTGGCTACAGAGCTAGATGGATTTCATGCATGGGAACCTGTCCAAGGTGAAACCTGTGCCCTAGTCCAGCACTGGTATCACAGCCTCTGGAATAACACCAGCTCATCCCTGCCTTTTTCTTTTATTTCTTTATTATTTGTTGAAGTTTGTGAAGTGTAGAGTTGGAAGGGAAAGACTAAGTGATAACCTATGGATGAATGCTGAAAAAGGGCAAGTCTGGGGTTGTACCTCCTATGGACACCTCCAGGTGTGAACACCTGGAAAAGGAGGACAATGAGGGACACCAATGCCAGTCCAATAAAAGCCATCAAAAGTAGAAAAAAAAACAGTGGCTTTACCCAGCATTTGGGGACAGGAGGTAAATATTGAGGCAACATGATCTGTCCTCATCTGGTCCAGTGCCTATTCATGGGCCAAATGGGACCCTGCCACCACCCTTGTTGCTAGGAGCTTTTGCTGGTGATAAATCTCTCCTTGACGTTCTTGCCTCTCTGTGTCATCATAGTGCTCCAGATTGCCTCAATAAGCTGTTCCATGGTGCTGATCCACTTCAGGAGAGCATGAGCATACCCTTAGTCAGCTTTGGTGGGATGTACACATGTTGGGAAAACTCATGCTGAAAGTGAAGCCTGACATGCTTTGCTGAATTGGACTGGAAGAAATCAGCAGCAGAGAAAAGGCATTCAAAGATTCTTGGTAGGTATTTGCACCAAGACACTGCCATTGTTTCCCATGAGCATCCTACTGACAGGACAGGGACCTGGACCTCACTTTCCAGAGTCAACAGACAAAATGAGGTTTCTCCAGCAACCTCTTCATATCAGTGTAGACAGAAACAATGGCAAACACAGACTGTCTTTGTAACAATCACTGCACAAACTCATTGCCAGCTACCTGGGTGCTTTAGCCATGCTGGGAAAGTGCTGCTCTCCCAAATTTGGCCGTTCCCCATCTTTCACTTCCATGCAATCTGCAAGACGAGAGCTTCCCAGAACAGCCTCCCCAGGAAAGTCTCTCAAAAGGCAGCAGACTTCATGCTTACGGTCTAAAGGACAAGCATGCAAGAGTAGACAGTCCAGAAGGAAAACAGACCCCAGGATGCATATTAATTACCAGTGGCATAAAGCCCAGGCAAGGTTGCTCCTCCATAGTCAAGCTATAAATCTGTCCAAATATGATTCTGACCATGTCTGCCTTGTTTATATTACAGAGTTTTATGGCCATGTGATTCTTCACCTGGAGAGGAATAGTACCACTGTGCAGCCAGTTAAGTTCTGAGATTTATTATCTGGCAAAGCCAACCTCAATGTTGTCCACAGGCCAGAGAGCATCTGTGTGTGCTGGCTGCTGCGCTCCTGGAGCTGGGGGCTTCCCCTGGGGGAACTGCTGGGTTGCTGCTCTTGCAGCAGGACCCCAGCTCAGGACCTGGTTGAAAGCTCCTGTAAAAGTTTCTTTCCTCTGTTTCCCCCATCAAAAAGCTTCAGAATAACAGAAAGGCTTAATCCGCCCTTTCTCTACCAGTATATTGATCTGAACTCCCACAAAGGGCATCCTGCTCCTTCCCCCTGGTGAGAAGCCCGGCCCATTAGAGAGCTGCTTTTACATGAGTTTCTGCCTTGGGAGAGTTTTTGCTGTGCAGTTTGGGAGGTAATTTCCAAATGAGGTCAAGAAGAGAGGTTCTTCCCACTTTGTCCTGCTCTCTCACAGTGGGGATGGCTCTGCAATGCTGGCAGGAGAGAGAATCCCAGGGCTGCTTTCACAAGGGAGGGGAAAGGATTTAGTCTGAATGTTTAGTGGATGGCAGATGGCTGAAGTGGAGAAAATACAAACTGCCTGTCCCCTTTGCAGCCATACCTCACAGCTCCCAGGGCCAGCACTCTCACAATTACAGCCACAAAAGACAGAGGAGACCTTCACAGTCACAAGAGGATGCAAGGGCTCAGCCCCACAGTGCTCCCCTGGGGCTTACCAGCCCAGTGGACCAGCTGAGGGGGGCAACCACTGGCCTACCTGCTCCAAGTCCTGGCCCAGGGGCTGCCTGGGTGCTTTGGCACTGCCCATACATCTGGCATGGGGTGGGAAACATCTGCCTGGGGTTCAAACCTAGCCCAGGAGTTGGGAAAACTGTTAATGTCTCAGTTCCCCTGCCTGTAAAGTAGGCTTAAGAAGATGCCTGCAGAGCACTCTGATCCTCTCGGGAGGAACACTGTGGATTGACCATGGCAGAGGATAGCCCTGGCAGATGAAGAATCCAATTTCTGCAAGCAGAAGCAAGAAAATATCCAAACTAACAAAAAATACAACACAGATTGTTGAACATCTGTTCCACAGAAACAATCTCTCCAGGCCGCTTCAATGCTGCAGATGTCACATTAACCTTAAACACTAAAGAATTTTAATTGGAGGAGAAAAATATCCCTATTTTCATAGAAACTTCTCCAGCACACACTCCTGGCCTCCTCAATGAAATGAGTCCTTCAGTTGCACCATAACTCACTCTTCTCTTTGCTACATGCTTAATGTTAACCAGATGTTTAAGGCCTGTTGACTTCAAGGACACCACTCATGTGCAGAAAGTTGTGAGGGTGCTGAAATTTTCCACTCTTAGCAAGGTTTTAATTTTGCTTCTAGTCAGACCCAGTCAGAGGGTCAGCAGAATCTGAGCATCATGTATGGCCCAGGCATAGCAGGAGGGTTTTCCAACTGTTTGGATACTCACCCTGAAGAGGTAACTTTGAAAAAGGGCAAGGGAAGGCAACTTCCATTCCTTGTTATTATATGGACATATAGCTCCAAAAATCTCCATTATGTACTGGGTCCCAAAGGAAACTTTGAAATCATCCATATTCATCAGAGTTTTTAATCTCTCACACACCAGAATTCAGCAGGCTGCTAATGAAGAAGACAATTATCCAGCACTTCACACAAAAAGAAACCAGAACAGGTGCAGAGGCTGGAACTTTGCCGTGCTTGATCTCTGTTCTTTGGCAAAGAACATCATTACTTTACTTAAAATTTATTGAAACATCCCAACACTTTAAGGAGTCAGTCTGAAAGGAGAAGGGGTGGCATTTAAGTTAATCATTAGCTATAGATCACCCAAGACACTAAATCAAGAATATGACAGCTGGCCAAACTAAGCTTTATCTGTATTTCTTCTGAAGAACACAAGCAGAATTGATGCTATACCAGCAGGGCAGTAAAAAGACAGATTGTGTTTGCTTTGCCCCTTGAATATGGGCTCCAATGTGCAAGTACAGGGCAAAAAAAGTGGTGTCCAAATGATCCAAATTTTACCAAGACAAGAAAAGCAAAGCAAGATTTTGTCCTTTTTTGTTAGTCAGAGGCACAAGAGAAAACCCCTTTTGGATTTTGTGCAAAAGGCTCAAAGAAAAGTCATGACCCTGATCTGCCAACATCAGTCACATCTCTGCCCAACAGATTGGAATCTCCCTCAGGCTGGGGTTCCATCCCACCTGTGTGGAGGAAAGACACCAGAGCAGCCAGAGAGCTAAGACAAGAACATCAAGCTAAATTCTGCTTCTTTGGACTCACCAGAAATATTTTGGGAAAGACTGCAGAAGAACTTTTGCTGAAAGAAACATGCTTTTAGAGAGAGGTTTGCAATGTACTTTTGTTGCAAAAGATGGTTTTGTGGGCAGGAAGAGGGAGCCTATTACCAGTATTATGGCTTGTTCCCAAAAAAACCACCAAGGAAAAGAAACATGCCAGCAGAGAAGTGATTATGTATGGAATGAGGGTTGAAATGACAGCAGAAATTTGAACTGTTTAAGGACCTGGTGGAAATGAAAAAAAGAAAAAAAACTAGGAAGAGACTTAGTACTTAGTTTCCCTGAGGATATGAAGTCATTAATTACTGATAGAAAGGATCTGATTTGCTGACCATTTAGACACACAACTGCACTCTGCAATGATATGACTAATTTGCACACAATTATCCTGTTTCTCCACACACAGATTGAGTAATTGCTTGTGTAAGCCACAAGACAAATCTGCGTATTCCAGGGACCTGTTTTGCATGCTAAATTCCTACAACTGAGTGTCCAATGGAACTGTTCAGCCTGGCTTTGCACACACCTCTGCCTAAATCCAGAGATTACGCCTGTGTGGAAAGCATCAGTAACAAACTCATGCACTGGAACTGGCACAGAGTAACCTGGGGGAACACTTCCCAGTTGCTTCAGGATTAACTTACAGCAACAAAACCTATGATGCAACCAGCTTAGGTGAATTAAGCTGGGACACACAAAGCAGTAACTTTCTATAGCTGCCCCACTCACTGTTTTGGAGATCACCACCTCTGTGCCAGAGAACAACCACCAAACAGGCCCTTTAATGCCCTTATGGCTTTGCAGCGTTCAGAGCCCCAGTGGAAACTGGGATCCCCTTTGGGTGAGCAAGTGGTGGTGAAGCAAGCAGCACAGTTGAGGAGCAGGCAAAGGCAGAGCTTCTGCTACTCGTCCTCCAGAAATCCCAGTTTGATTATGGGATTAATGATTATGGAAACTAAAGCCTGTACCTTTCTACAGCATTTTTTGTTTACTCTCTAAACCATTTTGTACTTGTTTTGGGGCAGCATACATGAGCTGAGAGTCAGGACAGCATTGCACTTAGTGCTATATAAACACGGAACAAAAAGATGGAACTTCCTACAAGGATTTATGAATTATATAAATGACATCTATAACTCCTTGAAGTGGCATCACCATGTCCAAGTTATCTGGGCCATGATGCAAGTTTTCCAGAAGACAGAGCAAGATAGGAAGTATTTCACAGCCACTTTACAAGGAGCTCTTAAGAACATCTTTAAAAATAACTACTAAGTCAAGTGGGTTTCATTCATGGTCGTTCATTCATAGCCAGAAGCTTGTGTAAATTTGTTCTTTGGCTTAGTGGACATGCAAAAATAATGGAATTATACCTGTCCCAGTGTCCAGCAGGGAATAAAGAGAGGCCGGACACCACTCTAGTGGAACCAGATGCATTTGCCTAGCATGATGCCTAGCTCATATTACAGTAGGTAGACTGCATCTGCTAAAGCTGGTTTTGACCATGGCTGCAGGTGTTAAATGAGACCATTGCCGGGATTGCAGGAAGTCTAAAGTTACTCCTATAGAATAACAGTGTGTATGTGTAAACACACAGAGAACATGAAAGTGTCAATTAGCAAAATGAGCTCTGATACCTGATGTGATCTGGAATGCAGCACATTTTGTCTTTGGCAGAAAAATCTCTTTAGGAGGACAGCCCAAAAGTGCTCTGCCCTGTCATGCTGAGCCACATACAGGAAACCAGGAAGGAGTCAAAACAGATGCAATGAGTGGGAATCAATATACCTGGAGTCAGCTAGCAAGCCCACAACTTTGTCAAAATAAACCAAGAGTAAATGCCATTTTCCATCTCCTGCAAAGGCAAAACCAGAGGCTGACATATCTGAGAGCTCTCACGGGACCACCACAGGGTCTTCAGAAGTCAGGGGAAATTGGATCAACACAAACTCCTCGTAGACACCTCCCAGTGCTGACATCAGTTCTCTGAGTACATTGCAAAAAGTTGCAGGTACTTAACACTGAAAACCAGGAGTGCTGTGGCTCTGCCTTCCTCCTAGTGACAGGTAACACGTTTAAAAGACACAGCTTTTCTCAGCTACATGCTGCACAACTTGCTGAGATCAATCAGGCTCATACCTTGGGAAGATTAGAGGCTAAGAATAACCACATGTTGACTAATCTAAGTTTAATTCAGCTCACTGGCAATAATCTTGAGGTAAAGTGAGGGGGCATTTGCTGCCAGAACACTGCTATTTTTTTATTTTTCATCTCAGTCTATCCTAACAAAAGCTATTCTTTCTGAAAACAAATTCATTCCTAAGTGACAGCAGTCAAGATAATAACACTTAGATGCTCATTCACCTCAGTCTAAGGGCTGAGGAGAAAGAATTACAGTGAGCTTTGGCACAGGACTTCCTGAAGTTTTGTCCTTTGTGGAAAAGGAAGAGCTGTGACACCACAAAAGCTCCTTCCCCTGCCAAAGGAGGCTCAGACTGGGACCAGCTCTGCAGTGGCTCATGGAGAAGGGAAGAGATCAGGGAAACAGTTGAAGCTCAAATGCGAAGGTCCTTGTGTTCTGCCTGGTGCCCCCTTACTGGGATCAGCTGTGCTGGGCTGGCATCTTTGGGTCCCCTGCCCCCATCTGGTCCAGCCACTGTAAGGGACCCCATCACTGCAACAACCTCAGTGACCAGCTGGCTCTGCTAGGTATTAGGGACCTTTTGTGGGGCACTACACACACTGGATGGCCTGTGCCACGAGGGCCCCTCCTGCAAAGGGTAACAAACAAACAAACAACAGCTCTCCTGGAGACAGGGTCAGGAAATCCCACCCCTGGGGCTGCTCTAGAGAAAGCCCTCAGCCACCAGCTCTGCTGCACTCAGCCAAGGACACAAGTTCTGCTGCCAGTCACAACTTTCCTCTTGCCAGCAGAGGTAATGCTGGGTTGGTCTAGGAAATTTCCCAACTTCTGCCTCCAGCCCATGTCCTGCACCAGTCAGCTTCAGAGGTGACAGCTCTGATACACTGACAGGCAGACTGGTGAAGTCACTGACACAAAACACACCTACCAAGTGGTGATACCTGCTCCAGTTTGCTTTACCTTTCCTAACCAGGTTTGCTCTTGCCTGTAACTGGGAGATTTTCTTATTTACTATTTCTTCTGCGTTGTTATATTTCAGTGTAGATTGATAACAGTACTTGCTGCACCAAGCAGTCATGAGGATTACCTAATTAATGTTTGTGAAACACTTGAAGATCCTTAGATGAAAAGAGCTAAGAAATGCAATATATAATTATCATGTATTATTAATAAACTTCTGGCACATAGACAGAAGAGGAGACAACCTTTATTTTCCCTTTTCTTTTGTAAAAAAGATTTAATTTTTATATTATGAAGAACAGATTTGCCAAAAATTCACAAGTAATTAAACAAGGAGTGAGAGCTCCCTCTTCCACTGCATTGACTGGGTTCTTTTGATAGCACACAAACATTGCCTCAGAAAGCAAGTTACACTCCTTTTCAATCCAGACACTTTATGAACCCATATTTTTTGAGAATGGTCAGATATAGGGAAGTACAAGGGTGTCACAGTAATTACTAATGGAGGAAGAGGTCAAATGCACCAGTTACAAGTGGAGAGTTTGTTCATTGCATGATTGCTACAATTTATTTAAAGCATGTGATGCAAAGAAATTGTGTGCAGAGCAATTAAGAGACATTTTGAAACAAACAGAAAAATTACAGCCCTGTGAACGAAGTTTTTCAGAGCACTGAATGTGCCAGATACAAATGAGATTCCCAGAACTATGAAGAAACTCAATCCAAGATGAATCCCTAGGCAGTTCCATGGAAGCATTAAACTCTTAATGTACTACAGCTGCCTCTTGGATGCTTATGGCTGGAATCCAGATGCACCAGAAGAAAAAAAAAAAACAAAAAACAAGTGGTCCATGGATTAGGGGTGGATTACAACTCTGTTTCTTACTCCATCCCAGACACTGAGAAGTCAGTCATGTTAGTCCCTACCTAGGCTATCCAAGTAAACTGGGATAATGGTGCTGCTCTCCTTCACAAGACAGCCAAGAGAACAATCACACTGAAACACACTCAGATGCCAGGGTGGAGAAAGCTAGGGACCAGCAGATGCTGAATCACTGCAGAAAAGGATAGGACAGATGTAGTAATGTAAAAGGGTCCTCATGGAACCAAGGAGCTTTGTGCCCAAACATGTTTCCATTCCCAGTTTACACCAGCATCAGATACCATTGAAACCAGCCAAACAAAGCATACCTGGCATGTGGAAGAGATTTCCTGTGCCACAGAAAACGTGCTTGTTAGAGTTCTGCCCCACAGCAGATTTTGGGTAGTAAGACTGAGATAGACCTCTTTTGTTCTTTTAGAAAAATTAATATTTTTATAAAAGATACCCATGAGTAATCTAAAATAAGTCTAAAACAAAATTTTCTAAATGTAATTGCATTTTAGAAACATTGGTCCATCAGTACCAATCAGAGCATTTCTGGTGTTTATGATGTTTATGTACAGCAAATACGATTTACAGCTCCATTTTGTTAAAAAATGAGCAAGAACAAATGGACTTAAAACAAAACTAATCTGTGCTTTTGGCTGGAGACTCTACACGAATCCTAGTTCAAATAGCATTGAATAAGTTGAACACATAATATCTGGAACTGATTATATACCACAGGAAAAAAAATGAACTTCAAAATAAACTGTTCCTTCCAGTTGTTTTGACTTCTCACCCAACCTTTTTACTGACATAAATGTTTTAACAGATTAGATGGATGTCTGATGGATGTCAGTTTTACATGAGATTTGTCAATATGGGATTCAGATACCAACAAGTGCTTCAGTTTTTGCCTTGCTGACGTTTTCTCCTGTCCAAACCCAGGGTTCAGACACACAACCAAGGGGCAGAGTGATTCATTAGGGCCACTGTCCCCACGCTGCAGCTGCCAGAACTGCAGGAAGAGCCACAAAGCATTCACCAGCCTTGGACCACTGGTCTACAATATTGGACCAGAAGAGCTGCCAACCCAGGAAAAAAATCTCACAGGAGATGTCTGGGAGAGACATTCAAACAGGGAGAGGGGCAACATTCCTAAAACTGTTGATACACCTAAAACACACTGAAAGGAGCTCCCAAACTACCCAGAGCTCATGTTCCAACCAGTTGCTGTTCCTCACCTTCACTGTTGCTATCAAAGGTGGCAAATGTTTTGTCTGAGGAGATACCATTCCTGTTACATTCCGAGTTGTTCATCACATTTGCTGCGCTCAAAGAGGAGCTGATTGCTAGGATTAGGAGGCTTTAATTGAAAAACACATTCCTTATACAGGCTGATTTTCATACAAAGTGATTGCCACATGGAGAGAGGCAATTTTAAATACATTTCTGTGTATACACATTTATATATACAGTACTGGGTATGTAGTATTATGATTATAAAAAAGTATTGTGGAATTATATATGCATATAGCTAAGACACATACTCTTTCTATTCAAACCAGTGAGTCAGAACCCCTTCTACAGTCAGAATTGCAGGGAGGGCTGAAAATGCCCCAATGCAGAGCTTTGAGAACCTTTCCATTTTTCGGTAACCACTCATTCCTCAAACGTGGCAAAGTTTTCCAGGCTGGACACACTTCGTTAGAAATACTTGTGCTGAAACAGAGAGTTTTGATTTCTCACTTCACACCCTTGGATAAACTGTCAGCAGCTGCCAGCACCTTTGCCTCTGTCATGTCACACTGTAGGCAGCAGGCACTGGAAGTTCAGCTGCACCATGAAAATATTCTGGTAATACAGGACAGGGGGGAGCCAAGGACTTGTGTGTTAGCCCCCCACACAGCTCACCCTTGCCTTCTTCACTGACCTTGGGCAGCAATCACCTCTCCACTTTAAGATGGGGGATAATGCATATACCAGAGGTTTGTCCTGGCCTTAAGTAATCCATCTTTTCAAAGCACTTTGGGAGCTTTGCTTGATGAGTACAGACATTATAATGCTCCTCTGTGCTCCTGACATTCAATGGGAGTTTTACCCTCCACAGACACAGGGCTGAATCTGCTGGTGTTATTGGGGAACCTAGAAAATTAGTTTGCTTGGAATATTTAAATGCTGGCATTTGGGGAGAGGCTGGAGCAGGTACAAAGGCACAGTGCGTGCAGAGATACTCAGCACTCTTTCAGACTTGTTATGGAAGAAAAAGTAGAAATTTTTTATTAAAGATTAGGGAGAGACCTCACTGAGCCCTGCTGGTAAACATGCTCAGCTAGTGCCAGATTGTAAAAGAGACAGGAGAGGCCAGGAAAAGCTGTGACAGCAGAGGAAAACCAGAGACCAGACTGAGGAGGGAAGCTTACTACACGGTTTACTTTTGCTGTACTGAGTAACAGAGAAAGCCAGGAGGTGACTATGTGGCTATTGTCCCAGGGACTAAACTTAGGGCAAGGTCTTCTTAAGGATAAAGAATGTCAAAGCTAAAGCAGCTCAGGCACAGAAGTTAAGCAGCAGGGCATGGGGCAGGGATCCCCAAGCTGCTGCCTTCTTGCAAGTCTGTGGCAGAGAGCAACAGAGCTGATTTACCCACCCTGTCCTTGAAGCAGTTTCTCCCCAGGAAGCCAGGAACATCCAGCACTGAGCTTGGCTGTCATCGTGCTCCCAGTCCTAAAGTCTCACATGGGAAGCCACCCCAGCTCCTGATGGAGCTGAGATGCTAGATCTAAGAAACAAAATGGGCAACTCTCATAACAGTAAGGATTTGATCCTCATCTGCCTTAATGCAGTAGGAGCAGTGACAATATATAACTTCCATGTATAGCTTCTTCAGAGAAGGCTAATATTAACATCTTGCTCATACTCACTGGCCACACTGTGCCTCTTCTGTTGCTGCCAGATATCTCCATGGAATAAATCATATTGACTGTGTTTATTATAAGAACTAAGTGATCAGCTGTGAACTTTCTTTGACATAAATATTTTGCCATTAGCAGTGACAAATAGCAATGCTCATGTTGTAAAAGTAACATCGGATTTTTCCTCTCCATGGGGGCATTTACGCTGAGAGAAGTCAGAAGGAAATTGTGATGATCAGGATCAAGAGGAACTGGCAAAAGTAGAAATGTGATGGCAAAGACACTTATCCCACTGTGTAAAAACAGTTAAATAAAAAAATTGTTTTAAGAAATTAAAATAATTAATTCTTCTCTAACTCAGGACTGCCCTTGCCCACCGAACTGGACTCAGCAGCACCTGGCAGTGCTCTGTACCAGCACCTTGGGAGCTTTTCACCACACTGGACGTTCCTGTGTGGATCAGGCCCAGGTCTCTTCATCTGAATCCCATTATAGCTAAACCTCCACAGTTACAGCTGAACTAAACAGGGATTTTCCATTCTTGCAAGGTTTCCTACATTTTTGACTGGTGCTGTAGGCGCCTTAAGCCACGTCTGCTCACAGGCTGAGCAGGTTGGGAGAACACTGAGCAGCGAAGGGAATTAATTTCTCAGAGAGATTTTTCAAAGGTACAAATGAGAGCTGGTGCTTTAAAAATAGCATCAGCTATACTTCAATAGCACACATCCTCTAAGGAATTCAGCCTGAGCACATGGGCTTATCACTTCCCTCCTGAGGCAGGCAGGCAATCTCACCCAGGTGGGGATGCTCAGGGAGGGCCACAAGCTTCCTCCAGGCTCTCCTAGCAGAAACTTTCAGTTAAGTTAAAAATCCAGACATATGCCTACAAATTCATGTTTATGCACACTCTACTTCATGGACTGTATGGCAAGTACATCAAAAGAACTACCAGGTGTAAAAACTTTAAATTTCCTTGTATAAAATTCTTTAGAGACTACAGACCTGCAGGCTCAGATTGTAAAGTGCTGAACCCAAACCATTTTCAGGCAGGAAATTCCAGGCAGCAGCCTGGATGCAAGGGCTCTGCAGGGCTGCAGTAACTGGTCTGGGGGAAGGTCCATTTCTGAAGGGTGAGGATCCCACCTGCAGAGTTCAGAACAAGCTGGTTGCTGGCAGATGCAGGAAATAACATACAGGGTTGCACCAGGGCTGTGGGAGACTAAGAAGCCAATGCTATGCACTGCCTTGGGTGTCTCCCATGTTACAAGAACTCCATCAGGATTCTTTAGATCCAGGAAAGAATTACAGCCAGCTTGGCTGTAATTGCCAGCTTGGTTATGTTACTAGGGACTGGGGGGGTTCCTGCAAAAAACTCTGAGAGTTTAGGAAGGCTGTAACTCAGAGGAGTTCTGGGAACTAGCAGCGCAGCAACACATTGTGGGAAGGTCATTGGTGAGCAGAAGACATGTTGCAGGGAACTGAAAGTAGGAATTAGGGCTCCCCAGACAAAAGATTTGAGAATGACTGTGAGGGTAAATACTCAGAAAGGAGCTGGAGCATGAAAAGGGATTGATACAGAACAGCAATCATCTGTGTCCATGGGAGAGTGCTGTGCTAGAAACGCAGCAATAAGCTATAGACCAAAGTACAAAATCCCTGAAACCAGGGGAAAGCCTTTGGAATGAGACTCTGCTTTTGAGGATGTCTGAAGACAAGGGTTTACTTTGGATGAAGGGAAAAATTCTCCTATATATATAGCAGAAAAGCCAAGGCAGTAGCTGCGGCAGAAAAATGAATGTCAGAGATGCAAGCAAAATATGGGCAACCTGGTTTTAGCAGACAGTATTAACATCTGCCCAGTGATAGGAATCTCAGAGACAGACAGGACACAGCTAAGATGCGACCCTTGCAATCAGGGAGAGGAGTTTCCTCTGCTGAATGCTAAATTCAGGCAGGTTTAGACATGAATGAAAACTGCATGCCATAAGGGAGGGCCAGGAATAGAAAGCCCATGTGGGGGAAGAGCGCTCTAGATGGAGTGAATGCATCTCCAAGAGGCTTTATCATTCTTATTTTGTCACTACTATCAACAATAATAAGAGCTTACAGAGCAGCCTCCCCAATCCCTAAGCAATGCATCCAGAGATTAGCAGCAGAGAGCCGTGGGCAGCTCTAGAAAAGCTGTTCAACAAATGTATAGGCATGCATAATAAGATTACTGAATTGGAGTTGCATGTTTTCAAGGATAAATGCAATATGATAGCACTTATGGCAAAGACATAGTAGGAACTGGGGAAAGGCTAAGAAATACCCTGCCAGAATGGAGGGATTGCTGCAGCTGAGCTCCCAACAGGACAGGGACAAGTGGGAAATGGAGGCAGTGAGGAGGAGAGGAAGTGCACATCCTACTTGACATGCAGATATGCAGAGAAGCTTTTTGGAAAGTGGGTGATGTCATCGTGTTTTTCTCAGCCTTCAGGACAGCAAGAGAAAAATAGATGAAACCAGCACATGCAGAGGAGTCTGTAAGTCGACCAGACTTCCCCTCCTCAGCCCACCTCCCCTCTACCCCCATCATGCAACTCTAATTGCTCAAATATTGATCAGGGAAATAACTTGAAGGACTAAAAGAAGAAAGAATTCCTTTCCTATTAAGAGGCAGAAAGGGCAATGCTCTTGCAGAGCTGCTGGAAAGGTCAGGGTGATCAGAGGATTCCCAGGACTATGTAAATTAATTAAGATGTTGAGTTTGTCTTATTTGTTTATAGTGGCAAGCAAGCAACCACTGCAATCTGTGATTCTACAGGATACCAAGAAGTCCCAATGGAATTACAGTCTGAATGGTTCTCCCAAGGGGCACAAACATCTCACCAGGCAGGCAAGATACCCACAGATCCTAATGAGCTTGGTTAGTAAAAAACAACTGCTGCAGGGGGAACTTCTACTGGGGACATCCAGGGCTGCTGGCTGGGTTTTGGGCAAGAGAAACTGGCTGCCCAGGCTTAGCCTTGGTGAGGGAAAGGAAAATTAGGATTAAAAGCCCAAGGCAGAGTGCCGGAGAGCATCTAACCACTATTGCCCTAAGCAAGGACAAGTCCAGAGAAAAAGCAGCAATCCTGCTCAGCTTCTGGAGATCTGCTTTTCTTTCCCTAGGAAAGGAAAGCTACCAGACAACAAAAATAAAATAGCTACTCTAGAAAATACCTGCACCTCATCCTCATCTAGGGGAAATGCAGAAAGAAGTGAACACCAGAGTCTTCTATGGTTAAAAATAGATGATGCAAGTGCAAAGTACAGGAAGAATATTATTATTTTAAAAAAACAAACAAAAAAACCCAGCTACCAAACTATTCAGAGAGATTGGGAGAATGATAAAAATAAGCAGGAACATGCAAAAACAGTGATCACAGGAAGAGGAGGAGGCATAAAGACTGCAGTGAGTATCTCTCGGGGATAGACAGGCAAATACAGTGGCAGGAAGCAGGAGAAACTGATCCTTTAAAAGATCTTGTCAGTCTGGAGAGAGACAAATGAAGAGTTTTGGTAAGTAACTGCCTGTTAAATGTTTTTTCACTTGGTAGACTGCTCAAATTTGTGCAGAGTTTTCCCATTAGGCAAAATGAGTGCAGGGAGTATGGCACAGCAAATGCCTCACATTCAATGAGCTGTTGAAGAGAAATAATTTAGGTGCCTGTTGCATGGTCTGACCCTGGGGAAGAGCTGAGTGCTGCCCCATGGCTCTGCTGCACCTTGCACAAGGATGGCAAAGCTTCAGTTACAGCTGCAAGGGACCACAGCTTTATAGGAAGGGAGCAGACCTCCTTCTGCTGATGCTGGGGGGCAATGAGGCAGCAAGCCTGGGGCTTTAATAGCTGTCTGCTGCCTCATTGGAGAGATCTGGAGGATCTCCAAGGGTGAGTATGATAAAAACTAACACAGCTCTTTCCTGTCACAGACAGAGTGAAGCATCGCACATAAATAAGATGCTGCTTGCCATAAGGTGGCTAGTTTAAAAAGTATCATTTAAAAGATATGGGCAAGTCCACAGTGGATAAGAGAGAACAAAAATTAAGGTCTGGAGGATTCTTCATGTTATTTTAATGCTGTTTTCTACCCTGAGGTAGATCACATAATTAATTTGGAAAAACAAAAAATAAAAAACCACAAAACAAAACTCACAGTCTCAGTATAATCAAGAGAAGTTCTGCAGTAAGCTGCTATGGAGGAGTAGAGTTAAAATGTTAAAACAAACTATGCTGACACCCAGGAGTAAAGCCCTCCTTGCTGGTGACAGGAGTTAGTTAAATTTGAATGGAAAAAGCCTTTGCATCAAGTGGCACAAGTCTGAAGAAAATAAGCGAGAGCAGTCCACATTTTTGTAATGATTTTAGGTCCTTCAGTGACAGTCATTAAGCCTCAGATTGGTTTACTTTATTTCCTTCCTATAAGAACAGTTTGAGCTCCCAGACCTGGCAAAGCAGAGGGAGTCTGGCTACAGGAAAGGAGACAGAAGTTCCTGGAGGCCGCAGCATCAGCGCTTCCCTGAGCAGACAGCTGGGGAGAGCTGGCCAGGAGCTATCAGGCAGAGGCTCAGATTTCGAAAATGCAGCCTGAAAAAGAGCCTGGGCACAGCTGGTTAGGTCAGATAACAGGTCAGGCTGCCAAGTCCCTCTCCTTGTGTCCTTCCATCAAAAGTTGAAGACTGGATCCAGCCTATTCACTATGTGGAATGACTTCTCCTGAAGGTGATCAAAGCAAAGGACATACCCTGGCATGAGAGAAAAGCTATCCCCCAGCAGGGAGAAAATCGGATAAAGAATAGGCTTAGCAGCCTATCCCTGCCTGGTAAGCTAATTGTTCATCATGCCCATTTTCCTTGCTGCACTTGAAAGTAGTTGAAATCCATGTTTGAGAACTGCTGGAATACTTGAGGTCTGGCAAGACACAGTACCATTTTTGTTACAGTAACCAAGTCACAGAATGGTAGCTTCAAATGAGAAGGATAATAATACATTACCATACACTGTCAGTTAATCCAGAGCCTGCAATGCTGAATGCACTTACTCTGAGAATTTTCTCAGAAAATGAAGCTAGAGTGCATTTCATTTATAAATCACCAAAAGACACTTATTTGGCAAGAATGACCCCTGCTCATATACAATAAATCACGAGCATCAAAAGACTAATGGATTCTGAGTCAGTGCCACAGACAGCAAAGCCTGGGGCCTGTGGTTCAGGACTCCAGGACTGTGCCAAAGGAGCCTTATAAATGCATTCAGCACAGTGTCATCCGTGCCACTGGAGAGAAAGAGACGTTCTGAGCCTCCGTTTGTCATTAAAAAAGTGATAAACGGTTCAGCAGCCGACCATGTCTCTTTCTCCTGCTGCCAGAATGAGCTATTTAGCTCCACACTTCATAAAATCCCTTCCCCAAACTTTCACACACACTCTTGGTTCACAATGTGCAAAATTTCAATAAGAGAAAAGAGAGGGAAAGTCATGGTCTGTTTTCACAAGTAGCTCACCAGAGCCAGGCTCCCTAAGGGAAGGAGCTATGGTTTGCATTTGCAAGTGTACCCACAACAGGGAAGAGATAATAAAGAGGTACCTGTGGCCTCTCTTCCTGCTTCTTTGCCATACTGTAAGGATGCTGATACATAGAAAATTCAAGTTTTGGTCCTCACTGTTCAATCTCTTACGCTTTTCAGTTATTCATCCCACCGTTTTCAACCTCTCCCCCTTTCACTTTTGTCCCCATGGTTACTGAATCATTGTGTTCAGATATTTTCCTCCCTAAAGAATATGTGACTAACATGAGACAGCTAAATTATGGGAGCCAACTCTGACACTGGTTTCTCCTAACATGGATCTTAGATCTGTTGCACCAACTTCAGAGTAAGCAGCACTTTGACTATTGACAGAGACTGAGCTGCAGCAGTATTGCATGGGGAAACTTGAAAGAGGCTGGAATCAGGTAAAGGAAAAATTCAAGTGCTAGCTTTAGTGGACCCACAGCCTAAGAGCACATGATATAAATAACTAGATGTATTTTACCACAGCATTTTAAAGTAAGCATTAGGAGGGAAGGTATTATTTCCTGACTGGACCTGGGTCTGAGAATTCAAGTCAGGTTTGTCTTCTTAAAAGCCAGTTTCGTTAAGCAGCATGAGACATGTATGGTTTAGGCCAAAGGAAATTGCTATTACAAAATGCACCAAGACAGGCCACTGGGTAACACGTGCATGAACCTTCAGACACAGCAGTCAGTGTGTGCTGACCCAGAGTCAGCAGAGCAGCCTGGACTGTCCCAGGGAAGCTCAAACCAGATCCCTTCCAAACTACTAAAAAAAAAAAAAAAAAACACCTTGTTTGCATCCAGGAGACCTCTCCCCTTCACTCACATCATCCATTCAGCCACAAGTGCCCATATGCTAAACCAAGGCTAACAGGACAATACCTCATGGAAGCATCACCACAGTCATAAGCCAATACAGACAAGACTCAAGAAAAAAAATTGAAGATCTTACCTTGGCCGCTACAGAGGAGTTGGGCTTCTCCAGGAGGTCCCAGAGCTTTTTCCGCTTTTCAGCACAGCAAGTGTTATCAAATTCCTCCCCTTCCCTTTCCCTCAGTGTCTCAGCTTCTCTCTTCAGCTCCTCATTCATCTGCTCCTTCTTCTGGTGGTAGCGGGCCTGGCAGCAAGACTCCAGGTAGATCTCATCCACTCCCCAGTAGTCCAGCTCCTGGCTGAAGGACAAGGCGCACATCTCCTCCATCATGTGCAGCTTGCCAGTACGGTAGAAGTTCAAAATTGAGGTGAATGCCCCGGGATGCCTGTCGAAAAAGTACTCGTTCTCCTCCAGGTTGTAGTCATCACAGATCTCCATGAGGGAGTCGTGTGTGTTGCAGTCTCTGAGCTTACCCAGCCTGGTCCGTGGCAACCTGTCCAAGGTCCGCCAGAGAACCTCGTGGGCCAACCCCCCCACGTTGAGCTTGACCCTTCGGGAGCAGGCCTTGCTCCTGACGATCTCCGTGGGGTCCGGAGGCAAAGAGGTAGTAGAGCGAGATCCATGCTTATTCATCCCCAGAGGCATCGCTGGTCCCCCTCAGGCTGGACGCTCCAAGGTGCGGCGTGGGGCAGGGCGCTCAGGGGCCGGCTCTCCTCACCTCTCCTTCCCCTCCATGCCCCAGAGCTGCAAGAGAGGCCAGGCCGACCATGGGTCCCCGCCCGCTGACCCTCTCCGAGCCCCTGACCCCCCTCCCGGCCCGCGCTAATCTGTTGCGGGGGTGGCGGCTCTGTCCTCCCGCACGGTGCTGAACCGCGCTCCGCGTCCCTCGGCCGGACGGGCGGGCAGGCGCTGTCCGCGCCCGCGGTTCTGAAGGCCTCCCGCTACCACGTGCCGGTGCGGGAGCTGCCTCCGAGCTCCCCCGGGCGGCGGCCGGGTGACCCCCCACACACCCTTCGACTCTCCACGGGAGGGTCTCCTGAGCACCCCGGCCGAGGGACCTGTGGAGGCTGGGCACAGCCTCTGCTAGCAAAGGGCTGAGAACCGCTGCCTGGTACGGAGCTCTCTCCACCACCACTCAGCACTGCGTCCCAAAAGGCGCCGGGCCTCTAGCCAGAGGTGCGCTGGCACTTTGTCCCCCATTCCGGAGCACCGGCCCCGCCACCGCTCCCTCCCGCAGAGGGGTCCTGCCAGACCGCGGACGCTGGACCCCACAGGTGACCCACCCGGGATGACCCCGCTCCTGACGGTGGCTCCCGCCCTACCCAGCTGTGGAGTCTTCAGGGAGACGAGGAGGGTTTTTATAACTCCAGCCTTGCAAATTTCCCCGAGGAAAGAGCCGGGGAAGGGAAAAGGGGCTATTTCCAGCCACTCTAACGACGCACTCTACCTCTCTGGGCTGTCTAGAGACAGCCCCACACTCACTCCACGCCGACCCTGAGTAACAAAGAAACCAACGAAAATCGGAATAAGGAAAAAAACCCGAGCCTTCCTTGCGAAGCAGGGTGGCTTCTGACAGCCCTGAGCACTGTTGCTTACACAAGATGGCACGAAGAGAAACCCCGGCGCAGAAAGGAACGTCTCCTTCGTGCCCAGCCAGCACAGCTCCGGGGACTCTGCCCCTCTGCCCGCCAATCCAGGACCCCCCAGCCCCAAAACCTAAGTACCCCCGGCCGCCTCCAGGCCGCCGCTGCAGCACACGAGGAAAGGTTCCCCTCCCTCGACCGGAGCCCGGCCCGCACCTACCTCCTCCTGCGGGCTCCCAGCGAGGCGGTGCGGGGCTGTGCGGAGCCGAGGGCGGCTACATCCTGCGGCGGGGCGGGCAGCAGGGGCAGCCCCGCTCGCATCCCCCCGCGGGCTGTCTCAAGGCGGAGGGATGGCGGCCGCGCTGCCGGTGTCCACGGAGCCCGGGGGGAGGGGAATGGAAAGGAGGTAAATCGGATCCCGCGGCAGGAAGCTTTCCAAGGCCTTCGCGCGGCTGCGGTTCCTCACTCCTGCCCACAGTCAACGCCGAAGCCGCATCTGCCCCCGCCCCCCAGCCCTCTCTCCGTGCAGACACAAAGGGAAAGCTCCGGTACTTCCTTCTGCTGCCTGGGAACGGAGATCAACAAGTCTAGTCTGAACCTCCAGCTTTTCCCTGCAATTCTGTCTCGGAGTTGTGTGGAGTGGATTGGAAGTTGGGGGTGGAAGAGAGGAAGGGAGCTCCACCGTGAGCTGGGATGCAGCATTGCAGGGAAGGTTAACCCTTTCCTGGCCGGGCCCAGCAGCCCCCGGGATGATGTGTGGCGGGGTAGGCGCCTGGAACAGACCCAGCATCGGGGGGAGAGCCGCAGCACCCCTCCTTAAGAGGATGGGGCTGTTCCCACCATCTCTCAGCTCCCGGTGGTATCATCCATGAAAATAGGAGCGGGGATTGGTGCCAGGAGAAAAATGATGAGCAGAGAGCGCCGAGAAACCCAGCAGGGGCCCTATTGATTCCCAGGATCTGCCGCTGAGCCCAGGAGCAGCTGAGCTCACTGAGGCAAAGCATCACTGTACCAGGAGGGAACTGGGCTCTCGGCCTCACCCTGGCAGCCCCTCATCAAAAGAAAGAGACTGCCCTCAGGATGGGTGCAGATACCCTGGCAGATACAGATGGGAGGAATATCTGCTGATGATTTGGACTATAAATATAACAAAAAGGAGCATTTACTAACCTGAAATAACAGCAGAAGTGGAGAAAAGTGTAACTTGCCCAGGCAACGACATTCAAAGGATCCCTCTGCCAGTCTATCCTCCTTCCCTTCCTCTTTCACCACCAGAAGGGGAAATAGACCCCACCTGTAGCTCCATTAGCACCACTTAATGGGTAGGTTTGCACCCAGTTCACCTGCTTAGGCTGGTATACCAGAGGTGCCAAGTCATACTCCTGAGCCTTTCCTCCTCTTACATTACTCTCAGGGCTGCTTTTCCACATTTTCAATGCTTCTCTCCCACCTGTCTCCCACTGCCCAGCATACACAATGTTATGCTGCTATCTTTGGTGTTTGAACATCCATGTTTTCCTTAGTGAGGGCTTTTCTGAGATCCCAAGCAGTGTTTTTGTGGCCAGACCTTTCCCTACCCAATACCTCCCAAACTGTGTATCACTTGTATATCTCAGGATTTCTTAGGTGTAGATTACTATCTTCCTTGTACACATGAGGAAATAAAGCTACAGAAAAGCAAAATCAGTAAGAGGAGAGGTGAAAGGAAAAACTGGAAATAAAACCTGTTGACAAGTTTAATCTCAGCACAGTGCCCCTCTGCTGCTGTTGCTCTCCATACCCCACAAAACCTCCAGGCAGTATTTAGAGCACTCTAGTTCTCTTCTTTCTATCTTGTCACTTCACCTCCAGACACTAGTCTTACAACAGAGATCAAAATATTTGATCAGGGCTGGGAAGCTAAATCTGTTAATGATTATAAAGTGCTTTGAAACTTCCAGCTGGCAGGTGCTGTAGGAGAGCAAGTTATTTGTTTGTTACTACTGGCATCCAGGGAACATTATCTCCCCTTGTGACAAATGCAGGCTGCTCGTCTGCAGGAAGAGGATGCTGGGAGGGAAAATGCCAAGTTGCCTAATGCAGGAAGATGCATCAAATTCAATGCAATTATATCTCTGGGAGAGAGGCAACCTGGGGTTGTTAGCAGGGCATTTGTATCTCCCTGCATCACTCTTGCTACCCTATGTCATTTAAGTGTTCTGCCAAGAGGCTGGAGAACCAGCTGTAGAGAGGGCAATAGGAAGGGGCAGCATGGAAGCACAGACTCCTCCACTGCTGCATGCTCCCCCTTCCAGCCACACCATCCTGCCAGCCCTGGAAAATCATACTCAGCTCTCAGGTAGAAACTCCAAGAGGGAGCCCTGCCCAGGACAGATCATCCACCTATCTGGGGTGACTACGAGTTTGGGGAGAGCAGAGGACATTTCCAGCCCCAGGACTTCTGTTCTGAGCATCATCTCTTGTCCAGCAATGGAGAGTGTGTCAGCAAATGACAGTGCAGGTCTGAGGATGAAGAACTGTGCAGCCTGCTCGCTCTTCTCCAAGGTTATCTGACCCACTCTTGCTCTGGATTTTCCTAACAGCTGGTATTTTTATACCCTGAGCTTCTGCAAACTTAAACTATGGCTTATTATTTCCAGAGCCTATGGAGCCAGCCAAAGTTATGGATACAGCCCATGCTCCTGTCCATGTGCTACAGCAGTTATTGACCAGGAAACCCCAAGCTTAAACCCCAAGCACTTTGGAGGAAATGTGCAGAATATGGCAAATATATGTTCCTCTGGGCTTGCAGGCAGTAGTATAAACACATTCACTCACCAGGCAGAAAAGGTCTGTGTGACAGTGTTAGCTGAGCTACAACATGGCAGGGAAATAGGCTGAACCCAAACACAGAAATATCCCTCTGCTGATCTGCAGTGACTCCTCTGCCTGCATAAGAAAAAGCATCATATTTCACAAACACCCGTGCCCGGGCAACAGTCTGGCATCTCCAAAAGAGGAGCCTGATTTACATCATTTTATTGGTCACAGAAAAAGGGCTGTGAGTAAAGAGAGGCCCCTGGCCCATAACCAAGGGTTCAGCCCCATCACAGCAATGGTATGTGGAACAATGGGTTTCCAGCAGAGATGGGCACAGCAACTTTGGTGGCCCAAGACTTTTGGCTGGTTCCTGATGCTGAGGGGATGCTGGGTTTCATCTAAAAATGAGCTATAAGATGTGCCAGTAACCCACATTGTTCCTGCAGCCCAAGGGCCTTGTACTTGTCCTTGTGAGTGAGGAAGACAATCATACCCAGTGAGCTGTCTGCGTTACAGTGTTTCCTATTGTGTCTCTTTAAAGATTCCTTTCGTTTCCAGGGATTTTCCTTCCAACCTAGAAACATTTTAGGTACGACGGAGATTTTCTTTTATAGTCTGAAATCCCTTCCCTTAAATGGGAAAACAAATTATCGGGTTTCTTGGCAGAGGTCTGTAACAAGAGTTGAAAAGTGCAAAAAAACTGAGCTACATAGTGCAGAGTGATTTGTGCTACTGAGAGCCCAGGAGTGTGGAAATGCTGGAATGCCAGGAAAAAACACTGGAAGCGAACAGCAAAGTACAATCCAAAAATGACCCTTAAAGAGACAAGGCTCTCCTCAAAAAGCCCAGGCAGAGCTTGGATGGCAATGTCAGCAGCAGCACGGCTCCATCATCCCCTTTCTCCTTTGCTGAGAGCCCCTTTGGAGGAGCCCAGCTGTAGCTGCCACCCCACACTGCAGTGCTGGACAGGCTCTGTGTGCAAGGGAGAAGCCTTGGTAGCCACAGCTGGCTACACGTGCCCCTGACCTGTCACCCTTGCAGGCCCTACCTTTCATTTTTTCTTTCTATCAACCCAGCTCCTCCTCTCACCATGGTAAAAGAAAACCTTCCCCAAACTTTATTCATAAGTCCATAACAGCTTGTTGTCCAGACAGCAGGGTCTGACTTCTGCCATGTTCTCTGGGTCCTCAGACAACTGAAGGATCTGGGAGGCCTATCTTCTGGAGTGGATAGCTGCAAAAACGGGAGATGAAGGGAGGAAGGGCTGAGAGATTTCAGCAAGGATCAGAGAGCAAACGTCCCTTGGCATAGGGCAAAGTCTCCGAAGAACAGGAAGGCAGGGGAGGACAGCAGCCCCTGGGGACCCTGTCCTGCAACAAGCTGAAGTTCTCAGCTTAGCTAGACATTTCAGACACACTTTGAAACCCCAGAAGTGCCCGAAGTCCTGTTTTAGGCAGGCTTCCCCCCTCCTGCTGCCTGGAGGAGGGGCAGAGGGAGCTGCCTGGCATGGATCTGCCAGGTGCTTGGTCAGCCCTGGGCTCTGTTTGGCCTCAGGAAGAGGGCAGAGAGGACATCAGTGCAAATGGGTTATCAGAGAAGCTCCTGGTCAGGTTCCCACAAAGTGTGTACCAAACCACCCCTTCAGCTCCAGCTCACTGCCCTCCCCAGGATGTGCATTTCCTCCTGAGCATCTATTAAATCTCCTTTTGGTGCCCACTGACCATGAGCACACACCTCACAGCTCCTCTTCTCCACCTGACCCACCTTTCCTCTCATCTGGGGGGAAGCACCAACCTATTCCCTAAGTACCTCCAGGCTGTGTCTGTCTGCTCACATTGGGTTTGAGACCAAACACAATTGATTCAGGGAGGAAAAATACATGAGCTCTTCTGCTGGCTGAGGAATAAAAAAACCTCCAAGGAGGCAGTTTGTCCCTGCCATTCACCTGCTAGGAAATTCACAAATCAACTTGAGAAATTTATTTTCTCCCACCTGTCAGTAATATTGGCCAAATCCTTAGCTTGCACCTGAGGGGCTGCAGGTGTAGTGGGGCAGCTGCTGACACAGGCAGCAAGATGAAGGCCCAGCTCTGAGCAGAAAACATAAATACATAACAGGAACTACACAAATGTTGGTAATTTGCCACCAGCCCCCTGCACCACACACAAGCCTCTCTGATTTCAGAGTAGGAAAAGTCAGGTCCCTTCCCTAAACAGCTTCCACCTAAGCTTGGGCACATGGTTTCTTGACATGGGGAAGTGGCAGCAGGCAGCTGTGACCCGAGTGATGTTTCTAGGAATCACTCCTGCCTCTGCCCCCCTCAACCCCAGCCACCCCATTTCCACCCCTCACTTCTCTTGCCTCTAACAATGTTCTCTACATTTGTGCCTCTAACAGGCTGAGGGCTCAGCCTTAGAGGCACAGCAAACACCCAGTTCAGCCAACAGATAAAATCTACTTTGAGGTCTAATGCTGGAAAAACGACATCACTTGAATGTCCTGAAGCACTTGGAGTTTTCTCAAGCTAATGAGGATAGGAATTGCTCTGCTCTTGCATATCCAGATCCTAAAAGGACTCTGCAGTCAGAGAGCAATTTCAGATGGTTTCTGGGAGGAAAGCACCATTATATCTCCTCTCAGACCAAGGGAAATTGAGACCAAGAAGGATTAAAGTGACCTGCCAAAAGCTGCAAGGGGTGAGAGATGAATGGGCAGCTAAATGTACTTTAAATCTTACGAGATGTCCTTGAGTGATTCCTACAGAGATTGTTTGCCTTGCTCCTGTTATTGCAGATAACAGGGAGCCCATTTGACAGAGTTTCCTGCCACCTGGGACAGATTTTATGAGTCGTGCATTTTGGTGAGAATAAGGCTGATGGGGATATCAAACAGCTTAAGTTTTCTGTTGCTCCAATTTTATGAGGAACTGGCAGAAAACAGGATTTGAAAAAGCTTGCATGAATGCAGCCCATCTTGGCCATTCCCTGATCTCAGTTGCCCTAAGCCTTCAGGGAACACTCTTCCTCCCTCTCTAATTTGGGCCATTCAACAAGAGGAAAATCTAGAGCTGCTTTGGGGTGAGGAAGCCTCATGCTGAGAAGTGACATGCGGGAGGGGGTGGTGAGGTGTGTGTGTGTCGAATCTAATTTCAAGAAGCTGTTCAATATTATTTCTAATACTGGGGCAGCCCAGTTCCCTGGAGGAAGGTCCTGCAGGAAAGACTGGGCTTCTTGTACTACCAATGGGGTTGTCTCCTTGGAGTGAGGAGAGCTTTGATTTCAGGGACATCCAGTCCCAGCTGCAGGAGTGCCATCAGTCATCCCTGGAAAGGGTCACTTTCAGCCTTTCTTGCACTCTTTTGCATCTGTAATTTGTTTTTAATAACATACATTTTAATTTGCAGGATTATGAAGATCATTTTTAAGCAGCTTATTGAACACTTTGTTCTCCTTCCTTGTTTTTCCCAGAAGTATTTATGGGTGATGCAGGAGGCTGCAATAAGCCATTCTTGAAGGCTGTCTCAGATTAAACTTTTTCCCACATGGGACAGCACCACTCCCCATGAATTTTAATAAGCTCTTCTAAACATGCCCTTTTCTCTTTATGCATGAGTTCTGCAGGGGAATAAAACCCAGCACCAACTAACCAAAAGGAACAAATTGGATGTAATCATACAAAATGAAAACATTGCAATAACCTACCAAAAGTGCATCTCTGCTTCCTTGATCTCAGGAGGAGTGGAGGATGCTGAGAACAGAGCAGGGATCACCACAGCACCCAGCTCTCAGGGTGCTGCAGCTCCAGGTTTTGACACCAAGGCTACTGCACCGGGCCCACAGGGAGCACATAGCAGCACAGCAGGCTTGGGAAGAACCAGCAATGGATCAAGGACTTCTCTGGATCTGACCAGGAGGAAAAGCAGACAATGGAGCCATCTTAAGATCACATTTTTTAGGTGCTTGGATGGTGGCTCTCTGAAACTACCAAGGCCATTTCTCCTTCCACATGGGATCTGCAGCCTGAGACCCTCTCCTAAAGGCAGTTTCATCTGCTGCATCTCTGTGCATTGCTTGTTGGTCACTTTGATTTTCAAAGGTGCATCTGGAAAAGGAGGGAGCAAAGCAGATTGTTAATCTTTTTAGAACTCCCAGGGCAACAAGCACTTGTCCAGAGAGCAAAGGCATCTGCTCACGTCCTTCAGCACAAAGGGGATCAAAGCCATCTCCTGCCCCCAACTACTTTAGGCTTAGACACCAAAATTTCTTGCAGCTTCTCAGCAAAACCTCTACTGCAATGCCTGGCCCAACCATCCCTGCCCCATTGAGACTCATTTTCCAGTGTGACTGAACATCTAAGAGGGTCAACAGCTTAGAAATGAAGATTTACTGTTATCTCTGAGCTCCTACCATTGGAGTGCTCTAAAAAGCATTTTGCTGTCCAAACTCCTCATGATAGCACAGAATGGAGAGTGCTGGGGAATGCTTTATTCTCTGCAAAAGGCAGTTGTGACAAAGCTGTTCTCTGAAATCCTTTAGGCTGCCCCATCATGGGCAGCAGATCTGGCAGGGAGTCCCTGGAAACCCCTGCCTGTGTTCCTGCCAGCTCGGTGTTGGGGGGCATCCAGCAGAACCCAGATCCACTGTGGAAGACAGATTATTTTCACCTGGTTTCAAGCAGAGGAAAACACATGGTCTGGATAAACTCCATCCTTCAGGGAGGAGCAGCTCTGGGTTTCTGCCCTTCCCCCCTCTATCCCCCCTGCCCATCCACATGGCCTCTGGCATAGCAAGGTTCCCCCCTGCTTCTGGAATTTACATGCAGCCATTCCAGAAGCCAAATAACAATAGCAAAAATTCCTTGCTATTATCATCCTTAAGATTTTTATTTTAAGAGAGTTGTCAGCTCCCTACCCTTGTCTTTTTCCATACATTAAATATTAACAACCCAGCCAATGTAATGCAAAATTTAAAAGTTCCTCAGTTCAAGCAGTTCTGCCCCAGTAACTCAGGGAATCCCAGCAAATCCACAAACTTCCCACACACTGGCATGTTTGAAGAGCAAGAAGCCATTTCAATATTTCACAGTCGTTCTCTGAAATCCCTTGATGGCCTTTCATGTTCAACCTTAGCTTGCATTTTCAGCCTCCCCTCCCTCTCCTGATGTGATGCAGAACACAGCAGAGCACCCAGACTTTGTCCTGGGCAGCCACTGGCCCCCAAGGGCTGTGTAAGGGGTGCCACAAACACTTCTGCCTTGGGGATCAGCTGATGCAAGGGAACCTCCACCTTCCCTCTACTCTTCCATTCCAGTACCTCCAGGTCCTCTGGAGGTGCTGTCCCTGCTTGGAGCCCATTGCTTCCTCCACCCCTCCTGTGCCACCCTGACTGCTGGGGAATCATAAGCCTTGTGGAGACATTCTCTTTGGTTTTCTTCACCTCTCTCTCTCTCTGTCTCTATTTTCTGGCACGTTTGCAAAGGTCAACCACAGTCTTGCAGGGGAAAACCAGAGGTGAGAGAACCGAGCCCATCCCAGCACTCACTTGGCTGTCTGACAGATGGCTGCTCTTCAGTCAGGCTCTTTTTCCCTTGCATATAAAAACTGAAGGTGGTTCTCATCAAAATCAATAGAGGAGGTTAATTAAATACCTCTGCTCAGCAACACTTCAAAGCCTCCTCCTTGAGCCCTGTGTGGATCTGGGTGAGTTTGCCTGCCTTGCTCAGGCCAGTCCCTTTGAGATGGGTCAGGCTGTCCAGGGGGAGCCTGGGGAAGCCAAGTAGCAATTCAGCTCTTCTGATTACCAAGGACAACACAAGTATCATCTCGATAGATCTTAAGCTCCATAAAACAGCTACAATTTATTCCTAGCTCAAAGCTATTTGTCCTGTGTGGGTGTTTCTCTTCTGCAGAAAAAGTCCTGGTAAAATGTGATTTCACTTCTGGGGTGCCACGTGTGGCTGCACAATCCCTTCTTCCTCTGGTCTTTGCTCTCCTGAGTCCTGCTCTCAAAGGAAAGGAAGAAGGAGGATGGATGACAGCAGTTCAGGGGCTGATGTGGGCCGAGTGAAGCCCAAGGGCTGGGGACTGCAGGGACCATGCCACCTCCCTGCTGCTTTTCCACTTAAAACAGCTAATAGCCCCAGGAACACTGCAGGCAAGGGAATTTTATAAAGAAGCACTGGGAAAAGCACTATCTCTGAGCTTGTGCTGTTCCTTCTGGGTATTTTATTCTGTAAAAACCCCCCTAGATTTGCTTGAAGCTTCCTTAACAGTAGCTTGAGGATCACTCAGCAGTTCTGCTTCCCCAGCACTGGGCAATACCAGCAATTCACTTCTTCTCTGGGGATGCCAAGGTAACATTGGCCACTGGCCATCTGTCCCTGCAGGATCCATCAGTGGGTCCCTTAAGCCAAGGAGCATGTCCTGCTGCAGACAGGCAAAGACCTGAAGTACTCTCGCTCAGGTAGATCCATCCTTGCAGCCCGAGACCTCTGAGCATGTGACACTACAAACACTGTCCCCTCGTGCCTCTTTCTTGTCTACCAAAGAACCTGACTTAATCTGGAGAGAGGATGTGCACCAACCTCCTTGCTGTGAAATCAGAATCAACAATGTGAACAGCAAGCCTCAACATCTCTATACTTAAAGCATCCGACTTCATGGACTTTACTTCAGCAAGCCAAGAAAGACCAGTTCAATTTTGCAAGAAATTCACTAAAACAAGAGATCCCCCATGGGAAAATATTAATTAATGTAGGAACAAGCACAAACAAGCAGCAATGTCTGGGGAACCATCCCAGAAACTTAGTGGTTTGCTTTACAAGTCTTTGCAGTACAACCCGAGACTGAGGCTCTCAAACATTTGCCTGATGAGGAGAAATGTGACCCTCCAGCCACCACAGGGACTGAAGCACATTTTAAGGGAGGTGACTTTGTAGATACAAACAAATCTGTTGGCCTGCTCAGTTTCCAGGTTTAAATGCAGCCTTTCCAGACCCTGAAGGACAATCCCCAAAAGAGAATAGGAAGCTGTGTCTGCACTGAGCAGCTGGAAAGCTGCAGCCTGGGAGGAGATGTACCTTCCCTTTGCAGAAAGGGACATATAAATATCACCAAAGCAAGCCCTAGGCATTCAGTGTCTTCACACTAGGTACCACCAAAGGTTGTATGAAAGGCACTGGAAATACCTGCTTGGCTCTCAGAGAGAAATAACTTTTTCCAGGTCTGGAATAAAGGAGATAAAATCAGCTGCCTCCTTCTCTTCCCTACTTCAAACTTAACCAGTCAGGAGAAGCTGCACAGGGCAGCAGCTCCATGGTGCTGTGAGAAGGTATCAGAGCATCTCACAGCACCTCTGAACCCTGCATGTCATGCACAGCAGCTCCAGCCCTTGGCAAGTGCCAGCACAAACACAGCAGAAACTTTTAAACACATCTAAAACACATTTAAAGCCATCTCAGCTTCTCCTGCCCAGCCATGCTGTGTTCAGGTCTTTCTGGGCCACTGCTGCTTGGGTTTGGAGCCTAAACTCTAACAGGGCTTTTTTCCAGCAGCTAAATATTGCACTAAGGCACTTTCAACATACAGTCGTGATGCTGAGTCACTCCAGAGCATCTTCTCTCCAGTTTTCACTCATTACATTGCCATCAAGGAACATCAAACCTCTGCCCAGACCCTGGGATTCACTCAGCAGAGTAAAACCCCAGCACTGCGTGTGCTTGAACTCCTGAGCCCATTTGCTGTATTCAGCTCCCATCTACCCAAGGATTTGCAAGAAAACATGAACACAAAAACTTAACTGCAAGTTACATCCTATAGATTCTGACAGTTATGTTTTCCTTTGAAATATGCCTCCAGGATGCAGGTCTCTGAGCATATCCAGTGTTCAATTGTTCATAATGACTTCACAGCCTGCTGGAGCTCCCCAAGCACTCTTAGACACCCAGCACCAAAGCTGATGTACAGCAATGGGGTTTTTTCAGTGCCATTTTTTCTATTAGTTCTTCAACCCAATGGACTAGTCAATGCATTAGTCAGATTAAAAAGCAGCACCATAACAATTCTTGACATTTATGCAGAGAAGTGGAAGAAGATGACCAGCTGGTGGAAGGCAGACCCTTCATGTTTCACTCATCTTTCAACTCATATTAAACCTTACTGTTCTCTTCTGGCTCTAACATCCCAAAGCAGTATCCTCCCTTGTTAAATCCTGGAATTTGTGACCTGATGTTTTCCAACTCCAATTCAGAAGAGTTCAAGAGGAAAGTACACCTAAAATGATAAAACAGTCAATTGAGAACAGCTGCCTTTTGTTTGGAAAATACCTTCTTGACCCCTCAAGTTATTCTGTATTCAGTTACCTCTAACTTTGCCAAAATTAAAACTGCTTATGCTGGAATTTTTCACACCATTTGTTGGTCTCTAGTAGGAATCAAAGGCAATGGCAGGAAAATTACCTGTTTTCAATGACTAGATCAGGAGAAAAGTACACAAAATTATCAGGGATGAGCTTATTACTGGAGAAGAAAAAATACAATAGATTAATCTGACATCTGCAGGTTGCACCTCTTTGCAGATGAACAAGGGAGAGGAATTTATGGGAAAACCTTAATTTTAGCATTCCATATTGTTCTGCTGCTTCATTTTGCACTCCAAATGCCCTGCTAATATTATAAAGTAAAAGAATGTAATTATATTAACTAAACTAACAACATGAAACCAACATTACAGTGAAGTCAGGATCCTGGGGGCTCTCCCACTGTATTATGCCAGTAAATTCCCACAGTTCAGGGCTCCTCCTGATCAATAGCATAAACCCCAATATTCAATGAAAAAGATCTGTATGAATTTCTAAAAACATCTATACAGTTTGCTGAGGAATAAATGTAAATGTAACAGATGGTTTTGCTGTGTAATCATATGCTGGAGATACCAAAGGCATCCGGTGAATTTTTTATGTGATCTTTCTCCCAAGCTAAGGGACTTCAGTGGGATAAATTCTCACTCCCATCCCCAGGAGCACTGGGGGGGACTGCCTGCTCCCTCCCTTCCTCCTCTCTTCCACTGATTGCACAGGGATGCCCAAGGCACCAGCTCCCTGCTGCAGCACTCAGCCTTTCTCCTCCTCTCTGAAAATCTGTCTCTGTGCTGTCTTCAGTGAGGAATCTGCTGCATTTGAATTTCTGAAAAATAATAATGCCATGTCCCAGCTGCTTGACCTGCCCCTGGTGCAGCCAGCTCATGCTTGGCACACTGTGCATGACTACTGAGCCTTCACAGCCTCCTGACACTCATGGGAAGGGGACAGCAGCTGGGGTGACAGGAGGAAAACCCCAGAGGGAACAGTGCTTCAGACTGTTTGCAAAGGAAAGAGAGAGAGTAGCTCACAAAAACAGGCAGAAATGACAAGTCCCTGCATGAAGCAAGTGTGATGTGATGCTCTGGCATGGTTTGTCCCTGCCCAGCCCCAGCCCCAGTCCTATCCACCATGGCCATAGCTGCAGCAAGGAAGCAGCTGCTTCAGCAGTTAAATGTTTTCTGCTCTTGCTGGGAGATTTCTTCATCCAGTCCAACCTGCTCGAGGATTTTCACTGAGTTAAACCAGTATTAGAAGACCCCACACCAAAGCTCTGAATGCAGCAGGACCACCAAACCTCTCACTACATGGTCCTGACCTCACACCCCCCCTTACCAGGGTTTACATTGCTGGGGGTGGCTCCAGGTCCAACCTTTCAGATTGTAAGAGGTTGAAGTGAGAAGGAAGCAAAGCCCATTTCTCCTGTGTTTGAGAGGAAAGGACAGAGGGGGGCTGGGGGTAACACCGGTGCTATATTTAAGGCCTGTATCGGGTTGTTATGGCAACAGGGATTCCAGCCACCACCACGGGCTCCTCCAAACGCCTCCCCACCATCCTCTGCAGAGCTCAACTTTGCAACAAGCACCAGCCTCCTGCCTAACACTTGGGCTGAAGCAGAGAAAAAAAATAAAAATAACGCAACTCATCTCTCCACAGATTGCTTTTTCCTCCCCAAGTGAAAAGCAAATGAGAACAGCTTAAATAAATATGCCTACAGATACAGGAGCTGAAAGCCAAGTCTAGCAGGAGGAAGGCTCAGATCCTCCCAGCTCATGGAGCCCACAGGGGCTGAAGACACCAGCCTGATGAAACCCACCCTTGTTTGTCTCCAGAGGGGACAACCACACAGCTCTTGATGGGGATGAGGTGTTCACAAGGTGCACCCTGGCTTGATGGGAATGAAGCCCTGTTTCTACACCCACCAGGTCCTCACCAGGACAAACCTGGGGCTAGCACCTATGCAAGCAGAAGTCTGTCCCTCACCATACAACTTCCCCAAGCTCAGTTTCCTTTGTCTGACTGGTGAAAGTCTGTGTTTCATGTATGCATCTATCCATGCAGTTACCTGGTCCTCATCTCCATCATGCCAAAGTCTTTGGGGGCCACCTGAACATGGGTTGGGTTTGAGGTTGTTTTGCAGCTGTCATGCTGAAATTCATAAACAGAAAAGAGATTTGTGAGACCCATGAAATCCATCTTCTCTTTCACATTGCTGAAGCCTCAGCTGGAGTCCTGTATCCAATCTTGGGCAGTGTTCATCAAGAAAGACAAACTGATGAGAGGCCAGAGGACAGCAACAGGAATGACCAGAAATGTAGAAAAAGCCTCTAAGGAGAGACAGAAGGAAATGGGTCAATTAACTAATGAAAGCAGAAGGGAGATGGGGAATGGTTTTCATTGATAAAAGGTTCCTGTAGCAGAGAGCAATGACATTTTCATGCCTGCTGGCAATCAGGCAAAAATATTGGGATGCGAGAATTAAGATAAATGTTGGGAAAATCTTTCAAACAGAAGTACAGTAAAGCCCTGGGATGGGCTGCCCAAGGAGACTGTAGGGTAAAGACGTCATTAAGACTTTCAGGAAGATGGTGGGTAAATCATCAGTCTGGGGTGGTCCAGAAATACAGATCTCAGCTTGGAAATGTAGGATGGGTTAGAGCATGTCTCTTCCTGCCACCTGCAGCTGGGCTTCTGTGAGAACCTGACACAGGCACTACAGTTACCTCTGGATCTTACACACACCTCAGCAGCCATTTACAGCAGAGTCTTTTTGGTTGCAGTGCCCAGGATTAGGTCTGGTATTTCAGAAGGCAGACAAGGTTTTCAGTGTCACCCCTGGACCCACCCCACCTTGCACACTCAGCAACTCAGTCTGCCCTTCCATGGCCTGGGAGCTCAGTGTCCCCAGCCCCCTCTGCTCCATTTCCTTCCTGTCTGATATCCTTTTACTTTAAACCAGCAAAACCTGTTATTAATCTGTCAAAGATGACCCAGCACTTAGAAATGGCTGTAATGTAATAACACCTCTCTGGCAGCCCATCAATTCCTGGTTTTCAAAGCTTTTTTCTGCTAAAAAACCTCACCTTGCTGAGCACCAGTGGGTCAGTGTGTACTCAAAGGGCAATTTATGTGTTGTAAGTCAGGAAAGGGGGAAGCTGCAAGCAAGGAAGACCCACACAGCCACTATAGGAAAAAAAGGGGCACAAGTTACACTGCCCAGGAGCTGATGCTCCCACGGCTCTCACTTTTTCCTTTGAAATCTGTTGTACAGACCTCTTTATCCTGCTCCCCACCTGAGCTCTGTGCACTGCAATGTCTGCAAGATACAGGCACCTCCCACTGAGGAACCAAGCCCCCTTGAACACAGTCCTAAATTGTCCAAAAGCTTCTTTTCTGGTAAATTCAATTCTAGAAAAGTAAAGCTCAGAGTTACTGGTAACCAAAGTATGCAGAAGAGGTTCACCAGCCCAGAACAGCCACACTGCCCAGCATCCTCTCCTCACAGCCAGGAAACTGCTTTGCAGCTCGCCCTCTACTCCCAGCTACTTTTTCTGATTCACCTTGAACTGCTGCCACAGCTGCAGGATACTTTAGGGGAAATAGGAGAAGCCAAAAAACCACAAGGCCTTTATTACCCTAAAAATAAACACCAAAGAGGAGTCAGGCATTAAAACAGTGAGCAGGTGAACTGGAACCAGAAGAACCCCCATGAACTACATACAGCAAAACAGAAATCAGCAGCAGAAATCAGTGTTGACAAATGCCACTGGGGTGACAAACTCCACCATTCCAGATCACATCCCTCACCAGGTAATACAGCAGGCTGTGAAACAGCCTCTTCACAACAAAACCACAATTATTGCAACATAAAACTGGGAGTGAACCCAGCCTATTGGCAGCCCAGTGAAGTGTCAGATCAGCCAGCACTGGGTATTTCTGTTCTTGTTAATAAATAAAATTTTGATGATTAAATGGAAGCAAAATAGCATTATTATCAATACAGAGTGCCTATGCAGTACATTAAACCCAAGTAATTTAAAGAGCAGAGCATACAGTATAAATAATTCATTCTCTTTTTGTAAGCACAATGCAACTTTATCTGCCTGAATTTTCAAGGAAGGGGTCGCTTTTTAATTAAAATGTAGGCATTTACAAATGTATGTGGGCCTTTAATTATTCATCTTTGAAGCAAGCTGACCTGGTAATGAATTAGAAAGAATAAAGCACCTTTCATCTTTCTCTAGATTACACCCAGAATAGAAAACTACTGGGGCTGTGACCGAGCTGAGCAAGTTTGTCTTGTGATGAGAGCACCCTTTGGTCCCTCCTGCAGCACAGAATCATAGGGGAAGATGTGTTTGCTGGGGCCAATCTATTCGAAAAAAGAACACAGTGCTGGAGAGCCAAAGTGATGCAGAATCAATCTGCCTCAGTGCCTGTCATATAGCAGGTTCTCCTCAGCAATTAGGGATATTACAACAGCAGATAAGCACAGTGCAGATGATTTCAAAGGGTTTAATTGCTCTCTTCCTAATGACACTGCAGGCAACAGCCTTCTCCCTCCTTCCCTGGGTTTGTGGCTCAATGGGAGCTTCTCAGTCGGTTTGTGTGGCCTGGATCTTGCTTAGGCAAGGAGAGCACAGTGGGAATCTCAAGCATGGTGTGGGCAATAGCTTCCACAAATTCCAGCCCAAAATAAAGCCTGACTGTTTGCCACCCTCAGGCAATAAACTGTAAGCACCCAACACTCGTTTTGAAATCTCTGGATTTGTACCCTAAGCTGCTGAGTCCTGAGAGCCCAGCTGAGCACTATGAAAGCTGCATTCAGCAGCAGGGTCTGCAGCATGGCAGGGAGCTGCTCTGCCCCAACCTCCTACAGCTCACAGCAACCAAGAGCCTCCCCCAAGGGTTTTGTTTGTCTCAAAGCGCATCAGCCACAGTTCTTTAGTAAAAATGAGAGGAATATTCAGGTTAAAACAGCCTGGTGACTGTATGTCACCAGGCGTTTGCATGCAAGAAGCTGTGTTGACCACCAGCAGCTGCTTGGGCTGAGGCTGCAGCTGGACCTGGTGACACCGAGCAGCAGGAGAGGACTTGGGTTCACCACTGCCTAACCGAGCAGATACATCTGCATGGACCAGAGATTCGTGGCATCACCTCTGTGCCCCACAGGTCCTCTGCTGCTCCTCCCAGCTCCTCCCGGCGGCTCCCAGATGCTTTGCTGCTCTATCTTTCCACGGACAGAAGTTTCCAGAGATGCTCTTTGATGCTGGAAGCCTCCTTCTCTGCTGCGTGGCAAGAGAAGCCAGAATTCAGGTGCTGCAGCAGGAATTCAGCCAGGAATGCCAAGCCTCGCTGCAGCCACTTTGTGCCACATTTGCCCAGTGGCAGCGTGGACTCGGAGCCCCACCTGGCTGGGGGTGCCGTGGGCTCCGGGACCAGCCCATGCCCCCATGGGCTCAGCCCGGTGGAGCGGTGGCTCCCGGCACTGTCCCCCAGCAGAGGCTCCATCCTGTCCCACCAGTGCCCCCTGCTGCCACCCGGGGCTGCGGGCAGGGGGAGCAGAGAGAAAAGGAGGTTTCTGTCACCAGCGGGAATAAGGGAAACTTCCCGGCCCCCCCGCACGCTGCTCCGCTTTAAAATGGTGCCGGTGTTTAAAGATCTGTACGTGTCCGACCCCACTAATCCCCCACTGACAGCGATGTCTGAGAGCTCTGCTCCCCACCAGTTCAGAGGTCCCCTCATCCACCCTGGGTTCTGCTCCCACCCCACTGGTGCACATCACTCTCTGGGAAGGGGAAAAGCCACTTGGGAGTTTGTATCTCCAGTATTCCACTGGGCTGCCTGCCTGCAGCCCCAGGGGAGCAGGTCAGTCCCCCCAGCACTGATCTCTCCTCAGCATGGACCAGGCATGGCACCAAAATCTGTTCTGCTTTTCTGACCTCCTCATGGATGTCTCCGGTCTTCATCTTGACAAAATGGGCCACTGCTGTTTTCTCCATCATTTCCAGACAGCAAAGAAAGAGTAAAAATATATGGATGCTCATAATGTTTTAAATGCAGGGTGTGAAACCTTGACTCTATGGACATCTCCATCTGATACATCAACATTTTGGGATTCAGTGGCTCTCTTGACTCTCACTTCTGGATACCTTGTTAAAAAAAATACAGCAGGTAGGCTAAAAACCACACACCTCATTCTGAAACACATTTCTAACATTTAAAATAAGAAAAATGTATTTCAGCTGATTGCTTGAAGCTTCTCCTTTCCATTCATATCTTGTTTTATAACCATTCAAGTGGCTATGGCTGTACCATCCTGAACAGATACTGCTGTTTAATCCCTGAGCATATTTCTCAGCAGGCCTTGGATCTTCCATCCCTACACATGCCCTGCAGGGAACAGAGCCTCCCACAAGAGGCTGATGCAGAATTGGGCTCCCTGCAGCAAGGCTGATGACTCAGTGGTGGGACTGAGCCCTGACAGCCCTAGCAGAAGGCACAGAGAGGGGAGTGAGGTCACCAAGGAGCAAGCTGCCTGCAGCCAGCCAGCCTGGCACTCCTGGCACAATTGGAGCTCTAGGCTGCTTTAGCAATCAAGAAGGCCAAAGATAACACTGATATCTTGTTATACCCCACCCAGCCAAATAAACCTCCATACACACAGCTCCACTACTGCCTCAGGCAGAGAACTGAGAAAAAAGCAAGCAGAGAGTTTGTCTTCTCTCTGGTCTAGGGAAGGGAAGTCACTGTGTGCTGTCAGCTAATGAGACTGTCACGGCACTTGCAGTCACTCCCCAAGCAAGGACAATGGAAACCCTTTGCTGTGCATTTTCCTGTCTTCCTATTCAAACCAAAGTTATTTAGGACTGAAAATATAATGGATTCAAGTACCTGTGTGTGAGGAGGTTGTTGGTACTGGGAGACATTTCTGTAGCACAAACTGTCTTGCCAGGCTCAGTGGCCAAGCCACCTGGTGATGGGGCAGGGACAGTTACTCTGGAGTAGAGGTCTGGACCCAGGTGTTTCTGAGCTGTAGCCAAAGGGGGTGCAGACTCAGCTGCTAAACATCTCTCTAAGTTTAACCACTGTGTGTTCAGGGAGAGAAAAGGTCCAGCAACCTTCAGCTCACAAAGCCAAACCATTTGCTGACAGATTCTGCGGACCCTGATCGGCCCAGCCCAGGCCCAACTCTCAGCATCTGCATCAAGAAATCTTGGGAAGTCACCAGTGTCAATGCAGCACCCTTAGGGACCTGCACCTTTTGATTAATCTCAGTCAAGATATCCATACATTTTATATTCAAGGTGTTTTATAAAAGAAACAAAACCAAAACCGAACCACACTGTCAAAACCAATCAGCTGAATTTCAGATGGGCCACACCTGCCCCTCTTTGCCAAAGGCTGTTTGAAAACACTTAGTCTCCATCCTCCTCCCAGCACACAGTCAGGAGCTGGCAAAAGCATCTGGTGACAAGGTACCTCCCCACCTGGCTGGAGCCAAGCTTTGGGAATCCACTAAACAAGTAACAACATTCACTTTAGTCAAACATTTCAGCAGACTGTCTTTTCTGGGACATGTCATGATTTTTGTCATCATAAATTTATTAATTTGTATTAACTAAAACCCTCTCATTCAATATCTAGTTTGAAAAACTTTGCCAGTGAGCACCGATTCTAAGTAAATTTATATCCACAGGCTGTGCTAGAGCACTGGTACAAGTTTCCCAAAATATGAACTGAAGTTTACCAAATAAGAATGTGAAAAACCCAAAGAACTGATTCACAGCATCTGACTTACACAAGATAGATACACAAGAGCAGCAGGAATCTGCCAACATAAACCACCATCAGACTTGGAGATATTTGTGTATACTTAAGAAAAACATAAACTGCAGTGTCTCAAGAGGAGACTGTACTTGAAAGGAATCCAGCATTGGGTTTTAAATATTCACCACATCCTAAACTGCACCTGGCTGATCCCCAACCTCCTGGAGCCGTCAGGAGATGCTTCCAGGGGAGCAGCCACTGCCACTGGCTTGAAAAGGACTTTTATACCAGGGATAAGTGAGTTAAGCCTTCAAGACACCTTGATTTTCCAGGTGATACTTTGTTTCCTGCAAACTTCACACAGGGGAAAGAAAAGGAAGGGAAAAAAAAGGAAGGAAGGGGAAAAAAAAAAAGGAAGCAAAAAAGGAAGGAAGGAAAAAAAGGAAGGAAGGAAAAAAAGGAAGGAAGGGGAAAAAAAGGAAGGAAGGGGAAAAAAAAGGAAGGAAGGGGAAAAAAAAGGAAGGAGGGGGAAAAAAGGAAGGAGGGGAAAAAAAAGGAAGGAGGGGGAAAAAAAGGAAGGAGGGGGAAAAAAAAGGAAGGAGGGGGAAAAAAAAGGAAGGAGGGGGAAAAAAAAGGAAGGAGGGGGAAAAAAAAGGAAGGAGGGGGAAAAAAAAGGAAGGAGGGGGAAAAAAAAGGAAGGAGGGGGAAAAAAGGAAGGAGGGGGAAAAAAAGGAAGGAGGGAAAAAAAGGAAAGAAGGAGGAAAAAAAGGAAAGAAGGGGAAAAAAAGGAAGGAAGGAGGAAACTACTCTTAAGGTTGACTCATGGGATGTGCACCAGCACCTGGCTCCTTCTCTAATGCCTTCCTAAAATGTCTCAACCTCCTCCTGTGAAAACAGAGTCAGACTGTCCCAAACTTGCTCACACCACATGCAAGAGACCTTACAGCCACAGAGGAGTCAGCTCTTCCCCTCCAAAAGCCGAATGGTTTATTTGAACAAAGTCTCAGAACGCTAGAAACTTCTGCATTGTCCAGGCTTGTCCAGATCCCTCCTGTGGGCCAAGGGCCACAGCAGCTGCTGGAAGCACCCCGGAGGATGCTGCACTTCCCAAAAAGTCAGAGGAAGGAGCAGCTTGGGAGCAGTAAGGCAGGGAAGGAGAAAACAGGGAGCTGAAAAATGTCCAAGCTGTAAAAAATTTTACTCTTTTAAGTTAAAGCAAAAGCTTTGATGTTGTTTAAAAGAAGAAAAATGTTATGTTGATAACTATTGATAGAGAAAGGGATTAAATAAAGGGTAAAATAGCATGAACAAAAAATATCATATTTGAGTTGAGGAAAAAATGTTGCTCTTCAGCTCAGAACTTTCCCTGGTTTTGGTCACAGGACAAGAAAATCCACAGCAGTTCCACCAGTTCTGCTCAGCAGAGGGGCAGTGCAAAGGGAGATCCATACTAACATATTCCCATGGCAAGGCACTGTGCATTAGAAAGCAATTCAGCAACTGAAAACCAGCTATGATGATTTCTCTTGGTAGTGACAGCTGAAGAGCAGGAGTAACTCACTAGGAGAAAGCAAATACCTCACGGGTGTCTGGAAGCATCTTCAAGTCTTTCACACACCAAGGAAGCAAAAGCCACCAACTGCTTTACCCTCCAGCAGCTCGGATCCTCCAGAGCTTTGAGACTCACGCTTGGCTTTCACTCTGCATTTTTAGATGTCCTTGAAAACCTGGGATTTCTCCTCCTGTGGCAGGAACTGGACCCAGGATTTTTCCCGGGACAACTTGACAGGGACGCTGGGGACAACCCAGGGAGGATTTGGAGTCCTCCCCGCTCCGGGCACAGGGGAGGCTGAGCCGGCTGTGCCCTGGGATGTCCCTGGGTGCCCCGGGCTTTGTCCCCAACTTCCCCCGACCCCAGCGGTGCCCGAGGAGGGGAGGATAGGGTTTGGGGTGTCTCAGCCCCGGAGCCGAGCTGGCTCCTGCTGCCACCAGGTGGGGCTTTGGGACCGTGCTCCGCCGTCGGGCCCGGCAGAGCATCCCCCGCCCCTCACCGCGGCCCCGGGCCCGCCCTGGTTGCCTACCTTCTGGCAGCTCCTGGTACTCCTGGTTTGTAGGGCACCTCCGGGCTCCCCTGGGGACCCGGCCCCCCCGCTTGCCTTCACCCCGATGCCCTCAGCCTCTCCAGCATCCTGCCCCAGGCGAGGGCATTCTGCCCCCTCATTCACCTCCTCTCTGGGCAGGATGGGACCTGCGAGACACAGCACCTCCACAAGGTCGATACTGATCACTGCTCAGCATCAATTTTGGGTTACACCTGTCTCATTTGCAGCTTTATTTGCAGAAATAAAGGATGCAGGTGGGAGTGAGGTGCAGGTTTGGGGGCTGCCCTCCTCCCCTTCCCCTGGTTTGGGGCTGTATATCTCTGCAGCTTTTCCCTTTTACATCCTTCCACGTTCTGCCTAACAGAGGTTTGGCCAGGAGGGCAGATCCAGCCACCCTCTGCATGCTCTGTAGCTGGGGTGCAGCCCCCTTCTGCACTTTGCTGTAGTTTCGTTTGGAATAAATACCTTCAGCAGTGGAGCAGAGAGAGCAGCTTGTAGGGGCTCAGGTGAAAAGCTGAGCTATGATCAGGTAACCCACCTGGTCCCTCAGGGAGAGAGCTCCAAGGGGCCACCCATACCTGCTGCCAACAGTCACTGGGTATTTTGCTACTGTAAACTCCAGCCATGGCTCACTGGACACCAATCTAAATGGACTCCAAACCTCAACAGACAGGAACTCTGTTAAAGGCAGTATATTCCATCTGCCTTCTGCCCTGGGGCTGGCTGCTGGGGGCCACGGCATCTCTAGGCCCTTCAGTCCCCTATGAAAGTTTCCAGCTACTGAACCAGCTTTGAATTATGAATGAACTTGCTTTGTCAAATGAAGATCTCAGCTCAGGTCTCAGCTATGTGCTGGAGATATTGTTAGAGGTAACAAAGCCCCCAGCACACATGTATCCTGTGATGAATCTAGGGCTGTGGCCCTGATAACATAGTTAGTTACCTGCTTTAATGCCATGAGAGTTGTAGGAGTGCTGGGATGAGAGTGGGGAGGCAGGGGCTGGGTGCCTTGAAGGAATTCTTGGGCAGCACAAGGATATCTGCATTACCTCCCAGTCCTGGGTCCCCAGCTTGCCCAGTGGGTGAATTCCCATCCCCAGCACTCCTGGGGCTGATCAAGGGCAGGTAGATCCAGCTGGTCCCACCAGTGGAGTCACAGGGCACTGGGGTGGCTCAGGCTGGCCAAGCAGTTACCCATTGCCAGGTGACCGGTGGTTTTATCACCAAGGAAGCATTCCTGCTTTCGTGCTTCCTGGGAACTGGCTGCACTGGTGCACAGGCAGTCCTCGTGATGCAGGCAGTTGTGCAAGAGAGTCCCAAATGTGTCACCTCCTTCATGTCCCTCAGAAACTGCCCTGCTGCCTGCTGTCCTTGTGGGTTGAGACAGCACCTAAGGAGCTGATTTCTCAACTGGATGTCCAGGCATCCTGCAGTTCTCCCTGGCTGACCAGCTCTGCCTGTTTGGCCCAGCCACCACAGCCCAATTAACCACCCACACCAGCACTGGAGGGGGTGGCAGCTGCTGTGTCAGTGGGGGTAAAGAACCAACCTGAATCCCTGTTGATTGCAGGGGAGTGTTTGCTCTCGATTCACCCAGGTGACAGCAGATGAGTTACTGTTTTTTCCCCTTTTTGCTGTTTTCTTATCTGAAAGCAATTCAGCAGGCAGGCAGTGTCATCAGCAGTGCTGGAGGAGCTGTGACCGGGTGGGATGCCTGTGCCCTGTGCATTGACCCTCAGGCAGCAAAGACTGCAGCCCCAGGGGAACAGTCCTGAGCCCTGGCCCACTCCCTCTATCAGTCCAGCAGCTGTGCTGGGGGCTTTTCTTCCTCCCCAGAGAGCAAAGGAGGCTGGCACAACCCAGGGGGTGCCCAAAATCCCTGGGGGGATGCCACCGGGGCTCCTTGCCCTGGTAAGTGCTTCTGGGGGAACAGCAGGGAGCAGGATGGGTGCAGATAGGGTGTGCAAAGGAGGCATCTGGGGTGGTGGGAGATGCTAAGGGTAGTGCATGGATGTGGCTGTGAGGCTGAGCAATTGGATCATGGGAAAGGAGCAGGGGCTGCTGGCAGCCCTTGGCTGAATACATGGGAGAGTCCTTGAGAGGAAAGTTGGTTTTTTTTTATTAAGTCCTCTCAGAAGGATTTGCTAAGGGCAGCTGCCTGGAAGTGGCAGTTTGTGACCCCACCACTCCTGTTCACTTCTCTCACCTCTTGACTACCAAAAGCCCTTCTGAAATAACAGTCAATATTGTCCTACTGCCTGACCAAGGGAAGAATAAATATCCGGGGACATTCTGTTCTTCCCATGGGGAGCCTGCCCTGAGCAGCAAGGGGGCTCGGTTCAGCAGCAGGACCCCCACCTGGATCTTGTTTGGTGGGGGGGTCAGCACCTTTCCATCTGCGGGGGGAGAGAGGCAACCCCAGAGCCACAGCATTGCAGCAGGCGTGGCTGGTGACTCAGGGCACTGCGGGGCCACCCGCTCCCGGGAGGGAATTACCAACCTTAAAGGAGAAGAGAATTGCTGCAAATGGAAACTTTTAGCGTAAGAAGAGCTACTTAGTGCTAGAAGAGCCTCTGAAGCTGGGATTTCACCAGGGTATCACCTCGTGCAGGAGCCCAGATAAAACTAGGGGACACAGCAATGCCACATGCCAGAGCCACCAGCCACTGGGCAGAGCCTGTCCCTGTCCTCGTGGGGCAGATGCTGTTGGCACTCACCAGCCCTGTTAATGTATGGCTGGAGTAACTCCTCTCCACCTGCCTGGCCAGAGGGACCACTTCATTTTCCTACCCTGCCTTCAGTTACACGGGCACAGCCACCCCCAGCCTGGTGCCATCTCTGGCAGGAAAGGTTATGCTGCATAAATCTTTGGAGGAAAAAAACTCATTGTGGGTTTTCTTGTGGTATTTATCACATGTTCAGAAAAAGCTCAATTTCTAGAGCAGATGGTCCGAAGGGGAAGAAGTAGATGCAAAGCACCATCAGCCTCACACTTCCACTTCAGAGTCACTGCAGCTCAACACCCCCTCCTCCCCCCAGCAACCTCCATGCCTGTGCTCACACCTCCCAGCCCACTGGGGCTGGGGAATGCTGTAAAAATACACATGAACAGGGGACAATCCCCTACCCGAGCTCCTGCCCAGCCTTTCCACCAGCTCCTGAGCTGGATGTCCCCCTGGGCAGGGCCTGGGGACTGCTCTGGGCAGGGATGTCCCCAAAGTCACTTGTGCCCAGGGATGTGAGTAGCTGCCAGCCCAGGGAGGGTTATTGTGCCACACAGAGATGAGAGGGGGAAGAATTGAGAAGAAACACCCTGGTTTGGTGGTTGGGTAGTTTTTATGCACTCTGCAGGAAAGCTGAAGGGTTTTGCAGTGCAGAAGGCTGAGCTATTCCTTGCTGGAGCAGGGAGCACTCTCCCCCGCAGGCATGGGCTGCTCTGGAGGAAAGCCTCCTCCTGCTGGAGCTTTGCCACCACTCTTCAGCACCCTCCCAGTACAGCCCAGGCCAAAGGGGGTTTGTTCCCAGCTCCTCTTTCTGCAGCCAGCCCTGGGACCCTCGGAGCGGGGGCTGGAGGCTTTCCTTACCTTTCTTCTCACAAGGGCAACCCCAAATTTCTACATGTGCATCCATCTCCTCTTGCCCAGCCACCACAGGGATGTTGTAGGCAACAACCCCACAGCTGGGGTACCACAGGGATCCCCCTAAACCAAGGCCAGGGACTCCCACCAGGGCACAGCCAGGAACAAGCCAGGCTCCCACCCTCAATCTTGCAAGTGCCAAGGGGGGTGAGGCCAGCATCCCATGGCAGCCACCCCCCAGACTTCAGCCAAGCACCGTGGGTGGGTGGGAGGAAGATTCCCAGAAGAGGGAGAGCTAAATAAAGCCAAGGCCTGGAACAACCTGGGACTGTCAGCTATTTATGCTAGCATGCCTGTATGCTGCACAGCAGGAGGAATACTGAAAAGCTGCTGCAAGACACTTCATCTGTCTGTATGACTGGGTTTGTTCATCAAAAATCTAATTACCAACCCTCCCCACTGACATCACCAAGCTCTGCACCCACCACCTTCAGCCACATACCTTCCTAAAGCCATCTCCCTCAAGGCAGCCAGCTCATCCCACAGCACTAAATTGAAGGAGATGCTTGGAAAAAAGGCTTTAGCATATAAAAAGTAGTAAGAGCCTGGGGAGCATCCCCACCCTGCTCTTATCTTACTTCTGACTAACCCAAATGAGAAATTTCTAAGCAGCTTTTAGCATCCAGGGCTCACCCTTCTCCATTCATTAACTCTCACAAGCAATTACCTCTCTGGGCTTACAGATCTCACCCTACCCTCCTGTAAGAAACAGCAACCACTGCAATCTTCGTTCTTGAATATATATTTTTTACTGAAAAAATCATTCATAAATTAACAAATACAAAAATGTACAAACACATGGGTAAATAAATGTAATGACACAAAGGATTGCTTTGCTGAGAAGTGTGTGTGTTTCAAAACACCAGTCTTCAGTGCAAAAACGTCCCCCTGGCACCTCTTAAAAACATAACAGTAAGCTCAAAAGCCATGGTGATGGAAAGCTACTTCAGAGTTTAAAGCCACTTCTGATGGTGAGCGACCTGAAGCACGTCGCTGTTGCCCAGACAGTACCTCCCTTAGAGAAGCACAGCTTTACAGATAATGAACTGTCAATAAACAGTTTTGCAAATAAAACCCACATGGCTCATTAAAAAAAAAAAAATATATATATATATCAGCATCAGGACCTGCCCTCCGGCGGAGCTGACCGACGGTGTTGATATGGAAGGGGCAAACAAGTGGCCTCATTGAATTTCAGCTGCCAGAATATGTACAAGTTCTCCTTAATATGAGAATTTTTACACCATAACAGCACATGCGCTTGACAGTATGTTTTTAACAGTTACATTTACTATACAGTATTTGACATAGCTGATAAGATTAACAGTGCACATTTTCAGATATTCCACATTTTAAAAAGGGAAAAAAAAAAAATTCAACGTGATTAGAACAAAGGAACTATGAAGATGGATGCTGCTGGATGCTGAATGGACCCTTTTGTGCCAACCATAGAGTGCATTTCTAAGCAGAGGTATCAGCTTTTTGTTCAACACAAGGTGAGATGGGTGTCAGGTACACACTGAAGGTGAAGCATCCTGACTAAGGTAGTTTAACAGCTACTCACACACACGCACATGCATGATTCCTGGGGTAGTGAACTTGGACTAGTTGAAATACATTCCTTGTTTGAAGCACCATTAAACAAAGACAGATTTCTAGCAGGGTCTCCAGATGAAAGAAAAGAGGGGCAGGGCAACGCAGGTTCAGCATCTGAAAAGGGTCCACGTGTATTAGAGATGGAGATGCAGAAGCAAAAAGTCTTTATTGCTGTATGCGCCATAAAAAGCAAATCCTCACCTCTGCCTATAAATAATCAGGTTGAATCCCCTCGGGAAGAGATTTAAAGCACATGTAAGTTCAAAGACTTCAAACCTAAGTTACAAACTTATCAGCACTTTTCAAGGGCAGGCTCGCTGTCCTCTCATACCAGCTGATAAGATCTACACAACAAGAACTCGTGTTTCCTAAACTTAACGTTTTCTGGATACAGATTAGGAATGCCCTGGGCAGTCACACCCACAACAGATGTGTATGGGGATCATACCTCCACGGAACCAAGAAAACAATGAAAACCACGAGAAGATAAGGAAACCGAAGGCAAACAATGCAATAAAAAAGAAAGTTAAAGTGATTGGGAGGTTAGGTATGGATACACCGTTGTTATGTATAAATACAAACTAAAAAGCAACCCCCAACGTGTTTACTTTTAAGTCAGAGAGGCCCAGCACAAGTGCCTGCATGGGTGCTGTGTGAGGACTGGAACAAGTGCCAGTGGGGTGGCCCAGAGCCCAACCTGCCCACAGCAGCCATGGGAAGGAGGGGGTGGCAAACAGGAGAAGGGAACAGGGGCACTCCAGGTTGGATGGGGCATCAGACCAAGCTCTCAGGTTCTCAGTCTTCATGTTTTCATGAGCTTGATTTACGCCCTTCATTTCTCCCCTCAGCTGACCCACGGCCACCAACCCTACCAGCTGTGCTTGTGCAAGTGCTGCCAGGTGCCAGCAGTGAGCACCAGGCTCCCTACCTGGCTCCTACCAACAGCAGGTTGGTGTGCTGCTAGATTTATACATAAATACAAACTAAATCAACCCCTCAATCCATACCAGCACATTACAGAGGTGACTGCAGGGTGCTGCTGGTCCCGGGCAGGCTTGGGGTGGCAAGGCCAGCTGCCCCATCCCAAGGGCAAGAGCAGCCAACCCTGGGCTGCACTTCCCACAGCAGCAGGGATGAGAGCTCTTGAGGAATCCACTGAGCTTGCACTTGCCATCAGTGGGATGTAGAGCAACAGGCAAGTGATGTTAGTCTGTATGGCTTTTGGACTCAGTTACACATCATGTTGCAAAAGTGAAAGAAAGGGTTTTGTTGTGGGCTGTTTTTGTTGTTGTTTTTTTTTTTTCTTTTCTTCTATAAATATTCCCATTTCCTCACTCTTCCTGGAAAAAGCCAGTCCCATGGTTTCTGGAATGAGTGATGATACAGCTGTATTTCTCATCTGCTACATTGGAAAGTTCAGGGCCCTGTCCCACAAACGTTTCTGCATATGCACAGCTTGAATCAGGCAAGCAGTCCCACTGGCTTAAAAGGGAACACCTTGCACAAGTACAGCAGTGCACACACAAGTGTTTACAGAACTCAGGACTAAAATGAGTGACCGTATGTAAACCTCTAGCTTGGATTTGAGCCATAGGAGAAAAATAAAAAGGGGCAATTTACACAGCATATTTACACTTACACTTCTTTAAGAAGCGATTCTGTTGTATATACTTCAAGCACATAATTTAAAAAAACCGCACAGATGTAGAAGAATGGTGTCAGAAGTCATTTGGATCTCCTGCCAGGGCAGCTGCCAACTGAATCGCTCCCAATGTTCACCATCGAGAAGCCAGAGTCCCTCAGCTGAGCCACTTCCCAGAGGAGCAAGCAGGTCTGAGGCGAGTCCCAGTGCTGGAGATTGCTGGAGGAGGAATGTGGAGACGAGAGCAGCAGGTCAAACCCTTGTCCTGAAACCCAGAAAGCAAGTGGCAGAAAAAAAAAAAAAGAAAGAGAGACTGCTGAGCTCGCCGCACAAGTATGGGGCTGGGTTGGTACAGCTAGGGGAAGTTGTGCGTGCACTTTCAGCCTCATTCTCCCAAATACTGTGATCCTTCATTAGACAAAGTGTCACTTGTCCCAATAACCCTTGGAAAAGAAAGTCGAGTGTGGTGCTTTCTTGGTGAAGGGCAGAGCAAAGTTATTTTCTCCTCTTAATATTCGGTGACCAGAGCCAGCTCCGGTGTCAGGTTAACAGTGATGTTCTTATACAAGGCGTCATATGTGACGTTTGGAAAGTAGTTCAAGTTATTGAGGCCATCCAAGGCTTGCCTTTCTTTTGACTTCCTCAGCAAGGCGTATCTGTGGAACAAGAACCAGAGGCCAAAGTCACTTCCATGTATCCCACAGAGCTCTGCAAAGTCCATGTGACGGCAACCAAAGAGCCCTTAAATCACCCAGTTCCAGCAGCAGCTACAGAACAAGTTTCTTAACAAAGACGACCATCACTTTTTCTACATTCCTGGCAGGTAAACATCCCAGCTAACACAAAATTACATCTGATGAAGAGTAAAATGCTCCCTGTGCCACCAGCAAGGACCCAGCTGTCAAAACACCCCAATTCCTGTCCAACATCCCTAGTCCTAGACCCTGCAGGTCCGAGTCCCAGGAGGGGACTGAGCTAAGGGGGTCCCTGCCAAGCACTTGCCAGCCAGAGAAAAGCAGCTGATAGGTGATGTGGTCCTTTCCATTTTTAGCAAACTGGGCAACAAACAAGAGCAGAACCAAATAGTTTTCTTTTGAGTGATAGGGGACAAAAAGTAAAACTAGAAGAATGGTGCTTTGGGGAAGGAAACTGCAGCTGGTGCACAAAAACAGCCTCAAACAAATTTAGAGGCAGCATGATACAAATTTAGAGGCAGCATGATGAGATATAAGGGCTAAGGTGGGAGGGTGGGAAAAAAAGAATATATGTAAGTAGAAAAATCTCAGGAGGACAAAACACTGATTTTCTGGGAGCTTGGCAGCCCCCAGGGAGTTGGGGACAAAAAAAGCACCAGGGAAGGGATGTGCTGGGGGGAAGAAGACAACTGGGTGAAAGCAAAGAGGGAAGAGCCAAAACAGCTTTCAAAGAGGTTAACAGTATCAGGACACTGAGTGTCTTGCTGAATGCTTTCTTTCTCCACAGTGAGAAGTCTTGAGGGAGAATCCACAGGGCAAGCCACTGCGCTGCCCATAACCCCACAGCCCTGACTTCAAATCCTGCTGACACTGAATGAGGGATCCTGGCTAAGGCAGGAAGAAACCAGAAGTGTTCTGAAGAAAAGCTCAATCCCACTGCACTGCCAGCTTTCCACACTTCAAGGGTTTGAACTAAATATGGCTTTTTAAGTTAAAGCAGACTTCTCTTTTTCAGGAGTGAAATGAGAGAAACATCTCTTTCTGGCTGCATTCAGCTCAACAGAGAAATGACAACTAGGGCTAAAGATGGCATAACCATAAACAGCATAAACCTACAACAGCAGCTGCACAAGGTGCTGCCACAAGACAGGGTCAGTGTTCCCAGGGCCCCCTGGTGCTTTCCCAGCCACACACCAAGCCACACACTCCTGCTCTCTGCCTTCTGCAAGCTGAGCAATGACTCCTTCAGTACATAGATCAGGCTCTTCTAGAAATGTACAAGCTTCTCTGACATGTGGCATGAGCCACCCCTTTAAGAACAGCCCCTGTAGATACAGGGCAGGCCCCCAACCTGCCATGGTGACAACCCCTTCTTTAGATGGCATCCAAGCAGCTACAGCCACAACACAAGAACCACTTGTAGGATGTAGTGAGATGGAGGAATCCAGGCAGTCACCTTGCAGTTAGTTTTCTGCATGAATCAAGGTTATTACTACCCTCAAACAGCTGCAAGGAACTCTGTACATGGTACAGACTCTTTGTCAAGGCCTTTGGGATCCTTAAAAAAAATAAAAAAAAGAAAAAGATTGAAGATTGACTTGCCTTCCTAGGAACTGCACTTCTCCCCGATGGTGGTGAGGAATTGATTTATATTTCCCTGTGTCTCCTTCTGGTCGAGTCACGGAGTAGCCTGCATACTGCACTCTGCATTAGAAAGGGAAGAAATAAAAGAACTTAATAAAAATTTTAAAATCAACAATTGCATTGATTGTGCCATCAGCACTTGCATAGTTGGTGCACTCGGGGCTCCAACAGCAGCTTTGCCTTTCCAACCAGCAGATAAGCTATGCAAACCTCCCTGCTCCAGGCAAGTCACACAGTGCTCAGAACCTCAAGGCTTCAAAAGCTCAGCCAAGACCCATTTGAGCTCAGCAGCACAGGATATTGCACACAAAGCCAGTGATTTCCCAACCAACTCTCCTGTTTGCTTCCCAGCTGCTGCCTGTGCAGGCTCGAGTGGCCCTGTTCCCACCCAGTCCCACCCAGTTCCCAGAGAAGTGGCCACAGCAAGCCCAGTGCTGGCCACAGTGAGCTCTGCGCTGGCCCTATTGGTGACACTTCCCAGCAGCACAGGCACAGCCTGGCTGGCAGGACCCCCATCAGAACCCAGAGTTTGGGGATGCTGGCTGATCCCATACCTGTTCCAGAGGTCATCATCTTCGCCGCCCCAGCCCCAGAAGGCGTTGGGGAAACCATTGATCTTCTGAAACTGCTCAACAGTCAGACCACTCACCCCACCAAAGAACTCGTTGTATGGGAGCCTACATGGGAGAGAAGGGGTTAGGGCAGAGCCCATCAGCAACAGGGAAAGCCTGAGCCATAAGGATGCTCCTGGCTTCCACTCCCCTCTCATGCTCACTTTGCACAAAGCCCAAGAAGCAAACGGAGATTCACCTTCTGCATTTTTAAACAATAAAAACTAACACTGGCTCCTTAGCTATTAGGGTAGTGGGGAGGAAGAACAGGGCTTACAGATACATGTACTTATCCAGCTTGGCTGCAAAGTGCCTCGGCATCTGTCCACACCCATAATAGTTACGGTCATTTTCGGGTATGTGGTCCACATCATGAAAGATGAGACAGTCCCAGTCCAAGTCCTTCATTGCTTCCCGAAAGCCAACATTGAAGAGCATGGCACGATTAAAGGGTTGGTTTCCAGCCTAGAGGGCGAAAGTTCCTTCTCAAGGGGAGCCCCATGCAGTTTGTGCTCCACATATACATTCTCATCACGTCTAGAGAACTGCAGAGGGCAACCACCTCCCACCATTGGGACAGACAGACCAGTGAAATCAACCAGGACTTAAATGCTCCATTTACTGTGCTGGATAAAAATAAAGATGCTTAAGTCTTATTATTCAGACATTTGAAAAAACAAAACAAAACAAAAAAACCCCACCAATTTTGATCTATCTTTTTAAGATAGAGCTAAATATTGAAGTACATACACTGGGTGGGTGAAGCTTTAGGGACAGGTTTACATGCAACATCAAATGATAGTTTTATGTTTTAAATTCATGAAAGTCTCCAAGATGCTTCCCAGCCCAGAAATGTGTCTGGACAGGCCATTCCTGTGCTCCCCACAACTGCTATAGAGATACACAAAAATAACGCAGCATTATTTAAACTGCAAATACCTGGTTCAAATTGTCTTTTTTAAAAACAGCTTGTCCAGTACAGGATTTAAGAACAAAACAAAACACATTCCCGAACCTCTGCTTTACTTTTTTGATAAAAAACAGTCATTTTTAAACACACCTCTTAGCTTTGTCACTTTTAGACAGAATGGGACAACTCAAGCATCGCAACGAGAACCCTAAACCTTTCAATAATGTGAGGTGTAAATGCCCCCAGGAGCTGCAGCCCTAACCCAGACATCTCCAGCACAGCACACAACTGCCCCCACCCACCCCAGGGCTCACTCACTTGTTCTATAACATAAAAGGCAAACTGTAAACGTTGACGCTGCAGCATGGGAATGAGGTGTCTGAAGAGGACGGGCAGATGCTCGTAGCGGTTGCGGAATGGGATCAGGATCGCCACCTGACAGGGAGAGGACACAGCTCTTACTGCCCTGCACCAACAGCTCCTGCTGCAGACTGTCCCCTGGGATGGGACACGGGTCTGGCTGCTGTTACAGGAGGGGGGGAAGCACTAAACGTAGCTTTCCCACTCAGGGCTGAGCAGCCTGAAACCCAGCGAGTGCTCCCTGGTATAGATTTCCTATCCACTTTTTGGAGAAATGTTGCTTGGTAAATTCAGTGTAATCTTGGGCAGGAGGGGAGATCACCCCCGCCCCACAACTGCCCCTGCCCAGCACTGGGGACAGCAGGAATGGGGTCAGCAAACTGCTAAGTCACCTACAGGCTCAAGTCACCTGCCTCTCTGGGTGACATCCTACCCCAGACAGGGCAGCAAGGTGAGTTGGAGGCTGGGCAGCTGGGGTGCAGGCAGGCAAGCTCCCTTAGCAGTCTGTGCAGAAGCTCAGGACTGGCTCATGCATCACTAAAGCAGCCCTTGAGCTCAGCACTGCTCCTCCAGACTCTGCAGCCCCACACTTGAGAGATCATTATATTCATTACTCTAGAGCTGCAGCACATCAGAGATATTCCTGTTAACAGTTTCCCACCACCTGCCTGGGACTGCCTGCTCACCTTCCAGCGAGGTAGGCAGTCACTTGGCTTCCAGTGGCCTCCCAGTTTGATAGAAGGGTCTTTTGAGAAGAACTGGTGGATATCCTCCATCGTGATCTCACTCATATTTACATCAATGGGGCCCTCTGCAGGGAGAAGCAGAGGAAGGGGTCAGGAACTGCTGTGGTCCTGGGGCGCTGGGTGCCGGCTCAGGGCAGTGCTCTGCTGCATCCCTGCCCTCTTTCCCCAGCACTGGATGCAGGCAGCCTCTGCTTTCCCCCAAACACCAACAAAAAAGATTAGGAAATGCTGCTGGCATGACTGGCAACACACCAATCTCCTCAGAAGTTGGGCTCTGTTCAGCCTTTGGGGCTCCTGTTGGATACAGCTCTCATCAGAGACCCACCACCCCTCTCCTCCTCCATACAGCCTTCCAGCAGACACAAAACTCCACACCTCAGCTAAGAGTAATTTTCCCCCTTTTAGGAAACATTTATCCCCAAAAACTCTATTTTCCACTGATTAGGTGAAACTATTTCATCCAGCTGTGGTTCTCTTGGGGAGAGCCAGCCTGGCTCCTGAACCAGCCCCTGCCCAGCTCCACCGATAAAGCTCAGGGCTGGGACCAGCAGTGTTGCTGGGGGCAAACGAGCCAGCCCACCATTGGAAAAGGGTTGGCTGAGCCTTTTCATCAGCTCCCAGCACACAATCCCTCTTTTGTTTGCATTTGCATCAGCAGGGGGACGTGCCTCTGATGGAGCAGGGATTAATTTGTGTGAGTGGGTAAACAACGATTTCCCAGGAGGGGACCAGGCTCTGAACAGCACTCCCATTCATCCCAAGTGTCCAGCAGGGAAAGGTGCAATGCCAGCAAGCTGGGGAACACCACAAGGTGCCCTCCAAAGGCACAGGGAGAAGGGCAGTGCCACCAGGATGCCACTCACTCATAGAAGGGAGCCTCTCAGGACAGGTGTGGTTGGGGAAGTAGGTAAAGTCTTCAGGAAGAAACGTTGTGGCTTGCAGAAAGGTGTCGTTGTGGTTCAGATCAAGAGGATAATCTGGGAGAGGGGGTGAAAGAAAAAAAAGACAAAAGTTTTCACTTGAGCTGCATTCCAGCCACCTCCCTGTGCCACTGTGAGCAGACTCCAAAGCCACCCACGGCTAAGGTGTTCCCCATGCAGCATAAGCTCTAGACTTGCAGCCCAGCTGGGTCTCATCCCCATCCTGGAGCTGGTGGCTGCAGAAGCCCCAGCTGCCTCACACAACACCACAAAGAAACCTTCCCATTTTTCCAGCCAAAGGAAGAATTTTGAGTGCCACACTTCAGTATCACAAACAGCTCAAAGCAAAGGAGCACAGGATGCTTGGTAGGAACAGCAACTTAGCACCCTGTTCCTCAAGGATTACAGCACAGTGAGAGGGGATGTGCTCCTCCACTGAGTCCTGGTCTAGTGGAATGAGAGGGAAGTCCCCAGGCAGGTTCCAACACCCACAGGGACTGCCAGTGCAGCAGCCTGCACAGGGAAAGCCTGCCCCATGTCCTCCTCAGAGGATCAATAAAACATGCAGCCTTTTCTCCTGTTTGCACTGTGCAAGAGCATCAGAGCCCCATGCCCAGCACATTTCTGCAGCCTCCCCACTCCCCTGCATCCTTTTACCTCCTGGGAAACCACTTCAGCCTCTTACACCTGCAGATGTTTCAAGGAGGCTTTTACATAACCATGAACTTCTGCTTTCTACAGTAAGGTCACCAGCTTTGCATAAGGCATCTTTAGCCAAGCATGACCTTTACTTTATGCACTAGTAAAAGTTTCCTGCCTGTAGTAAGGCACCAGCTACAGGAGGATGCAGCCTCTCCACTTTCTCCAAGCATCAGATGCTTAACAGAAGGTTGGCCTTTCAACCCCACAGCAAATGGGGCACAAGCATCAACCCTATACCACAGAGGTCCTGGAAAGCGGCCACTTAGGGCTGACCCACCCAGTTCCATATACTGACCACAGCAGCCTGGGGAAGGCACATGAACCAGGCCATGACACCCACCCAGATCTCACCGAGAGTTGGGGAAGGAAAATACTGATCCTGGTGCCAATCAAATCCTTGTAGCTACCATGCTATGTGCCTTCCTTATGTCACCACCATCCATCATGCATCTGCTTTGACCTGCCTGCCTGGGAAGGTCAGCCAGGACAGTGCACAGTGTTTGTGCCTAGTAAAAGGATTCCTGCAGCCAGAGCTCTTGGGGCAGGAGGGGTATCAGCCCATGCCTGCAGAGCTGGGATGGGTATGAGGCCTGAGCACAGCCAGTTATTTCAGTAGCAGCAGCAGTACCAGTATTGCTGAGGCTAACATGGGTGCTGTGCTCTGTCTCCGGCAGGCAGCAGGCAGCAAATGTTGGAGGGGTGGGAGCCCTGATGGCCATGACTGCTGCAGCACATAGGCTTTCATCAGTGGCAGTGGTGGAGCATCTAAGCCTCCTCCCCGTGGTGATCAGCTACTTCCTCACCCTGCATCTGCTTTACTTGATGTTTCCAGCCTTAAAAATAGCCTGGGCTGGCAGCCCTATCCAGCTCTGGTAGGGACAGGAGGTGACCCAGGGTGTTGATCTCCTGCCAAGTTGATAATTCCCTTCCCGTGCCCATCCCCGGTCAGAGTACAGCTGATCTGGCATCTGCAACACCCGCTCCTCAGCAGGCTGGGTAGCAAGGACACAGCTTGCACTTTTTATTAATAAGGAAATTATCTTGTCTTGTAAAACCCCACCAGCCCCTACTGATAACCCCTCACAGTGGAGGAGCTGAGCTGAGCCCCCAGCACCACCGCAGCCCAATGCCAACCGCACCAGCGTGACACACCAGTGACAGATCAACAGGGAAGGTAGATGCTTGGTGTCACACCAACCCGAAGGCAATGCCTCACCCTGGCTTACACACAGCCATGCACATTTATGCTTCACTGTACCATATTCATAGCCAAAACTTGTAACCCTGTTATCAGCTTTATATTACAGATGATGAACAGCCTGGGAGTGGGAGCCCACAACTCCACTCCCTGCATTCTGCCCAAAGTTCAATGTATTATTTGTGGCAGATCTCCAGCCAAGTCATCTCAGTTCATCCTCGCATGGGAAGAGTGAAGCTCATGACCACAGGCTCCCCCACGTGCAGAGAGCCAGGCTCTGCGCAGGCGTCCACCTGGGAAGTTATTTTTTTAACTCTGAAACCTGATCCTGGCACTGAAATTTGAAAGTGTTTACCCTCAGACTGGCTGAAGCTAAGAAGTTGAATTCCTGGAAAGCAAAGAGGTTTTCAGCTCAAAATCTTGTCATTTGAGGCCTTTCAAGATTTTCACCCCTTCCACAAGTTAGAAGCATTTGGGTTTTTTAGAAATCAATGGATTTTTTAAATACATAATGTGTGTATATATAGAAGTTCCATATATATTTGTTATATATAAAAATAGAAGCCAATTAATCCAAAGTTCCCACCCTGGATTTACCAGCATAAATTAATTCCTTCAAGCGAGAGTGTTTCAGATGAACTCGATTTCCAATGGAAATGAAACCTTTGATCAAAACAACAATTATTCAAGAAATACCTGAGTCATTCACACTGCTGTTCCTCTTGGCATAGGCACTGCGGACCACCTGCTCGTACACCTGAGCTCCTATTGTTCTCATGTTTTCCCGAATCATGATGCCTTGGGCTTGCATCATGAAGAGGTAGGTGTTCACTGCAAGGGGAAAAAAAAAAAAGAAGAAAAAAAAAATTCATTTTCATGAGAACCAGCTTTTGTAGGAAAGAGAAACAGGAGTCTTTTGGAACCATTCCCAGCCTTCTGCTTGGTTTCAGCTCCCTCCTGCCAGGAGGATCCCTGGGTCACATGTGCCTCGATTGCCCGACTGGAACTGGGAAGGGCACAGAGTTGGGAAGTGGAGGCGTGAAGCACGTTTGGAAACCTGGCTGGTTCATAAGGGGAACGTACCTAGCTAGACCTGACAATGCAAACTGTAATGCTGGATTGCAGCTTAAACAACAGCACCTTTTGCTGCCTAAGTAGAGAGGTTTAATTGGGAAACATCACTATAACAGGAAGCTCAGCTGCATGCCTGGAGACGGGCATTCCTTCCTAGACTGCAGTGCCAAGGGCTGATGCTTGCTTGGCAGAGGCACCTCAAAGGGCACCACAAAAACCAGCCCAGCACCAGTCTCCAAGCCCACCAGTTCTCCACATGTCCCAGAGCAGGCAACATGTTGCAGCCCAAGCCCCCCCCGGGCTCCTGAGGCCAGCCCCCCCCCCAGCCAGGTTTCTTACATCCCCCCTCCTCTCTTGCTGACTCTGTGCCCTGCCACAGCTCAGGCTGAGCCTCCTTGGGTTTCAGCTGAAGCTGACACCAGTCACTGGCAGGGAGCAGCCCTGAAGCAAACAGCAGCAGGCACAGCCCTGCATCACAGCAGGACAGACACCTGTGGGGATGGCACATCCCAGCACCCCACACCAACCTGCAGCACAGTGCCAGCCACAGCCCTTCTGCTGTCAAATTGTAAGCTGAACAGTGACAGGAAATAAAAATCAAAATTAAAAAAGAATTAATTTGAAAATAGGGAGGAGGGGAGATCTAGAAGGCCAGTTTTGCACTGATAACTAAAAAACAGGTCACAGACATTTCAGGAGGGGCTAAGGAGTTAGCAGGCTAATGAAAAAAAGATTCTGCACCGAGGAGGGCAGCAATGATGAAATGTCACCAGGAAACACCCCTAAGAGACAGCTCATTTCTGTAGCAGGCTTATTACAAGCTGTAATAGCCTGAAACCAGCAGCTGCCAGTGCCAAGGTACAGTCATCATGGCAGTCCCTGGCAGCACAGATTAGATAGGGCACCTCGGAGGTGGCACCACTATCAGAGAGCAAGGGTCCCCCCTAACACTTCCCACAGGTACACTCACTGACACACTGCCCCACAGCTCCCCTTCCACACCCACACATTATGTCAGCCCCCAGAAGAGTCTGCCCAGATGCATTTCCCAGCCCCAACCCTACTTTGTTTTCAAGCAGCTCAGTTAAATATTTGAAAGTGCAACTGATCCCCCACACCATGCTCAGCCTGTCTTTGAGCCAGGGGGAATCACCAGATTTTCAGCAAGAAGAGGACTGGTTGTGTGTGGTGCTTGGCAAATAGATAGCTTGAAATGTGATTTTAAATGCCCATTTCCAGCCTCTCCCTTCTCATACATGTACCCTTCATGGTGAAGCCACCAATGGCACCCTAAGCCACCCTATCCCAGCAACAAGCAGAAGCTGCCTCAGCTAAAGCTGCACTTAAACCCACTTTGCTTTCCCAGTTTTCCTGGGGCCAGCTGTGCAACCCAGAGTGATCACTGGGATGCTGAGTGACATATACAAATCAAACATGAGCTCTGGTGCAGTTTCTTGGCAAAATTGCAATGACAGTGAGAGCTGCTCCTGCTCACAAAGTTGTGGAATTTGCAGATCTCCAGGGGATGAGGCTCAAGGAATAGCTGGCACCACAGGCCAGAAACAAATGTAGCTCAAGTTCATACAAAACCTCACATCCAGCTCTGAATCCTCCATATGCTCTCACTTGGGCTCATCTCCTGCTCGGAGCTCATCACATCCCAGCACCAGCAATCCAGCCCCAGCATCCCCCTCCTCTCCCAGCCCCAGCTCCACCAAGGCAGCTGTCACCCAGGACTTACAGAAATGGGTGTTCCTGGGGGGAAAAAATTAATAGTTTGTGGAAATGGGCTGTTTAGGAGTTAATGGTGAATAAGAGCCCAATGCCACCTGGCTGGCGAGTCCTTGGGATCTAGAGCCCATGCAGAGGGCAGGTCTTCCAGATGACCACAACAAGAAAGTCATGTAAAAAACCTGCACCTCCTAGCTCCCATGGAATTGGCGTCTGTGGCAAGGCACAACTCGACGATGCTGGACAAGGAATTTCACTTCCTACTTCATTATGCCTTCTACTCGCTGGAGAAAGCAGAATCAGGTTTGGTGAAGCGTGAAAGAAAAGGAGACACAAATCAGCATCCAAGCCCTGCTTAGCTGGAGGAGCGGGGAGGTTCGTCGGGCACAGTGAAGGCGCCGTTTGTTCCCCGGTGCCTCGGCGGGCAGACAGAGCAGGGCCTGGGCACAGCACATGACCCGGGCTGGCTGAGCTGCAGTGGGAATCCTGCACAGACTGCCACAGCAGCCACCATCCCAGGGGAGAGCCAGCACCAACAACACTGGCTTTGTTCAAGGCAGCAGTTGCCTTTTCACATATTAACCCCTTTGCTCAGATGATGAAGGAGATACCTGGCCACATACGAGCTGTGCCATCAGCATACATGTTTTTAAAGCACGTCACTGAAAACTCATTCCTCATACCCATGTGGGTGCTTCAATTTGCTCCACAGGCCAGGTGGCCAGAGCTGGACCAACATTTAGGAATTGCTGTACCCAACTCAAACCTCACACCTCGGTTTACTTTGCTTTCTATGAGCAAATTGGCCATATTTTGAATTTGTTAAGCCTGACCTGGCTGACCCTACAGAGCCCAGGGGCCCCATATCTGAGACAGCATATCCCATCACCACAGCACCAAAGCCACCCCCAGCAGAGGGAGGAGACACTGAGCATCCCCATGGCTGCCCCTGCCAGGGAAGGAGCCTGCACACTTACCACACACTCAGCATGAACCAGGGCTCAGCCAGAAAGCAATTTGCTGGGTTGTGAGATACTGCTAATCTAATCACACAGGATGATCTGAGAAATTACATTGCCCTTCTGCCTTTATCCCATCCGAGCACGCAGCACTTCAGAGCACATACAAGCAGTGATAACACCCCAGCTACAGCCAGAGCAGTGGAACGACAGCAGAGGGGTTTTAGTTGGTATTATTTGGAGGAAGATAAAATAAGTAAATACCCCTTCTCCTACAAATTTCCAGCAGACTCTCACTGCCCACAAAGAAAATGAGCAAAATTTAAGAAATACATTTCCCCAAGTGGCTGCCTTAAGATTATTTTTGTTAGACTGTTAAAGGACAAGTCACCCCTGATGGGATGTAAACACGTGGAAACCACAATACCAGACCTACAGCTTGCCACCAGCCAGCTGGAGCAGAGGCATATGGCTGCACCAGTGCATCCCTCAGGATGCTGCACCCCAACCTCCCTGCTCACAAGCAAATGGAAGGCCAAGTCCTTGTCCATGCCAGTTGTGCATGCAACAACTTCAACCAGGGAGGTAAAGTCCAATTATATAAATGAGTGCTGAAGGCTTCCTGTAATCATTTCTCTGTTGGTATTTTCAGAGCACTTCAATCAAGAAACAGCTGACTCTCTCATGGAAAATTAATTTCACTGTGAGGATATGTACTAGAAGAGGCAGCAGGGTAATTTTGCAGCTCAGGAGTCAATTCAGAAGATGTCTGAGCGTGACCCATGTTAGCGACCGACACAGGAAGGGGACAGACCTGACACATCTTGCTCTGACCCTGACACACTTCCTCCCTCTGTGGAAAGGACCTTGCTCCAGCAGACCCCGGCATGGGGCACAGACAGCACAGTCCCCCCAGGTCAGGAAGAGGGGCCAGGCAGGTCTGCAGCCCAGCACCCCCACGGCAGTATCAGCACCCTGCACGGCAGCCAGGCTTTCCTGAGGAAGGAGGTTCTTCCTCTGCGTTGAGATTTAGGGCTTTCTGTCACATCCATCATTCTTCCCCAGTTCCTAAGTCCATCAGTGCTGTGGGAGCACAGAGGGGCTGTCTCTGAGTTTATCATGGTCCCACTGTAACCTGCAGCCTTCTCCTGCTGGAGCTGGGGCTCTGGAGCAGCTGGAACCCATCCTGGCTGGGGCAGCCACTGCAAGCCCCTGGCCCATCCTGGGTGCACCTATCTCACAGCACCATCAGCAACCAAGGTACAACCAGGGACACCACTGCTGGACAAACAGCTTTGCCAGGCATTCAGAGTGGGTTCAAAGCACCTAGCACAGCTCGTGGGATGGCTGATGTGGGAGATGTGACAGAGGCACTGGAAGGGGTACAGGGCAGCTGGGATGAGTGCTCAGGTCACCAGGGCTGGAAGATTCTCCCCATTGCCAACACCTTCTGCCAGGCCCAGAGACAACCAAACCAGCAGAATCACATCAAGGTTAAGCCTTTTTTTAAGTTCTCCCAGCAAATTCAATCAGATCCATCAATTCAGCTCCATTAGCATTTGCAATATTGGGCTTAATTAAAGTAAGCCTCCAAGGAATAGATAGTTAGGATATTCTTAACTCATAAACAGCCTAACTAGGAAATACAGCAGCATCCCCATCACTAACACACCATGACACCTCTGCTTCTGCTAAGCTTCCAGTGGCACCATATTCCCCAGATGCAGACAGTATCTGAACAATTAAATAAGAAGTTCCTATTAGTTTTACAGAATTTAATAGTAATGCCATTGCTGTTACTTAGTCCTTTGCCTATGAATAGCACAGGAAGGAATAATTCGATACGTTAAGTGGTCAAAGAATTAACAGTGCAGCAGCAGCACTAAGCTGGTAATTACAAACCATCCGTCCCCAAAATTGGCAAGTTCACAGCCTGCACGTGCATGAGCAAGCAGAGAAGGGAGACTGCAGAGATGCTGGATCAAAACATTGATATGGGGAATTTGCACCTGAACTACTGCACAGAAAAAGTACCCTGAGATGCTTCAGCAAGGGCAAAGAAAATTCAGATTAGTCTGGTAGTCCCTAAATCTTTAATGTGAACATCCAAGATGGCAACTTTCAGCTGCAATCCCAGAGTTGGCCGAGCTAGGGTGTTTGTGCAACTCACTTTGATGAGCACTGCACTCAATTCCGGATATCCAGCAAAAGGAGCACAACATGTCCTGCACACATGGGAAAACTCAGAAAGCCAAGGGATCTCAAGGAGGTTTTGCAGCAGCACAGCACCCATGGAAGGAGCCCTGCACCCCAGCAGCAGCCAGGGCTGGTGGTGGGATTGAACCCCAGGTCACCCAAGTGCAGTCACATCCACTATGGACCCAGCTTCTCTCAGATGATACTGGGGTGTGGGGGAACCAGAGGACAGAGTTTATCTGTCCACCAGAGCAGTAAAGCCAAGGATGGCTCTAAGATCCCACAGGGCTTTGCAAATCCCCAGAGCAGCTCAGCTCCCAGGCAATCCCTCTTCGAAAGGAAGGGCGTAGCAAAAAGCACAGGCTGGAGCATACAGCATAACAACCATATGCTCAAGTTAAATATTACCCTTCCTATCAAGATTCAGACTCTCCTACTTTAATTGCCATTCAGGGGATGCAATTGCACATGACTGCATCTCCTGTTCATCCTCCAGCCCTCCCTCTTCACAGCACTGGGCAGCCCTCCCCATCTTGCCTCCCTTCACCAGGGTCAGCATAAACACTTCCAAGGAGAAAAAGAGCATCAGCTGCCAGCAGATTTCTCTGCACAGAGGGCATAAAAGCACAGCACTCTCTGGGCATTCGTGGGCACCGCACAGTTAAATGCACAATAAAAGGCTCTTCAGCAGGCAGAGTGAAATGGTTGCTAACCTCTCAGGGGGGCAGCACTGGCAGGCTGCTGCTGCCTACAAACAGCAAACATTTACAGTTCAGCATTTGTTCCTTAGGTTCATTAGGAGACAAAGTGGTGGAAATTCCTGTGTCCCAGACAACATCTCAAAGCAGCAGGAACCTTGACACCCAAGCCTGATGCTCATGTAGGATCAGAATGAAGAAACAGAGGGAGAGCTTCAGTTAAAAAAATAAATAAGATTTAAGTGATCACTTGGGCAAGTAAGGGAGAGGAAGAGCAGGCAGATATTCCCCAAAGCTGCCCCTGAAGCAGGAAGGCAGGGAAGGACATGGGTTGCTCGGGATAACTCCTCGTCTCCCAGGTCATGGGAATCAGCACTGCTGCAGGACAGAAAGGAATTCCTCTGCTGCAGGAAACCCCTGTCAACAGCCTGGGCATCCCACTCAAACAAGCAGCCTTAGGCTCTGCAGGAGAAAGAGGACACGTAGGTGGCACTCCCCAGTCTAAAATATTGGCAGACCACAGAACAGAAGACAGGATGGATTTGGATTTAAAATGCCTATATAAATCACACACTAGTTAAATAGATTTCAAAATTACTGATTTGTTAGTCTTCCAGTAGACTAACTAAACCGATTAAAGAATATAAAATTGTCAAGATAAAAACAATCAGGGATGTACTGACTCAGTTCACATGGTATAAGCTGAAGCCTTAACACCCCGAGTTTGATGGATGAAAAGAGAATGGGACTGTTGTTTAGGATATTCCCAAAAAAACCAGACAAAGACCTGATTTTTCAAGCATGTTTTACAAGTTCAGCATGGCTGAACAAAGAGAGTTATCACATGTACAGCCTCATGTTTGCTGCAACTGAGTTGTTCTGAGATGGTCCGAGATACTGTTTCTGGTCAGTGGTTTCCCTCTTACCAAGCTGGACAATCGTAGTTAACATGCATGAAACTAATCAGGCTTCAATTCAGGTGCAGGATTTGTGTTTACAGCATCCAGGACAGCATTTGTTCTTGCTTAATTCAGTAAGACCCACAGCACATCTTCCACTGCCATTTAAGGCTAAAGCATGGTCCAGCTTTTATTTACATGTTCTTTGTCTCTGCAAAAAATGAGCATGGGGAAATTCCTGCTCTCTGCCTAGTTTGCCCATGATGCATGCTTCCCAGGGGACCCACTTCTAGCCACTGGAATAGCAAAACCCAAAACAGAGATTTTCACCCCCATGGCGGGCTTGCCTGTGCCAAGCCACTGCCTGCTGACCCTAGCAGTGAGGACACTCACCACAAACCACCCTACAGGAGGTGCAAAACATGCTGCAGGGTGCAACCCTCTGCCCCTGCTAAGGTATTGACTCTGGTAATACCCAAGCACCATGCCACAGGATGACTAATCCTATCAGCCCAGCAAATGCCACCACCAGAAGCTGCAGGCTCTTGTCTGACCTGAAATTGGGTACTTCAGCACCTCACTGGGGCTAGAGTCCAGACCCAGCAGAAGCATACACTGCAATACTGCAGTCAGCACGTGCTAGGGAAAATGATATGCCCTGCAAATGCTTCAGCCCTGGAAATAAAAAGGCTGCTTTGCAACAAGGAAAATTTGCACTGTGAAGACTCAGTGTAAGGAGAGATTGCTCTGAGCAATACTCCAAGATTTATACTGATGCAATTTCCTTCCTACATATTTCAGGTACTGGGCAACCAGCTGTTCCAGCAGCCAGGGAAACAACACTGCCACAGTCCCATCTGCACCCTGTGCATCAGCCTGGCTCTCATGCTGGAGAGCAGTCAGCCTTTTCGACTTCTAAAACATTCTCCAAGATGAAATCCTTCAATCACGTGGGATTATTGTTGTCCCAGATTTTAAAAGGCAGCAGCTTGGAGCTCCCTGCCAGGGGTACTTTCACCATACAGTGCCATTAAGACCCACAGCAGCCTGGCCTCTGCAGTACGATTACAGAGTTGTTCTTGTCTGCAATAATTAAAGACTGCACTGCAAAGAGTCAGTACAGCTGCTGTGTTTGTACAGGACAAAAAAAAGCTATCAGAAGGAGGATGCAACTTTGAAGTTCCAACACACAGACCATTACCTATGGGATTTTGTAAGAACTCTGATGATCTAAGACATTTATTAGCTTTGTTATGAGCTACACAGCTCTGAAATACCTAACATTTTTGATACGGTTTTCTTCCACCCATCAATCAAACTGGTAGCACAGCTGCTGTAAATAAATTAACCAAATCCATTACCAGAGTAGGGAATGACTTCATTGAAGATAATTCTATGAACTTATTTAGTACTTAACTAAGAGACATCACATCACAGCCTGCGTGACGCCTTCCTGGGTGTCAGCAGAAAGGCAGTGGTAAGGGAGCCTGTTTGGGATGCCTTGAACACAGGACAATGCAAAACCAAACCCCTTTTCTCCATCCCCCTGTGCCACAGAGCTCTGCTGTGTGCTTTGGGACCAGACCACAGGGCTTGGCACATGCCAGGCCCTTCTCTGGGGACAATGTGGCTTCCCCTGGGATCACCCTCCTCTCCCTCCCACTGCTGACTGGGTCCCTCCTGCCCAGCCATGGCAAACATTCACTTACAGTGCTGGCGCCAGGCACAGGAAAACCCTAAACCTTATCACAAGGATGGGGGAAATAAAGTGCTCTGGCATCAGAATCCAGGTTTGCACCACCCTTTACCACCAGACCCATGCTCGCAGAGCTGTACCTAATGTGCTACCATTAAGTTACATATTAATTCCAGATAAGAAGCAGCAATTGAGTGAGCTCAGCAAGGGACTGGAGTGTCCACAGCCCCACGCTGTAACCAGGCTTCAGGATCCACCATGGGACAATGAAGACATCACTGACTGCAAGGAATGGGAAGCTTGTGACCCCCAGACTCCCACCCCAATGAGTTTTGCTGGGTTTATACAAAGAGGGGAAAAAAACAGCACAAGACCAGTGATTCAGTGGGCTGTGGGGACAGGGCACTGGTCACCCAGCCTGCCTGCCCAGCCCGCAGCTGCCTGGTGGCTCTGCAATTGCTTGGGCACTTCCAAGCTGAAGTTCTTCCTTATCAAACCCCTCACAGCCCTGGAGAGGGATGAGCACACGTGGGGGCATACTGGGGAATAGCAAATACCCTCTCCTTCCATCCCACTCCTCCAGAGAAACCACGTTAAGGTCCTCACACAGCAGCAGCTAAAGTTTCCTAAAGAGTGTTGGGTGTTTACTGTGGGATCTCACCACTCACTCATTGATGTGAGCAACAGGGTGGGAGGGGGGTGGAATAAAACAAACTAATCAGTTCCAGCCTGCCCGCACCCAGAAATCAAGCTCTGCAAATACAACTCAGACATTTGGCTACCTTGGAGAAGAAAAAACAGGCTGAGAACAGGAGGCCAGCACTGCCCCAGCCTGCCCCTGTCTGCTGCACAAACCCAGTGGGTAAGGGTTCTGGCATTCAGCAAAAGAGAAGGGAACTGATTTCTAAATGCAGGACACATCTCTCAGTTTGTGTTCAGGAGCAGGGTTTAGACACAGCAGCATCGGGAGCCTATCTCTGGGGGTCCAGTATGGGCACACAGTGCCCAGGGGTTGCTCCAGCCACTACCACAGGCTGTGGACAGGACCCGGGTGGGCACAGGCAAGGCTGGGAGAGCTGGGAAGCTGCTCAGTGCTTTGCCACCACAGCTCAAGGGTGGGCCTTGGGCAAGCTGGGAGCATGTTGGCTCTCTTCTGCACAACCACATCCCCAAGCAGAGGCAGGGTGAGATGCTGAAGCCCAAGGGGATGCTCAGTGTGCAAACCAGGAGGGTAGGATGGCTCAGAAATACAACTTCTAAGTCAAATATTGGCCACCTCCTGTACCAAGACACTGCCAGTCCCTGTGCTATATCCCTGGGCTTTCAGTTTCAGATGTGGAGAGGAAAGACCCTGTGCTCTCCTGAAGCTGTGGTGATCCTGGCATGAGTTTTCCTGACCTTACTCAAGCAACTCCCTGTGGGCATACCCAGAGCTGCCAGCTTCTGATTTCTGTCCCCTCTAGCATCCAACTCCCATTTAAGAGTCTCCTGAGCCTCCAATCCCCATGCTGCCAGTGGGATGTTAAAACTCTCAAGGGCATCAAGTGAGCTATTGGAGTCTTGGGGATGGCACATTTCCTTTGCATATGAAAACCAATGCATTCAAACACCATCTATCTCCATGTGCATCTCACCAACAAAGACCAGAGCAGCTGCCCAGTGGACAGCATGGCATTGCCTTGGTAGGCACTAGGAGAACCCAACATAGGACAGCTGAAAGCAAGGGCAGCTTCATCAGGTGTTTACCAACCTCCTCCTCTCCCTCTGCAAACATCCTCTCACCTAAAACAGGCAGGGCTGGCTATTGCAGACACTCCAGGTTTGGGAGGGCTACAAGGAAGGAAGTGGGCAGGCAGTGAGGGCAGGATTCCTCCAGGCCAGTGGGAAGAAGCTGATCAGGACTGGTGTCCCATGGACCCTACCCACGCCAGCCTCTCCAACCCACCCACCCACCTAGCACAGCACCAGCACACAGCCAGGCACCAGCCCATCCTCCTCCTCCCAGCCCAGGCACCAGCCCTTCCCTCCACACTGGATAACGAGATTTTAGATTACACCAATTTATCCACTCAAGTTACCCAATTTGTCCAGGTCATGTTTGCTCCTCCAAGGTATTACAGCTCAACAAACCATCCTCCTCTGCTCCCCTATCTGCCACACATGGCCAAGCCCTTGGCTTTGCTGACACAGCCCTACACGGGCCACCATGCTCTTCAGCAGCATCCTGCAACCTGGGGGGGTTCTGACCCACTCCCAAGCCAGATGTGGACACACCTGCAAAGGTGGAGAATGACTGACAAATTTCATACAGGTTGCTCTACTGCAGGCACAGCCTTTCCCTGACTGTAACAGGGTTCTCTTACATCACAGATGGTTTTCAGCCATTCTGCAGGCTCAGAGCCAAGCTGGCCAGGAAGCCTCCAACTCCAGGAGCCCACTGCCCCACGACACGAGCCTCACATGGGAACCTCAACCTGCAGGGGTTCGGTACCCACCAAGTGCAACTCGCACCCCAACCAGGAACCTGCTGCACCCTTGGGACATAAAATCATAGAACTGGCTGGGTTGGAAGAGACCTCAGAGATCATCAAGTCCAACCCTTGATCCACTACTGCTGCAGTTACTAGACCATGGCACTGAGTGCCACATCCAGTCTCTTTTTAAGTATCTCCAGGGATGGAGAATCCACTACTTCCCTGGGCAGCCCGTTCCAATGCTCGATCACCCTCTCGGTAAAGAAATTCTTTCTAATGTCCAACCTAAACCTCCCCTGGCATAACTTAAGACCGTGCCCTCTTGTCTTGCTGAGAGACCGACCCCCACCTGGCTACAACCTCCTTTCAGGGAGCTGTAGAGGGTTATGAGGTCTCCCCTGAGCCTCCTCTTCTCCAGGCTGAACACCCCCAGCTCCCTCAGCCTCTCCTCATAGGATTTGTGCTGGATCCCTTCACCAGCCTGGCTGCTCTCCTTTGGACCCGCTCCAGGCAGGGCAGGGGACAGCACTGGGAGAGGGCAGCCTGGGGGAAAGGGTTGGTGTCAGCACCCACTGCCAGCTCTGCTTTGCTATCAGCTTTCTGCAGCACAGCAGCAAACAAGACAATCTGTTGGCCTTTTTCTTTTTTAATTAGGTGAAAGCAGGGTTAACCCTGAAGCTGGGCAGCCCCCCAGGCACAGCTCCCTCCATCTGCTCCTATCCTACGATCCTTCCTGAACCTGAACCACCCACACTGGAGCTGCTTGATGGGGCCACATACCAGCAGACACCCCACTCCTGCAGCCTGGAAACTGTTGGACCATTTGATACCATCCGAGACATCTGAAAGCCAGTGCTGACAGGATGACTGCAAGCTAGAAAACCTGCCCAGGCCTCTGAAACACAAACGGATGCTTGACCAATCCTTGCCTGTAATTACAAATGCAAGTTAGGGCAGGAGGCCACGTAATGGGCTTGGGCTGGAGGAGAAGTGAGGCCAAGCCTCATTTGCAGGTTTGATTAGCCATAAATTAAACATGGGAACACTCTGCACCTAGCTGTCACACAAGAAGCTCTGCCAGCCCCACACATGGGCTCAGGCCACATCCCAGGAGAGCTGGGGAGATGGACACCCACACCTGTGGCACAGGGGAGACACAGCTGAATTTGTCTCCCTGTGTTTACTTCAGGGTTATGTCCACTGTAGCATGTGGTGAGTCAATAACAAAAGGATGCCTGAGATTCAGAGGGGAGAGAAGCTTGCAAATCCTCAGCAGTGTTTTAAGCAAAAGGGATGCTGCAAGGAGCACAGGCACCTGCTGCTGCATGAGAACTGCACAAGTTCACCTCAAAGCAGAAGTCACCAGTACCTGTTCCCCAGCACAGACTCCTTGAGACAAGCCATTTGGTTGGGGTGTTCTCTGTTCTGCAGGAAGAGCCCAGGGAGCAGGGATGTCACATTCACAGAGCAGGAGAAGCATGAGCTGCAGCTGACCCCCTCATGTTAAATGGTGGCTAGAAGGAAAGTGGTTACTGGAATAAACTTCTTTTAAGAAAGAGGAAAGGTGATTTGAATAGCTGGAGTGCTTTCCACAGCCTGCTCAGCAACACACGTGAGCACCAGCACTCCTCTCACAGCAGAAAAAAAAACCAAACCAAAAAACCAACACTTAGCCCTGCAATAAAGAGACAACTGTGCATAGCCAGATGAGACAACAGCCATACCACTCCAGGCAGACCCCAGCAACCACAACAACTCTTCACTGAAAAGTCATTTTAAAGCTGCCTCAATATCTGCAGACAGTGACACTTCCTTCCACCTGCCTTGATGCGCAGGTCTGCTGCTGTGGCTGTCACCTGTCCCTGTCCCCCTTCCACACCAGGCACTGCTCATGATGCTGGGGAGTGACCAGGGGCCAGGCAGCCCTTGGCCAGGATGAGGTGCAGGCAGAGCATCACCTGCCCCAGCCCTGCAAGAGCCCCATAGCTGACAACCTGCTGCCCCCAGAGATGGCTCTTGCTGTCAGACACAGGCTCCTACCCCACAGCCAAAGCCACGGCCAGGAGAGAAATAACAGAGCAGCAAAGAGCATCTTCTGCTCTATTCCTCTGCTACCAAAGGGTCCCAGGGCAACACTGCTGTGGGGACGGGGACAACAGGACATGAGAGCCCTGTGAGCTCCAATGCTGCTGATGGCCACTGCAGGGGCTGGGTGGCTCCCTGTGGAAGGGCTGGAGAATCTGGTCCTTGCTGCAGAGCCACACAAGCTCACACAAAAATTAAAGTTGCTTTTCTAGAAGATAAAAGCCTGACTGCCAACAGCTAGAACATCTCCTGTACCTTTCAGCGTGGAGCTGGAAACATGGCTGCAAACTGAAAGCAAGAAGAGGAAGCTTTCTTCCCCCAAACCCTCCCAGATGCTGAATAACAGCATTCACACACCCCTACCTCCCCCCATTGCTTCAAACTTCTCATCTGTATTTGCATTTGGTCACTGCTGCAGTCTGAAACCTGCCTGCTGAACTTCCCAGCTCCTTCCAAAGCAAGCCTTGCCACACAGAAATACAATCTTGCTCAGTAGCTGGTCTCCAGGCTGGCATTTTGAGGGCTTTGATCCATTTCAAGCAAGGCAATAAGCTTAGCCCTTGATTAAATACATAGCATAATCCACCTTAATCTTGTTAGCTGCGAAGGAAGTCGCTCATCTCGCACGCTGTGGGTGGCACTGAGTTTCTCTACTGGGCAAGCAGGGCTGCCCATGGCACAAAGGTTTCCCTTGGGGCACAGCCCAGGTGAGAAGCAGCAAGAGGGCACATTGCTTCCCAGCACTGCTCCAGCAAGCCCATTTGGAGTCAGGGCACAGAAGTTCAAGAAACTTCTGCAAAGTTTCCCCTCATAATGGGTAAAAGCTGCCCATGGAAAGAGGTTGCTTTCTCCCCACTGAAGAGCACAGGAAGGGTGGCCCCAGACTTGCCCTGTGGCCAGCACCCAACAACCAGCAAAGCCCTAAATAAATCCACAGCAAGAAAAATCACTGACTCTGAGTGAGAGAGCCAGGCTGCAGAACAGAGGGAGGATGACCTGCAGCTTTGGGAGAATTCCACACCATGTTGGCTGTGCTTCCCCTTCCTCAGGAGGAGATAGTCAGTAGCACAACACCTGTAGAGCCTCAGCAGAAAGGCCTGGGTGCCAAGTGGGACACACAGTATGACAAGAGTGACTGTCCCTGCTGCCCAACAGGCAAGAGCCTGGCAGAGGGTTGCAGCCAGGGTTACAGGACACACATCCTGTTTCCAACACAGGTGAGTCTTTCAGAGCACAGAGGCAGAACACTGAGTAGGGAGGGGACTCTGAGGATGCTCTTTCCCAGAGATTCCCCCTGCAGCTCTTTCCACCCAAACAGAAAACCATGCTAGGACGTGGGACAGGAGAGATCTGCTCTGGAGATCATCACATATTTATTACTTGAATCATTAGAAGACAAAATTCCTTGAAAAGCACTTTTGCTTCCTACTTCTCTCCACATTTTTAATTCAGCCGGTGGAGACCAGCTCTGTGGGGAGGTGACTCCCAGGGTCTGATACCAACCCAGAGGCAGGAGCCCTGCAAATCCCTGCTCCATGCCTTGCTGCAGAAGGCAGGAATGTTCCAACAGCCATTGGAAGGATTTTGCCTTAATTTAAGTATGTTAACATGCTATATGGCTTCTGTCATTTCAAATACCTTAAAAATCCCAGGCACAGATCTTAGCGGGGAGGGCAAGGAAGAAGGAAAAAAAAAAAAACAAAAAAAAAACCCCTCACACACACAAAAACTGATTTAAGAATTCATAAGGAGAGAGAGAGAAAAAAAAAAAGTCTTGGTCACAATCCAAAGCAGATCAGGGAAAAAACTTCACAGGATTTCAAAACCAAGAAAAAAGCTGCCAACAGAGGCAATATCCCTTTTAATCAAATACTAGCCAGAAAGGCTCAAGCAGAGCCGATCCCACCAGTCACCAGCCAGCATAGCAGGAATCAGCCTTTTGGCACTGGTATCCTCACCCAAAGCAGGGGAAGGGAAAGGGCTGCCTGCAGAGGAGTGGGGATGATAAATGACAGCAGTTGAGCACTGCAGGGGCATTTCACCGCTTCAGAGGTTGCTGCTATAACAATCTTCTCTGACTCAGCAGCTGAAAGGGATGCTGGGAAGGAAGCACCATAAAAAAAAAAAAGTCATGCATTATTAATATGGACTCTGGCAGCAAGACATGAGTTGGAAAAACACTGAGGGGAAAGAAAAAAAAAAGACTGCAGAATAAGGGTGCGCTGCATGTGTGGAAGCATTTCACCCTCCCGCGAGAGCTGCTGCGGGCAATGGCCGTCACACACCCCATCCAGGGGGTCCCCAGCTCCACGGGCACCCCATGTTTGCTGAAAGGGTCTTAATACCCACTATCCTCCCCTCAAAGAAGGTTGCTGCAGCCCTAGTGCAGAGAACACCACACGCCTTGGGCATGGCCCAAACTTGTTTTGAGCTACGGCAGCCCTGGCCTTTCCTGCCACAGAACACAGCCATTTTAGCCCGTTTATTTACCTGTGGGCTGGGCATCACTTGCTGACTCTCGGCAGCTTCCCACCCAACCCCAGCCCCCAGGCAGAGCCTGGCCATGCCTTGGCCACATTTCTGGATACAGCAGCGTGAGCAGTGTCTGTGCAAGGCACCCAAGGCTCCCATGGCAGAGCCTGAAGCTCCTGCCAGCAAACCCGCGGATGCAGAGAGCATGACAGTCAGGGACGGGACTGAAATGCTTTCCTCTTCCTGCTAGGTAGGTGAGGGGAAAAAAAAATAAAACATATCAGGTAGCACTTGTCTTCCTGGTGCACTGCAGTCTTTCTTTTCCTCTTTCATTCTAAATGCTTTGTACATATTGGGTTTTTAGAGGAGCTTCCTAAATATTAGCAGTCACGTAGCCATCTTCACTACTTTCCATCCAAACCCCTTGCTCCAGACACAGTCTCTCCCAACCTGCCGCTGAGGGGAGACACCATAAATTAAGGGTACAAGTTCCACTCTCGCAGGTATCACACAGACCTCTGCCAGCCCATCCTCCTCGTTGATGGGTAACCCTCTGATCCCTGTGCAGGAGCCTTTTGGCAGCAGATCAACATAAAGTTTCAGCACAGCTTGGTCCCCAGCCTCTCCAAAGCAAAGGAGGTGGCTAATGCAGTGCCAGGATTCAAGAGGTTCCTTCGATTGTTTGTATGGCGACAGCATTCAAGTAAAACCAATCAATTATTTTGCCATAAAATTCCCTAGATACGCAAACAAACGCCAGCTGAAGACTGCTTGTACCACCACCCACCCACCCACAGCTGTGCAGAGGTTTTTTGCCTGTATGTGTTTCCTTCCATTACGTGTGCAGTGGCATCCTCCGTGCAGAAATATTGCCCAACCTTTACCTTTCAGATTAGAAAGCCACAGGGAGGGAACAGCTCTGCAGGCACCATCTCAGCTGCAGCTCCAGCAGCAGGGACCCCAAGCCAACATCTCACAGACACCAACCCATCCATCAGGCAGGAAAAAAGCAGTTTTCTAACAGAGCAAGCTCCTGGCCAGCAGAGAAACTGAGGCACAACCCTGAGAAAAAAAAAAAAACAGGGTGCTATTGAACCCACATCCCCTTGAAACAGACTGTCTCCTGCAGCAAGAGCCAGGGGGACAAGCACCCTGTGTGAAGTCCCCTCTGGTGTAAGGGGCCTGGCCAGGTCCCCAAAAGCATCTTCAGAGGGGCCCTGGGACAATACCCACAAGTAGGACAAGGGCTCTGGAGGGGTTTGTGCCATACTGAGGATGCTACATGCAACCACAGGCTTGCAAAGAGACCATTGGTTTTGCACCTCAAAACCAAACACCTAGGAAAATGATCTTTAGGACATCATACACACCACAGCCACAAGCTTTCTGCTGAAGTCCAGCCCAAGCAAGCACTAAACCCCTGTAGCCAGGAAGGAGGTAGAAGCTCAGACTGAGCTGCTTCTTGCCACCTTAAGGTAATATTTACACGCCTTGGAAAAACAAAGTATCAAAAACAGTGCACTGAAACTTGTGGCTTTATAGAAAATATTCACTGTTTACAGAGCATGAGGGATCCCCCAAACCTGCCTCCCCCCCAGGCACAACAGCCTACTCCCTCATCTGAGCAAAGCCACCAAGCCCCAGAAAGTCCCTTTTGCCATGGAAAATGGGCACCACCACCCTGCCCATCACACTCTGCACCACAACTGCACCCACCAGGATGCATCCTCCTGTGCCAGGTGTTACACATGCTGTCCCTGTCAGCCCTGGGACCCTCCCAAGTAAGGATGGCCAAGAGTGGTTTTCCTGCTGGGCACTGTCATCACCCCTCAGCTTCTCAGTCTAACTTTCCTTTCAAAATGCCAGAAGCTCCACTGTAATGCTAAAAGCCCCAGCATTTCTAATGTTCTCAGTTCCATGTTGTCCAAAAAAACACATCCAAAATCATCTCTCAAATTTTCTGATTTGGGGCTTTTGTTTGCATTTCAACATCACAGTCCACTATACAGTATATACACAATATACAGTATTTAGAGCAAGTGCTAGGAAACCTCCAAACACACATTAACCATCCTAATGCACCCATGTTGAAAATGCTGTCAAGACAAAACTACAGCCAGATCAACAACTCAACTGCAAAGAAGGAAAAGCCACTACAAAAATAAACTTTACTAAAATAATCCAGCAAAGGTTTTGTCAAAGTAAACATTTAATTGTTAACAATGATGTTTTAAAAATAAAGCTGCTCAGGGGAAGATTTTCTCGTTCTGTATAGCTGCATATCAGTTTCTCTTATAGGGCCTTCATCCCCTGGTGCTGCCACAGTGAGAGCAGAGGGCTCTGCACACCCTTGTCCAGCCTACAGTACACTGGGCCCAGGCAGCACCCTATGTTGAGGGTCACCAGTGCCACCCTTATGAGGTTCCCCAGAAGTTCCAATAAAATTAAGCATTTAAAGACTCCATGCACTGTCTGGATACTAAAAGCCACCAGTAGTAACAGAATTCAAATAGGAACAAGTGCAAACATACAGCTCCCCAGTTGTTCATCTCCATTCCCTGCAGTGGTCCCCAGAGTGTCCATCATACCCTGCAGAGCAGATGCTGCCGGAGTTAATGCAATTAATGAGTCCACCTGGAAAAGAGGCAGACGAGCAGCTCAGGAAACAAAGCAGCAGTGTCAGAGCCCTTATCTCCATCAGAGCCAGCAGCCATCTGAACTGACTGAGCCCCTGCTAAAGCCTGGGCCTTCCACAGCTTCCCAGTCTCGTGAGGATCAACTCTCCTGGAAGTCTGGGCTGACAACACTTTGCTTTATGTTTTGGTCTGCTGCAGATCACTGAAGTTTTGAAGCATTTAATTTGCCAGAAATGAACCAGTACATGGAAGCTCTTGTCACTGCTGGTCAGTCAGGCCTTCCAGAGACCAATGGATGAAACATGAACTCTACACATGCACTATGCAGTTGCAACACCACGCGACCCATCAGCAAAAAAACCCAAACGTGATGTGCCTGACAGACAACACAGGTGCTTGCAGGCAATGAAAACCCAGTAATTCACCTGTCCTCGAAGACACCTTGTCATTTGTTAGCCTTGACCAAAAAGTGGTCTCCAACAAATGCTCTCCAACACCAGAGCCTCGGCAAACACAGCTGCAGCCACTCTCCTGCCTGCACCATTTAGGAGACCCAGTGCTGATATAAGCAAAGGAACCATTTCCCACAGCCACCACCAGACTCCTTCCACACATAGCACAGGAGATCCTGAGGTCAAGTTCTTGTATCAAGGAGCACTTGAGGATTTCCTACTACCCCAGCCACTGTCAGATCTGATGACTACAAAAACCTCAGGGGGATACACTGAGGAATTGGGCTGCTCCTTCCTTAGTCTGGGAAATGCAGCTTGGCACATCTCTCAGGAAGAGGAGGGTGAAGGAGGTCAGTGCTGACCATGCTTCATTGTAAGATATCACACACCTTTACACTACAGAGGGAAGAGCTAGAAGATGAAAGCCAGGGCTGCAAACCTTCACTTTCTGTCGCTGTTCAGACAGTGCCCAGCTACCCACCCCTCACAGGACCTCCCCACTCCCCTTGCCTGGACTCACCAGCCCCAGTTGCATATACCCATAGTGCCATCCCCCTTCACAGCACCACAGCCACCACTTTTCATCTGTTCCTCACCACCAAAGACAGTCCTGACCACTTCCCATAGTACCATGGTCTCCTCAATCTGGGGCAAGCCAGGGACAGCAAAATCCTGTGCCATTCTCACACCTGGGACATCTCTGTGCTGATAACTTGATCAGCACGTTCAGCCATAAAATATTCTTGCAAGGGACCAAAGCAGTAATGAATTGTACAAAGGAAGCCCTTGGTCTGCTCTGCTGTCCATCGAAACACAGTGCAAAGGAAGAGTGTTTGAAAACACTCCTGCCTAGCAAAATCAAGTTCTTGCATCATAAATGGAATTCAGGGCTAACGCTGCTACCTCGTGCCCTGTACAACCGGTCAGGAGCAATTCCTGATAAGTTTTGAGGAAGTAAAGCCAGGGTGAATTACAGCTCTCTCACAAAGGTAACAATCTTTCACCCAATAATTTAAATTCTCTGCATTATTTTCCTACATCAGATCCAACCAAGTAAGATTCCAGTTTTTAAAAAAGTGAAATTAAATTAAAAGGGTCCAACATCTGGAGAGACAACAAAGGAAAAGCACAGTTACTGAGCACCCTGACCTCCCTCCTCCCAGCCACACAGCAACCACCCTCCCTACAAGGACCATGTCCAAGGTCTGAGAAATTCCTACTCTTGCAGTGAGAGTTATCAAGATGAAATAGCAACTTGTAGTGCAAGCAGCTTGTAAAGGCATTACTGCTTTCAGCTGCAGGAAGGAATTACTTTGATTTCCCAGGCCCTGTCAAAAGAGCACCAGGACTGTAGCTTAGCTCCTTGCAGGACCCTTGCTCCAACACAAAGGTCCAGGCACAGATAAAATAGCTTCAGCAAGCCCATTCCTGCACATCCCCTCTGAAGGGGTGAGAGGCATGCAGAGAAGTTGTCCAGGAGGACAGGAGCCTCAGTGCCAGGAACAAGCCTTGCAAAAAAGTCTCCCAAGGTGCACACTGAATTCTGAAGCAGAAAAAGTTATTTGCCACATGCCAAACTCTGCTTTTTTCAAACATGAGACCAGAGTGATTCCACACAATTACAGCACAGTCTGACCTGCAGCCCTTTGCCCTGCTGATGATGATGCTGGCAAGACCTCTGAGCAAGGCAGAGAGCAAAAGCACCCTTCCCCCCCTGAGCAAGCATCACCTCGTACCTGCTGCCTCGCAGGGCAACCCTGGCAGGCAACAGGGACTCATGCAGATGGGAGAGCATCTCCTGGAGCCTCCAGCCACTGGAACTCCCACAGCCCTGCCGTGCCTTGGTCCCAGCTCACCACTAGCAGAACAATCAGCTGCCTCATCCAGGGCACAATGGTCACGATGAGACAGACCCACAGCATCACCCCAGCCACCGCAGGGACAAAAGCGCGTGGGTGCCTGGGAACGGCGTTGATAAAAGGGGACCTTGCTGTATTTGTGCCATCAGCTGGGTCTCTGGCAATTTGCTTTCAGGGGTGGTTTGGGGAGCTCAGGGATGCAAATCACTACGGTGGTGTGTGGGGAGGGGACATAGGTACTGGATGTGGGGTGCTCCTGACTGTTTACATTGGATCGCTGCACAAACTTGAGGCCACAAGATTTCAGTTCCATAGGAAGAAACCTTGGTGAAGAACAGAAGTGAGGAGCTACCCCAGGCATCAAATAAACCAGGGCACAACACAAACACAAGCTCCAAAAGCTCTGGCTTCCCTGTGGGTACCAAGCGTGGTGATTTGCTGACAGTAAACACGGATTTCTTCCTGCATTTCTGTCTCAAACAGACCAAAAACATAGTGGCATTACAAGGAGCCAAACACAACAGCCAATTGGATAACAGGCCAGCACAACCCAAGAGCCCAAGCTAAGCACCCCTTTCCCACCCTTCAAAAGGCACCAGGAGCAGTTTTCCAGCTTTTCCAGACAGCAAGGGATCCAGCAAGCACACAGCTCCACACCAATGAGCTGAGACAGCACCCAAAAGTGCAACTGCCCCTGTTTCCTTCCAGCACTGGAGCACAACAAACCTCAGCAATGCCAATGAATTTTCCCCCCACTCTCAAACCAGGGTCTCAGTGACAGCACACTCTGTCAAAGGGATGCCTGGACCATCGCTGCTGTCTTACCACAGAGCCATTCCCAAGCTAGAAGGGCTGGTGCTGCCCAGGTCCATGTCCAGCATCACTGGTCCCTGACCCCCAGAAGCAGAGGTCGACTGAGGGAGCTCCTTCCAGCAGCCTTCAGCACTGAGCAGATGAAAACCCTTTCAGGCCCAGCTGGTTCAAGCTCACTCACAGATTCAGGTGCCACTTATTTGGATTTTTTAATTAAGTTACGATCAAGGAATGGATTAATCACTCCTCTGCCCATGGTTTAGCCCATGAGCTGCATGCCCTTCTTCAGACACATCCTCAATACATCCTCTGTGGGACAGTTCTATGGCAGAGGCTTCTTCAAGCCCTTCAGAAGCCAGAGAAAACCACACAGCTTTACCCCACTGCACGAGGCAGGCCAGTGGCCCCAGAGCACCCCACTGAGAGTATTTCTCCATCACGCACCATGTGGCTGACTTACTGAAACCCCCAGCTCTGTTCATGTCCCATCTCACTCACTTTTCACTTTTCTTCCAAGCTTCTCCTTACCACTCTGTCCTGAAAACAAACTCCCTCCAAACACTTGGAGGATGAGACCAGCTGTCCTGGGAGTACTGGGCTGGGTTTCCATGACAGAACATTTTTGGCTGAAAGAGGAAGGGGAAAAAAGAAAAAGAAAAAAAAAAAAGGGAACTAGATCTTCTGTCACTCAATGGGGAGATGACTCAGAACACCCCTGACATCCACGTGCAGGTGGGGAAAGAGACCCCCTTCTTCACCTCTCTACCTCCTCTTTCAGCATCAGATGACAAGAACACAGGATAGAATGTGACTGTGTCATCCAAGGGCCACACAGGGAAAATCCTATGGGCAGAGCGGATTTTAAACGGTATTTTATACCCTAAAACATCTCCTGCATCCCTTAGAGACTGATGGCCATGCAGAAGCTGCACAAAAATGAGTTGCATTCATGTTTATAAGAAAAGTTTCCTTATGAAACTGTACAGCTACTTCCTTCAGGCTGAGGAAGTCCATCAACAGCCCCACATGGCTTTTGAAGAGAACATCCCTTGTGCCTGCCCTGCAAAGGGCTGCAGGATGCAACCAATGAAACAACACGGCCCCACCGCAGCATGTGAAGAGGACAAGTCAGGCTGTGCTTATAGAGGGAGCAGGCAGTGGCTGTGCCACCCATTAGCTCCAGCGTGAAACTGTCCTCCAACAGATGGAAGAGAACATCTCTACAGCTTCAAAGCCAACCTCCAGGACACCCATCAAATCATCATGACAGCAAAGCCCTGGGCCACCAAGCCAGGGAGAAGCATGGTGGGGAGACCCAGGAGATGTGTCCTCACTCTGGCTGTGCCCAAGACACAAGGCCCATGAGCCTTCATGCACCAGCCAACCCCCAACTTAGCCCTGTGAAAGGCTCTGAAAACAGCCATGGGACATCATCTGTAAGTGAAGACCCACAAAAGCCACCTAAAAAAAATCACACACAGGCCTCCCTGGGATGTCCAAGCTAGGGATGGCATGAGCAACACCAATGACATTTCAAGGAGAAACTCTCATCGGCAAGATTTCTTTCAAAAGAATTGTTTTTATAAAAATTAATTGTTGTCAAAGTCTGGTTGAAGGCCAAACCACAAGCCTCGCCTCCTCGCAAAAGGTAGACAGACACACGGCAAGAAGACAACAGCTGCTTTCCGAGATACAAGCTCTCCCGTATCTCCCGGGAGATGGGCGCTCAGTCCCACCGGCACTAGGTGCCATGAGCCATTTTGGCACACGGGGACTCCAGTCCTCTGTGAAGCACACAACGCAAAATAAGACAGGAACGAGTCCGCTCTCCTAATACACGCACCTCTCATCGTCCCGCTTGACAAAAAGAGGAAGATTTCCGCCAGAGACCCCGTTTACACCGCAAACACTCGGACAACACGCCACTTCTACAAAACAAACTCTCCGGCAGGCAGCAGCCTCGCTGCCCCTCGCTCGGCTCCGGGAGCGGCTGAGCTCGGCCCCGCCAGCCCGGGGAAGCCCCTGGGGGAGCCCGGCCGGTACCTCCCGCGGCCCCTCCGCGCAGAGGGGACCGGCACCCCCTCCTGTGTCCGCCCCGAGAACCCCCGGGGAAAGCTCCCCTTGCACCGGGCTGCGGGCTCTCCCCGGCGCCAGCGGAAGGCGGAGAAAGCGCTGCCCAGCGCCGAGCCCCTGGGCACCGGCGGAGCCGCAGCCGGGGGCTCCGGGCCCGGGCCGCCCCTTTCCGGGCAGCGGCCGCCGGGGATGCCGCGGCCCCGGGTCCCGGGTCCGGTCCGGCGCGGATTACTCAGCGTTTCCAGCGGCGAAACGGCGTGCCCCCGCCCCGCACCCCCGCGCCTCGGGCCCGCCGCTTACCGATGCCCGGCGCCACATAGATGAAGTAGAGGAAGGAGGAGGAAAGGCAGAAAAGGAAGAGCGCGGCCAGGAGCGAGCGCCGGGGCAGCAGCCGCCAGGCGCCGCGGGGGCCGCGGGGCCACCGCATGGCCGATCCGCCGCCGCCCTGCTGCCGCCGCTCACATGCGCCGAGGCCCGGCGGGAGGCGCCGCGCCGGGGCCGCTCCGAGCCGCCGCCCGCGCCCAGCGCCGCCGCCTGAATGAGCCGCGGCCGAGCGGGGCGGAGCGGGGCGGGAGGCGCGGGGCGGGGCGCCGCGGGGACCGGCTGCAAACTCCCGCTGCAGAGCCCGGGGATCCTGGGCAGAGACCGCCCCGCCCCACTCCCGGGCCATCGGGGTGGGGTTGGGCTGCTGCCCAGCTGATGGTCCTAGGTCATCGCTGATGGGCAGGGGTACCGGGCAGTGGCCTAGGGTCACTCGGCAATGACATTAGGACACCCGGCCATGGGCCTGGGGCACAGCTTATGGGTCTGGGATACAAAGCAGTGACCCCGAAATGCACAAGCATTGACCTGTGACACCCAGCAACAGCCTTGGGACACTGGGCCGTGGCCCCTGGGCACCCAGACATGATCCCAGTACACCCAGCAGTAGCCTCAGGACACCTGGCTATGGATCTGGGGCACCACTGGTGGCCTCAGGACACTCAGCCATGGTAGTGGGGCACCACTGATGGCCTTGGGACACCTGGGCATGGACCTGGTACCCCACTTAATTTCCTGGGACATCCAGCAATGGCGGAGGCACACAACAATGGTCCAGAGATACTCATTAGTCCAGGGACACTCAACCATGCTCCCAGAACATCAAGAAATGTCTCCAAGACACCCACTCATGGCCCTGGCACACGTAGTAATAAATCTGGGGCACCCACCTCACCAGGCAGCAGGGGTCTGTTTGGACAAGTGCTGGGTGCTCCCAGACATTGTGCAGGAGGAGGTGCAGCCTGCGAGGAGATGGTGGGCACAGATGGGCAGAAGTAAAGAGGGGGCGAAGTCATCACGGTCAATGCAATAATCAGCACTAGCAGCGATCAGCAGCCCAGTTGGTTAAAGAGAAATTAAGTAGTTTTGCACATGTTTGTGGGCAGTTCCTCTGTTGTGTGTAGGAGGAGTTGGAAGGAGATATGGAGATGCCTGAAAATGAAAATTTAGGTGAGAAGACATGCCATCCCCATCAGGGGAGCCAGGAGAAGGAGCTGCAGAGCAGATGGGGCCCAGTCCAGCCCATAAAGCTGTACTTTTTAGCTCATTTATGGTAGCAGGATCTGTGCAACTCAGACTTTGTTCAGGGAAGGCCAGAGGGAGAGATAATTCCTTACTTCACCAATAGATTGGGCTGAGAAAACCAATCCCAGGCTCCAGGCCCAGGTCAGGAAGTAGGGCTGTAGACCAGGCTGGGCAGCAAAGGCAGCAACATCTCCAGGAAAAATGGGTTGTGGGGTGGGAGATGGGGAAAGACCATCTGACAGGACATGCCTGGTGTGTCCCCAGTTGCCTCCACATACCAGGGTGAGCCTCTTCCCAGCAGGGAATGAGGCATTGCTCAATCCAAATTTCCGACCCAGCCAGACGGTGACTGCCCAGCCCCACGTCAGCTCAAGGCCAGACATTGGGATGAAGGATTCTCCAGGTACAGCTGTGTATCACAGTAATCTTGGGAAAGATTAGCCTCCTTTTCAGCTTGGATGCAGAAAGGGCAAATAAAGACAACAGTCGCCACGTTTGACAAAAGGGAAACAAACAGGCTCCTGTTAGATATCTAGATTCTCGGAAGAGGGAGGAGATAAAAGTGAAGATAAAAAAAGAGCAGGGATTAGCAGAAAAGTAGAAATCTCTCTTTAAAATGTAAAGTATTATTTTTTCTTAATGTGCCAAGGAGAAGAAGGATCTTGAGTGCAGAGGATCCCAAGAGCCAAGAAGCCAAAGAGGAAAGCATGGGTTTCCTTGGAGAGTCTGCATAAGCTGCATCATCTTAAGGAATTAGGAAACTGGTGCTTGTTCCTGTTTTCTAGGATTGCCACTACACCACCACCTTCACTGAAATAAATTAAATCCCGAGCCTTATTAATTTCTGGGAGCCCACAATACTCCAGCAGAACTGCATGGCCAAGTGGTGGATTTGCTCTTCTCAAAATAGCTTTTAGCCAACTCCTAAAAGGATGCCTTGGGTGAGGAAACCCGAACAGATTTCTTGCTAGTTTATGATTTGTTGGATGCAGCTATAGTTGAAGGTGAGACATCATTGCAACCAATAATCTAACCTTTTGAACATATTTAATTAATAATGACATTGCTGGAGGAGCCACCCAGAAACTCACTGCCAGGCCTGGGCTGCCACAATGGGGACTGTCACAGAGAAGTGGAGTCAGGGAAGCCCTGGAGCCACACTGGGGCATGCCAGCCCTGATGCCCCAGCTCTGACTCAACTCCCCTCTCCCTCCCTTCCTCCCAGGGCTCAGCTCTGCCCCAATCAACCCACTTCACTTTTCCCCACCTGTTTTTTTTGTTTGTTTGTTTACTCTCTTTTTTCTTCTTCTCGCTTCCCTGTCTCTCTGCTGCATCCCAGCCAAGGGATTAGAAACACCAACCAAAGCCGCTGTCCCTCCCATCACCCTCTTCCAATAAAATACAGTAAAATTAAATCAAATCAAACAGGAAGAGCAGTTTAAAAGTTTGAGATTATACCACTGGACTAGGTTAGGACTGAGGGAGCACTTCTAGGGTAGGATTATTGGCATCATTCCACAGGGCCAGTTCAGGACTTTTGGGTAGGAGCATTTCCCAGCAGGGCTGCTTCAAGGAGGGTGCAGGGAGGGTTTGTGTCTGGGGAGCCATGGCTCTGCCCCACCACCTTCCTCCACCCTCCCAGCCTGGGGTAGGTGAGCAAGGACCCACTTTCTGGAGAGTTAAGCTACTGAGGGTGTCTGAGACTCTTCAAGGAGGGCTTGTATGTGCAGCTCTGCCGGCAGCCTGAAGGGGAAGGTAAGGTCTGTTGGTGTGTAGCCATGAGCAGGAATGGGAGGACAGGTCCTGCCAGTGCACCTACTCTCACAAGAAGACCTCACTGCACCCTTAGAGCATGTCTCCACATAAAAGGTATTCTGCATCACTGGAGGGAAAGCTCTGTTTTGATGGCTTGGGGGTGCCCTGGCGCGAGAGCAGTGCTCGGAGGGAGGGTACGGACACCATTACACCACGCGCAGTCTGGAGAGTTTGGAGCTGTGTATCTGCAGTCACACCAACACGATTGCTCAAGCAAGGTGTGTGGGAGACCAAACCTGGCAGCTATCATGCCTAGCTCCTGGGGAACGCTGGCACAGCCAGGCTGGGCAGATGTCTGGCAGGCCAGATCCTGTACCCAGCTGCAAAAGTATCAGAGCCGCTGCAAGAGCGGGTGGTGAGGGCTGTCTGGACCCTGTGAAACGGACAAACCCACCTTCCCAGGAAAAACCCCAAGGATTCAACCCTGGAACAGGCATTGCCACCTTCTCCCAAGGCCCAGCAGGGAGCAGGCAGGGCCAGACAGCACTGCCAGTGAGGTGAGCAGCAGGTCCTGGTGCAGAAGCTGACCCCAGAGCAGGCAGCCAGCAAAAAGGGTTGCTGTGGGAAGATAATCTTCAGTTTTGGGGGTTGAAATGGTCATTAAAAGGCTGCTCCTCTCTGACTGCACATCTCTTATTGTCACTTTACACAGAGGCTGATTGTGGGATATCTGATCTGGGAGGAGAATCTTTGTTCTGCCACTTCTGCGAAGTACAGATTGTAGCAAGGATGTCACAGCCCTCACTAGTGTTTTGCAGTCTTTGTCACAGTCTCTGCAGTTTCTGGCAGCTTCAGCCCAAATGGTAGAGACTTTCCAGAACAGATTCCATCCTGTGGTTAGGAAAATGCCTCCATTATAAAGGTGAGGACAGTCAGCATCACACCATGTCAGCCCAACCTCTGCTCAGCAGTGCTGTTTGCTTTGGATCTTCCCTGGAGTTTCTGCTGCCAGACAGTTTGTGAGCAAAGTGGGACCTGAGCTGAGTCGCTCAGAGATGGACACTTTGGGTGGACTGGATGCTGACCAGGTGTTGGCTTTGAAAAAGCAATGTGTTCTCTCTATTTTTTACTAACAGTCTCCTTGAAACATAAGGCTTGCTCCAGCTCCATTTAAAGCCAAGACAGTGTCATCGCCAGCTTCAAGCAGGAGCAGGACACAGAGGATGTATACATAGCAGGAATATAAATATTTTCTACATGCACGCCCACAGACACAGTGTATGCAATAAATATTCACTCAGCATATTGTTTGCTGTGTGCCAGATCACAGACATAATTATTGATGCAGCAGGTTTTCAGAAAGACACAACAGGGTGTGTACTTAATTTGGCAATAGGAGCGCACCTAAGTGGCCCTGGTGGTTTTGGCTTGGTATTAGACCACTGCCACCCACAGGCACTGCTATTTTATCTCACATCGATGTGTCAGCAGTAACAGAAAGGAAACCAAAGTCAGATTTTTGTTTATTAAGATGGCAAAACACCACCGAATGCTGCAAGGTGCTCCTTACAAGGAGGACTGCTGTAGACATGTTCTCAGATTATGCCACCCACTACACTTTCTAACAAGACTATTAGGGCTCTGATCTTAATAGCCATGCACGTGCCTAACTATTGGGACAGCTCATTCTACCACAGTCAACAGATGTGTCATAGTTCCCAAAAGGAAACAACATCAACAGAAGTGATTTTGCAGAGCTCCATGTTCACTTGGAAGGTGGCTGTCATCAGAAAAAAAAAAAAAAAGGCTGAAATACTAAGCTTGTCACAGCACTTTTCAGAGATTCAATGGATTTTGTTGTCTCTGTGTCAGCATACCTATCTAGCCCAGTTAAAGTGGACTTGCACAAAAACTCATAGAATGCCTTTGAGATCTGAATATCTTGTCAATGGAATACATCCAGATGTACGTTACAAAATTTCCCAAGGAAGGAAACTTCATCAGACAAGAGATAAAGTTGTTGGGCAATTTTATGTAAGTAATTTATCCCGATTTTTAAATATAACTTAGCAAAGTCCCTCCCGAAAAGCTATGACAATGACTGGGCTAAAATACTGCCAAACAGCCCAAACTGTCTGAGACTCAGAAAATAGATAGGCCCATCCCATTTCTGCACACCAGGAGGTCAAGATGGGGATGCCAAACTCTCTGTTTGCACCAGCCATGTTTGCAGATGGTGTGGAAGAGTGCTGCTCTTCACTGGTCTGTGAGGGATTGCAAGGACATCAAGCAAAACCAGAAGAAACAGTAGTGAAGGGAGAGGTAAAACCCTTGACAGGCAAGAGGGATGGAAAAGAAACATCTGGACTATTCAGACACGCAGCTGGATTTCAAAACCAACATCAGAGGCAAGATAGTGGGATGAAATTCTGCTTCTATTTAAGTCACCTGTAAAAAAACTTCAGGACTCCACACCATGTAGAAATGTGACTGCATTCCAGACATCTGGGGACAGGGATAATGAGGAACAAAAGAACATTTCAGAGGAAATTGCTTTCTATTAACCCATAATTACATAATGCAAAATTAACTCACAAAGGCCAACAGCTTAATTGGATTCCCAAGAAGAGAAGAGAGTTACATGGTGAATAAGAACCTTCCACAGCTACATTAAATATGGTGGTTTAAGTACAGAATATAAATTCTTTTGCAGTGCAGCAAAAAATACCCATTACCTTCAGTAGCTACAACCATTTCCACTCATTCCCTGAGCAGTGCCAAACTACACAGGTGACCCTACCAAAGGGCTCCATTCTGGAATCCTCCTTACACTTTCAGCCACATAGCTGAATCATATCTAATTCTGTGAATATATTTGGATATTTTTCTGGTGTAAAGTATAAAGGCTTCCAGCCATTATAACCTTCTTCCCAGCTTGGGTTTTGATTAACTGGAATAAATATTTAATTAGAAATGCAAAGAGCTGAACCTTTTGACCACCCAGGCTTTGCCTCTGTAGTCATTGCTCTTTGATGTACAAGGAGAAGGCTTGCAGGGCTTTCTTAAAACATGTGCAGCCTTTCAGTTCCCTTAAAATCTTAGCATGGGCTCTGTTTTGGGTTTATTGCTCAGAAGCAGCATGGTGAACAATGCACCCAGTGATTTCTTCTCGTCTTGGTCTGATGAGGAAAGAGGAGGCTTCCTTTGCCCTTCACAGCCAACAGGAGCTTGGGAATTTGTTTTCTACTTCCTCATTTTGCCCATGTCCTCATGAACAGCATAGGGCTGGAAAGCTGTCCCTGCTGTTCCATCCTTGCCTGCATGCTGCTGGCTCCTGCAACAATCCCCTTAGCAGCAACACCCTGGCTAAATGTTTGCTGTGATGAGCTGTAACTTATCAGGGGGAAGAGCTCCTGCTCACGGCCACCACACAGCTCTGTGGGAGCTGCTAGGTCTGGTGAGCAGCAGGCAGGACCATACCCCAGATGGTTCCTCTTGTGTAGGGCACTGATGTGGCACTGACACAAGCTGGGTAACACCAACACACCACATGTGGGGCTGCCAGGTGAGGGACACCCATTTCAGCCATTCTCCTTTTCCCCTCCCCATAATCTGCAATTTAACAGGGAACTCAAACAGCTGCTTAAAAGCCACCAACTTCAGCAGGGCTGAGGCATGTGCTGAATCAAGGCTTGGGAAGCAGCTCGGCCCATGGGAGTGATCTGCTAGAACCATCAACACCATCCTTTTGGGTTCCCTCTCCTCTAGGCTTTCCGGCTGCTTTTGCACTGGCACCGTTTATGCTGTATGCTCCAATTTTTCCCCGAAGGAGCATTTGCACCTTTACTATATTTATGTTACTCAGAGGAAATCCTAATGATTTCCTTTCATGCTTGATTTTGTTCCTATTTGCAGTGGAACTCCTGCTGTCACTCTATAAATATCTGACTCAGAAGTCTTTGTGTGGGAGCGAGCACAACTGAGAGCAGAAAAGGTGAAGTGAAGCCAAAGAGACCTTGACCAGCTCTGAAACAGCAGCTGCTTTTGCTGCTGTGACTGATTTATACCTCATCTGGAAAACAAAAGCTCAGAGTCCAGAATTCTTGCCTCCAATGATTTCTTCGTCTGTGCCGGAGTTTGGCAATGTGCTGGATAATGTTTTTTGCATGGAAGTGTCACTCTGAGGGAGCTTTAATTGCTTTCAATGTGGATGGTGATGAGAATGCCTTTGAAAAGCTATTTACATACATTTTCTTGGATGCCAAATGTGGAGCTTCTTCCACGCTCAGGCAGTCTGAGGCTGCTTCCCTGCATTACTCAGCTTTGCTGGGTGCCTCTGAAAAATTAACGACCAGAAATGCCACAGCATGGAGCAGAAAGTGAAACTCTGGGCCAGTTGGTTTGAATGTAGGATTATTTGTAGCAGATAAAACAGCAGGACTCGGAATATGGGCTTGCAAACTATAAAACACAGACTGCCCCAGGCCCTGGCACTCACAGCTCTGCGGTTGACACTGCTGTGGAAGTTCAGGGTGAGACAGGGGCAAGGACTCAGCACTGTCTGCTTCCAGGGTGTTGGCTCAACTTGCTGAGCAGAAAAAAAGTCAATGAACAATTTCAACAGTCCAGGCTGGTGTCGAAGAGCTGAGCTGCCACCAAGGGACAAGCACACACCTGCTTGTCACAGCACTTGCACTACAGCTCACAGATTGCCTGCTTGGATCCTGGAAAACACCAGAGTCCTCCTGGTGACCTTCAAGCAAGGCCAAGAGGTGCCATGCACAAATCCCATGTCCTCCTCTCTTTGAAGAATTCAAGGGCAAAGCATCTCTTGAAGTAGCCTTGGAGGTTTGCATGGCATCAGTCACGACAATCTGGTCTAAATACTCCACCACATATCTCACACTACAGGGCAGTTGATTTTTTTAATTACTTAATGCTTTGAAGCATCAGCTGTTGACATAAGCAGAACCCTAGGAGTGAAATATGTTGATTTAATGTCCTCAGTGCAATGGATCCTAAGGCTCCTGGAACTGACTTATTTTGGAATTGCAGGTATCCCCCTAGGCCAGCTTACTGCCTGCCTGCAGCTCCCCAGATACATGCTCTTTTTCAGCTGAGATGTTTTACCTGGGGAGAAGAGAAGAGTTATTTACAGCAGGCTGGAGCTGCAGTCTGGTTGGCAGTGCTGTGCTGCAGCCCCAGCTGTGCTGCCACACACAGTGAAAAAAACCAAAAAACCAAAAAAAAACAGGAAGAAAAAGTACAGAATTTTTCTTTCCATCACACAGTGAATGAACAGCAAGACCAACCCCTTCTGGAAGCATCGGATTTGTTGTGGAGGTGCTGGGCAACAGCCTACATGTGTGTGATGGATCAGCACCCTTCAAGCACGATGGATTTGCTGAGTGTGTACAAACCATCTGCCCAGGAAAGACACAAAGAAAGGTGCCAGCCCTGGTTCCCCACACAGGGCTGCAGTGGTCCTGTTAACCCCCAGGGACACATGGCAGTTGTGTCAGGGTGGACCTAGAAAACAGCAGAATATTTCCTGATGGACACCACGTTTCTGGATCTCAGCCCAAGCCCACGCCGGGGTCTGCAGCTGACTGTGCTGAATGACCTGGCACACAGGGCAAGCAGCAGAGGCAAAGCATCACCAGCTAGCAGAGAAAATGGGAAAATATAGAAAGTAGAATATAATCATCTAAAGTGGGCTTGAATCAAGACTTGAATTTGCTTGTTACAAAGAACCTGAGAGACCACATGACAGAACTGCAGCCAGAAATATTCCAATTAAAAGTCAAACTGAATTTCCTAAGACCAGAGGTGTGATAGTTTCTTTATTTCTTGCTGTCACCCAGTTAAAGCAGTGTAATTGTGGGGATTTCATGTGCCAGCCACACATGCTACTTGTCTGAACCACCACCCACAGGATCCATTATAGGGTTTTACAGGTGACACTCTGCAGTGTGATACAGAGGTGCCCAGCTCCCATGTCCTAATGGGGCTGCTGGCCCTAACTGCTCCGTGTCCCCAACCACCACCTCGTGATTCACAGAAGTAGTCCCTGTGTTACCAGCACAACAGCTGGTTTCAGCAAGGTTCCAGGAGTTTCTCTTCTTATGCAACCTCCATTAGCTATTCACAGCAGCTGACTGTGGCGAGCAGGGGAGTTTGCTAAGAATGGTGCCTGGTTACAACAACAAACCAGGCTTGGCTTTGCCATGGGCACTTTTTCCTCAGATAAAACAAGAAAAAATAATACATTTTACAGCCTGCAGTTCATTGTACACAGCCTGGATTTCAGCTGTTAAGTTTGGAAAGGTATTTTAAACTAAGCAAACAGCTTTTTGTTAACATTTTCACTAGCACTGCAGATTTCCAGGTTTAGAATAGCAGTGATCACTTTAAGCCAGGGCTGCTTTGCTGGGACAGAGGGATGAGACTGTGCTACTATTTTTCTGGCAGTGTCCCTGAAATTAATTGGAGTAAATATCAGACGAAGGCCTTGAGCTTTCCCTTGGTTGTCAGAGCAGAGGGAGCTGCTGACTTACAGCTTCATCACACCCAGAGCAGGGCAGGGACATGGCCAGCAACACCATGGCAATGGGCAATGGGCACCCACTTCAGTCCTTGTGCCACAGCTGGATGGATGTGGCAGAGAGAAGGAGTAGCTGGATCTATCAGAAGAATCATTGCAGGAGTGAAAGGAGGCTGGCAGAGCTAATCTCTTCTTGGAAAGAGAAGAGAATCCCAGAACGGCCTTGCCAAGAAAATAAATCATTTCCTTGCCCTCAGCTCCTGCTCTTTTTCCTCCAGCTTCTCCACCTCCAGTGCTGCTGGACTGGGTCTAGCTGGAGCAGAGTGGGGTTTCTGCAGAGGCACTGGTCGGCTGCTGTGTTTTGTTTTTGTGACTAAACCAGAGCTGATAACACCCCAGTGTTTACCTGCTGCTGAGCAGGGCTGCCACAGCATCAGGGCCTTTTCTTTATCCCACTCTGCCCCTGCAGTGAGTAGACCGGGGCGTCAGAAGCTGGAAGGCACACACAGCTGGGACAGATGATCCTCAGTGACCAAAGGGATATTCCATGCCATAGGATGTCATTGTCAGCAATAAAAGCTCAGAGATAGGAGGAGGAAGGGGGAATGTTCAAGGTTATGGCATTTTTCTTCCCAAGTAGCCCTATGAACAGCTGAACATCTGCTGCCAATGGGAAAAGGTGAATTAATTCATTATTTTGCTTTTCTTGCTCATGCAGCTTTGCTTCACTTATTAAACTGTCTTTATCTCAACCCACTAGTTTTGCCCTTCTAAGTCCCCCGTTCCACTGCAAGGGAGTGAGCAACTGGGAGGGTGCTTCCCAGCCCACCACAGCTAAACAGCTTTCCTTCCATTCACTCTTTCTGTTTCTTTTGTTATATATCCCCCCTTTCCTGCAAGATAGTTACTGCTCTTGCCACTGCTCTTTCTTATTGTTGCTTTTTAACTCTACCTCTCTTAAATTTGTACTTCTCCCGTTATCTCTGCTCCAAGCTGCAGGAGCAATGTTGCTCTGTCCATATGGCCACAGGAAGGGATGCCCTGCTCTGTGATATGGGGGCTGCATGTTGTGTGTCAAAAGTGATTTGTGGAGTAGGTGTGAACAGGAGCTGTGTTTTATCAACAAAGCATTTGCTGACCTGATGAGGGAACTACAGAGATAACAGAAGAAGCAGAACATTCTTCCAGGGAGACACTTCAGAGGGATGCCCATAAAAACCACAAGTAGCTGCTGCTTATGGCAAGGAGACATGAGAGAAAGTGTGGGCTAATATCAGAGCAGGAATCAGCACATTCAGATTATTTTTCTCTCTGCTATGACTTTGTTGGACACTGACCTGGATACCTGCATCATTTCAGCTGTGAAACTTCTCTCTCCCAGCAGAAGCACCATGGATAGGGTAAAAGAGCCTACAAAAAATCTATGCCCTACAGCTTGGATTCCCAACAATCTGCTAAACAGGACTGGGCAGAGATCTCCCTATTTCTGGCTGCATCAGGTCTACTGAGCAGAGGCAGGCTGGAAGCTGGGAAGACCCAGCTGGTGGGAAATCTGTGTCATTAACTGGGATTAACCACTGTCATTAACTCACACTGGAGTGCCCACCCCAGGTGCCTCCCAATGTCCCAGCTACCCTTGCTGTGCCATCCCATTGCTGGCAAAGAGCAGAGAAGACTGGCATCCTTCTTGAAAGGGCCCTGCATTGCTTCCTGCAAGGATTTGGAGGCAGGTTTTGGAGGTAACTCAAGAGCAGGCTGCTCGTGTGAGCATGAGGTGACAAGTCCTGGAAGTGCCCAGCAGCTCCAGGCTACTGCTGGGGGCAAGAAATGCAGTTGTTTGTACAGTTGTTCTTTTTTCCCATTGCCATTTGTTTGTAGACATGTCACAGCAGATGCTTCTCACCAGTACAACAGATACTTGGACTCATTTGGGGCTGGTACCAGTAACCGTAATCCAGCTAACAAAACACTCTGTTTATCAGAGTTGTCACAAAGATTTGTTAATTCCCACTGACAAGAAGGGCTTTCAGAATAGTCTGTGACAAGGAAGAAGGAAGAACTTTTAATTTATATGCCAACAAGAATGTAATCCAGAGAATACCTAAACACTGCCCTCAACACAAAGGTTTTCAGCCTTAAAAATAGCCCCCAGTGGAGGGGCAGGCAAAGAAGGACTGATGTGGGAGGGAGAACAGGGGACAGAAAAAGCCAAGCTTTCTACAGTTGGTATTTGGGTTTCACCTCCTGAGTGATGAATGGCTTCTGCCCTGGAAGCAGCTGCTGCCCGGCCACCGAGGGCGAGTGTGGACACAACTCCCCTGGTCCTCCCAGCACATGGACCACTTCCAAGGAACCTGGTGGCAGCCAGGTCCAGAACAGAAAAGGAGGGGGCTCTGCTCACAGCCCAATGAAAACAGGGCACTGGATGACAGAGGAAGCTGCAGATACTCCAAGTTTCCAGGATTTCAATACAGTGAAGAGTAGCTGGAGAGGCTATGGAGAGCAGGACTGCATCTGCTTCCCCTGCTCTTTGTCTCTCAAGACATCTGCTTATGGCCTCTGCTGGCTTTTTGTAGGGGAAGGGGTGGGTGTTGTTGTTTTAAAATCTAATTTGAGCCTGAACATAACTGATGTTTCCACTATTTGTTATTTTGTTTGTTTTTCTTAATTTACAAATTACACTTTCTACTGCTATCATCTTCTTTCTCTGTCATTCCCTCTACACACAAACACATGCAAAGTGCCATCAAATTCAGGGATGGATACACATGCACCAAATCCATAGGTACACTCCAGAAATCACACTTGTGGCAAGCTGAAGACATGTGTCTGTGGAGCTGCATCATGCTGGGCTTCAGCTCATGGTGCAGTCAGCCCACCTGGCTGATTGCCTGCAGTGGCCAGAAAGGTCAGAGAAGTAAGTGCTGTTAGTGAGAGCTGTCTGTGCCAGTAAATAAACAGAAACCTGTTTACTAGGAGATTAGGGTGAAAAAGTGGGAGCAGATTTCCCCAGTCTTCTTAAGTCTCAAGGTAAAGTGCTGCTCAGAGGAGAGGGAACCCTGCCAGATGTGCTTCCCAGCTCACCCCTTGGCTCACTGTCTGTTTCAGGGCCGTTTCTCCAGCCTCTCTTTGCCTCGGTTTAGGTATTTGTAAAATATCAGATGCCTTCTGCTGAAGCCTGTCACTGAGCATAACCCATTCACAGTGGGAGAGCCACCTCCGGAGACAGGAGGCCCCTCACAAGCTGCTGAGTGAGCCATGGCCCATGGACACAGCAGTTTCTGAAACACATCCAGTGCCTGAGTTCTCAGAGCAAAAAAAAATCACTCCCAAAACCAAGAGAGGTCAATTTTTCTATGTGCTGTGTCTGGGGCAGCACCTCCTGTCCCCCTCTTGACTGTGTTTGAACCCTTCACCCAGCAGAGCCTGTCTGTTGGGAAGCCAGCAGGCTCTGGGGACAGGGACTGTCCCCCTGTGTCTGCCAACCCAGCACAGAAACTGCTGGTGCAGGGCAGGGCACAAGCCAGCACCAACAAGCATTCAGTGCCAAAAAGGAGGAAATGAGGTTGGAGTCAAGAGGGCTGCATTTCCTGGAAGAGCAAACAGGGCTGGAAAAGTCACCCCTTGCTTCTTGACGAGGTCCCCCTGACACCATCCCCATGTCCAAGGCAAGGGAGCAGTTGGGTCTCTCCAGCCCGTGTACTCAGCCACTTGACTGGCAGTGCCAGCAGGTGATGTGACAGTGTCCTTGGGAATATTCCATTCTGCTGCCCTTTGGGTCACTGCTCCCAAAGGTTGATCCCAGTTGTTTGCATTTCAGATGGATCACAACCTCTGGCACCTGGCTATAGCTGCGTATCTTGCTGAGCACTGACTAGAGCCATGCCCTGTGCTTCCCTCTGTCCCTGCTTCCTCCTGGAGAAACTCCAGATTTAGCCTGTCAAAACTAGACAAAACTTGAAATGAAAAGCAAATAAACGCAGCATCCAATAGTTTCAAACAACAAACACCAAAGCAATAGGAGAGACATTACCTGCTGAGAATTCCTGCCTGGAATTTTTCTCTCTCTAGTTGTTTATATTTATACATGCAAGTGTGTGTATATGTATGCACAGGGGCATATGCCTACTGCGGATACCTACAGAACAAGAGAATAAGATGCTACGTATACTAAGACACATTAAGAAGATATAAAATCAAATCTATATAGTGGAGGGTTTAAAACGATTTTCAGCATTTCATCAGTCAGCATAAGAGAATCCTTCCCATCTGCCCAAAAGCAATAAAGCAAGTAAATTACACAGCTAACTCTTTCCCTACCTTCTTAGCAGCATGCTTAACCTTCCCATGTATACTAAATAAATGTCCTGAGTTTGACAACAAAGATCATTCATCCTTCAATTTAAAGTACAGTCAGTTCTCTCTTTCTCAATCTCATACTAGAATGAAGGAAAATTGAGGGAAAGGAGTAGGAGGAGATGATCTTTTTGTACAGAGGTTGTTTTCAGGCCAACGCAGCTCCCCAGCATACATGTCCCAGCCTGCCAACATCTTCAGAAGCTGTGATGGAGCTGACCCTGGGGGACACTGAAGTCCCCAAAAGGCAGATCTTTTGTAAGCAGTAAGTGCCCTGTTGTAACTTTGTTTCTATAGCCATGGGCATATCCTCACACATAGCACACAGATACTGACATTATAAGGCCACTGCTGACTTTGGTGTTGTTGTTATTGCTGACTTTGCCTGATGTCCTTGAAATCCCAGCCACATCTTGTTTGGTCCATACCATATTCCATACCAGAATCAGAATCTGGCTTCAGGGGAGCTTAGAGCTGAAACCTTCTCGACACCCTGAGAAACAATTTATTTTAACTGTGAAGCCAAGCTCTGAAGGTGATTGGAATATTTAAATATTTGTGGGATAATTCTACAGCAAATCTAGGTGAAACCCCTCCCCTAGGTTGGACAGCCCTCACTGTCCAGCTCCTCAGCACTGCAGGAGGAGGTTCACTGCTCTACATTTCAGGAGGACTTGAACCCGGGGTCACAGAATCAACCTGCCTGAGATCACAGTGTTCATGGGTAATCTGAAAAGCTAACCCAGACCTCTGCAAGGCTAAAGACTGCTCTTACTGCTAAACCTACCCCCTAGAGTAAACCTGGCATCCCTTTGCTCTTCAGTCCTCAGCCTCCACTTGCAAGTGAGAACGAAGTTCTGTGCCTGCAAATTAGGGCCTTCCCCTACCTTTCTAGCACAAGGTTACATCTGGTCACTTACTCATCTGTGCCTGCCCTCAGTGTTCCACATAGCTATCTATTGAGGCTGCTCTGTATAATTTAAGAATTAAAACTAAACACTATGTTACCTACAGCCACATCATCTTAGATGAGCTTAAACAACTGTGAAATTCCTGGGATCTATTAAAAGCAACATTCAGCACACTCATTAATCAACAGATGCTCTGTAGCTGTGCATCAGCAAAACCACAAGTGAAAAGCCTCCTGACAAAATTATTACTTTCTTCTGCAATCAGGTCCTTGAAAAACCATCTGTACAGAATGCTGACTGGTGTTTGGTTCAGTAGGTACCTCAGTGGCAGCAAGTCTGACTTACCCCTTCTCAGTGGTAACAACAGGTCAAGCAAGCAAGCAGTGGCATTTCCTGCTGATGAGTCACAGATGAGACATGAAAATCACCGTCTCTCATAGGGAATATTTCAGACGTTCTGATCTGATATCACCTGTAGTTACTTCACTCAGACTGTGCTGCTCTGAGGATGACACTTTCCGTCAGTGGAAATGTGACAGTTCACAGCAGCTGCCCAGCTCCTGCTACCTGAGGCTCCCTGTTCTTACACAGTCACTTGGCTCAGCAGCCCTTGATCCCTCCAGCCACTCTGATGCTCTCCCTGCCACAGGGGTCCCAGGGATCCTTGTCCTCCTTCTGCCTTTTTCCTTTTTTTTTTTTTTTAACATTTAGATCCTGGCTTTTTTGAGTTTCAATCCTGGGTGGGTTTGTGTTTCTCTAGGTTCCCAGGCTTCCACTTCCCTGGCTCAATCCTTCTTCCTTCCACACCCTTTCCTGAACCCTTCCCACGGCTGCAAACACCCATCCATGGTTCCCCCCAGCCAGGGCCACCAGGGACAGTGAGAAGGTCAGCTCACAACCTGAAGAGTTACATCTGCAGTCAACTCTTCTTTATATCAATCTCTCCTGATTAAAAGCACATGACAGCTACAAGGCCAGTAAAACAAAACAAGTCTGGAGTTTTCTGATCGTGCCAGATGAAAGATTTAAAGAAAAAAACAAAAAACCTGAGGCCAAGGCCAAAACCAAAAACCCCAAAAACAAAACAAAGAAAAAGCAAAACAGCTACGTTTTCTGGCCTTCATTCTCAGGCCAGACAATGTTCTCAAGCCAAGCAAAACTCGAGTGACTAGGAAAAACAGTTTTAAAGATTTTCTTTATTCTGCATCAGCCTGGGACAGAATTGACCATTGCTCTGGTGACAGCTACAGGAGTGACTTGCAACAGGTGAAAATTAATGGAACTGTGGCCATGCTCTATCACTGACCAACACTGACACAATGACTCTACATCTTCTACCAGCTGCTGATCTGCTGCTAAGAAACTTTGCCCTTGCAGGTATTCCTTTTAACCCAGAGCAGCATAGCCACAGCTATAGCATGTGGAGGAAGGGGGCTACAGGGAGGAGCAACCTTCTTGTCAGAGCTGTACAAAAGAGGCATCAATTATGAAGTGCAACTTCATAACTGGGGCTTCCAGCTGCACAACAAGGAAAAAGTTTTTCACCCTAAGAGTGAACATCCTGGAGAATCTCCCTCCAAAATTCTGACTCTATGAGGCCCTGAGCAACCTCCTCTAACTCTGAAGTGGGCCCTGACTTGAGTAGGATGTTGGACTGGAGCATCTCCACACCAGAGCATCGTGAAAGATGAGATCAAAGAGCAGGAGCACCTGAGCACCTGATGTGTTGGAGGTCCACATTTTCTCCCCCAAATGGAGTTAAGATGTGCACACCACCTCTGGAAATCAGCTTGCACCACCCAGCAAAGCGTCGTCCTTATGTTTCAGTGGCACCAGCTTTAAGTGACATGAGCCTACACTGAAGTCATGTTCTCTAAACTGTCCCAAACACTGCTAGGATGGAGAGAATGAGTTAAAGCAGATGGGGATTAGCAAACTGCAGATTGATGGAAATTAGCCAGTGTGGAAAAAAGATTTGGTTATAACTGTGGTAAGACTATCTAAGTAGGTCACCACAAAACCACATCAGGGGATGGGAGTGAAGAAGAGGTGTTGGTTCAGTCTCACTACGGGAAACCAGACACTCTCCAGCTCTGCCCTTCCTGAGACACACAGGAAAACAGCTGCTGCCCAAACCTCAGCTCCTAACATCTCACGCCTGTTTGTGCCCATTTCAGTGGCTTTCACTTTCCTGCAGTCATTTCACAGGACAGCTTAGAGACCCTGAAAAAGAGAAAAGATCCTGACAGGATTAACCCCTGTAAGGAGAGTGGATCAAGCCAAGCGGTTTGTATAAAAAAAACGAACAAAGCAGCTGAGACAACGATTAACTTCTGTCTCGAGATAAGTAGGAGACACTGGGGGAGTGCAAACACCTGCACGGAAGACAGGATGAGGCTGAGGCTGCCATAACCAGCAGATAAGGGGAAGACAATTGCAAAGGTCCAAGGGTCCAATTATCCTCTATAACAAGAGGATGAAGTCATCAAAAGTAAGAAAGGTAAAAAGTTCAACCCTGAGGAAGACTTCGTTACTTCATCTGAAGACCCCCAAAGACCCTGAGACATATCCCCAAAAAGACGACTCCGCCCAGACTCCGCCTGTTATGAATATGTATGTAAGGATGATGTAACCTCCCCTTTTAATGTATAAATATCCAAACCCTTTCCCTTAACCCTTGGAACTCTTTGTCCAGCGCGAGCTGGGGGTTCCTCGGATCCGACAATAAATACCTTTGCTGTTTAAAGGCTCAAAACTTTGTCTCTAAACAGTTTTGCTGGCCTTTTTCTGGCTTCAACCCCAAGTCACAGCAGCGCCTGTGGCCGAGGGTATTTGGGACTGACACCAGGCGAGGCTGCCAGCTGGGTGATGGTTTAATTCCAGAGCATTTTGACAATGATTTAGAGGCAGGAGCTTCCTGACTTCGTTTGGTGTTCATGGGGAAACTCTCAGAGGACACTTTCCTTCTGCTGCCGGGCCGGGTTCCCAGCCTGTGGCTGGGCAGTGACACAGGGAGCAACCCCGGGCCTGCCCAGCCAGCAGGAAGGGTCAGGGTGCTGCAGGGAGGGGTCGGGGTGCTGCAGGGAGGGGTGAGGGTGCTGCAAGGAGAGGTCAGGGTGCTGCAGGGAAGGGTCGGGGTGCTGCAGGGAGGGGTCGGGGTGCTGCAGGGAGGGGTCGGGGTGCTGCAGGGAAGGGTCGGGGTGCTGCAGGGAGGGGTCGGGGTGCTGCAGGGAGGGGTCGGGGTGCTGCAGAGAAGGGTCAGGGTGCTGCAGGGAAGGGTCAGGGTGCTGCAGGGAAGGGTCAGGGTGCTGCAGGTTGGACGCGGCTTCAGCACGAAGCCAGGACCCGTTTCCTGTTCTCGGGAACAACCCAATTCTTTGCCGTGACGCTTCAGCACCCGCTTGTGGGGGTCACACTCAGACTTCCCGCACACCCGCGGAAACAATAACCCCGTGACACCCTTCAGCACAGTGAGCTCGGGTGATGGCAGCTGAGGGAACGGGAGCCACCGGGGCCGTGACGGGGGGGTGGACACGGAGCTGCTGGGCGGTAGCAGCTGAGGGGAGAGGAGCCGGGGAGGGAAGGGCCAGGTAAGGGCTGCTGAGGGACCCGGACCCGCGGCCGATGGCGTCTGACAGCTCCCTAGGGGGGGTTAACGCGGGAAAAGTGACGTCACGCCCCCGCGCACGAGCCACGATGACGCGGCGTCGCTACGCAACAGCGGGAAAGCGCGCCCCCGCTCTCACGTGACCACGCCCCCATCGCGCGCTCTCGGCACTCTTCCCCCCCCCACGCTCCATTCCAGCTCCGCTCCGATCATAGAGACTGAGGCCGCGCTCGCCAGAGTGTCACCCGGGGTTCCCGGAAGTGGCGGGAACGCGGGGGAGGTTGGAGCCGGCGAGCGGCAAGATGGCGGAGTGAGTGTGCGGGAGGGCGGCGGGACCGGGAGTGGGGGGGATGGCGGCACTGCGGCCTCCGGGGCAGAGCCTCGCTGCCGTGTGCCCGACGGGGGAGAGCCCGCTCATGGGAGGGGGGACCGGGTCTGAAGCGGCCCTGAGAGGCGGGTAATGGGACCCCGCATCCTTGACACAGCGGGTTCAGTGCTTGCAGGCTCAGGTGGGGATGGGTCATTCTCTCCGTGCCACTCTTACACCTGCAAACCAAGCTGCAGTGAGGAGTGTTTGGTGTCTGCAGTGCCTGAAGGGACTCGGCAATGAGCAGCTCCCTGAATCCGAGCTCCCAGTATTTATCTGTCATCACAGAGCCCTTATAAAAACAAACCCTGACGTGTTGGTCACTGGGACAAACACAGCGAGATCTGGTGGTTGCTTCACGCACCCGTCTCCAGCAGGCTGAGTCTTTTGTCATGTTGCTCCCATCCAGTATAATCTCAACTTGTATTCTCCTGACAGGTCTGCAAATGCCACCCTTGAAGTCATCAATGTCACCCTCCGCACCACGCTGGCTGCTACCACCAAACTGGTGGTACCTACACCTGCCAAACCTATCCTCCCAGTCCAGACTGGAGTCCAAGCACAGCAAGAGGAGCAGTCCAGTGGCATGACAATTTTTTTTAGTCTTCTTGTTTTAGGTGAATGATGAATTGAAAGTCTTTTAATCTCTGTCAGTGGTACTCTGTGTCTGAGAATACAGGGCAGCTTTCACAATCCTACCATTTTATTTCTCCCCTGGTCTTCTCTTTATGAAATTAAATATTGTACAGGGCTTTAGAAAGTTGGGTTTGCAACTGCCTGAACTTTCAGAAAGCTGAGGGTCATTGCAGACATTTTCACTGTGGTCTCAAATTGCAAACAATGTGTTTAATTGTCTTTGCCTTCTTTATCGAGCGTGTGGCATGTGTTCATCTATGAAAAAGACATTGTCAGAATGCTCCATGCTGCTTGCAGCTGTCTTTGAGGACAGTGTACTAGACCTATGTCAGTTTAACTATCTGGTGCTTCTGGACAGCCCTCAAATATTTTGTTACATAAGGAAACAGAAGTCAGTCCTATTTACATGTATAAGAACTGAAGTTCAGTATATTTTTTCTGGTTTTCCTTCCTTTTCTTACATTCCTACAAGAGTGTGATAATGGCATGCAGATTGCCATAATTACATTATTGCTGTACATAAACAGGTATTCTGAGTGGCAGATGCATACCCAACTTTTCTGAAAGTCTGGGCTGTTATCTGTTTTTAATAGGATATAGCTAACTCACCATCTGCTTAGAGCAGTGTTGGAGTGAAAACTGTAAGTTACAAAACTTTACTGGAGGATTAAAGGTTTGTCTGTTCCCTTTGTGTGTTTGTGTGCTTGGTTCCTCCAAAACAATCTGAGAGACTTCCCTGTGGCAGATGGGTCACCAGGTAATCTCAGTGGTTACTCCTTCCAGTAGCAAAGGGAGGAAATAATAGATATGGAATTGGCAGCAGTTCAGACGTCTGCAAATAATTAGGGTTTAAAAGACATGAAATTGTCTGCTATAAGCAATTAACTGTTACTGAGTGCAGAAAAAAGCAGAGGCTTATGCTTATTTCTAAAGTATCTGTCTTAAAAGAGGGTTAATGGTTTCTGGTAAAATTGTATTCCTAGACCTTAAGAACAGAGCTATGATTTTTTTGGCTGAGTTCCAGCCAATTTATACCAGTCTGATAACATAATGGGTCTTAAAAGCATCACCCTCAGGACAGGGGAGTTGCCTGAACAAAGTAAAGCCAGAATAAAAGCTGATTGTTCATAGTTATTCCCATTCATAATCTCTGATTCAGGAGCACAGGAAGGGTGAAAACTGAATGTAAATACCATGCTCTTACATCTGGATGTTGTGAGCTGTGGCCTTTAAAATGTTCTGAACTGGAACAGACCCACAAGCAGGTCTCTTCTGAGCTGTATTGGGTCAAAGCCAAGTCCCAAATCTGAAGTGTGTTAAGTAGCATGGGTTTGCCTCTGACCCTGGATTTCTGGGACTTATTTCTTTCTACAAACACCACTTTGCTTCCAGAGTCATGCCTCTGTCCTGCCATGTTCATGTGATCCATGACATGCCTTTTGGCTGTTAGATGCTTTTCCTCTGCTCTTCCTTTTGGAGACACTCAAATGTTCTTTAAGCCTCTCTAGAGCACTGCTTTTTCCAGCCTCTTGCCTGGTTGTTACACTTCTGATATGTGCCTGGAGCAGCTGCTCTGCTGCAGATACAAACCCAGCAGTCTTACACAATGAATCAGTGACCAACAGCTAAAGAATGATACCAGGCTGCTGCCATGGTATCCATGGTGATAGGAGTTCCTTTAAACTATGGTTGCTTTTTGTTTTATTGTCAAAGCAAAGTACTCAAAAGCTGGTAAGTAGGAGCTGGTGATTAGATCTGCTAAATAGAAAGTACTTGTCCGGGAGTTTGGTGGAAATCCATAGAAGTAGTTACACAGATATTTTTTAGAAGATAGCTTTTTAAGTCCTAAAATTTGCCTTAGTTATTTTCTCTCACAGGTAGATACATTGATGTGCTTCCTTCAGTGAGAATTACAGCTGCACTAAAATTTGTTTACTTGTATTAGTGGATTTCTGCTAAATCATTATGAGCTTTGCTATGCATGTTTTAGAAAGAATACTTAAAACCGTATTTTATTTTCTTCTAACATTACTAAATCTACAATTTTTATTTCCTTCACAGCTATCTGCATCATATTGGTGCATTTACTAATAAAATATCGACTTCATTTTTTACCCGAGAGTGTGGCTGTTGTTTCTTTAGGTGAGTAACCTGATTTTTATATTGAACTTGTGTTAATACAGGGACTCTCAGTAGTCTGTACTTGATCTAATGCTCTGTTCTGTCTTAACCATAACTAGAAAGATGCAGCAAACTTGATGTACTGAAGTAAACAACCAATTCATAGAATTAAATTCATGGAAGAAATCTATGTGCAGAGCCTGGCCCAGTACAATGACACACACAGGCACTGTTGGGCTGTCACTACCTGAGTACTTCGTTGGCTTCCTCTGTTTTTGCATCTGCACTGGATGGGACAGGATACCACAATGAAGTGTTTGTGTTAACACAATGTGTTTGTGTTAGTTTCAGGAGAACTAGGGGTGTAGATGTGGTTTTAATCTAGCCAGGGAGGGTAATTGGACCATGAAAACCTGCCTGAACTGCTGGGTACTTAACTGTCCCTGTGGTACCATGATGAGAGGTCTTCCTATGACTTGAGCTGTAAGACTGCCACCCTCAATGAGGATCAAGTGATTACTTAATTTGAATTATGTTTGGAGTATTCCTAAGCCTGTCACTTTATATTAGGACAATTTCATTTATTTGTTTGCTGTTGCTCTTGATTTATAAATGTTTAAATGAAGAAGAAGTCAAGCCAAATAACTGTATTCTTTTCTCTCCATGTTGTCTAACTGAATGTTTAAAGAACCCAGTTTAACTAATCCCAGCAAGTTTTTCATCTGTCTCTGTCTTGTTTACAAGATTCTGTGGTATTTTTACTTCTGTTACTAGTGACACTTTCACTGACAGCCATTCTAAAAATGTAACAAAAAGAAAGCTGCTCAGCTATATCCTAACATGGCAGGGAGGAGTGTAATAATACTTGTTGAGCAGGTAATTTTCTTACTTTCTCCTGGTCTTTGCTGGTTCCCTCTTTGATATTTCTTACCTGTATTTTCACTCAGTTTCTCAGTGGGATCAAGTAAGCTTTCTGCTGCTTGTCAGTACCTTATGCTTCCTGGAAAACAGGGCTCTTCTTGCATCAGGGTGTTAGATTGAGAAAATCTTAGAGCTGTTATTTAGCAGAATGAAAACCAGGCTTTCCTTCAGCCAGGACTCCCTGAATTTTGCAATGATGATACCAGCAAATGCAGTCCCAGTATGGTAAGAGGGCGTTATACCTAATAACAACCCAGGTAACAGATGTCCTGTGTTACCTAAGCCTTATTTATTGGTTTATTGACTCAGTCATGTTTTAAACTTCCATCAGCTCTGTTGACAGGATCTGTCATCTGTATAGTCACTGGAATTACCAGCTAATTGCTGGTCAGTGAACTTCTGTGACTGGTGATGATCTTCACAGCTGCAAAAGCACAGCTTGAGTTTCTGCTAGCATCCACTTTTGCTAGCAGTGCCAGAAATGAGGTGTGTCCTATTTTGACTTGTAAATTAAGCAGATGTTCCCAGGCAGTTATTGAAAGCAATAAAAATGGCAGCGGGGAAGATAAAGTATGATTTTTCACAGGTGTTTTTCCTCCCATTGTCTGAGCTGCTTAGAAGCTTCGGTTTCTAGGACATTACTCTCCTGATGGACAGGGCAGGAGTACATTGTCTAAGGCTGATTTTGATCTTGGTCTTTAAAACTAACTAGAAATTTGTTGGCAAAAATAGTTGCCAGAAAAGATTTTCTCTGTGATTTGTTACTGAGTTTTAACATCTTCTCAGGAAAAATAAAGGTTGGTTGTAATAAGAAAATTCCTGTAACATTTTCATCAGGATGATGCTTAGATTAACTCTTACAGACCTAGCTTTGCAATTAGCCCCTCCACAAAACTGATCTACCTGATTTAATAGATGGAACCAGCTGAGCAAAAAACTACATTAATTAATTTGGTAATAAAAGTGGTTTGTAGAGATATGTGGGACAAGTGTTAAAAACAAGCACAAAGTTTAATTCTGCTGCTATTAAAACCTCTTAGTGATGCATTATTTTGTGCAGCTCTCTCTATCATTTTGCTTAGCATAATCTTAGTTGAGTAGTCCTGTTGTGTGTAATGTGCAGTGAGAAGCAACTTGTGCTTTATAAACTCCAAGTTGTATGATTCAGGCTCATCCTTTTCCCTTAACCTCTGCTGTTGTCTTACATTTATATTCATTTAACTTTGGATACCATAAGAGGACCCTGTCTGGCCATGACACTTGTAAGAGTCAGCTTGTGATTAGCTCTTCCTCTAAAAGAGCTTTTACACCAGCCTTGTACATAAGCCTCTTGAGCTCATAGGACAGGGATCCACCCAGAGGCCCAATTTCACAAAGTCACATTGGAGCTCTTCCTCCTCAGCAGAAGCGAGTTGAAGGATTCTTTTTTCTTTTAAAGTCCCTCTAAGCATAGTTTTATGTGAGGGCTCGTGATACTAATTAATAAAATACTGAAACTTTGTTCAGAAAGTACACTTCCTGAAGTCTGTGCCTTCAGGGATAGGCTTTGCTTGTTGTGGTTTGTTTTTTCTCCACATTAACTTATTTTTAAGTGATAAAAGTACTGCTTGTACCAGTTGACAACGATGTTGCTGCTCAGCAGAACTTAGAAGTGTTCTACTCCTTGGCTTCTAACACAGCTTCCACCCCAGAATGGAATGCCTGACTGTTAGTTCTGAGACCTGTGTTGCAGCATGTGAGTGACTCTAACTGTATTCTGGCCTTCAAAGAACAACAGACCTTTGATGTTCCTTCATTAATGTTCTGCTCTTCCTTTCCCTATAAACCATTTCATGGAAAAATTATCGGAAGGCACTGGTCCCAGAGGATAGAAATATTTTTGTATGAAAAAAGGCTTAAGCCTCATGGCTTTGTGCATATGACACATCCATCAGGAGTAATCCACATGATGCTATGTGTAAGACTCTTTCGATAGCTGCAGCATGAGAGAATGAAAACACATGAGTTATAGAAAAGCATACTTTAGGCTTTATAGCCACTTTTTACCTTTTCTTCAGTATTTTTCACTTCTACATCCCAGTGTTTGACTCGAGGTTTTAGTTCTGTAAATACAGCAACACAGATCTGGAGTCTGACCAAAGACAATTTTTCCTCATAACTCCTTGAGAGAAATTAATGACTAATGAATCATCTTCTTGACTTCCAGAAGAAATCCAGTTGGTTTGGAGATTTCTGTTTTATCTGAAGATGTATGAGAGGAAAGAGCATGATAGCCTTTACCCACTGAGTTTGCAGCACCCTGATAAAATTGTTTTAAACTCGAGTTAGTATTTCTTCATTATTTACAAGATGTGTAATTCATTTGAGAAATAGTTCTGCCAGTGTCTCCACCCTGATCAGAATTTGTTGTGTGCTTCATTGCTGGTGAGTGCTGTGATTTCATTGAGACAAAATTCACTTCTTTGCAGAAGACTGATTTCATTTCAGCTGTGTAAACACTGCAGATAGCATTCAAGTGACATGAAGGTGTTGTGCTGTCACACAGATGTCTAACTTACAACTTCCTGATTCTTTAGCAAGAAAGATGGAGTTTTATTTGAATGCAGCTTAGATGAGAAGCTTTTTTGAGTAGTTGAACCTGTTACCTTTATGAACCAATGAGCACAGCACTGTCAACACTCTTGTTCAGTATTTGGATGACCCAAGCGACCATTTCTGTGTGGAAAAGCTGTGTAATGATGTAACATACTGGAAACCTGGCAAATATGGGACCCCAAACCACTTTGTGTTTCTGTGATTTAGGAATGAAATACTTGCTGACTTTGTTTCCCCTTGTTTTCACTTTTAAAACTTCATTGACTAGAAGTCCATAAGCAGTTAATGGAAACAGTAATGCTTTTGTGAATATTTCAGAATGTTATTTTGTTCTCTCCTAGGTATCCTTATGGGAGCTTTTATAAAAATCATAGAAGCTCAAAAGCTGGCCAACTGGAAGGTACGTTTGAAGCAATAGAGTAATATAATATAAATACATCCCCATAATTATATGTATTACATATAAATATATATAAAGCATAATTTTTAATTGTAGAACAGTCCTTAAATGTTTAAAATACACCTGTAATACTAATTTCTGTCGATGTAATGTCCAAAAACTTACATTATACTTCTTGCCAAAGTTTGGCTTTTTTCAAGTAATAATACAGCCCATTTCAGGTCCTGATCCTACTGAACTTTTAGTACACAATATTAATTTTGCCTCAAGTAATCCTTTTTATGGTACCAAGTCTATTCCTATTAGATGTGTGGTAGAAGTTGCTGGACATCTTTTGGACCAGTTTGAGTAAAAATACCGGGGGCTTGGATCAGACACCTCCAGAGGTCCCTTCCAACCTGAATTAGCATGTGTAGCATGTGATGCTGTGGGGTTTTATTTCCACACATGTGACATTACAAAGGCTTCCCCAGGGAGGGAGAACCCTGGCAGAAGTGTCTCCAAGAGGTGAAGCAAGGACTTGGCCTCCTACAGTTTATCATCAAAGCCATGAACTATTCCTGCTTTAATTTAAAACCTTGAGGTATTTAAGCTGTGATTTTGGTTCAGAGGATCAAACAGTTTATTAGGATTAGATCAGTGAACTGATTGAAATCACACTGATTTGAATTGCCAGTTTAAACAGGATTTGTATTAGCAAACTAAAACTCTTGGTCCAAGTAGTGCATTTTAATCTGAGCTTGCAGCTTAGTATTTCTGAGCAGTTATTTCCCTAAAGGAAAATTCTTTTTCTGCTTCGTTGAAATACATTAAAATGCATAGATTTTCACTCAGATGTAGCTTTTAATTAATTTTTTTTTTCTATCAACCAAAAAAGTCAAAAGTTGTGCCAAAAAAGTCATGTTGTGATGTTGAATTTTTACATATTTACTTACTAGAAACAGTGGGTGGTGCACTAGTTTGTTTTCATTTCTGATTTGTGTCAGCTGAATTTGACTCAAAACTGTAAGTCAGCTAAACTGTCACAAAATCAGAATTTTAAAAACAAGAAAAAAGAAAGCTTAAAAGTATGATCTGATTTGAGCACTGATTCTGTAAACACAGGAAATACAGATCATAGCTAGTGAATTATGTAGTTTATTTCTGGTAAGCTTTGGTCAAACCTTGGGATGTTGTGTTCTGTTGCTCATGTTATCATCTGAGGTAAAGGGTCACAGATCTACATCAATATTTGCTTATTTAAGTTACTTTCATTGTATTAAAGCTTAGGTTTAAACAGAGGCTGTCACAGTTTCAGATGTGAAATGTTCTAATCAATAATTACTTTGTACTTTATAAAATGGCTTTAATTGGTTTTAAATTTGCTAGAGAATTTTTGTTTCTCTTACATGGAAAAAAATAGGATATTTAACTGCAGGCTATATGTGCATACAAAGCAAATCTTGGGTCATATCCCTGCCCTAGGAAATCTGTAATGTAATTTATTGCAATCCTGGCTAACTAAGACTTCACTGGGCCATGTCCTTGCTCGTGCTTCTTGCTGACTGCCCTGGCTGATAATTACAGTCCTCATGTTTTGCACAAATGCAGTCCTTCCTTTTCATCGTTTCTTGCCTCCTTGTCCAGCACTGTTTTCAGGGGCTTTTACAGAGTGTAATTAATCAGGCATGTGAGGTTTTTTTATTGTTGTTCTAGTGCAATTACTGCACGGACAGGAACTGGGTGGTGTTGGCCACAGATGCACGGAACTGTGCGTGCAGAATAATGGACTGGAGCTTTCCAGTATAAAGGATGAGTTTTATTTTCTAAGTCCCCTAAATCCTTTAAGATTATTATCACTGGTACACAGACAGGAATGAGACTTTAAAGAGATAAATACTTCCTTATTGAAAGCTGGTGTTTTAACAGCATAGTCAATCAGCTGTTTAACCTGGATTTACACACATTAATCATGGCTTACAAAGGTGACAAGTTGTTCTCTCTTCAGTATTGAAAACAGTGGCCAAGAGATCACCATTCCTTGACAGTCTTTACAGATTTGAGACTGAAATAAAATGAGAATAATTTTCTGTGGAAAAAGAAAGGCTTTTTCTTTGATATAAATAACCTGGTTTCTGTGCAGCTTATTTGGACTCAGTAGATTAAAATAAATAACATCTAGATTTCTATCACTGGATTTAAAAAGAAGCCAATGGAGTAGTTTACTATTATTCAGTCTTTTATTTTGTGATAAGAAGAAAGTTTAATGCCATTTCTACTTTCCAACATTTTTGTAGGGGGGTGGTGGTGTTTTTTTTTCTTTTAAAGTACTTTCCTTTTGGAGGATTCTGTGTTATTACAACAACTATGATGACCTTGAAATTAATTTTTTTTTTTTTTTTGCAGGAAGAAGAAATGTTTCGTCCAAATATGTTTTTTCTGCTTTTGCTTCCACCTATTATATTTGAATCTGGATATTCATTGCACAAGGTCAGCCCCTGCCAGACACTAATTTTACTTTTCAAGGTTTTGTTTGAAGCACATTCTGCTTTTGGTTGTCTTCATGAAGTTTAGGATAATTGTGTTGAATTCCATGTAATTATCATCAAATTGATTTACTGAATTATTGTGTTCCAGGGTAATTTCTTTCAGAACATTGGCTCCATCACTCTGTTTTTCTGTATTTGGCACTGCAATATCAGCTTTCATTGTAGGTGGAGGAATTTATTTCCTGGGCCAGGTAAGAATAACTGCTTTGAAGCACCTAAGCTTATCTGCCTTGCTCTTTGAAAGTCCATTTTTCAAGAGTAGACAAAAAAGAAAGTGAATTTATTGGACACAAAGCTCAGTTCTCTGCTATCAGAGGCAATGTGATAACCCCCTCCATAGATGTAGTATCCTCTGTGAACAGCAACTAAGGCTTGAGTTGAGTTTTTTGTTTTTTTGTTTTTTTTTTAACTTACTTAGTCTGTCAGAAAGACTGTTCCAAAACCTGTATTCTCTAGAGCCATTCTTCTAATTTGCAGTATTAATCTAACTTGTTCTTCTGTCAATATATTTTTATAGACAACTGTATTTTTCTCTCAGACTTCATTCAGTTAGGCTAAACAATCTGTAATTTCCTCTTTGCCTCTCAGATTTCCATTCCTCTGAATGTGTTAGTTACTCTCTTCTTCTGGATCTGTTCCAGTTTCCCTGATTTTGGGTGGCCAGAATTGTAGCATTAGATTTACTGTGGAGAGCACTGTTAGACTGAGCAACATCACTACTGTGATTTCTTTCATTATAATGAGCTTAGGATTTGATGAATAGTTTAATTTTTAAAGATAGCAGAAGACCACAATAGATTGTGATACTCTTTTTTTTAATGTTTTTACCTATTCTTTTCAGGCTGATGTAATTTATAAACTCAACATGACAGACAGGTAAGCTCTTGGGAAAACGGTATAGTATATGAAATAAAGATAAACTCAAGATAAATGTATATGGCAAATGCATTGTAGTTGGCCAGCTCTTCTGGTTATTTTTTTGATTGCTTAGTTCCAACATGGTGTACAAAACTAATAAATAGATTGAGCACTTTTTTAACCCTATTTATTACTCCCTTATTTCCAAATAGTACATAGACAGGAAAGATACTGGGTTTTTAAACCAACCTTTGAAGTTAAAATATGTAAACTTAGATTAGTTGGTATTATTAATATGTGGGATGAGGGCATAAGTTTCTTGGCCAAATCTTCTCTTAGAGAATGAGTTCTTCTGTATCAATAATGCAGATTTTTCAAGAACTTAGCAAAGGATCTAATAATTTTTAGAATGACACCACTCTACCATTATATAATGTTTGTTCCTGGTTTGTTTGGGATTTTTGTGTTTATTGTATAGTAAACACAGCAGTTCTCTGCTCTGTTAAAATTCCTAATAAATATGGTGGCAAGCAAGAAACGTAGCAAGTAAAACATGGGTGAACAGCAAAATTCTTCCTTACTGGGTTTCAGTCTTTGACTTTACACAGTTTTGCAGTACAATTGCCTCTGTATTGTCTACATTTGGATTCCAAAGTAATGAAGTTTTTGGCAGTTCCCTTTAAATATTCCTCTTTAGTTCTTCTGTACTTTAGAACTTCTGAACATGCTGTGTGTATGATACCTGGTTTGAGCTGTGTCTGTAAAGTTGTTTGGTTTCCCATTCCCCTGATTTTTTTCTTAGTTTTCTCAATAAATAAAAAGTTGTCATTTCAAGTGCTCATGACTGGGAAGAGAGCATAACTTTTCACTGCTTAGGAACTATACAGTAGTAGTAACAACTTTGTTACTACGTGTTAGGATGAGTTTACTAGATACATATTTTTCTTTCATCTAGTTTTTTGTTTTGTGTTTTCCCAGTTTTGCATTCGGCTCCTTAATATCTGCAGTTGACCCTGTGGCTACTATTGCAATTTTTAATGCCCTCAATGTGGATCCTGTACTTAACATGTTGGTTTTTGGAGAAAGCATTCTTAATGATGCAGTCTCTATTGTGTTGACCAAGTAAGTACATTTGAACTACGTGTGTATATGGAAACAGCAACCACATTATTTTCTGTTAATTATTCATTCAGATAGACAGCAATCATGTATTTCTGGTGTAAAGCTGATTTTTGTATAATGCTTCTTTGTTAAAACATAACAAAACCTGCATGGGCAGAAGACAGTAAAAAAGGTGTCTTATTATCACCACCTCAGTGCCTCATCTCATTGACCCCAGAGAACTGATTGCTTTCTAGGTCCATATGTTTACCAGTGTTCTTTTCCATTCTGAGGATCCTGACAACAGAAGACCAACTTGTGTCCTTTCAGGCTTGCACAAAATATTTACCTTGCTAGTTATAAATCTGTCTCCAGCATCATTGGCTTGTACCCAGAGCCCCACTTCCCCATTGAGTTGGTGAGGCAGGGATACATTGTCATCCATGGAATAGTTTGTATCTGTGTTGGAAGAAGAAACCCCTGATATCCTTGTCCTTTTGCCATGATAATTATTTGGGCTGAAAGCCTAAAAAGAATATAGATATACCTACATGTTATTGGTGAAGTCTATAGATTGTGACCTGAACATACAGAAGGAGTAGATGTACTAGAAGGTGGTGAAGTTAGAGTGCTATTTCAGTTAACTAATTGCTATTAATACAGCTGTAGTGCTTTCAGGGCAGGCCATGAAGGCTAACAGCAGTCAAAAGGAACACTACTTAAAATCCTTGACCTGTTTGCATGGAATTCTATGAAACATGTTCCTGAAAATTTCAGAGATTGCTTCCATTTCCTCCTAAGAGTTTCTTTGAGTTTCCGCAGTGACCTTCTTGTCTCCACACCTAAATATTTGATGAGAAGTCTTCCTGTTCAGTTGTTTTTCTGTGACACCCCACACAATCCTTCTCTTCTTTTTCACACCCTGAGTTTTACTACTGCAAATTGGGTTTTTATTTCCTTTTCAAAGTCTGAAAGTTGTTTTGTAATACTGGGCATTATTCATAGCCTATTTACGCCATTCTGGGATTCTTCAGAAGAGCAATGTTGGATTCCAGATTTTAGCAGAATTAGGTTTCCCTTTGGGGATTACATTAAGACTTGATTTACATCTTTTGACATTCCTCTTTTTATATATATCACAGTAAAAGCCTTTTAAGAATGGAAAGCAACAAAGAAATGGAAGTTTTCTTTGTTGTCGTTTTCAAAAGATGTTTGGTATTTTGGATTCAGGCTTAGAATGTATAACTGTTTCTTTTTATTCTTTTTTTAATTATATCTAGCACAGCAGAAGGTTTGACAAGAGAAATTGTCAGATGTAAGTGGATGGGAAACGTTCCTACAGGCACTGGGATACTTTCTTAAGATGTTCTTTGGCTCTGCTGCACTTGGCACACTTACTGGTCTTATTTCTGCATTAATATCCTTTGTTAATTTTGGTGATACCCATGTATAAATTGGTGATCTCAGCATTCTAATAGTATGTTTCTTTTTCATCTTCTCCGATCATTACTTAGGGGATATTTTCTAATTAGACATTGTTTTGTTGGTTGAGGAATTTTCTCATAGGTATTTTGGATTCAATGTTAGTGTGTGTGAAGTGTTGCTTAAGTTGCATCAATTTTTTATGAACATAATCAAGGTCTGAAATGCTGTATAATACCTTATGTGCATTGGAGTGTTATTAAAATATGGTAATTGTGTAAATTCAAATATATTAATTTCATTTCAGTACTGATCCATTTTTACAAGCATATGGCTCCCTTTTTACATACATAAAACATTTAATTTAAAAAGGAAAAGAAAAAAAATAGGCTGCTTTCCTGAGGGCTTTTGAGTCAGACCAGATCATTTGTCCCTAAAGTAGCATATTCAGGCAGCTGAACACAGCTCCTGTTCTATTTGGGATTCACATTGAGTTATATTTGTCCTCTTCACTTCATGAATTGGTTGCTAAACAACCCAGAAGCTTCTCTGCCAAGCTGAGGAAGGGTGTTTTGCTGTAAGCCAGGCACCTTTGTTACTTTTCAGAGCTTGTTTCATGTTAACAGTGATTCCACTGCAGGTAATCTTTTGTGCTGGGCTTGTAAACAGTTATTCATGTCATCTGGGATATACTGTTAAGCACTTTGTTTGTATAGTAATCATACACTCTGATCCTGTAGAATATGGACATATTTCCTCTCTTGGTTCATTAGCCTGGTTCCATGATCTTTTAAATTCATTCCATACATCACAACAGAAAGAGGGAGACAGATGTTCAACACTTCTTTCACTGATATCTAAATGATACAAGACAAAGAGAAAAAGCAGCCTATTGCCCCATACAGCTATTTTCTGCACTGAAAGTGTTTGGATTTACCCTGAGCATGCAAAATTGCAGTACAGCACAGGACATCTCTTAGGGGTTGCCAGCAGATAAATATAGTGGAAGATTATTGAGGGTTCATGACACAGGAGGAATGTGAACTTCCATGTCACAGGCATCTAAACCTCTGAATTTTAACAATAATTAATAATTAATAATTAATAATTAATAATACAAAATTAAACATCTTTCGCGAGGGGGGGGGTTAAGACACGACGTGATAGGTGGAGTATTTTAAACATAAGGCAAGGATGTGATTGGGAATATTCCTCACTGTTAATATTACTGCAAAGCTGTCATAGCTGTTTGAAAGTAACTGTCTAGTGAATTATGAGAGGAGATTGCTTGCTTGGTGTGGCAAATAATAATGTCCTAGGCAAAATCCACTTGTGCTTGGCAGCTGTGCTGCAGAACTGTGCATGAGATGCAAAACAGAACTTGTGGCCTTTGACAAATGTCCACGTCTGTGATGACAAATCAAAAGTTTTGATGAAAAATCAAAAAGTTTTACATATCTTTTGCATCAAAATGAAGTTGTTAAAACATAAATTAGATCAATTTTAAATGCTGTTCAGTAACTCTTCCCTGTTTTTAAAAAAGTCTTTACTATTTAATGAATCTCTGTGGATTTTTTTGCCATAGTTCTGGAGCAGAGATTTTGAAAATTGAATATGTAGGGAAATGTCTCTTGTAGATCCAAACAATCTGGCATGTTATTGTCAGTATTGTTTAGGTACAGCAGTAGCATATCTTCTCTGTCTCTAGGTCTGTCTTCTGTCTGCTATCTGCTATTTCTAGTATTCTGTCTACTGCTGATAGGAGTCTATAAAAGTTTCTGTAAGAAGTTTCTATAAGAAACACTCCTCATAAGAAATTATTAATCTTTTCTTACTTTAGTCAAAGGCAGATGTGAAACTTTATTAGCTATTCAGTAGACAAGTACATTAAGCATAATCGTTGTTTGTAGTGGCATGACCCAGATTTAAATTTTCTTTGAATTTTAATTTACTTTTTCCATAACGTTTCCATGTGTACGTGCTGAAGCACATTGATTTAAGGAAAACACCCTCCCTAGAGTTTGGGATGATGATTATCTTTGCCTACCTTCCCTATGGACTTGCAGAAGGTATCTCACTCTCAGGTGAGTAGCAAAATGAGTATGTGCACATTTCTTTGCCAAATTTAGGGAGTAGATGGTATTGGTGTCTGAGAGAGCCTCTGTTTTTTCACAGTTTCTCATTTAAACTGTGGTCTTACTTTTAACTTTGACTTTAAGGAAGCACTTATTCTCTACCTCATGTTTTAAAAATGTAGAAAAGTTAGTGCAGCTTTATAAGCATTAATTAGCCAGCATAAATACTACTGTTCTCCCCAGTTATCACTGCCTAACACAGAATTAAAATGTCAGCTGCATGCTGTGGATCTCAGCCACATCAGCAAACATGAGTAATGTCCAGCTATGACCTTGGAGCTGTTCTTTTGCCTCTCCTTCAGGGAAATCGCTGGAGACCAGTGTTGTATCTCTGCAGTAATTGGTAGAAGTTTTTGTGGAGGCGCCCCAAGAAGAGGCTTACAGGTGAACTTGTTTGATCGTTCTGTAGAGCAGTTACCAGGACAGGGGCTGGTTCTGCTGGATCCCAGCATCTTTGATCATTGCTGATTTTAGTGCGGGTTTAATCTCACTTCTCAAAGGAAAGTGAGAAGAGACACAAGTTAGCATAACTCAGATAGCCTAGGAATCTGCTTGGTTCTTTTTTTCATGTTTTTTTTTTTGTTTGTGTTTCTTAAAGTGCATTTAAAATATGTATTATACTATACAGCTATATAAGAATATTACAAGTTTGTAGAGGGTAATAGCATGACTAGATTTCTTGTACAAGCTGCAGGCATCAATTCAGACTTTCTGGAATTACATGTGAGCTAATATCAATATTTTTGGAATGGATCTGTAGGAGTGTATATCAGCATACCCTCACTGATGTCAGTGGAGTTGTACTTTTATATATAAATATATGAAGATGTGGCCTATAATCATGGTGGTTACACCATCAAGATCTACAACACTAATGCAAACATTCCATTCTGCCCACTTCTGTATGTGTGTATAGGCCAACATGTATGTAGGGGAACTAAATTATATGAAACCTGAGCAAGCAGTTACATTAAGGTATTTGTGTTGCTGTAAAAACAACTTTTGCCCTGTGAGAAGTCATGATATGATATAGTAAAATATTGCAGAATTACAGTGCTCTTGCCTTATATAACCAACACTTCTCTAAGTTGGTACACAAAAGAAAACTTGCAGAAAGATTCCTAGTTGGTTCCCATCAGGATGGCAGAGGTTCCTTGTATTTCTAAAGACAACCTCTTTGACTTGCTCAAGTGCCTTCAAGAATGATTTCTCAAGAAATACAAACTTTGAATGACCTCAGTCAGGTCATGCTACGTTTCAAACAAAAGCTTCTTTTGACTGCACCTCAGCTATTCTAATCCCTTCAGTTGTGTTCATCTGGGCCACTCCTGGCATGTAGCTCCAGCCAAATACTTCTAGCCTTTTAAACTTCCCTCTTCTTGGGAAAAGCAGGCATACTTCCAAGTCATCCTGTCCTTTCAAGAGCTGAATTGGAGTTGATTTCTTCTGGGTTATGTTGTCAGTTTTGGTCAGTTATTTCCTCCTAAGGAGCATTGTAGTTGTTCTTTAAGCAGACTGCTAATTTTTTCCTGGGTCCTAACCATCATCTGAAATTACAGGTGTAAGTCTGTGCAGCAGCTGTGAAAATGGTTAAAACTCCCTTTAAGATAACCAGCTCCCTATGAAGGATGAACAGCTGACAGCATCTGTGATATGTCTTGAAATAGGTTGAAAATCAGATTCTTGACATAAATAACCAAGAGCTGGGAAGCAAGGTAGATGGAAAAAATCCCTAACACAAATGAAAGATGTGTGAAATACAGTGAAACCTGAGGTTGCTGTTCTGACCTGTCATATCAGCTGCTGTACCTCTGTCCCAGCTGGCATGTCACTAAGGGCAGATGGATTCTAGAATGGAAATTTGGTGGCTTTTCCCATAGTTGACAACTGAGTTGACTCTGTGTAGTGACTTTTAGCAGATGCTCTCGTGACCCTTTCTGCAGGAGCAAGGGACATTCTGAACATTCCTTGCAGGCCCTACTTAACAGGCTGTAACCTTCCAGCCTAAATGGTTCTGGGATTGCTACAAAGGTAATTTTCTCCCAGAATTCTCAAGTCTCAATAGCTTTTTTTGATTTGCCCGTTGATTAAAAAAAAATTGATGGACATCTGTGTGTGCTACTTATTTTTAATTTTTTATGGTATTAGATGTGGTGCACTGTACAGGAGTGGATTCACACCCTGTGTCCTGTTGCTCTTGTTCTGCTTTTGGTAGAGTGATTGGGCCTGGCTGATCAGCAGGTAGGAAAGAATGATACATTTTCCAGGGAAAATTAATTATACACTTCTCTAGCCCTAGCTATTCTCAAATATTAATTCTTTCTTTTGATCTCATCTCAACCTGTTAGGAGAGTGAAAAGCAGGGAAAACACTTAAGGACTGCCTTTTTATTTTCCTCACTTTTATGGGAAATGTGACATAACAGGACTTATTCTAGCTTGCAAAGTGACCTATACTGGGCCTCCTAGGATTTAATAAAGACCAGGTGGAATGAGAGCAGTATGAATAACAGTGGTTAATAAGAAACCCCACTTATTGCTTCATAAGCTTTTGTGTCAGTAAGGACTGTAAACACAGATATTTGCTGAGTGCAAACTATTCTTCTTCTGTTGACTTGCCCACATTTTTTCTCTACAGGTATCATGGCAATCCTCTTCTCTGGCATCGTGATGTCTCACTATACACACGCACAACTTGTCTCCAGTTACAACAGATTTTAATGCAGGCAAACGCTGAGAACTGTTGCTTTCATGTGTGGTAGGTTCTATCTCTTACTAATATGTAATATTAATGGTTCACAATTATATTTGCTTGAAGTGGTGATTCTGATGGGAGCAGCAGAGTTGTGACTTTTCTTCTAGCTTTTTGTTATGTCAGTGGTACAATGTCTTTCAGAGAAGAATTCCTAATAGTGGAGGCTGTATTGGCCAGCCAAAAAGTCACTTTTCCTGCCATACTGGATAAAACCTACAGTAAATCTCTCTCTGGCCATCCTGGAGGCTCCTGCTAAGATTTGCCTTGAGACTGACAACCAAGTAGAGATCTCTGACTCCTGTATTTCTCTGGTCTATTTTTAGTTTTAGGAGATGGATTTTTATCAGTACTTTTAAAAAATGGTTTTGGATCTAAAAAGCTACTTGCAAAACCAATATCTTTACAGGTTGAGAAGTTTTTTTTTGGAAGTAGTGACACAAGCAGCTCAGAGTCCCATAGCCTTTCCATTCATTTTGCAAGCCAAACTGGGAAAGAAATGACATGCTTCTTGTTTACAAATAGAGGCATTTTGGGGGGATGTCATGAATATATTCCTCATTCTTTGCCAGGAGTTGCATTTGGACCATGGTCAGGGAGCAGCCCTGCTGCAAACTAAACTTCATCACTCATTACCTGAGCACCAGTAACTCATCAAAGTTTAGTCTTAATCTATTACAAATGCTATAAAACCACATATTCATTCAAGTTACTGAAAAAGAGTTCTTTGAGGTAGTGTACAATTTTGTACAAATTTGCAGCAGGTTTTCAACACACAAAAAGAAGTAACCAGTACTCAAAGCATGACCAACCTTCTTGTGCTGCAGTAACCAAGGTATTGCTACTCTGAGTTCAAAACCATCCTGTTTTTAACTGCCTTTATGATAAGGAACCTACCTTGCTAGGACAGCAGTAAACTGATGAAACATCTCAACTCTCTGATCCTCTGATGATGAGCTGGTGCTGTAGAAATAAAACATCTGGGTTAGTGTAGTCACTGAGCATTGGTGGTACAATTTCAGATTTGTAAACATCACCTCTAGAGGTTATTAGAATATATAAGAATTGTTAGATCATACAGTGCAGTATTTTATTACAAAGAAAGTCATGAAACTGCTGCCATTAATAAGAAATTAATGAAATTGAGCACTAATAAGAGTACAGAAACTTCTACAGAATTATCTAGATGTTGATTTCTCTTTTTTCAGAAACGTGTGTTTTTTGCATTTCTTGGGCTGTCAATTTTTAGCTTTCCTCACAAGTTTTGAAATGTCTTTGTCATCTGGTGCATAGTAGGTATTTACTTTTCTCTCTGTACTTATTAGATGTATTTTTTGATATTGGGGAGGGGGTGAACACCTTTACAGTTAATATATTTTAGAATGGTTGTGTTTATAGATTTTTATGGAAGTACTTTTAATATTATGCAACTTTAAAAAATCCCAGTTTGTTTTATTTTGAAGCCCTTGCTTGTTTGACCATATTTGATTTATAAAATAAATCTCAAAAGATGTTGAAGATTATTTATGTCACTTTTTTTTCCAAAAGTTATTTTCCCAGAAAACAGATCCAGAGTTTTAGAAATCTTTTAGCTTCACGTGAACAATTTGCAATGAATGGGGCAGTTCCTAGAAAGTTCAGCACCAGCTGGTATAAAACTCTGCTCTATTTATCTCTCCAAGACTGCAGCTTTGAGTCTCTCTCACCTATTGTTGCAGTCTGTCTGTATAAAACCCATTTTATATGTGGCTTCTTCCACTCTGGTCTCACCTTCTTTAGAGGAAGTCCTTACTCAAAATTCCTCATTCTTTGACTCCATTCTTAATTCTTTTTCTTTCATTCTGTATTTCAAATGTAGCTTGCACTTTGAAATTAAGTTTCATGGGGGGTTACCTACATCTTTTGCTATTATAATTAATGACTTGAAAAGTATGTTCTCTTTTGCTGAGTCAAAAGAGGGAAATATGAATCTATTCCCAGTCACATACAGCAGTGTATGCTAACACAGTTTAGTCCTTGGTTCAAGGGAAGAATTATCTACAGTTTACAGACAATGCCAGCAGCATGAGGAACTGCTCTCACTGCATTACACCCAACTTCCTTATCTAATACATATCTGAGGTGTGACTCTTCCTTCTATGCAGCATTGCCCTCACGGGCATAATGCAAATTTCATAATTTTGGGGTGATTCATAAAGGAAAACAGCACAGCCCTTCAAGGATCCTGTTGACTAATTCTAGGATATTTATCTTATCAAGGTCTGTTTGTGGTGGAGCTCAAAAGCAATGCCATTGTGAAAACCTTTGCTTTTCTGAGTTAAAGGGTTCACTGTATTTGTTAATTTTCTGCCATTAAATCAACAGCACTCCCCCCCAGCAGTTGCTCCCCCCCCAGCAATGTTGCTTCAGTGCATGGTTTGTTTTATAACCCAGGGAAGTGTTGAAGAACCAGATTACATGCTGTTTGCTTGGCTTCTGGCCTTCTTCTCTGAAGAACTGGTCCATGGGGAGACAATAGAAATATCTTATTGCCTCATAGCTGCTTTGCCAAGTGAATGATTAAAGGAGCTGAACTGTGGAGAACTTTTGCCCAAAGTAATTCTTGGTGGCCCTGGAATGCCGCTTGGGTTGCATTTATTTAAGTAAAATAGTATCTGGTCTCTGTCAGTGACACATCTGGTTTAGTTTCATTTAAGCAGACAAAATGTGTAAAAGTTCAATTCCACACTGACCCATGCTGAGAGATTTCTTTGTCAGTTTAGCTGCAGACCTACTTGCAAGACCTGTGAGCAAAAAGAGAATATTCACCTTCCCCTGTACAAACCAGATGCAACTGGGGCCTGCACAAATGTTACATGTCAAATGGTCTCTTGCTCTACTTTCTGTTTTTCAGGTACTTGTTCTGTTTGGAAGAGCAGTGAATATTTTCCCACTTTCCTTCCTACTCAACTTTTTCCTTTCCGTGATCATAAATCACCCCCAAAATGATGTTTATCATGTGGTTTAGTGGTAAGTTAAAGCTCAAAGTACAGAGGACTGGAAAAAATGTTGTCTTTTTCATTGTGTGGGCTACTCTGTGAGTAATTAATTTTCCATCTATGGAGCAAAACTCCACTGAACATTTACACCATTCTCAAACCCAAGTGCAACAGATGTGTTCTCTTTCCTCTTTGTGCTTGAGGACCATGCAGTGGCAATCCCCACTGGAGCTTTACTGAGAGTCTAATTTTCTGTCTACATCTAGCAACTTCCCAATTTGAAAACCAGTATCTGAAGAACTCAGCTTCCAGGTTCATTATAGTGTGGTAACCAAATGATAGATAAATGGACATGGTATAGAATCCTAAAAATCTCTTAAAGTTAGAAATCATTATTGAGTTATCAGGGTGTTGATTGTTCATTGACTTACTGTTCCCTCTGATAAGGTTTACGTGGGGCAATTCCCTATGCCCTCAGCCTCCATTTGGGCTTGGAACCAATAGAGAAGAGGCAGCTCATTGGGACAACAACCATCATCATTGTGTTGTTCACAATTTTGCTGCTGGGAGGAGGAACCATGCCCCTTATCAGACTGATTGACATTGAGGACTCCAAAGCACGCAAGAGGAACAAGAAGGACATTAACCTCAGCAAAACAGAGAAGATGGTTTGTTCAGTTTTTGTACTCAGAGGATGGATGGGACCATTCTGGTTTTTTAAATTTTTACATATTTTTCCAAGACTGGTGCATTACTTTTTACTATAAAGTAAAATGAAAGCAATGGAAGTGTTACAGGAAAGGTCAAGCAGTATAATCTTAAATACCCCAAAGGCAGAGCATGGTTAGTGTTTAAACAAAATAACTGGACAAAGGGAGAATTGGCCTCCTAACTCAGTCTAATTATAAAATGATCCATACAGTAATTACAGTAGCCCAGCAAAGCATAAAGCATGATACAGGATTGAGTCATATACAGAGGGAAAGTAGCTGGTACAGTGAGTCACGAGTTAATAATAAAAGAGGCAGATGGGAATTATTTTGAAAAATCAAAGCAAAGGCCATGAGAGGTGTAACAACAGCACTCTTCTGACTGGTTTTATTTTAAAG